>NC_064631.1:662155458-663472958 GCF_023864275.1 Schistocerca cancellata
TATCGTAGCGGTACTGCGAGAGGAAAATAGACCAGCGAATGAATTTCTGCGCTGTACGTGGAGGTACAGGCTTGGTCGGATGAAAAAGCGATGTCAAAGGTTTGTGGTCTGTGATTATGGTAAAGTGACGACCATACAAGAAATCATGAAACTTAATGTAACACCAAATACGAGAGCCAATGCTTCTTTCTCGATCTGTGAATAATTTCTTTGCGCAGACGAGAGCAATTTGGACGCAAAGGCAATAGGGCGATCGTGCGAACCATCTTTGTGCGCAAGCACAGCACCGATCCCGAAATCCGATGTATCCACCATCAACAAAAGGGGCTTCCGGGGATCGAATGGCGTAAGGCAAGTATTGGAAAGCAACGCCGATTTCAACTGGCGAAAGGCGCGTATGCATTCCGTCATCCAGACGAACGGAACACCTTTACGGCGTAAGCGATGAAGCGGAGCTGAAATGAAAGAGGCGTGCGGCACATAGTTATGATAATAGTTGATTTTTCCCAGCACACTCTGTAGCTGCTTCAAATTTTGCGGCGAAGGCAAGTCTTGTATGGCACGGAGGTGCTCGGGACTGGGATGTATGCCTTGGGCATTGAGTACATGTCCCAGGTAGGGTAAGTCACGAGCAAAAAACACACATTTGTCCTTTCGCAAGCGAAGACCATTTTGTCGCAAGACCTGAAATAATGTTCTGAGATTGGCTAAATATTCTTCTTCCGTCTTTCCGGACATCACAATATCGTCCAGATGGTTTGCTACAGTAGGGACCGATGCACGAACAGTTTGTAGATATTGCTGAAACAATGCAGGGGCGGATGTACACCCGAATGGCAGTGGTTTGAATCGATACAAACCAAGATGCGTGTTAACCACCAAAACGCGCTGGGATTCTTCGTCCACCAGTATTTGGAAGTACGCATCTGCTAGATCCAACTTCGAAATATATTTCCCCAGGCACAGTTTGTCAAAAAGATCTTCTGGGCGGGGTAAAGGAAAAGTTGCAGTCACGAGTCGTGGATTCACTTTTGCCTTGAAGTCCACACAAAGTCTCAATTTTCCGGAAGGTTTTGGCAAAATTACTAAGGGTCATGCCCAGAGAGAAGCCTGCACACGTTCAATTACACCTTGTGATTCCAAATCGTGTAATATTTTTGCGACCTCATCACGCAATGCGTGGGGAACATTGCGCACTCTAAAAATTTCGGTTGCGCGTTTACTTTCAGTTCCAAATGTGCTTTATAGTTCTTAGCGCAACCGAGGCCCGGTGCAAAAATGTCTGCAAATTCTTCACATAGGCGAGAAACACTGTCGGAAGGCACAGTCTGGTTCACTGATAGGACCTGATTTACTATAGACAAGTTAAACAACTGAAATAAATCGAAACCAAACAAGTTCACTGCAGAAGAAGAACGAAGGACGTAAAATGACATAAGTTTTGTTTGTCCCTTGTATGTTGCAAGAAGGCTGCACTGTCCTAACACAGGGATCTTGTGACCTGAATAGCTAGTTAACTTAAGAGTTGTGGCACGCAATGGAGGTGTGCCCAGCAGTTTGTAAGTGTCTTGATTGATCAGCGAAACTGCAGCCCCAGTATCGAGCTGGAATGGTATCACTTTGCCGTTAATGTCCAAGTCCACAAAAAGTTTATTGTCCTGGTGACGACAAGAGCGAATATCTCGTGTAGTGTGAACTGACACTGGTACAAAATCACTTGTGACTTTACGGGAGTTCCTGCGATGTCGATGCACACAATTTGTGGGATGAACACAGTCACTGTTAGAGAGAGTGGCATTGGGCAGAGTGGCATGAACTACACGAATTTCCATGGGCGAAGTTTCGCGAGCCTGAGTGTCCTTGGTTCGATTCCAATTCCGGCGCGAAGCAAAGGGCCTGGAATGGGTGTGAGTTGCCAATCGGAGCTGTTTCTGGCAAACACTCTGAACAAGTCCTTTTTTATTACAGAAAAAGCAAATAGCTTGGCGTGACGGGCAATTCTCACGCGAATGTCTAGTAGCACACCGCGGGCATGATTTTAGCACTGCATTTGCTTGCTGGCACGGTACACATGGCTGAGAGCCTGGCGGCAGCGGCGCGGGTGGCGCGAGGACTGTTTACTGTTCCGTGCAGCTCGCCCGGCGGGCCGGTTAACCTAACGCACGGGTGGTGAAGTTTCAAATGATTCCTGAGCAAAGTCAAGGGTGTCCTGCCGATCCAATATGTCCATCACTTGTTGAAGGGAGCGATTGACTAATTTCAAAATCTGTTCCCTTATACGAACATCAGAAACGTTTTGTGCAATTGCATCACGCACCATAGTATCTGAATAAGGGAGTCCACATTGACACTCAAAAGCACAATCTCTAGTAAGGCCTTGCAAGGTTGCAACCCACTCCCTATTAGTCTGACCTGCTATACGTTTTGTACGAAAGGAGGTATACCGTTTGGCAACTACATTGACTGATTCTTTGAAATATGCATCTAATGCAGACAAAATTTCGTCGTAGGACAAAATTGCTACGTCGCGTTGGGGAAATAATTTGACTATCACACGATACGTGTGCACCCCTACGGAGGACAACAAAAAAGACTGCCGCTCGTTACCTTGAATTCTGTAGGCGGCGAGATGGAATCCAAATAGGCATGACCACTCGTCCAGCTTTCCAGTGCAGCATCAAAAGGACGAAATGTTGGTGCAACTGCTTGTTGTGGCTGCGTTAGCGGTGGAGCGGCGGCTGCCGCATCGTTTGGCATTGCACGTTGACCCTGGACGAGCTGTCCAAGGGCATCCAGTAAGGCCTGCGTTTGCTGATTCTGTAAGCAATAAAATTCGGACAGTACATCTGGAGATGGTGGTGAAGCCATTACACAAGTAAATCGGGGCAGTATAGTTACGAACCGCAGTGTCGTCTCATCGCCAATGTTGTGGGTTGGCAGAAGAGCCAACACCGGTTTACTAGGGGAAGTCGAAAGGCACGCGTTTTAGCTCACGCAGGCTGGCGTGACATCTGGAACAGGACAAGGAAATTAGACTTTAGAAAAAACGGACGTAGCTGGTGTAATACTTAACTTTAATCCATTAATGATGAGCGTCACTCTTGACGGTACATGTTTTACAGTATCAATAGTAGCTGGTAATGGCGCCTTGCTTCGTCGTAGCAAATGACGTAGCTGAAGGCTATGCTAACTATAGTCTCGGCAACTGAGAGCGTATTTTGTCAGTGAACCATCGCTAGCAAAGTCGATTGTACAACTGGGCGAGTGCTAGGAAGTCTCTCTAGACCTGCCGTGTGGCGGCGCTCGGTCTGCAATCACTGATAGTGGCGACACGCGGGTCCGACGTATACTAACGGACCGTGGCCCATTTAAAGGCTACCACCTAGCATGTCTGGTGTCTGGCGGTGACACCACAGGAAGAGTGCTACATCCAATATTCATCGCGCTCATCGTCGAGAGGCGCTCCGTTACAATTGTGGCCGATGCTCCTTTCAGGGAAAGGTTGGGGACACAGTTTTTGTTAAGAATTTTAATCCTGGGAAGTGCTTCGGGGCCCAGGCTGGGGGGAAGTTTGGACCACGCTTCACCGGTCCGTACTGTATACAGGAGATTTTAAGCCCCGCCAACCTCTTGCTTAAACACCCTCATACTGGTAAAGTGCTTAAGGTTCATGTAAATCAGATTAAGCCTTAAGTTGGGTAATCTCTTGTTACCCTCATGTTGTATGGATTTGGTGGGAAAGGTTGAACCGTGACTAAATGTCAAGGTTGGTTCTCTGCGTTTCCTCCTTGTTGGTAGCTCATTACATTTGAAATTCGCGCTTCGCGCTCTGCTGTTTTCTTACCCTAGCCAGAGGGCGCTGTGGCGCTGCTGTGGCCGGCTGCCTGCCGTGTTTGCGGGAGAGTGTCGGTCTGGAAGAGCAACTCTGATTGCGGACTTCTGGGAGCGTACAGGAGGCCACGCCGTTTTGTTGATGGTTTGGCGTGACTCGTGTCAGGTGTGATGCATCGTTAAAGTCGTGATAGCAGCCCATGTTACTGTCTTGGTCGCAGGTGGATCCAAGGGGATGAAGCCTGGTTGTCCATTGGAACTCTTATCCTACGGATGTCATCGGACTTAAAGTAAGACTTTTTGACCATTATTTGCGTCATTTGCAAGCAACAGGGGATTCCGGCGTCTGCAGTAATTCGGCCAAGATTATTTGTTTCGTCGGTGTGTAAACGATTGAACAAGGAGCAGTTTATTTAATGTTCGCCTTATGCTCGCGTTCTGCGTGTGCTGCTTGCTAGTGTAAACTTGACTCTCACCTTTGTCTGTTGGTTTTGAGCGCATCGTCAAATACTGAATACAAGTAGTGACTTTCAATTAATTAGCTCGATTCTTTCTTCCCTCGTCACGATGCGTGTTCAATGGCAAAGTAGAATTGTAGACCGTAACTTGCTACGTCATTTGCATGGCATCAATAACAGAGCCTAACCTGTTAACTAATTACGGCTAGTGGTAAACAAAGGTATTTAAGTTTTTTTTAATATTATGTGAAATGCGTCAATGATTTATGTTGCGCTAGTTGATTCTGGGGTATGAACGGAAGTGTTGGCACGTCTGCCGTGTAAGGGAATCCTGCTACTTTAGATCGTTTTGGAGAGAAACTAGTGTGCTTTAACCCTGCCTTGGGTTAAGGCTATATTCGGACTCTGGCATTTGTACTGCAACCTGCAATATCATCCCGTTGTTTCATGGTTTTGTTCTCAAACTAGGTGTTTGAGCTAAACATGCTTTGGGCTGGGCGTTTCGCCCCTCAGCATTATACTTGGGTTTCAGCTGAGTGTTCAGTCTATTGACTGTCCATCGTACGCCACATCGGCAATGGTCAACCTGTAATCAGTTGATTTCATTGCTGTAGTTAGCTGTAAATTAGTAGTAGTTCCATTAGCTTCTGACCAGGGATCTTGCTCGACGGTTGGCTTTAAATACGCCGCTAACATGGTTAGCGTATGTTTTGGCTAGCTTATATCAATCACTGCTCAATAGACCAACACAGTTTGTCGGCCGTCAGAAGTCGTGTATGTGTTATTTATTCCTTTATTCTAGTCAATCTATAAGCATGCTATTCTTAATTTTGTTACTTTAGGTAGCGATTAAGTTGCCATTTTTGGGGTGTTTAGATGGAGTGCGGCTCCTTTGAGTATAGATTTGTCAATTTCCAATTTAGTGTTTTTGTAAAGAAAGGAACTTATTGGAGGTTAACTGCCGCCCTAAGGTGTTGTGGACGGTACACGTTCCTGTTATTCACCTTCATGTTATAGTCAATGTGTAAACTTGCTAATTATTTTCCCTTTAAATGGAGTGTGCCTGTCTTGATGTTATGGGACTGTTACATAACGAGTTTTTTAACGCTCTTGCACGCATATTTATATTTATGGGAGAACTTAAATTGTGTTCGCCAGTTGAACTTTAACTAAAGTGCAGAAAACTGAATCAGGTGTTTATTATTGTTCTAGTGCTATTATCTGTCAAGTGTAACACGCGACATTTTCTTGGTCTGTTATCAAGTGTTACAATAACTGCAAATTGCATTGAAGTGATGCGCTATTTCAGTTGTTCCCGTTATTCTTATCTCCGCATATAATATTTGATACAAGACTGATTAAGCCTTTGTTGGAATATTGGAGGGAGGTGCGCGAGTCTCACTAATGGTCCACTCTACAATTGTACTGTTGGTAGAACCACTTACAGCGTTCTTTTACTCTACGTTATAATTCGATAACATTTGGCGTTTCCTATCGGAATGGTTGTGAGGTTCCCTGTCAGCTGACATTTGAACAACACTGTCCCTGATAGCAGAGCGACACTCACCACGCAAAGAGGGATACAGCCGTCCCTCTAAGTTGCCCCGAAGACTATAGAATGAGCACTTGAGTGGCGTGGTGGTCCGTCTTTGTGATATGACCCACACAGTCCTGACGCTGTCACGGCTATACGGCGTCCAGTTTGTAAGAGGTCAATGACTAAGGAATTTGTTGCTAGCGCATTCGAGCAGATGTAATTTCGATGGATTGCTCACGCGCTGCCTGCGATATGTAAGCTATAAGAGAATCTCAGACCAGAGAGCAGTGTTGACTGCAGTAGGAACTCAGTGTTACTAAGAGTAAGTAGTAGCTAGCAGTCTGGTGTATGGAGTTGGCAGGGCCGGTCGTGTGCAGCGATGGCGGTGCCTGAGCGTTGTACTACAAGGTAAAAGCAGCCTCGCGCATATGCAGTATTGTTATATAAAGTCCCATGTAAATGCTTTTAAAAACAAAACTCTCTTAATAATAATCTTTCTTATAAAAATTAACCTTTGAGAATTATTCAACTCAGTTTAAAGATTTTACTAATTTCTCCAATCCATGGTCATCCCGATTATTGTAAGGAAAATTCAGTTGTTTCTTTTTATACATGACAAATCTATCGACCAGCATTGCACTGAGCTGTGCCAAAAAAATTCTTATAGCAACAGATATATACGCGTTATCCGGCGACCTTATCGAGGTAAGAATTTTCAATTTATTCAGAATGAATTTTCAGGGCCTTGACGCAGCACTGCTGACGTCCAAAATTTACCAGTTTAAATTCAGCCAATGAAAGGTTATAAGTGAAACACAATTTTATTGAGAGATTAGTCACATTGTATTATTGGTAGGTTACGGAATTTTTTCTCTTGGGTAGTTACACTGAATGTGAATGATATATATATATATATATATATTTACTGTTGGGAGGTTACACTTGGCGACAGCCGGCCAGGATCGTAATTTTTTTTTTTTTGTGATTTTCTGAGACGTAGCCAGTTGTATATCTGCTCTTATTTACCTAATATTAAATGTAGTTTGCATCTGTCGCAAAGCATTTACTAATTTGTCACTCTTTCTTTCACAGATCATTGGCAATTTATTGCTCTTTGTTGTTATTGTATTTGTTCCATTTTTGCTTTGTCTTTGTTTGATTTTGTGCTTAACTTTTATTTGTGAAAATGCCACGAAAAACTGCTAACAGTACATCGCGATGTGCAATGAGTGAAAAAGCCGACTCGAATAATTTGACTGATAATACTAGCGACATTCAGTGTCATAGTGATAATCCTCTATTACAGATAATCAGTGCGTGCCGATCACTAATAATGATTTTATTCCAAATGATGAACAAACACGTTCAGTTACGTCTACACTTAATTTAACGGCAATTGATGACGCGGCACGTTCCGTTATAATGAACGCTGTCCAGTTTGACACACATGATTGGCGAAATTTACACGGTGAACAGACAAATATTTCTAACGTAGGTGAACAATGTACTCAAAATGTCAGATTTATTTGATTCCGGTGTAGTGACCAACAGTGCACATCCTATTGGCAAACCTTTTCAAGAATCAGAGAATGACCAAATGGTTACACAGAACGTGACAAATGCAGATACACCATCACACAGCACAGGGAATAGAGTAGGTAATATTGGCATGGATCAAGTTATGGCATTATTGATACAACTTAATGAATCGAACAAACAACTTAATAACAATCTCAAGCAACAACTTAATGAAAATCTCAAGCAACAACTTAATGAAAATCTCAAGCAACAACTTAATGAAAATCTCAAGCAACAACTTAATGAAAATCTCAAACAGTAGAATGAGAAACAAGACAGCAATTTCAAACATCTTAATGAAAGTTTCAAACAGTCGAATGAAAACCACGACAGGTCGTTCAAAACAAATTAATGAAAAACTTGACACCTCTATTGAACAGCTTACTGAACAGATTACAGCCGTTGTGGAGCAATGTAATGAAACTAAAAAACAATTACTTGAGGAAATTAAGGCCTGCGCCCGGAATAATAGTGAAGAGATAAGCAATACACATGCTGCCAAAACTAAATTACTTAGAGATGAGATTATTGCAGTCGCTAAACAATGTTCTGAAAACGCATCACAGTTACGCGACGAGTTTAAATTAATGTCATCAGAACTTTCACGCACACTGGATGCGAAAGTAGACATGAAATTTGACCAACAGAACAGCCAAATTGACGAACGTTTTAATAACCACCTACAAAACAGTGAAACGGGTTACCATAAATTTATACAGGAACGGAACAAAGTAAAGAAACAAGTCATGGAAACAATTACTGTACAGAGACAGGAAGATAAGCGTAAGTTATTTACGAAAGCAAAAACATGAGTAAACAACAACATTGCTATAGTATCAGACGAAATCAATACTATCAAACAGTTGAACATTGAACTGCATGGTGAAATATCCGATTTAAAAACAAAAACAGATACTAATATTCAGACTTTCGGAAATAAATATACAGTAGACTTTCAGACAATGACCAACAGACTTGAACAATTAGAATTAATACAGGATCCCGATGCCATTAAAGCAGACGTTACGAAATTAAACAAAACCACTGGTAAGCAGAAACAAATTAATGCTTGTGACACTAAAAACGACGATCAGGTAAATCACTAACTGAAAATTTTGATGAATTGGCCAGTCGTATTGACGTTATCGAAAATAACAATGACACCAAATCAAACGATACGTGACCAGTTTCGTTTTAAAAAAATGGTTCAAATGTCTCTGAGCACTATGGGACTTAACTGCTGAGGTCATCAGTCCCCTAGAACTTAGAACTACTTAAACCTAACTAACCTAAGGACATCACACACATCCATGCCCGAGGCAGGATTCGAACCTGCGACCGTAGCGGTCGCTCGGTTCCAGACTGTAGCGCCTAGAACCGCTCGGCCACCCCGGCCGGCAGTTTCGTTTAATCAAACACCGAATTCTAAAGCATACAGCGAACAAACAGTGAGATAGGTTCGTCCAATAATATATTACGTAGGAAATTGTCATCTTTACAGCAAGAAGTGACAGAGATAAAAAATGTCTCAGCTTCTAACACGACACAGCATACGCTACTTTCCGAACATTTCTCACACCCACACAACCACTATAATTTAGGTAATTTACAGAGAGTACGTGACTTAGATTCCGAACAGTCACAGACAAACAGATTATCATACAATCCTGAACCTGCTCAGACATACAGAGATGATAATTTTGATTACAAGCACTTTCTATCCGTGAGAAAATTTAAGGTATTTAAGAATGACAGAACACAGATTCACCCCTTCGATTGGATACAACAATTTAACTTTGGGTTTCCACCAACTTGGCCCGTAACACACAAACTTGAATTTATTTGCAGTTTTTTGGAAGGCGAACCGGCAACTCGTATGAGACCGATCGCGAGACAATGCTACTCCGTAGAAGATTTTCAAAATGCTTTTCTGTCAGCGTATTGGTCGAAGACGACACAGCGCGGAATCAAGAATCATTTAATTAGCTTACCGAATTATGAGAACTCAAATTTTCCCTCTGTCACGCTATTTTTTGAATACATGGTCCAACAAAACTTATACTTACGTGAGCCATACAGTGAATCAGCACTTATCCAGTTATGTATTTCTAAATTACCATGATCGTTAAGAGTATCACTTTTAACAGGACAGCAGAAAGAAAATATTTCGGCATTTAGAGATCTGCTACAGCTTTTGGAAGTTCAGCAGTCAGGCTATTCTTTCATAAATAAAAAATTTTCATATCACAACCAAGGCCAACAAACATACAGTAATTACGACCAGCCACGGTATTTTAATAGCAAAGGTGATAGACGCTCCAGGAATGACAACCACCAGAACTTTAATAACAGACAAAATTTTAATTATCAGCATCGTCAAAATTATCAGCACCAGGAAACACATTTTGGTAACAATACAGGTTTTTCCCCACAACAACAACAAAACCAGCCGATTAGCATAACTAACCAACAATGTAATGTGCAAGGTCAACCAAGTTTTAATGTTTCGGCGCCTACACGTATAGCGTCGCGTCCACCAAATAGTAACGCACCGCAATAAGGAAATCAGTACGTACAGAAAACAAATCATTTCAATTCCTATCGCAACGCGTCGTATAGCAATGACTATCATGACAGACGTAAAAGTAATGAGCACAGATTTCATCGTACATTTAATAACAGTAGGTCTTACGAGCAGCAGAATCATCCACAACAACAGATTATCATGAATGAACCAGACAGTCGGTATCATCCCGAGCCAAATACGTCAGGACGAAATAACAGAACAGTACAAACAGTTGAAATGCCACAGCACCCTCCCGCAAATAACAGCACGTCAGACTCTGACTAGATACAGTACAGTTTGCATGGTGCAGCAACGTAAGCAATACTTTTGATACACACTCTTGTTCACGAAATGTTATTGCTTTTGACGACATCTGAGACACACTTTTACATGAAAAACCAGTTATACAAAAACCATTTCCCACCCTGTCATTGAAGTAAAGATTGGAACATCCACATTTTCAGCGGTAATCGATTCTGGATCACCTATGTCAGTTATAAATGAAGAAACATTCAACGAATGTTACAAAGAGGACACCTATCCTACGTTGCCATTAGGCAAAACTAAAGTAAAAGGAGCAGTATCTAGTAAAGGAGTACATGTAAAATTACAGACACACTAATCATTTTGTATTGCAGGTCACACGTTCCACTCAAATTTTTGGAGTGTTCTGTTATTGACAACAGACGTTATTTTAGGTACGAATTTTTTGGTACAACATGACGCAATTATTGACTTTCAAAATTCCTATTTAGTGCTAAAGGATGAAAAGGTACAACTGGCTTTAGAATTTCAGCACTCTTTATCTGCAGAAGAACAAACAATTAATCGGACAGTGGTCATTTCTACATCGCGTAACATAGATTGCCATTCCACATTGTTCACAGATACGTAAGTACACAATTACAATACACCAGACGAAGCCGACTATGACGTTATGCAAATGATTCAGATAAAGTAAAACAGAGCAATGCAAACACAGATGACGAACGTACTCAACTACGCAAAATTCTTTTACAGCAACGTCTCTGGTACTATGTCGGGTTTTATGTATGAATTTAAAGTTAAACAGCATGACACATTTAAAGCCAAACATTATCCTATTCCATATATTCACAGAGAAAAAGTTAAGAAAGAATTGCAAGCTATGCTTGACCAAGGAATTATTGAACCGGCAGTTAGTCCGTACATAAACCCGCTCCATATTGTTAAGAAAACGGATGGCTCGCTTCGCCTCGTACTTGATTCGCGTCATGTCAACGACATTACTATTAATGAAACAGATCGCCCACAGACACTAGAAGAACTTTTACAGAAATTTCATGGTACTGCTATTTATTTCACATTAGATTTTAAATCGGGATTTTGGCAAATTCAGCTCCAGCCGAACTGCACAAAAGTACACAGCATTTCTCTGTTTTGGTGATTGCTATCAATTTTGCAAATTACCGTTCGGTCTAACAATTTCTTCAGCAGCATTTATTCGCGGTTTAAATACTATACTTCCGAAAGAACTTAAAGAGAGAATCACAACATATGTAGACGACATCCTTATCGCAGAAGCTAACTGGTCTGAACACAATTTGATTCTTGAACAACTGTTACAAACTTTTCGTGTACAAGGACTCACAGTTAATCTTAGCAAATCGCACTTTGGCAAGACTTCTATAAAATTTCTTGGACATATAATTTCAGCCGAAGGCATTGCGCCTGACCCGGAAAAACTTCAGGCTTTGCGTGACATTACTGTTACAACGACGAAGAAACAACTACTCAACTTTCTGGGATTAATTAACTTTTTCCGTAAATTTATTCATTACTCTGCTTTAGACACCCCTAGATTATGCCACTTGACGGGTAAAAATACTATTTGGTCCTGGGATAGCCAAGCGCAGTCTGAGTTTGTTAATCTGAAACATGCCATGTTGAACGCACCATTTTTATCACACCCAGATCCTATCAGAAATTTTTCCATTGCCACCGACAGTTCTAACACAGCTTTAGGCGTACACATTTTTCAGGAAATTGAAGAAGACGGTAATACAGTAATTAAAAACATCGCCTTTGCAAGTCGCATTCTGTCACTGGCTGAACGCAATTATTCTGTCACAGAACTTGAAACATTATGGGTTGTATGGGCATTTGCCAGATTTAGGTATTTTCTTTATGGAAGACATACTATCGTTTACACAGATCATAGAGCTATACAGTTTTTACTTTCCGCTAAATTTACACATGACAGATTAAGCAGATGGAAACTTTATTTACAGGAATTTAATTTTACAATTGTTCACATTCCCGGTACACAAAATGTTGTAGCAGACGCACTATCCCGTTCTCTCAGCAACAATCAGCAAGACATCGCAACCAACTTCTGCCAAGCAAATTTTAGCGTCATGTATATTCAACAAGTTGCATTCGAAAATTTCATTTCGTCATCATTACGAGACATAGCACAAGAGCAAAGCAAAGACAACGTATGGAAAGAAATTAAACACCTTTGGCAAGATATGAATAACGTTACCATTAGAAACCGTTACACTATACGCAATAATATTGTTTCACCGCTCTCACCCTGACAGCAACAACACGTTATTATGTATTCCTGACGAACTTGTTAACAAACTTAATTTGGTATACTCATTTAAGTTACGCACATTATGGAGCCAGAAAATGTTTTCTTACACTGAGACAGAACAGTTATTTTGCCAAGATGGAGAAACGTATTCGACTAGTTTTAGCGTCATGTTAAATCTGCCAGTAAGCTAAATCAGACACGACTTCACATATTCCTCCGTGACATCCCATTGTACCAGTTAAACTGAGACGCATGTCCGCTGTAGACATTTTTGGTCCAATTCCCAGAACTAATAGAGGTTTTTGATGCATCTTTGTCGCTGTTGAACTCACTTCGAAATTTGTTACCTTCACTCCGTCGCGCAAAGCTACTGCAAAATCTGTTTCGAATGCATTTGTAAAACATTTTTTATTCCATGTAGGGCATGTATTGAAAGTAATTTCCGACAATGGATCACAGTTTAGATCTGCTATATGGACACGTATGTTACGAGCTAGAAACATTTCTCCGATCTATATATCCAGGTATCACGCTTCTTCGAACCCTTGTGAACGCCTCATGAAAGAAATTGGTAAACCACGTAGAATATACTGCCATAAAAGACATATTAATTGGGATACACACAAACTCTCATTCCAGGATGTAATTAACTCCATACCAAATGAATCTACTCTGCTGTCTCCGACTGTTATATTGAAAAATGTTGAACTACCCAACAAAATTAAAGAATTAGTATCCTTTCCTACATCTCCCCACTACGCCACCATGAAATAATCAACATTGCGCTCAACAACATGAAACGTGCCGCAGAGCGTCGGAGAAGACAGCAAAAACAGGTTTGTACACGCCGTGACTTTCACATTGGACAGAAGATATTAGTACGGACACACTATTTATCCAACAGAGGAAAGAGTAGATGCAGTAAATTTTAGTTTCTATACGAAGGACCACACAGAATACGCAGCATTCCTCACCCCAATGTGGTAAATATCGAAACTTTGAGAACCAGAAAAAGCAAGGGCAATCACCAAATTTCCAATATTAAAGCCTTTATTGAATGAACATATTTCATGATTCATCACACTGTAATGCCATTTCCTGGTATTTATATGACCACTTATGCAATTATGTTTATGTGACTACTTACCGATAATGATCGTATTTTTTTTCTTGGCAAGTGCCCGGCAAGGTAAGGTTAGTAGGTCGCTTTTCTTGTCATTGGACATCAGACCGTGCACATTTTTCATTTTTTGTGTATGTATGATTGTTTCCCTATCAAAAGTAGAATTTTTCTCTGTATGCACTATGAAATCTTCAAGATATAACAAACACCAGTTAACTCTGACATTTTGCCTTATGATATCTCAATAGCTTGACTATTCTACATTTTTTGCTACTACATTATGATACGGTGTGTACATTTTTTGCACTTGAAAACTATGTTTTTGACCTAATACGTTTTATGTCATGCTATGCTGTATGCTTAGTTATCACTAGAAACAAGTGTTTATTTAATGGGTATATGACATAAATGCAAGATATTAATGCATATTCATCATTTTCAGAAAGCAATAACGTGTAAAAGAAATGAATTAAACAAACCACAGTAGTTTACTACGAAATGGAAATTTCACCATCGGAATGAAGGAAAGAAAATTCAATACCTTATCATCAAGAGTAAATGGATCAGAATTAACAAGCATTAACAAGGCTATACTATACACACTGTATGACAGCAGTCTTGACTAATTATTTTTCTTTCAGAATACGAGGTAATTATTGCAGGCTGTCAGACAGAACTACACTTGTTAATTTTAGTGATGTAATATACTACAAACTCTATACTATATGAAATAATGAATGAGAATGAATATTTGTATGAAGTAAATGGTAATACGAATATGAATAATGAAGTGTCTATTTTTTGCATATAATAATAAATGATGGTGAATAGTCATATGAAGAATATGGTAATGTGAATAAAGAAGTTTTTCTTTGCAGATGATGATAACGATGAAGTTATGGTAATATGAATAATGAAGTTTTCTTTGCAGATGATGATGATGATGATGATAATGATGAGTTTTATATATTTTGTATTAGTTAGGAGATGCTATTTAGTTATTTAAGTATTTGTTGCAGTTCTTTTTGATAGTATGTCATATGTCGTATAGTATAATGACTGAATGTTTTGAGAAAGACAGCTAGAGTACATCATATTGAGTACATTTGTCATTACCTGTTAATTCGAAGTTTACTACATTTCAGCATAATATGAATACATTTCTTCTTTCAGCCCAATAATCCATTTTGTATTTTTTTCCATGAGAAGCTTTTCATGATATTAATATGCTATAAGCACTTAATTATGAAATTGGTTCTAATACTTGCATTTCTTTTACCCAGTTGTGTCTATCATTTATGAATGTGATCACATATACATTACTTGTTTCATAACCGTGCTACAGCTGACTCATGACAAATGATGTTATTAATCCTTATTTCCAGCAATAAGTCAAAAGCAAATATTTTCATGCCTGAGCAATTAATTATTGATCACAACGCAAGTCATTGCTAGCACACAAAAAAATTATTACCAGTCTCAACTATTACCAGTATACAACTAAATAATGCTACCTGTTTAAGATATGTTTCTAATCCTAAAGATAATGCAAATTGTTCTGATGTATTGAATCCCCTATGTCTATGTATTATTGGACTACAAACCTTGAGTAATTGTTACAATGTCTTACATTTTATATATGTCTTCTGTCACTTACATGATATCATATATAGTCAATAGCAGCTTGTTGCTACATGCAATAACTTCTGTTTTGAATGATGACTTCTGAGCAATACTGAATGATGTTTTGTAATAATGCATAAATGCTAGGCCAATAATTACCGTAATGAGATGACTTAGGCATAAATGAATGCCAATGATTACTGTTATAAGATGACTTATATACAAATGCAATGTCAATGATTACTATAATGTGATGACTTATGCATAAATGCTATGCTAATAATTTCTGTAATTAGATGACATATGAATGTTTTGTAACACTCTATACATAGCACATAAATGTTTAGTAACTAGCCAATGAGTGCCAATAATTATTCAAATCGGTTGATACACTAGTGTAATTCTGAATTATGACTAGCATAAGACTTAATGTCCTTAAACCTTCTGACCTAATTACCAGCAATTACTGCAATATCCGTATGTCCTGTCCCTCCTCATGATCATGGGTTTTGCACTAGTTCTACGTTGATGTAAGAGAATGGATTCTACAACAATGTGGTATTGACATATCAAGCTCTCCACCACCTTGAACGATGGAGATGTTATTATGGTCCTACTGTTTGGTGTACCTAATGTACTACCAAAATGATAATGTACAATATTAATGCAACATTTCAGTGTATTGGCTACACTTATAAATACTTCTGGAAAGAGAACTTCAGATTGTCTCACTTGGTGTTGCGCTTCTGTAGAAAGATATGGACTTCCAGTGCAGCTATTTGCAACCCACTGTGCTACAACCATGATGCTATCCTTCCCATTCCTTTCCTAGTTCTTGTAAACTGCTAAAGACTTTTAAAGTGTGTGTGAACTTTATTTCATTTCTCAATAGTTTAAATTCTTGTAAAATGGTAAAGACTTATGCAGTGCGTGTGCACTTTCTTGCATTTCTCAACATGTTTCAATTCTTGTAAAAATGTCAAAGACTTATACAGTGTGTGCGCACTTTATTTCATTTCTTAATGTATTCAGTTCTTGCAAAAAAATGCTAAAGAGTTATACAGTGTGTGCACTTTGTCATTTGTTAATATGTTTTGTACTCAGTGTGTGTGTGTGTGCAATCTATTTCATTTCTTAATATGTTCTGTACTCATATTATTTATCAATAATGTTATATATGTATATACTCTGTGACTATAGACTTAGTAACTACATAGATTATAGAAAAATTTGTGGCTCATGGCAAGTCCAATTGACTCACCATCGCTCCCCCCCCCCCCCCCCCCCTCCCAGTGGAAGGTTGTATAAGACGTCCGTGACTAAGGAATTTGTTGTTAGCGCACTCAAGCAGATGTAATTTCAATGGATTGCTCACGCACTGCCTGCGATATGTAAGCTATAAGAGAATCTCAGACCAGAGAGCAGTGTTGACTGCAGTAGGAACTGAGTGTTAGTAAGAGTAACTCCAGTCCGTGACTAAGGAATTTGTTGCTAGCGCACTCAATCAGATGTAATTTCAATGGATTTCTCATGCGCTGCCTGCGATATGTAAGCTATAAGAGAATCTCAAACCAGAGAGCAGTGTTGACTGCAGTAGGAACTCAGTGTTAGTAAGGGTAACTCCAGTCTGGTGTATGGAGTTGGCTGGGCCGGTCGTGTGGAGCAATGGCGGTGCCTGAGCGTTGTACTATAAGGTAAAAGCAGCCTCGCGCAAATGTAGTATTGTTATATCAAGTCCCATGTAAATGCTTTTAAAAAGAAATCTCTTAATAATAATCTTTCTTATAAAAATTAACCTTTGAGAATTATGCAACTCAATTTAAAGATTTTACTAATTTCTCCCGATTATTGTAAAGAAGAATCAGTTGTTTGTTTTTATACATGACAAATCTATCGGCCAGAATTGCACTGAGCTGTGCCAAAAAAATTTCTTATAGGAGCAGATATATACCCGTTATCCGGCGACCTTATTGAGGCAAGAATTTTCAATTTATTCAGAATGAATTTTCAGAGCCATGACGCAGCACTGCTGACGTCCAAAATTTACCAGTTTAAATTCAGTCAATTATTGAAAGGTTATAAGTGAAACACAATTTTATTGAGAGATTAGTCACATTGTATTATTGGTAGGTTACGGAATTTTTTCTGTTGGATTCACTGAATGTGAATGATATAAGTATATTTTTTTTACTGTTGGGAGGTTACAAGTTGATCACCAGAAAGGAAGACGTAAACCACTTCCCACTCTGCTTCGTATATTACGAGGTGCATTCAAGTTCTAAGGCCTCAGATTTTTTTTTTCTAATTAACTACTCACCCGAAATCGATGAAACTGGCGTTACTTCTCGACGTAATCGCCCTGCAGACGTACACATTTTTCACAACGCTGACACCATGATTCCATGGCAGCGGCGAAGGCTTCTTTAGGAGTCTGTTTTGACCACTGGAAAATCGCTGAGGCAATAGCAGCACGGCTGATGAATGTGCGGCCACGGAGAGTGTCTTTGATTGTTGGAAAAAGCCAAAAGTCACTAGGAGCCAGGTCAGGTGAGTAGGGAGCATGAGGAATCACTTCAATGTTGTTATCACGAAGAAACTGTTGAGTAACGTTAGCTCGATGTGCAGGTGCGTTGTCGTGGTGAAACAGCACACGCGCAGCCCTTCCCGGACGTTTTTGTTGCAGTGCAGGAAGGAATTTTTTCTTCAAAACATTTTTGTAGGATGCACCTGTTACCGTAGTGCCCTTTGGAACGCAATGGGTAAGAATTACGCCCTCGCTGTCCCAGAACATGGACACCATAATTTTTTCCAGCACTGGCGGTTACCCGAAATTTTTTTGGTGGCGTTGAATCTGTGTGCTTCCATTGAATTGACTGGCGCTTTGTTTCTGGATTGAAAAATGGCATCCACGTCTCATCCATTGTTACAACCGACGAAAAGAAAGTCCCATTCATGCTGTCGTTGCGCGTCAACATTGCTTGGCCACATGCCACACAGGCAGCCATGTGGTCGTCCGTCAGCTTTCGTGGCACCCGACTGAATGACACTTTTTGCATTTTCAGGTCGTCATGCAGGATTGTGTACACAGAACCCACAGAAATGCCAACTCTGGAGGCGATCTGTTCAACAGTCATTCGGCGATCCCCCCCCCCAAACAATTTTCTCCACTTTCTCGATCATGTTGTCAGTCCGGCTTGCGCGAGCCCGAGGTGGTTTCGGTTTGTTGTCACACGATGTTCTGCCTTCATTAAACTGTCGCACCCACGAACGCACTTTCGACACATCCATAACTCCATCACCACGTGTCTCCTTCAACTGTCGATGAATTTCAATTGGTTTCACACCACGCAAATTCAGAAAACGAATGATTGCACGCTGTTCAAGTAAGGAAAACGTCGCCATTTTAAGTACTTAAAACAGTTCTCATTCTCGCCGCTGGCGGTAAAATTCCATCTGCCGTACGGTGCTGCCATCTCTGGGACGTATTGACAATGAACGCGGCCTCATTTTAAAACAATGCGCATGTTTCTATCTCTTTCCAGTCCGGAGAAAAAAAATCGGAGGCCTTAGAACTTGAATGTACCTCGTATTAACCGTGTATTTCGAAAACTTGCCATCAGCCCGACAATGTAACCAAAGGGTCACAAGTTTCTAATTCACGGTATGTAATGCGACACGTGCGGTTGAACCCCTAGACGAGTTTGAGCGAAGACATTTCGACGAAGAGGAACCACATGTGAGCCCGAACATTTATGAGATGTTAGCTCGCAACCACCAGCCACCACTGGTGTCAACCACGTGTTCAAGAGACAGTGTCAACTAAATCACTTCAGCAGTTCCGTAGCAGGGGCAGGCAGCAGTGGAGCCCCATAGCACGTTCTGTGCATTAAAATCTACATGTAAGAAGGATAGGTGGGGAGCTGTGGATGAGGTTAGTGATGGCCTCCTGATCAACTGGTTGATGAAGGGGCTGCTAGATGGAAGAAATTGTGGCACTATATTGCTGATTCTGTACATTAAAATCTGTATATAACAAGGATAGATGAGGTTACTGATATCCTCCTGATCGATTGGTTGAAGAGACATTTGGTAGAGGGAAGAGATAGTAACCCTGTGTTGCAGGTACACGGCAGCAGCAGCTACTTGCATGTTCGTGGTGAGGAGAGTAGAAGAGTCGTAGGTGGCACTTAAATTAACTGACGTTCGTCCCTACTGACGTCGTCCGGTCTCTGGAGGCTACATCCACTTAGCACAGAAGTGGCAGAAGCCTCGAAATATGCAGAGCAGACAATTGGGTCAGTTGAATACCACCGTATGGTTTCCCAAATTACCACCGGACCTCCGCGGCGTAAACTCGGCCGGAAGCTGCAGACAACGTGAAACAACACTAACTCGACCAAATGACATTATTGTATTGCTACATAGTCAAAGTTTTAAGGCTTTGGCACCACGTCTTCATGTTACGGGCATTTGTAACGCTGGTGAGTGTTTTTGGAATCGTAGCTTGCCCTGCAGTTCCCTACTTATGTCGCTCCTTTCGTGTTGTTTTGGTGCTGACAGCGTTAGCGGCTGTGACATTCAGTTCTGCAGGAGACTTTCGCAGCAGGCTTCCTGTTGTTTTTCGTCACAATCATCTACTCAATACATAGTTTCGTCCGTATTGTGACCCAGCGGATTATTTTTTTCTGCTCTCCCTGTACGCGCTATAAATCTTCCATCGGCTGCTGTTGAAACACCAAACACTCGGCTGTCTCTTGTCCCGGAAGCACCCGCGACACGGGCACCAACAAGTCGCCCGTGCTCTGATTCACTTGGCTGCGACATAGCGCTCTCACAACTACACAGGACACTGTTCTGACCACGTCACGTATTCAGGGCACTGCAGGGGTGGCGTTCGTGGTCGAACGCAACAGCGTCACTTGCAGGCTTGGCGGGCATCGGCATTCACGTTCAAGCGGTTCAAATGGTTCAAATGGCTCTGAGCACTATGGGACTCAACATCTTAGGTCATAAGTCCCCTAGAACTTAGAACTACTTAAACCTAACTAACCTAAGGACATCACACACACCCATGCCCGAGGCAGGATTCGAACCTGCGACCGTAGCAGTCCCGCGGTTCCGGACTGCAGCGCCAGAACCGCTAGACCACCGCGGCCGGCTACAACGTTCAAGCGGTGTTTCCATATTTTACTCTTTATTCACCTGTCCTTAAAATAAGATACGTCATCTGTCTCTAAAAAAGTTGGTATTCCTAGTCATGGTTCATACATAACCAGAACGCTGAAAAATAGGTGAAATCACACAAACTCAGAGACTGAGTGAAAACATTAATACAACTGACTTGCGTCAGTCGGTTGTCTCGCACAGAGTGAAGCCACTCAGACCTGGAGAGTGAGTGAAAAACATTCATATACATGACGTGGCGCAGACGCTAGTTTCATTCGCCTGAAAAAAAAAAAACGACTGAACGAAAAACCAATCTACCAAGCAGTCGGCAGTTCACACCAGAAGGGTGTCGCAACACTATTCTAATGAGACCGTCACCACCCTCGGATTGTGAGGTATGCATGTGAGATACACACAATTCAAGAGGAAAAAAAATGGCTCCGAGCACCATGGGACTTAACATCTTAGGTCATCAGTGCCCTAGAACTTAGAACTACTTAAACCTAACTAACCTAAGCACATCACACACATCCATGCCCGAGGCAGGATTCGAACCTGCGACCGTAGCAGTCACGCGGTTCCGGACTGAAGCGCCTAGAACCGCACGGCCACCACGGCCGGCAATTCAAGAGGAGACCTTCAGTATGGTGACACTGTAAGTAACCCTGTAATTGGGCTGCTTCTGTGTTGACAGCGCTGTGTAGCGCTTTTCATTGCATCTCTGACTGCACTTTGTAAGAGACTCTGGCTGGTCGGACTCGTTGTTGGAAGTTAATCGCCATTACTGTTGGGCAGTGATGGAAGTACTGTTGGGCAGTTAGAGGTGAACAGCCAGCAGTGATGGATGCCAGATGTGAGAAGTTAGCATTGATGGAGGGCAGAGGTCTGAAGTGTCAGCGTAGGCTAACGATCTGTACATGTTCGACTTGGAGACTGAATATTATCCATGATTATATACCTTTGTACTAGATGTCAATGACGATTTATAATTGTGTCTGAACTGGATGTCACATTATTAAGGTAAAAAAAACACGTTATTTGGTTTGCAACAAAATCTTTCCTTTGCTAACCACATGCCTATTAGTCGTTAGTGGCTTTAGTAGTTGGAATATTTTATTTAGCTGGCGGTATTGACGCTCTCTGTATTGCAGTAGTTCGCGTGACGAAGATTTTTCTGAGGTAAGTCCTTAATGAAATGTATAGGTTATTGTAAGGATTTCTTTTTAGTCAGGGCCATTCTTTTGAATTAATTATTTGAAGTCAGGTTATCTTTTTTTGAGCAGTCAGATTGCGTTGCGCTAGGATATTGTGGGTCTCAGTCGTTCAGCAATTTAAAAACAGATTCACACATTTAAATAAAGAAGTTTCAACCCCAGTGGATGAATGTGTCTGCCGAGAGATGGTGTGGTGCTATTACCAGTTGTATGAACGGAGTGAACGGCCTCGCTGCAGTTTCCTCATTTCTGGAGAGTGGTTTGCGCAGTTCGTTGCACGATGGATTCCTCTAGATCAGCATAAAGAACGGTTATCCAATTCCTTTGCGCGTAGGGGGAAGGGAGAGCATGTTTCACAAATTTGTCGCAGGATGAAAAAGATGTACAGAGGTCAGAGTCTTACACGGTGCACGATATTCCGGTGGTGTCAGCTTTATGAGGAGTGATGCGTAAACATTAAGGACATGGAGTCACCCCTTCAACCCTCCCTCCAAACGGTGAGCATGCAGTGGCGGCGTCCTGCCTCCCTTTGTCCAAAAAAAGCCTGTTCTGGTGGAATAATGGTGGTCAGTTTCTGGTTGGATGAAGATGGACCTCTTCTCATCGGTTGGCTGTCACTAGGTGCAACAGTTAACACTGTGCAATATTGGAACACTTTGCTGAGGCTCAAACAGGCCATCAACAACAAGCGCAGCGGCGACCTCTCGAATGAGATAGTGCTTCTCCACAACAACACTAAGCCACCTGTGGCAGAGAAGACCCTCGATCTCCTTCCAAAATTTCGATGGCAGGTCCTGGAAGATCCTGCCTGCAGTCACGATATCTCCTCATGTAACTCGCATATCGTCGGCCCCCTGAAACAATCTCTGAGAGGTCAGAGGTTCACTTCGTTGGTTGGTTGATTTTGGGGGATGGGATGAAACAGCGAGGTCATCGGTCCCAACGGATTAAGGAAAGATGGGGAAGGGAGTCGGCCGTGTTCTTTCAAAGGAACCATCCCAGCATTTGCGTGGAGCCATTTAGGGTAATAATGGGAAACCTAAATCAGGATGGCCGGACGCGGGTTTTAACCGTCTTTCTCTCGAATGCGAGTCCAATGTGCTACACACGGCGCCCCCTCCCTCGGTGATTCACTTGCGACAAAGAAGTGCAGTAAGGCAATAAATGGCCACACCGTGAAAGAAGAAAAAATATTTGCCATTATCCCATATCAGGGCCCCATTTCGTAAAAAAATCGCTAACGTTGTCAAAAAAACAGGTGTAAGAGTTGCATTCTCAACTAATAATAAGTTAGGAAACTTACTCGACCATAACGTAAAACCAAGTACACAAAAATTCAGCAACAGTTGAGTGTCCAAAGTATCATACCCAGTTGTCCTGCCTGCTATGTGGGGGAAACGGGTAGAAACTTCAATACCTGTTTTCAAGACCATAATTACTTTCAGGCTCAACCAGTTCGGAAAAACAGTTATTGCACAACGTATGTTGGAAATATATGTTGTACAACAACAGTTTGCTAGTACTACAAAACTGAAACGTTCCCTTGGAAAAATTAATGAACTACTGTGCTGATAAACCTCCTACATTATTTGGTTTTAAAGCAGCTGAGCAAAACTGAACGTACTCAGAAATTACTCTCTTTACTTATTCTGATCAACACTAAACTGACACACAATATTTTTAGCGCAACGCAATCTGACTTTCAAAAATCCCTACAAAAGAATTGCCCTGACTAACAATAACCTATACCTTTCATGAATCACTTACCTCACAAAAATCTTCGTTACTCGAACTACTGCAATACAGCGAGCGCCACTACTGCCAGCTAAATAAAAGATTCAAACTACTGGGACACACGTCCAGATCGTCCACTCATAAAATTCTGCCATCTCTCTCCCCACATCCACCACTGCTCGCAGCTCACCTCCAACTGCGCAACGCTACGCGCTGTTAACAGCCAACAGCCCAACACTACAATAGCGAATATTACAACAATGCCACCCAGCCGCAGACTGCACACAGCACAGCCAGTGATTTTCATACAGCGCGCTACGTGGCGTTACCAATATAAAAACCTAAACAGCCTACTTACACAATGAAGCCAATGGTAAGATCCTAAATCTCTTAGAACAACTGGAGATATACCTCCATAACATCAAAAAATCAGAATCTATGTTAAATGGACAAACAGATTTCACAAGCCACGGGCATTTTAGTGATTTTTAAGAGCTAATCTAAAGTTATTCCATAGACCAGAGATAGACTGCGCATGTCGTCATTTTACTGAAACCAACATCTAAGTCACGTGACTCGGGGCACGAAGCCGAGTATGTCATTACGCATTTATAGTGCACAATTTACGACTATTTTTTACATATCAATTATTGGGCGGTTGTGCTTTTTACTAGATGCAGAAGTAAAGACCTTCACATATGCTCAGATAAGACTTTTTTTGTATCCTACAGATTATATAAGTGACGAAAATCTCTGCTGCGTAAGTGAATTACTTTAAAATACTTGCAGATGTATTTCCATAAGTTGAAAGTTGGGATGAATGTTGGTCCTGAGATGTTAAACTTGGTGAATGACTAAGCTTTTGAGACGTCATATCTTTAATATGTAGCTCACTACACCAATATCATCAACATTTTGTGATATATTACGCTTCCCATCTTGATACCGTTTCGGTATCTGCACTGGATTAAGCAAAAGACAGAAAACGTATGTTCATTTTGGGTAAATACCTGAATTATGCACATAAACGAATTTCCTTTCTTACAAAAGCTTACTAAAACTTTTAACACATATTCTTGCGGAATAGTTAGAAAACTAAGACTGCGTTCGAAATTGTTATTTTGTCTTCCACTCCTGTGGAAACTGTGAACTACAAGAATTCACAGTAAAAAAAATGTATTCACTAAAGAATGGTGATTCTGTTGCTTGTTACAAGAACTTTCAATACGTTTCAACTTGACCGCATGTAAATACGATAACTATTGCTTTATTATCAGGAATTTCGGAGAAATTAATTTAATTGCACTGCTACATGTGTAAGAGTTGTACTACAGTTCGTCGAATTGTCAAAATCAATGCTTGATTTCAGCTATAAATGAGAGAAACTGTAACTGTCCGCTCCACTTTATACAGCGTGTAATGGCAGGAACTCAGCTTTCTGCCCCAAATCACGTGACTTTGATGTTGGTTTCAAGCGTTAACACCACAGAGACAGGGACATGCGCGGTCTATGTTATTTATCGTCTATGAGTTATTCCGTGCGTATGTATACTATTTAACAATTAGATCTCTGGCACTACGAATAAATTCATCTTTGATCGTGCCATATTAAACAACATCTCTGAAGTATTTACAAAAGGGTATATACAAACGTGCCACTTGAGTGAAGTAATATGCATGAACAGAATGGAGAAACCGATTATGAAGGTGTTAAAAAAGCTAGAAACGCTTTTTTGCTTGTGTGGTAAGTTTGCACTGTTTAACTTTCCACTGTTTCGCACATATTTTCCATATTTGACTTACGAATTCATCAAACCTTTTCATGAGAGGAACATGCGCTTCACATCATTCAAGAGCACAAATAAATCGTATTAAGACGATTTACACCTTATGATGGACCCACAGGGTCCGAAATGCATTTAATAAAGCACGAAAATTTGTTCCTGAAGGCGTTTTTTAACCCAGGAATCTCTACACTGAAGCTATCCGCTCCCTTGCTGCGTGTTGGGATCGGTGTATTCAATGTCAGTGTCAGTTATGTATAGTTGTTCTGTTCCACATGAATTGTAAATCAAATGGCTCTGAGCACTATGGGACTTAACATCTGAGGTCATCAGTCCCCTATAACTTACAACTACTTAAATCTAACTAACATAAGGACATCACACACATCCATGCCCGAGGCAGGATTCGAACCTGCGACCGCAGCGGTCGCGCGGTTCCAGACTGCAGCGCCTAGAACCGCTTGGCCGCTCCGTCCGGCGACATGAATTGTAATTATAATATTGTTAGTGAAATTTCTTTACTTATAATAGCATATCCTTTTCATTTGGGCATACCTTGTACTATGCCACCCTCCATGGAACCCCGTTCGAAGAAGCCAGTTTCGTTGCTGCCCTCTGTGTATCTGGTGAAAAGATCAAGAGAATGAAATACGTTCTTTCCAAGTGTGCACTCTTTGAGCACGTCTACATCTTAACCTTGACCACCTCAGATAACTTTTTGTAAAAAACAAGAAGAAGAAAAAAGAAAGAAAAACAGTGTTTTGCTGGTCATATATGGAGAATGTAAGTTAGCCGCATAGTTATTACAATAATGTTTTCTTATTTACGACATGGGCACACCAGCTCGATGTGCGGCGCCTCCACCTCTAGTTACCTCGGCAGATCACCGACTGGTGTCACCTGAAGGAAAGCAAAACGCTTTTGCTGTCGCCGCAGTGACCACTCTCCCAAACATAGGGGTCGTGTAACGATCGCCGAACCTTTACCGCCCACACCCGCCCTGTACATTAATTGCGGTTGTCGGCGTAAACTGCACCCATCCTGCCCTCCCCCCTCTCCAGTCTCCCATTCAGCGCTGTTTACACCGTCAATAAACGCCGGACGGACGGACAGCAGGCTAAAAATGGCGGCGACCATGCATAATTCCTCGGTGGCGGGCGGGCGGGCGCCCAGCAATCGCAAATTTGTCCATTATTTATGCTCCACGGTCGGCGTAGCAATACTGAAATATTAATGCAATAGGTTGTCTGTTTTGTTTCCGCGTATGATAAAATCTGCGTGCCACAGGACGTCGACACGCGTGTGTGCGAGTGAGTGAGTACGTGTGTGAGAGAGAGGGACTGCGTAGTAGCCTGCATATCTGCGCTTTCGAATAACTCTGAAAATTTTATTATGTTTAACTGTCCATTTCCCAACTTCACATTTTTCTCTCTAGATTTCCTTTTTTACTATCGTTCTGTCTTTGTGCTGCATAATTCCTCTCCTCATTTCATCACTCATAGATCGAAAAGTCAACAATTATGACGTGACCAGGTCGATGAACTGTACCAGACAAGTGTGAAATATTGATGCGTTGGCGCTTTCTGTGCTATAGCGGATTACTCTTTGTTCGTATGACCTCTTTCTCCACTTGTCAGTGAACTCAACAATTACGCCTGTATGGCCGATCGTGTGTCTACTCGACGGTACAAAACTGAACAGCCACATGTCCCTGCTCCCTATTGCCACAATATGTGAACTGGTTTATGAGAACTAATTCAAAAACGTTTTGATTAAAAGTCTACTGATAGCAGTAAATAGTCTTTCGTACTTGAACAGCTTACCTAAGATGTCGCAAGGTAATGCGTCTATAGTATTACACTATATTCCCTACTATAGCAAAATGCACTGAAGCACCAAAGAAACTGGTATGGGAATGCGTATTGAAATACAGAGGTATGTGAACAGGCGCAATACGGCTCTGCGGTTGGCAAAATCTTATACAAGACAACAGTTGTTAGATCAGTTACTGCTGCCACAATAGCAGGTTATCAAGATTTAAGTGAGTTTCAAACGTGGTGTTATAGCCGGCGCTCGAGCAATGGGACACAGCATCTCCAAAGTAGCGATGAAGTCCGGATTTTCCCGTACGACAATTTCACGAGTGTACCGTGAATATCAGGAATCCTGTAAGACAGCAAATCTCCGACATCGCAAATTTGCTGCAGATTTCAATGCTGCACGACACAAAGGTTCACCCCTTGCCTGTGCTCGTCAACAACGACTTTGGACTGTTGATGAATGGAAACATGTTGCCTGGTAGGACGACTCTCGTTTCAAATTCTATCGAGCGGATGGACGTGTAAGGGCATGTAGACAACCTCATGAATCCATGGACCCTGGATGTCAGCAGGGGACTGTTCAAGCTCGTGGAGGCTCTGTAATGGTGTGGAGCGTGGGCAGTTGGAGTGATATGGAACCGCTGATGCTTATACATACAACTCTGGCAGGTGACACGCACGTAAGCATCGTATCCTATCACCTGCATCCATTGATGTCCATTGTGCATTCCGACGGACTTGGGCAACTCCAGCAGGACAATGAGGCACCCTACACGTCCAGAACTGCTACAGCGTGGCTCCAGAACACTCTTCTCAGTTTAAACACGTTCGGTGGCCACCAGACTCCCCAGATATGAACATTATTGAGCACCTCTGGGATGCCTTGTAACGTGCTATTCAGAAGAGATCTCCACCCTCTCGTACCCTTACGGATTTATGGACATCCCTGCAGGATTCGTGGTGTCAGTTCCCTCCACCACTACTTCAGACATTAGACGAGTCCATGTCACGTCGTGTTGCGCACTTCTGTGTGTTCGCGGGGGCCCTGCACGGTATTAGCAGGTGTACCAGTTTCTTTGGCTCCTCAGGGAATCTGACAAAAAGCCTGTTTGTTGCACAATACGGGAGTGTATATTAGTTGTCCCTCTATCAACTGTTCAAGTAAGGTAATCCAGTATACCACGTATAATGTAATCCGTTTACCCAATCGGCGATTCATAACATCAATTCTGGAACGTGCGACAATTTATACATAGGACAAACAAGCAGATCATTTAACACAATATTCCTGGAACATGTTATTCTTAGTGAGAACAACGCTTCGTCTTTTTCTCTTCTACAATGAGGGCGCTCTAGGATCGAGTATATGGAAGGCATCGAGAAGGGGATAGGATGTGGCAGTCACAAGAAAATGAGACGAACAGCCAATGAGAGAAGAAAATGGTTGCATCGTCAAGGCTTTAGCCTTTAGAATATGAGCTGACATGAGACGATAGTGTAGGTCCTTGTATCCCGACCCGACAGGTTGAACAGCCCGCACAGAGCGCACGGACCTAGACTGCAGCCCCTAGGCGGCGATCCTAGTATTTGCGGGCGCTGCCCCCCACGCCATGCTATCGGTGCCCGCGAACGGGCTATAGCCTACAGCCAGCACCGAGGGAGTCCACATCTCAGTCGTGTTCCAACTGCGCTATCGTATTGTTCGTTGTACTCCCCGGTGTTTGGTTGCTGATGTTGCTACGTCTAGGCTCTCGATTTGATTCACTCGGCAGACTTGTCATTCTGTTGTGTTGTCTTCATTGACTGTCCACTGCCGTTGTCGCTCCGTATTTTTGACGGCGAGTCACTATGGACACATTCGCTCAGTCGGCCATTGTCTTCTGATCGTTTCCAATTCCGGTTACTGATTAAGTGTTGCATATATTACACAAACAAGATACCCGACGTGTTCTGAATATTTTTGAAGTTAAACACATATACAAGGTCCATTCAAGTTCTAAGGCCTCCGATTTTTTTTTCTAATTAACTACTCACCAGAAATCGATGAAACTGGCCTTACTTCTCGACGTAATCGCCCTGCAGACGTACACATTTTTCACAACACTGACGCCATGATTCCATGGCAGCGGCGAAGGCTTCTTTAGGAGTCTGTTTTGACCACTGGAAAATCGCTGAGGCAATAGCAGCACGGCTGGTGAATGTGCGGCCATGGAGAGTGTCTTTCATTGTTGGAAAAAGCCAAAAGTCACTAGGAGCCAGGTCAGGTGAGTAGGGAGCATGAGAAATCACTTCAAAGTTGTTATCACGAAGAAACTGTTGAGTAACGTTAGCTCGATGTGCGGGTGCGTTGTCTTGGTGAAACAGCACACGCGCAGCCCTTCCCGGACGTTTTTGTTGCAGTGCAGGACGGAATTTGTTCTTCAAAACATTTTCGTAGGATGCACCTGTTACCGTAATGCCCTTTGTAACGCAATGGGTAAGGATTACGCCCTCGCTGTCCCAGAACATGGACACCATCATTTTTTCAGCACTGCCGGTTACCCGAAATTTTTTTGGTGGCGGTGAATCTGTGTGCTTCCATTGAGTTGACTGGCGCTTTGTTTCTGGATTGAAAAATGGCATCCACGTCTCATCCATTGTCACAACCGACGAAAAGAAAGTCCCATTCATGCTGTCGTTCGTCCGCAGCTCGTGGTCGTGAGGTAGCGTTCTCGCTTCCCGCGCCCGGGTTCCAGGGCTCGATTCCCGGTGGGGTCAGGGATTTTCTCTGCGTCATGATGACTGGGTGTTGTGTGCTGTCCTTAGGTTGGTTAGGTTTAAGTAGTTCTAAGTTCCATAGCTGTTAAGTCCCATAGTGCTCAGAGCCATTATTTTTTTTTTTTTTTTTTTGCTGTCGTTGCGCGTCAACATTGCTTGGCAACATGCCACACGGGCAGCCATGTGGTCATCCGTCAGCATTCGTGGCACCCACCTGCATGACACTTTTCGCATTTTCAGGTCGTCATGCAGGATTGTGTGCACAGAACCCACAGAAATGCCAACTCTGGAGGCGATCTGTTCAACAGTCATTCGGCGATCCCCCAAAACAATTCTCTCCACTTTCTCGACCATGTCGTCAGACCGGCTTGTGCGAGCCCGAGGTTGTTTCGCTTTGTCGTCACACGATGTTCTGCCTTCATTAAACTGTCGCACCCACGAACGCACTTTCGACACAGCCATAACTCCATCACCACATGTCTCCTTCAACTGTCGATGAATTTCAATTGGTTTCACACCACGCAAATTCAGAAAACGAATGATTGCATGCTGTTCAAGTAAGGAAAACGTCGCCTTTTAAGTATTTAAAACAGTTCTCATTCTCGCCGCTGGCGGTAAAATTCCATCTGCCGTACGGTTCTGCCATCACTGGGACGTATTGACAATGAATGCGGCCTCATTTTAAAACAATGCGCATGTTTCTATCTCTTTCCAGTCCAGAGAAAAAAAATCGGAGGACTTAGAACTTGAATGCACCTCGTAACTTATGTCCCTTTTGGGCATGCCACAAGAAGTATGGCATGCCTTCTTTCATACTCATTTATAATTTGTTATATACGTGGAAGCAATTTTAATTTATTATACTCTTTAACATTTGAATTTTTGTTTCGGTGTTGTTACTTTTAATACAGTCTCTATTCAGAAGATAACAATGCGGCGTCCGAGTGAGATTTATACACAGTCGTTCGTCAAGCTCGTAGAATAACTGCAAGAAACACACAAGCTCCAATGGCACTGGTATAGGCAAGCGTATTCATATACAGAGATATGTAAACAGGCAGAATACAGCGCTGCAATCGGCAACGCGTGTATAAGACGGCAAGTGCCTGGCGCAGTTTTTAGATCAGTTACTGCTGCTGCAATGCCAGGTTAAAACCAGTGTACGTCGTATTCTTATACGTCACTGTTCCATCCTTACAACGTACACCTACATCAAGAACTGCATGAGAATGATTTCCAGAATCGTGTACAGTTCTTCCAACCCGATCTTCTTCGCCAATGAGATTTAAATGAGTTTAAACGTGGCGTTACAGTTGGCCCACGAGAGGGTGAAGAAACTTCTCGATCGCCAAATACGGATTCTCAATCCCCCAAATGCACCACGTTTGCTCATTGACGAACCCATCCAAATGAACGTGTGTTACGTCGCTAAACCAAACCATACAGTGGGTACTAATTCCCATCATGCCCGGAGGCCAACCTTGCAGTTTGAACGTCCTAACGCAAACTGTTTAGAAGTTATGACGACTTCATTATATACAGGGTGGTCCATAGATAGTGACCGCGCCAAATATCTCACGAAATAAGCATCAAACGAAAAAACTACAAAGGACGAAACTCGTCTAGCTTGAAGGGGGAAACCAGATGGCGCTGTGGTTGGCCCGCTAGATGGCGCTGCCATAGGTCAAACGTATATCAACGGCGTTTTTTTTAAATAGGAACCCCAATTTTTATTACATATTCGTGTAGTACGTACAGGAATATGAATGTTTTAGTTGGACCACTTTTTTGGCTTTGTGATGGATGACGATGTAATAGTCACAAACGTATAAGTACGTGGTATCAAGTAACATTTCGCCAGTGCGGACGGTATTTGCTTCGTGATACATTACCCGTGTTAAAATGAACCGTTTACCAATTGCGGAAAAGGTCGATATCGTGTTGATGTACGGCTATTGTCATCAAAATGCCCAACGGGCGTGTGCTATGTATGCTGCTCGGTATCCTGGACGACATCAACCAAATGTCCGGACCGTTCGCCGGAAAGTTACGTTGTTTAAGGAAACAGGAGGTATTCAGCCACATGTGAAACGTCAACCACGACCTGCAACAAATGATGATGCCCAAGTAGGTGCTTCGCTGCTGTCGCGGCTAATCCGCACATCAGTAGCAGACAAATTGCGGGAGAATCGGGAATTTCAAAAACGTCGGTGTTGAGAATGCTACATCAACATAGACTGCAGCCGTACCATATTTCTATGCACCAGGAATTGAATGGCGATGAGTTTGAACGTCGTGTACAGTTCTGCCACTGGGCACAAGAGAAATTACGGGACGATAACAGATTTATTGCATGCGTTCTATTTAGCGACGAAGCGTCATTCACCAACAGCGGTAATGTAAATCGGCGTAATATGCACTATTGGGCAACGGAAAATCCACAATGACTGCGACAAGTGGAACATCTGCGACACTGGTGGGTTAATGTATGGTGCGTCATTATGTGAGGAAGGATAATTGGCCCCCATTTTATCGATGGCAATCTAATGGTGCAATATATACTGATTTCCTACGTAATGTTCTACCGATGTTACTACAATATGTTTCACTGCATGACAGAATGGCGATGTACTTCCAACATGATGGATGTCAGGCACATAGCTCGCGTGCGGTTGAAGCGGTATTGAATGGCATATTTCATGACAGGTGGATTGGTCGTCGAAGCACCATACCATGGCCCGCAGGTTCACCGGGTCTGAAGTCCCCGGATTTCTTTCTGTGGGGAAAGTTGAAGGATATTTGTTATCGTGATCCACCGACAATGCCTGACAACATGCGTCAGCGCATTGTCAATGCATGTGCGAACATTAGGGAAGGCGAACTACTCGCTGTTGAGAGGAATGTCGTTACACGTATTGCCAAATGCATTGAGGCTGACGGACATCATTTTGAGCATTTATTGCATTAATGTGGTATTTACAGGTAATCACGCTGTAACAGCATGCGTTCTCTGAAATAAGTTCACAAAGCTACATGTATCACATTGGAACAACCGAAATAAAATGTTCAAACTTACCTACGTTCTGTATTTTAATTTAAAAAGCTACCTGTTAGCAACTGTTCGTCTAAAATTGTGAGCCATAAGTTTGTGACTATTACAGCGCCATCTATCACAAAGCGAAAAAAGTGTGTCCAACTAAAACATTCATATTTCTGTACGTACTACACGAATACGTGATAAAAATTGGGGTTCCTATCTTAAAAAACGCAGTTGATATCCGTTTGACCCATGGCAGCGCCATCTAGCGGGCCAACCATAGCGCCATCTGGTTTTCCCCTTCAAGCTAGACAAGTTACGTTCTTTGTAGTTTTTTCGTTTGACACTTATTTCGTGAGATATTTGGTGCGGTCACGATTAATGGACCACCCTGTATAGTTCAATAATTGTCACCCTGCAGCATACCTTGAGTCAGACCAAGGACTAAACTGCAGCCAAAGAAGTATTCACACAGACAGTACTGCGTCTTCTAGAACACCACGAGCTGCGAACATGGCGCGCGTTGTTTCGATTCGCTGTGACCTGGCAGCACAGAGAGAAGTGTCAATCACAGTGGTATGCACAAGGACAACACTGGACACAGGAATGGCATAACGTAATTTGTTCACACGAGTTATAGTTCTGGGTACAGCTTCACAAAAGACTTGGTAGTGTGTGAACGCTCCGAGCATAACAAATGTTGCCATCTTGCTTTCATCATCTTCATACAGACCCACGATATGACGTGGGGGTACGGGGTGCCATTGGGTATACCGTGTCCTCGGCTATTGCCTACGTCAAAGCCGTCTACCACGCACTGAGTTAGCACAATCATCTCTTCATTAGGAAAAATGGATGCCATATCCTCAGCTGTCATTTAAGGCCCAGCGACTAGTCATACAGCTGTTTACCACGGATTGCCGCACTTCCAGTGCCCCAGGAATACAATTGCGGCGCGTTCACATCCCCAGCAGCTGCCACAGTGGCAGCTCTGCTGTCATCGAGACTATCTCGCCTCTGTGAGTCACATGCCACCACCACGCTTAGGTAGTATTCTTCCACCAGACAGCTATATAGTATGCCGCCCGATGACTCTAGAAGAGTCGACATCAGGACTTCACAGTTCACGGTTCTCTGGGCTTAGCTCCGACCGCTACGCGGTTCCTCAGTGAGAATTCCATTCACTGAGTGCTCATTGGACCCGGAGGTTTACACTGGCTATGACGGTGGCCTACCACTGCTTAGCATGCCGTGTCAAAACTGCTGAGTCTTCGCGAATGCACCAACCATGGCTTATGTCTACATACGTTCTCGGCGAAATCCGTGATACCCTACTAGGAAAGATTAGTGCGCTGCAATGTCACTGATTGTAGATGCATAATAGATTTGGTTCATATCTTACAATAAGTGTTACTGTATTTGTTCGAAAGATTAATAAAGTTCCATTGTTCTCTGGTTACCTGGGCATGTCCACTCACTAGTAACGTGCATTACGCTCGACAGGATACATCAGGGTACACAACACGACGCCGCGCGGGATTAGCCGAACGGTCTTAGGCGCTGCAGTCATGAACTGTGCGGCTGGTCCCGGCGGAGGTTCGAGTCCTCCCTCGGTCGTGGGTGTGTGTGTTTGTCCTTAGGATAATTTAGGTTAAGTAGTGTGTAAGCTCAGGGACTGCTGACCTTAGCAGTTAAGTCCCATAAAACTTCGTCCGCAGCTCGTGGTCGTGCGGTAGCGTTCTCGCTTCCCGCGCCCGAATTCCCGGGTTCGATTCCCGGCGGGGTCAGGGATTTTCTCTGCCTCGTGATGACTGGGTGTTGTGTGATGTCCTTAGGTTAGTTAGGTTTAAGTAGTTCTAAGTTCTAGGGGACTGATGACCATAGTGCTCAGAGCCATTTGAACCATTTTGAACCATAAAATTTCACATGCATACACAACACGAACAACTCTGGTTGACTTATCTGGCAACTTGGAAACTTGGACAACAGCCGCTACATTTTTTACATGTGCTCAATCTTTGAAGACTCTATGACAGTATCTGTCAATAAGATAACAAAAGACCGCATGTCGCCCTCGCTTTCATGACCTATCTAGTTACACAGGATGTTCGACTTTTACGTTGGCCAACAAGTCCTCCAGGTCTCTCGTCCACTGGAAGAACCTGGTGATGCGTTTCTGAGAGACTGGCACGCCACCACTACGCATCCAATATATTTGATGCGCTCTAGCGCAGAAATGAAGCAGCAAGGGATGACGTAATCGTGTCTATCACGCTATCCCAATTCGACCCGACGCCAAGTCACATTGGATGGAGGAGGGGGGAGGGAGACTAGGGTTTAACGTCCGTTGACAGCGAGATCATTAGAGACGGAGCTGAAACTCGGATTATGGAAGGATGGGAAGGAAGTTGGCTGTGCCCTTTTCTAAGGAATCATCCCGGCATTTGTCTAGAGCGATTTAAGGAAATCACGGTAAACCTAGATCTGGATGGTCAGACGGGGACTTGAACCGTCATCCTCGCTATTGCGAATCCAGCGTGCTGACCACTGCGCCACCTCGCTCGGTGTCAGATCAGAGGCTTTTTTAGTGCCAGAAGTGGTTGTTCTGTGTACTTTTGTCCGCACCCTGCATACCACCGATTCATCTACAAATTTAATCACTCATTCTTCCCACTATGCTGCAAACACTGTCACAAAAATCATCGAATACTTCGTAACATCTTGTCGGACGTCCTTTTCCCCGGAATAGTGTAGCAATTCGACGTGGCAAGGACTCAACAGGTCGTTGGAAAATCCCTGCAGAAGTAATTAACTATGCTGCCTCTAACTGGCTGTAACTCGATTATGTCCCATAAGTTTTCAATGGGATTCTTGCCAGGAGATCTGGACGGCCAAATCATTCGCTCGAATTGTCGAGAATGTTCTTAAAGCCAATTGCGAACAATGGTGACCTGATGTCATGGCCATTGTCATCCACAAGAATTCCATCGTTGTTTGGGAATGGCTGCAGATTGTCTCCAGATAGCTGAACCTGACCATTACAGTCGACGATCACTTCAGTTGAAGAAGAAGACCCAGTCCATCCCGTGTAAACACAGCCCACACCATTATGGAGCCACTACCAGCTTGCACAGCGCCTTGTGTCCGTGGCTTCGTGGTGTCTGCACTGTCTGCACCACACTCAGACTTTACCATCAGCTTTTACCAAGTGAGATAAGGACTTAGCTGACCAGGCCGCGGTTTTCCAGTCGTCTTGGAGGCAACAATGACTGCCCCAACAAACGACGCCATCGTGTCGCCTGTATGTTACCTCCTCGCCAGCTGGTGACTGTCCCCCACACCTTGCATTCCTGCCAATTGCGTACATATCGTCCTTCCCAACTGATGCATGTACCACCTCACGAGAACTTTCCTTCTTCTGTATGTACCCTCGTCCCCAGGCGACGTCTGCAGCACCGCACCACGCGTTTTCTTTCTCCTGTATGTATCCACTCTTTGCCAACTGACGAAGCGCCTCACCACGACTCTCCTCCCTCCCTCCTCCACAGTGACTGACCAAACATACGACGCCAACTGGTCCCCTGCACGAACCCACCTTCCCCGGGCTCGAGTGCTTTACCACAGCGCGCCTTCCCACCTCTTGTATGTAGCCTCCTCTCCAACTGCACGCTGCCCAAGCACACCACACACCGCTGACTCCCTTATGTAGCCTCATCTTGAACTGGCAATGCTGTGGAATCTCGCACATTTGATAATGCTTACTGCCGCGCCTCACGACGCCTTCTCTGCCTCTGGTTTGTACTCTCCTTTCCAGCTGACACTGCCGTGGCCACTATCTCAAATGGCGTACAGATTTTCGGCTGTTCGTGATTCGTTTGTTTGAATATATCTACATCTACATCTACTGCAAATCACATTTAAGTGCCTGGCAGAGGCCTTATCGAACCATCTTCACAACTCTCTGTTATTCCAATCTCGTATAGGGCGCGGAAACAACGAACACCTGTATATTCCCGTACCAGCTCTGATGTCAAAAAAATCCGGGAGGTTCTAGTAAATATCAGGACTTACATGAACATTCATACCTACAAATATAGTACTGATTTATTTACGCAAAAGAGGACGTTAACTACATTACTGATGAATGTCTTAGGTGAAAACACAAATATTACAAGTTTTTAACTAAAGGTTATGGAGTAGCCTAGTTGCTGAACTACACTATGTGTACCTCAGTAAACATGGCAACGAACATGCTACAGGCCGCAGTGCCTGGAAGAGTTAGTAGTTAGTGAGATAACTCAGACGTCTTTAAGATCATCGGTTAGTTGTTCCTTAGCAGATGGCGTAATTAGATTCATAGTAACTGATTTCATTTTAGTTTGAGACCATGGAACTTGTGTTTGAATAATGTATTAATTGTGCTAGTAACGCAGTCCGTCAACCTAGGCCATGTTCTTTGAATGTACGGGTACTACTGTAGTTAGGTCTGTGACGTAGTAGATGGCACCCCTTACATGTCGCTGGCTTTCTTTAACGTTCGGAGGCGAGCGTTGACGGCCACACGTGAGAGTGCGTACTGGAGAGCAGCTCATTCTACGGTTCTCGCGTGGAACGGCCGCGTGCCGTTGAATCGCAGTAACACCTTTTGAACAATCTGCTGATGTGACGAAACACCAGTTGTTGGTGAGGCAACCAGTACGGTCACGAGCCCAGAAGAGGCGTCGCAGCCTATATCGTGCTGACAGAAAAGGCACTCAGTTTGGTCGTCTGCTGCTATAGCCCATTAACGCAAAATTTCGCCGCACTATCCTAACGGATACATTCTTCGTATGTCCCCCATCGATTTCTGCAGTCATTTCAAGCAGCACTGCATGTCTGTCAGCAGTTAAAACTCTGCCGGCTGAAGTGGCCGAGCTGTTCTAGGCGCTACAGTCTGGAACCGCGCGACCGCTGCGGTCGCAGGTTCGAATCCTGCCTCGGGCAAGGATATGTGAGATGTCCTTAGGTTAGTTAGGTTTAAGTAGTTCTAAGTTCTAGGGGACTGATGACCTCAGAAGTTAAGTCTCATAGTGCTCAGAGCCAAAAAAATTAAAACTATACGCCGACCCCGGCGCTAGTCACAAACATGGCGAGTTCAGGTGCGGAGCGAGCTTTCTGTGTATTGGAATTCGACACAAACAAGATTTACCACTGGCACAACAAATTCGTTGCGACGGGTTGCTTGCGTCCGGCAAAGAGACATTCGTAAGGAGTCCTAAGAAATCGGTGCGTTGTGCGTCCTGTGAACTCTGAATGGCTCCAATGACATTGTGGAAAGTCCTGTGACAGAAACTGTGAAACCATTCAAATTGGAGCTAGTGCAGAAGCTCAATGACGATGAGAAAGAGAAGCGTTTTGAGTTTTGTTCTCAGTTTCACCAACTGAGTGAGGATGGGGATGGCATTATTGGTCGCTTAATTTTTAGCGACAAAGCCACTTTTCACACTAATGGGAAAGTGAACAGGCATAATTCTCGAATCTGGGATACAAAGCATCCACACGAATGCGTTGAATTTGAGCGTGATTCCCCAAACGTAAATGTTTCTTGTGCCTTGCCACGTCGAAAACTGTACGGGACCTTCTTCTTCGCCGAGAGCACCGTCACTGGATATTCCTACTTGGACATGTTACAGCACTGACTGATGCCTCAAATGCAATCGGACCCTCCGTTCATTTTTCAGCAGGATGGGGCTCCACCCCATTTTCATCGTGAAGTTCGTGGGTACCTGGAAACTTGGCTGGCGAATCGGTGGATCGACCGTGGTACAGAAGGGGACAGCTGTTTCATGAAATGGCCTCCCCGATCGCCAGATCTCACTCCGCGTCACTTCTTTCTGTGGGGTATGTGCCGCCTCTACCACGTGATGTGGCAGAGCTCCGAGAGAGAATACGGGAAGCGACTGCCACAGTCGACGATGCCATGCTGGGACGAGTATGGCAAGAATTCGATTACCGTATTGAAGTCTGCCGGGTCACTCATGGATCGCATATCGAATGTTTGTAAAAAAAAAACTTTCAGAGTCTCTCTTCAAAATGCAATATGTACGACATCCGTACAATGTTTAGTTCTTGTGCAGTAAATAATTGAAAATGTTCCTTATCAATACAGGGTGATTATAATTAAAGTTAAACTTTCAAACCGCTGTAGAAATAACACCGCTGGTCAGAATGACTTCAAATTGCAACTAAATATTATAGAAGAAGGGAGAAAACGTATGGCAGAAGAAAAATAGTAACAAAATGTAGCAATAGATGGCACTGTAAGCATCCTAAGTTAATAGAGGTCGACTACAAATGAAAAATGAAGCATAAAGCAATGCGTAAGGTGTACGTTTGACGTTAAGCAAACTGCACTGCTCAGTGTGCATAGGTGTACAGTTGTGATACTGTTAGTTACGTAAGCCCATACACCACAGCAGGGTCATATAACATCGGATGGAACAAATTGGTTTTAAATCATCCTGAGGCCAAAAACCGCATAAAAAGCATCAATCAAAATCAAAACGAATTATTAATTTCTGCATGACTGGTGCAAAACATGTTCAGTATGCTGTCCGCCGTTTTCTGCAACAAGTTGAAACCGAGAAACAGAATGTTCCACAACTGATAGAAGTGTTTCCGGGGTCACGTTCAGAATGTGTTGCGTAATGCGTGCCTTCATTGCAGCAACGTTTGCAATCGGAGCACTGAACACAACATCTTTCAGATACCCCCACAGCCAAAAGGTCATATGGATTAAGATCAGGGATCGGGACGTCCAGGCTGTAGGGAAATGGCGGCTGATAATTCTAGTATTTCCGAAATGGCGCTTCAGCTTAACTGGATTTGCAACGTGACTAGGTGCGCCGTCTTGCATAAAAACGATCCCATCCACACATCCACGCTGTTGGAGAGCTGGAATGACTTGGTTGGGCAAAAGACACTCATAGCACTTACCAGTGACGGTACAGGTAACAGGACCGGAAGCAACTGTCTCTACGAAAAACTATGGCCCTATGATAAATGATGCCGTAAACCCGCACCATACAGTGACCTTTTCATGATGAAGTGGTACTAGTTGTTTTGCCTGTGAATTTCCCGTTGCCCATATTCGACAATTCTGTGTACTGGCATATCCTGTCAGATGGAAGTGGGCTTCGTCTGCCAACAAAATCTTCCACGGCCAATCGTTGTCCACTTCCATGCGAGCAAGAAATTCTAAAGCAAAAGTCTGTCTTGCTGGCAGGTCAACGGGAAGCTCTTAGGTAATTTTGAATAGATAGCAAAGAATGATGTTTCGTAGGATTTTACGCACCGTAATGTCCAATGTACAGGCAATTCTCCGTGCACTACATGTTTGCACACCACCACTCTTCTCCTCCTGCATTGCTGTGGCCACTGCTTCCACTAACGTCGAACCAGTTCGTTTCCACGCTCTACCAAGTTCCGCACGAAAAGAACCCGTCTTTTAGAATTTCCGAATCATTTTCTCCAGACCCACGGCAGTCATCGGACCAACGCCTGTTTTCAAACCCTTCCAGTGTCCGGAACTTCTGCAGAGCGACGTGTGCACCGTCATCATTCATGTAATACAGCTTTACAAGCAGAGCGCTATCCTGCATTGAGACAGTCATGGCGAACGTCGCAGACGCGAAAGGAGGAAAAGCCACCCGACGCCTTTATACCAACTTCAATGGGTCGTGCGCATGACAGGTGTCTTCTTCTGCCATACGTTTTCCCCCTTCTCCGATAATATTCCGTTCCAATTTGGCGTCATTCTGACCAGTGGTGTTACGTCTACAGCGTTTTGAAAGTTTAACTTTAATTATAATCACTCCGCATACGAGGTGCGACATTAAAGTAATGAGACGGACGTGAAAAAAAATGTTGCTTACCGTTTTAGTCAAGTTTAGTGTTGTTTCCTTCAAAGTTGTCCCCTTCTGATTGCACGCACTTTTTCCAGCGCTTCTGCCATAAATGGTAACATTTCTGGAACTCATATTTTGTAATATCGTCCAAGACCCTCGTCACAGCTCTTTGGACATTTTGTGTTGTTTGAAAATGGTGTCCCTTGACCGCCGTTTTGACTCTTGGAAATAGAAAAAAGTCGCACAGAGCAATATCTGGCGAATAAGGTGGCTGTGGTAGTACTGAAATTTGTTTTGAGGTTAAAAATTGGTGTACTGACAGAGCAGTATGGGATGGCGCATTATCGTGATGCAGAATCCAGTTATCAGCAATGTTGGCACGGACACAAAGAACTCTTTCACGAAGTCTTTCTAAAATTTCTTTGTAGTAATATTGGTTAACTGTTTGTCCAGGAAGTACCCACTCTTTATGAACAATTTCCTTGGAATCAAAGAAGCACACAAACATGCATTTCACTTTTGACTTTGACGTGCGAGCTTTTTTTGGTCTGGGAGATCCCTTTGAGCACCACTGCGAGAACTTGAGCTCTTGACATAACCTCTCCCCAAAAGCCTTCTGAAGCTTACCGTAAGTTGTCGGCGCGTTTTCACCCAATTTAACGCAAAAAGAAATGGCATACCGTTGCGCAGTATTATGCGGTTCCATTTCCGTGACGGGAGACACAAACACGTGTTAACTTATTACAGCACAACTCACGACTGAGCAGTTGCATCGACGTGCCGCTTGGACTAGGAGCACCTTATAGACCAAGGTCAAAGACATTGTGCCTACACAAGCCTGCAGGGTTTCCACATCTTGCAAAGAAAATCAGTCTCATTACTTTGTCACACCTTGTACAGTGCCTGAAATCTGGTACTCTAGCCACACTCTTGACGCTGTGGATCTCGGAATTCTGTAACGATTTCCGAAATTGGATGTCCGATGCATCTAGTTCCTACTACCATTCAGCGTTCAAAGTCTGTTAACTCCCATCTTCCAGCTATAATCACGTCTGAAACGTTTTCACATGAAACCCCTGAGTAGAAACGACAGTTATGTACGCGATACTACCACCATCTATATATATGCATATCGCTCTTCCACGACTTTTGTCACCGCAGTGTATACACAGTAAGTAACATTTCTTTACTAACCATCCTTCCTGATGTAGCAACATTAATAGCTAGCAGCCCAGATGGGTGAAAATAACAAAAAATGGTTCAAATGGCTCTGAGCACTATGTGACTTAACTTCTAAGGTCATCAGTCCCCTAGAACTTAGAACTACTTAAACCTAACTAACCTAAGGACATCACACACATCCATGCCCGAGGCAGGATTCGAACCTGCGACCGTAGCGGTCGCGCGATTCCAGACTGTAGCGCCTAGAACCGCTCGACCACCTAGGCCGGCTGAAAATAACAAGACGGGTCCAGAATGAGATTTTCACTCTGCAGCGGAGTGAGCGCTGATATGAAACTTCCTGGCAGATTAAAACTGTGTGCCCGACCGAGACTCGAACTCGGGACCTTTGCCTTTCGCGGGCAAGTGCTCTACCAACTGAGCTACCGAAGCACGACTCACGCCCGGTACTCACAGCTTTACTTCTGCCAGTACCTCGTCTCCTACCTTCCAAACTTTACAGAAGCTCTCCTGCGAACCTTGCAGAACTAACACTCCTGAAAGAAAGGATATTGCGGAGACATGGCTTAGCCACAGCCTGGGGGATGTTTCCAGAATGAGATTTTCACTCTGCAGCGGAGTGTGCGCTGATATGAAACTTCCTGGCAGATTAAAACTGTGTGCCCGACCGAGACTCGAACTCGGGACCTTTGCCTTTCGCGGGCAAGTGCTCTACCAACTGAGCTACCGAAGCACGACTCACGCCCGGTACTCACAGCTTTACTTCTGCCAGTACCTCGTCTCCTACCTTCCAAACTTTACAGAAGCTCTCCTGCGAACCTTGCAGAACTAACACTCCTGAAAGAAAGGATATTGCGGAGACATGGCTTAGCCACAGCCTGGGGGATGTTTCCAGAATGAGATTTTCACTCTGCAGCGGAGTGTGCGCTGATATGAAACTTCCTGGCAGATTAAAACTGTGTGCCCGACCGAGACTCGAACTCGGGACCTTTGCCTTTCGCGGGCAAGTGCTCTACCAACTGAGCTACCGAAGCACGACTCACGCCCGGTACTCACAGCTTTACTTCTGCCAGTACCTCGTCTCCTACCTTCCAAACTTTACAGAAGCTCTCCTGCGAACCTTGCAGAACTAACAAGACGGGTATTTAGCTACGTTAAGGGAAACATCTTCTGCAGTGTTTGCATCTTTCATAATGTTTACAGGTAAGGCCTTTAAAATAATGGAAGCAAGTCTTTAGCTCCGTGCTCCCCCGCTAAATCCCGGCAGTATCACTTACGCTCCTATTTTGCGCCTGCCAGCAAGTATATTTCCCTAGCGGGCAGACCTCACGTGTGTCTAAATTTGAATGCGCTGTTTGCTTAGCGGCTGCTCAGTCGTTCAGAAAACAACTGCGAGCGGGCGGCGCGCTCCACGGTACGGCGGGGTTGCAGAGGCAGAGAGCGCAGTGCCGTGCGAGACAGCCCCGCGGGCGCTCGGCGCTGCTTTTAATCTGCGGAGCCAAGCCGCCGGGCCGACTAAAATTACCCGCGCGGAAGAACAATAAACACCGCGAGGGAGGGAGGGGCGCGGAGGAGTCGAGAGCGGCGGGTCGGCGTGTTGATTTAGCATTGCCATCCATAACATAAAGATAATCTGCATAGCTGCGAGAGCGCGGCCTCAGACTGCAACCTCCGCCGCGACGACTGCCGACAGAGAGCAGCACCGGTCCGCTGCCAAGACAAAAATAAGTTTCGTCACGGCATGGCGCTCTTCAAGGTTACGGAAACCTCTGCTGCAGTTGCAGCTGAGATCTAAAACACGTCTGCACACGTAACTGGCGTGCAAAATCACATAGTCACTTCATCACCGAGTACTCCACACAGCCAGCTACGATGCACATGTCGAGAGTACAGTACCAAGCGACTGGAAAAAAGCGCAGGTGACTCCAGTATATAGGAAGGGTAAAAGGTCGAACCCGCCCGCCCCCCCCCAAGTCCTTTTGTACTCCCCTCCTCTGCCTTCCCCGCTCCCTGGCACGTCCGCTCAGCACCCCCCACCCCTCCTATGGATCCTTATCTTCCATTGGCTCCTTTCCCCTCTCCCCCTTCACTTTCCCTCTCCTACCCTGCTCTCGGGTGTGGTATGTCATATTTGTGCCAACTTTTTAGTGCAGTGTTTAAGTGAGTGTTCAGTGTTGTGCGTCTTTCCGCAGTGTTGCGAACAGAAATCATGCTGTCGCTGGGTGTGCATTTTATATCTCTTGCGAACAGAACCCAGACTGTCGCCGTGTTTTTTAATTGTCTGTCTATTATTTTTCTGCTTCCTGTGTATTTTATTAGCATCATCAACCCTGTGTTTTGCGTTTTAAGCTCCAGAATTTTCTGCCATTTTACCTTTAAGTCACCGATTTTATCGCCAACTGTTATTATTTTTTATTATCTTCATCTTTTTAAAACAAATTCTGTAGGCTGGAGAGCGGCGTAATAAGCTGCTGCCAGCCCACCCCCTTTAGGGGGAATCGAAACTCAATAAAGGAAAAAAAAATCGAACCCGCAAAATTACAGACAAATGTCCCTAACTTCGCTCTGCAGCAGAACCTATGAACATATTCTCAGTTCAAATATAGTAAACTTTCTTGAGAGCGAGGTTGCCACACGATATACTCCGATCTGTGGATGAAGGGCAACAGGCAGATTCTATATTTCTAGATTTCTGAAAAGAATTTAACACTGTGTCCCATTGTAGGCTGCTAACGAAGATGTGAGCGTATGAGATAAGTTCACAGATATGTGAGTGGGTTGAAGACTTCTTAACTAATAGAATCCAGTATATTGTCCTCGACGGCGGGTGTTCATCAGAGGAGGGTACCGTCAGAAATGCCCCAGGGGTATGTGGTAGGACCGCTGTTGTTCTCCGTATATAGCACTACCGTCCGCTACTGCTATACCATAACCTCAAAGTTGGAGGCAGTTTGTAAAATGGAACTATTCTGTTAAAGTAATTATGGTATAAAGCAACAGAGCAGTGTTACCCTCTGAGAGGAATTTTGTTATGTTGACCGTGTTCTATCTAACGGAGGTGGCTTATCGGAAATGAAAGTCAGAATTACATAAATATTTAAACAGTAAAAAACAGTATTTTACCTATCTACACTGTTTAAAGAATAAAGAAAACGGTCGCCCACCTAACTAGGCAAGAGAATGATTAACATTCTTGTTTAAGAAAATAAGTATGAGTAACTTTAACGGACAAACACAACCTAAATTTTGCCGCACGCGAGTGCAATGAACTCTTGCACCTGTATATGTTCACATTAAAGAAAATGCTAACAGGTATAAGATAAAATAGCGACAGAAAACGACATATACTTTTGCCTTCTAGGTTTGTTCTGAATGGTCTCAATAATATTACTATCAATATTCACTGTAGAATCATAAAATAAGCATAGGTTCAATATTACTTTTCAAACATTTTCCTATCTTATAAAAAAATTGTAAACGTAGTTCACTGTAAAGTTATGAACTGGTCATAAGTTAAGTCTCTCTCTCAGCTAAATACTTTTCTATTTAGAATGAAAGTTAAATGTATTTCACTAACAAAATATTTCTCACTGAATTTTGAATAAAAGTGGTCTTTTTATTAATTGTTATTTAGCATGAGCACAATAAACAAACTATAGATCCTTTTACAACATTAATATGAACTTTCATTACCCAAAAGAAACAAGTGCTTAGCAAGCATGAGTATATAATTGTCCACAACTGCAGTTTTCCACTTTTACTACAGTGGGACACAAAATTAACATATTTGTAAGATACTGACTCACCTTCAACGATTTACAACAGGCAGTATTGTGATCATTTACTAAGCAAAACTATATAAGCCTCAGTTTTAAGAACTTTTAATCTTTAAAAGAAACAGCTAGTTGTCTTTATTACCACAGTCTTCTACTTTCAAGTAAATGATTAAATAGGTGACTTTAAAACTCCACAAAACTTTAAATTGGACTGTTTCCATCACTGGGAGGCTTTCACAAAACTACATTTACTACCTCCCACAATTTCACTAAATTCACAGTAAATCTGAATACTCCCTTCTTACCAAAGATCAAACAACATTATTTAATTAACTATTTGGCTTTGAGGCTTTCATTTTTTCCACAAACTAGGACACTTGGTAGTCATAGTTCAAATGGGGAGGAACCTGAGAGGTGTTGTGATAGGGAAAAAAATCAAGGTACGTACATAAATTCAGTTATAAGTTACCTTATATTTGTGCACACTAAAACATCCAATGAGCTGATCCTTCACTGTACGTTACTATAGTTCTTCTGTTCCATTACAGTAATTGCGCAATGTGGTGGTGAGAGCATGTTGGTAGGTGGATTTGCAGGTAGAATTGCCGGAATTTGTCATTTCTTGGTGGCGATGATAGACATCAATTCCAGGCATTGGAAAGTGGTACGGAAAGTCTCTCTCGGCACCAGCACAATATGCAGCTTTTACATGAGCAATTGACAGTTTGGTAGCTCGTCCCCGACTGACTCTTGTTCCACCTTTTCTACCTAGGCCAACCACAACTTGCGCGCGCTACTAAGTTCCGTTCCCGAGAGGAACCACACTACCTTTTCCATACAGAATAACTAAGAACCCTAAGTGAAGGTCAGCGGTTTACATAACAGCAAACAAACATTTTAAATAAAACAGAACATTTGCGCATATTAGTATTTCTACAAAAAATTATTCCCCGAAATTCCAAATGTATACAGTAAGTTTTGTCTCCCTCCAATTGAGACAAAGAATTTAAATGACAGATATACTACATTGCATAGAATCAAACCATGACATCAAAGTTTTTACAAAGAAAGAGTTCACTGTGCCCCTCTGATGGAGAAAAAAAGTTGTTGGTTATTGAAGTTCATTACTCTGAGAATTTAGGATGATGTCTGGGATTCATAGAAAATGCAGTTTACTATAACAATTTTCACTATATTCTGAAAACGATAAAGGGTAAAAACCCAGACAAATTATACCCATATCATCTATTGTACTATCAGAGCTGTTCAGAGTCTATTACGCGGATCCTATTATCCCTAGATAATGGGAACTGTTCAATAATCGTTATAGATTTAAATGTTCAAAGTGAATGCTCGCCAAAATTTGATGTTAATACTCATCAAATGCCACGCTAGTAATGGTAGAAAGTCTGTCCTGCATCGACACGAGAAAATATGACATACGCAAACTGAAAATAAATCAGTGGAATTGCTCCATTATTAATTCTTTACCCCAATGCGATCTCATTGTTACGTGCATACTGAGTTACATAATACGGCATCCAAGGCTGTTCCTTGCAACTGCACAGACGCGACGTGGCTTCCGACACGGGAGTGCGTGCTGATGCGAATCTAGAAGAGAACTGGGGCCTGAATCCTGCTCGCACGCTTTTATTTATATAGCCGCGATGCGGACCGCCGAAGGCGCAGCCGACATCATTTGCCTTCTTGACCAGCCGCTCGGGCTAGTAAAATACCACCTCAAGTTACTAAACAATTAATTGCTTCATTCGCTGAAGGCCAGTGAAGCTCTCAGTTTAATTGTGCAAAGAACACACAGGTAAGTATATATAATAAAATTCTAATGTGGCTAGGTTAAATACTTTTGGCGAGAGAATAGAGAATTATTTTAGTTGTACTGCATGCAATAGATGAGCTCTGAACATGCCCTTTGGAGAGACGCTACAGCTATAGTTTTATAGCTATCTTTTTGAAACTTCTCACATCTTTGTTATTATAGCGTATCTCCATTCTACCTAAATCTAAACATCCTAGCTTTATCTAATCACTTACTTAATCTATCTTGCTTCCAAACTCATGGGACACAAAAACAGAAAATAATGAATTTCAACCAAAATATTACTTTGTGAGATCCAGCATGCTGTTTCCATTAAATTACAGTGAAAAAGGAATCTCAATACAAATTTTGAAGTTTCTAGGTCCTTCCTGTTGCGCCGATGATTTTTTTACATAAAATGTCCAAATTTCTAAAACTGTTGAAGTTACTAAACTGAAACTTAACACATTATTATTTTAGCATCACTCCTGACATGCTATTAACTTTTCAGATTATTTACTTTATTTTTAAGGTAGTGCACAACATTCCTGACGTTACAGCGAACTAGGTTGGCACACAATGGAAAGCATATGAATTTTATATGGCATGAGTAGGCTGCTTCCCTACAACTTTGTAAACTGTGTGTCCAATTTCATACCATGTTTTAAACCTTTTACACTCATATACCTGGAGCTTGTTTTTTATCTGCCACAGTTTTTATTTGTCTCTTTGGCAGCTATACACCAGTTGGTTCCTTGTTTCCGGCCTTCGTATCAGCGCAGAAAGGCTTCATCCGGTAGGGCCTTTAACATCTCGGTCGCCTTCTTTCGAATGTCCTCAAGAGTCACCAAATGACGTCCTTTTAAGACTTTTTTTTAATTTCGGGAAAAGAAAATAGTCACAAGGACTCAAATCAGGCGTATAGGTGGGCCGTGGAACAACAGGAATGCTTTTTGAGGCCAAAAATTCGGTGATGGAAGTGGCCGTGTGGCATGGAAGCGTTGTCATGGTGCAGCATCCACTTGTCTACAATGTCCGGTCTCACTCGATTCACCCTTTCCCTGAGTCTTTCAAGGAAGTCTTTGTAAAACACTTGATTTACAATGATGAAATCTTGTCGGGTGATCAGCCGTCTGTCGCACCTCCTCGGCGAGTTTCGTACCATCATCTTCTCTTGAAGATGGCTGGTACAAAATTCATCGGAACTTCTCTACAAGATGACACCAGCACTCGGCTGATCACCCGAGAAGATTTTATCATTGGATTTACTTGGTTGACTATTTTTATCTGGAGAAACAGATTCTTTACGCACGATACCCCTTCAGCCAAATCAACATTGTTTTGACCTTTGATATGCTCACTCGAGCTTTTTTCGGTCGACTAGATGTCTCAGTGTGCCACTCCTTGCTCTACTGCTTTATCTCAGGATAACACTCAAAACTCCAGGAGTCATCACCTCTCATCATGCTGCTGAACAGTTCGTGGTGGCAGTCCTCTCAAGAATGACGTTTCTTCGATTGTCCTTCTGCACAGTTGTGAGGCTTTTCGGCACCATTTTGGCCCAAATCTTTCGTATGTGCAAAACTTCTGTCAAAAATTGATGTACGGTGAAAGTGTTTAACAGGTCAAATGGTTCAAATGGCTCTGAGCACTATGCGACTCAACGTCTGAGGTCATCAGTCGCCTAGAACTTAGAACTAATTAAACCTAACTAACCTAAGGACACCACACACATCCATGCCCGAGGCAGGATTCGAACCTGCGACCGTAGCGGTCACGCGGTTCCAGACTGAAGCGCCTTTAACCGCACGGCCACACCGGCCAGCTTAACAGGTCACCCACCGTCCTTACTATTACCGTCGGTCTGGTCTCACAAGAGCACGCCCACGTTCGACGTTTTCGTTGGTTTTTAAAGTTGAGAGTCTTCCTGAGCGAGTTTCATCTTCAACGTGTTCTCGGCTTTCCAAAAATGATTTGTGCCAGCGAAAAACTTGTGCTCTTAGTAAGGAATGTTCCCCATAGCGCTGTCTCAACTTTTCAAAGGTCACACTGACGGATTCCCCGACTGTAACACAAAACTTGATGGCACAACATTGCTTTAAATTCCGCTGTTCAATTTTCGTAAAACACACAAAAACATGTTGATCTCGAAAACCACGTGATGGCTGTACGGAGCTGAATCCTGAGTGAGCATCTGGTAGGGAAGAACACACCGGTCTACATAAGTAGAACAACACAGCGTTGGCAGATCGTTCGCGGTGTTGTAAGTGTCATTACTTTTCTCACACACCTCGTATAACGAAACCGTTGCCATCGTTTACAGTACCATACTCTATATAAATCATTACCCAGAGCAGCCGGAAACATCCAAAATTCTCCTGTCCCTAAAACCTGTCTATCGACCTACGAGCCTCACGTCAGTTTTAAGTAAAATCCTTGAGACTATCCTTACCCCACCAATCCATTAGCATATAGTGGCCCCTCCATCTATCCCCAAGGTCTAAATGTGGTCTTTGTCTCAAATATTTCATCGACACCCGACTTGTTTCCCTCACCCACGTTATTCCACATCAACAAAACAAGCCGAAATCCGTCATTTTCGTCTCCCTTGGCAGCGAAATACCCTTTGAGTGGGTACGACGTTCTGGACTGCTCTTCGAATCACAAACCTACGCACTTTCTTTTCACTATGTACGAGGGGCGTTTGAAAAGTCCGTGCAAAAATAAAAACTACTTACGTGTTTGGGGTAAACCTTTTTTTATTTTTCGACATAGTCTCCTTTTAGACTTATACACTTCGACCAACGCTGTTCTAATTTGTTGATCCCTTTCGAATAATAGGAATTTTCCAAGTCTGCAAAATAGTTATTAGTTGCAGCAATCACCTCCTCGTTTGAATAAAATCTTTGTCCCGCCATCCATTTCTTCAAATTGGGGAACAAATAGTAGTCCGAGGGAGCAAACTCTAGAGAATAGAAGGGGGTTGTGAAACGAGTTGGAATCCTATTTCCATTATTAATTTTCCGACCACAGCTCCTGAGACGTGTCCTGGTGCATTGTCGTGACGGAAAAGGACTTTTTTGCGGTCCAATCACCGGCGGTTTTCTTGCATCTCGGTTTTCAAACGGTCCAATAACGATGAATAATATGCACCTGTAATATTTTTACCCTTTTCCAGGTAGTCGATGAGGATTGTCACTTGCGAATCCCAAAAGACAGTCACCATAGCCTTTCCGGCCGAGAGATTGGTCTTCGTCTTTTTTGGAGCAGATTCTCCCTTGGTAACGCATTATTTAGATTGTTGTCTGGTCTCAGGAGCATAGTAATGTATCCATGTTTCATCCACAGTGACGAAACGACAACGTCCTGTGGATTCTTCCTGGACAGCTGCAAACAGTCCTTGAAGCACTTCACACGATTCTGTTTTTTGTCAAGTGTGAGCAATCGCGGAATCCATCTTGCAGATTGCTTTCTCATATCCAAATGTTTGTGCAAAATATTATGTACGCGTTCATTTGAGATGCCCACAGCACTAGCAATCTCATGCACCTTAACTCTTCTGTCATCCATCACCATATCATGGATTTTATCAATGATTTCTGGAATTGTAAACTCCACAGGGTGTCCAGAGCGTTCAGCATCACTTGTGCCCATATGACCACTCCAAAAATTTTGAAACCGCTTATAAACTGTTCTAATTGAAGATGCACAGTCACCGTAATGTTTATCAAGCTTCTCTTTAGTCTTCTGAGGCGTTTTGCCTTTCATAAAGTAATGTTTAATCACCAATCGAAATTCTTTTTCGTCCATTTTTTGACAATCACTCGACTTCCTTGATTCACACGAATGCTAAACACAAAGAAATAGACCAATATGGCTGGAACTTGGTGTGCGCTCTTTCCAAAGATGCTATTAACTAAACATGACCACGATAAGTGCCGGTGGTGCCATCTCTCGGACTTGGCACGGACTTTTCAAACGCCCCTCGTACAACCTTTAGCATTCTCCCCTCACTAGCGTCCTACTTATGTCACAATTAACAACACCTGTTCCCTCATGTTTCACCCCCGCAGCAGGTGTGCCACAAGACTGTCCTGTCCCCTTCCCCCATATGTTGTACACCGCAAACACCCCCAACAACCAACCCCACCTACCTCCTGCAATTTGCTGACGACACTGCCTACCTAACTGCTCACTACAACCTTCAGCTCTCCAACACCTCCCTCCAGTGACACTCTAATCTTCCGGTCGAGTTGTGTAATACTGGGAAACTATAAGTAAACCCACAGGAAAACCAAGCCGACATCTTTGGTCGCACTACTCGGCATTTCCCTCATCGACATTTCCATCTCTTCATCAATAACCAATTCAGTCCTCTAACACAGTATTTAGGACCACCCACACCCCAACAGAAAACTAACATGGAATGCAAGCCTTCTTACCATCCAACACGAAACCTGAACACTACTACACTTACTAACAAGCCACACGTGGAGTCTTTTACCTTTATCCTCACGTATAAATCCTCCCTTCTGCCCCATCCTCACCTAAGCCAATGTTGCCTGGATCTCTGCTTCCCCTAAATTTTGCAAGTTCCTTGAAGTCCTGGAAAGACATACACTCCACCTCCTTGGATTCCACATGTGGCCAGCAGGCGCTAGTTCAGTGACGTAGAACCACTCAGCTCAGCGTGTCTAATGTTGCATGTAATACAGGTACTTAGCAATCAGCGACTCCCTATCTTCCTATAGGTACATTTCTAAACTGCTCAACAATGGTGCGCAGTTCGAATTGACGGTGTTGCCGAAATAGGGAGGGGGGGGGGGGGAGGGTCTTAGAGGACCCTTTGTCGTTTTATTTACGCATATGCCAAAGTCGTACCGAACCCCTTACAGATCTCCCGCAGTGCTCAAACGAGAGCGCAAAACAGTAGCATACACACACTTCGAAGTTTCCGGTCACGTTCAAATTCATCTAATGGTACTGAACGGCCCCTAGTGGATCAGTCTTGCATATCAGAACAAAAACTGCAGTCACGCTACACTCCAAAGGTGTGCAGTCATGTTCAATGTGGTTGCGGATCCTTGATGTCCTTAAAGTCTGAATCGACGGGAGCAGTGGGAGGAGGGGGCTGTCATCAATACCACAGGTTGTGAACAACATTGTGCTGTTGCTTAGCGCACTAAGAACTGTCGTTTTCGAGCGCGAAATGTGTGGCAAACAACGACCCAAAGGAAGGGGTGGGGTCAGGGACGCCATTAATACCACCCCCGAGGTCTTTTCGTGTCGATACTGACAGGGGAACCTCCCCATCGCACCCCCCTCAGATTTAGTTATAAGTTATAAGGCCTTGAAAAACTGAACACAGATCAGTCGAGAAAGCAGGAAGAAGTTGTGTGGAACTATGAAAAAAATAAGCAAAATATACAAACTGAATAGTCCACGCGCAAGATAGGCAACATCAAGGACAGTGTCAGCTTAATAACGCCGTGGCCCCGTGGTTAGCGTGAGCAGCTGCGGAACGAGAGGTCCTCGGTTCAAGTCTTCTCTCGAGTGAAATTTTCACTTTCTTTCTTTTCGCAAAGTTATGATCTGTCCGTTCATTGACGTCTCTGTTCACTGTAATGAGTTTAGTGGTTGTGTTTTGCGACCGCACCGCAAAACCGTGCGATTAGTAGACAAAAGGACGTGCCTCTCCAATGGAAACCGAAAACATTTGATCGGAAGGTCATACGTCAACCGATTATTCCACAGGAAAACACGTCTGATATATTCTATACGACACTGGTGACGCCATGTGCGTCACATGACAGGAATATGTTGTCGACCCACCTAACTTGTACACTTGGCGAATGGGTAAAACGATTCTTCTACCTTGCCCGATTAGGGTTTTCTTGTGTATGTGATAATCATTCCCAAAAAAGTGATAAAAACATATGAGTTTGTCACATAAACTGCAACAAATGAATGCAACAGTTTCACAGTCGCACAGTTTTCCCTGTGCTTTGTCAAAACACATGTTTTTAACGTTTTCAAATTTTTCCATGTGTAGACCGTCAAATCCTGCATATGTCCAAGCAAATCTCAACATGTCCTGGAATTTTGGGGATCGAAGTTGATTTTGTGTGAGTGCCCGCAGTTGCTCACGCTAACCACATGACCACGGCGTTCCCGAGCTTAAAATATCCTTGATGTTCCTATATCCCGCACGGACTACTCAGTTCGTATATTTTGCATATTTTTTTCATAGTTCCACACAACTTCTTCCTGTTTTCTCGACTGCTCTGTGTTCAGTTTTTCAAGGCCTATCCACTGTGCCAACTTATAACTAAATCTGAGGGGAGTGCGATGGGGAGGTTCCCTTGTGAGCAGCTATTTGTCGGAAACGGTTTTTTTTCCTCGGCCATCCATAAGAAACACTCGTGGTTTCAAAGTTGGGTGTCGTGATTCTGACCTCCATCGCAGAGACATCAAAAGAAACGGCGAAACGTCGGTAAGAGGGAGTGTGACGACCTCCCCATAGGGTGACAAGATTGGTAGAACTGAGGTAAAATTTCGTGCCAATATGACATCATTAACCCACCTTACACCTGAAATGTGCTTCTGAATTCCGGTCTTTTTTTCGCGTGTATCAACACCTTGCTGTTTGAAGTGTCACCGATCGGAGGGTCACGTCCCAAGGTGCCTCGCTTTTACAACATCACAGAGCAAGGTTGTAGGAACCTTGGAGTGAAATTTCAAACTTCTGCGCCGTAATGGAAGAAAATTACTGGGTGTCAAAAAGTGAACCTTTAATTGTGATGCCCCATGTAGATATGGTGCTAAAAACTGTCTATTAAAATGGTTCAAATGGCTCTGAGCACTATGGGACTTAAATTGTGAGGTCGTCAGTCCCCTATAACTTAGAACTACTTAAACCTAACTAACCTAAGGACATCACACACATCCATGCCCGAGGCAGGGTTGGAAACTGCGACCGTAGCGGTCGCGCGGTTCCAGACTGTAGCGCCTAGAACCGCTCGGCCACCCCGCCCGGCAACTGTCTATTAGTTTTCCGGGACACCTCTCAGTTTAGTGACTCGTGTGAGATTTGAAATATTTAACTTAGTTTCTTCTGCGTAGACATCCATGTAGTCCCTTAAAGTTATTCACCTCTGTTATCTCACAAAACTGCAACTCATTTCACTGAATACGGATCTGAAGTAAAGGCATAAGATGTGCATTAACTTTGGATCATTATTGTGCCTCAAGCATACAAAAGTTTACATAGATCACACGGATTAGAGTTACGTGAAACACGTGCAGTTGTTAGCATACACACACACACACACACACACACACACACACACACATACAAACACCTGAACTTCAATACACATTTGGAAATCGCATTAGACACACAACCTACTTGGTGACTGAAATACCATCTTGCTAAACCCAGTCACGAATCAGATAGAATAGGTAATCAGAACAGAATCTGCCCCACACTGGACTTGACTGCAGGTGACACTATGTTACTAACCTGATAGCGTGAGAACAAACTATAAGCTAATTTTAGTTACTGCTCTCCATCTTTCTCAGTGTAGTGCACTGCAGTCCCATTCAGAAGCACACCACATCATACAGGAGTAAAACAACGAACGTTACACCAGAACAGCAGAAACAGAATAGGCCTAAGCACAACGCCTTGCTTCCCTTTAAAACTGGCAAGCCATGTGCGGGGAACCCACCCTCGCTATAGTTGAGTCAGCGTAAGTTGATCCCTGACAGTTGCTGTGGGCTGGGCGCGGCAGCTTCACAGCCAATAACATAACGTGATTTTGTTAACGTCTTTGGCGACGCTCCAATGTTGTCACAGCTCTGTAGACGGCTCAAAGACCTTGTAAAAAATAACTAGACTCCCTGATGGCGCTGCATTCGCGGGATAATTTGAACCTTCGGCTGGACGCCATTATAGTGGTTGTAGTCTGATGTGTTGTGTAGTATTGTTGTTTATGAAGACCCTGATTCAACGTTGTATATTTGTTGGGGCGTACATACAGTATTTGTTACTCGTAATTCTACTGTCTGTACATTCCGATCAAAAGAAGTACAATGGTGAAGACTTGTGCAGCAATTAATTGTACAAATAAATTCGAGAAAGGAACGAATATTACATTTCACAGGTATGTGAATATTTTAAGTTGTTTTGTATGTCAGTGCGCTTGTTTAATAAATGTTTTTGTAACACGGTATTAGCATCATGTCTGTGCATCTATTTGCAGGTTTCCTTTCTCAAAACCAGAGCTGTTACAAAAATGGTTACACGCTGTCAGGAAGCAAGATTTCCGACCGACAGAATACCATTTTACATGTTCTGATCATTTTGAAGAAAGTTGGCTTATTGGTAGTGTTTTCATGATCTAGGTTAGGTTGAAACTTCATAATTTGGTCGTGAGTTGCCAAAGCACTATGCCATATATAACGCACTTCTCGTCATAAAATCTAAAGCATGGTAGAGTCAGAAAATATCTATTAATATAGTGGGCAAATCTTCGAGTATTTTGATGCATTTTGCGTACATCTATCGTAAATGAACTACAAAAAATGCTAGGGGCCCAGTACATAACTTCTAGCTACGGCAGATTCCATGTAGTACGTAAGATAAATTCATGAACAGTGACTAGTTGCTGTTTGTTCATAAATTAAAAAGTATCTTGTAGTAACGTATTTAAATGAGGCAAGGTGTTTGCGACCTAACTCAAGGGAAGGCATTTTATAACCAAAAGCGATGTATAAACATTCGAACTCCGCGCGTCAGTTTACCACTCTAATGGCCGCCGCCCAGCTATTCAGTTTGTCCGCTCTTCACAGTCGACCATTCGTGCGGTTGTGGGGGCCTGAGACGGCTACTGTTTTCGCCAGCAGCTGTTAGCGCTTCGTGGTTGAAATCTGGCAACAGCGCAGCGAGCTGTAGGGGGTCGCATTACAATGACTCGAGTTACAGACATTGCGGAAGCTACTGTCGCCTCAGAGACCTCACGCAGATACACTCGCATAACCGAAGCACACGTGAATATGCGGAAATCGATCAGCGTGCCTGAGCTTTATTAGCAAAGATAGCTCATGAGACGAAGCTACGTAAAAAGAGAATATACGAAAGATTGCTGATTATAATTGACACATGTCAGATTGTAAGCATGTATACACATTTAAAGCAAATTGTCACTCACTGCACGACGCTGAAATTTTGCGAAGTCCATCTGTATTTAGCTCCGGTTGTCTAAGGACGAAAGTTCTCTTTTGACAACAATGTCAGCGAATAAGCTGGTGGTAATATTGTCCCCTCCCCCCGCCTCCCCCTCCGGCTCACCAATCTAATAAGTAAAAGTGTGTGTGTCAGAAAGTCAAAGTCTCATTATTCTTCCTTAGAAAAATAGGTATCTTTAGAACTTCAGTTAATGACCAACGTTCAGTATACAGTGTGACGTATTGGGATCCCGTAAACCTTACGACTGCTGCAGCATGTGCAACAAGACATTTTTTGCTTAATTTTGTGTGTAACATACCACTGGATACGTAATACTTGCAGTTAACTAACGCATAGCCTGTAAATTATGTCTTCATTTGAATGAAATTACGAGTCGTAATGTTTACAATGGTTTAGTCGTAGTATAACATTTCCTCTCCTCCCTTTAGTGTTCCAGGGTTAATCAAAAATTCATCGAGCCAGTCGTAAATCTACAAAGATAGTATGCTAGTATCCTGCATAGTAGTCAGCTATGTGGCACAGTGTGTCGAACGCCTTTCGGAAATCTAAGAAGACGGATTCTGCATTGTGATCTACACATATTGTTTGTAGGATATCGTATATGGATAAACCGGCCTGTATCTAACAGTTGGGTTAATAACATACACTATGTGATCAACAGTATCCGGACACCTGGCTGAAAATGACTTACAAGTTCGTGGCGCACTCCATCGGTAATGCTGGAATTCAATATGGTGTTGGCCCACCCTTAGCCTTGATGTCAGCTTCCACTCTCGCAAGGCATACGTTCAGTCAAGTGCTGGGGAGTGGCAGCCCGTTCTTCACGGAGTGCTGCACTGAGAAGAGGTATCGATGTCGGTCGGTGAGGCCTGGCACGAAATCGGCGTTCCAAAACATCCCAAATGTGTTCTGTAGGATTCTGGTCAGGACTCTCTGCAGCCCAGTCCATTACAGGGATGTCACTATCGTGGAACCACTCCACCACAGGCCATGGATTATGAACAGGTGCTCGATCGTGTTGAAAGATGCAATCGCCATCCCCGAATTGCTCTTCTACAGTGGGAAGCAAGAAGGTGCTTAAAAAATCGATGTACGCTTGTGCTGTGATAGAGCCACGCAAAACAACAAGGGGTACAAGCCCCCTCCATGAAAAACACGACCACACCATAAAACCACCACCTCCGAATTTTACTGTTGGCACTACACACTCTGGCAGATGACGTTCACTGGGCATTCGCCATACCCACCCCCTGCCATCGGATCGCCACATTGTGTACCGTGATTCGTCATTCCACACAATGTTTTTCCACTGTTCAATCGTCCAATGTTTACGCTCCTTACACCAAGCGAGGCATCGTTTGGCATTTACCGGCGTCATCGGCGTCGAGCAGCCGCTCGACCATGAAATCCAAGTTTTCTCACCTCCCACCTAACAGTCATGGTACTTGCAGTGGATCCTGATGCAGTTTGGAATTCCTGTGTGATGGTCTAGATAGATGTCTGCCAATTACACATTACGACCCTCTCTGTCGGCGGTCTCTGTCAGTCAACGGACGAGGTCGGCCTGTACGCGTTTGTGCTTTACGTGTCCCTTCACGTTTTCATTTCATTATCACATCGGAAACAGTGGACCTAGGAATGTTTAGGAGTGTGGAAATCTCGCGTACAGACATATGGCACAAGTGCCAATCACTTGACCACGTTCGAAGTCCGTTCTGCTCTCTCACGATGTCTAATGACTACTGAGGTCGCTGATACGGAATACCTGGCGCTAGGTGGTGGTAGCACAATGCACTTAATATGAAGGACGTATGGTTTTGGAGGTGTTCGGATACTTTTGATCACATAGTGTAATATTGTGAACTAGTTTAGCACCCGCCGCTTCGCTGTATGGTCTGCCGATTTTTTGCTTTTGTAATCGAATTTTTCTGTTCACTTATTGCAACACCTTCTAAAATATTCACGCTAACTATGCAATGGAGGAATGTTCTTTTCCGGATTGCACTTCTGACCAAAAAGCGATTCTGATACTTTCCTGTGGTGATATTTCCGTGAAAACTTTCATCCCCTAACACATATTTCTTTGCATCTAACCGAGAAGTACCTATTTTCACAGATTTAGCTTTTAAACTTTTTTAATACAGCGAAAAATTTTCCTAAAATTTTTCATCCCCTGTTTCACACCTTATGGGTTGATTTTCCAAAAACAATGAAACACACATTCTTCTACTTCTAACCGAGAAGTCAAATATCCTTTTTCATTGACATAGCTTCAAAATTGGTTTATTAGTTCCCTAATAACGATTTATTTTCCTAAAAGCTTTGTCGTACTATTTTACTACCTTATTGGTTGACTATCTAAAAATGCTAAAATACATTTTTTTCATTTCTGACTGAAAAACTAAATACCAATTCTAGTAGTTTTGTTTTCAAATTTGTCTTAATAGCTACATATTTTTAAAAAGCTTTTCATCCCATATTACATCCCCTTAGGAGTAGAATTTCGAATAGTCCGTTCTTAAAACGACGCCCGCAGTACAAGATCAACACCCTCTCCAAACTTTAAGTTTCTGTGCTTAGAGGTTTCGATTGGGCACTGATGAGTCAGCGAATCAGTCCACCCCAGTTTCACCCCCTTAGGGGTTGTTATTTCGAAAACGGGGAAACACATTTTTTTTTCATTTCTAATCCAGTACCAGTTTTCAAAGATTTAAATTTAAAAATACTCTCACAATGAATCATTTTCATAAAACATTTCACCTCCTATTTCACCCCCTTAGGCGTTGAATATCCAGAAACTGTAAAATGAGTTTTTTTTTACTTCAAACACAGAAGCCTATTACAAATTTTGATGGATTTAGCTGAAAGTATGGTTACATAATGAAATATTTCCATAAAAACTCACGTCCCCTATTTCACCCGCATAGCGGCGGAATTACATTAAACAATGAAATAGGTATCTCCGACTGAGAAGCTAAACTAAAATTTTAATACAGTCAGCTTCAGAAATGCTTTCATAATGAAATAATTTCTTAAAACATTTCATCTCCTATTTCTCTCCCTTATGGGCTGAATTTCCATAAACAACTAAACACGTATTTTTTTATTTGTAACTGAGAAGTCAATGCCAAATTTTAGCTTTATCAATTTAACCTTTAAAAATACTGAAGTGGTTCTTTAGCAATGATTTATTAGCAGAGAAAGCTTTTTTCCACTAATTTCACTCCCGTAGGGGCTAAATTTGCAAAACGGTGAAACATGTAATTGTTTATTTCGGGTCGAGAAACCAGATACCAATTTTCGTAAGTCTAGCTTCAAAATTTCCTTAACAGCGATATGTTTTCAAAAACCTTTCATCTCCTATTTCACCCCCTTAGGAGTGGAATATCGAAAAATCCCTTCTTAAACGACGCGTAGATTATAACTTCAACGCCCTCGGCAAATTTCAGATTTCTATCCTTAGTCGATGATGAACCAGTGAATCAGTCAGTCGAGACACTGCCTTTTATATGCAGAGATGATGTTAAATTATTGTGAAATACTAATTATTGCCCTCGATACATCTCACTCTACACAGGATGTAGTACGTCGGTGACGGCATGTTTAAGCGACATTCCGCCGAGCCGTTTCGATGCGCCACTAACAACCTATAAGATATTCTCACAGTGCTCGAACATTTTATGAATAAAACAAACAAATAAGTTGCTCAAGTACGATGTGACACTCGTCACAAACATCACAAACGTCCACAGAGTGTGTATTCGATAACGAAACTGTGAAAACTTAAGTTCTTGATTAAGTTGTTGACAGAGCAGCGTAACAGGCACATCAGGTCAGCCAAAATACCTAATTACTGTTACTTAGTCAAATTCGAATTATCGGTGCACTTCATTTCCTGAACAATAAAACGCTCATTCTCATCACTACTTAAACCGAATTTTGCAAGCAATTTGCTTTCCAAGCGAGCTTCTGCCTACCAACATTTTTCTAATAAAACCACTTTGCATAATTATAGCCACTGGTGCTGTTTTAAAAGTTTCCCTCATAATTCGATTAACACTGCAGTGTTGACTGATAGTTTCTTCTACTTATCTTACTGAACAGTGTATAAATAACGTGCTTCCTACCTCAGTTTTAGTACCTCTTCCCCTCTCCCCAAACATTTATGTACACAAAAATCATCGCCTTGAGTATTTGATACTGGTGGACTGAAGAACACTTCAGCAGACCGTCAACAATGATGGCGACAGTAAAAGACAGAGCAACATATCTCTTTTGAAGAACTAAACTGCTCTTTATGGGCGGAACACTTCCGAATTTAGCCTTTTCTCTAGTGGCTAATCTGACTTTATTGACTCAGGAGGGAGACGGAAGGCATTCCTCGAACAATGGGTTTATTTAGCCAAGTTCCACAAGCAGTTTTATTGTTCTGCCTTTCAATTTCATAATGAGTGGAGTTTGTCAAAGTTATAATGAGACGTCTCCGAAGGCCTGCTGATCAGCGCAGACTGAAAATATTTATCCAAGCAGCTGGAAAGAGGCGACTTCAAGGAGGCTTCTGTCTCGAGGCAATAAGTACGAGGAGTTATTGTTGTAAAGTCATCTCCGCTCCGTAGCGCACGCTTTCTGCGCGGCGCGGCAGATGGGCTGGGAGGGAATGTTTCCCCTGCCCGAAGTTGGCTCGTCTGCGGAGCTGCTCCTTAGGGGGATTTCCTCTCATTGACGAATACTGCTGCTGTTTGCCTTATCGTGTCCATGTACGCCTGCGTATCAAGCAGTCCTTTCGCTCGTCTTCCTTCCAAACCTATCAACGCCGAGTATAAGACCAGCACTGAAACAGTTATCGTCGGATCAAATTAACATTACACCAGGGCCGGCTCCAGGAATTTTGCCACCCCGTGTGGAATTTTCAAGCACCCTCCCCCCGCTCCTACCCCTTCTCCCATCCTCCTGTTCCCTCCTTGCATTTTCAGATACAATCAACCTTTTCCACAATGTCAGTCATCCATGACGTCTTATTTTCACGTATCACATTTACTAATACGTCTTTCTGATGTGAATACCTCATTAAGAGCAGAGCTAGGTGTGGGACATCTATCAGTGAAACAGAAGTGACACGTTTACAATGGAACATATTTTCGGTTATAACTCCAAAATTAACTGTGCAACAAAATTAAGTTTTATCACTCGCAGTGTTTATGACCAAAATCTGTTCACTTTTTCTCGTTCCCTCGGCCGAAGCGATCTTTTGGTTCGAGAACTGGGACCCTATTCTGTATCGTTCATACCGATCGGTGCAGTAGGTTAGTCTCGGTACTGACGTCATTTTCGGTTCTTTATCTAAATATCCTATTCAGTAAGCTTCTGAGACTTGTTACCGAAAGGTAACCGATTTTACGACAATTGTACTGAGAGGTTTTGGATGTCGGTCTGGCCCTGTCGATCGGTGATCTGTGGTTTATGTACACCTATAATTTGTTATTTTAAACATATTTAGCGGTTTTAGCTGTGGAATTAGTGATTGTGTTACTAAAGAATCACCAGGAGACGCATCCGGTTGGAAAGTGAGTTTGTAATAGACTATTTTCCTTTGTTAGAAATATGGTTAGGTTAGGTTGTTACTGTGAATGATTACATCAAAAAAAAAAGTTTTCGGTCAATATTCTCTCAAAATACGTGTTATTCTTATGCAAATAAGAGTTTAAACATCATTAAATATCAAGACATCGGCTCTGCTTACGTATATTACAAGGTGCATTCAAGTTCTAAGGCCTCCGATTTTTTTTTTCTACTTAACTACTCACCCGAAATCGATGAAACTGGCGTTACTTCTCGAAGTAATCGCCCTGCAGACGTACACATTTTTCACAACGCTGACGCCATGATTCCATGGCAGCGGCGACGGCTTCTTTAGGAGTCTGTTTTGATCACTGGAAAATCGCTGAGGCAATAGCAGCACGGCTGGTGAATGTGCGGTCACGGAGAGTGTCTTTCATTGTTGGAAAAAGGCAAAAGTCACTAGGAGCCAGGTCAGGTGAGTAGGGAGCATGAGGAATCACTTCAAAGTTGTTATCACGAAGAAACTGTTGCGTAACGTTAGCTCGATGTGCGGGTGCGTTGTCTTGGTGAAACAGCACAAGCGCAGCCCTTCCCGGACGTTTTTGTTGCAGTGCAGGAAGGAATTTGTTATTCAAAACATTTTCGTAGGATGTACCTGTTACCGTAGTGCCCTTTGGAACGCAATGGGTAAGGATTACGCCCTCGTTGTCCCAGAACATGGACACCATCATTTTTTCAGCACTGGCGGTTACCCGAAATTTTTTTGGTGGCGATGAATCTGTGTGCTTCCATTGAGCTGACTGGCGGTGCTGCCATCTCTGGGACATATTGACAATGAACGCGGCCTCATTTTAAAACAATGTTTCTATCTCTTTCCAGTCCGGAGAAAAAAATCGGAGGCCTTGGAACTTGAATGCACCTCGTACATGAGTGTGAACTGACTTTACTAGTGCCTTTGTGTATTTTTTACCGCAAATGGGTTAGTTAGTAATTATCGAAACGTGTTTACACTTTCAAGTAACAATGGAAAGCAATTATGTGAAGCCTGATATTGGAGACCTTCCAAACTATCACGCATTTGTGACTTAACGCATCACCGTTTGGCAACGAAGTCAGCCTACGTTCATCTACGCAATACTACAAGAATTGAGCATTGCCTGTCTGTTGTTTGGGAGGGGGGGGAGGGGGGGCTAAGTGGACAGCCGGCACGGTAGCTCAGCGTGTTCGGTCGGAGAGCTGGTTGGCTTCTGTAAAAAAAACTAGGTGGAAGGATCAACAAACTAACTTTAACGGATGTCATGTGACGTCGGAAACGACCAAACACAACGATCAACAACGAACAAAATGCCAAAAAAAAAAAAAAAGTGGTTAGCGCGTGGGAATACGATACGAAAGATCCCGGCTTCGTGCAGGGTGGATACTATTTTTTTTCCTCTTCATATATGCAACACGTTCTGTGACATTGTTATTCGTGTAAGTTAAGTTTTCTCTGCAATATTCGTTATTACGTACATGTAAGAGCGCACTTCCTCAGTAATGATTTCGTGATTTCTGTGTGTTTAAAATATGAAATATGAAATTGCTTGAGTGAAACAACTGACAGTGACCTTTATATTTTTTATTGTCAGAAATAATTCACCATTTTTTCCGAATATGTAGCGGTTTCCGAGTATACGGTTAGACAGGAATCTAAGAGCACAACTTAAATTACTGGGAATGTAACTAGCAGCAGTCATCTTCATAATCTTGCTTGTCACAAGTATTTATCTGCAATCGAATCCTCAACCACAGTAGACAGAGATGAAAGATCTCTGCCGTAATATTTGTAGACTGTAGCACCATATACGAAACATTTTCATTCATGAGATGCATGTTATAAACTTCGACGAGCTGCAGGAGCTTTCGAAAATGCGTTTTTCTTTTTTTTTCAATTTTGTTTTTAAGACCCAAATCGTTGACACATCATATAGGGAAGTGGGCTACTTAATCATTTGGATCTCTAGGAGCGTGTTTTAACCACATTCTGTTGATCTTCTTATTCTTTGAAACTCTCCCAATCAATTTTTCGGGTGTTTTTATAGATGTATTAGTACAATGTGATACTACACACTATTCCTAACTCATTTTCCGAAACGTAAAATCCAAAACACGATGTCAGTGTGAATGAGAATAAGATGACATAATGTGGCATTTACGACAATCTGCAGGATACAGTCAAATACGCTATCGTTATTATGCAAGCAAAGAAACATGCTGTCAGAGAAACTGTAAAAATATTTATGCATTCCAGATGAGAATCATGGAAATGGATATACTGCGCCTGATACTGTTAAGGAGGCAAGGGCGATGAAGATGGGCACGTCAGCTCGATGGAATGCGGCGTCATGCGTTATGGCAACGTAAACGCAATTTTCGATACTTGGAAGAATAGCGCGCCCGTTTCGGCTGCTAGCCGCTTTGTGTTCGTGGCGCTATGCGCTCTGCAGTGCGCATGTTCGATCTGCGGCCGCTTGCTTTTGCTTGGCGTGCTCGACACGAACCGACAACAGCGCTTCGGTTCTCTGTACCCGAACGGTATCGCTACCGAAATGCATACTGAATAACTCAGGGTTGGTTGGTTGGTTGTTTGGGGAAGGAGACCAGACAGCGTGGTCATCGGTCTCAGCGGATTAAGGAAGGATGGGGAAGGAAGTCGGCCGTGCCCTTTCAGAGGAACCATCCCGGCATTTGCCTGGAGTGATTTAGGGAAATCACGTAAAACCTAAATCAGGATGGCCGGACGCGGGATTGAACCGTCGTCCTCCCGAATAACTCAGGGACTCTAATTCGAGTACTAGACCGTTGGGTGCTATTGAGTACCGAAACGATCGGCACAATGGCGGAAAGATACAGAATAGGCACCCTGCAGGGACCAGCACAGCTGAGTGCTGCATTCTCGACCGTACCGTAGCTGCTTCTGCTGTTCAAAGTGGAGATCACAGATGGGAGGGTGATTTACATATAAATGCTTTATTTCTTGGAAATAACTATAAATCGCCAGCATCTGTTTAGTGTATCAGAAGTACATAAAGGAAAAACAGCTGTAGTCGAATATCGAGAAGGTGTGCTTTCCGACATGCCACGACCATGCTTTATGCCTCAAAACAAGCAGTTTTGAAAACACTTTCATTTAGTGTAGTGAAAGTTAACAGTTACATGCTAAATGAAGTTGTTCGAGTGCAAATAGTGTGAAATACGACAAAAATGAATGAATCAACAATTCTGTGCAGTGCACTTCAGTTGCTTCAGTTGCAAAATAAGGTTTGACAGTTTCCCGTATTATCTTAAATATTACTATCTGTACATACTTATAGATTCTTCCGTTATTTCTTGGTCGAACAATCCCATTTTCAAGATTGAATAAGTACCCTGTTTTTGTTCTATTGATTTTTGTTTACTTCGATCTAGTTTTCGGCTTATTAGGCTGTATTCAGGAAAAAACTGACTAGCGTCTGAAATGGATACTGGTTCTTAGGTAACCAAACATTATACACGGAGAAACAATCACTTGCGTAGTGTGTTCTGCATCAAACTTGTTTCTTAATGTTTAGATTACATTTGACACAGTGGACAATGTTAAGCACAATAAATAATTAAACTACACAATATGTCAGGTCAAATGGTTATAATGCCTTTTCTGTGGTCTTGACATTGACTGAGAAACTGTTAAACCGAGTAGTCTTCATTTATGTTGTGCACAACATAAATGAAGAGTACTCAGTTTAACTGTGTACGTTGTGTACAACATAAGACTACAAAAAATGGGTTATAACAATTTGACCTGTAACATTGTGTAGTTTAATTATTGATTGTGCTTAACAGTCTAATCTGTAAAATGTAATTTCTGCATTAAGGGATACGTTTGATGCACAATACCTTATGCAAGTGATTGTATTTTCGATTATAATGTTTGGTTACCTAAGAACCAGTGTCCCTTGCAGACACTAGTCAGTTGTTTCCTGAAGATGGCCTAATAAACCGAAACCTAGTCCGAAGTAAACAAAAATCAGTAGAACGAAAACAATGTACTTGGTATTCAGTCTTCAATATCTAAAAAGTTTGGCTTCAATGTCGAGAAAAAAAGAATATGAAGTAAAAAATAAAATAAGTTACAGGCTAAGCTGAAAAAAATTAATTTAGAGGACCGTGGTAAGAAGACGATATTGTGAATGGATTTAATGGCAGATCCAGAGGAGAGGGAGTGGTAGGAGGAGGATGCTCTGCATCTTTCCACGCATAAACTCACCTTTATCACAACGTCCTGATTCAGAAGACTATGGCATGTGACGGACGTTGTATATTTTACTAACCCTTTCTTTATTTGCTATAAAACGTTTGTCTCAGCCGTGCCCCTACAGGTATTTAAGGAACTGTTAGATCGTCATGTGCTACATTCCTTATTATGAAATCTTTCTGTTCTGTAGGGGCTTTCAACTTGGCGTTGGTACTTTTGAAAGTGTAGTACATCTGCATGGCAGAAACAGATGTAAGAGATCCGAGCAGATGTAATTTCGATGTATTGCTCATGCGCTGCCTGCGATATGCAAGATATAAGAGAATCGCTGACCAGAGAGCAGTGTTGACTGCAGTAGGAACTGTGTAGCTGTAGCAGTAAGTTGTGGCTAGTCTGCAGTCTGCTGTGGTCTGGTCTGGTGTATCGTGTTGGCTGGGCCGGTCGCGGTGCAGCGATGCTGGAGCCTGAGTATTATTGTATAAGGTAAAAAGCAGCCTCGCGCATATGTAGTAATGTTATCTCAAGTCCCATGTAAATGTTTTAAATATGTCCTAATAATAATCTTTCTCATATAAAGTAATTTTTAACAACCATTCATTTCAATTTAAAGAATTTACTAATTTCTCCAATCCATAATCATCCCGATTGTTGCAAACGAAAAATCAGTTGCTTCCTTTCATAAATGACAAATCTATCAGCCAGCATTGCACAGGGCTGTGCCAGAAAAATTTATTGTAAGAGCAGATATATATGCGTTATCCGGCGACTTCATTGAGGTAAGAATTTTTCTCTTTTTATTCATAATGATCTTTCAGGGCCATGACGCAGCGCTGCTGACGTCCAAAATTTACCAGGTTAAATTCACAGTCAATTATTGAAAAGTTATAAGTGAGTGACAATTTAATTGAGAGGTTAGTTACATTATATTATTACCAGGTTACTGATTTTTTTTTTTTTTTTGGGACGTTACACTGAATGTGAACGACATAATTATAATTTTTACTGTTGAGAAATTTAGGAATTTTTCTGTTTTGAGGTTACACTAAATTAGAATATTATTAATATTGTTTATTTTATAAATTTTTGTGGGGAGGTTACACAGAGTTGTCAACACTGCCAACAGCAATCTTAGTTACACTAAGTGATCAAAAGTATCCGGACTCCTGGCTGAAAATGACTTACAAGTTCGTGGCGCCCTCCATCGGTAATGTTGGAATTCAGTATGGTGTCGGCCAACGTTTAGCCTTCATAACAGCTTCCACTCTCCCAGGCATGCGTTCAATCAGGTGCTGGGGAATGGCAGCCCATTCTTCACAGGGTGCTGCACCGAGGTGAAGTATCGATGTCGGTCGGTGAGGCCTGGCACGAAATCGGCGTTTCAAAACATCCCAAAGGTGTTCTGTAGGATACTGGTCAGGACTCTCTGCAGCCCAGTCCATTACAGGGATGTCACTATCGTGGGACCACTCCGCCACAGGCCATGGATTATGAAAAGGTGCTCGATCGTGTTGAAAGATGCAATCGCCATCCCCGAATTGCTCTTCTACAGTGGGAAGCAAGAAGGTGCTTAAAAAATCGATGTACGCTTTTGCTGTAATAGAGCCACGCAAAACAAGGGGTACAAGCCCCCTCCATGAAAAGCACGACCACACCATAACACCACTGCTTACGAATTTCATTGTTGGCACTACACAAGTTGGCAGATGACGTTCACCGGGCATTCGCCATACCCACACTTTGCCATCGGATCGCCACATTGTGTGCCGTGATTCGTCACTCCAGGTAATGTTTTTCCACTGTTCAATCGTCCACTGTTTACGCGCTTTACACCAAGAGAGGCGTTGTTTGGCATTTACCGGCGTGATGTGTGGCTTCCGAGCAGCCGCTCGACCATGAAATCAAAGTTTTCTCACCTCCCGCCTAACTGTCATAGTACTTGCAGTGGATTCTAATGCAGTGATGGTCTAGATAGATGTCTGCCAATTACACATTACAACCTTCTCCAGCTGTCGGCGGTTTCTGTCAGTCAACAGACGAGTTCAAAAATGGCTCTGAGCACTATGGGACTTAACATCTATGGTCATCAGTCCCCTAGAACTTAGAGCTACTTAAACCTAACTAACCTAAGGACATCACACAACACCCAGTCATCACGAGGCAGAGAAAATCCCTGACCCCGCCGGGAATCGAACCCGGGAACCCGGGCGTGGGAAGCGAGAACGCTACCGCACGACCACGAGCTGCGGACAAACAGACGAGTTCAACCTGTACGATTTTGTGGTGTATGTGTCTCTTCACGTTTCCACTTCACTATCACATCGGAAACAGTGGACCTAGAGATGTTTAGTAGTGTGGAAATGTCTCGTACAGACGTATGACACAAGTGACACTCAATCACCTGACCACGTTCGAAGTCCGTGACTTCCGCGGAGCGCCGCATTCTGCTCTCTCATGACGTCTAATGACTACTGAGATCGCTGATATCGAGTACCTGGCACTAGATGGTAGCACAATGAACCTAATATGAAAAACTTATGTTTTTGGGGCTGTCCGGATACTTTTGATCACATTGTATAATGTTATGAACTAGTTTAGCAGCCGCTGCTCCTCTGTATGGTCTGTAGGGATTTTTTGCTTTTTTTAATCGAATTTTTATGTTGTTCACTTATTGCAACACCTAAAATATTCACGCTAACTATGCAATGGAAGCATGTTCTTTTCTGGATTGCACTTCTGACCAAAAAGCGATTGTGATACTTTCCTTTGCTGATATTTCCACTCTTTTTATTGTTCATCAAAACCACACTTTGCTTGTTGTACCACCATACAGCGAGACCTTCAGAGGTGATGGTCCAGATTGCTATATACACCGGTACCTCTAATACCCAGCAGCACGTCGTCTTGGACTGACGCATGCGTGTATTCGTTGTGGCATACGATCCACAAGTTCATCAAGACGCTGTTGGTCCAGATTGTCCCACTCCTCAACGGCGATTCGGAGTGGATCCCCCAGAGTGGTTGGTGGGTCACGTCGTCCACAAAATGTCCTTTTCAATCTATCCCAGACACGTCGATAGGGTTCATGTCTGGAGAACATGCTGGCCACTCCAGTCGAGCGATGTCGTTATCCTGAAGGAAATCATTCACAAGATGTGCACGATTGGAGGCGCGAATTGTCGTCCATGAAGACGAATGCCTCGCCAATGTGCTGCCGATATGCTTGCACTATCGATTGGCTGATGGCATTCACGTATCATACAGCCGATTGGCGCCTTCTATGAGCACCATCGGCGTACGTTGGCCCCACATAACGCCACCCCAAAACAGCACTCGCTGGACAGTGTGTCTAAGGCGTTCAGCCTGACCGGGTTGCCTCGGAACACGTCTCCGACGATTGTCTGGTTGAAGGCATATGCGACACTCATCGGAGAAGAGAACGTGATGCCACTGAGCGGTCCATTCGGCATGTTGTTAGGCCCATCTGTACAGCGCTGCAGGGTGTCGTGGTTGCAAAGATAGACCTCGCCATGGACGTAGGGAGTGAAGTTGCGCATCATGCAGACTATTTCGCACAGTTTGAGTCGTAACACGACGTCCTGTCACTGCACGAAAAGCATTATTCGACATGGTGGCGTTGCTATCAGGGTTCTTGTTAGCCATAATCCGTAGGTAGCGGTCATCCACTGCAGTAGTAGCCTTGGGCGGCCTAAGCGAGGCATGTCATCGACAGTTCCTGTCTCTCTGTATCTCCTCCATGTCCGAACAACATCGCTTTGGTTCACTCCGAGACGCCTGGACGCTTCCCTTGTTGAGAGCCCTTCCTGGCCAAAGTAACAATGCGGACGCGATCGAACCGCGGTATCGACCGTCTAGGCCTGGTTGAACTACAGACAACACGAGCCGTGTACCTCCTTCCTGGTGGAATGACTGGAACTGATCGGCTGTTAGGGGCGCTGTTCATTCATGGTTGTTTACATCTCTAGGCGATTTTAGTGGCATCTCTAAACAGCCAAAGGCACTGTGTCTGTGATACAGTGTCCACAATCAATGTCTGTCTTCAACAGTTCTGGGAAACGGAGTGATACAAAACGTTTTTTTATGTGTGTAAATGCTTCAGTTTATACACTTTTTATGTTGTTGTTGTTGTGCTCTTCAGTCCTGAGACTGGTTTGATGCAGCTCTCTATGCTAATCAATCCTGTGCAAGCTCCTTCATCTCCCAGTACCTACTGCAACCTACATCCTTCTGAATCTGCTTAGTGTATTCATCTCTTGGTCTCCCCCTACGATTTTTACCCTCCACGCTGCCCTCCAATACTAAATTTGTGATCCCTTGATGCCTCAGGACATGTCCTACCAACCGATCCCTTCTTCTAGTCAAGTTGTGCCACAAACTTCTCATCTCCCCAATCCTATTCAACACCTCCTCATTAGTTACGTGATCTACCCACCTAATCTTCAATATTCTTCTGTAGCACCACATTTCGAAAGCTTCTATTCTCTTCTTGTCCAAACTATTTATTGTCCATGTTTCACTTCCATACATGGCTACACTCCATACAAATATTTCCAGAAACGACTTCCTGACACTTAAATCTATACTCGATGTTAACAAATTTCTCTTCTTCAGAAACGCTTTCCTTGCCATGGCCAGTCTACATTTTATATCCTGTCTACTTCGATCATCATCAGTTATTTTGCTATCCAAATAGCAAAACTCCTTTACTACTTTAAGTGTCTCATTTCCTAATCTAATTCCCTCAGCATCACCCGACTTAATTCCACTACATTCCATTATCCATGTTTTGCTTTTGTTGACGTTCATCTTATATCCTCCTTTCAAAACACTGTCCATTCCATTCAACTGCTCTTCCAAGTCCTTTGCTGTCTCTGACAGAATTACGATGTCATCAGCGAACCTCAAAGTTTTTATTTCTTCTCCCTGGATTTTAATACCTACTCCAAATTTTTCTTTTGTTTCCTTTACTGCTTGCTCAATATACAGATTGAATAACATCGGGGAGAGGCTACAACCCTGTCTCACTCCCTTCCCCACCACTGCTTCCCTTTCATGTCCATCGACTCTTATACCTGCCATCTGGTTTCTGTACAAATTGTAAATAGCCTTTCGCTCCTTCTATTTTACCCCTGCCACCTTTAGAATGTGAAAGAGAGTATTCCAGTCAACATTGTCAAAAGCTTTCTCTAAGTCTACAAATGCTAGAAACGTAGGTTTACCTTTCCTTAATCTTACTTCTAAGATAAGTCGTAAGGTCAGTATTGCCTCAAGTGTTCCAACATTTCTACGGAATCCAAACTGATCTTCCCCGAGGTCGGCTTCTACCAGTTTTTCCATTTGTCTGTAAATAATTCGTGTTAGTATTTTGCAGCTGTGACTTATTAAACTGATAGTTCGGTAATTTAGACATCTTTCAACACCTGCTTTCTTTGGGATTGGAGTTATTATATTCTTCTTGAAGTCTGAGGGTATTTCGCCTGTCTTGTACATCTTGCTCACCAGATGGTAGAGTTTTGTCAGGACTGGCTCTCCCAAAGCCGTCAGTAGTTCTAATGGAATGTGTCTACTCCCGGGGCCTTGTTTCGACTAAGGTCATTCAGTGCTCTGTCAAACTCTTCACGCAGTATCGTATCTCCCATTTCATCTTCATCTACATCCTGTTCCATTTCCATAATATTGTCCTCAAGTGCATTGCCCTTGTATAAATTCTCTATATACTCCTTCCACCTTTCTGCTTTCCCCTCTGAGCTCTTGATATTCATACAAGTGGCTCTCTTTTCTCCAAAAGTCTCTTTAATTTTCCTGTAGGCTGAATCTATCTTACCCCTAGTGAGATAAGCCTCTACATCCTTACATTTGTCCTCTAGCCATGCCTGCTTAGCCATTTTGCACTTCCTCTCGATATCATTTATGAGACATTTGTATTCCTTTTTGCCTGCTTCATTTACTGCATTTTTATATTTTCTCCTTTCATCAATTAAATTCAATATTTCTTCTGTTACCCAAGGATTTCTACTAGCCCTCGTCTTTTTACCTACTTGATCCTCTGCTGCCTTCACTACTTCATCCCTCAAAGCTACCCATTCGTCTTCTACTGTATTTCTTTCCCCCATTCCTGTCAATTGTTCCCTTATGCTCTCCCTGAAACTCTGTACAACCTCTGGTTTAGTCAGTTTATCCAGGTCCCATCTCCTTAAATTCCCACCTTTTTGCAATTTCTTCAGTTTTAATCTACAGTTCATAAACAATAGATTGTAGTCAGTCCACATCTGCCCTTGGAAATGTCCTACAGTTTAAAACCTGTTTCCTAAATCTCTGTCTTACCATTATATAATCTATCTGATACCTTTTAGTATCTCCAGGATTCTTCCATGTATACAACCTTATTTTATGATTCTTGAACCAAGTGTTAGCTATGATTAAGTTATGCTCTGTGCAAAATTCTAACAGGCGGCTTCCTCTTTCATTTCTCTCCCCCAACCCATATTCACCTACTATGTGTCCTTCTCTCCCTTTTCCTACTGTCGAATTCCAGTCTCCCATGACTATTAAATTTTCGTCTCCCTTAACTACCTGAATAATTTCTTTTATATCATCATACATTTCTTCAATTTCTTCGTCATCTGCAGAGCTAGTTGTCATATAAACTTGTACTACTGTAGTAGGCATGGGCTTCGTGTCTATCTTGGCCACTGTAATACGTTCACTATGCTGTTTGTAGTAGCTTACCTGCACTCCTATATTTTTATTCATTATTAAACCTACTCCTGCATTACCCCTATTTGATTTTGTATTTATAACCCTGTATTCACCTGACCAGAAGTCTTGTTCCTCCTGCCATTGAACTTCACTAATTCCCACTATATCTAGCTTTAACCTATCAATTTCCCTTTTTAAATTTTCTAACCTACCTGCCCGATTAAGGGATCTGACATTCCACGCTCCGATCTGTAGAACGCCAGTTTTCTTTCTCCTAATACGTCCTCTTGAGTAGTCCCCGCCCGGAGATCCGAATGGGGGACTATTTTACCTCCGGAATATTTTACCCAAGAGGACGCCATCATCATTTAACCATACAGTAAAGCTGCATGCCCTCGGGAAAAATTACGGCTGTATTTTCCCCTTGCTTTCAGCCGTTCGCAGTACCACAACAGCAAGGCCGTTTTGGTTAATGTTACAAGGCCAGATCAGTCAATCATCCAGACTGTTGCCCCTGCAACTACTGAAAAGGCTGCTGCCCCTCTTCAGGAACCATACGTTTGTCTGGCCTCTCAACAGATACCCCTCCGTTGTGGTTGCACCTACGGTACGGCTACCTGTATCGCTGAGGCACGCAAACCTCCCCATCAACGGCAAGGTCCATGGTTCATGGGGGGGGAGGCACACTTTTTATATGAACACAGTAAACGAAGTATGAGAGAGGGCTCAAAACAGCTAAGGTAAGATTAAATTAAATGTAACTGATATAGGTGAGCACGACGTCCACCGACAAAATTTCGGAAGTGGCTCGGGGACATTTTGTGAGTGTTTTCTTAAAAGGGGCCTGTGATCTCCGGTCGTTCGTTATAGAAGAACTACATTTCGTTTGCTTTATTACCCTAAATTTTTCACCTGTTTTGAACCATAAATATCTGGACAGCAGTGCAACTGTCGACGCTATCCGCTGTGTATCTTGTTTAGAATTAATATTGTTCCATTTAGTCACGGCACCTGCTGTTGACAACAGTAATGCCCGCTTCGTTCTTCGCCCTCCAGCTTGCATCCAGTACTGCTCGTTACTGTCTCAGGTTTGTTTTTCCGGCAGCGTTACTTGAGCGTTGACAGTGACAGACGGCATTATGAATAGGTTTAGCCATGAAAAGTTGGCTCATGCGCACATCGTCTAATAGTTCACTGACTGCAATGGCACAACAGTGCCGTGTTGACGAGCGACCTCTTACCGCAGTGACAGCCATCACATCACATCACAGCACTTTCGCATCTGTAATTTTTGCAACACAACCAGAAAAAAAAAACAGATCCGAGCCTGAACCGAGTAGAACTCGAGGACGAGGAGCAAAGTAAGCATTACTTCTGGTGACAAAAACAGTGAGTGAATAGAGGAAAACGAGACAGACAGCGCGTGCAGTCTATACTTGCACTCTTGGGGAGATGTTTGCAGTAGAATACACACATAAAAATAAATGAGGGTAAGAAATCAAACGAACCTAGTTATTTTATACCGAGCCTCCGCAGTCCTCGAGACCATTATAGCATATCACTCAGAAGAAAATGTTTGGGCAATCTGCGAAATTTTGTTGGGATTTGCCCTGTATAAGACAATATTACTGCGTGTGGCTGAATGACCGTGTGCAAGTGTTACAGTTGGACGCCATTTTGACGACGTGCATGTCCCTATCCTACCCCAGTAGTCCTGCCAGGGAAAGAGGACATAAAGTTTAAAGTGGACCCTGAATCTCATGTCGACCCAGGCGACTTCTCTCGTCGTTGAGAGGTGAAGGCTAGATTATACAGGCCGACTGACAGTTTCAGTGGTCGGACTAGGAATCGAATCCTCGACATCGTGATTTATAGGCACACTCTTTACCACTACACCAGCAGGCCCCACTTGCATAACGAACAAAGTAATACAATGAAGAGCTGCAAGGACGTTGCTGAACCAGGTGCCGAATTGAAGCACTTAGAGTAAATGTAAATACTTATCGGATGGACATAGTAAGAAATAAACCGTAGAACAAAAGTGGCTTCGATTTCATTTGGGAAACAGGATACCTTACAGAACTACCAGTTTCCTGAAACTATTTGTAGAGAATGTGCCAAACATATAGGGTCTAAACCATAGACATGGCAGAGGATCCTAAATTGAGTATTCTAAGGAAAGAAACCAACGGTAGTAAATAAATCTGCTATGCTTCTAAAGCGCAACTGTTTGAGTTGCATAGTGGGTGATTCAGATGCCCTACTGCTGGTTCAAATGGTTCAAATGGCTCTGAGCACTATGGGACTCAACATGTTAGGTCATAAGTCCCCTAGAACTTAGAACTACTTAAACCTAACTAACCTAAGGACATCACACACACCCAGGGTTCGAACTTGCGACCGTAGCAGTCCCGCGGTTCCGGACTGCAGCGCCAGAACCGCTAGACCACCGCGGCCGGCCCTACTGCTGGGTTTTATGCAACCCACAATGTCTTCAAATACCACACTCCAGATTTTCATTCTCGCTCACTATGCACAAACTGTGAGTCCCACAGAAAAAAAGAACAGCATCCTTTTGTACGAAATTTTATGCAGTTAAATTTTGTACTAAGATATGTTAACGCTGGAATCCATGGTTTTCGAGTTATCCACGAAAAATGCGTTTGGAGGTCTCTTTTGTCTGTTTTTCTTGAATAATTAGAAAACTACCAGCCTCTAGGGAAAATGTATCTCAGTACAAAAATTAACTACAATAAATTTCCTACAAAAAAGGTCCTGCAAATTCTTTTCTGTAGGACTAATATTCTGCATGTAGCGAGTGAGAAAATATGAAAATCTTGTCTGTGGTATTTGAAGTCATTATGGGTTGCATAAAACCCAGCGGTATGGGCAGCTTAATCATTCTGTGTAGAATGTCTATCCATGTCAAAACATTGTTCTTAATTTTAATTAAGGCCAGAATTATATTAATTTACTCTTAACATGTGCAGTTTTCTCATCTGGAAAACATCTTTAAACATATCACATCATACTACAAACTACTAAATTTACTTAAATCTTTCTTTTCACTGATTACCAAAAAACCTTGCTCGGCAACAGACCTTTCCAAAGTTTTGTATCGCATTGCGTGTGATTCGGAAAACATAATGTTTTATTTTTTTTTGGAATATAATCGATATTTAACTCGTAACAAATATTAAGTTTACATCCTCTGTCTCCTATATAAATCATGTAAAAATTGTGATATTCGTATATGGTATAGATTTCGAATCATGATACAGCACACATTTATAGGCCAGTGTCCACTCAGCTTTCCAGGAGGGTCTCGTGTGAGATGAAAAGCACGCAATGCCAGCGGCTGTTGTGCATACACACTGCTACTGGCGGCAAACTGTGAGCCACGTCGGTACGAATGAAGCCTGTCACTGGGATTCAGAGGCCATCCTCGGTACTGCAGACGGCTGGCTGAACTAGCGTCGGCAGCTAGCCTCGGACGCTGGGCAGAAGTTGAGCTGGCGATCTGCAGCATCATTCCCAGAACCAACTGCGGTGTGGAGGGCTTAAAATAGGACTCCCCTTAATACGCATGCACTACGCGCAGGAAGTGATTTCCAGGGTAGGAGAGTACATCCCCGAATGCTCGTGGATGTAAAACGACGCTCATGGAAACATGAGAAGGTTTTATTCAGTCATTTTGCCTCGAGACGACACACTCATAAATTACGTCCCGATATGGGGAGAAAACCTTACTTAACATTAAGTGTCTCAGGAAATTCTGCATCTGGAAGATTAATCTACACTCCTGGAAATTGAAATAAGAACACCGTGAATTCATTGTCCCAGGAAGGGGAAACTTTATTGACACATTCCTGGGGTCAGATACATCACATGATCACACTGACAGAACCACAGGCACATAGACACAGGCAACACAGCATGCACAATGTCGGCACTAGTACAGTGTATATCCACCTTTCGCAGCAATGCAGGCTGCTATTCTCCCATGGAGACGATCGTAGAGATGCTGGATGTAGTCCTGTGGAACGGCTTGCCATGCCATTTCCACCTGGCGCCTCAGTTGGACCAGCGTTCGTGCTGGACGTGCAGACCGCGTGAGACGACGCTTCATCCAGTCCCAAACATGCTCAATGGGGGACAGATCCGGAGATCTTGCTGGCCAGGGTAGTTGACTTACACCTTCTAGAGCACGTTGGGTGGCACGGGATACATGCGGACGTGCAGTGTCCTGTTGGAACAGCAAGTTCCCTTGCCGGTCTAGGAATGGTAGAACGATGGGTTCGATGACGGTTTGGATGTACCGTGCACTATTCAGTGTCCCCTCGACGATCACCAGTGGTGTACGGCCAGTGTAGGAGATCGCTCCCCACACCATGATGCCGGGTGTTGGCCCTGTGTGCCTCGGTCGTATGCAGTCCTGATTGTGGCGTTCACCTGCACGGCGCCAAACACGCATACGACCATCATTGGCACCAAGGCAGAAGCGACTCTCATCGCTGAAGACGACACGTCTCCATTCGTCCCTCCATTCACGCCTGTACCGACACCACTGGAGGCGGGCTGCACGATGTTGGGGCGTGAGCGGAAGACGGCCTAACGGTGTGCGGGACCGTAGCCCAGCTTCATGGAGACGGTTGCGAATGGTCCTCGCCGATACCCCAGGAGCAACAGTGTCCCTAATTTGCTGGGAAGTGGCGGTGCGGTCCCCTACGGCACTGCGTAGGATCCTACGGTCTTGGCTAGCATCCGTGCGTCGCTGCGGTCCGGTCCCAGGTCGACTGGCACGTGCACCTTCCGCCGACCACTGGCGACAACATCGATGTACTGTGGAGACCTCACGCCCCACGTGTTGAGCAATTCGGCGGTACGTCCACCCGGCCTCCCGCATGCCCACTATACGCCCTCGCTCAAAGTCCGTCAACTGCACATACGGTTCACGTCCACGCTGTCGCGGCATGCTACCAGTGTTAAAGACTGCGATGGAGCTCCGTATGCCACGGCAAACTGGCTGACACTGACGGCGGCGGTGCACAAATGCTGCGCAGCTAGCGCCATTCGACGGCCAACACCGCGGTTCCTGGTGTGTCCGCTGTGCCGTGCATGTGATCATTGCTTGTACAGCCCTCTCGCAGTGTCCGGAGCAAGTATGGTGGGTCTGACACACCGGTGTCAATGTGTTCTTTTTTCCATTTCCAGGAGTGTATTTAGTTGTCTAATCCTCCTTTCATGCTGCTGTGAAGCGAAAACGGTTCCACGTTATACAGTGTTAAGTCGAGACTGCTACAACCAGCAGAATATTCTGCGGCAGCAGCCACATCCTGCTGTTAGAAAGGATGCATTATTCCAGGAAGCAGTGCTTGGCCGTTTGTGAAAGATTGAGCCACTTTCGGACTCGATTGACGAGGCCGCAGCAGGACAACAAATGCCATCGTAAAAGAGACTCATAGGCAAACAGGTGTGGAAATTCATCCGATACGCACCACAACACGATGCGGACTGCAAATCGCTAGCACGACGACGAAGAATTGAAGCTGGTGCCATCTCGGTACATAAGAAGGAACTTCATGTAGTATTATAGCCATGGATTATCCATTTCTGCGAAATGTCGGCGTGGTGCCCTAGTGGTAAAGTGCGATCGTGGAGACCATAAGGTCGCCCGATCGAATCCTGGTCAGACAAACGAATTTTTCAGATTGCCTTTACGCTAACCTTCATCTCTCAATAATGTGACGGCGTGCCAGGAATGGCATGTGGCTCGGATTTCACGTTAAATAGTAGCTATTATTACTGGGGTAGGTTAAGAGTGCGGAAGTCGGAGACGTGGAGTTCAGTTGAAAGAATTTACAAGCAGGCGAGGTGAGGAACAAGCAGTTCGGAAGATGAACGTTCTGACTGCTGATGGTACCTGGCGTGAATCGAGCTGGGATCCTTCCAAACTCGAAACACCAGCTACTAACTTGACAAGGGAAGACAGCAACGGCCTACGCGCACTCCGCAACAACCCTGTTATCTCTGTCCTGGCAACTGACAAGGGCAATGCAGTCATCATTTTAAAAAAAAGACATCATTAATGGAAGATTCCGTTGATACTGGGGGACAACACCTACCGAAAAATGCCACGTTTCCATCGTCAAGAAAGATGAGAAAGAAGTCGAAGTTATTAAACGATCATCGCCGAAAGAGATTGGAGTTTATATCTCCCTCCCTCAGGCACGAAAATTACGTACTTTTCTGGGCTGCAAAATATAAACAAATAGGACGTGTCCGTAGCCTATGGTTAGCACCTTTAGATTACTAACGCACAAAGTGACAAATCACTGTACGCTACCTTGTCCGTCTACTTATTCCACATACATGGAATTACACTCCTGGAAATTGAAATAAGAACACCGTGAATTCATTGTCCCAGGAAGGGGAAACTTTATTGACACATTCTTGGGGTCAGATACATCACATGATCACACTGACAGAACCACAGGCACATAGACACAGGCAACAGAGCATGCACAATGTCGGCACTAGTACAGTGTATATCCACCTTTCGCAGCAATGCAGGCTGCTATTCTCCCATGGAGACGATCGTAGAGATGCTGGATGTAGTCCTGTGGAACGGCTTGCCATGCCATTTCCACCTGGCGCCTCAGTTGGACCAGCGTTCGTGCTGGACGTGCAGACCGCGTGAGACGACGCTTCATCCAGTCCCAAACATGCTCAATGGGGGACAGATCCGGAGATCTTGCTGGCCAGGGTAGTTGACTTACACCTTCTAGAGCACGTTGGGTGGCACGGGATACATGCGGACGTGCACTGTCCTGTTGGAACAGCAAGTTCCCTTGCCGGTCTAGGAATGGTAGAACGATGGGTTCGATGACGGTTTGGATGTACCGTGCACTATTCAGTGTCCCCTCGACGATCACCAGTGGTGTACGGCCAGTGTAGGAGATCGCTCCCCACACCATGATGCCGGGTGTTGGCCCTGTGTGCCTCGGTCGTATGCAGTGCTGATTGTGGCGCTCACCTGCACGGCGCCAAACACGCATACGACCATCATTGGCACCAAGGCAGAAGCGACTCTCATCGCTGAAGACGACACGTCTCCATTCGTCCCTCCATTCACGCCTGTCGCGACACCACTGGAGGCGGGCTGCACGATGTTGGGGCGTGAGCGGAAGACGGCCCAACAGTGTGCGGGACCGTAGCCCAGCTTCATGGAGACGGTTGCGAATGGTCCTCGCCGATACCCCAGGAGCAACAGTGTCCCTAATTTGCTGGGAAGTGGCGGTGCGGTCCCCTACGGCACTGCATAGGATCCTACGGTCTTGGCGTGCATCCGTGCGTCGCTGCGGTCCGGTCCCAGGTCGACGGGCACGTGCACCTTCCGCCGACCACTGGCGACAACATCGATGTACTGTGGAGACCTCACGCCCCACGTGTTGAGCAATTCGGCGGTACGTCCACCCGGCCTCCCGCATGCCCACTATACGCCCTCGCTCAAAGTCCGTCAACTGCACATACGGTTCACGTCCACGCTGTCGCGGCATGCTATCAGTGTTAAAGACTGCGATGGAGCTCCGTATGCCACGGCAAACTGGCTGACACTGACGGCAGCGGTGCACAAATGCTGCGCAGCTAGCGCCATACGACGGCCAACACCGCGGTTCCTGGTGTGTCCGCTGTGCCGTGCGTGTGATCATTGCTTGTACAGCCCTCTCGCAGCGTCCGGAGCAAGTATGGTGGGTCTGACACACCGGTGTCAATGTGTTCTTTTTTCCATTTCCAGGAGTGTACATACGCAACGTAAAGAATAAGGCAGACTTCGTCAGGCAACTGAAGCGTCCGTGTGTTCTGTAAGCGGATTATATTGTCAGCTTTGCTGTGATTCCATTAGTCACGTGTGTTTCCATCAAAGACTCGACAGATCTGATGTCGTTCTGTAATAGCACTGTCGAAGATATAATAATAACCCATCAGCGTGTGTTTAGTTACGAAGCGCACCCTCAAGTTGTCTTATCTTTTCTACGACAGACTATATTCCGAACACACTGCTCGTGTTGTTATGGGACGACCGTTAGCTCTAATCATAGCTAATTTAATAGTCTATGTTATTAAGTGGGATTAATATTTTTATATAGATTTTGATTTAATTTAGATATGTTATTTCTTTTTGCCTTTTTTCCTTCTTTTTGTGGTTGACAACATATTCACGCGACTGCAATGCGTGATACGAGTTTACCGAGATGACGGTTTGCACCGTTATCTAATTTTTTTCTAGCAGGCTGTATACTGTAATGATCTTTCCGAAGATCGCAGGTTCTAGTACGCTCCACCATAAACTCACCAAACTAAAACAATATCATATATTAAATAACTTAGAGAAATTAAATATCTTTCGAAAGAAAGAGGGTGTTTAAATATTTGAAATGGATAATCAATTTTCATAAACAAGTCTCACCGGATTTGTAACACTGCCCAACAATGAAAATATTTTGGTCTCAAAAATAGCTTATTCTGGCGTATTTCCGCATGATGAATTCAAAGATTACCATAACAATGACTGATTAGCTCTTGCTTTGGATATGCAATAACATGTCATTTTTTCCCGACCTATAATTTTAGTTTGGGGGTACTTATGTTTTTGGTGTTGTCCCACCTGTTATATGACAAAACACAACATTCTCCAGTTGGTTGTAGGGTTATAAACTTTGCTGCTGTTGCTGTGACTGTATGTTTCATTTTTTTTTAATTTGTTTAGTGCAGAATTTCAGGTTTTCGAGTGTGTTTCAGTTGTAACAAAACGTTACAAAAATTTGTATATTCGGTGAGATTTTTTGTTGCATTTATGGTAACATTTTCGTTGCAGAAACGCAGTCTGACCCCATTTCTGAAGACCACCTAGCAGCATTATTTTGGTGTGCAGTTAAGGGACCCTGATAAATCATGGGCTCTGCACGTACGCTGCAACTTTTGTTCAGTTATACGGCAGCTAGAACGGCCTAGAAATTTTTTTAAGAGCAAAAGAACGATCTATATCTTCTGCTGCGCATATGATTTGGTGGGAACCTACAAACCATACAGATAACTACTGTTCCTGTTTGACTCTGCGTGTAAAGGAAGGATTGTCAGTGGAAAAATGGAGGAACTGTTCTGTACCCCAACCTTCAATCTGCTATTCGACCTATTGCATGTTCAGATAGTTTGCTAGTTCCTAATCTTCCCCAAAGTTGTGAATCTGAAGTAGAAGATGAAGATGGCATGGAAGAAGAAAAAAACGACAAGCTTTCCACATCTCATGAGTCTGATTTTCACGAAAAAGGCGATAAATCTCCCAGACTTGGTCAACTGGGATTGAATGATGCCATTCAAGACCTTGGTTTGTCGAAGGACAAGACAGAACTTCTAGGGTCAGAACTACAGCAATGAAATCTTCTCCACAGTGATGTCAGAGTCTCACAGTGTAGATATCTTCTTAGGGAACTGATTGCTGATTCCTTTTTTTTCTAGAAGTTTTGTGCTGTGATAATGACAGAAGCTGAAGAAATTAATTAAAATTTGTGCCACAGCTATGATTTGAACTCAGGGCTCCTTACTTATTGCCAAGGTTCTCCATTATTGAAATAGCACCCAGCAAGAGCCTCGACAATAGTGACGACTTAAGAAGGGGGAAATAAGCTGAAGACATGAGTTGAAGGGTGTGGTAGAGACGGTATTGTACTCCGGTAGACTGTGCAGTGATGTAATGGCTAGCACACTTATCTAGGAAGCAAGGAGGCCTGGGCTCAAGTCCCAGTTGTGGCACAAATTTTAATACAGTTATTCAGCGTCTGTCATTATCGTGCATAAAGTTGAGTTCAAACGTCTCACAGAAAATTAAACTACAGGGCTATTACAAATGATTGAAGTGATTTCATAAATTCACTGTAGCTCCATTCATTGACATATGGTCACGACACACTGCAGATACGTAGAAAAACTCATAAAGTTTTGTTCGGCTGAAGCCGCACTTCAGGTTTCTGCCGCCAGAGCGCTCGAGAGCGCAGTGAGACAAAATGGCGACAGGAGCCGAGAAAGCGTATGTCGTGCTTGAAATGCACTCACATCAGTCAGTCATAACAGTGCAACGACACTTCAGGACGAAGTTCAACAAAGATTCACCAACTGCTAACTCCATTCGGCGATGGTATGCGCAGTTTAAAGCTTCTGGATGCCTCTGTAAGGGGAAATCAACGGGTCGGCCTGCAGTGAGCGAAGAAACGGTTGAACGCGTGCGGGCAAGTTTCACGCGTAGCCCGCGGAAGTCGACGAATAAAGCAAGCAGGGAGCTAAACGTACCTCAGCCGACGGTTTGGAAAATCTTACGGAAAAGGCTAAAGCAGAAGCCTTACCGTTTACAATTGCTACAAGCCCGATGACAAAGTCAAACGCTTTGAATTTTCGGCGCGGTAGCAACAGCTCATGGAAGAGGATGCGTTCAGTGCGAAACTTGTTTTCAGTGATGAAGCAACATTTTTTCTTAATGGTGAAGTGAACAGACACAATGTGCGAATCTGGGCGGTAGAGACTCCTCACGCATTCGTGCAGCAAATTCGCAATTCACCAAAAGTTAACGTGTTTTGTGCAACCTCACGGTTTAAAGTTTACGGCCCCTTTTTCTTCTGCGAAGAAAACTTTACAGGACACGTGTATCTGGACATGCTGGAAAATTGGCTCATGCCACAACTGGAGACCGACAGCACCGACTTCATCTTTCAACAGGATGGTGCTCCACTGCACTTCCATCATGATGTTCGGCATTTCTTAAACAGGAGATTGGAAAACCGATGGATCAGTCGTGGTGGAGATCATGATCAGCAATTCATGTCATGGCCTCCACGCTCTCCCGACTTAACCCCATGCGATTTCTTTCTGTGGGGTTATGTGAAAGATTCAGTGTTTAAACCTCCTCTACCAAGAAACGTGCCAGAACTGCGAGCTCGCATCAACGATGCTTTCGAACTCATTGATGGGGACATGCTGCGCCGAGTGTGGGAGGAAATTGATTATCGGCTTGATGTCTGCCGAATCACTAAAGGGGCACATATCGAACATTTGTGCATGCCTAAAAAAACTTTTTAAGTTTTTGTATGTGTGTGCAAAGCATTGTGAAAATATCTCAAATAATAATGATTTGTAATAACCCTGTATATCAGATCTACAGTTTCCTATGATGTTAATGATACGATGAAATATTTGAATTTTAATCACAATCCAACCGATTGAAGACTGTTCATAGATTTCTCCAGGCTCAGTCGGAAAGCTGTATTATTGCGCAACAGCTAGTCTGTGTGTAGTGGTGTTCTGGAACGCACTCACAAGAGACAGGCCAGAAGACAACGATCTCATGAAGCCACCACATGATTGTCTTCAGATACAGCCAACTGCAGGTATTCTTCCGTCAATTTAGAACCTTAGACTGTAACTGCTATTTAAAAAAATAGTGTGAAATGTATTATCAGTGTTGTCGGCGTACGCAGTTAAAATATATAGTTCTCTCAATCTGTTAAAATACTTCCACCTACTTCGTATCACACTGTGTCATGTCGGCATTTATCGATAGTCGCATCAAGTGGCAATGACCTCTCTTGGGGCTAGAAAGCGTCGGAGATTCTCTGGCGTGATTGTCGACCGGGAGTGAAGGAATGGTTGACAGTAATGTGGTAAGCAGGAAAAGTGGCGGGCAAACCGTGGCTGGTGGGACGAAGGAACTGGGCGGGGAAGAGTTCGTGTGCTCTGTGCCCCGCTCAAGCAGCGTTACTGTAGCAGTAACCGATGTAACTACGCCAGACACTTGTCTTACATAGGCGTTGCCGACCGCAGCGCCGTATTCTGCCTATTTACATATCTCTGTATTTGAATACACATGCCTATACCGGTTTCTTTGGCGCTTCAGTGTAGTCCACCCCTTGAAGTGGTGAAAACTGGTGGAGATGTCAAATTAGTCTTAGACACAGGAGATATACTGTAAATCGGATTATTCTGTGCCTGTACAAATGAGGCCTGACAACATGGATCAGTTGACCCAAAAGTTCCATGATCGAAAACACCCAACGATTATTGACCTTCATGATACATACTGGCAGATAGCCCTGGCAATAGAACCACCGTCGTATACAGTGTTTATACATTCCAGGGGGCACTATCAATTTAAACTGTTGACTTTTGGTCTTACTGTGAGTTCGGGTGTATTCATATCAGGTCCTAGGACTTCAGGTGCTGAACGAGGTGAAATTGTTCGTAAATGATTTGCTAACAGAAACACAAAAACGGTCAAATCATATCGATCTGATAGAGAAAAGTGTTAAATAAATTATATCAGGCAGATGTAACTGCCAACCTGCAGAAAACAAATTCGGACAAGATCAAATTAAGTTTCAGAGACATGTAATTACATCCCACGGTATACTTCCTGACACAACAAATTAAGTGCAATAGCAAATTTCGCTGCTCTTTTTAATTGAATCAACAGTGGGTTCTCGATGAAACATTGTGAATTAACTAAACAAACGCTGTTCCTTTCAAGAATTCAGAAATTTTATTATGGTTAGTGCAAAACCTTTCTTTCGGTTGATAAGCCCATTTTCGAGTACATTACTGATTCGAAAGGTAATAACGGAAACATAAGCATGATGACAAGGCAAAGATAGTCATCTCAATTTCTTAATGCATCGATCCTTGGCTTAATATAAAATTACTTCAATGACCAGTTTTACAAATTACAAATGGCTCTGAGTACTATGGGACTTAACATCTGAGGTCATCAGTCCCCTAGAACTTAGAACTACTTAAACCTAACTAACCTAAGGACATCACACACATCCATGCCCGAGACAGGATTCGAACCTGCTACCGTAGCAGTTGCGCGGTTCCGGTCTGAAGCGCCTAGAACCGCTCGGCCACCGCGGCCAGCTTACAGATTACATATGGAATTACACAATTCAGCAATTCCCCACTGACATGCCTAAACACACCTAGGAATAAAGTTATGCATCAGCCGAGAACTTTTATCTACTGATGGACTGAGGCCCAAAGCTTTACTTCCATTCCGGAGTTGTCTTGTTGTTGTTGTGGTCTTCAGTCCAGAGACTGGTTTGATGCAGCTCTCCATGCTACTCTATCCTGTGCAAGCTTCTTCATCTCTGAGTAACTACAGCAGCCTACATCCTTCTGAATCTGCTTTGTGTATTCATCTCTTTTTCTCTTTCTACGATTTTTACCATCCACACTTCCCTCCAGTACTAAATTAGTGATCCCTTGATGCCTCAGGACGTGTCCTACTAACCGATCCGTTGTTCTAGTCAGGTTGTGCCACAAATTCCTCTTCTCCCCAATTATATTCAGTACCTCCTCATTAGTTATGTGATCTATCCATCTAATCTTCAGCATTATTCTGTATCACCACATTACGAAAGCTTCTATTCTCTTCTTGTCTAAACTATTTATCGTCCATGTTTCACGTCCATACATGGCTACACCCCAAACAAATACTTCCAGAAAAGACTTCCTGACCCTATAATCTACACTTGATGTTAACAAATTGCTCTTCTTCAGAAACGCTTTCTTTGCCATTGCCAGTCTACATTTTATATCCTCCCTACTTCGACCATCATCAGTTATTTTGCTTCCCAAATAGCAAAACTCATCTACCACTTTAAGTGTCTCATTTCCTACTCTAATTCCATGAGCATCACCCAACTTAATTCGACTACATTCCATTATCCTCGTTTTGCTTTCGTTGATGTTCATCTTATACCCTCCTTTCAAGACACTGTCCATTCCGCTCAACTGCTCTTCCAAGTCATTTGCTGTCTCTGACAGAATTACAATGTTTTCGGCAAACCTCCGATTTTTTATTTCTTCTCTATGCATTTTAACTCCTACACCAAATGTTTCTTTTTCCTTACTGCTTGTTCGATATACTGTTTGAATAACATCAGAGATAGGCTACAACCTGTCTGTCTCCCTTCTCAACCACTGCTTCCCTTTCATGCCCCTCGACTCTTATAACTGCCATCTGGTTTCTGTACAAACTGTAAATAGCCTTTCGCTCCCTGTATTTTACCCCTGCCACCTTCAGAATTTGAAAGAGAGTATTCCAGTTAACATTGTCAAAAGCTTTCTCTAAGTCTACAAATGCTAGAAACGTAGGTTTGCCTTTTCTTAATCTTTCTTCTAAGATAAGTCGTAGGGTCAGTATTGCCTCACGTGTTCAACATTTCTACGCAGTCCAAACTGAACTTTCTCGAGGACGGCTTCTATCAGTTTTTTCATTCGTCTGTAAAGAATTCGTATTAGTATTTTGCAACCGTGACTTATTAAACTGATAGTTCGGTAATTTTCAAACCTGTCAAAGCTTGCTTTCTTTGTGATTGGAATTATTATATTCTTCTTGAAGTCTGAGGGTATTTCGCCTGTCTCATACATCTTTCTCACCAGATGATAGAGTTTTGTCAGGGATGGCTCTCCCAACGTTGTCAGTAGTTCTAATGGAACATTGTCTACTTCCGTGGCCGTGTTTTGACTTGAGTTTTTCAGTGCTCTGTCAAACTCTTCACGCAGTGTCATATCTCCCATTTGATCTTGATCTACAGCCTCTTCTGTATTCATAATATTGCCCTCAAGTACATCGCCCTTGTATAGACCCCCCATATACCCCTTGCACCTTTCTGCCTTCCCTTCTTTGCTTAGAACTGGTTTTCCATCTGAGCTCTTGATATTCATACAATCGGTTCTCTTTTCTCCAAAGGCCTCTTTAATTTTCCTGTAGGCAGTATCTATGTTACCCCTAATGATATATGCCTCTACATCCTTACATTTGTCCTGTAGCCATGCCTGCTCAGGCATTTTGCACTTCCTGTCCCGGAGTTGTGGTATCATCTAAAAGAGGTGAATGATTGAATTGGGTTTGATCGTTTAATAATAGATGTGGGGAAGTACACATCTGTTTTTTAATTTGTAAAGTTTCTAACTGGCTGATTTTAGTCCCCTTTTTTTTGTGAGTAAGACTTGGACATCTATTATGTATTTGTGGCTGTTGTTAAGGCAATTTCCGCGAAGGTTGAATCAGGCTACTTCAATCTGCAACTTGTATGATGTTCTTTAATCCTGGTGCACATTGAACTACCTGTCTGTCCAATATAGCAAAACTGACACTCGCGGCATATGATCTGTTCTTCATATGAGGAAAGAGTTGAAATGTTTTATCGGTCTCTTTTCATTCTATCAGACTTTCGTTCCAGACTATTTGTTAATTTAGGACAACTTTTAAACTTGTTGCGAAAAATGTATTGTGGTACACGTCACAATTAAGCAAGCAGTTGTAAATTCCAAGATGATACACCATCCTGATATGTCATCTGATTTCGATTTCTTGACAGACACATCCCGTGTCGACTTGGGTGCTTGTCTGTTCCAAGTAAGGAAACAGAGTTTCTACCTTAGGCACAATCACTTTTGCGAACTTATACTAATTGCGGTCGTATGGGCACTCAAGAAATTCCGCTGTTACCTTGCGGAACACACACTAAGGCAGGGCTTCCCAACCTTTTCAGCTGGCGGACCCCTTCTTCAGTCGAAAACCCTTGGCGGACCCCTAGTCGGTCAGGAGCACAGTAACTTTAAATTTCAGAGCGAAACCCATGGGAACTGAAAGCTTCTTAATACAAGTGTCATGTTCCCAATGACTTCCCCCCCCCCCTCCCCCGCCCACCGAAGTATCAATAGTCTTTGGTTTAGAGGTGAATGAAAATAACTTGAAATTAACGATCCAATTTGAATTTCCACTGTATCCAGACACTTACTAGTGGATTTACTTCCTCTGTTCAACACACTACAGCCTGATTAAAATTACTTGGTAATTGACATTTCACACGTTGGAGCTGCCTTCCTCCAAGAGCAATCAACGTCACGTCCAAACCGTTCGCTGTTGACAAGCTGCCACTTGCGGTCTCTTCACTTCCACTGTTTGGCTACTGTCGTGTAAGGAGCACGCACATCTCGTAACAGTCGTGTGTGTGTGTGTGTGTGTGTGTGTGTGTGTGTGTGTGTGTGTGTGGTTTTTCGTGAAACCCGAAGAAAAATGTGCAAATGTATGTAAAGTCTATGGGACTTAACTGCTGAGGACATCAATTCCTAGTCTAACACACTATTAACCTAAGTTTAACTTCCGCTAAGGACAACACACACATACACACACAAACGCACACACACACACACATACACACACATGCCCCAGGGAGGACTCGAACCTCCGGCGGGAGCGGCCGCGCAATGCACGACGACATGGCGCCCTAGACTGCGCGGCCATTCCGCGCGGCTGTGAAGAAAAGAGGCAGACCCATGATGCGGGATACAAACACATCACGAAAGAAAAGAGGCCAAGGAATTGCCTTTAAAGTACTATAGTGACATCTGTTGTGAAATGTGTGGGAATACATTCACCCAGTTTACATGCGTTTCCAAAACCGGATTTCGTAAGCCGATGTCCCAGTTCCGCTTTTGGTTGGTCAGGTAAACACTTCAAAATCGATTCTGGAAATCTGCTTTTATAAAGCCGTTTTCCAGTTCCACAATCGATTTTCGTGCCCATGTAAACATCTCGGAAAGTCTAGTTATTTTTACGCCTTTGCGTATCTACTGAAAGGCAGCTGTCAGTCCATAGCCGGCAAGTAGCAGGCGGCGTTGCAACAGTGTACTGTCAGTTGGTAGCTGGCAACTGGCAGGCGGCGCAGCAACAGTTTAGCCACAGCTGACGACTTCAACCACTACTTGGACACTACATCGTGGCAGTCAGCCTCGACTGTAAACAAATTAGAAAAACAAACAAACAGACTCTCTTATTTCTATACAAGAAGACAAAGCATTTCACAGAACATAAGACTTTTTTTCTCAAAGGAAACAATTCTGGTAGAGGAGGTTTACCTTTCACAAGGTGGCACGTGAAAAGTCCTCATTTGTTTACGCTCGCAGACAGTTGCCACAATATAGTGTCAGAGTAATAGCAAGCAACTGTAATTGAAGTATAGGCAAGCCATATTTTTAACCGAGAGAACGGAATATGTTATAAAGAAAAGAAATTAGCTTTAGAGATCATTTTAATTTTCCTAACAAAAATATCAATGCCAACAGAATTCAATTAATAATTATTTTGTAAATGATAGAAGACAGAAACAAAATTCCTACAGAGCTACAGTTCTGGAACGTTCACTGAGCATCTACGAATAAAAATGCTTTCTTCTTTGCAATAGATGAGTCTGTAGGAATAATAATGGAATCCTAATGTGATGGTTGAGGGCGCTTCTGCTGACACAATTTTCTAAAGTTGGGTTCAATTCTTGACAACTGGGGACGGATGTCTGGTTCCGCATCTAGACTGATTCGGTACTTAGTTTCGTGGGCAGCATAGATCGAGAATCCAGATTCACACATGTATGTTGTGGCAAACGGAAGAAGTTAACGTTTTGCTTTTCCAACAAGGGGGTAGTATTTCTTGTTATCCAAACGGATCCAAAAGTGTGAGTAACCGTCAATGTCAAAACTTGATTTCAAGGTAGGGTCTGTGGCAATTTCTATCAACAACTCATATTCATTTGATGATAGAATGTTCGGATTTTTGGATACAGTGAATGGGTTGACCACCCATTCGTATTTCTGCAGCTTCTCATCTTCAACTGTTGAGAAATAATGCTCCAACAATGACATCAAGCTTCGGAGATGTTCCAGAATTTTATGAAACAAATTCTTCCCAAGCGCCAATGTTTTGTTTTTCAAAAACTCCTTGAGAAGAGGAAAACACTCGACCTCCCCCTCATCGACACTCTCTGCCCAAAAATTGATATTCCTCTTGAATGCTCGAACTTTGTCGATAGCAGTGACCTTTATTTCACATTGCCCTTGGAGTGAAATATTCATTTCGTTTATTTTGGAGAAAATATCTGACAAATAGGCAAGTATACACTGCCAATTTTCGTCATTAATAATGTCTGCTAATTTGGCGTTATGCTCCAGAAGGAAAGCTAGGACTTCCAATCTTAATGCGTACAACCGAGAGAGTGCATTCCCACGTGAGAGCCACCTTACTTCCGTGTGGAGAAGCAGGGAACGATGAAGGCTTACCATATCTTCGCACAGTACTGTGAAAAGTCTTGACTTCAACGGCCTTGATTTTATGTAGTTGATGATTTGAATGGATTCGTCTAAAACTTTCTTGAACGAAACAGGCATTTGTTTCGTAGCTAAAGCGTATCTGTGGAGAGAACAATGAATACTGCTGCAATTCTTGGCGTTTTCTTTTATTTTAGCTATTGCTCCGACTGTAGGACCCGTCATAGCTTTTGCATCATCTGTGCACACATCTATGCAATTAGACCACGAAACTTCGTTAGTCCTTAAAAAATGATCCAATAGACGGAATATTTCAGCACCTGTTGTGTTGACAGGTAGTGGTCTGCACAATGAGAGGTCCTCCTCAAAACACCCAGAATATTCATAACGGACAAAAGCCATTAAAACCGCTAATCCTGCAACATCAGTGAATTTATCTATCTGTAGAGAAAATGAATTGTGTTGGGTGCGAGAGACAAGAGTGTCTTTCACATCAATTGACATGTCAACAATTCGTCTCTTGACATTATTGTTTGATAATGGCACCGAAGATACAAACTTTACTGCTGCCGGCCGCGGTGGTCTCGCGGTTCTAGGCGCCCAGTCCGGAACCGCGCGACTGCTACGGTCGCAGATTCGAATCCTGCCTCGGGCATGGATGTGTGTGATGTCCTTAGGTTAGTTAGGTTTAAGTAGTTCTAAGTTCTAGGGGACTGATGACCACAGATGTTAAGTCCCATAGTGCTCAGAGCCAAGCTTTACTGCTTTTTCGTCTAGCATGCAAGAAACAATATCATTAACACACGGCTTTATGAGATTTTCTGCAATGGTATGAGCTTTGCCTGTTTTTGCCACTCGATAACTAACCAAGAAAGATGCTTTTAATGAATTTTCATTAACTGTTTTTGCATGACTTTTCATGCAATGCTGAGAAGCAGCTAGTTTAGTACCCTTTCTTTTGAAAAAATCGATGTCTTTAGCCGGGAAATCCGAGTGAGTACCTTTAAAATGACGGGGCAATTCAACTGGAACCATTGAACTGTTTGGAACGACTCGCGCACAAATTACACACTGAGTTTTACCCTGCTTTGTCTCCATAAAGCCCATTTCTAAATAGCTTTCGTTGTAGTTACGCTTCTTGGTTATTCCACTTCCACAGGATATTGCAACCAATGGAGTACTTGCAGCGTTTTCACATAATAAATGCGGCAGTGGAGCTTCTTGTGATTTTTCTTCCTTTGGTCGTCCTCCCTCCGCATTCATTTCAACTGGAAACTTCTCTTGTTGTGAAGGTGATGGAGAAACTGCACCCTTCTTCAGTGATCCATGTTAGAAGTAATAAACTGGTCAAAAATCGACTTATGAAATAGGTAGTGCACTGACAAAGCAAGTTTAACATTTAATGATCCCTGGGGCCACATACGAGCCAGCGAGCGCTGTGATTGTCGACAAAGCTCACTCCACGCATGCGTAAAAGGTTGCAGCGCATCTAGCGCCGTGAGCCGGCGCACAAACGACCCCCGTATTGTTGCGAAACAGTCGATCAGAGAAGCCACATTCTCCGGCACTAAACTGTGTATGCTTTCTCACTTAGGAACCGCAAAGGCTGCTGGGGAATACGACCTAAGTAAAAGTACACATGTTTTTAAACGAAAAAAAGTGATGAATTTGATTTTCACATTTTTATTCAATAATTTTATTCATTATTTTACACGATTTGGTGAAAGATGGCCGCGGACCACATAGAAAGAGCCGGCGGACCCCTAAGGGTATACTGTGATCACCAGGCACCAGCCTCTCTCCTCACTTACAAACTTAACTAAGCTGTCAGTACCACCCGCGGGGTATACTTTCGAAGTTATCCATATAAGTAAAAGGAAAACATAGTGGCCAATGCCTTATCTTAGCTTCCTGATGGTTTGCATTAAAGTTCATATGTAAATGTACAATATTCAAGATTCAGAATATTGATAATGCAATGTAGAGTCTGTAGGAAATGTTATTTAGATATATGCGGGAATAGAACAAACCTGCAAAATGCAGATCCTAGATTAAATCAGTTTAAGTAACAACCACAGCAAAATTAGACTCAGACGCTCCCCGTGTATCATCCAGTAGTAAATGAAGTTTTATTCTATCGCTGCTTCCTAAAGTCTGATCAATGGTGCATTTGCATGCCTACAGATATTAGAATTTTATTAATTTGGTATTCACGCCACATCTGAAGATACTTAGATGTCATGAAATTTTGCAAGAAAACAGGAACTTATTCTCACTTTCCAAATATGCGCAAAAGGTACAAGGGTTGTTGGGAACTTTTATTATCCACAAAAACAAAATGAACTACAGTTCATGTAAAGGCGAACTGCATGCCATACTACCCGTAAAACTATTTCATATTGTATCTGTCAACTATGTGACCCACTTTTAAGAGCACGTTCTGATGCTAAGTGCCTTGTTGCTTTTTATGATTTATTTACCAATTCCCCCCCCCCCCCCACCCCCCATGAACCATGGATCTTGCTGCCTTGCTGTTGGCGTGGAGGCTTGCGTGCCTCAACGATACAGATAGCCGTAACGTAGGTGCAGCCACAACGGAGAGGTATCTGTTGAGAGGCCAGACAAACGTGTGGTTCCTGAAGAGGGGCAGCAGCCTTTTCAGTAGTTTCAGGGGCAACAGTCAGGATGATTGACTGATCAGGCCCTGTAACACTAACCAAAATGGCCGTGCTGTTCTGGTACTGCGAACGGCTTAAAGCAACGGGAAGCTACAGCCGTAATTTTTCCCGAGGGCATCCAGCTTTACTGTATGATTAAATGATGATGGCGTCCTCTTGGGTAAAATATTCCGGAGGTAAAGTAGTCCCCCATTCGGATCTCCGGGCGGGGACTACTCAAGAGGACGTCGTTATCAGGAGAAAGAAAACTGGCATTCTACAGATCGGAGCGAGGAATGTCAGATCCCTTAATCGGGCAGGTAGGTTAGAAAATTTAAAAACGGAAATGGATAGGTTAAAGTTAGATGTAGTAGGAATTGTGAAGTTCAGTGGCAGGAGGAACAAGACTTTTGGTCAGGTGAATACAGGATTATAAATACAAAATCAAATAGGGGTAATGCAGGAGTAGGTTTAATAATGAATAAAAAAATAGGAGTACGGGTAAGCTACTACAAACAGCATAGTGAAGGCATTATTGTAGCCAAGATAGACACGAAGCCCACACCTACTACAGTAGTACAAGTTTATATGCCAACTAGCTCTGCAGATGATGAAGAAATTGATGAAATATATGATGAGATAAAAGAAATTATTCAGGTAGTGCAGGGAGACGAAAATTTAATAGTCATGGGTGACTGGAATTCGAGAGTAGGAAAAGGGAGAGAAGGAAACATAGTAGGTGAATATTGATTGGAGCTAAGAAATGAAAGAGGAAGCCGTCTGTTAGAATTTTGCACAGATCATAACTTAATCATAGCTAACACTTGGTTCAAGAATCATGAAAGAAGGTTGTATACATGGAAGAACCCTGGAGATACTAAAAGGTATCAGATAGATTATATAATGGTAAGACAGAGATTTAGGAACCAGGTTATAAATTGTAAGACATTTCCAGGTGCAGATGGGGACTCTGACCACAATCTATTGGTTGTGAACTGTAGATTAAAACTGAAGAAACTGCAAAAAGGTGGAAATTTAAGGAGATGGGACCTGGATAAACTGCAAGAACCAGAGGTTGTACAGTTTCAGGGAGAGGATAAGGGAACAATTGACAGGAATGTGGGAAAGAAACATAGTAGAAGAAAAATGGGTAGCTTTGAGGGATGAAATAGTGAAGGCAGCAGAGGATCAAATAGGTAAAAAGACGAGGGCTAGTAGAAACTCTTGGGTAACAGAAGAAATATTGAATTTAATCGATGAAAGTAGAAAAAATAAAAATGCAGTAAATGAAGCAGGCAAAAAGGAATACAAACGTCTCAAAAATGATATCGACAGGAAGTGCAAAATGGCTAAGCAGGGATGGCTAGAGGACAAATGTAAGGATGTAGAGGCTTATCTCACTAGGGGTAAGACAGATACTGCCTACAGGAAAATTAAAGAGACCTTTGGAGAAAAGAGAACCACTTGTATGAATATCAAGAGCTCAGATGGAAACCCAGTTCTAAGCAAAGAAGGGAAAGCAGAAAGGTGGAAGGAGTATATAGAGGATCTATACAAGGGCGATGTACTTGAGGACAATATTATGGAAATGGAAGAGGATGTAGATGAAGATGAAATGGGAAATACGATACTGCGTGAAGAGTTTGACAGAGCCCCCGGAGTAGACACCATTCCATTAGAACTACTGACAGCCTTGGGAGGAGCCAGTCCTGACAAAACTCTACCCTCTGGTGAGGAAGATGTATGAGACAGGCGAAATAACCTCAGACTTCAAGAAGAATGTAATAATTCCAATCCCAAAGAAAGCAGGTGTTGACAGATGTGAAAATTACCGAACTATCAGGTTAATAAGACAGCTGCAAAATACTAACGCGAATTCTTTACAGATGAATGGAAAAACTGGTAGAAGCTGCCCTCGGGGAAGATCAGTTTGGATTCCGTAGAAATGTTGGAACACGTGAGGCAATACTGACCCTACGACTTATCTTAGAAGAAAGATTAAGGAAAGGCAAACCTACGTTTCTAGCATTTGTAGACTTAGAGAAAGCTTTTGACAATGTTGACTGGAGTACTCTCTTTCAAATTCTGAAGGTGGCAGGGGTAAAATACAGGGAGCGTAAGGCTATTTACAATTTGTACAGAAAGCAGATGGCAGTTATAAGAGTCGAGGGGTATGAAAGGGAAGCGGTGGTTGGGAAGGGCGTGAGACAGGGTTGTAGCCTCTCCTCGATGTTATTCAATCTATATATTGAGCAAGCAACAAAGGAAACAAATGAAAACTTCGGAGTAGGTATTAAAATCCGTGGAGAAGAAATAAAAACTTTGAGGTTCGCTGACGACATTGTAATTCTGTCAGAGACAGCAAGGGACTTGGAAGAGCAATTGAACGGAATGGACAGTGTCTTGAAAGGAAGGTATAAGATGAACATCAACAAAAGCATAACGAGAATAATGGAATGAAGTCGGGTGATGCTGAGGGAATTAGATTAGGAAATGAGACACTTAAAGTAGTAAAGGAGTTTTGCTATTAGGGGAGCAAAATAACTGATGATGGTCGAAGTAGAGAGGACATAAAATGTAGACTGGCAATGGCAAGGAAAGCGTTTCTGAAGAAGAAAAATTTGTTAACATCGAGGATAGATTTAAACGTCAGGAAGTCGTTTGTATGGAGTATAGCCATGTATGGAAGTGAAACATGGACGATAAATAGTTTAGACAAGAAGAGAATAGAAGTTAACGAAATATGGTGCTACAGAATAATGCTGAAGATTAGATGGGTAGATCACATAACTAATGAGGAGGTATTGAATAGAAGTGGGGAGAAGAGGAGCTTGTGGCACAACTTGACTAGAAGAAGGGATCGGTTGGTAGGACATGTTCTGAGACATCGAGGGATCCCCAATTTAGTATTGGAGGGCAGCGTGGAGGGTAAAAATCGTAGAGGAGGACTAAGAGATGAATACACTAAGCAGATTCAGAAGGATGTAGGCTGCTGTAGGTACTGGGAGATGAAGAAGCCTGCACAGGATAAAGCAGCATGGAGAGCTGCATCAAACCAGTCTCAGGACTGAAGACCACAACAACAACGAAGGATTGTATCCAACAAAAAGTGCCACAGTGCTGTGATGACGGGCTTTATACCAATAGTAAGAAAGCCACTCGCTTTGCACTCTAATAATAATGCCACAGACTTTACTAAATACCACAGGACAAATTCTCTACAACATCTACAAATTAGGCAGATACTCATTTCGAAGTACTACCTTGAAGATAATCCCTTTAAATGAAGTTTCAGGGATTTAAACAGCTTTATAAGCATCTATTGCTGTAATAAGCAGACAAGATGGGTTGATTATTTAAAACATTTTGAAGAGATCATGAATAATCTTCAGTACATGTCTACAAATTGTGCCGCAGCTGAGTTAATGCTAAGGAGGAAAGAGAAAAATGAGTATGTAAAGGTACTCCCTCAAACTTCTAGGAATGTAGGTTCTTGGGAAGGAAAGGTGCATCAACCATTAAGTATTTTGACAGACGAGACTAGTCAGAGGAAAAAGTAATTTGGCAAAAAGTTAGCATGAGTAATAAGATTTGCTGCTGGTGACAAAGTTTTGATTGGGTCATCCTAAATCATCTCTATTTTGTAAAAGGAATAGGAAGTGGCAGCCGCTATAAACAGGCCTATTTGTGATCATCAGGAACCCAAATGCATGTGCTTACTTACTCATCTTGGGGCCAACAAGATTAAAGGATTTTATCCTCATCAGGATTTGAAGAAGTATGTGGAATAGTGGCCATAGCATTGAGCCTGTTTTTCTTATAAAGAAACCTACACTGTTATGTTAATCAGAAAGAAACATGCATTTCAAAGTAGAAAAAGGATGTACACAGCCACTGATTAAATACTCAGGTGGACTGTGGTGATAATGTATTACGTATGTATTCTTGTTAATATGTAAAAATTGTGTTAATAATTTACATGTGTTAATGGAACATTCTTCCCTGTGGTCAATGTAGAAACATTGCTATAAAGATATACAATATTATTTATGTTCTTATGTGTGTTTTTAAGTTTATGTTTTTCCATGTTTGTAGTATAATGGAAGTTAAATTTTCCCATTTTCATGTGCGGTAATAAAATACTTTGCATTAACTAAAAGTCAATGGACTTCATCTGCAGATGAGCTAAGTATGCTGATTGCTCTTAGACAAATGTGACATAGCAGAAGTGGATGTTTATTGCAATACTAGGTGCAGAAGTTTTGTGAAACAATTCTCCCCAGTAAGGTATAAGATTGAGATAGAAACTGTCGAATTCTGAATGACTGATGCTGTTCAGATTGTCGTGGACTGGATGAATTCATTTTCCTATTAGTTCACAGATATCTTTTGGTGACTTTCTTTGGTATTTGTTAGTTGAATGTACCGTTGCTGTCAGTTTAAATGAACTTCGTGCAAGTACTGATGATAACCATGGCAACATGTAATAATATAACGTACTCCGTCAGAGTACAAGCCGCTTGCAAGGGCGATGTGTACGTACACAGGAACCAGAAGCTATGGAGTGGTATTTTTCGAACAGATAAACATTTATTGCTCTTCTGTTTATGTTAGTAATACAGTTTCATATGTACAGATTGAATTCGTGTGTGATTTGGGCAGTCTGGACTACTGCATAATGAAAACGCCCTGTAGATCGTATAGACTTGTTGTGCAGAAGAAGCCAGATTCATAGTTGTGCAATAACGAAGAGCATCAGATGTGACCATTCTAATAGTAACATGAACCCGCTAATAAAGAGGTCCATCTACTCATTAATAATACTGAACGTTCTCTTACCTTACAGTGGTGGCTATGCTGTGAACTCGTCAGTTCTGAAACTGATGTGATATGTGACAGTTAACCATGGACTCTATCAGGAAGAACACGAAAATTTATTCACGCGCGGATTTTGAACAGCATTTTGAACTGACAGTCGACAATCGCCTCTAAGCAGAGGTATTGTTGGCACTGCGGCTATGTAAGAGAGTTACATTGTTCGAAATATATGTTGCAACCGCTGTATCCACTACAAAGACTGCTCTTGGATGTGTATGGAATGTTGTCAGGCAACATGCTAAGCAGAGAATCGATTTTCGACGGACTGTGGTCTGTTATGAGCAATGAAGGATGAATGTCGGAGACGATATCAAAATGTTAGTATCACAGACTGCTGTCTCCTGAATCCCCCTAGATTTCAGTTGTAATTAGGTTATAAGATGATACTTACAAGAAATGAACACGTGTTTTAATCCTGTTTTATTTTCAGGGAGTTTTTATTTGATTTACTCCCGATGTTGTTGTACGAATGTTGCATGTAACCTTGCCACTGACTGAGCTGGACGGCGCTTACTTTAAGAGCGTTTTCCTTTACCTACAATGACGATCCTTGCTAAACCCAATACCATAAACCTGGCTGGTGACGGGAAAAGCTACTACGACAACAACGCGCACGTGTCACTCCGATGTGACACTGTCGAGAGAAATAAAAATAAAAACTTGTAAAAGAAACGACATTATGAACGAAAGAAACTATTAGCGCTTATTAACACTGCGAATAGTAACCTCTACTCCTCCACTCATCCTAATTGAAGATAATGTGCTATTTTAAAATCGTGATTACTCACATAGTATACATGAATATTCTAACGACTATGCAAAATAATGTACGAAAATGTTTCATGAATACAGGAAAACACACGGCTCAAAATGATCATTTTTAATTCTACTATAAACATGCATTGTGTAACATGAGTAGCTCAAGCTTTAAGCCCTCCCTTGGGGTTTTGCCCTGATTATCCTCAAGGCGTAAACTAAATGGTGGGATGTTTAAAAATTAGTCCAGGGTTTGCAATAAAATATTCAATCTTGAGCACGATATGGTCCTGATAGTAAAAGTTGTGATCGTTAAAACAAAATTATGTCAGCGCTTACTGAAACACTGCTATAAATCAGAAATAACTAATTGTGTAATATCAACTTTCTCAGAAAAAAGAAAAGGAGAACTCCATCTTATCTTTATCTACAGGTATGTCAAAATAAAAATGTTAAACCTCACCAAATTTTACACTGTATGTACGGAAGTAGCAGTGGATGACACACAGTTCAGATAAGAAGAGGAGAGGGGTAAAAACTTGAAAAAGTCGAGTTTATCCTCCCCTGTACACAGGACACTCGACTGTTTTATGTATCTGTATAGATGTTTTTTACCATATCAGTGTGAAAATGTAACCGGATAACCTTACGAATTCTTGTTCTCTCCAGTTACGAAGAAAAACACAATTTTTACGAACATTAAATTCAAGCAAAGCTAAAAAATGAAGAATGACAATGGCCTTCAGTCACAGAGTTTGGGGAAGTTGAATGGAAGCAGCCATATTTAATAACTAGATACGTCTACTTCTATTGGGAGCTTTATCTACATCTACATCTAGAGCTACATATTCACCTACATGACTGCTCTGCATTCACATCTAAGTGCCTGGCAGACTGTTTGTCGAACAACTTTCACTCTATTTTTCTACCGGTCCACTCTCGAATTATTATCCAGACAGATTCGCGGTAGCCCAACATGCTTTGGAAAACAGAAGTAAAATTGCAGCGTATGACACATTTATCGCCTTTGTCAACAAATGAAATGTCTTGCAGACGCAATACACCCTGAACGGGTGAGTGTGTGGTGTGCAATGTCCAGTCACGGAATAACGGTGCGATATTCCTTGATGGCGCCGTGACCACCGAATGGTGTGTAAAGGTTTCGGAAGATAATTTCATCCTCATTATCCAAAGTGATCCTGATTTCGACAAGATGTGGTTCATGCAAGACGGAGCTCAACCCCATCAAAGCCGAAGAGTGTTGGGGACCGCATTCCGGCTATGGGGTACCCAGAGGCTACAGGCATGGGCCTCGATTGGCCACCATGTTCTCCGGGTCTGAACCGATGCGACTCTTTTTTGAGGATCTATGTTAAAGACAAGGTGTACAGCAATAATGCTAAAACCATTGCTAAGCTGAAAACAGTCATTCAAGAGGTCATCGACAGCATCGATGTTCCTACACATCAGTGGGTCATTCAGAAATTCGTTATTCCTCTGCGCCACATCATCGTCAATGATGGCAGGCATACCTAGGATGTCATCAACTACATCCGAATATCTATAGTGACGTTTACGTGTTGAATAAAATGTGTGCACGCCGTGATTTGTAACTAATGTACGTTTCTTTCACATAGTTCGATAATTGTCACCCTGTACTTCTCATCCCGGAAGCAAAACAGAAAATAAATGAATCAAATGTTGTTTAGTTATGACGAGGACGTTAACCCTAACGAAGCAGCCTCTTTCTTTCAGCCAGTAATATACGTTCCCTCCTCAAAATCCGTTCAAAACAGTATCACGTAAACGTTACGTTATTCAATAATGACGGACTCGATTAAGAATAGTTATTGTTAGCAGACCACGAACTTTACGGTATATTTCTGAAAGGGCTGCTCATAGTAAACACTTTTAAACATGCACAGTTAAGTAACACCCATACGACGTCGATCTTTTCACACTGAAACTCTGAAGTGAACAACGCGGCAAGACTAATCATATTCCAGATGAATTAGCAGTTTCATCAGAATAGTGCCGTCTAGTGATGGGCTAAACTGCGATTTTCCGATATCAGTGATTTCTGTGAATGCTACTTTTCAGTATCTGTTATTCTTAACTGTGATTTGTCGCAGTTAAGAGTCGCAGTTAAGGAACATAGGTCGTGTATCCCTCCGCCTCTGCTATTTCTGCGATTTCTGCGATTTCTGCTACTTCCGCGATTTCTGCTACTTCTGCGATTTCTGTGACTTCTGCTACTTCTGCGATTTCTGCTACTTCTGCGATTTCTGTGACTTCTGCTACTTCTGCGATTTCTGTGATTCCTGCGATTTCTGCGACTTACCACCGTATGAAAAAGTTACATCTGTCAACACAGAAAATTGCATCTCAACAAACCTTTCATTGGCAAGTATGTTTTACGTTTTTTCTTCCGTTGGCTTTAATTTTGTATTAAAGAAACAACTGTGAAAATATTAATAGTGTAATTAATATGTAAGTAGCCGTACAGTACCGTAATAGTTCGTATTTAGAAAATGAATTCTAACATATTGTTATGTTCATAGGTACCTGAACTACATTTCAGTCACTCAGTAAAGTGATAACTCAAAATATCATTGTCAACAGATCTGAAGGAATTGCCACTGCGTCTTTAGACCGTTTTCGTCAGACGAGAGGTTAGTTTCTAAGCGTTCCGATGGACTTAATTACTTCAGTGAGATCGTTCTTGCAAATGTGATATTCATTATAGCAAATATTAGCAATCTACTCTGTCAATTATATTGCTAGTAATTAATGACAGCAAAAATAGTTTAATAATCCTTGTGTTTTTGCAGACACAGTTCTGACTCTGTTTACTGGTTGCTGTACGTATCTATCCACATCAAGGCTGTTTTTGAGAGAGACTCGTGAAGATTCAAGACAGCTGTTAGAGGATTTGCAGTTTAAAAGTGAAATAATTGTGAAATAAGTGTGTGAATGGTTAAACTGTGTTTTATTGAAGTTGTTGTGCGATTTTAAAGGAATAACAAATGTCAAATACAGTGAGTGAATAATAAAAATCTCATTTTCCACATGTTTAAGCCGTCCTATACCCATAATTTTCCGCCACTTACTTATTGGTAAACACTTGTTGGAGAGTGACATGCCGCCCCCCCCCCTTTCTCCACAATCTTGGTGTGACACTGACCTGTAACTTATCCCGAAGTCTACAATATGCATTTTGAGGCTGTTGATATGAAAGTGGGAAGTACACATCTTCCAGTTAAATCAGGAATAGCTTAAGTGCATTACTTGAAAGTAACACAGGAAAAGCTTACTTATGCAGGTGGTAGTAGTGTCGGCAAAAAGTTCTTGTGTGTGAAGTTGCCATGTAGAACACCAGGTGTAAAACTTTTCTCCCGAGTCTTGAACTATGTTGGAACAAAAGTGAGGCATTCATATGACTGTTTTCATTTCTCTACACTTATACAGATGTCTGAGTTCTGCTGTGTTAACATTGCAAAGTCCTGTAGGCATGTGGAGTATTAACCAAAACTGTCATATTGGAAGCAGACTCAAACACATTTGTCACGTTACTTGATATTTTCAGGAGAAAAAGGCAATGTTGCTTCTTATTAATATAATACATTCAGAGTCACAGCAGTATTTGACCAACCATAACTGATGCTGAATGTGCATGTCGTCATATAATATGAAGGGCTTATTTCAATAGTGGTAAAATTCCATTACCTCCACTTTTCTGTCTATAATGCTTCTGAAATTAGTGATCCAAACAAACATAAATAAAGGTTCATCTCTAGCAAGAAACCATATGCTTAAATATTTCTGGTATCTCAAATGCAGATTTGTCAGCGCTCATTTAACTTTACGACTCTGTATCTCAAAATGAACAAAAATGGACTTGTACCACTATTGAAAGAAGCCCTTCATATGCACACACAGCACATCGATCTCGTGAGGCACAAGGCTCTCATAACGAAGTACGTACGTCGGTCAACAGATGACACTAGGAAAAGTATGTTAACTGCGCTTTTTAGTTACTACTTGCGCCTCTTAGTTGCGATTTGTCACAGATATCGCAGTTTGACTCGGTAGCGAATAGCGTAGTATGAACTTTGCTCAACAGATGGCAGTGCTAACTGCGCTTTTTAGTTGCTACTTGCGACTCTTAGTTGCGACTTGTCACGGAAATCGCAGTTAGACACGATACCGTATCGCAGAGATGGAGGTAGTACGAACTTTGGCCAACAGATGGCACTGTTAACTGCGCTTTTTAGTTGCTACTTGCGACTCTTAGTTGCGACTTGTCACGGAAATCGCAGTTGGACTCCATAGCGTACCGCAGAGATGAACGTAGTACGAACTTTGGCCAACAGATGCCACTGTTAACCGCGCTTTTTAGTTGCTACTTGCGACTCTTAGTTGCGACTTGTCACTGAAATCGCAGAAAGCAGTGCTAAATTCGACCAATAGATGGCTCACGTCTTTGAATATGAAATACTACTTGCGACTGCTAACTGTGACTGAAATCGCAGTTAGATTCTGTAAAGTTGCTACTGTGATATCTGTGACTTCTCAGTCACTGTGATTTCTAACAGATACGCGATTTCCTTCCCACCACTAGTGCCGTCCCACGTATCGTTTCAACCCAACCCTAGGCACGGATCCTCAGACTGTACTTCCCTAGACTAGAGATTGGAAAAACCGACCGGTTAAAACCGACACCGGTATTTTTCGATATTTGTTTGGTCTCAATTATAAAAGGTGTTTCTTTTATTTGTTACTAGTAACCGAGTAAAAACTCCAAAATATTAATTAGCCATAGAAGCAGTGGTAAAATTTTTCGTTTTTACATAAATCTTTTTTAAAAAGTAGTAGTTTATGTTCCCTAAACTTGCAGTAGTGTGAAATATTACGTTATTATAGAAAACAGAAAAAACGACCACTGCTACTTTAATAATAATGCTGACAGAAACGAGCAACAAACAAATGGTATAAGAATTGTTACAGTGTTGCTGAGACAACATTGTCTCTGTTGCCATGTGTCGTGGCTTCAGGTAAGTGTTTACGTGCGCTGTTAGGTGCAAGGCTTGCCCCGACCTGGTCTGTACGGTGTTGTCGCCGAACATCCGCTGTATTGCACAATGGCACCAACCCTAGTCTGGAAATTTTTTTACAAGGTCACGTAGCAATTAATTACGATGCTTCATGTGCCTTAAAAGATCTAAGATTTGTTTACCCTTCCTATGAAACACACTGACATGCAGGTGACCATACAGGATGCTTATGTACGTTTCACCTGTCAGAGTCGTATCTAGACGTATGAGGGGTCCCATATCACTCCAACCGCACACGACCCACACCATTACAGAGCCTCCACCAGCTTGAACAGTCCCCTGCTGACATGTATTCATGAGGTTGTGTCCATGCCCATATACATCCATCCGCTCGATACAATTTGAAACGACACTCGTCCGACCAGGCAACATGTTTCCAGTAATCAACAGTCCAAATGTCGTGACGACGGGCCCGGGCATGGAGTAAAGTTTTGTGTCGTGCAGCATTGAAATCTGGAGCAATTTGCGGAAGAGTTGGACCACTGTTACGTTGAACGATTCTCTTCAGTCGTCGTTCGTCCCGTTCTTGCAGGATTTTTTTCCTGCCACAGCGATGTCCGAGATTTGATGTTTTACCGAATTCCTGATATTTACGGTACGCTTATGAAATGGTCGTACGGGAAAATCCGCACTTCATCGCTACCTCGGAGATGCTGTGTTCCATCGCTCGTTCACCGACTATAACACCAGTTTCAAACTCACTTAAATCTTGATAGCCTGTTGTTCTAGCAGCAGTAACAGAGCTAACAACTACGCCAAACACTTGTATATAATCGTTGACGACCACAGCGCCTTATTCTGCCTGCTTACATAGTTCTGTATTTGAATAAGCACGCCTATACCAGTTTCTTTGGCGCTTCGGTGTAGTAAAAGAGGAAGGTAGCAGCCAGTGACAAATTAAAAACTTAATACCCAATAAGAATAGTAAGAATAGAAAGTGGCTGATCTGTCGCCTGTGTTTCCATAACATGCCTCTATCTGCTTGTAGCCCTTCAAAACAGAGAAATTAACACGGAAAACAGAATATGATGAAAACAAGTTCTGGTTGCAGGACTGATTTATTGCGCTGTTCTACAACTAAAACTAAAGAAAAAGTTCTTATAAAGATAGGTCCGCAAATGTTTGGTTACGGAGTTACATATAATAAAAGACTTTGCCTGAAATTTAGTAGCTTAGCTAATATGAAGCAATCGCAAAACTGTACGAGGCTAAAATAAAGCACGAATTCCACTTATTTTGTTGTGATTGGTCTGGTGAATCTAATAAATAGTTTTTCAGAACATTCAGAGATGCAAAGATTATTATACAAGTAAATTTGTTGACTTTCCATTAAGAATATAGAAACGTTTATGTCATTGTTGGCAACCGTTAGTGAGTTGTTTCAGTCGTTTCCTAACGGTGAAACGGGTGCGTTTTCTGTATTGTTAAGTGAAAGAACATAATAACAACAGTGTATTTAAGTGAAACCACGTAGTAACTGTTGTAGTCTGTAGATTATTTATGAAATGGGGATGCCTTTCACGACAGAGGAATATGCCGATATGGTGATTATTTATTGCAAATGTGATGGTAATGCTTGGGCTGCAGTTAACGTATATCGCGTATGTCATCCAACTCTGAGGATTCCGAATGCACGAACCATTAGTGGAGTATTTCGAATGTTGCGGGAGACAGGTTGTCTACCTCGCGTTTATAATCAGTACGAGCACTCGAAACGTGCAGACGATGATGAGGATATTATGGATGCTGTTCAACGTAACACCAGTACACGACGTATCTCTCAATGATTAGGCATTTCACAATCTAAGGTATGGCGAACACTGAAGTACACTCCTGGAAATGGAAAAAAGAACACATTGACACCGGTGTGTCAGATCCACCATACTTGCTCCGGACACTGCGAGAGGGCTGTACAAGCAATGATCACACGCACGGCACAGCGGACACACCAGGAACCGCGGTGTTGGCCGTCGAATGGCGCTAGCTGCGCAGCATTTGTGCACCGCCGCCGTCAGTGTCAGCCAGTTTGCCGTGGCATACGGAGCTCCATCGCAGTCTTTAACACTGGTAGCATGCCGCGACAGCGTGGACGTGAACCGTATGTGCAGTTGACGGACTTTGAGCGAGGGCGTATAGTGGGCATGCCGGAGGCCGGGTGGACGTACCGCCGAATTGCTCAACACGTGGGGCGTGAGGTCTCCACAGTACATCGATGTTGTCGCCAGTGGTCGGCGGAAGGTGCACGTGCCCGTCGACCTGGGACCGGACCGCAGCGACGCACGGATGCACGCCAAGACCGTAGGATCCTACGCAGTGCCGTAGGGGACCGCACCGCCACTTCCCAGCAAATTAGGGACACTGTTGCTCCTGGGGTATCGGCGAGGACCATTCGCAACCGTCTCCATGAAGCTGGGCTACGGTCCCGCACACCGTTAGGCCGTCTTCCGCTCACGCCCCAACATCGTGCAGCCCGCCTCCAGTGGTGTCGCGACAGGCGTGAATGGAGGGACGAATGGAGACGTGTCGTCTTCGGCGATGAGAGTCGCTTCTGCCTTGGTGCCAATGATGGTCGTATGCGTGTGTGGCGCCGTGCAGGTGAGCGCCACAATCAGGACTGCATACGACCGACGCACACAGGGCCAACACCCGGCATCATGGTGTGGGGAGCGATCTCCTACACTGGCCGTACACCACTGGTGATCGTCGAGGGGACACTGAATAGTGCACGGTACATCCAAACCGTCATCGAACCCATCGTTCTACCATTCCAGGACCGGCAAGGGAACTTGCTGTTCCAACAGGACAATGCACGTCCGCATGTATCCCGTGCCACCCAACGTGCTCTAGAAGGTGTAAGTCAACTACCCTGGCCAGCAAGATCTCCGGATCTGTTCCCCATCGAGCATGTTTGGGACTGGATGAAGCGTCGTCTCACGCGGTCTGCACGTCCAGCACGAACGCTGGTCCAACTGAGGCGCCAGGTGGAAATGGCATGGCAAGCCGTTCCACAGGACTACATCCAGCATCTCTACGATCGTCTCCATGGGAGAATAGCAGCCTGCATTGCTGCGAAAGGTGGATATACACTGTACTAGTGCCGACATTGTGCATGCTCTGTTGCCTGTGTCTATGTGCCTGTGGTTCTGTCAGTGTGATCATGTGATGTATCTGACCCCAGGAATGTGTCAATAAAGTTTCCCCTTCCTGGGACAATGAATTCACGGTGTTCTTATTTCAATTTCCAGGAGTGTATAATAATCTGTATCCTTACCATAAACGTGGCCAAGCGGTTCTAGGCATTTCAGTCTGGAGCAGCGCGACTGCTACGGTCGCAGGTTCGAATCCTGCCTCGGGCGTGGATGTGTGTGATGTCCTTAGGTTAGTTAAGTTTAAGTAGTTCTAGGTTCTTGGGGACTGATGACCTCAGATGTTAAGTCCCATAGTGCTCAGAGCCATTTGAACCATTTTGAACCTTACCATAAACAAAAAGTGCATCATTAACATCTTGGAGATCCTGCCCTTCGCTTGGAGTTGTGCAATCAGTTAAATACTAATCGGTAGGTACACAAATACATTTTATTTGCTGATGAGGCACAATTTACTAGAGATACTGTAAACAATTTACATAACGAGCACGTATGGTCTGAAGCAATCCCACATGCAACAGTGCAACGCAATTTCCAGCAGCTATTTAGCATAAATCTGTGGTGTGGTATAATCAACACACACTTTATTGGACCATTCATTTTCCCAAGGCGTCTATCTGGCAAAACGTGCTTACAATTCCTTCAAGAAGAAATGCCCCGCTTGCTCGAAGATGTTGCACTTGCTACGCAACTGCAAATGTATGAGAATTGTCAACAGGACGGCGCGACTCCACATTTCACCAACGCCAATACTACACATTTAAGTGAGCATTTTCCCCAGAAATGGATTGGTCGTGGTACTACATGTCTGTGGCCACCCAATCGCCGGATTTAACACCAATGGGTTTTTGTGTATGGGGTTGGATGAAAGCCATAGCTTATGAGGACAAAGTCAATACACGTGAGGCCTTACTTGCTCGCATAATAAATGCAATAGACGAAATTAAGAACAACCCTGTGAAACTGAAACGAGCAACGAAATTTGTTCATACACGTGCAGCTAAATGCATTGAACCCGGTGGAGACAATTTTGAACATTTGTTGTGAATATATTGTGAAACTGTATGTACACTGTACAACTTCCTTAACACTGAGCTTTGTTTTTTTTCGGTTCAACATGAATTCGCGTATGCTATGGCATTAACAAAAGCTGATTATCTGACACATTCCTACAGTTTCAGTTAATGTCATTACCATTATTTTTCCAGAGTTAAATTCTCTACAACTTCTGTTGAAAACTTTTTGCAATTGTGTGTGCTCACGTCGTATGTTCCGATAACCTTGCAGGTCTACGTAACACAGACAAGTGGATACAAAGCAGGATCAGGCTTGTACACAGTCCGTCAGATGGTAAGTAACATGGATGCACCGTTCTCCTTTTTCCGGTCTGATACACTATACTACACTGCACTACATGTGACGAGGGCAGTCTATGTTTGCCGATGCCCTGATCGTGGCACCCGAAACCCACTTACCAAAACTACACTGGTCAATCTGAAAATGCCTCATGTCAGCCGAAACGGACGTCATGAATAAATGAAGCAATAAAACCAATCCACTAATGTTTTCACTACGTTCTGCGTACTGGTTGCTGTAACAACACGCCATGAAGTGGAAATCCTTTTCCGAAAAGAAAAAAAAGACTCAATTCGTAATGCTGAAGCAGTGTATGATCCCCGACTACAACATGATTGTTCAGCAGATCTTCAAAAATTAGAATTAATAGGAGAGAATATTGGTGATTTTATTGTAGCATTCAAGCATTTATCAGTTGTCGAGAAAAGCATCAAAGGGTGGACGGACCAAGTCTTTTTTATTTGTCTGTTTAGTTTAATATCTTGATTCTATGCGTCTTGAAACTGAGAAAGTCAAAATTTTTCAGTCTTTGTTTTATTTATGCGTTTATTACATGAAGTAATACGAATAAAAAACCAACAATCGGTTATTTCAGAAACCGGTTATTTTCAGCGGTTTCAACCGTCAGGTTAAACTGGAGTGATAAAAAAACGATATAATCGAAAACCGATTGTTTCAGTGAAAACCCCCCATCCTTATGCCAGATTGCCACGTGAAACATCGTCAGAGGACAGCGATTAATTTGGAATCATATCACAGCAAAACCAGAGGAAGCAACAACATAGAGACTACGATGAAGCAGGTCGCTAAATTGACTCTAGAATGTTACATCTAATGACAAATACCTTGACGTGTGACAATACGGGATCCTGACAATTTCTACCTTCAGCTAAGGATGATTCAGTGGATGAGCGATGTGCTTTTTTCAATTCTGGATGTTGACTATCTCTATGCTTCGTCATCCATAATATTGAAGTCCATAAATGTACTCCTAAGAATATTTTAGGAACAACAGAATCCTAAAATGGTTCACAAGACATGTTAAATGAATCTTCCTCTTGAATTAATACAGTCTGTAGATAACTGTGTAGAGAGAGTAATGTTGCACCATCGATAGCAGACGAGTAATCCGATATTCCTCGCGAAGAGGCGACACAGTAATGTAATGAAAGGAAATCGATGAAATATTTTCACGCGGGACACTAGGGAGATGGGAGAGAATGAAACGTACAGGTTCTTCTTTTTTTAATTTTGACGTTTACTGTCACAGAGATGTACCTCATAACGACTTTTGTCAGTGAGACTTGCTGAACGCTCATAAAACTGGACTTTATAAAATTTCAGAGTAATAATACCGACGGCATTGACATAACGAGACATGATAAGCTGTTAAATCCACACATTTCGTGTAATTTTTTTTATTAACGTTTTACACCATCATAACACTTTAAACTCCAAATTTCTGATCGAGCGTGTCATTTTCTTAGTAAGAGGGCGTTGCTGTAGAGTTAAAAATTTAGCGAATTTGCAAAGATGAACATGGTAATAGAAATAAAAGGTAATTTATCACAGTGTTAGGTAGACAAATATATCTTCAAACTGTTCTGAATGCAACATTCGGCGGCTAAACATGCCATCTCTAAGTACGTAAGAATAGCTGCAACATACTGTTCGCTCTCATTGGAGATATCGATAATTCATGACTTCCAAAAATGGAAACTGTATGAAAACGTTGTTAAAAAACCGGACTTGCTGAAGGACTAACAAGAAATGTCTCGTTTCATTTGTTTCTTAACGAGTAATACCGCACGGATATGGTCGACTGTTAAGGACGTATCAGGGGAAAATGTGGGTGCTCAACATATCACATCTCTTCTCTTGGAGGATGGTACTAGTGACTCACCGGAATTGTGCAGAATATCTGATAACCATTTGCAGTCAATAACTGACAAGTTAAACGAAAATGTCATCGGTATATATAAACAAGCAGTCATTAAAAGATTCAACTACGAGATAATTATTTCATAACCTGTTTCAGAAAAGAAGCAAGAATGAAACTGAATTAATTATTAAATCACTATAGAGTAAAGGTTTCGTATAGGTATGACGAAATGTCAGAGAAATTTATGAGTACCATTACTCCAAACATTAACTCCTTACACAGTCAAATGTGCAATGTGTCTTCCAGGTGATTTTATTTTCCAGACGGATTAAAATACTCAGTGTTAAAATCACTTTATAAAAAGTCATAAAAGTATAATGTGGAGAATTACAGGCCGTTATTCTTCCTAGCAACGTAGTAATAAATCTCGGTACACAAAATTTGTCGTCAGGCTTGCAGTTTAGCTTCAGAAACAGACCAACATCAGAAAATGAAATTTATTTTTTTGTGAGCGAGGCACTATCTGGACTAAGTAATAAATTTGGGACGGTTAATATCTTCTTTGACTTGACAAGCACTTAATTGTATGGACCATGTTGTACTTCTGCATAAGTTGCAAAACTGTAGAATTTTATGAAAGCTGAACAATTGAACACGAAACAGAAAGTTGTAAAATGTAAATTTGCAACGTCGGAAATGTCACAATCAATAAAATGTTCCAGCCTATTATGCCTTGGTCGGATGGATTTCACATTAAAACCGAATGTTGCGTTCCCATCTGTGGAGGACATTTCCAAGGGGGATCACAGCTTCTTCGAATGTCCAATTCGCGCCCTGGCCCGCTACTTATTGCAGCAAAATTCCGTTTCCGCGCAGTGGGGTGACGTTACATGTTTGGAACACTCGAGTGCAACTGGCTGTTCTCGACTGCCGTCGTCCACGGTTGCTATCACCCCATGGTGGAAGACTGGTACACATCTACTTCAGCACTGGATTTCAGGTGAAATTCAGTTTCAAGCCTTGATCCTACCTGTTGAAATTCCTGGAGTGTTTTACAATTTCTATGGCCTCTTGCAGATGAAGATGAAATGGGAGATACGATACTGCGTGAAGAGTTTGACAGGGCACTGAAAGACCTGAGTCGAAACAAGGCTCCGGGAGTAGACAACATTCCATTAGAACTACTGACGGCCTTGGGAGAGCCACTCTTGACAAAACTCTACCATCTGGTGAGCAAGATGTACGAGACAGGCGAAATGCCCTCAGACTTCAAGAAGAATATAATAGTTTCAATCCCAAAGAAAGCAGGTGTTGACAGATGTGAAAATTACCGAACTATCAGTTTAATAAGTCACAGCTGCAAAATACTAACGCCAATTCTTTACAGACGAATGGAAAAACTGGTAGAAGCTGACCTCTGGGAAGATCAGTTCGGATTCCGTAGAAATATTGGAACACGAGAGGCAATACTGACCTTACGACTTATCTTAGAAGAAAGATTAAGGAAAGGCAAACCTATGTTTCTAGGATTTGTGGACTTAGAGAAAGCTTTTGACAATGTTGACTGGAATACTCTGTTTCAAATTCTAAAGGTGGCAGGGGTAAAATACAGGGAGCGAAAGGCTATTTACAATTTGTACAGAAACCAGATGGCAGTTATAAGAGACGAGGGGCATGAAATGGAAGCAGTGGATTGGAAGGGAGTGAGACAGGGTTGTAGCCTCTCCCCGATGTTATTCAATCTGTATATTGAGCAAGCAGTAAAGGAAACAAAAGAAAAATTCGGAGTAGGTATTAAAATCCATGGAGAAGAAATAAAAACTTTGAGGTTCGCTGATGACATTGTAATTCTATCAGAGACAGCAAAGGACTTGGAAAAGCTGTTGAACGGAATGGACAGTGTCTTGAAAGGAGGGTATAAGATGAACATCAACAAAAGCAAAACGAGGATAATGGAATGTAGTCGGATTAAGTCGGGTGATGCTGAGGGAATTAGATTAGGAAATGAGACGCTTAAAGTAGTAAAGGAGTTTTGCTATTTGGGGAGCAAAATAACTGATGATGGTCGAAGTAGAGAGGATATAAAATGTAGACTGGCAATGGCAAGGAAAGCGTTTCTGAAGAAGAGAAATTTGTTAACATCGAGTATAGATTTAAGTGTCAGGAAGTCGTTTTTGAAAGTATTTGTATGGAGTGTAGCCATGTATGGAAGTGAAACATGGACGATAAATGGTTTGGACAAGAAGAGAATAGAAGCTTTCGAAGTGTGGTGCTACAGAAGAATGCTGAAGATTAAATGGGTAGATCACATAACTAATGATGAAGTATTGAATAGAATTGGGGAGAAGAGGAGTTTGTGGCACAACTTGACAAAAAGAAGGGACCGGTTGGTAGGACATGTTCTGAGGCATCAAAGGATCACAAATTTAGCATTGGAGGGCAGCGTGGAGAGTAAAAATCATAGAGGGAGACCAAGAGATGAATACACTAAGCAGATTCAGAAGGATGTGGGTTGCAGTTAGTACTGGGAGATGAAGAAGCTTGCACAGGATAGAGTAGCATGGAGAGCTGCATCAAACCAGTCTCAGGGCTGAAGACCACAACAACAACAACAACATGGCCTCTTGTATATCTTTCACGATATCTGCTTGTGGCTGCCAGTACTTGAGTCCTATCAAAATGAATGTGGTGATCTCTTGGCTGCAAAGCATGTTTCACAATACCTGATCTGTCAGTCTCCCCTCTTCTGCAATCGCCACTGTGCTCTTCTTGCGGCACCCTGCCTACTCCTCGAATGCGGGGTGCCTAGGAATTCTGTTTCCTCGGATCGCTAGACAACTATTGAAGCAAATGGTATTAATGAAGTTTATTACAAAAGGAAATGATTACAGTACTTAACTTCATGAAATACAGATGAGTCGCAAGCAAAGGGTGACAGACTAAATAAGAAACCTCTTCAGTACAGACAATGCTACATAGTAAAAGCGAAATGACCAATCTTGGTGCTATTCTTGAACTTGCTGCAGTAGAACTCGCTAGTCTTCAACTTGGAACACGGTCAGTCAGGTGCAGCGCTTATGTTGTCTTCGCGCAGAGGGCGCTGCCGTCGCGTTGTCGCCCTAGAGAGGGGTCGGCCTGAGTGCAATTATGTGATGTCTTCTTCACCGCCCTCTCTGCTCTAACGTTCCCGACCGGCGTGCCGGCACTTGACTTTACGTCGGAACATTCCTCTCCCCCAAAGCGACGGACCATCATAATATAAGGAGCTCGACAACAGGAAGGGAGGCAGATCGTGGACACTGCGATGGACTGGAAGCTGTGGCTGCAGTGGGACGTCAGGCTTCCAGTCATACCCTGCCATCCGGCATTGATACTGGCGGAAATGTTCCTCGTAAGACGACCAGAAGGGTACGCGCCCACATCCTGAGGACCATAGTAGTAGGGAGATGGCGGCGCCACTCCACTTTTAATATCAAATTGATGTGCAAATAAATTAAATTGATCAATTAATCACCCCCATCCCCGCCCCGACCACCTCATGATGTCAGGTGTTTTTCTCACCCTGCACGTGTGCCCCAGCCCCTCTCCCACCCTCCCCCTCCCCCAACTTATAGCATTGCCAGAAATTTCGAATTTTGGCGGGAATTTCGAATTTTGGTTGGATATTCGAATTTTGGCGGGAATTTCTTTGTCTGAGGGCTGTGCTGATATCCCCCCCCACCCCCACTCCCACCAGAGAACTGACGGGAAATTAAAATTGGCAGTTCCCTTTCAGGGACTCGAACCCTGATTCTACAGGATGAAAAGCCCAAGTGCACCCCCAAACACATGGAAACTGTCCAGATGCGGGAGAGGAAGGTTAGGTTAGTGTACTTTATTTATTTTTATTTTGGTCTTGAAACTGATGCAAAGATAGATCAAATGGCTCTGAGCACTATGGAAGCCTCCCCCCCTTCCAGTGCCCACCCTTTGCTGTTTTTCTGCCGACCTGCGTGCGACTGCAGGCCCCACCAGGCCCTCAGTGGCACTCGCGATATGCGGAACGCCTTTGAGGCAGCGCCCCTTAGCACAAAAGGGAAACTTACAGGCATAACAATGCCCATCCGGAGAACGGTCCAGATGGCCCACAAAACTCGGCTTTCCACCATCTGGCCGCCGCCTTAAAGCAACGCTCCTAGACAACACGAAAAGGGAATTTAGTAGCATAACCCCGCCCATCCGGAGAATGCTCCAGATGGCTAGTGCAACCTAACATCCCAAAGATGTTCGGGCTCACATGAGGTTCCCCTTCATTGAAATGTCTTGGCTCAAACTCGTCTAGGGATTGAACCGCACGTGTCGCATTACACGCAATATATCAGACACTTGTGACCCTTTGATTAAACTGTCTGGCTGATGGCAAGTTTGCGAAATACCAAGTTCATATAACATTTAATAACAGTAATAATAATATCGGGAACTAAATCAATGCCCCGTAAATGATGTAGGCCACATACAGGGTGTTTCAAAAATGACCGGTATATTTGAAACGGCAATAAAAACTAAACGAGCAGCGATAGAAATACACCGTTTGTTGCAATATGCTTGGGACAACAGTACATTTTCAGGCGGACAAACTTTCGAAATTACGGTAGTTACAATTTTCGACAACAGATGGCGCTGCAAGTGATGTGAAAGATATAGAAGACAACGCAGTCTGTGGGTGCGCCATTCTGTACGTCGTCTTTCTGCTGTAAGCGTGTGCTGTTCACAACGTGCAAGTGTGCTGTGGACAACATGGTTTATTCCTTAGAACAGAGGATTTTTCTGGTGTTGGAGTTCCACCGCCTAGAACACAGTGTTGTTGCAACAAGACGAAGTTTTCAACGGAGGTTTAATGTAACCAAAGGACCGAAAAGCGATACAATAAAGGATCTGTTTGAAAAATTTCAACGGACTGGGAACGTGACGGATGAACGTGCTGGAAAGGTAGGGCGACCGCGTACGGCAACCACAGAGGGCAATGCGCAGCTAGTGCAGCAGGTGCTCCAACAGCGGCCTCGGGTTTCCGTTCGCCGTGTTGCAGCTGCGGTCCAAATGACGCCGACGTCCACGTATCGTCTCATGCGCCAGAGTTTACACCTCTATCCATACAAAATTCAAACGCGGCAACCCCTCAGCGCCGCTACCATTGCTGCACGAGAGACATTCGCTAACGATATAGTGCACAGGATTGATGACGGCGATATGCATGTGGGCAGCATTTGGTTTACTGACGAAGCTTATTTTTACCTGGACGGCTTCGTCAATAAACAGAACTGGCGCATATGGGGAACCGAAAAGCCCCATGTTGCAGTCCCATCGTTCCTGCATCTTCAAAAAGTACTGGTCTGGGCCGCCATTTCTTCCAAAGGAATCATTGGCCCATTTTTCAGATCCGAAACGATTACTGCATCTCGCTATCTGGACATTCTTCGTGAATTTGTGGCGGTACAAACTGCCTTAGACGACACTGTGAACACCTCATGGTTTATGCAAGATGGTGCCCGGCCACATCGCACGGCCGACGTCTTTAATTTCCTGAATGAATATTTCGATGATCGTGTGATTGCTTTGGGCTATCCGAAACATACAGGAGGCGGCGTGGATTGGCCTCCCTATTCGCCAGACATGAACCCCTGTGACTTCTTTCTGTGGGGACACGTGAAAGAACAGGTGTACCGCCAGAATCCAGAAACAATTGAACAGCTGAAGCAGTACATTTCATCTGCATGTGAAGGCATTCCGCCAGACACGTTGTCAAAGGTTTCGGGTAATTTCATTCAGAGACTACGCCATATTATTGCTACGCATGGTGGATATGTGGAAAATATCGTACTATAGAGTTTCCCAGACCGCAGCGCCATCTGTTGTTGACAATTGTAACTACTGTAATTTCGAAAGTTTGTCTGCCTGAAAATGTACTGTTGTCCCAAGCATATTGCAACAAACGGTGTATTTCTATCGCTGCTCGTTTAGTTTGTATTGCCTTTTCAAATATACCGGTCATTTTTGAAACACCCTGTAGTTGCGATTTGGTTAGAATGATGTTTATTCAGAAAGAAAACTAATAGCGAAAATGGTCGTATTTAGAATTATTATTACACTCGAGCGCATATCCATTTGATACAGTTTGATCATTCACAGTCTCGTCGTAAATTAAAAGTCCAACACCCCACCTCGTTAACTACGGGGAAGGTTAGATTTCACACCAGGCGCGCAGCTGCTCACTACTCAGAGACTAAGTCCCACGATACCACAAAATGCGAAATTTTCTTAGTCGTTTCACTTCCTAACTACCTGAAAACCGACCGTCCACTTTCACGTCTCCACCCTTTGGTACCTCCAGCCGAACTGTCCACCTTTGCAACTGCACCAGCGCTCTCCTTCTGCCCGTCCCCGACCGCGTTTCCCGCGCGCCGACTATCCTCGCTCAACTGACTAGGGCAGTTCCCTTTCCTGAGACCATCCATCTGATTGTCTACAGCTTGTTCTACACTATTTTACATTTTAACATATCTAAATAATCAAAGCTTGCCACTTTCACGTTCCACATAAAGTGACAATAATACTAAAATGTAGACTTTCACGGCCGGAAATATCATGTCCATTATAATTATCCGGGCTGTTATGCCGTGGTCGGTTGATGAATTCTGTGTCGATTCCCAACGTTTCGTCTCCGACTGCGGGAGACATCTTCAAGGGGGTCCGTAGCTCAATGGAAGGTCCAACACACCCACTGGCTCGCTACTGACTGCCGCTAAATTCCGTGTCCGCGCGCTCCCACGCCGCGGCGTGACGTCACGTGTTTTGAAAACGTCAGTGCAATTGGCCGCTGTCCGTCGCCGTTGATCGCCGTTGTCATCACCCAGTAGTGGGCGGGTGGTACACATCTTCTTTAACACCGGCATCCATATGCCGTTTAATTTCACACCCTCCTCCTTACGGTTGAAATTATTAGGGTATTTAGCGATTTCGATTGCCTCCCTGTAGAGCCTTTCGTAATATCCGCTTGTTGCCGCTAGTACTTGCGTCTCCTCGAAACGAATATTGTGGCTCCCTGGCTGGAAAGCATGCTCCGCAACAGCTGATCGTTCCGTTTCTCCTCTTCTGCAGTTTCCCTTATGCTCTTCCAAACGTTTAGAAACAGTTCTTTTAGTGGCACCCACATAAACATCACCGTTATTTGCACCGGGATTCGAACCACCACCCACAACAGAAGCGGGGTGTTATCAAGACGTTAGCGGACAGAGCTAGAAATATTTGTGAACCTGAGTTGCTCGACGCTGAGATGGAACATCTCCACAATGCACTAATGAAGAACGGATATTCGTCCGCCGAAATAAAACGTGCATTGAGGCACCCACGCAGAAATCATACTGACGTACAGGCTACTGCAAAATCTAAGGTTTTCCTGCCGTTTGTTAAAAATGTAACGGAAAGAATAGGGAGGATCTTGACGAAGCGGAATATTACCGTAACTTACAAGCCCACCAGGAAGATACAGGAATACCTTAAGCCTGCCAAGGACCCTCGCAAACCACTGGAAAAAGCTGGAGTGTATAGGATCCCATGCAGCTGTGGTGATGCTTATGTGGGTACCACTAAAAGAACTGTTTCTAAACGTTTGGAAGAGCATAAGGGAAATTGCAGAAGAGGAGAAACGGAACGATCAGCTGTTGCGGAGCATGCTTTCCAGCCAGGGAACCACAATATTCGTTTCGAGGAGACGCAAGTACTAGCGGCCACAAGCGGATATTACGAAAGGCTCTACAGGGAGGCAATCGAAATCGCTAAATACCCTAATAATTTCAACCGTAAGGAGGAGGGTGTGAAATTAAACGGCATATGGATTCCGGTGTTAAAGAAGATGTGTACCACCCGCCCACTACTGGGTGATGACAACGGCGATCGACGGCGACGGACAGCGGCCAATTGCACTGACGTTTTCAAAACACGTGACGTCACGCCGCGGCGTGGGAGCGCGCGGACACGGAATTTAGCGGCAGTCAGTAGCGAGCCAGTGGGTGTGTTGGACCTTCCATTGAGCTACGGACCCCCTTGAAGATGTCTCCCGCAGTCGGAGACGAAACGTTGGGAATCGACACAGAATTCATCAACCGACCACGGCATAACAGCGCGGATAATTATAATGGACGTAACAATAATACCCATTACATAATAAATTCTTTTACATAAAAGCCGGCCCATGTGGCCGAACGGTTCTAGGCGCTTCAGTCCGGAAATGCGCTGCTGCTACGGTCGCAGGCTCGTATCCTGCCTCGCGCATGGATGTGTGTGGTGTTCAAAATGGTTCAAATGGCTCTGAGCACTATGGGACTCAACATCTTAGGTCATAAGTCCCCTAGAACTTAGAGCTACTTAAACCTAACTAACCTAAGGACATCACACACACCCATGCCCGAGGCAGGATTCGAACCTGCGACCGTAGCAGTCTCGCGGTTCCGGAAAGCAGCGCCAGAACCGCTAGACCACCGCGGCCGGCCTGTGTGGTGTCCTTGGGTTAGTTAGGTTTAAGTAGCTCTAAGTTCTAGAGGACTGATGACCTCAGAAATTAAGTCCCATAGTGCTCAGAGCCAATTGCAACTTTTTTTTCATAAAACCAATACAATTTCCTTCTTAACTTTGAATGTCACAGCCAGTAGCCTTGCACCAATGTGCTTTCTGATAAATAAATAAATAACAAAAGTAACTATTATGCACTAAACTTTACAACAAATATTCTATAACCTAATGATTCAATAAGGTGTCATGCTGTCATCAGTCAGTGTGTTTTGTGTGGAGGAAATGATGATCTGATGCTGAACCAAAAATACTAATAATTTAAATTTACTATATATTTTGAACAAATAAAGTTACAGAGTTGGTATTTACATTTGTCATTTTACTGACGCGCTTCTATATGAAATGTAGATCGTTAAGACCGACCAAAGCGTTCAGATTTTAGCATTCAGTCTTTTGTTACAAAACTTGTTAATTTCAGTTTAACAGTAAATCCTAAACTATTAAAAATATGATCAATATTCAAGTTTTATTAGGATCACCACGAAAATTTATCAAAGATGGTAGATGAAAATAGCTGTGGCTTAATTCCTTGCATTACTAGACAATTAAATAGTTTCCATAAATGTTTCCCTCTATAGCCGATCTTAGGTCCGCCATATTTAACACTGCTATCTCTCCTTGGCCACAAACAGCTTCTACTGGGTTTCCCTATGACGTAGGTTCTTGTCTGTCTCACTAGCATACTACACCAATTAGGCTTCAATAGACAATAGACGCCTGTGAGTTTCCCCATCTCGTGGTGAATCTGCGCCCTTTGTGGTACACGGTCCTCGACGACAGGGCTCGTTTCACAACTCCTGGAGGCTGACTTTTTCGGCCATATATGTAAATGAGAGCGCAATCCTCATTAGCTCACACTATTTCAAAAGTCGGCTGCTTGCGAAACAGAAAGCCCCTTCCGACTAAAGCGAGCGCTGTCTCAGACTGCTATTCCGACAAAGGGAGAGCCGCGGTCTGGTAGGGATCTCGCCCCCCGTTCTGCGCTCGACTATTTAACATCAGCATGATTCCTACAGTATAGCAATTATTGAAAAAGAAAACACATTTGCGATGATAATAAACGTCCTCTTTCCACGAAAATAGGTAAAGTCCATTTTGTTTTAGTTTTATGAGCAAAATCGGTATAGTTTTTACATTCGACTGCAGTCGCATCTCATTATTTTGTGACGTCCCGCGAAGTGTACCACCACCGATCACAAATGATCAGCAGAGACATGCCCACCCTGCATAAATCAGGGAAAAAAAACTTCGACTATTTTGATGCGAGAACTACCGATCATCGGAGAATGTCTTCAGAGTAAAGAAAAAGCGAGAATTTAAACTCCAAAGAAAAAAAAATGATAATGTATATTAAGCAATTTCTTCTAGCTTGTTGAACAAATTACACGACCTGAGACCGTCTCTTGCGTTCAGTGTCTGTAAATAAACCGTCTTGCACGTGAAATAACATTAGAGAATACAATCTTTCATGCCATTGGCTCACATGTCTGAAGAAACACTACCACATTACATTCGACAACAACAAGCTATAATTCAAGATAACGTAGCTGTTTTGTACACTATGACAGGTCCCCTTTTACCAATGTGATGTTCTATCATACTAGCGTTTACGAAAAAAGTCGTGAGAGCCTGTCTCGCCCTGTGTAGTTGGGGGACTAAAATTTCGTTAAAAGATATCACCGCAACGAAAAAAAAAAGAAACTCTTGTCAAGAATCATTCCGTGGTGCCCTTGCCATCTCTTCCACCCACCAGGCGGCACGTCATTGATATCAATTAGATAGGATAATTAATTTAACTGATCACGAGAGTCACTTTCCATGGCAGGTAATTTTTTTTCAGCAGTCGGATTACACTCGCCAAGTAGGAAAATTAGGAATTCATGGAAGGAACACGATGTTCTTTTCGAGGAACACTATTAAGAAACTCTAAACATTCTGCGTGGTGTCTGTTTTTTCTATATCGTGTCTCCCTACCACTTTCGCGCAACGACGCTCTGAGGGTGTTTTTTAGGGAATTGAATAGTTTAAACCTGGGACCTGTTGCTGGTAAGGAGACGCCAGACCACACATGACATATAGAATTCAGAAGAGTTCAGTGAGACTAGCGATGATATAACCAAATACTTAATGATTTCAGCGTCAGCTCCACTGCACTCCCTGTAAAAGAATCTTAATACTAACTAAATTTAGTGGAAGGGGTTCAAGGCTTTCCTATTTTTAGTTAGCTGGTGAAATAACGTCGAAAAAGCAGTTAAGGTTGCCATTGGAAATTTTATTCTACTCACAAAACATTGTTTATAAATTGCACTATTGAAAAAAGGAAATGTTTTAATACAGGATGGTAAAAACCAACTGCATTCAACAAAAATGTGAACGAATATTCCCTGAATGGGTTTCCAAGTTCCACAATGGATCGAAGGGTGACCTATGCCATATCACATCTATAATCTAGGTTTAAATTAAGTTTCACAAAAGAGAAAACTATCAAAATGGTCTACAGTGACCCTCAATTATCTTTAATTACTTATCTAACTTGCCGTAAATTACAGTGGCTGATGTGGCTTCTCAATAACTATATAACAGAAAAATCATCGCGTTTTAGATTTTTACTTCAAGTGGCAAATGTGAAGACCATGAGCTTTAATTGACGATCGACACTAGTATTACGCAAAAAGGGGTTGTAACAGATGAGACTTCTGCAGTTCTGAGTGAAGCCTGATGCGCTCAAAAATGCGGCATCGCGTGCGTTCATTACCTTGCCGGTGTTCGTCAGGGGGCGGCGGCCGGTGCAGCTTCGTCCAGCTCGCCCTCTCGGAAGCAACTCTCACCTCGCTGTCTCGGAAGCAAGTCGCTCTTAACTTCTCCTTACTACAATTTACCGAAGTTGGTTTAGAAAAAAACTATCTGGCTGTGTTTTCATCTGACCAATCAGGGTCTCAATGTTAACCTTAAGCTCCGCCTACAAAAATTCTGTCTATCCAATGAGAAACGTTATACTTTTCGTGGTGGGGCAATGTTTTTAAAGTTTGCAACGTAACAGAGACGCGAAAAAGCCTCACGCTAAAACTTGCAGCTGGTGTGGTCCTTTTAGCGTTATCGTAAGATCTATACTGTTCTTCTGGAGGGCTCTATCTTTTAACATGGGCTGGGGGGTGGTCCTAACGTAACAGAGACGCGAAAAAGTCTCACGCTAAAACTTGCGGGTGGTGTAGCCCTTTTTGTGTTATCGTAAGATCTATACTGTTCATCTGGAGGGCTCTAGCTTTTAACATGGGCTGGGGGGTGGTCTTGACGTAACAGAGACGCGAAAAAGTCTCACGCTAAAACTTGCGGGTGGTGCGGTCCTAGCGGTTAGCTGGCGACGTGGGTGTCCGTCCGTCCCTTATCGTAGGGCCTTCCAGCTTAACACGGTTCTGCTCTCGGCTTCTGTTCTCGTTTCTCCCCTCGGAACTGCGTCTGTCTCATGGTGGGAAGGTATGACATGCATTTAGGCATTCTTGTGTTAGTTTGTGGTATTCCATTTGCTCACTCGTTACTCGTATTACTTTGGTTAATTTAATGTCACGATGTATTCGGAGCAATGTAACATACTACTGGATTTGCTTATCATGTCAGGGTTCTCATGGAAGGTGTTGGATTTGCCTGACACCTTACAAAACGACATCTGAAACTGACCAAAGAGGGATTCTGCAGCCCACAACATACATTTCGCGTAAGGACCGCGCTATTAAAAGCACGATCATAACGCCTATGTTACCGTCACCCTGCTTAAGCAGCGATCTTTAGTCTACAGAGGCACACACGGGTCGCTGGTAGTGTTACGCTTTCAGGTAGAAATGCTGCACACAATTTGGAATCAATTCTATCCGTTCAACCACATATTTTCGTTGGACCCTGTAGAGACGTCTTTTAATGATTACAGCCACTGTTGAAACATATTTGTGCCACTCTCGTATCTCGAAACGTGTCACCTTTTTTCTTTTCGAACCCACCTGCTAAGGATACCATACACCAAGAACTCCTGTGTTGCTTTTAGACAGTCCCTCTGCGTCTTGTAACTGCTACTAAGTCTCTGCCCTGCCCTCCCTGCAGTTTAGTCTACGTGACCGTCCCAATTTATGGCTGGCTTGTACGGAAGTCGGAGAGCGCTGTATCTAACAAGGGAATGGTCAGACTTGTCATGCCGAAACATGTATTGCTTTTTTAGCACTGTTATTTAACTGTGCAAAAGGTCCGTATGCAAAATTGTAGCTGCTGACATGAACTGGAAGTCACCTAAAAAAAATCACGAACATGGCTGTGTTTCCTGCTTGGCGCTTGCAGTGACGGCTGGACACCCCTGGAAATGGCGAGTCGCGAGTGTTGTGCGCATGGTCGGGAAGTGCGGCCGTCTTATCGCGGCGTCCACTGAAGAGGAATATCGCTGCACGGTTTTGGTGGACAGGGGAAACGAATATTCGTTTCTGTGATATGCACGTCCTTTTAATTTCTGGTACGTATTTCGAAACATACCGTCCTGAAACTGGTTAGAGATGTGAAAGATGTTCTTTACACGTTCATCTATACTCCGCAAGCCACTTTACGGTGAACATTCAATCTCCCATCACAGGTGATGGCGAACCCTGTAAATATTTTGCTGCATGCCATGGAGATATACCACAGACGCCAAATGAAGCAATCAACAGAAAACACGTCTGAAGACTATGTGTTGTGCGACATGGTTGTTAAACTTCTAGACGAGCATGTAAATGACGCAGACATGTGGCTAGAAACAACTGAAACACTCGATATTGCAGACTGTGAATCTACAGACGGCGAAGACACCGACGAAAGTTGCCCTCATGAAGACTCTTCAAGTGATAGTGCCACGTACCATCATCAATTATCTCCGAAAGTAACATCAGCAACTACAATTACATTACCAGACAAAGAAAAAGCGGTGAGGTATTGGTTGAACGAAAGTGGTAAGAAACGCCTACGTGTCAGTACTGTTCAAAATAAGTATCGCTTTGTCCGTTCTGAACGTGAATTGTATAGATGGGAAAAGGAAGTCGCTGGACGACGTAAGAGTCGACTGGAAATTGCGACGGACATAAATGCGCGACGTTTTGAGCTATTTACCGATGCCAGACAAGTCACTTAGTGTCAGCGATACAACTTTGCGTGATTGGGCGTTAGAGATTGCCAACGCGATAGGCGCTAAAGAATTTACAGCTTTTCAAAGTTGGATTAGTCGCTTCAAAAGATCACATAAAATTGTGGCAAGAAAAATAACAAAATTTGTATCGAGAAACAAGTCGGAAAATGAAGTGACACAAATCGAAATGATAGAAGCTTTTCTTACGAATGCAAAAAATAAGATCGCTAGTTTTAGTGAATCGTACGTGTACAATGCAGATCAGTCAGGTTTTCAAAAAGAAAGGCGTGCGAAAAGAACACTGTCATTCAAAGGGGAAAAACATATTGAGGCGATTGCGCAGTCCACGACTGCACCACCCATTCATACACAGTAATGCCCATAATTAGTCTGGATTTCATTGCTGCCTAAACTATATGTGTGTCTTCAAGAACCAACTGGACGTTTTGGACCACGTGTCAAAAGAACAATGTTCTACGCGAACAGTCTTGTGGTAGACGCATCGAAGTCTGGAAAAATGGGAAATGAAAACGTTACACTTTTCATGCGTCATGCTTTTCTTCCGTTCTTCTCCTTCTAGATTCATGGTCAGGCCATAAAAGGTCTGATTCATTAAAAGCTGTATTTCGAGCCCACTTTGACAAAAAAGTAGAGATACTTCGGATTCCACCCGGCACGACGAACGCAATTCAACCTTTAGACAGAGAATTTTTCTGTCAGTGGAAGGCATTTTACAGAAAACTAACAGAGAAAATTATTGTGTGCAGATCACTGCAATTTCCTGTCTATCACCGTGACAATATTCTGAAGCTGCAATCAGTAGTACATTATCAATTTTCCTCTCCATGGTTTCAGAATTTGATTAAATATGCGTGGCACTCCTCGAAATATACTGATACTAGGCCTGATTCATTCCTAACACCAGCCCAGTATTGTCTACCGACATCTAACAACGTCTGTGATTCGCAGGGCTGTCATATATCGTCTTTGCTTGTATGTTTTTGGTGCACAAAAAACCTGTGTTTTGAACATTGTATCAATATTTCGCATTTTTGCGGTAATTACAAGAAATAAAATTTGGACGTGTTCTAAACCGTATATTTATTTGTGTCTATTTCATAGCTATTTGGAAAGAATGTTGTAGATAACGTATCAGCCATATTTGTCAACGAATGTTTAATTATCATACGATCGCTTTCTCTCACTGCTGTGGCAAGAGAGCGGCGCGTAGCTAACGCCACCTTGTCCCTAGATGGCGTTGGTATAACGTAGCGAGAGAGGTCAGGGTTGTACAAGAGGCAGTTTATAAGCGCGGAAACCATGCGACAATAATATCTTACTTCATAAAATTGTTTACAGACTTCCAGGTCATGTCAGCAGCTGAAATTCTGCATACAGACTTCTTGCAATGTTAACTCACAGTGGTAAAAAAAGCAACACAGGTTTTGACATGACAAGTCTGACCATTCCCTTGTAAGACCTTCTGCATCCTGTGCAGAAACATGACGAGCTGGGTTAATGCGACAGGAGCGCGTTTAGACCACTCGGTGGAAATGGCAACACTGCGTCATAGCTCCGCCAACCATGTACAGTGTGTACGGACAGCGCAAAACTTTAACTTATAACTTAAATCCACATCTGAATCATCTATTTCTTTCTTCAGCCAGTAATTTGACAAATGCAAAACTCCACAGTAGAAGCGAAATGACTAGTCTTGATGCTATTCTTGAACTCTCTGCTGTAGAACTCGTAGAACTGACTAGTCTTCAACTTAGGCCGCGGGCAGTCCGGAGCAGCGCTTATGTTCCCTTCGCGTAGAGGGCGCTGCCGTCCCGTTGTGGTCCTAGAGAGGGGTCGGTCAGTGTGCAATTGTAGTGTGCAATTGTAGTGCTCCTTCACAGCCCTCTCTGCTCTAACGTGCATGCCGGCGCTTTAATTTACGCCGGGACACTTCTAGTTGTTTTTTGACGGTTCTTTTTGTAGTGCCCACGTACACCTCCCCACTACTAATCGGGATCCTATAAATACTTGTTTTTTTCAGTGGGCGGCCAGCAACATTAGCCGATCTTAAGTGATCTGGTATCTTCAGGTAGGTTTGTAGCGATGTTCCGCTTTTTTCAATAATTTTCCTGTGTGGTCAGTAAAGTCCTTAGTGAAACGCAGGAAAACTTTCGATTTCACCGCCGCTTGAGCACGGCTATGATTTCTACGCAATCGTCTTAATGCTCTTTTTACCTCAGTGAACGAGTAACCATTCTCGAGCAACGTATTGGCGAGATGTTTCAATTCTGCATCAAGCAACTCTTGTTCGCAGATTTTCCTTGCTCTATCCGACAATGTTTTTATGATGCCTCGCGTTTGTTGTGTGTAGTGGTTCGAGTCCCGGTGTAGGTAACGGTCTGTGCGCGAGACTTTCCGGTAAACTGTGTGGCCCAAGCTACCACATCCTTTCTTGAAAACTAACACATCAAGAAAATTTAGTCTTCCTCCTGCCTCTTCCTCCATAGTAAACCGAATCTTCGGATTGATCCCGTTGAGATGTTTGTAAAAACGACCCAATTCCTCCCTGCCACGCCACCACAAAACAGACGTATCATCCACGTAGCGGAACCGAATATTCGGTGTCTTGTTTGCAGTTTCCAGAGCCTGCTCCTCGAAGTTTCCCATGAAGAAGTACACTATAAGTGGGCTTAGGAGGTTCCCAGTAGCGACGTCGTCTGTCTGCTTATAGAGTTCATCCTTCCATTTGAAATACATGGTAGTGATGCAATATTTTAACAGTTCTACAATATCGGGAGCAAAAATCCGCTTCAGCTTTTGCAACCATAGTGAACAGCGATACCATATCAGAACTAATTAATATGGTCCTCCGGTTGGACCACTATGCCTTTTAATTTAGTGCTAAATGTACTTAATTCTTGATATATTACGACGTCACGCCACTGTGCGGAAGCTGGATTTTGCTGCAGTCAGTAGCGAACCAGGGTATGAACTAGACATTCAAAGAAGTTACAGTCGCCCTTGAAAATGTGCTCCCCAGATGGAGACGAAACGTTAGGTTTTAATTTGAAATGCTTTCGGCCACGGCATAATAACACGGAATATTTTACCAACTGAAACATAAAGTGGTCCTCCATTGTCAACATACAGAGATCAGACTGGTAACTGAGGGAAGTGCTTTCAAGTAGGGGCTGAAACAGTGATCTGTTCTGGATTGCTTCTTTAATACTCATTAATGGCCTGCCAGTAAACATAGGTAGTTCTTCAAAAGAATTTTTGCTGATGACATTCTGCTTTCGGCCACGGCATAATAACACGGAATATTTTACCAACTGAAACATAAAGTGGTCCTCCATTGTCAACATACAGAGATCAGACTGGTAACTGAGGGAAGTGCTTTCAAGTAGGGGCTGAAACAGTGATCTGTTCTGGATTGCTTCTTTAATACTCATTAATGGCCTGCCAGTAAACATAGGTAGTTCTTCAAAAGAATTTTTGCTGATGACATTCTGTCACTGAGAGAGGGGTGGAATGCAATATAAATGATTAAGAAATTAGGGTAGTGGTTAAAATTAACTCGTGGCTAATGTAAAACAGATTGACTTTCAACCAAAAAAATGTGCATGTAGATTCTGAAACGGAACTCCTGTAGAAGTGAAATATTCGTATCATAAGATGATCGCCGCGCGGGGTAGCTGCGCGGTATTAGGCGCTTTGCCACGGTTCGCGCGGCTGCCCCGTTGGAGGTTCGAGTCCTCCCTCGGGCATGAATGTGTGTGTTGTCCTTGGTGTAAGCCGGTTTAAGTTAGATTAAGCAGTGTGTAAGCCTAGGGACCGATGGCCTCAGCAGTTTGGTCCCACAGGAACGTACCACAAATTTCCAAAAATAAGATGATCCTACAGTCAACGAAATCGACCATTTTAAATTCTTAGAACAGAATGCGATGCACTGAACTCTTCCCTTGCACTCTCTGTTTTGAGTCAAAGGGCTCAACTAAGCATGTGACCAGATTTTATAGTTTATTGGCTTTGTTTGTGTTAAGAGGACGGCCACGAACCTGTCGCGTTACTCTGTTACCGTTCTGTAACTTCATATAACTTTATTAAACCGCATGCAGGACTGTGGTTGGTGAAATGAATACCCCACCCTTGCGTAATGCTGAGAGTGCAGCGACAGGTTGATTAGCCAACTTAATCAAGAATGCAATAATTCCACCTCACCACGTTGCTACTCAATGTCATGTTTCAAAAAATTGGTCGTGCACAACTTTATAAAATCATGAGTCTATGCTGAAGTTTCACGTCTCTAAGCACTATGCTGCAGTTTGGCATTAAAGTTCACGAACGCAACATCCGGAAACCTCTAAGTTTCCGAACTCATACGGAGACCCTACTAATCCTTAGACATGTCATCAAAAACATTTAAGCACTTTAATCGCTATTGGCCCGCCCGGTTAGCCCTGCGGTCTAATGCACTGCTTTCCGGGCGGGAAGGCGTGCCGGTCCCTGGCACGAATCCGCCCGGCGGATTAGTGTCGAGGTTCTGTGTACCGGCCAGTTTGTGGATGGTTTTTAAGGCAGCATTCCATCTGACTCGGCGAATGCGGGCTGGTTGCCCTTATTCCGCCTCATTTACACTATGTCTCCGATTGCTAAGGAAACATTTTCTCCACGTACGCGTACACCATAATTACTCTACCACGCAAACATTGGGGTTATATCCCCCATGGTGAGAGATGTTCCCGGGTGGGCGGGGGGTGGGGGGGGAAGGGGGAGGGGGGAGGAGTCCACTGGGGGCCAAACCGCACAATATGCGTTCGGTGTGGGGCGGCGGTGGGGTGAGTGGACTGCTGTAGCCTGTTGTGGGGTTGTGGATCACTGAGGGCTACGGCGGGGACGAAGCCTCTCCGTCGTTTCTAGGTCCCCAGTTCCACACAATACAATCGCTATTGACATAACAATCGTCAGCGCACATCAACCTGTCGAAAGCGAACTGACGAAGGCCAACATGGTAGCTGGCCCATCTATAGACTCGAAATTACAACTACCGTACATCTATATAAATAAAAATGTAAATGTTCGTTTATTGAAAACAGTGTATTTTCGAAACTTTTTAACCAATTTCTTAGCAATTTTGACACTATGTTGCCTTCTACGCATTCTAATACTGGCGTGTTTTTAGGTATCTAATTCTTTAATGGCCTTGCTGCAGTAGTAACACCGCTTCCCGTCAGATCACCGAAATTAAGCGCTGTCGAACTGGGTTAGCACGTGGATGGACAACCATCCGGTCTGCCGAGCGCTGTTGGCAAGCGGGGTGTATTCAGCAGCTGTAAGGCAAACTGAGGAGCTACTTGATCGAGAAGTAGTGGCTCCAGTCTCGTAAACTATATACGCCGGGAGAGCGGTTTGCTGACCACATGCCCCTCCATATCCGTATCCAGCGATGCGTGTGGGGTGTGAATGACACGGCAGCCGGTAGGCATTGCTGGGCCTTCATGGACTGTTCGGGTTACAAATGATTGAAGCGATTTCACAGCTCTACAATAACTTTATTATTTGAGATATTTTCACAATGCTTTGCACACACATACAAAAACTCAAAAAGTTTTTTAGGCATTCACAAATGTACGATATGTGCCCCTTTAGTGATTCGGCAGACATCAAGCCGATAATCAAGTTCCTCCCACACTCGGGGCAGCATGTCCCCATCAATGAGTTCGAAAGCATCGTTGATGCGAGCTCGCAGTTCTGGCACGTTTCTTGGTAGAGGTGGTTTAAACACTGAATCTTTCACATAACCCCACAGAAAGAAATCGCATGGGGTTAAGTCGGGAGAGTGTGGAGGCCATGACATGAATTGCTGATCATGATCTCCACCACGTCCGATCCATCGGTTTTCCAATGTCCTGTTTAAGAAATGCCGAACATCATGATGGAAGTGCGGTGGAGCACCATCCTGTTGAAAGATGAAGTCGGCGCTGTCGGTCTCCAGTTGTGGCATGAGCGGGCTATGCGTGAAACTTGCCCGCACGCGTTCAACCGTTTCTTCGCTCACTGCAGGTCGACCTGTTGATTTCCCCTTAGAGAGGCATCCAGAAGCTTTAAACTGCGCATACCATCGCCGAATGGAGTTAGCAGTTGGTGGATCTTTGTTGAACTTCGTCCTGAAGTGTCGTTGCACTGTTATGACTGACTGATGTGAGTGCATTTCAAGCACGACATACGCTTTCTCGGCTCCTGTCGCCATTTTGTCTCACTGCGCTCTCGAGCGCTCTGGCGGCAGAAACCTGAAGTGCGGCTTCAGGCGAACAAAACTTTATGAGTTTTTCTACGTATCTGTAGTGTGTCGTGACCATATGCCAATGAATGGAGCTACAGGGAATTTATGAAATCGCTATATATATATATATATATATATATATATATATATATATATATATATAGAGAGAGAGAGAGAGAGAGAGAGAGAGAGAGAGAGAGAGACAGACGGAGAGAGAGACAGACGGAGAGAGAGAGACGGAGAGAGAGAGACGGAGACAGAGAGAGAGAGAGAGAGAGAGAGAGAGATTTTTGTAACAACGTTTATAAAAAAATTGTATATTAAAAATAAATATGTGAAGACGCACACATATTCCAATACAAAGTTGTGCCAAAAAGTCAAAGCATTCGGTCAAAAACTTTCGGGTATTTGCGATTAGGAACATTCACAATTTTTAAATAAGTAAAAACATAGATGTTCTTTCCTCCAAAATCTCAAATCTCTGAAAGCTCTTCACGGATTGCTTTCAAATTTTGAAACAACATTGAATTCGAGTACTCACGTGTTTTTTATACTTACTGGAACGCCATCTGGTGCATATGTAATAGAAGGGGAAACATTATAAAAATGTAGATGTTGATTTGTGCAAAAGCTCTTGACCGATAGATTTGAAATTTTGACACAGCGGTCTGCTACGCCAGGAATAATTATAAGCGTGGATTTGGGGAATTCTTCCAAAACTCGCCCAGCTATGGCTGGAAGGCAGTAATTAAGGGACCGATTGGCACATCGGATGGTAGGCGCAGGCGATGTTGATATTTTGTAAACGATTCTTCAAGGCAGGTTAACGACACCACTCGCAGGCTGGAAGGCACGGCCCGACGGGCGCTTATACAAATGTGAGGTAATCAGGGCAGCGCAGGGCACCGACGTGCTGTGAAGAACCCATACGTTGCAGTTACAACAGTGACCTGTGTGTAGGGGCCGAACAGGGCTGAGGAGAGCTGACGTTGTAATTATCAAAGAGCACTCCACTTGTCCCTTTCAGAGGAACTTCGTCAGAGGCGTAGGGAAAAGACGTACAAATAAGCGAACACGGAGGCTGAAAGCAGGCAGTCGTGTCGTCATTTTGTCTGCTTCTAGAACTGGAGAGAACGACGATTGTTCTAAGTTGCAGGCCAACCACGACAAGCTTTGGTGATGGATATTTGCGGCCAACCAGCCCGCTGAAGCCACCTCCAACCTCCGCTGCACGGACGCGTCGCAGCTGTGGCGGGGCGAGCAGCACGTTGGAGCTACACCGACACGTGGAGCGAGACCGCTGGGTGACGTCGCTGGGTGGGCTGCAAGCTGCCGTCCTCACGAGCGGGGCCGGGGCACGAACTGGCGGCCTCCCGCTTGCAGTGCTGTCTGAGCTGCCCTGGGTGGATGACCGGAGCTGCTGAGGGTTGCTACAACGACGGCAGTCAGTTGCTTCCCCTCGGCGCTCTACATGGGGTCCACGAGTCGAGCTTTAGGGAGCAGTCAGCGTGTTCCGGGCCACGGGCACAGTTAACACAAACGGTGGCCACTTACCCGTGGCGCCAGTAGGTTCTCTACGTCCACGAGGCTGGCCATCCGGATGCCGACCCTGCAGATTCCAACATTCGCGTTGGCGTTGACCCACTCACGCTGCGCAGCGCCATCGCCGAGTTCAGCGCGTGGCCGGCTTCGATGTAATAAAGTCTATAGGACACACTTCCCTGTGTTTCTCTGCACGCTTCGCCGTGAGTCATCCCTCTCTTCCAAACCATACATCTCAGTCGTTCTGACATATTACAACACCTGAGTTCAAGGGGTAGTCACAATTTGGTGTCAGTAAGTGGTCGTTTCGCTTTCCAACACAATACGTTGCGTCGGAAAGTGTCCGTCCACGTCCAACACTACGTTTTTGGGAGAGAGTCGGTTTTGATGAGTGTCGAGTGAGGCATTGGCACTTGTCATACGTAACAGCTCAGCACAATGTGGTGCAGCGAGTCTAAATTTTATTTATGTTGTTTTTTATGTTTGCTCTTGTTGTCAGTGTTGTGGATTGGCAAGACAGCCAACCCACTGTGACAGGAAGCCGAAAGGCACGCGTTTAAGCTCACGCAGGCTGGCGTGAGGTCTGGTACAGGACAAGGAATTTATAGTAGCAAAGAACGTACATAACTACTGGAATAATTAACTTTACTTCATAATTGGTGAACATCGCTCTTGACGGTACATGTTTTACAGCATCAATAGTAACTGGTAATGGCCCCGTCTCGGCAAATGAGAGCGTAATTTGTCAGTGAACCATCGGTAGCAAAGTCGACTGTACAACTGGGGCGAGTGCTAGGAAGTGTCTCTAGACCTGCTGTGTGGCGGCGCTCGGTCTGCAATCACTGATAGTGGCGACACGCGGGTCCGACGTATACTAACGGACCGCGGCCGATTTAAAGGCTACCACGTAGCAAGTGTGGTGTCTGGCCGTGACACCACAGTCAGAGTTGGTGTGAGCAAAGGTACAAGATGTTCAGAGCTATTTCTGTGAAGTCAAGGGGACCCGTGCACTTACCTTTGTTTAGAGGTAATGGTGGACAGGATTATTTAGTGCCAGTGGGGTGTCAATTTTGCAGTTTGTCTGGTCACGAGTTGCCGTGTCCAGAACTGTAGCAGCTGTTTGTTCCGTATGCAGGCGTACTGGTCATCTGTCTAGTAGTTGTACTGAGTATATATGGGCGATGGTTCGCCGGAGGAATTAATTTGTGTTTACGTTTTTTGTGAAGAACTGAACGGGAGTTTGTGTTTTGTCTTGTTTTTTAAAAAATCTGTTGCATTAAGGTAGAAGTAGACTACGCGAAATGGTCGAAACACGTGCTACTACCGCAGATGCAGTTGCTGCTTTAACTCGGCAAGTGCTAACGTTAACACAGCAGTTTGAGAGTAAGTAGGAGAGAAATGCCGAACGTAATCGTGATTTAGAGGCTCGCCAGGAAAGTCATGATCAGCCGCAATCAGAGTCTCAGGAACGTACGTCAGGATTGAGACTGTGTTCTGTTCCCTAAGACCCGGCAGTGGTCGCACTGATTAATCCGTTCTCGGGCAAGGCAACGGAGGACGTGACAGTTTTCATTAAAGATATTAGGGACGTTGCGGAAGCACTTGTATGGCTGGGTGAAGTAACCCTGTATGTTTCTAATATGCATTTGGCGGGGGAAGCCAAAGCAAGTATGTGCAGACCCAGAATTCAGAAGCTAATAGGGTGTTGTTACAGGAGGCAGAAAACAGAGCGGTAGATGTTTCTTTTGCGTGGTATACCCGCTGAAATGTTACTGAGGGTATGGATGCAGAGCCCAGAGGACTTAGTCAGCTCGTAGGATCGCAACTGTTGTAGAGGAGGTGGATACAGCCACAAAGCAGAGAGTGGATCACTTCGTGTTCGCTTCTGAAGTCAAGTGGTCGGGAGGGGCGTGTAAGGAAGCAGTGTAAGCAACCAGAGTACTGTGTGTGTGACATAGTGGGCCACCGGGCATATGAGTGTAGAGTTAGGAAGGGTGGAAAGCGCCGGCAAGGGAAGTAGCCGTTAAGGCAAACGGGATTGCTTTAACTGTTGGCAGGCAGTCCCAATAGATCGTAACACGGTACGTTAGTGCACAGACAGAAGGTAGTTTCAAAAATGGTTCAAATGGCTCTGAGCACTATGAGACTCAACATCTTAGGTCATAAGTCCCCTAGAACTTAGAACTACTTAAACCTAACTAACCTAAAGACATCACACACACCCATGCCCGAGGCAGGATTCGAACCTGCGACCGTAGTAGTCCCGCGGTTCCGGACTGCAGTGCCAGAACCGCTAGACCACCGCGGCCGGCAGAAGGTAGTTTGATGGGCTTGGTGGGTGGCAGGAAAAACTGAGATTTTTGGTGGACACGGGTGCGAATGTGTTCGTTATCAGTCTGGACCTCATGGGAGAGAGGAGACTGGGACCACCACGGTATAGGTTACGTGGGGCTGGCGATAATAGTATGGAATCGTTTGATATGGCAGTACTGGAGTTTTCAATCGGGAAAGCTAAGCTTAGCGAACGCATGGAGTGTTACCATGCGTTATTCAGAGATTCTCGGGCTAGACTTTCTCAACAAACATCACGCTAAGACTGATCTTTTGCAAAGCACAGTGGAACTCAGGGCGACTTTGTTTTAACTGGGGGAAACAGCTGCAACTGAGACAATGGTGCAAGGGTCACCTATCATGGATGTGCGACCAACTAAACTGCGTACGTTTTAGTGCTAAACGATCAGCAGGTAAAAATAACGGCAGGTACGGGAAAGACAGTGTGGATTTCAGTGGATACCGATTTGTCGAAGGAAACATTATATGTGGTTGAATCGCTCTTAAGAAAGGAGGAGTTGTTTTAACCTTAGTGAGTGACATTAAGGGGGAACAGATGATCCGATTAGTGTGGATAACTTTGGCGGAGGGGAGGCAAAGTTTGGAGGAATGTATAAAAGGCAAACACGAAGGCGCTAGAACACCAGGAACCACCAAACAGACTCATGGGCAAATTGCCGCAATACCGCGTGGGGCAATGGGTGACGGTCTCTAGCCTCTACATCAAAGGAGAAAACGAAGAAATTTTTCACAAAATATCAGTGACCATACCAGGTTGTGGAAATAACCTCACCAGTCAAGGTGAAGATACAGTTCCCCATAAAAACGTCTGTTATACACGTCAGTCGCATAAAACCGTTTAAAGCAATGGTAAAGTTATCGTCAGCCTAACAGGGGGTGCAAGTTACAAAGGGCAAGAAGGAGGAGGCTGAAATTGGTGAACAACGTAAGATGCATGATGTGCCGTATAGGTTAAGGTCGCATAAGTAAGTTGTACAGCTGTAATTTGTTGTTTTTTATTTTGGTTTAGTATATCAGGGAGCATTTATGGTTCTGCCGTAGGGATAGTTACTGTTTTTTGTGCGTTTGTTAGTTTTTCATGTCGTTATTACCGATATTGTTTTTTTGTGGATTGTGCGTTCTAGGAAAGAAGGAGGGATGACAGAGTAATTTGTGATCTGTCCAGGTGGCCAATTATGGACCAATATGCGGACATGTGAAGCGAGTTTGTTTCCGGGGAAAGCAAATAGGACGAGCTGTGGGAAGGAGCTTCTGCCAGCCCGAACGTACTTCCAGAGGATGGGTACTCATTGGTTATACTCCGTATCCATGCTGTATTGGTACACGTGCGTATTTTTATTTACGTAATTTTTAAATATATGTAACACATAAATTTCTACAAAAAAGGAAAGTTCTATTTACGGCTTTCTGGCTTACGATTAGAAAGCTACTACAGAATCTGAATTAGCAATAACAATAAACAAGAATATAGGTCAGAGAGAGGGAGCAGGAGGAGACGGAGAGAGGGGAGGGGGAGGAGATGATGGACAGAGAAAGTGGGAGGAGGAGATTAGGAGGTACACTGTGTGTGTGTGTGTGTGTGTGTGTGTGTATGTGTGTGTCGTCTCGCTGGGGATAATTGTTCAAGTCTAGTTGATCCAGGTCGGCGTCCGTCGATCGTGACAACTCCGAACTGTAACTGTTGAAACAAATTCCTCGCTTTGGTTAGTTTCAGATACTATCTCCCTTTAACAGATATCCGCGTGTTGATGGAGCAGCACGCCGGAATGTATAAGCGGCCCTCTCTTATAATTGAAGCAATGGTGTTCGAAGGATGTCTGTCTTCTTTACTGCCACACACAGCGACTGGACCACTCGGTACCGCAACAACTCCCTTTATCTGAAACAATAAACCAAATATCCTCCGCGTGTTCGCGACGGGCTTATAAGCTTACGCGAAACTTGATAACGGTAGTCCTTTATGCCCGGTTTGCAAATGAATGTTCAAACGTTGATAATAAGATACCTCGAATTATAAGTTCCACCACTCAAGCCGATGCCACATTATAGTCTTGCGAGGATGTTGATTTGTGAAGTATTATAGCGTCGTTAAGGCGTCGCTACGGTGCTAATTCAACTCCTACGTCGTAAATCCAGAGATAAGATATTCTCTAAACAACGTACAGAAGGCGTCGTATTTCAATTAAATGATGTAGCCGACACGAAGCGTTAAAGTTATATCTGAGTTTATTGAACTTCTGAATTATTTAACCACTGCACTTGAAAGCACACCGATCTCTCATTCGGGGAATTGAAGCTATTTGCATCAGCAATTCTGACATTGACTACAGTTTCCGACAACGTGGCGTACCTGTGAATTCTTCATGATCGCGCGTAGACTTGACAGAAAATCCTAGGAAGTTCTGGTCTTACGTTAAACCAGTAAGTGGCTCGAAACATCATGTCCAGACACTCCGGGATGATGATGGCATTGAAACAGAGGATGACAAGCGTAAAGCTGAAATACTAAACACCTTTTTCCAAAGCTGTTTCACAGAGGAAGACCGCACTGCAGTTCCTTCTCTAAATCCTCGCACCAACGAAAAAATGGCTGACATCGAAATAAGTGTCCAAGGAATAGAAAAGCAACTGGAATCACTCAACAGAGGAAAGTCCACTGGACCTGACGGGATACCAATTCGATTCTACACAGAGTACGCGAAAGAACTTGCCCCCCTTCTAACAGCCGTGTACCGCAAGTCTCTAGAGGAACAGAAGGTTCCAAATGATTGGAAAAGAGCACAGGTAGTCCCAGTCTTCAAGAAGGGTCGTCGAGCAGATGCGCAAAACTATAGACCTATATCTCTGACGTCGATCTGTTGTAGAATTTTAGAACATGTGTTTTGCTCGAGTATCATGTCGTTTTTGGAAACTCAGAATCTACTATGTAGGAATCAACATGGATTCCGGAAACAGCGATCGTGTGAAACCCAACTCGCTTTATTTGTTCATGAGACCCAGAAAATATTAGATACAGGCTCCCAGGTAGATGCTATTTTTCTTGACTTCCGGAAGGCGTTCGATACAGTTCCGCACTGTCGCCTGATAAACAAAGTAAGAGCCTACGGAATATCAGACAAGCTGTGTGGCTGGATTGAAGAGTTTTTAGCAAACAGAACACAGCATGTTGTTATCAACGGAGAGACGTCTACAGACGTTAAAGTAACCTCTGGCGTGCCACAGGGGAGTGTTATGGGACCATTGCTTTTCACAATATATATAAATGACCTAGTAGATAGTGTCGGAAGTTCCATGCGGCTTTTCGCGGATGATGCTGTAGTATACAGAGAAGTTGCAGCATTAGAAAATTGTAGCGAAATGCAGGAAGATCTGCAGCGGATAGGCACTTGGTGCAGGGAGTGGCAACTGACCCTTAACATAGACAAATGTAATGTATTGCGAATACATAGAAAGAAGGATCCTTTATTGTATGATTATATGATAGCGGAACAAACACTGGTAGCAGTTACTTCTGTAAAATATCTGGGAGTATGCGTGCGGAACGATTTGAAGTGGAATGATCATATAAAATTAATTGTTGGTAAGGCGGGTACCAGGTTGAGATTCATTGGGAGAGTCCTTAGAAAATGTAGTCCATCAACAAAGGAGGTGGCTTACAAAACACTCGTTCGACCTATACTTGAGTATTGCTCATCAGTGTGGGATCCGTACCAGATCGGGTTGACGGAGGAGATAGAGAAGATCCAAAGAAGAGCGGCGCGTTTCGTCACAGGGTTATTTGGTAACCGTGATAGCGTTACGGAGATGTTTAACAAACTCAAGTGGCAGACTCTGCAAGAGAGGCGCTCTGCATCGCGGTGTAGCTTGCTCGCCAGGTTTCGAGAGGGTGCGTTTCTGGATGAGGTATCGAATACACTCCTGGAAATGGAAAAAAGAACACATTGACACCCGGGGTGTCAGACCCACCATACTTGCTCCGGACACTGCGAGAGGGCTGTACAAGCAATGATCACACGCACGGCACAGCGGACACACCAGGAACCGCGGTGTTGGCCGTCGAATGGCGCTAGCTGCGCAGCATTTGTGCACCGCCGCCGTCAGTGTCAGCCAGTTTGCCGTGGCGTACGGAGCTCCATCGCAGTCTTTAACACTGGTAGCATGCCGCGACAGCGTGGACGTGAACCGTATGTGCAGTTGACGGACTTTGAGCGAGGGCGTATAGTGGGCATGCGGGAGGCCGGGTGGACGTACCGCCGAATTGCTCAACACGTGGGGCGCGAGGTCTCCACAGTACATCGATGTTGTCGCCAGTGGTCGGCGGAAGGTGCACGTGCCCGTCGACCTGGGACCGGACCGCAGCGACGCACGGATGCACGCCAAGGCCGTAGGATCCTACGCAGTGCCGTAGGAGACCGCACCGCCACTTCCCAGCAAATTAGGGACACTGTTGCTCCTGGGGTATCGGCGAGGACCATTCGCAACCGTCTCCATGAAGCTGGGCTACGGTCCCGCACACCGTTAGGCCGTCTTCCGCTCACGCCCCAACATCGTGCAGCCCGCCTCCAGTGGTGTCGCGACAGGCGTGAATGGAGGGACGAATGGAGACGTGTCGTCTTCAGCGATGAGAGTCGCTTCTGCCTTGGTGCCAATGATGGTCGTATGCGTGTTTGGCGCCGTGCAGGTGAGCGCCACAATCAGGACTGCATACGACCGAGGCACACAGGGCCAACACCCGGCATCATGGTGTGGGGAGCGATCTCCTACACTGGCCGTACACCACTGGTGATCGTCGAGGGGACACTGAATAGTGCACGGTACATCCAAACCGTCATCGAACCCATCGTTCTACCATTCCTAGACCGGCAAGGGAACTTGCTGTTCCAACAGGACAATGCACGTCCGCATGTATCCCGTGCCACCCAACGTGCTCTAGAAGGTGTAAGTCAACTACCCTGGCCAGCAAGATCTCCGGATCTGTCCCCCATTGAGCATGTTTGGGACTGGATGAAGCGTCGTCTCACGCGGTCTGCACGTCCAGCACGAACGCTGGTCCAACTGAGGCGCCAGGTGGAAATGGCATGGCAAGCCGTTCCACAGGACTACATCCAGCATCTCTACGATCGTCTCCATGGGAGAATAGCAGCCTGCATTGCTGCGAAAGGTGGATATACACTGTACTAGTGCCGACATTGTGCATGCTCTGTTGCCTGTGTCTATGTGCCTGTGGTTCTGTCAGTGTGATCATGTGATGAATCTGACCCCAGGATTGTGTCAATAAAGTTTCCCCTTCCTGGTACAATGAATTCACGGTGTTCTTATTTCAATTTCCAGGAGTGTATATTGCTTCCCCCTACTTATACCTCCCGAGGAGATCACGAATATAAAATTAGAGAGATTAGAGCGCGCACAGAGGCTTTCAGACAGTCGTTCTTCCCGCGAACCATACGCGACTGGAACAGGAAAGGGAGATAATGACAGTGGCACGTAAAGTGCCCTCCGCCACACACCGTTGGGTGGCTTGCGGAGTATAAATGTAGATGTAGATGTAGATGTCTCCTACTCAAGGCTATTTATAGAGTTTATGTCGGCAGTTGGTATATTGCCGTGTCCTTCAATGTTCGTGATTATCACAGATCACGACGATTAAGTCCCAGAATTAAGAATCATGCGACTTATTTTCCCTTCACGTATAATAACTGTTCCGTTGTCTGGTTAAACGGTTATCTTACATCTGTCCAGAATTCTGACTAGTACGTCAAGACGATACTCCAGATCGGCCTGAAACAATCTAGTAGCGGTCAATAGGCGTACTGTTATCTCAACGTCTACAAGAGAGAGAATTAACATCTCCGTTGAAGTTCTAAATTGTAATCACAGCGAACTTACACCTCAATGCTGCTACAACTCTCTTGTTGGATAAATGTTATCTCTGATCACTTTATCTTGTTTGGGTGTCAATCTTCGTAAGGCATATATTTTGAATTCTTTGTTTAGAGTTTCATGCTTCGTATCATCTGATAGTCTTTCATTTAGTGCTTTCCTTGTAATAAACGTTATTAGTTACATAGTATTTCTGTAAGTCAAACTTTCAATAGTGTTAATATTTTGTTGCCAGTAGCTCCCGTCAAAGTCAGAATAACTAATTTTTTTTTTTTTATCTTTTGCTACCAAAGGGATGTCAGTAGGGGCTCTAGATATTTGGGGTGTTATAACATCCAATTCCCATACATCGTATTAGAAACATTGCTTTCTCTTTTCTTTCTTTTCCGTTGAAGCAGACCGACGCACAGCAAAGCATGGCCGGGTACTGCTAGTGTTACTGCAAAAAAATACACATAAACACTTTACATGATTCAAACTAGCTCGTTAATTCCTTTGAATTGTTAAAATAGCAGCTTCAATATCTGTTTTTCAAAAAATCTAGCATAGTATCTTTCGTTGATTACACATGAATCTTATAACGAATAAAAAATTACATTGAACTTACGGCTGCCAGTCTTACACACGGATTAGTGCTAGAATTAACCGAATGAGAGGGATGTGATCTATATGTACAGACAAATAAATGATTATAATTTCAGAAAATCTGGATGATTTATTCAAGAGAAATAGCTCCACAAATTGAGCAAGCCAATAACGCGTTGATCCATCACTAGCCCTTAAGCAAGCGGTTAATCAAATGGTTCTGAGCACTATGGGACTTACCATCTGTGGTCATCAGTCCCCTAGAACTTAGAACTACTTAAACCTAACTAACCGAAGGACATCACACACATCCATGCCCGAGGCAGGATTCGAACCTGCGACCGTAGCAGTCGCGCCAAGCGGTTAATCGACTTGACGTTGATTGACAGAGTTGTAGCATATTATGACGAAATATGTCTTGGTGGGGTGTTAATAGTCAAAATCCCGAGCTGGTTTGAGGGCACTGCCCATAATAGAACAAACGCTCTCAGTTGGGGGGAGAACGGGCGATCTTGCCGGCCAAGGTAGGGTTTGGTAAACACAAGACAAGCAGTAGGAACTGTCGTCGTGTGTGTAATGGCATTAACCTGCTTAAATGTAATTTATACACCGATTTTAATTTACTGTTATTTGTGCTGATATTTACCGCTCCGCCGTCTTGTTAAATTCTGAAATATTGCAAACCCAAAGTTCTGTCAGCCACCAAATAACAACTCCAGTGCTAACACTAAACTACTACAGATACATAATTAGACTATTATAGTAGTGTGTACGTATTTTTAACTTACCGTAGCGCTAGCAGTCGAACCAGAATCGGTTTTTCTCTTCTTTCTTCATGCACACTTATCCATAATTAGAAACTATCACAACAGCACACAGCACAAGAACAGTAAACGGTAGCACTTACATTAAATTCAATAGCAAGTACGAACCAAACAGGTTAACAAAACAATGCGTTCAAGCAAAGCCAACAATTGCTCTTGGCTAAAATAGGAATAGGTGATGGCAGATAGTGTAGTGGATGTATAAGACAGTTTAAATTTATCGTTCGCCTTGATATCTATTGATAGTGCGTATCCCTTTTCTGTCGTATGATTGAAAATCAAACTATCTTTCAGTTTCGCTACACGGCAACGTCGATTTGCAGTAGGGTTTTGGAACATATACTGTATTCGAACATTATGAAGTACCTCGAAGAAAACGATTTATTGACACATTGTCAGCATGGACTCAGAAAATATCGTTCTTATGAAACACAACTAGCTCTTTATACTCATGAAGTAATAAGTACTATCGACAGGGGATGTCAAATTGATTCCGTATTTTTGGATTTCCAGAAGGCTTTCGACACAGTTCCTCACAAGCGTCTTCTAACCAAACTGCGTGCCTACGGAGTATCGCCTCAGTTGTGCGACTCGATTCGTGATTTCCTGTCAGAAAGGTCACAGTTCGTAGTAATAGACGGAAAGTCATCGAGTAAAACAGAAGTAATATCCGGCGTTCCCCAAGGAAGTGTTATAGGCCCTCTATTGTTCCTGATCTATATTAACGACATAGGAGACAATCTGAGCAGCTGTCTTCGATTGTTTGCAGATTATGCTGTCATTTACCAACTTGTAAAGTCATCAGATGATCAAAACGACTTGCAAAATGATTTAGATAAGATAGCTGTATGGTGCGAAAAGTAGCAATTGACCCTGAATAAAGAAAAGTGTGAAGTTATTCACATGAGTACTAAAAGAAATCAGCTAAATTTCGGTAACGATAAGTCACACAAATCTGAGGGCTGTAAATTCAACTAAATACTTAGGGGTTACAGTTACAAATAACCTAAATTGGAACGATCACGTAGGTAATATTGTGGGTAGAGCAAACCAAAGACTGTGATTCATTGGCAGAACACTTAGAAGGTGCAACAGGTCTACCAAAGAGACTGCTTACACTACGCTTGTCCGTCCTATTCTGGAGTATTGCTGTGCGGTGTGGGATCCACATCAGGTGGGACTGACGGATGACATCGAAAAAGTACAAAGAAGGGCAGCTCGTTTTGTATTATCGCGAAATAATGGAGATAGTGTCACAGACATGATACGTGAATTGGAGTGGCAATCATTAAAACAAAGACGTTTTTCGTTGCTACGGGATCTTCTCACGAAATTTTAATCACCTCTTTTCTCCTTCGATTGCGAAAATATTCTGTTGGCACCCACCTACATAGGGAGAGAGGATAATCACGGTAAAATAAGAGAAATCAGGGCTCGCACAGAAAAATTTAAGTGCTCGTTTTTCCCGCGTGCCGTTCGAGAGTGGAACGGTAGAGAGACAGCATGAAGGTGGCTCATTGAACCCTCTGCCAGGCACTTTATTGTGAATAGCAGAGTAATCACGTAGATGTAGATGTAGATCGTGTGTAATTTCATGTAGGTTGTGGGGGGTTGGGGGGGGGGGGGGAGGGAGAGGGGTCCCGACGCCTGGATCCTCCCTTCGGTTAAGTCCTTGTCGACTGACGGAATGTCCCTGGTGTGACGCATTACCAGGTTCCCTCCACACACGCTCTACATATACTACAAACATACCCCCGAAAGTCACCTTACGGTGCGTGGCGGAGGGTACCTTGTACCACTACTAGTTATTTCTTTCCTGTTCCACTTGCAAATAGAGCGAAGGAAAAGCAACTGTTTTGTTACTTTCGTACGAGCCCTAATTTCTCTTATCTTCGTCGTCCTTGCGCGAACTCTACGTTGGCGGCAGTAGAAGTCTTCTGGAGTCAGCTTCAAATGCCGCTTCTCTAAATCTTCTTAGCATTGTTTCTCAAAAAGAACATCGCCTTCCCCCCAGGGCTTCCCATTTGAGTTTACGAATCATCTCCGTAATAATCGCTTCATGATCGAACCAACTGGTAACAAATCTAGCGACTCGCTTCTGAATTTCTTCGATGCCTTCCTTTAATAAGACCTGGTGGGGATCCCAAATACTCGAGTAGCACTCAAAAATGGATCGCACTAGCGTACTGTACGCAGTCTCATCTACAGGGTGACAATAATTGAACTACTTGAAAAAAAAAGGAAATTAGTTACAAAGTACGGCGGGCACAGACGTTATTCAACGTGTAAACGTCACTGCAGATATACGGATTTAGGTTGCGACATATTCGACATGCCTGCTATCATTGGCGATGATGCAGCGCAGACTAATAGAGAAATTCTGCATGAGCCGCTGAAGTCTTGGAACATCGATGCTGTCGATGACCTCCTAAATGTCTGTTTTCAGCTCAGCAGTAGTTTTGTGGTTATTGCTGCACACATTGTCTTTAACATAGCCTCACAAAAAGGAGTCGCATGTGTTCAGATCCAGACAATATGGCGTCCAATCGAGGCTCATACCAGGGGCCTCTGGGTGCACCAGAGCCAGAATGCGGTCCCCAAACTGCTTCTCCAGGACATCAAACACTCTCCTGATTCGATGGGGTCGAACTCCGTCTTGCATGAGCCACGTCTTGTCCAAATCAGTGTCACTTTGGATAATGTGGATGAAATCGGCTTCCAAAACCTTCGTATACCATACGGTAGTCATCGTGCCATCAAGGAATATCGCACTGATTATTCCGTGACTGGACGTTGCACACCACAGTCGCCCGTTGAGGGTGGAGAGACTGCTCGATCGCGAATTGCGAATTCTCTGTCCCCCAAACGTGCCAATTTTGCTTATTGACAAACCCAGCCAAATCAAAGTGGGCTTCGTCGCTAAACCAAAACATTCAGTGCACACTAATTCCCATCGTACCACGCGTCCAACCGTGTAGTTGAACGTCCTAATGTAAACCGTTCAGAAGTTATGACGATTTTATTTCTTATAGTTCAACAAATTATATGGACTACACTTCCCTAAAATCCTCCCAATTAGCCGAAGTCGGCCATTCGCCTTCCCTGCTACCGTGCTCGCGTGCTCGTTCCGTTTCAAATCGCTTTGCAACGTTACGCCTAGATATTTAATCGAAGTGACTGTGTCAAGCAGCACAATACTAATGCTGTATTCGAGCATTATGGGATTGTTTTTCCAGCTCTTGTGAATTAACTTACATTTTTCTACATTAGGAGCAAGTTGCGATTCATCATTCCTGCTATAAATTTTGTCTAAGTCTTCTTGTATCTTCCGACGGTCATATGTTGTCAGACATATGTGACATTCAGCCGTGGAGAGTACTTTCCGACAAGTTTCCATAAACCACTGTTGGTGATTTTGTGTCCATCTGTGTCGGTCAGCATGGTGTCCGGGCTTAAGGGTCGGTTCTTTCTATGACCGCCCAGGGTACAGAGAGGTGTTGTGGAGTCTGTTTCTTATAGTTTGGTTAGACACACGTTTCCCGGTGGTCCTCGCAGCCATGGTTTACCACTGTGGCAGTCTGGTCGGCATCGCAGATAGCCTAGGCCAACCAGCAAGGGCAGATCATAAACACTACCTGCGTTTTGAAAACGATACCACATCCCTCCCGCTCACTGCTGTTCGCCCAGCAATTTCCTTGCTGACAGTCGTTGATGATATAAAGCAACAATTCATGTGCGATCAAAAGTTGATAATTATCTTCCTGGCTTCAAACAAATTCCAAAAACAGTTTACAAAACCCCTGCGTTGTTATCGGAACTACGGTACACATAACAACTGCCTCACCGACATTCAATCAAACGAGTATGCTTGCGATAGACGTTGCTATATGTAAGGTTGTTTGCATGTTCACACAGTTTAATGTGGAGCAGACATTCCAAATCGTATCTTCGCAGGCTGAGAGGAATGTGTTTATGTCATACTCGACCATACATAGGTGATACAATACTTATTTCAGTTCATGCAATACTTATTACTGGTGTATGTCGGGATCCCCTCTTAAGAGTCGTCGGGGGTTAGTGTTTCGAGATGTATTAGCAGTTTCGTTTTTGGACAGCATGGATGAAGTTATCTCATAGAAATAATTATCACCATGTGCTTCGTGCGATGACCAGAGTCAGCGGAAAACATCGTATTTTTTTTTTTTTTTTTAATGTGTGTGAAAATCTTATGGGTCTTAACTGCGATGGTCATCAGTCCCTAAGCTTACACACTACTTAACCTAAATTATGCTAAGGACAAACACACACACCCCATGCCCGAGGGAGGACTCGAACCTCCGCCAGGACCAGCCGCACAGTCCATGACTATCGCGCCCGAGACCGCTCGGCTAATCCCGCGCGGAAAACATCGGTTTCTTTCTCGTTGCAAACAAGAAGTGTTAAGTGGAATTTTGGAATTTTTTGTGGTCATTCGATCGCATATTAGTCTCACACGGTGCTCGTTTTCACGATGTTTATCAACAGAGACAACATAGCACGAAGGATGTATATAAATCACACAGTGAGTAGAAGCACACAGATAATGTGGCAAGTGCCAACACAGAAGACGGGGAAACGCCGGGCATGGAAGTCGCTGCGAAAAATATTTACCGATATGACAAGTGCTAGACGACTTATAGTTAAACCAGATATCACACTACACCAATCTGGGACAGTTCTGCCGAATAAGATTATGATATTCCACTTCAAAAACATTTTGCACACTTGGATTTGTCTGTGTCGCCCAAAAATCGCGTCGATCAACAGAAATATGCCTAAACGGTGATACTTGCATCCCTTTAAAAAATTTGCTCAATATCCTATCATTAGTAGCCCAAATGGTATAATATCGCTCAATCTCGTCAAGCGGACGGTACTCAAGGACGGGAACAAGTCCCGATACGGAAGGATTGGGAGGGGTTTGTGGCGATCGGAAGGGGTATGTCATGACAGCTGATTTTGTAGTTTGTTCGTTTCTAAAAGATTTTCTCAGCGGGCTGCTTGAATTCGTCCGAACCATCTGCTTCCTGGATCCCTCCCTGCCCCTTTCGTTCAAAATCTATTTACACTCTTCCAATACTAAATAACTGAAGTCAACAATTCCATGCACAATTAAATCTTAAAATATGCATGCATTCACGCACTAACAAATGACTAAACATGCACAATTAAAGGAAAAACGTGCAACGGCAGAATTAAATATTTTCTTGTGACGCATTTTTTTTATTTTGATACGATGTACGACGATCAGTTTTTCCTGATTCTCCACCGACTTGGGTTGCTCTGCGTGTTGAGCCGCTGAGCCAGCAATCTCTGGATTCGGGAAGTGAAGTGTTTTGAATCCATCCACTGGCAGTCTTGAAAATGGTTTTATATAGATTCCCATTTTCAGTTTAGGCAAATGCCGGGGTTGGTCCCTTACTATAGGCCACATACAATTCCTTTCGAATGCCTTTCTTTCCTGACACATTTTAGTTCCCTTAAAGATAGATGCCCTGTGATTAAATGGAAAGAGCTGCGTAGAAGGCGAGCCGAGCCCGTCTTCGGAGACACGGGCGCTCAACCTTTTTAAGCTTGAGATGCGCTTCATGAAATTTAGTCCGTTTAGAGGTGTACTGGCTTAAAGATGCAGCAATGCAAGTACAAAACACTAATTCATCAGAGCCAACCTTACACAGTCTAAAAGATGAGGATCAGTCAATTTATTTTTACAATTATATTTCACTTTGTTCATCGTTGAAAAAGCTGCCTCACATGGATAAGTTGATCCAAACAACGATAAAGCATACGATTTTACAATGGCAAGGTAGGCTTTTACACTCCTCATTTCAAAAAGTTTATCTTCATTGTGTTGTTACTTTAAGGAGACGTCATTTTGAACTCAAATTATTCCCTCTTCAAGTGCAAGCTCACAACAAGAAAAGAGAGTAATCCTTTCACTTGAAATTTCTTCCATATTCACTTTTTTGAAAGATTGAGCTATGAAAGCCACAACGCGCTCCATTCCCTTGAAATCTGAAAATCCGTTTTGAAACTCTGACTAGAGTGCTGTAAGGTTGGTCATATACTTCATTGTAGCTTCTTAATCCAATGAGCTTCGCTGATCCCCAGTTCTCACTGTATTTGAGCGAAGTGTTTCACATTTAATTTGTGTAATTATGCTGTCCAAAGGTCAACTTTTTGCATGAAACACTTTTATATAAGGCATAAAAATTATGACAGTTTTGTTTTTCCTTGAAGTTCTTTGTTTATTAACTCATTTAGTTTAAGTGTCATATCAGCTAGAAAAGCCAGATGCAACAACCAGTCCAAATCATACAGTTGTCAGTTATTTTCCTCTCTTGTGAATACAAACAGCACTCTGAGCACCGATATCACAAAGTATTAAGTGATGATTACAGCCGTCATGCACACTGTTGTTCTGTGGAAGCTCGAAAACACAGGCTCGTGTTGCCTAATGGAGGCGGAGCTTGTTACCCCCGCTCGCCGAACCACCCCCCGCCCCTCCCGCAACGTGCCATCAAGTTACAGCTCGCAAGTAGTAACATCATTATGCAGGAGGAAAGACTGCAGATGGAGACAAAAGAGGCAGAGACAGTGTTGTCAGGTTTACTGTACCGCATACAAATACGTGCGAAACACTCACTGTCAACAAAAACGGCATTTTACAAAAATAGTTCATTTAAACAGATTTCGGACACAAGATCGACTAATCGACCTCAGTCGACGGGCTGAGCAACCCTGGCTTAGAAGTATCACCCAGTCACAAATCCTAACTTCTTGAAGACAGACCTACAAGATGACGTGGGGGAACAATACGTATTATTCTCACTGCTTCCTTCTGTGCATGCTAAATACGTTAATGCTGAGATTTGTTTGTTTCACGTATTAGCAGTAAATGCTAAGAACTAAGCTGCTAAACTTAGTTGTCTGATCATTTTCTTCTGGTTCAAATTCACGAAAATGTGACCCAAAACCTTGGAGCATTCTCTCCTGTTCTTTGGCTCCTCTTCATGTGTCATATTAATCATTTGTCTGATAAGCCTCAGTGCTCCAGCAACCAGTGAGCAAACCATGTTCAGTAACCTCCTGTGGTCTAAACAACCGTCCACGCTTTCGTACATCCGTCTATACTGGTTTCAGTATAAAACTTCAATCGTCAATATGGGTCGACTTGTGCCGCTTCTACAAACTGATTATGATTTTCTGCTTATTGCTCCGATGTGTTGTCACGCTTACTCCAGTGTCGCAGTAACCTGCCTCTTGAACGATGTCAGTGTCGGTTATCCAGTCGTTGTGCTCTTTTAGGATTTCGCCCGTTCAGCCTAAACAGAACAGCAGCGTCCGCGTCAATCGTCCCGCGTTATTGGCTGACGGCGACAGCGGCTTTCGAACCGTTTCAATCATTCAGGACCCGCAAATGGAAGCGGTAACCACGGCCGGCCGGTACCACTGCTGCCAGTAATTGGTTCATCTTCTGCCGTATCAGCTGTCCACGCCGCGGCCGGATTCCTTTTTTGCTAATGATATCTGTCAAATTGTCTTCTATTGAGGGACGCAACAGCAGACAATGGGGAGCAGCTCGTCATCACGTGATATGAAGTCGTCATTCAGATCCACAGTTATGTCCTACGATACAGGTTGTGGGGAAACAAGCGCTGTGTCATTGTGAGAGATACAGAGGCGAGTGGGTGTACCAGGACTTAACCCTAGTTCACTACTAATAGTGCCACGTCATCATAACGCCCCTGTACATACCATACAAAGCATTACGCCGTAATCTAAGAGTGAAATTAAAAATTGAAACAGCTTTCCCTGACTTCGTCAGTGTAAGCTTCAGCATATTAATATTAACATTGCGAAGTCTCAAATGGTTCAAATGACTCTGAGCACTATGGGACTTAACATCTGGGGTCATCAGTTCCCTAGAGCTTAGAACTACTTAAACCTAACTAGCCTAAGGACATCATACACAGCCATGCCCGAAGCAGGATTCGAACCTGCGACCGTAGCGGTCGCGCGGTTCCGGTCTGAAGCGTCCAAAGCCGCTCGTCCACAATGGCCGGCTATTGTGAAGTCTCAGAATGATCTAATAAATGTTTTGCTAAATACACCGTATTTGTTGATTGGAATGTTCTCTTTCAAATTCTAAGGGTGGTAGGGGTCAAATACAGGTAGCGAAAGGCTATTTACAATTTTTACAGAAACCAGATGGCAGTTATAAGAGTCGAGGCGCACGAAATGGAAACAGTGGTTAAGAAGGGAGTGAGATAGGATTGTAGCCTATCCCCGATGTTAATCAATCTGTACATTGAACAAGCAGTAAATGTAATCAGAGAAGAATTTGGAGTAGGATTTAAAATCCAGGGAGAAAAAATAAAAACTTAGAGGTTTGCCGATGACATTGCAATCCTGTCACAGACAGGAAAAGACTTGGAAGAGCAGCTGAACGGAATGGACAGTGCTTGAAAAGAGGAGACAAGATGAATATCAATAAAAGCAAAACGATGATAATGGAATGCAGTCGAATTAAATGAGGTGATGCTCAGAGAATTAGATTGAGAAACGAGACACTTAAAATGGTAGACGAGTTTTGCTATTTGGACAGCTAAATAACTGATGATGGTCGAAGTAGAGAGGATATAAAATGTACACTGGCAATGACAAGGAAAGTGTTTCTGAAGAAGAGCAGTTTATTAACATCGAATATACACTTACGTATCAAGACGTCTTTTCTGAAAGTATTTGTGTGGAGCGTAGCCATGTATGAAAGTGAAACATCGACGATAAATAGTTGAGATAAGAAGAGAATAGAAGCTTTCGAAATGTGGTGCTACAGAAGAATGCTGAAGAATAGATGGGTAGATCACGTAACTAATGAGGTGTAACGTGCGCGCGTGGCACATGATACTCATTAAAGCCTGTACTATGCTAAGTGAGTTGGGTTCACCTTACGTGACAGGATTTTGGTATAGATATTGACCGCGTATACCTGAATGGAGGCAAATCAGACTTACACCCACTCTGTAATAACAATGATACGTCAAGCACAGCATACCCGAGGCTCAATGAAACTACTTCTTCCAGAAGAGCCTCCTCGCTCCTGAACGTGTTGCTCAGACCAATGCCAAACTCCAACTACTACTGCTGAGCCCGTTGTGCCGTGCAGCGCCCGTGCGCATTTTCCCGCGCTCGCCTGCCATCCACCATTTACCGCTCCCTTACAGACAGGGTATTCACCCGAGGTTTTACATTCTACATATTCTAACACATTGCCTACGTATGGACCAGACGCACAATTACAATTTTAAACATGTTTCAACAGTTTCAACATTTGTTACCTTTCAATTCTATTACAATATTGCTTGACATTTGACATAAACATTAATATTCACATTGAAATTTGTTTACTGTTTTCTTAACACAATAACATGAAACAAAAAAGAAATGAAATCAGAACATCGATTACTCAAGTTTAACGAAAAATCAGATGGAAAAAAATATTATTTATATGTACAATAGTACATAGTTGTTGTTGTTACAAAGGTACTGAATAGAATTGGTAAGAAGAAGAATTTGTGGCACAACCTGAAGCGTGGAGGGTAAAAATGTAGAGGGAGACCTAGGGATCAATACACTAAACCGATTAAGGACGATGTGGATTGCTGTAAATACTCGGAGATGGAGAGGCTTGTACAGGATAGAGTAGCATGGAGAGCTGCATCAAACCAGTCCCTGGACTGAAGACCACAACAATCGTATTATTTTAAGAAAAAATAAGTGGTGCTAAATAATGCAGCTAGAAAGCTAAAAACTACTCAGCATGTACAAATTTATGTCACAATCAAAAGTTACAAGTCTCAACTTGATCGATGCAATTTTTTGGTCAGATTCATCATTTTTACGAAAAATTTAAGGCAGTAAATATTAGACTTAGAAAGATGAAAATTCGTATGTAGCCTCAGTTTGATATAAAAACATTAACTATGTGACTCCATTGAACTTCCTCTAATAGTTTTCAAGTAATTTACTAAAAACTAAATTTCTAACGAAAACGCTCCTATTTATAAGAGATTAAGTATGGTTTGTCTTTATGACAGAATTTTCTAATTACAGAACTTGATTAGATTCCTTAAATAATACAACTGTAACAGGTTTCACGACTTTAGTGTAAATAACAATGAAAATAAGGACTCTTAAAGTGGTAGTTCAGAGGTCATGTTCTACTGTCGGTTCCATTCTAAAAATTCTAGCTGGCAAAGTTTAAATACAGTGGAGCTAAAACTTCCGTAGTTTAAAAATTGTAAATTGTCGACCTGCACAACATTAGTAACTTTTGTTCCTACTGGCAGCTATCCAGGGTTAAAATTTCGTGACACAATTTTTCTGCACCCTCTATGTTTCAATACGGCGAGAGAGGAGTAAGGAGAGACTTCGCACTGAGTTATCAATTTTTCCGCATCAGTCAAACGCCGGCATACGCTCTGCTCGGATAATGTCGGAGCTAGGCACTGCCAAACGCGTTTTTGGTAAAAGTAGGAAGGGAACTCAGGAGGATTGTACGCCGTACTGGATCGCTTAGATTTCACAGAAGTAACTGCTAGTGGCCGCCCATAACGTTTACAAAAAATTCGTGGCAAGTGGTGAGATTATTTTCCACTTTCGTGGGGATCAATCAACTTTGATGATAAAAGAAGTCAGAGAGATAGAACAGTTTACTTGGAACTTACCATAGAGGTCGCCTCTGAACTGTTAATAGTGCTGCTTCTGATAGGGACATTATTATTATTATTATTCTTTCTTTTCTCAGACGTTATGTCTGGTCAAAAATGGAAAGTGACGCGGACCTTGATCAAGTGTGACTTCCTTTTAACTGTACGGGATATGTTACACTGCATTTAGGAACTTTCGGGTAATTGAACATGTATCAATAATTACAGATTTCTGTAGTTGTATATGTAAGTTTGGGTGTAGCTGTATTGCATTGATGTACTGGTGGATATTGTGTGGTATGACTCCTGTAGTTGATAGTATAATTGGTATAATGTCAACTTCATCAAGATGCCACATGTCCTTGACTTCCTCAGCCAGTTGGATGTATTTTTCAATTTTTTCTCCTGTTTTCTTTTGTATATTTGTTGTATTGGGTATGGATATTTCGATTAGTTGTGTTAATTTCTTCTTTTTATTGGTGAGTATGATGTCAGGTTAGTTATGTGGTGTTGTTTTATCTGTTATAATGGTTCTGTTCCAGTATAATTTGTATTCACCATTATCCAGTACATTTTGTGGTGCATACTTGTATGTGGGAACGTGTTGTTTTATAAGTTTATGTTGTAAGGCAAGCTGTTGATGTATTATTTTTGCTACATTGTCATGTCTTCTGGGGTATTCTGTATTTGCTAGTATTGTACATCCGCTTGTGATGTGATCTAATGTTTTGATCTACTGTTTTTATTTGTTGTTTGCAAAGTCTGCATTTATCTGTTGTGGGTGGTCGGTGGTAGCGCTCTCGCTTCCCGCACCAGGGTTCCCGGGTTCGATTCCCGGCGGGGTCAGGGATTTTCTCTGCCTTGTGATGACTGGGTGTTGTGTGATGTCCTTAGGTTAGTTAGGTTTGTGTAGTTCTAAGTTCTAGGGGACTGATGACCATAGATGTTAAGTCCCATAGTGCTCAGAGCCATTTATCTGTTGTGGTATTGGGATCTTTAATAATATGCTTGCTGTAATATCTGGTGTTTATTGTTTGATCCTGTATTGCAATCATGAATCCTTCTGTCTCACTGTATATATTGCCTTTTCTTAGCCATGTGTTGGATGCGTCTTTATCGATGTGTGGCTGTGTTATATGATATGGGTGCTTGCCATGTAGTGTTTTCTTTTTCCAATTTGCTTTCTTCGTATCTGTTGATGTTATGTGATCTAAAGGGTTGTAGAAGTGGTTATGAAATTCCAGTGGTGTAGCCGATGTATTTATATGAGTGATTGCTTTGTGTATTTTGCTAGTTTCTGCTCGTTCTAGAAAGAATTTTCTTAAATAGTCTACCTGTCCATAATGTAGGTCTTTTATGTCGATAAATCCCCTTCCTCCTTCCTTTCTGCTTAATGTGAATCTTTCTGTTGCTGAATGTATGTGATGGATTCTATATTTTTGGCATTGTGATCGTATAAGTGTACTGAGTGCTTCTAGGTCTGTGTTACTCCATTTCACTACTCCAAATGAGTAGGTCAATATTGGTATAGCATAAGTATTTATAGTTGTTGTCTTGTTTCTTGCTGTCAATTCTGTTTTCAGTATTTTTGTTAGTCTTTGCCTATATTTTTCTTTTAGTTCTTCTTTAATATTTGTATTATCTAATCCTATTTTTTGTCTGTATCCTAAATATTTATAGGCAGCTGTTTTTTCCATCGCTTCTATGCTGTTGCTGTGGTTATCCAATATATAATCTTCTTGTTTAGTGTGCTTTCCCTTGACTATGCTATTTTTCTTACATTTGTCTGTTCCAGAAGTCATATTTATATCATTGCTGAATACTTCTGTTATCTTTAGTAATTGGTTGAGTTGTTGATTTGTTGCTGCCAGTAGTTTTAGATCATCCATGCATAGCAAATGTGTGATTTTGTGTGGGTATGTTCCACTAATATTGTATCCATAATGTGTATTATTTAGCATGTTGGATAGTGGGTTCAGAGCAAGGCAGAACCAGAAAGGACTTAATGAGTCTCCTTGGTATATTCCATGCTTAATCTGTATTGGCTGTGATGTAATATTATTTGAATTTGTTTGGATATTTGACCATATGTTGCTCCAGAAGTGTTCCATATCTGTTATGTTAGGTGGATTATCTATTTTAATGTGTGAGTTATCTATTATCTGGTAAAATTTCTTTTTGTTTGTGTTGAATGTTTGGTTTTTTTTCCTTCTATTTTCACTATTTTTGTATCTTCTAAGTCGTTTGGCCAATGCTTGTAATTTCTGCTTCTTTTCATCTAATTGCTCTATTGCTTCTTGTTGTGAGATTTTACCTAACCTTTTTCGTTTTTTTCTGACATTTCATTTCTTATAAATTGTGTTAGCTGTCCGATGTCTTTTCTCATTTTTTCTATTCTGATCTGTAGCCTGTGTTGCCATGCTGGTTTTGTGGGTTTCTTCTGTGTGTTGGTTGGCTCTGATCTCTGCCTTGTGTGTATATTTAGTGTAGTCAGTGCTCCTATATAAACCAGTAGTTGTAACTCTTCCATAGTTGTATTTTCCTTTATTTTGTTGTGTATGATTGTGTTGATAGTTGTTATTGTTGTTTCGACTTGTCTGTTATTTGGTGGTCTATGCAAGAATGGTCTAATGTCTGTATTTGTGTCTTTGTATTCTATATATATCAGCTGAAATTTTTCTTCTATATCTAACATGTGTGTCACTTCGTGTTCTATTTGTGCTTGTTCTGGTGGCTGTCTTAAGATTTCGTTTTCCTCTGATTATTTAATTGATGCGTGTTGTTCTTTGTTTGTTTGCTCTGGGATGTTTGAGTCTATTACTGTATTTTCTTCTTCTTCTGATTGCACATTATTTTGTTCTAGTATTTGTTGTACTTGTTGTTTGATGTTTTCTAATTCTGACTGGGGTATCCTGTTATTTTTCATTATTACATGGATCTGATCAGCTAGTCGTTGTTCTGTTAAAAATTTTAATTCTGTGTATCTGGTAATAAATGTTGTGTATACTTGTGATCTGTATCCAGTTGTGTTGGTTCCTAAGTTTGTTGCTTGGTAATAACAGAACATGAGGTGTCGGTTAACTTCATCTGACCATCTCATCCTCTGTCTTTGTTTTCCTTCTAGAGTGGTTGGAGGAAGCATATCTTGCAAAACACGTCTATTTGGATTTAAATAATTTTCCGTGTGGCTAGCAGTGTCGTTACCATTGTGGACGGGCACAGGGTTCAAGTGTCATCAAGTAGCCCTGAGTGCAATCAGTTGTTAGCTAGTTCCCTCCTCTCCCTCCTACCCCTCCCCCACTCTCCATACCATCATAAACATTTTGCGAGTAACTAATCTTACTAGGCGCTTCAGTCTGGAACCGAGCGACCACTACGGTCGCAGGTTCGAATCCTGCCACGGGCATGGATGTGTGTGATGTCCTTAGGTTAGTTAGGTTTAAGCAGTTCTAAGTTCTAGGGGACTGATGACCTCAGATGTTAAGTCCCATAGTGCTCAGAGCCATTTAAACCATTTGAACCAATAATCTTACGAGAGTAAAAGTATTTTATTTTAACACTCTTATTTTGAAATTAACGAGAGGTAGATCTCTAAATGATATTTAATTATTCACTGACACAAGCGATACTGCTTATTTCCACTAACCTTTTTTTATACAGTGATGACGCAATTCCCATTGTATCGTAAGTGCTACCTGCAACTCCTTTCAGAAAAGAAAGCTGACTATCCACATTAACGACAGACACTTGTTACAAAACACGCTTCTTCTCCACCATTCCTCTCCCTAGCGACACTTGCTTCACACATACCCTCCACATCTGCATACATTTTGTGTCTGACCGCTATCACTAATAATGTTGTTGTTGTTGTGGTCTTCAGTCCTGAGACTGGTTAGATGCAGCTCTCCATGCTACCCTATCCTGCGCAAGCTTCTTCATCTCCCAGTACTTATTGCAACCTACATCCTTCTGAATCTGCTTAGTGTATTCATCTCTTGGTCTCCCTTTACGATTTTTACCCTCCACGCTGCCCTCCAATGCTGAATTTGTGATCCCTTGATGCCTCAGAACATGTCCTACCAACTGGTCCCTTCTTTTTGTCAAGTTGTGCCACAAACTCCTCTTCTCCCCAATTCTATTCAATACTTCATCATTAGTTACGTGATCTACCCATTTAATCTTCAGCATTCTTCTGTAGCACCACATTTCGAAAGCTTCTATTCTCTTCTTGTCTAAACTATTTATCGTCCATGTTTCACTTCCATACATGGCTACACTCCATACAAATATTTTCAGAAACGACTCGATGTTAACAAATTTCTCTTTTTCAGAAACGCTTTCCTTGCCATTGTCAGTCTACATTTTATATCCTCTCTACTTCGACCATCATCAGTTATTTTGCTCCCCAAATAGCAAAACTCCTTTACTACCTTAAGTGTCTCATTTCCTAATCTGATTCCCTCAGCATCACCCGACTTAATTCGACTACATTCCATTATCCTCGTTTTGCTTTTGTTGATGTTCATCTTATACCCTCCTTTCAAGACACTGTCCATTCCGTTCAACTGCTCTTCCAAGTCGTTTGCTGTCTCTGACAGAATTACAGTGTCATCGGTGAACCTCAAAGTTTTTGTTTCTTCTCCATGGATTTTAATACCTACTCAACATTTTTCTTTTGTTCCCTTCACTGCTTGCTCAATATACAGATTGAATAACGTCGGGGAGAGGCTACAACCCTGTCTCACTCCCTTCCCCACCACTGCTTCCCTTTCATGTCCCTCGACTCTTGTAACTGCCATCTGGTTTCGGTACAAATTGTAAATAGCCTTTCGCTCCCTGTGCCACCTTTAGAATTTGAAAGAGAGTATTCCAGTCAATATTGTCAAAAGCTTTCTCTACGCCTACAAATGCTAGAAACGTAGGTTTGCCTTTCCTTATCACTAATAACAGTAATGGTAATAACGACATTGTGCTGGCTCTACAGCAGGGCTGCGTTGTGCTGTCAATTAATTCACTTATTGTTGCGAAGTGAAGAATAAAAGAATTCTGGTCTGTGGTGGGAACTGTCTAACACGCAGAAGGCGTTTTTAATGAGGTGTTTAAGCATATGTGACAAATGTGTGTCAATTTTCCTATCACAGATACGTGGCACGAAGTATAAAGTATTTGTGTAGCGGTTCAATTAGGAAGATATTGTATACACAATCATTTCAGAATCTGTACTGTCCACCACATTGTATCAATGTTATACTTCAAAAAAGAATGGAAACTTACGTAATCAGTATTACAGTTGTATGTTTTATGAATGCACAGTGTCTGTTCTTTCAGACATGTCCGAAAGAACAGACACCACACATTCATATAATTTGATTGGCGTAGCTGGGTAATGGATCCACCGTCTTCGGTGCGGAAGCACAAATACGTCCGACCCCCTGTGGAAATCTCACAGAACGAACATGGAAGAAATGGACAGGGACTGAGAATAGATATCGTTCGATGGGAATGTGGATCGGCGTGTGGCGTGCCAAGATAGTCCGCGCAGTTGCGATAACGCTATGTCCCGGACGGCGCATTGGTTTACGCACCTGCCTGCAAAACAGGAGATCCCTGGTTCCAATCTCTGTCTGGTACACTTCTTCATTCGTCGTCCCTGATTCCGCGTAATGTCTCGTTATTGCAGCTGACAGCAGTGATCCCCTACCCTCTCTTTCCTTTCGCTTCTTCCCCTCGCCATCTTCAGTTTACATATCATGGTATTACAGTCATACAGCACGCTAATAATAGTAATCGTCCTTTGAAAATAATTTAGTTTCGCGGCCGAAACACAAATGAACCCTATTGTTTTACCGTTCGGAAATTTTAATTTTAGTCCTCAGTGGGTAATGACCCTGAAGCTAGGAAACACTATTCTAAGCCATCTGTATGGGGTGAATCACCTAAAACTTGCACCGCAAATATTGCGTAAATAGGTTTCCAGAGAATGGATTGGTAATCAGGACCTCGTACTGTTAGCCAATAAACAGATTGTAATAAACTTAGAAAGTGTATTTTTTGTGCAAACACACACTTCTTCAAATGGAACAAAGCCTATTGACTTTAACGTACTAAACGTAGAATAAATTGGAATGTCTATGGTGTTTGTTGCAGGATACTAGTGCGAGACGTTCACGAGATATCATATTTTGAAAAGTTCCCACATCGACACTTGTTTACCTGCGTGGTTGCTAGGTACAATGTTGTTATGTTCGCTTGCAATGTGCTTGTGTGGTTCTCGAGTGTATTGCGACTTAACAGACAGTTAGTGTGTGACAGTCCAAGCATTAGGTCGTGAGTGGACGATAGGGTTTACCATTGCACAGAAGGACGACATGTTCATTGTCCATGGAGAGTGTAGGAAGAATGCAGTTCGTTTTTGTACGGTATATACGGCAAGATATCCCAATATACGTCAACCATCTCGGCGGTTATTAATCGGCCTCTTCAACCAGTTACGTTACCAGGTATTATCCTAGGTAATGTAACATAAGGAAGCAAGTGACGACAGAAGAAGCGAAGGTAATGTTTTTGCTGCTGTTGCAGTTGATCTGCTCGTTAGCTCCAGTGCTATCACACTAGGAAGTGGCATCAGTAAGGCAAGTGTTCTATGCATTCTACATCGACAAAGGTTAAATCCCTGTTACGTTTCTCTCCACCAAGAGCTGCGTGGAAACGATCATGTGAATCCTATTCTGCACGTGGGCATTAAGACAGAGTACTCCATATGTATCATGTATCTTGTTTAGTGATGAAGCCACATACACCAATTATGGCTATGTAAACCGCCGAAAGACGCACTGTTGGTCTGTTGACAATCCCCGTTGGCTTCATCAAGTGGGCTGTTGGCGTCCATGGCGTGTCAACGTGTGGTGTGGGATAGTGAACGATCAGCTCATAGGCCTGTTTTTCATAGATGGAACACTGGACGTGCAGAAGTATCACAGCCTTCAAACAGACCATATTCTACAGACGCTAGAATACATTCCTCTGTAGACTAGAAGGAACCTGTGATACCAACATTATAGCTGTCCAGCCCATAGTGCATGAAGTACTTACTACAGCATGTCTTCTCGAACTGTTTCCAAATCGCTGGATTTGGACGCATAGGACTTATACCTTGGCTGGCCCATTCCCTGGATTTGACGTATGTAGACTTTTTTCTGTGGGGAAAGCAGAAAGAGGTTGTCCACAAGGGCAAACCATCGACACCCAATGATACGCAATGACGTATTACTGCAGCCTGCTCGGACGTCTCCGCTGAATGCTAGCATGTATGCTGCAGCCGTTCCATACCAAGACTGGAAACGTGTTTTGTCGCTGCTGGTGATCATTCTGAACACAACCTGCAATGGTCAGTTGTCTGATTACTGGCCAGAATCATCATAAGTAGTGTATCCACTTGTGTTATTCTTTAGTGTGTACTAAAAAAGGTATTGTACAAGTGTCGGCGTGGAAACTTTTCAAAATACGATATCCCGAAAACGACTCGCACTACAATCTCGCAACAAATACCAGTGAATTCCAGTTTACCCTACTTTTAGTTTGTTAATGTCAACAGGCATTGTTCCGTTTAAAAAGTGTACTTTTACATAAAAATAGACTGTCTCTTTCATATTGCAGTCTGTTCATTGGTTAATAATACGAGCCCATGACTACTAACCCATTCTGTTACAACAGCACATAAGCAGCGCTTTCCATTTCCGCAATATTTGTGGTGCTAGTTTTAGGTGATTCAGCCTGTAACGCTGGAAATGCATATCCTCCTATTTCCATCTATTCTACTATATTTTTTTCCCTTGTTTTGTTACCTCAAGATATGACATTTCTGTCTCTTTATGTATTGTAATTGTTTTACTGTTTGCATATATATATATATATATATATATATATGCATTTATGTTGGTTTGTTTTGTGAATATTATTTGCATTTATACTCTGGGTCTGGCCTGGGGAAAACTATGCTATCGAACGAATACATCGATAGGTCGTGTGAAGAACCAAAGTGTTTAGGATCTTTGGTAGTGTTAACTCTGTCGCGTGGAGCGCGGTCAGAGGGGGAGTCTGCCTGGGGTGGTGCAGTGGAGCAGGTGTGTTGTGTGAAGCTCCCGCGAGTTGCCGACGTTTCAGGGTTTGGCAGCATGTAATTGCGCTCGACTTGCGATGATAGTTTCTGACATGGTGTCATGGACGGGAAGCATTAGCTGGCGCACGTCCAGAGCCCGTTTCGTCTGGTGACCGTGTCGAGAAGAAGGCGCGCCAACATCCAGCTTCTGCAACAGTGACAGCCGACAATGAGTGACTGTCGCCACCTCCTCGATCGACGGCTTCAAACCTTCAATCAACCAACAAAGAAGACTGGAAGCACATAAAGTTTTAGAACTGTATGGCAGACCTCAGCTTTCAAACTTTTAAAATTGTTGCATCACACAATTACAGCAACTTAGCATGAACGTTTGTTGCTCATTGTCCCAATTGCATTACCAAGCAGGGTCCCTTCCTTTTCCAGAATGAACCCGAGTGTTGTTGAAATTCAAACGCCAGCATCATTCGATTTCACTGCTTTAATTTCAAAGTTCAGTTAAGGTATTCATAGCTGGCTACAATATTTAGATTACACAAGCACAAATTAAGAGTGCGAGTTTTGTTACCATATTTTATCTTACCTGTGACTGCAGCTCAGCTTGGTACGTACTAAATTTTACTATTGTTAATTGTTCAGAATCATTTAATTCAAGTTCAAAGTTAAATCTCTTATTTCTAAATTGCGTAGATTCAAGTAGCTTTTGAAATGATTGTTGAGGTAGTCCAAGACTAACCATATTTTACTGAATTTCGATGTGTTTCAGAAAGAAAGCTCACTATTAACTTCAGTCACTAAATTAACTTTCGATTTTCCGGTTTTATTAATTCTTCTGCTAAATTAAGTCAGAGTGTAGTGAAATTTATTACTTCTGACAAACTTTCAGTTTTCACACTACACGTGTCAACCTTCAGTTGCCATGCTTCTAGTGCTAATTGCATGTGTAATAACCTTTCTTTTTCAGTTACTATAGTAATTGCCCTTAGGACTGGCGACCGTAATTTCCCCCAAATCTCAAACATCTAATTACCGCTAGTTAATTGTTAATGTAACAGCCGCACATTTACTCTTTATTAACTTTACCCCTTTTCAAAATGAATTTCCACCAGTTTCATTTGCATTTTTCCTTTCATTTAGATGTAACCCTTTCCTCCCTCTTTACCGACAGATTAACTTCGGTGACGATTGCTTTTCCCAAATTTCCATTAGGTACACGTGGTTTAATTTTTCACTGTCATTAAGGTCGGTAAGTGAAGGGGAGGTTACAAGATTATACATTCTACTCCTCAACTGTCGCTAGTTTGGCATATATAAATTAAATCTACTAAAGCAAAATATAAAACGTCCAGTTTTTTCTCCCAAAATTTAAAGGATTGAAAGGATATTAGCACCTATGTAGGTTGCAACTCAAATAGTGGCAACACTACTGTGGAGACACTATGAAATGAAATCTACTATTGCTGCTGATAGCACACGTTGATGACATATCTACCTTACCTCCGAGCAAATGGCCTCGCCCGTCCCATGTCATCGGTGTGCGCACATCGAGGGAAACACAGCCAGTTGTGAGCAAACAGTCTAACGTAACGGTGTCACTATGTTTTTGAAACAGGAACAACGGAGTTGGATCAAGATTGAATGTGCGAGAGATCGTACAGCATGACAGTGTCATCATGGTCTTCAGTTTTATGAAGGAAGCGGTTGTAACCTGCCAACAGAAAAGTTCCGAAACCTCCTAACAGTAAAAAATATATAACATTGACGTTTAGCGTAACTTCCCAATACATAAATTGCGTAACCTATCAATAATAAAATGTGACTAATCTCTCAATAAAAAATTGTGGCTCACTTATAACCTTTCAATAATTGACTGTGAACTTAAACTGGTAAATGTTGGACGTCAGCAGTGCTGCATCATGGCCCTGAAAGATTATTCTGAATAAATCGAAAATTCTTACCTCAATAAGGTCGCCGGATAACGCATATATAGCTGCTCCTACAACAAATTTTTCTGGCACAGCCGAGTGCAATGCTGGCCGATAGATTTGTCAAGTATAAAAAGAACAACAGATTTTTCTTTGCAATAATTGGGATGACCATCGATTGGAGAAATTAGTAAATTCCTTAAATTGAGATGAATAATTGTCAAAAGTTAATTTTTATAAGAAAGATTATTATTAAATGATTTTTTAAAACATTTACATGGGACATGATATAACAATAATACATGTGCGCGACGCTGCTTTTACCTTATACTACAACACTCAGGCACCGCCATCGCTCCCAAGACCGGCCCAGTCAACTCCACACATGCGACTGCTCACTACTACTACTACTACTACAACTGCTACGCAGTTCTTACTGCTGACAACACTGCTCTCTGGTCTGAGATTCTCTTATAGCTTACATATCGCAGGCAGCGCGTGAGCAACATCGAAATTACATCTGCTCGAGTGCGCTAACAACAAATTCCTTAATCATGGACCTCTTACATAACCCTCCACTGGGGGGGCAAAAATTTGGCAGCGATGGTGAGTCAGTTGGACTTGCCATGAGCAACAAATTTTTCTATAATCTATTTAGTTTACTAAGACTACAGTCACAGAGTATATACATTATTGATAAGTGCAGAACATATTAAGAAATGAAATACAGTGCACACGCACTGCATAAGTCTACCATTTTACAAGAATTGAAACATGTTGAGAAATGAAATAAAGTGCACACACACTGTAAAACTCTTTACCATTTTACAAGAATTTAAACATATTGAGAAATGAAATAAAGTGCACACTCACTGAATAAGTCTTTAACATTTTAACATGAACTGATCACATCAAGAGATGAAATAAAGTGCACAGGCACTGTTAAAGTCTTTAGCATATTTAGGAGAACTGATCATATTAACAAATGAAATGAAGTGCACACGCACTGTAAAAGTTTTTTAGCATTTTATACAAGAACTGAAGTGAAATAAAGTGCATATGCACTGTAAAAGTCTTTAGCATTTTTTTTTTGCAAGAACTAAATACATTGAGAAGTGACATAAAGTGAACACACTGTAAAAGTCTTTATCATTTTTACAAGAACTAGGAAAGGAATGGGAAGTATAGCATCATGGTTGTAGCACAGTAGGTTGCACGCAGCTGCACTGAAAGTCCATATCTTTCTACAGAAGCACAATACCAAGTGAGACAATCTGAAGTTCTCTTCCCTGAAGTATTTATCAGTGTAGCCAAGACACTGAAATGTTGCATTAATATTGTATGTCATCATTTTGGTAGAACATTAGGTACACCAAACAGTAGGACCATAATAACATCTCCATCGTTCAAGGTGGTGGACAGCTTGGTATGTCAACACCATATTCTTGTAGAATCCATACTCTTACACCAGCGTAGAATTAGTGCACAAATCAAATATAGTGCTCCATGATCATGAGGACATATGGACATGGACAGGACATATGGATATTGCAGTCATTGCTAGTAATTAGGTCAGAAGGTGAAGGACATTAAGTTTTATTCTAGTCATCATTCAGAATTACACTAGTGTATCAACTGATTTGAATAATTATTGGCACTCATTGGCTAGTCACTAAACATTTCAGTAATATGTATGGAGTATTACAGAACATTATTCATAAGTCATCTTATTACAGTAATTATTGGCACTCATTGGCCAGTTACAAAGCATTTTTTATGCATTATTCAGAAGTCATCATTCAAAATGAGTTAATTATTGGCATAGCATTTATGCATAAGTCATCTAATTATAGTAATCATTGGCATCATAAGTTATCTCATTGCAGTAATTATTACAGAACATTATTCATTAAGTCATCTAATTGCAGTAATTAATGGCATAGAATATTCATGACTCATCTCATTACAGTAATTATTGGCATCATGTCATCTCATTACAGTTTATAGTAATCATTGGCATTGCATTTATGCATAAGTCATCTCATTACAGTAATCATTGGCATCAAAAGACATCTCATTACAGTAATTATTGTCATCATATCATCTCATTACAGTTTACAGTAATCATTGGCATTGCATTTATGCATAAGTCATCTCATTACAGTAATCATTGGCATCATAAGACATCTCATTACAGTAATTATTGTCATCATGTCTTCTCATTAGTCCGCAGCTCGTGGTCATGCGGTAGCGTTCTCGCTTCCCGCGCCCGGGTTCCCGAGTTCGATTCCCGGCGGGGTCAGGGATTTTCTCTGCCTCGTGATGACTGGGTGTTGTGTGCTGTCCTTAGGTTAGTTAGGTTTAAGTAGTTCTAAGTTCTAGGGGACTGATGACCATAGATGTTAAGTCCCATAGTGCTCAGAGCCATTTGAACCATTTGAACCATTTGTCATCTCATTACAGTTTACAATAATCATTGACATTGCGTTTATGCATAAGTCATCTCATTACAGTAATCACTGACATCATAAGACATCTCATTAAAGTAATTATTGGCATTCATTTTCCAGTGACAACGCATTTATTATGCATTATTCAGAAGTCATAATTGAAAACAGGAGTTATTGCGTGTAGCATCAAATTGTAGTGTTTATATTTGATATCATGCAAGTGACATAAGACATATTTAAAATGTAACACATTGTAACTATTACTCAAGGTCTGTAGTCCAATAATACGTAGATATAATGGATTCAATACAACAGATAAATTTGTATTATATTTAGGACTAGAAATATATGTTAAACTGGTAGCATTACTTAGGTATATACTGGTAATAGCTGGGACTGGTAATAATTTTTTTTTTTGTTAGCAATGCATTGCGTTGGGAACGATAATTAATTGCTGGGGCATGATAATATTTGCTTTTGACTTATTGCTGGAAATAAGGATTAATAACGTCATTCGTCATGAGTCAGCTGTACCAAGGTTATCAAACAAGTAGAGTATATGTGATCACATTCATGAATGATACACAACTGCGTAAAGAAAATGCAAGTACTAGAACAGGTTTAAGAACTAAAAGCTTATAGCATATTAATATCATGAAAAGCTTCTCCTGGAAAAAATACAAAATGGATTATTGCCCTGAAAGAAAAAAATGTATATTATGCTGAAAAGTAGTGAACTTCGAATTAACGGGTAATGAAACGTGTACTTAATATGTATGTACTCTAGCTGTCTTTCCCAAAACATTCAGTCATTATACTATGTGACATAAGACTTACTGTCAAAAGGATCCCACGCCCGGGTTCCCGGGTTCGATTCCCGGCGGGGTCAGGGATTTTCTCTGCCTCGTGATGGCTGGGTGTTGTGTGCTGTCCTTAGGTTAGTTAGGTTTAAGTAGTTCTAAGTTCTAGGGGACTTATGACCACAGCAGTTGGGTCCCTTAGTGCTCAGAGCCATTTGAACCATTTTTTTTGTCAAAAGGAACTGCAACAAATACTTAAATAACTACATAGCATCTCTTAACTAATACAAAATATATAAACTTCATCATTATCATCATCCACAAAGAAAAACTTAATTATTCATATTACCACATTCATCATATAACTATTCATTATCATTTATTATCATCTGCAAAAAATAGACACTTCATTATTCATATTCATATTACCATTTACTTCATACAACTATTCATTATCATTCATTACTTCATATAGTATAGAGTTTCTTACTTCTAGCATATTTCATCACTAAAATTAGCATGTGTAGTTCTGTCTGACAGCTTAAATCAATTGCCTCGTATTCTGAAAGACAAATAATTAGTTAAGACTGCTATTATACAGTGTTCATAGTATATTCTTGTTAATGCTTGTTAATTCTGATCCATTTACTCTTCGTGACAATATATTGCGTTTTCTTTCTTTCATTCCGATGGTGAAATTTCTATTTCATAGTAAACCACTGTGGTTTGTTTAATTTATTTCTTTTACACGTTATTGCTTTCTGAAAATGATGAATAAGGATTAATATCTTGCATGTAAATCATATACCCATTAAATAAAAACTTGTTTCTAGTGACATAACTAAGCATACAGCATAGCATGACAGAAAACGTATTAAGTCAAAAACATAGACAGTTTTCAAGTGCAAAAAAATGTACACACAGTATCATAATGTAGTAGCAAAAAATGTAAAATAGTTACGATGTTGAGATATCATAAGGCAAAATGTCAATGTCAACTGGTGTTTGATACATCTTAAAGATTTCATAGTACATACAGAGAAAAATTCTACTTTCGTTAGGAAAACAATCATACATACACAAAAAAATGGAAAATGTGCACGGTCTGATGCCTAACAACAAGAAAAGAGACCTGCTAACCTTACCTTGCCAGGCACTTGCCAAGAAAAAATACGATCATTATCAGTAAGTAGTCACATAAATATAATTGCGTAAGTGGCCATATAAATATCAGCAAATGGCATTACAGTGTGATAAATCATAAAGTATGTTCATTCAATAAAGGGTTTAATACTGGAGACATGGTGATTGCCCTTGCTTTTTCTGGTTCTCAAAGTTTCGACGTGCACTACATTAGGGTGAGGAATGCTTCGTATTCTATATGGACCTGCGTATAGAAGTTCAAATTTACTGCATCTACTCTTTCCTCTGTTGGATAAATAATGCGTGCGTACTAATATCTTCTGTCCAATGTGAAGGTCACGGCGTGTACAAACCTGTTTTTGGTGTCTCCTCCGGCGCTTTGCGGCACGTTTGATGTTGTTCAGCGCAATGTCAATTATTTCATGGTGGCGTAGTCGACGAGACGTAGGAAAGGATACTAATTCTTTAATTTTGTTGGGTGGTTCTACATTTTTCAGTATAACAGTCGGAGATAGCATAGTAGATTCATTTGGTATGGAGTTAATTACATCCTGGAATGGGAGTATGTGTGTATCCCAATCAATATGTTTTTTATGGCAGTATATTGTACATAGTTTGCCAATTTCTTCCGTTAGTCGTTCACAAAGGTTCGAAGAAGCGTGATACTTGGATATATAGATCGTAGAAATGTTTCTAGCTCGTAACATACGTCTCCACATAGCAGATCGAAATTGTGGTCCATTGTCGGAAATTACTTTCAATACATGCCCTACATGAAATAAAAAAGGTTTTACAAATGCATTCGAAATAGATTTAGCAGTAGCTTTGCATAACAGAGTGAAGGTAACAAATTTCGGTGTGAATTCAACAGCGACAAAGATGTAACAAAAACCTCTGTTAGATCTGGGAATCGGACCAAAAATATCTACAACGGCCCTGTGTCTCAATTTAACGGGTACAATGGGATGTAACGGAGGAATATGTGAAGTCGTGTCTGATTTAGCTTTCTGGCAGATTTTACATGACGCTAAAACTCGTCGAATACGTTTCTCCGTGTTAGCAAAATAACAGTTCTGTCTCAGTATAAGAAAACATTTTCTGGCTCCATAATGTACGTAACTTAAATGAGTATACCAAATTAATTTGTTAACAAGTTCGTCAGGAATACATTATAACCAGTTGTTGCTGTCAGGGTGAGAGCGGCGAAACAGAATGTTCTTGCGTACAGTAACAAGGGTAACGTTATTCTTATCTTGCCAAAGGTGGTTAATTTCTTTCCAGACGTTGTCTTTTCTCTGCTCTTGTGCTATGTCTCGTAATGACGACGAAATGAAATTTTCAAATGCAACTTGTTGAATATACATGACGCTAAAATTTGCTTGGCAGAAGTTGGTTGCGTTATCTTGCTGACTGTTGCTGAGAGAACGGGATAGTGCGTCTGCTACAATATTTTGTGTACGGATATTCGGAATACGATATTGTTTAGCTTTAAATGTGTCATGCTGTTTAACCTGAAATTCATACATAAAACCGGACATAGTACCACGAATGTTGTCAAAAACTGGAGCTTGCTGTAAAAGCATTTTGCGTAGTTGAGTACGTTCGTCGTCTGTATTTGCACTGCTCTGTTTTTTTTTTTTCTCAAAATGATTTGCATAACGTCATAGTCGGCTTCGTCTGGTGCATTGCAGTTGTGTACGTACGTATCTGTGAACAATGTGGAATGACAGCCTATGTTACGCGATGTCGAAATGACCTCTGTTCGATTAATTGCTTGTTCTTCTGCAGATAAAGCGTGCTGAAATTCTAATGCCAGTTGTACTTTTTCATCCTTTAACATTAAATTTGAATTTTGGAAGTCAATAATTGCGTCATGCTGTACCAAAAAATTCGTACCTAAAATAACGTCTGTTGTCAGTAAGGGAACAATCCAAAAATTTGAGTGGAACGTATGACCTGCAATACAAAATGATGCGTGTCTGTAACTTTACATCTACTCCTTTACCAGATACTGCTCCTTTTACTTTAGTTTTGCCTAATGGTAATGTAGGATAGGTATTCTCTTTGTTACATTCGTTGAAAGTTTCTTCATTTATAACTGACATAGGTGATCCAGAATCGATTACTGCTGAAAATGTGGATGCTCCAATCTTTACTTCAATTACAGGGTGGGAAATGGTTTTTTGAATAAATGGTTTTTCATGCAAAAGTGTGTCTCGGATATCGTCAAAAGTATTAACATTTTTGTGAACAAGATTCTGTGTGTCAAAAGATCGCTTACGTTGCTGGAAGATGCAACCTGTACTGTATTCAGTCAAATTCTTTCTGACGTGCTGTTATTTGCGGGAGGATGCTGTGGCATTTCAACTATTTGTACTGTTCTATGATTTCTTCCTGACGTATTAGGTTCGGGATGATATCGACTGTCTGGTTCATTCATGATAATCTGTTGTTGTGGATGACTCTACTGCTGATAAGACCGCCTGTTACGCTTAAAACTGTGCTCATTACTTTTACGTCTGTCATAATAATCATTGCTATACGGCGCATGCGTGTGTGCGGCGAAACATTAAAGCTTGGTTAACCTTGCAGACTACATTGTTGGTTAGGTATGTTAACCGGCTGGTTTTGCTGCTGTTGTGGGGAGAAACCTCTATTTGTTGCCAAAAAGTGTTTGCTGTTGCTAATAATTATGAGGATACTGCTGATTAAAATTTTCTCACTTATACTGGTAGTTCTGGCCATTTCGGGAGTGTCTAATGAAAACTGTCACTCTCAGGTAAAACTTGTCATATCAGGTTTTCCTTACTCATTCCTAATCCTAGACAGATCGAAAGTTGAAGAGTTGTTTTGATAGGTATAAAGTATAGTAAAAGAGAAGGCAGCAGTGCAGAAAACTAAAGAGGAAATAGCACTACTACGGCTCGCGGCCCTGTGCCTACGCCACATATTCATCGAAGTGTAATGAATCCCCTGAGGTCAATTACGCGCTGCAAATAATTTTTATTTTCTGCGTTACAGGCCAAGCTGATGGAAATGCGAAAACAAATTGTTGTATCCAGTCCAAAGCGTGAATCTGTGTTCTGTCATTATTAAGTACCTTAAAATTCCTAACAGATAGAAAGTGTTTGTAATCAAAATTATCGTCTCTGTATGTCTGAGCAGGTTCAGGATTGCATGAGAATCTATTTATCTGTGTCTCTTCGGATTCTAAGTCACGTAGTCTCTGCAAATTACCTAAGTTACACTGGCTGTGTGAGTGTGTCAAATGTTCGGTGTTACGTTTTCAGAACATTGTTTAGCTACTGCATTAATTTCATCTCTAAGTAATTTCGTTGTGGCTGCATGTGTATTACTTAATTCTTGTGCAACAGATCTAATTTATTCACTACTGTTCCTAGCACAAGCCTTAATATCCTCAGGTAATTGTTCTTTAGTATCATGTCGTTGCACGGCAACAGCTGTAATCTGTTCACTAAGTTGTTTGTCATGTTCATTAAGGTTTTTCATTCGACTGTTTGAAACTTTCATTGTATGTTCGATTCATTAAGTTGTTTATAATTGTTGTCTAGTTTTTCATTAAATTGTTTGAAATTGTTGTTTAGTTTTTCATTCCACTGTTTGAGATTTTCATTACGTCGTTAGGTACGATTCATTAAGTTGTTTGTACGATTCGTTAAGTTGTAGCAATAATGCCCTAACTTGATCCCAACCAAAATTAGCGGCTCTATTCTCTGTACTGTGTGATGGTGTATCTGCATGTGTCACGTTTTGTGTAACCATTTGGTCATTGTCTGACTCGCGAAAAGGTTTGCTAATTGGATGAGCACTGTTGGTCACTACATCGGAATCAAACAAATTTGACGTACTTTGAGTACATTGTTCATCTTCGCTAGAAACATTTATCTGTTTACCGTGCATATTTTGCAAATCAGGAGTATTAAACTGGGCAGCGTTCATTGTAACGGAACATGCCGCGTATTGTCGTAAATTAAGTGTGGACTCGATTGAATTTGTTTGTTCATCATTTGAAATAAAATCATTACCGGTGATCGGCACGCACTGATTATCTATAATTGGAGGACTATCGTTATGGCACTGAGTGTCGCTAGTATTATGAGTCAAATTATTCAAGTCGGCTTTTTCACTCATTGTGGATCGCGATGTACTGTTAGCAGTTTTTCGCGGCGTTTTCACAACTCAAAGGTAGACACAAAATCAATGACAAAACAAATGGAACAAATACAATAACAACAAAGAGCAATAAATTGCCGATGATCTGTGAAAGAAAGAGGGACAAATTAGTAAAGGCGTTGCGCCAGATGCAAACTACATTTAATATTAAGTAAATAAGAGCAGATATATAACTGACTACTACTCAGAAATTCACAAAGAAATATTATCCTGCCCGGTTGTCGCCAAGTGTAACCTCCCAACAGAAAAGTTCCGAAACCTCCTAACAGTAAAAAATATAACATTGACATTTAGCGTAACTTCCCAATAAATAAATTGCGTAACCTATCAATAATAAAATGTGACTAATCTCTCAATAAAAAATTGTGGCTCACTTATAACCATTCAATAATTGACTGCGAATTTAAACTGGTAAATGTTGGACGTCAGCAGTGCTGCATCATGGCCCTGAAAGATCATTCTGAATAAATCGAAAATACTTACCTCAATAAGGTCGCCGGATAACGCATATATATCTGCTCCTACAACAAATTTTTCTGGCACAGCCGAGTGCAATGCTGGCCGATAGATTTGTCAAGTATAAAAAGAACAACTAATTTTTCTTTGCAATAATCGGGATGACCATCAATTGGAGAAATTAGTAAATTCTGTAAATTGAGATGAATAATTGTCAAAAGTTAATTTTTATAGGAAAGATTATTATTAATTGATTTTTTAAAACATTTACATGGGACATGATATAACAATAATACATATGCGCGGAGCCACTTTTACCTTATACTACAACGCTCAGGCATCGCCATCGCACCCACAACCGGCCCAGCCAACTCCACACACGCGACTGCTTGCTACTACTACTACAACTGCTACACAGTTCCTACTGCTGACAACACTGCTCTCTGGTCTGAGATTCTCTTATAGCTTACATATGGCAGGCAGCGTGTGAGCAATCCATCGAAATTACATCTGCTCGAGTGCGCTAACAACAAATTCATTAATCATGGACCTCTTACACGGTGACACTTTCTGCGCAACCCACCCATCATTTTGCACGACAATGCGCGGGCGCATACAGCGAAAGCTGTGGCTGCTCCGTTCAGTCGATGGGACTGGGAAGTACTGTACCATCCACCATACTCCCCGGACCTAAGTCCTTGTGACTTTGATTTAATTCATTTGTTTAACAAAAAACCAAAGTTAATGGGTAATGGTTCGGTTTAATTGAGACTGCCTCGTCTGTTAAAAAAATAAAAGTTGGCCTACTCCTGCAACCATAGACCATAAATATGGTCTACGTCATTCACTACATTCACTTCCCTGAAAGCAAGATCGTTGTTGTATCTATGTACTACGTCCCCAAAACAGGCGCCAAAATTATTCTAAAACATTTAGATAATCTCTTAATGTACTTACGTAGATATAAGAATCATAAAATTTTAATGTTTGGTGACGTTAATATAGATGTGATGGTGCAAAATTCTAAAAGTAGATTACTTCTAGATACTCTGTCATACAGTTACAGTTGCCTTAACTATAAGCCTACCAGGCAGAACGCCTGTCTAGACAATGTTATATCAAACATTGGCAAAGATGATCTCGTCTTAAATGTTGTTAAACCAATGCTCTCTGACCATGATGGAATTTTCCTAAAATTAATGGGGTTAAAAAAATGCTCAACCAGTAGAACTCCAGAAAGGGCAGCAGATAAATCCATCAAATGTAACAAATCTCAACAAAGACTTTTGACCATTAACAGGTGTAACACCGTCATGGAGAATAAGTATTTAAGTGATGCTTTTGATTATTTCTTAGCTACCGTTACCACTGTGTTTAATGAATATTGCCCCCTCATCCTTAAACATAATAGACTAAATGCAAGGAGCAAATGAAAAAGTAATGTAACTGACTGGTATACACCTTACCTAAATAAATTAAGATTTCTGTTACGAATTTACAATGATAAATCTTGCTTGAATAATGAGTATGGCCATTCATATGTCAAACTAAAAAAGCTGTACAGAAATGATATCATTTCTGCAAAGAAGAAAGCAAATGACAACTATATTTCTCAGGCCAGTAACAAATATAAAGCAGCATGGAAAATAATTAAAGCAGAAACGGGGTTAAGTGCAGAAAATTTATCTGTTCCTCTAAGTGCAGATGAACTAAATAATAGTTTCATAAATTCTAGGGAATTAGCTATAACAGATGAAAGAAATTTAGAGGACGATAGAGACAGACTTCCCAATAACGACATAGGAGATTTGATTAGATTAGTTTTTCGTTCCATAGATCCATGCTGAGGAGATGCTCATGGATGTGGAATACGTCAACTTTTTTTTAAGCTGAAATAGCAATACTAATAGTATGAGTGTTAACTTTTCTGTAGCGCTTGTCTCCTTTAAATGAGGATGAGGATAATTATTTGACTAAGAACATAAAGTACACGTTGTCACTGTTTACTCATGTATTAAACCACATGTTCTATTTTATTCTACACAACACACAGTCTACATAACACAAAAAGCCATCACATTTTTGTTTCACTTAATACCTCAACTTTGCGCAAACTCCCCTCCAAAAAGAACCAGTACAAGAAGACAAAACAGTAGGTACAAGCCCTCTGGAAATGGCGCTCTATTCAAACTGATGTCTCACCGAATTAGATCAACTGAATTACATCATTTCCCCTTGGTGAGCATCAAAGAGCGCAATTTAGTAAGTATTCTCATCCTGTTACACTCCAGTATCAAAAAATTCACCATTTCTGATACTGAACATAAGAATACAACTTCAAATATTACACATAGGGGCACAGATGAGACATTGAAATTAAGATCACAAATGAGACAACAAAACCAACACAAATTCCAGTACCAAACATAGGAACACAAATGAGACACTGAAATTAAGATCACAAATGCGACAGTAAAACTGTCACAAATTCCAGTTCCAAATATAGGAACACAAATGAGACACTGAAATTAAGATCACAAATGTGACAATAAAACCATCACAAATTCCAGTGCCAAACATGGGAACACAAATGAGACACTGACGTTAAGATCACAAATGAGACAATAATATATCACAAATTCCAATAGTAAACAATACTCATTTTAATCCTAACATGTCTCTGAATTTCTCAGTTATAATGCTGCTTAGTCCTTTAGTTAAAATGTCAGCTGCATTGTTATTAGTTGACACGTACTTAAACTTAAGAGAACCATCCAAGACACTTTGTCTGACTTCTGCCTACTGCTGCGTATGCTTTGGCTTCTTCTTGGCACTTAGTGGACTTGAAATCTGGTTCCAGACGCTTCTCTTCTAATTCTAATCTGTTGATGACAATTTCTGTAGTTAATCTGTCTTTGTCTCTTTCTAGACTTTTAATGAGGCCTTCATACTTCTCCAAAGGTAGTCCGAGAAGCATGAAACCTGCAACTGTCTTATCATCAAAGCTGAAACCCCCTTGCTTCACTACTCTGTTGGCAGCAAGGATTTTTCGTCACATATTCATCCATAGTCGTATCATCATCTTTCTTGATATTTACTAAGTCTCTCATTTGGATATAATGTTGAGTAGGCCATTGTTGCAGTTAATCTTTTCGAGCTTCTCCCATGCTTCCTTTGCCAATTTCAGAGAACCAATTGTTTCTAGGTAGCGGTCTTCGATTAGCATCAGAATGATGGACAAGCCCATTTCATTTTTCTTCCTTCTTTCCGCATCCAACTGATCATAACGCATTCCAAAACTGGGTTCTATGGCAATCCATGCATCACAATGCTGTATCAGTGAACGAACACAGATAGACTATGCAAAATAGTTACTGCTGCACAGGCGATCTGTTGTAGAATATCAAAATACGTCGTCTTCGTCAGTTCCGTCACTTAATGTTCGTTTTCACTTCGAAATTTTAAACACGCTTGCCACAGAGTGCCCTGGGCCCATAAACTGTTAACTTCTCTGTAGCCCTTGTCTTCTTTAAATGAGGATGAGGATTAATTATTTGACTAAGAACATAAAGTACACGTCATCACTGTTTACTCAGGTGTTGAATCCCATGTTCTTTTTTATTCTACACAACACAGTCTACATAACACAAAAAGCCATCACATTTTTGTTCCGTTTAATACCTCAACTTCGCGCGAATTCCCCTCCAAAGAGCATCAGTACAGAAGACAGAACAGAAGGTACAATGGCGCTGTATTCAAACTGATGTCTCACCGAATTTGATCAAATGAATTACAACAATGAGTATATACAATACATCATTTTTAAGCTAAAATAACAATACTAATAGTGTGAGTGTATACAATACATCATTTGTTTCTATTAAAAAAATTCGTCAATGGAGGAGAAGGAGTTGGCCTCTAGTAAGTCTTTCGGGCTCTTTTTAAACTGACCTTTATTTGTAACTAATTTTTTTGTGTTTTCTGGCAAATTATTGAAGATGAGTGTTCCTGAGTAATGGACCCCTTTTTGAACTAAAGTAAGTGCTTTTAAGTCCTTGTGTAGATCATTTTTGTTCCTGGTATTGTATGTATGAACTGAGCTGTTTGTTGGAAAAAGAGATATATTATTTAGGACAATTTTCAGAATTTGAAAGAGAGTATTCCAGTCAACATTGTCAAAACCTTTCTCTAAGTCTACAAATGCTAGAAATGTAGGTTTGCCTTTCCTTAATCTTTCTTCTAAGATAAGTCGTAGGGTCAGTATTAACTCATGTGTTCCAACATTTCTACAGAATCCAAACTGATCTTCTCCATGGTCGGCTTGTACCAGTTTTTCCATTCGTCTGTAAAGAATTCAAGTTAATATTTTGCAGCTGTGGCTTATTAAACTGATAGTTCGGTAATTTTCACATCTGTCAACACCTGCTTTCTTTGGGATTGGAATTATTATATTCTTCTTTAAGTCTGAGGGTATTTCGCCTGTCTCGTACATCTTGCTCACCAGATGGTAGAGTTTTGTCGGGACTGGCTCTCCCAAGGCCGTCAGTAGTTCCAATGGAATGTTGTCTACTCCCGGGGCCTTGTTTCGACTCAGGTCTTTCAGTGCTCTGTCATACTCTTCACGCAGTATCGTATCTCCCATTTCATCTTCATCTACATCCTCTTTCATTTCCATAATATTCTCCTCAAGTACATCGCCCTTGTATAGATCCTCTATATACTCCTTCCACCTTTCTGCTTTCCCTTCATTGCTTAGAACTGGGTTTCCATCTGAGCTCTTGATATTCATACAAGTGGCTCTCTTTTCTCGAAAGGTCTCTTTAATTTTCCTGTAGGCAGTATCTATCTTATCCCTCGTGAGATAAGCCTCTACATCCTTACATTTGTCCTCTAGGCATCCCTGCTTAGCCATTTTGCACTTCCTGTCGATCTCATTTTTGAGACGTTTGTATTCCCTTTTACCTGATTCATTTACTGCATTTTTATATTTTCTCCTTTCATCAATTAAATTCAATATTTCTTCTGTTACCCAAGGATTTCTACTAGCCCTCATCTTTTTACCTACTTGCTCCTCTGCTGCCTTCTCTACTTCATCCCTCAGAGCTACCCATTCTTCTTCTACTGTATATCCCCCATTCCTGTCAATTGTTCCCTTATGCTCTCCCTGAAACTCTGTACAACCTCTGCTTTAGTCAGTTTATCCAGGTCCCATCTCTTTAAATTCCCACCTTTTTGCAGTTTCTTCAGTTTTAATCTACAGTTCATAACCAATAGATTGTGGTCAGAGTCCACATCTGCCCCTGGAAATGTCTTACAATTTAAAACCTAGTTCCTAAATCTCTTCTTACCATTATATAATCTATCTTATACCTGCTAGTATCTCCAGTATTCTTCCACGAATACAACCTTCTTTTATGATTCTTGAACCAAGTGTTAGCTATAATTAAGTTATGCTCTGTGCAACGCTTTTAGACTCTGAAAACTTTTGTTTGACTTGAAGAGTTACCCCAAAATATTATACCGTATGACATTATGGAATGAAAGTAGGCAACGTATGCAAGCTTTTTTCATTTTTATGTCGCCTATGTCTGCTAACACTCGAATTGCAAATACAGATTTATGAAGCCGTTTCTGCAGTTCTGTGGTGTGCTCCTCCCAACTGAATTTATTATCAAGTTGTAATCGCAGGAATTTAAGACTGTCAACCTCTTCTATCTGCTCTTCTTCATACTTTATGCATATGCTGGGTGCAAACCTCTTACAGGTTCTGATTTGCATATAGTGAGTCTTTTCAAAGTTTGATGTCAGTGAGTTGGCTTTAAACTGTTTATTAATATCCATCAAAATATCATTAGCAGATGATTCTAGAACTACACTTCACATACTCTTTATTTCAATACTTGTGTCATCTGCAAACAAAACGAACTCTGCTTCTGGCAGCGTAAGTGATGAGAGATCATTAATGTACTCAAGAAAAAGCAATGGCCCTAAGATGGATCCTTGTGGGACACGACATGTAATTTCTTCCCATTCTGATGATGACAAACAGCTTAGTTCACTAGTCCCTTGCACTGACTCCCTTTGTTTCCTGTTAGTGAGGTATGACTTGAACCAATTTGCAGCACTGCCTGTGACACCGTAGTATTCAAACTTATTTAAAAGGATATTGTTGTTCACACAATCAAATGCCTTTGACAAATCACAGAAAATTCCTGCTGCTTTTAATTTGTTATTTAATGAATGAAGTACATTTTCACTGTAGGTGTAAATAGCGTTCTCGATATCAGAACCCTTCAGAAATCCAAACTGTGTTCTCGATAATATGTTATTTGTGGTCAGATGGTTGAGAAGTTGCTTGTAGATTACTTTTTCTAAAATTTTTGAGAATGCTGGCAAAAGTGAAATCGGTCTGTAGTTAGATGGTATCTCTTTATCCCCTTTCCTGAATAAAGGCTTAACATCTGCATATTTTAACCAGTCAGGAAATACCCCAGTTATAATTCACTGGTTACACAAGTAGCTTAGAATTGTACTAAACTCACAAGAACATGCCTTAATTAACTTTGTTGATATTTCATCATAACCACTAGAATGCTTTGTTTTAAAGATTTTATTATGGAAGTTACTTCCTTTGGTCAAGTGAGTGACATATTCATTTACCTGAAGCTATTAGCAAAGGCTAGTTTCAGATATTCAAGGGCATTATTTACTGATCCTGACAATCCTATTCAATCAGTAATGGATATAAAGCACTTGTAAAATAGATTTGCCACACTATGCTCATTAGTTGCTACTGTGTCAGCTTTCCTTAATGCTATTTGCTCCTCTTCCTTTCTGGTTCTACCAGTCTCCTCTTTCACTATATCCCATATTGTTTTTATTTTGTTCCCTGACATTGCTATCTTCTTCTCATAGTGCATTTGTTTAGATGTCTGAATTACTTTTTTTAATATTTTACAGTATTCCTTGTATTTAGCTACATCATCAGCATTGGAACTATTCTTGGTTGACAGATACATTTTCCTTTTTGTCTTACAGGAAATCTTTATTCCTTGTGTAATCCATGGTTTTATTGTAGACTTCTGTTTAATTTGAGTAACTTTTAGAGGAAAACAGTTTTCAAACATGGAACTGACATTGTTCATGAATGCCTTATATTTTTCATTCATGTCATGAGCACCATAAACATCTTTCCAGTTCATATCTTTGAGCAGTTTTCTAAAACACTAAATTTTTGGTTGATTGACTACTCCGCTGTACTCAGATTTAGCAGTCTTGATGATCTGCTTAGAATTTACATCTAAAACAAGGAGCTGCATGTCATGATCTGATAGTCCATTTATTGCGGGTTTTATGATATTTTGTTCCTTTGATTTGTCTATAAAAATGTTCTCAATGGCTGTCCTTGAGGATTTAGTGATCCTAGCTGGACAGTTTACAGTGTGAGTTAGATTGAAAGACAACATTACTAACTGCAGTAAATGTTTACTGGAAGATTGCATTAGAAAATCTGTATTAAAGTCACCAGCGATCAAAATTTCTTTGTTTCTTCCTGTTAAATAACCCAAAAGAGCTTATAGATGATTTATGAATAGATTATAATTTCCTGCGGGGCTCAGTGAATAGTTACTATTATATAGGATTTGTTATGGAACTCTACTTCTGTTGCACATGCTTCTAGATGCTGCTCTAAACAGAATTTATTAATGTCATTGTTCTTGAATTTATGGCAGTTTTTAATAAATGTGGCAACTCCTCCTTCATCCATATCTACTCTGCATAGGTAGGAAGCTAGCTTAAATCCCGAAATGTCTGAGTAGCTCTCCTAGATTATTTGCAGATGATACTGTCATTTACCGTCTTGTAAAGTCATCAGATGACCAAAATGAATTGCAAAATGATTTAGTTAAGATACCTGTGTGGTGCGAAAAGTGACAATTGACCCTGAATAAAGAAAAGTGTGAAGCTATTCACATGCATACTAAAATAAATGAGCTAAATTTCAATTACACAATAAGTCACACAAATCTGAAGGCTGTAAATTCGACTAAAAACTTAGGGGTTACAATTACAAATAACCTAAACTGGAACGATCACATAGCTAATGTTGTGGGTAGAGCAAACCAAAGACTGCAATTCATTGGCAGAACACTTAGAACGTGCAATAGATCTACTGAAGAGACTACTTACACTACACTTGTCCACCCTGGTCTGGAGTTTTGCTGTGTGGTGTGAGACCCACATCAGGTGGGACTGACGGATCATACTGAAAATGTTCAAAGAAGGGCGGCTCGTTTTGTATTATCGCAAAATAGGGGAGATAGTGCAACAGACATGATACGTGAATTGGAGTGGCAATAATTAAAACAAATCCGTTTTTCATTGCGATGGGATCTTGTCATGAAATTTCAATCACCAGTTTTCTCCTCTGATTGCAAAAACATTCTGTTGGCACCCATCTACATAGGAAAAAATGATCATCACGGTGAAATAAGAGGAATCAGGGCTTGCACAGAAAAATTTAAGTGCTCATTTTTTCCGCGCACCGTTCAAGAGTGGAACGGTAGAGACACAGCTTGAAGCTGGTTCATTGAACTCTCTTCCAGGCACTTAATTGTGAATAGCAGACTAATCACGTAGATATAGATATAGATGAAACAAAGTTGCCAGTACACTTGCCAAAATTTGGAGTGAGAACTATTTATCCTAAGGATATTCTGAATGTAGTAAAATCATTGAGCAACTCCAGAACTGAGGACATATATGGTTTTTCAAATTTTATCATAAAAATAATAATTACCTAGTCAATAGCATGTTTTAAGAAGGAACATTTCCAGACTGCCTTAAACTGACGATTGTCTTGCTCATATTCAAAAAAGGAGACAAATTCACCCCAAAATTACTGACCCATTGGAATAGTACCTATAATACCCAAAATTACTGAAACATTAATGAAAGACAAATTAAATGATTTTTTTTAGTCTTACGACCTCCTAAATACGGCCCAATATGGATTCTGAAGTGGACTATCAACAATAAAGGCAGTTCAGTAAGTTGTATTTTCAGTATTACACTGTTTTCAAAATAGGGAACACACATATTCAACTTCGGTAGATTTGACACTGTCCCACATAGCATTTTAATTTAAAAACTTAAAAAATACGGAATAACTGATGTAGAACTATTATTGCTGAAAAAATATTTGACAAACAGAAACCAAATGGTAGTTTTAAATTCAAATAACAAATCTGATCTCCTCAAGGTGAAATATGGAGTCGCACAGGGATCTGTACTGGGACCTTTCTTATTTATTGTGTATATGAATGGCCTTCCCAACTTATTTCCATAGAAATCTGTAATGAATGCCGATGCCACAGCTTTTATCACACCACATAGTGACGTGAATGTTGTCAAACAAATGAACAGCTCAATGATGGGAAAGGCAGCTCAGTGGTTCCATGAAAACAGACTGTCATTAAATAAAAACAAAACTGAACACATCATCTTTTCCGTTAGAGATATTGATAATGGACCATATAAACTCAGACAGTCAGTAAAATTGTTAGTCATTACCAAATTTAGATACTAAATAATGCTGGAATACCCACACAGAAGAGCTGTGCAGTAAGGTGGCAAGAGTTTTATATCTCCTTAGGAAACTTAAGGGTTGTGTCACTGAGGAGTGCCTGCTTATGACATACTATGCCTATCTCCAAACACATTTGCATTATGGAATACTTCTTTAGGGAAACTCTGCTGGGGCAAAAGATGTCTTACTCTGGCATTAGATGTATTGTCGGTTTGAGCAAATTAACTTCTTGCAGACAGTACTTTATTGACCATAAAATACTTAGTCCCCAGTCTATACATCCCAAAGCACTTATGCAAGCCAAACAGGATGCCCACATGTATGAAAGCAGGCCAGATGTGCACCCATATAAAACCAGAAACAGGAACTTATTAGACATTCCTTGGACGCATTTGAGTAAAGGCCAAAATAATTTTGTATGTGATGGCAAAACACTTTGTAACACTATATTACATTGCACAAGGGAATTGCATGAAAATAAATTTAAAATGATGGTAGAAACATGGCTTAAAGAGAAAGCATTCTACAGTACAAGTGAGTTCATACATAATGAAAAAATATGATGCTCTTTTATACAATGAAAGATACGATGCTCTTTTATATAACGAAAAAGATGCTCTTTTATTATAAACATGATTGCGAACTAACAAAATTTTAAGATATGACATACAACAAAGTATCATTTGTGTAATCATCTGTAGAATTACGTATCTACCTTTTGTATAATTTATGTAACCAGCTGTATAATTATGTAACAAATGACGATGCCTTATACAACACAATGGTTGTGGACAGGCAAATAAATCCAATTCAGTACGAAAATCTGTGGCCAAGGTTATACTATTTATGAACCATGTATTATTTTGATTATCGGTGGCAAAAAAGTAGATCCCGCACGAATATGTCGTTTGAGAGAGTTTTATTAGTGTCAGTTCTTTCGATACGAATCTGGTTGTTATCCGTTTCACAATACATATCCCCCATCCCCCGCACACTTAACCCCTTTTTCATTCCATCAATCAGCATATTCCACTGATGAAATAGAGAATATCCTTTCATATTGTGGTGAAAACGTAGTTAGTCCATTGAATATCAGTATTTTACATTTATTGCAACATGAATGCCCTTTCTTCCTCTTTGAAAACAAATGCTATCCATTATGCACGTTCAAATTCAACAATGCAGCTGTCCCTGTAACGATCATACCGTTGCTGAGCATCAGCATGGAACGAGAACCCTCAGCGAGCAACGGGGCTTGTTTTAGAAAAACGTCAGTTGCAGTAAGAGTGCGCACAAGTAGAAGCTGCTTGAAGGTAATTGAGAGCTAAATGTTATCGTTAGTTTCCTCTCCAGTTCCATGGGTTCGTGGGCAAAAAATCGAAACAAAATCAGAAGAAGACAGTCGTCGAGAAGTAGACGTAATATGAGTACACAGAGAACTGTGTCACGCGTAGAAGGTAAATATCAGTAGGGCAGAGTAACACTTGGCTATTGAATCCTGTTGCATTACATTAATACTTGTGTTGTAGATCATGAATATGACATCAGTTGAAAATAAGTTTTCATTAGACGGTATAATGATTTTGGGCAATTACTACGTCATATCAAAAAATTAAAGGTCAGCTATTGAGTAGGAGTTCTCATTCAGAAATTCTTTTAATTTGTCTGTCAGATTTTTAATGCTATTTGGTAAATGACCAAACATTTTTGTGGCAGCATATTCACCGCTTTCTGTGCCAAAGTCAGATTTAACGCACAAGTGGTAACGATCATCCTTTCTTCTAGTGTTGTAGCTATGCAGTTTGCTATTATTTTTGTCTTAGGGCGGGTTATTAATAACAAATTTTGTAAGTGAATGTACATATTGCGAAGTTACCGTAAACATCCCTTGTTCCTTAAATAAATGTCTACAAGGTGATTATTGGTGCGATCCAGCTAATATTCTGACATACGCTTTTGTGCAACGAATACTGTTGATGATGAATTACCCCTGAATATGATGCCATATGAAAGCAGTGAATGAAAATATTCATCAAAGACCTATTTGCTGATATGTTTTATCACCAAAATTTCAACTAACGCTGATAGGATATGTAGCTGAGCCTAAACATTAAAGCATTGTCTCTCTTCCCATTCAATTTCTCATCAGTGCTGAAACCCAGATATTTTGAATATTATTTCTTAGCAGTAGGCTCCTGTCCAAAGCTCGTATAGCAACGGTGTTATGCCGTTTACTGTACAGAACTGTATATACTATGTTTTCTCAAAATTTAGTGACGGTCCTTTTCCAGAGAACAGCTGTTGCAGTATTACCTTGAAATTCAGGCATTTTGTAATAATTTGTAAATAAATATACAAAGAGGGCAAAGGCGGTTTTCGAGATTTTGCATTCTGTGCACAGTTCTACATTTATTTACATGTGTTAAATGTACCAGTATCACGGAAATTACACTAAATAGGACTCTTACTTAGTTTAGGTGCTGGTAGCTCATAATTCAGAGGAAGGCAATGGCAAACCACCTCCACTAGGACCTTGCCTAGTAAAGCAGTGCGGGTCTCCCGCATCATTCCCCTACGATCTGTAAAGAAGCATGGGACTTTCCATTTCCATATTTCCAGCTCATAATTGACTAGCCTACTAGATTTCAGGCTCTATGGTAGCTGATACGTCACAAGCATTCCTCCTACATACATGATACTGTCACTAGTGAGGTCATAAGTAGAGGGTAAATTGATGACTTTTTAGGGCGGCAGTACTGCTGAGTCTATTTGGATAATGTTGTTGTTGTGGTCTTCAGTCCTGAGACTGGTTTGATGCAGCTCTCCATGCTACTCTATCCTGTGCAAGTGTCTTCATTTCCCAGTACCTACTGCAATCTACATCCTTCTGAATCTGTTTAGTGTATTCATCTCTTGGTCACCCTCTATGATTTCTCTCCATGCTGCCCTCCAGTACTAAATTGGTGATCCCTTGATGCATTTGAATATGTCCTACCAACCGATCCCTTCTTCTAGTCAAGTTGTGCCACAAATTTTTCTTCTCCCCAATTCTATTCAATACCTCCTCATTAGTTGTGTGATCTACCCATCTAATCTTCAGCATTCTTCTGTAGCACCACATTTCGAAAGCTTCTATTCTCTTCTTGTACAAACTATTTATCGTCTACATTTCACTTCCATACAAATACTTTCAGAAACAACTTCCTGACACTTACATCTATACTCGATGTTGAGCTAATTTCTCTTCTTCAGAAATGCTATCCTTGCCATTGCCAGTCTACATCTCTACTTCAATCATCATCAGTTATTGTGCTCCCCAAATAGCAAAACTCATTTACTACTTTAAGCATCTCATTTCCTAATCTAATACCCTCAGCATCATACATTAAATAATCAAGTGTATCATATATTAATCAAAATCTAGTATGTTTCAGTACACTGATTTGCTTAGTATAAAATGCAAGTGGTACGTAAATGATTTCCATCGACCCAGTATCATGCTAGTTGTGGGAAAACATATAAATTACATACTACAGGTCTCAACCACAACCAATCTAGTTTTTACTTGCATAGAAATGAAAATCCTGTTAAGTACGGTTCTTAGTGATTAACATTTTCGTCATCCATACATTCTTGAAACAATAGTGGCTCACTATATTTTTGATGATTCTAATCTCCTGTAAGTTTCAAATATGTACAGTAAATTAGTTTTATTGACCTTCAAACATTCCCCAAACAAGCAGTGTTGTCAAAGTTTACAGTTTGGTTACTTAATGCAGTTTATTAACTCACTAGATAAGCCACCTACATATTGCTTGTTTCACCTTACATATTATGCAATACTACAGTTTGTTATTGTAAATAGCTTATCATCAAAAAAATTGTCCTCTATTATAGTGTCTTGTAAGAAGCCAGATGTTTATATCTATCATGAAACTTTGCTAGTATGATGTGTGGCGTGTCAGTTGCATGTGAGGGGTAGTTCACAAGATTTTAGAATTGCCTTGAGATTGCAAAATTCAATTTCAATTTTTCTAGTGCATGTTAGACATAAAAACACTTTGTTGCATTTTCCACTTGCATGTTGGAATAACAGGTTACTATATAAGTGATCAGTTTTATACCAAAATTTGGTAAAGTCTGTATGCAGTTGTTTCCCTTTGCTTCCAGAATATTATAAATTAAGAATAACATTATTTGTAACAATACCAGAGAAGGAAATTGCTACTCACCATATAGCGGAGATGCTGAGTCGTGATAGTCACAATAAAAAGATTCACACAATTAAAGCTTTCGGCCATTAAGGCCTTTGTTAGCAGTACACACACACACACACACACACACACACACACACACACACACACACACTGAGACCACACTGCGAATAAATAGCAGCACCAGTGCATGATGGGAGTGGTGAGTGCGTGATGGGGCTGGGTGGGTGAGGGATAGTATGGTGGGAGTGGCAAACAGTCAAGTGTTGCAGTTTAGACGGAGGACAGGAGAGAAGGTGTGTAGGGGGGAGGGGGTAAGTAGCGGAAAGGAGAGAAATAAAAGAAATTAAAAGACTGGGTGTGGCGGTGAAATGATGGCTGTGTAATGCTGGATGGGTGAGGACAGTGACTAACGAAGGTTGAGGCCAGGAGGGTTATGGGAACGTGGGATGTATTGCAGGGAAAGTTCCCACCTGCGCAGTTCAGAAAAGCTGGTGTTGGTGGGAAGGATCCATATGGCACAGGCTGTGAAGCAGTCATTAAGATGAGGGATATCATGTTTGGCAGTGTGTTCAGCAACAGGGTGGTCCACTTGTTTCTTGGCCGCAGTTTGTCGGTGGCCATTCATGCGGACAGACAGCTTGTTGGTTGTCATGCCTACATAGAATGCAGTACAGAGATTGCAGCTTAGCTTGTAAATCACGTGACTGGTTTCACAGGTAGCCGTGCCTTTGATGGGATAGGTGATGTTAGTGACTGGACTGAAGTAGGTGGTGGCAGGAGGATGTATGGGACAGGTCTTGCATCTAGGTCTATTACAGGGGTATGAGCCATGAGGTAAGTGATTGTGGGTTGTGTAAGGATGGAAGAGTATATTGTGTAGGTTCGGTGGACGGTGGAATACGATGGTAGGAGGGGTGGGAAGGATAGTGGGCAGGACATTTCTCGTTTCAGGGCATGACGAGAGGTAATCGAAACCCTGGCAGAGAATGTAATTCAGTTGCTCCAGTCCCAGATGGTACTGAGTTACAAGGGGAATGCTCCACTGTGGCCGCACTGAGGGACTTTGGGACGTGGTGGGAGACTGGAAAGATAAGGCATGGGAGATTTGTTTTTGTACAAGGATGGGAGGATAATTACGGTCAGTGAAAGCTTCAGTGAGACACTCAGTATATTTTGAGAGGGATTGCTCGTCACTGCAGATGCGACGACCACGGGTGGCTGGGCTGCGCAGAAGGGACTTCTTGGTATGGAATGGGTGGCAGCCGTTGAAGTGGAGGTATTGCTGGTGGTTAGTAAGTTTGATGTGGACAGAGGTACTGATGTAGTCATCTGAGGTGGAGGTCAACATCTAGGAAGTTGGCTTGTTGGGTTGAGTTTGAAAAGTTCATTTTGTTCATTCTAGTTCCTTCCAGTATGCTCAACAGGTTATAGAAGAAACTACTTCTTGCAACTGCTTATACTATAAAATGTGTTAAGCAACAGAAAACGTTCATTCAAAAGGCTGCTTTTTGGCTACCGCGCATGCGCAAAGGAGAAGTCGCATTTGAAGCACGTCTGGTCCCAAGTCTGGCTACTCGAAGTGGGGCACCAGCTGTTTGTAGAGCCACTACCAAGTAGCCAGATGCTACCTGAGGGAAATTTTCTGGTGCTGTCAAGCTGCCAGTTTTGTGTATGTGCATAGTTAAGTGGCTTGTAACGAGGGTATGTGGCCGTGTTTTTTCAATTGTCTTTCAATAGCCGATCGCATTAGTTCACTGTTTGTGGATCTTTGATAATTGTAAGGTACCCACTTTATTTGTTCTTATGTTTTGTTTTTATTTATCCTTATAAAAGCACATGTAGAAGTTCAGCTGTTCGCCGCTCAGTGACAGTCAATCAGTAAAGCACGGGCTCTTCATGTCAATGTTGATGTGCATGCATAGTAGTGCCCATTTGCTGGTTCTTAAAGTAGCTTCCTGGCAGCTCTTCGAATGAACCTAAGCTTAATTGCTACTGGTACTCAACAATGTAAATAATGAGTGCTAGAAATACTTAAGTACGGAATTCTCATAGTTTATTTTGTAAAATTATTTTAAATGTATGAATAATTGAAATGGTAATTTAACTAATTACAATAATGCATGATACAGTATAATATTTTTATTATGTATTCCCAATGTCAAGGACCGAACAGCTGAACGAAGTGCAAACTGCTTGTTATTATTTAGCTATTGTCGAGTTCATGTGAGAAGTGGCTGTGCTTAGTGCTTGTTCTTCTCGTCATAGTGATTGATTGTAGTTCTGTTAAAATGGGTAAAGTTAAACCTCAATACACCCAAATGTTTAGGGAAGAATGGTTAAAAAATCCGAAATTTGTCCAGTGGTTATCACAAGCTGTAGGAGATAACACAAAGGCATTCTGTAAAGTGTGTCACTGTACTGTAAGAGCTTGGTTATCAGATATAGAAAATCATGCAGGGGGGGAAAAAAAACCACAAATCTGCAGTTTCTTCCTTTTCCTCCCAACGACAGGCAAAAATTAATTTTAAAGCAGTTCAGGATTCCGTAGAACATTATGAAGCTGAAGGGTCACTCACCCTCTTTGTGTCCGCACATTGTGCTATAATGCCTTGTGATCACTTTGGAGAAATGTGTAAAAACAAGTTCAAAGACAGTCTTATTGCAAGCCACATTAAGTTACATCATACAAAGTGTAGTGCTATTATCAAGAATTATCCTGATGTACATCTTTGGAGCTGGGTGAGTCACAGTATTCTGTGTCTTTTCCCACACATTTTACTTTCTGCTTCCAAGATACTCTGAGAGGCGGGTAGTAACGTGTTCCGTCACTCAAAACGGAGTGCCAATGTGGTAGCTGGCTGTCTGGCTTCACTCATTCACCCTATGAGTGGACAGGTGGCTGGTCCTTCATCAGGGACTGAGCAGGAACATGGGGGAATGGTTTTACTAGTTATCAGGAACGCCAACATTGGGCATGATATAGAGCTCTTTTAGACAGATAGCATTCAGAGCTGAAATGGAAGCCAGTGTGCACTTGGTATGTCTGCTAGAGTGCATCATCTGATTAGTGGAGGAGGCCTCACCTGCAGCTATTGAGACTGCAGGGTGCTGTCTGTAAGTTGTGCCTCACGTCAGTACCAATGATGCCTGTCGCTTGTATTCTGAGGTCATCCTCAGTTCATACAGGCAGATGGCAAAGGCGGTGAAGGCTAATGGCCCCGCGTATGGAGTGCAAGCAGAGCTTGCCATTTGCAGCATTGTTCCCAACATCAGTTGGGGTCCTTTTGTTTGGAGCCGTGTGGAGGGCCTCTACCAGAGGCTTTGTTGACTTTGTGACAATCGTGGCTGCAGATTTCTGGACTTACGTTATTGGGTGGGGAATTGTAGGACTCCCCTCAATATGTCACAGGTGCACTACATAAAGGAAGCGGCTACTTTAGTAGCAGAGTGGTTGTGGAGTGTACATGGTTATTTTTACACTGTACGGTGGGTTGCGGTTCTCTGATGAACGCTTACCAGACGACTTGCAGTCAGCAGAATCAGAACAAATTAGAGTAAAGACACTTTGACGGTCAAAATTTTATCAGTAAATTGTCGAAGTGTTCATTATAAAGTTCCCAAATATACTGACCTCCAGTAAATTTCTTTTGCTGGCTGAAACCCAAAGTGGAAAGCTCATAGATATTTTGCGATTAATGGAATGCATGTTGAAAAGACAGATTAGATGCCATGTGAGGGGTTGGGGGATTTTGGGGGGGGGGGAGGGTTGTTCATTGTAGTTGACAAAAGTATTGTCTCTACTGTGGCCAGGTTTGAATGTGACAGTGAATTTATCTGGTCACATATAACAGACCTAGGTGAAGGATGCTTTTACTGGCCACCGAATTCTGCTGTGATGGCTTTAGAGTCATTGACAGAAAGTATGTGTGGTCGCCAGTCTGGAAATATCCAGATTATGCAGCATTAGTTGGAGGTGACTTTAATGTACAGAGTATAGACTGAGACAGCTATAGTTTCATTGCTGGGGGTACAGCTAGACAGTCTTGCAAAGTTCTTGTGAAAATGTTTACTGAAAAATGTCTTGAACAGCTACTTCAGTAGTCCATATGCAACAGAAATATTGTAGGCGATTTTGCTACAGACAAGTCTGCCCTAATTGACATCATCAGTATAGAGACAGGGATTAGTGACCATGATGTCATCATAGTGACTTAGGTTACTAAAGTGAATAAGTCAATCAACAAGGCTAGGAGAGGGTTTCTGCTAGAAAGAGCAGATAGACAGTTGTTAGTTTCCCACTTAGACAACGAACTGTGTCATTTAGTTCCAATTTGATGGACATAGAGAAGTTATGGGCAAAGGTGTTTGTAAATCATACTCTGATGAAGTACGTGCTGAGCAAGTGGATTAAGGACAGAAAAGACCCACCATGGCATAACAATGAAATTCGAAAAATACTGAGGAAGCAAAGGCTGTTGCACTCTTGGTTCAAAAGACAAGGTGCAAATGACGTCTGGCAAAAATTAATACAAATTCATGCTTCTGTAAAAAAAACTATGTGCAGAGCTTACATCTACCACCGTCATACCCTAGCAATAGATCCTGCCAAGAACCTTAGAAAATTTTGGTCTTATGTAAAACTGCTAAGTGGTCTAAGACTTCTATCTAGTCACTCGTTAACCATCTGGTCATAGTACTGCCAATGCTGGTCCCCATTCCTTATTGAGTTGAAATTATGTGTCTCCATTAATAAGGCCATTATTTATATATATTTTGATTACTTCTGAAATGATGGAGTCCCAGTACACGGAGGTGGACAAAAAGATCTTTGCCTCTCTGTAGTTCATGCTGTATTCCATGTCAAGAAAGTGTTCACTGGTAGCAGCCTATTCTGGCTAATCAAATTTTGTGTGACATCTATGTCCAGCTCATCTATCTTAAACAGTGTGACACATGTGGCCAATGTATGGTTTCCCGCACTGGGATGGGATTTTATATATCCCTGGTCTCCTTAGAGCTAGGTAGCCTTTAACAGAACTCAGCATTGTTTGCACTTGTGTTAAAGGATAGAAGACATATTTTATTTGATGTTTCTTGATCAGCTCAAACATTAAACAAGTGTGTCTTCCACCCTTCACTGCAAGTGCAGGCGATGCTGTGCTCTGTTAAAGACAACCCTGCTTTGAGGAGACCAGTAGACCAAGGATATATAAACTCCCATGCCAGTGTGGGAAATCAAACACTGGTCAATGTGTCATACTGTTAAGCCAGAAAAGTGTGCTATTGTTGGATACTCTCATGACAAGGGACATAGCATAAACTAGGGAAAAACAAAGATCCCTTCATCAAACTCCATGCACTGGGGCTCCATCGTTAAAGAAGCAGTTGAAATACGTATAAGTAAAGACCTAATTAATAGGGACACAGGATTTCAGCTTAGCAAGGCATGGGAACTAGCCTTGTTGGTACTAGGACATCATTGGCCACAGATGTAAGAGTCCAAGTCACCACAGTTGGGAGATCAGAGTCTCGACACTTAAACTGGGTGCCAACACTCTGCCTACATGTGGACTGGATCACAGCTTGTGGCTGCACTTTTACTGTATCGTGCATGTGAAGGTAGTGGCACATTCTCTGGCAGTTGCCCCGGATGTTGGTGTCCTCTATCATTCATCCGCAGTGATGTTATATTCCCACCTCTTTGCATCTGCACTTTTTTAGTGAGCCATCACATATATTGCTGAGCAATGGCAGAACATGTCAGTAAGCACCTGAAGATAACGAGCAGCTGTCTCATTGAAATATTTTGCAGCTTTCACGACATTATCTGACGTGACACCCATGAACCGCTGAAGCAAAATCAGGTTTTTACACTGTTTGGAGGCCTAAGAACACTAGTGAAAATGCCCCTGTCCACATTTCTTGGTGACGTATTAGTGATGCCTTTAATTTTTTGTTCAGTCATTCTTATCACACCCTTCCTACTGGGGTAATAGACGGTTGCATGGTGTCACTAAAAGTCACACAGTTTGGCTAGTTCTTGGAACAGAGTGGATTTGAACTGGAAGCCTTAATCAGTTGTAACATGGAGAGGCCATGCAAACCTGTATACACTTAAATGTTTTTGCCATATTTTTGGCTAAGATGTCAGTGGTCATGGTTGCCTCATCCACCATGTATGTGTCTTTTCAGTCACAAATGTATATCTACATCTGTCAAAAGGTGGAAGAGCATTGACCAAGTCAACATGAATCTGAGAGAATGTACCTGAGGCACCCTGACAGTTACAGACATCAGTATATACATGGTGACCCACTTTACTCTGACTGCAGATTTCTTGACATCAGCTGTGAAATACAGTTGATGTCAAGGAATTCATGGTCAGTGAATAAATTTCAAAGTATTTGTGCAGTAGTGGATAGTCAAATGTGTCTGTTCTTTCAGACATGCATTTAGCTTTCCTCTGTTGGCACAGGACGCAATAACATGCCCATACACATGCATCTTTCTTGATGGAAGGCCACACAAAGTGGTCTGTAATCAGTCTGACCATAGCTTTGGCATCTGGATGAGATGAGCTGTGGATGCTGTACAAGATTGTGTTGTGGAACTTCTGTGAAATGTATGTGCTCGGCTTTTTTCTGAGAGCTGTCACTTCACAGTTTCAGCTTTAAAGCTGGGTACAGAACTCTGATCAAGGAGTAGGCCTGTAGGCAAACATCCAACAACTGTAATAAATGGGGGTCCTTGGCCTGCTCTATAGTGAGTTCTTTGTAGTCTGTAGTCTCTGCCACACAACAAATAATAAAAGATAGTCAGCCACTAAATCTTTTATGTGGCAAATGTCTTTTTTAAAATGACTTATAGATGTGTCAAAACTGTCTAAGTTGTCACCTATCAACAAAATTACTGAGCGCCAAAGTAATGGGTTCATGATCTGTAGGAATAACCACTTGTCAAGCGTCTGTGTGAAGCCAGAAGTACGCGACTACCTCATATATTGCTAACAGATATGTATTATATGCACTCCACTTCCATTGGTCTGGCTGCAACATTTTAGATAAAAACTTGATAGGCTGCCAGTATTGATCTGTGTGTTGGCTGAGTGCTGATATGATTACCAGCTGACTTGCATCGACACTTATAGCCAGGTTTGTTTGAGATATTGGATGAATGAGTTACATTGCTTGACTTAAGCTTGTCTGTAGATCATGGAATGCCTTGTCCATTGTGTGTGTCCACTTGAAAGGGCTGTGTTCAGTGGTATCACAGCATGTGAGTGCCTGTGTGAGCGGTGTCTGTACAGCCACCATTGCCCAGAGGTGACAACTGTAAAAAATTACCAACCCAGGAATTGTCTCAATTGCTGGTAATCTGCTTGCTTTGACAGAGATTTTAATGTTGTAATCTTCTCTGCCAATGGACAAATGCCGATGGCTGAACTGTAAGATCTAATGAGCTGAGTTGAGTCTTCCCAGTGGTGCATTTGTTTTCATTTATTACTATTAAATGGTCAAACAACTATTGGCGTACTATGTACAGATGTTGCTCATGTACTTGATCACTAGGTAGGAAGACCAAGCTGTTGTCCAAGTAAGCAATACAAAATAAAGTCCTTTGGAAAGCTTATACAAAAAATGTTGCCATATCTGAGCAGATTTTTAGGCCAAAAGGCATGAATGAAAATCCAAGTAAACTGAATAATGTGATCACTACAGTTTTTGAAATGTCACTAGTCACTACAATAGTTCAATTCTTTTATCTTGGCGGCTCGCGCATGCCCGCCCAGACGCGGGAGATTGCTGCGTTGCAGTTGCACACGACGCATGCGCCAAGAGAAGCAGCGCCATAGTATAGCTTAGTTCGCAAGCTTATGTTTAGAGGGGAGCGCGCAGTTCATGAAGTAAAGCCACCGTGGCCACATTAACCCTTTCGCTGCTACAGAGACATGCTCCCCGCATTCCGCGCTGTGCGCGATTTTGTCACTGCACTACTCGCCTGTGCTGACTCGTGGTGTTCCGACTGCTTTGACACACTTATCATTCGATTCCACAAAAACTATTTGGCCCAAAATTAGATTTTTACACATCTTCTTGACTGATACTTTCCCACCATAAATTACTTAATTTTGTTTCGATGTTCAACGCAGTTATTATGCAGCATTAAATGTAGTAAACCATTGCACGAAATTTTTAAGAGTTTGCAGAGGTAAAAGTCCATAGAGTATACTTTCCGTATGGTCGATTTTAGTTGCCACAATGTTGAGAATGAAATGTGGACAAGATACCTAAATTTCATATAAAATTTACTGTATAACAATATCTCATTTGATTTAAGTACCATATAGGTGTCGTATGTAATATTGAGAAATATTCCGTCTTTCGCGACTGTAACAAAAGTTTTATTTACACCGGACACGTTTGGCTTTATTTTAAAGAACTTCAATCAATCAAAAGGAAGTAGACAAAATACATTAAACAAAACTGTGGGCTTACAAAAACATTAGGACTTGAATATACAGTCTATCAGTGAAATGCTCTGAGCTATGTCAAATATAATTTTTGTGTGTGGCACACACAAACAGCATTTATTTACTAAAACACTGATCAGCCGACACAAACGTTGAATATTGTGTTATCGCAGCACAAAACTACGAAAGGTGACTTGGCAATGGAGGAGACAAAATACTGTCCACTGAAGATGCTTCAAAAGAGAGAAACGCGTCTGGTCTAAATAAATCGCTTATTACAGTTGCAGAAGAGGAATATATTTCAGTACCATTGGTAAAACTGTGACTGTGGAGCAAAAACAAGAAAGAGAACATGAGTATCATTGTGTATGTGCCATACCTTTCATTGATTGAAGTGCTTTAAAATAAAGCCAAACGCGCCCGGTGTAAAGAAAACTTTTATTACAGTCGCGAAAGACGGAATATTTCTCAATATTACATACGGCACCTATGTGGTACTTAAATTAAATTAGATATTGTTATACAGTAAATTTTATATGAAATTTAGGTATCTTGTCCACATTTCATTCTCAACATTGTGGCAACTAAAATCGACCATACGGAAAGTATATGCTATGCACTTTTACCTCTGCAAACTCTTCAAAATTTCGTGCAATGGTTTACTACATTTAATGCTGCACAATAATTGGGTTGAACATCGAAACAAAATTAAGTCATTTATGGGGGGAAGGTATCAGTCAAGAAGATGTGTAAAAATCTAATTTTTGGGCCAAATAGTTTTTGTGAAATCGAATGAAAAGTGTGTCAAAGCAGTGGGAACACCATGTGTCTGCACAGGCGAGCAGTGCAGTGATGACAAAATCACGCACAGCGCGGAATGCGGGGAGCACGTGTCTGCAGCAGCGAAAGGGTTAATGAAAAGACAAAGCACTAGAAATTTCAAAAAATTGCATTCAAACGAATAATATTCGTGAAGTAAGACACTTGATATTGTTTTTAAATAAAGAAAATATTATACACCGCACAAGGTTTGAACTCCTCACCTTTCGTTTACTAACCCAAAGCCTTATCCGTTACGTTAACGAAGCTCGTCCAACAACGCACTTTCTTGAGGACTCTTAACACGTCACGCAAAATACTGACAAACACTGTTGGTATGACTATGAATTACTCACACTTCGTCGAAGTACAATAGGAAATAAACAATTACCGCTCTTCTTTATTGCGAAAAAGTGGTTCGTGAGATTGATACAAACACCTTTCCTTGCTATCGCCTGAATTAGGAGTCTTATTGCTTGTTTGGTTTAATTAATTAATAGAACTGAAGCAACTGGTATAAAGAATGCTTTTTCCAAACTTTCTATAAAAGAAAGTCTGCTATCAAGACATTGCTTTTGTTCAATTACTTTATTTATGACTGAACGTTTCTAAAACTGAAGACACTCGTCCGTGCTCTGCTCTGCAGTCGAGATCTGGCAACGTCGTTCTCTGTTCATTGGCTGACTGTGTTTTGTGACGTCAGATGCGCAGAACGAACCTAAACTCGGCCGCCAACATAAATGACACGCACTTTAGTATCAGTCAAACGATTTTTTAGAGGTAAGGATGCTAAAAACCTTTGCACCAACTACTGCATTCGTGAAGTCCTGTATGCGAGGGAGCAGATACCTGTCTGACATTGTTCTTGCATTTAAGGCCCAATAATGGCCACATGGCTATTTTTCTTGCGGACTTGCTGTTGGAGCGAAGATCATGGGCTGACAGAATGGCGAATGATTCCAGTCTGCAACATATTAAGCACCCAGCTGTGATTGTGTATCCACATAGTTATATGGGTTGTCCAATTGTAGTCTGGATGTTGTGCACTGCATTGTGCTTGGCGCCATTGTGGGAACTGGTACTTGAAACTTGCTTGACAGTTTAATTGACCATTCCTCAGAAGGCTACTCTGTTATAGTAATGCTATTTTCATTAGAGGCACAAGTTTCTCGATTCTCTGTAACACTGTAGTCGCTAATACTGCACTGTTGTCCACTGAGCTCAGTAATCGTGTTCCCTACAGGTCAACTGCTAGTGCAAAATGTACAAGGACGTCGGCACCTAAAACAGGTCCAGATACGTAAGCAACTACAAATGACCAGGTGAAAGGCCTGGATAAACAGACATCAAAAATGAACTCTTTGTGTCCTTAAGTGTTGATCACAGAGTTGTTGACTGCATTCAACCATACTTGAACATCCTGTTAGTTGGCTGGTGCATGACTTACAGACAGTGTACTGATGCTGGAGCCAGTGTCTGCAAGCAATGGCATGCCTGTATGCATGCCTGACACATACAGTCTTTTTTATGCACATAGAGGTGGCTCCTACCGACAGTGTGTAGTCACTGCACTTCTACTGCGAATGCTCTGGCTGTTCGAGCAACTGCTGGATGATGATCACTTTGCAGTGTGTTGGTCAAAACGTGCATTACCAGCATGTCCTGTGGGAGCTTTTCTACTGATCGTGAGTTCGACTATTAGTGCCTTGTCATTGCTGCTGCATGCGCATCTGCATTGCCAGTGCTTTCAATTTGGTTCTTAGGCTTTGGATTTTGTTAGAACACTGAATGGGCATTATGATGTGATGGCCCATGCAGTCTGGAATTATTGCCATGGGTAAGCTCATCTGGCACTAGTCAGCTGATGTCTTGTCAGTTGTTGCAGATGTTTTGGGCATTTCATAGACCCCATCAGCAGTAATTTGTTGCAGGACTTAACATTATATACTGCCAAAGCCATCCATACTTGTTGGTAGTTGTTGCTGCCAAATATGTGGTAACAAATCATCAGACACTATGGAGCTGTTATCTAAATTATCTAGATGTTACCAGAATGCTGGTGGGTTCTTGTCACTGTTTTTCTCCTGATGTAGCTCTTGCCCGACTGTGAAATTGGTGGGTTTGGTACAGCAGGATATCTGATTATATTTCAGTTTTTTGTAAGCCCAATGTGGCGACTGGTGGAATATAATGTCTAACACCAATGTTATAGTTTGTTGATCCAAGCAGCTTGTCTCCAAGGTGAATTTTTCATAGTCATTGATCACTTGTTGCTGCCAAAATATGTCCTCCCTTACTGTGGGCATAAATGGTGATGCCTGTAATTGCAGGCATGGATGAACTGCTGGAATTGGCAGAGATATATCCTGTTGTTTCAAACTGGGATTGTAATTATGCTATGCAGTTTGTCATTATACATGGGTGCAGCCTAGGAGCATAGTCTGTAAGTCTGGTTTAACTTAATCTTCTGTGTCTGCAGAAATTTTCACTGTACTGTGACATGGGCATTGCTGACTGTATGCCATTTATATTGCACTGCATAAACTTCATTCTCAAATTTGATGGGGCAGCACATTCCAAAACATTTTGTCATCACAGAGTTTGCTAATTTTGGAATAATCTGTCATCATCATTCATTGTCTCTGTGCAGATTTCCACCTTTTGTTGAAAATGCCGTTATGGGGAAACATGAAAGTTCTTAGCAACAGAGTCACCAACTACATGGCTTCTTAGGTTAACCACATTAATAATAGCATGTTGCTTTAGAACTTATAGAATTAAACATTTTAATCTTAGCAAATGCATACAAGAGCATTTGCAAAAAGAAACTGAAAGTTAACACACTGAATTTAAATTATTATGGCAAAGATGACAAAACTAAGAATGAAAGAGTACTCACATGTACATCATGATATTGCCACAATGTGCAAATACAGAATTGTATCACTGCCACATGGTTATAAGGCTTACAGCCTAAATTGTATGTAAACACACACATGAAAAGTGAGGTCTGAGTGATCAGAATGCTTTTGCTATCAGCACCATTGCTATCTTTTTTTTTATGCTGGATATGTAATGTAGCACTGATGACAAATCTTAAATGTGCCGCAATAGTTGTTAGTATTTCTGGCCCAGTATAGTTTGAATAAAGTGATATCTGATATTCCCTGAGGGACTAAATGTGATTTTTGGCAATTAAAATGATGGCTCACTATGAACTTTAAGTTCTGCCATTCTTAAACTTCCAACCATCGAGCGATAATTGCTGTATGATACTGTGAGATATCGCTCAGATTTTTATTACATCTTCGACAAGATACGGTGAGTGCAATACTTTATGTGACAAAGCAAGGTGGGATAGTTTTTACTTCCCCTCTTGTTTTGCCTCCTTAAAATCCTTTTTTCCTTTTTTTTCATTTTTTAACTAATTACTATAACCATTTGTGTGTATAATCTGCATTTTCATAAAAGAGAAAGGTTGGCCTTCAGTTTTAAAGAATGTAACACCAGATCTAATTTTGTGCTTAGTTTAATGTATGTAATTGATTTTCTAATTTATTTTGACTATTCCTAGTTACTATAATTTATTATAGGGTGAAATCCCCCCCCCCTCCAAGAACCATGGACCTTGCCGTTGGTGGGGAGGCTTGCATACCTCAGTGATACAGATAGTCGTACCGTAGGTGCAACCACAACGGAGGGGCATCTGTTGAGAGGCCAGACGAACGTGTGGTTCCTGAAGAGGGGCAGCAGCCTTTTCAGTAGTTTCAGGGGCAACAGTCTGGATGATTGACTGATCTGGCCTTGTAACATTTACCAAAACGGCCTTGCTGTGCTGGTACTGTGAACGGCTGAAAGCAAGGGGAAACTACAGCCATAATTTTTCCCAAGGGCATGCAGCTTTACTGTATGGTTAAATGATGATGGTATCCTCTTGGGTAAAATATTCTGGAGGTAAAATAGTCCCCCATTCAGATCTCCGGGCGGGGCCTACTTAGGAGGACGTCGTTATCAGGAGAAAGAAAAATGGCATTCTACGGATTGGAGCGTGGAATGTCAGATCCCTTAATCAAGCAGGTAGGTTAGAAAATTTAAAAATGGAAATGGATGGATTAAAGTTAGATATACACTCCTGGAAATGGAAAAAAGAACACATTGACACCGGTGTGTCAGACCCACCATACTTGCTCCGGACACTGCGAGAGGGCTGTACAAGCAATGATCACACGCACGGCACAGCAGACACACCAGGAACCGCGGTGTTGGCCGTCGAATGGCGCTAGCTGCGCAGCATTTGTGCACCGCCGCCGTCAGTGTCAGCCAGTTTGCCGTGGCATACGGAGCTCCATCGCAGTCTTTAACACTGGTAGCATGCCGCGACAGCGTGGACGTGAACCGTATGTGCAGTTGACGGACTTTGAGCGAGGGCGTATAGTGGGCATGCGGGAGGCCGGGTGGACGTACCGCCGAATTGCTCAACACGTGGCGCGTGAGGTCTCCACAGTACATCGATGTTGTCGCCAGTGGTCGGCGGAAGGTGCACGTGCCCGTCGACCTGGGACCGGACCGCAGCGACGCACGGATGCACGCCAAGACCGTAGGATCCTACGCAGTGCCGTAGGGGACCGCACCGCCACTTCCCAGCAAATTAGGGACACTGTTGCTCCTGGGGTATCGGTGAGGACCATTCGCAACTGTCTCCATGAAGCTGGGCTACGGTCCCGCACACCGTTAGGCCGTCTTCCGCTCACGCCCCAACATCGTGCAGCCCGCCTCCAGTGGTGTCGCGACAGGCGTGAATGGAGGGACGAATGGAGACGTGTCGTCTTCAGCGATGAGAGTCGCTTCTGCCTTGGTACCAATGATGGTCGTATGCGTGTTTGGCGCCGTGCAGGTGAGCGCCACAATCAGGACTGTATACGACTGAGGCACACAGGGCCAACACCCGGCATCATGGTGTGGGGAGTGATCTCCTACACTGGCCGTACACCACTGGTAATCATCAAGGGGACACTGAATAGTGCACGGTACATCCAAACCGTCATTGAACCCATCGTTTTACCATTCCTAGACCGGCAAGGGAACTTGCTGTTCCAACAGGACAATGCACGTCCGCATGTATCCCGTGCCACCCAACGTGCTCTAGAAGGTGTAAGTCAACTACCCTGGCCAGCAAGATCTCCGGATCTGTCCCCCATTGAGCACGTGTGGGACTGGATGAAGCGTCGTCTCACGCGGTCTGCATGTCCAGCACGAACGCTGGTCCAACTGAGGCGCCAGGTGGAAATGGCATGGCAAGCCGTTCCACAGGACTACATCCAGCATCTCTACGATCGTCTCCATGGGAGAATAGCAGCCTGCATTGCTGCGAAAGGTGGATATACACTGTACTAGTGCCGACATTGTGCATGCTCTGTTGCCTGTGTCTATGTGCCTGTGGTTCTGTCAGTGTGATCATGTGATGTATCTGACCCCAGGAATGTGTCAATAAAGTTTCCCCTTCCTGGGACAATGAATTCATGGTGTTCTTATTTCAATTTCCAGGAGTGTAGTAGGAATTAGTGAAGTCCTCTGGCAGGAGGAACAAGACTTTTGGTCGGGCGAATACAGGGTTATAAATACAAAATCAAATAGGGGTAATGCAGGAGTCGGTTTAATAATGAATAAAAATAATAGGAGTACAGGTAAGCTACTACAAACAACATAGTGAACACATTATTGTGGCCAAGATAGACACGAAGCCCATGGCTACTACAGTAGTACAAGTTAATATGCCAACTAGCTCTGCAGATGATGAAGAAATTGAAGAAATGTATGATGAAATAAAAGAAATTATTCAGACAGTGAGGGGAGACGAAAATTTAATAGTCATGGATGACTGGAATTCGGTAGTAGGAAGAGGGAGAGAAGGAAACGTAGTAGGTGAATATGGATTGGGGCTAAGAAATGAAAGAGGAAGACGCCTGGTAGAATTTTGCATAGTGCACAACTTAATCATAGGTAAACTTGGTTCAAGAATCATAAAAGAAGGTTGTATACATAGAAGCAGCCTGGAGATACTGATGGGTTTCAGATTCTATTGGTTATGAACTGTAGATTAAAACTGAAGAAACTGCAAAAAGGAGGGAATTTAAGGAGGTGGGACCTGGATAAACTGAAAGAACCAGAGGTTGTACAGAGTTTCAGGGAGAGCATAAGGAAACAATTGACAGGAATGGGGGAAAAAGAAATACAGTAGAAGAAGAATGTATAGCTCTGAGGGATGAAGTAGTGAAGGCAGCAGAGGATCAAGTAGTTAAAAATATGGGGGCTAGTAGAAATCCTTGGGTAACAGAAGAAATATTGAATTTACTTGATGAAAGGAGAAAATATAAAAATGCATTAAATGGAGCAGGCAAAAAGAAATACAAAAGTCTCAAAAATGAGATCGACAGGAAGTGCAAAATGGCTAAGCAGGGGTGGCTAGAGGACAAATGTAAGGATGTAGAGGCTTATCTCACTAGGGGGCAAGATAGATACTGCCTACAGGAAAATTAAAGAGACGTTTGGAGATAAGAGAACCACTTGTATGTATATCCAGAGCTCAGATGGAAACCCAGTTCTAAGCAAAGAAGGGAAAGCAGAAAGGTGGAAGGAGTATATAGAGGGTCTATACAAGGACGATGTACTGGAGGACAATATTATGGAAATGGAAGAGGATGTAGATGAAGATGAAATGGGAGATGCGATACTTCGTGAAGAGTATGACAGAGCACTGAAAGACCTGAGTCGAGACAAGGCCCCAGGAGTAGACAACATTCCATTAGGAACTACCGACGGCCTTGGGAGAGCCAGTCCTGACCAAACTCTACCATCTGGTAAGCAAGATGTTTGAGACAGGCGAAATACCCTCAGACTCAAGAAGAGTATAATAATTCCAATCCCAAAAAAAATCAGATGCTGACAGATGTGAAAATTACCGAACAATCAGTTTAATAAGTCACAGATGCAAAATACTAATGCGAATTCTTTACAGACGAATGGAAAAACTGGTAGAAGCCAACATCGAGGAAGATCAGTTTGAATTCCGTAGAAATATTAGAACACGTGAGGCAATACTGACCCTAGGACTTATCTTAGAAGCTAGATTAAGGAAAGGCAAACCTACGTTTCTAGCATTTGTAGACTTGGAGAAAGCTTTTGACAATGTTGGCTGGAATACTCTCTTTGAAATTCTGAAAGTGGCAGGGGTAAAATACAGGGAGCGAAAGGCTGTTTACAATTTGTACAGAAACCAGATGGCAGGTATAAGAGTCGAGGGGCATGAAAGGGAAGCAATGGTTGGAAAGGGAGTGAGACAGGGTTGTAGCCCCTCCCTAATGTTATTCAATCTGTACATTGAGCAAGAAGTGAAGGAAACAAAAGAAAAATTCGGAATAGGTATTAAAATCCATGGAGGAGAAATAAAAACTTTGAGATTCGCCAATGACATTGTAATTCTGTCAGAGACAGCAAAGGACTTGGAAGAGCAGTTGAACGGAATGGACAGTGTCTTGAAAGGAGGATATAAGATGAACATCGACAAAAGCAAAATGAGGATAATGGAATGCAGTCAAATTAAATCAGGTGATTCTGAGGGAATTAGATTAGGAAATGAGGCACTTAAAGTAGTAAAGGAGTTTTGCTATTTGGGCAGAAAAATAACTGATGATGGTCGGAGTAGAGAGGAAATAAAATGTAGACTGGCAGTGGCAAGGAAAGCATTTCTGAAGAACAGAAATTTGTTAACATCATGTATTAATTTAAGTGTGAGGAAGTCGTTTCTGAAAGTATTTGTATGGAGCGTAGCCATGTATGGAACTGAAACATGGACGATAACTAGTTTGGACAAGAAGAGAATAGAAGCTTTCGAAATGTGGTGCTACTGAAGAATGCTGAAGATTAGATGGGTAGATCACATAACTAATGAGGAAGTACTGAATAGGATTGGGGAGAAGAGAAGTTTGTGGCACAACTTGACCAGAAGAAGGGATCGGTTGGTAGGACATGTTCTGAGGCATCAAGGGATAACCAATTTAGTATTGGAGGGCAGCGTGGAGGGTAAAAATCGTAGAGGGAGACCAAGGGATGAATACACTAAACAGATTCAGAAGGATGTAGTTTGCAGTAGGTACTGGGAGATGAAGCAACTTGCACAGGATAGAGTAGCGTGGAGAGCTGCATCAAACCAGTCTCAGGACTGAAGACCACAACAACAACAGGATGAAATCGGTAATTGTTTCATAACTTAAATTCTGTACTAATTATAAACATTTGGAGGAACAACTAATAGTATTCTTAAAGGATCTATTTGGCTCTATTCGAAAACATGTTAGCAAAGCCAGCCCTTGATTAATCACAAAGTAATTTTGAGTTTCATCAAAAGTGTTGTTTGTGTAACTATATCAGTCAGTTTCATGATTTAAAAAAAAATAATTCGACGTAACACTTGTAGTAGAAGAAACTGTTACAAAAGAAGGAAGTTTTTGGTGTGTTCAGTTAATTTAATGAGTTCTGTAACTTTAACTTCAAACAATGTGTAGGTTCTGTCCTGTTATTGTGAGGATATATAAGGGCCCGATTTTTGTTCCCAACCAGTCAGTCCACCACAGAATTTGAGAAACCTGTATTGGTTAGATGAATAACAATGCCTCCGTGAAATCAGTGTACCACAGTTAGGCCATGTGTTAAAACTATGACAGGGTCTGTTCAATAGGTACCTGGTTATTCTGAAAGAACTGTGGACTATGTGGTTATGTTTTTTATTGCCCGTAGATGTTCAATAGTAAACTATTGTAGCAGTATGTGGAAGTTTGCCTGCAACCTATTAATGAGGCTTATTGAAAGTTAAACAACAGTGCACTGGCTGTGTAACTATGTAATATTGCCAGGGTTGTGAACAGTGAAAGCAAAGACTGTGAAACGCAACTGTGTATCTGTTGGCTACATCATTTACAGTAGACAATACTGCACTTTCACTCCATATTTTTTCAGCCAGTGTCACAACAAAGTACGTCGACACCGAGGACAATCAGTGAAGACATAAAGCAGGAGAACATTACATTTTGTGACCCCAACGTGATGAATATTGTACATAGCCACAATAAACTCATGAACTTTAACAGTGAAGTGCAAACTCGAGCGGTTTACGGTGGTTTAAATGGAGTAGATGCTACAGCCAATCAGTGCTGGGGTTTCATGGCCACAGGAGGACAGCAGATAATCAGCAAGTGGGTTCTCTGGAAGCAGCCATTGTGTACAGGAGCAGCCAACAGCTTGCAGGTGGACACAGCCGACTGGAGATAAACATGATGCCTTCCCAAAGTGCTCGGCACTCCTGGGGGGGGGGGGGGGGGGGGGGGGCCTTCATTGGTGACAGTCGACCGCCAGTAACTTCACCGGCGAAGTGCAGAGTAAATGGTCTTTGGAGACTGGAGATTCTTTGGTGGTTCCGTCTACTACTTTACTGAGTCATACGCGTGTCGTGAATTTCTGCATTGTTTTTCTTGTGTTTTCTGTAATTATACGAACATTAATAAAAGTGTCTTATCGTAATAAGTTGGAGTTTCCTGTTCGTGGTCCATCGCTATAGCCAAAAAACCCACACCTTCAAAAAGTTGGTCACAACTGACAGGGCAGAAATGATAACAGTGGTAAAATCTCAGGAAGAGTACTTGGAATCTTTAATTGATAACTTACAAAAACAAAAAAGTCACTATGTTTCTAAAATCCAAAGTAAGTTTTTGAAGAACAAAACAAAGCACAACTTCATGAAACTGAATGCATAGTGCTAGCTGATTTTGCAGAAAATTTTACATTTGCGATTCAGGATGCATTACAAGGGTACTGCTGGGACGATGACCAGGCAACAGTGCATCCAATTATTCTCTACTTTAAAAATGAGAAAGATGAAGTTTGCAGTTCTTCAGTTTGCTTTCTAAGCGACTACTTGGAACACAACACTTTGGCTGTACACGTGTTTCTAAAGTATGTAATAAATTACATAAAAGAAAATTTTCCCAAGATTGAGAAGCTGATATACTTTTCAGAGGGAAGTAGTAGTCAGTATAAGAACAAAAAGAATTTTTCAAATCTGTGCAACCACAAAGTAGGCTTTGGGTTGGAGGCTGAATAGCACTTTTTTACATCTTGCCATCGTAAAAATGCATGTGATGGAGTAGGAGGATCAACAAAATGTGAAGTAAGTAAAGCCAGCCTACAAAAACCAACCACAGACCAAATTCTCACAGTACAGGACATGTATGTCTTTTGCAAGGATAATATTAAGGGCATTACCTATTTTCTGATCAAGAAAGACGTGGTTCTGCATATGAAAACAACACTTCAAACCAGATTTGAAAACTGTATAGCAATAAAAGGAACAAGGCATTTCCACAAATTCCTTGGCATTGCAGAAAACTTAGTTCTATGCTATGTAACATCAGAAACTGAAATTTACGAGAATCATTGTGCCAGTAAAATTACGTCTGTCTTTAACGTTGAATGACATAGTGGCATGTGTGTGTGATGGACAGTGGTGGCTTGCAGAGGTTGAAAGAATAAGTTTGGAAAACAATGATTTTTTTTTCTTTCATTTTTACCACCCTGCTGGCCCAAGAACATTATTCAAGGAATCTACTAGTGACAAAGTTTGGATACCAATGAATAATGTTTTAAGGAAACTTTCAGTGGTTGAACATACCACAGCGACTGGGAGGTCTTATTCTATATCACAAAAGCTGTCTGAAGAAATAAGTGTTCTTAACATTCACCACCAGGCTTAGGAACAGTCTCATCTTGAAGGGTGTTAATATTTATTTTAATATGTCAGGATAATATAAATGTTAATTTCAGTGATTGTGAATTATCTCCTCATTTTCAAAACTTCATATCTTCGTTCAGTCAGATATCGATGTTGAAATTTTTACAGTACGTTGCTATCATATAGGTGTACAAACTGTGCAAAAATCATATTTTCATATTCAGTCCCACCTGAGATAACTAACTGCGAACTTTACAAAAAATGAAAATTTTCAAATTTCAAAAATTCATAAAAAATTAATGAAACATGTGTAAGTCTTCTTGCTCTATATGAGGCTAGTAGTGTATGATGTCTAACTATAGGAAAAAAATAGACTCTCATAAATCACACCTTTTTTTGTTATTTTTGGGCCTAAAAAGTGTAATTTGAAAATTTGGATACCAAACTTTGGAGGGCATTTTGACTGATTATTTTTAAATTTAGGGTATTTTGTGTAACAGATAATGTTGTAGAGGACACATTTTTAAAAATTTAATCCAGTGCAGAGATATTCATATTTTTGCTAATGTCTCTAATCTGAAACATCGTCGCGTGCTTACAAATGAAAATGGCCACCATTCAGTAAAGATGAAAGGTAAAATTTTTAAAAAACAGTTTTAAACTTCTCAATTAGAGGGTAATTATATATAAAAAATTAGAATATTTAAAAATGGTTAATCAACCAACTTAATTTTTATTAGACAACTTGATTAGGATTGACCCAGCTTGTAGCAGCCGTGCAGACGACAGATCCCAGATCCAGATGACAACCGCAGCCTCAGCAGCAGGCGAGTGAATAAGAATAAGGTAATTTCATAGCAAAAACTGTTTTATAATATGTAATATATAATGAGTGGCCTTAACGGGCAAGACAGTGTGAAGGGACAACAGGAGATGTGCTGCAGCATTACCTTATCTTCAGAGATATCACAGCTTAACCAATTGCACAAAAAGGAATATTTGTATTGTCAATGAAAAAACATGTGAACTTTTTGATTTGCATTTTAAAACTTCTTTCGTATCTAAGCTTATTGAATGATGTTGCTAGACCTTTTTATCATTTTAATCCTTGCCACTTTGAAGAAATATTTCTACATTAAAACTGGATTATGATAAGAACTGTAACTTATTTTTCCATGTATAAAAATTGAACATCAGATACTGTACCACTGTTTCCTTTTTTTAGCAAAATTCGTACACTGAGTGACTTCATAGTGAGTCAAATGAGAAACCTGGTAAGTCCACGTTACCAACCTACGCTTCGTATTCAAAATAAATCGTGAAGAATCCTATACAGTTCTACCTCTTTTTCACCTACCTTGTTCCTTTTCAGGTGTTACTTTCTAACCTGCATTAAACATTTTCTGTTAATTTACACAATATTTTGCAAATTATACTCAAATACTCACATCAACATCTAAGAATCAAAGCATGCTCCTTCTCGTAGCTTACTGCATATTAACATAGAAGTCCAGATAGACCATAAAACTGTCAGGGGTGCAGTAGTTTGACTCTTAGCTTTAGTTACGATAATAATAGCCTTCAAATTTAGTGACCAGCTCGGCATTGATATCCAACATCTGTGGTCCATGTTCTCATTAGTAGATTACTCTGTCATCACCGCATGTATCTTAAGCAGCATAATATGCAAGTAACATAACTTTACAGTCACAATGAACATAAACTGGAAGATAAAATTTTGTCCTTCACACAACTCATCACAAGTAATATATTTATTACCCAATCTTGGGTTAAAAGTGGCATTATGAAAGATGAAAGACATTTACGGAGAATTCTCCCATTGACCACATACAGATGACCTACCGATCATATTGATGAGAAGTACTTTGGATTGTGAAGCTCCTAATCAAATTTAAGAATAGAAACTACCATAGAATACCTGGAGACTGAGGAAATGTACTATGGGGTGCCCTTAGACAGTAAAGATACACTATCTAAATACTCACCTCAAAGAGCATGAATATTTCACAGTGATAAATAATATGCAGACATTAAGTATTTTGGGGTTGCAAGGAGCTGTGCAACTTGACAAGACTAACTTTTAAACAAGTGGGAGTACAATAAGAGTTTGTTGAGAAAATATTCAACTAATCATCAACTTGAAATATTTCAATAGAACCATTACAAAGAAATATGTTATACTTTCATTAATTTGCAGGTAAATTAAATGTTGACTGCATCAAGGAAGAATAATTTGGAATAGTTTATTACTTAAAGGAATAATGTATTGTGAGAATAATAAGAACAAGTTTGAAGAGAAGACACACAAAGCTTGAATGCCTTGTGCATGAAGACTGAGTTCTGTAAGACATTCATTTGTAATGTCTTTCAGAGAAATGAAGTCATAGAATATAATATATGCAAAACTAGAAAAAAATGAAAAAATAAAATTATTCAAAAAATAGATATTTATAATTTTTCAGTAACATAGAATTTAAAAAGAAAATCTAAACCAGAAGAGAAAAGCAGAAATGAAGTGGGCCACCTCAACAACTGTGTTCTGTCAACTGAACCTTCTATGGTAGAGCACCATGAAATATGTAACATTTTTCATATTGTTCCCTCCAGGAATTTGCATTATTGTTTTAGATTATACTGTCATACAATTAGTTATAGGCTGTAATTAAGTAAATTTTTATGCAATGTGATTCTTCCTGCTCTCACAGTAAATAGAATGTTCCGTTTGTTTTCAGGCATGTATCTGAGCCATTGATATGTATATTCTCCCAATAATTTAGATGAAAATTTTCCTGTTATTTCAAGGTAGGTTGTGAACTGCCTTCCTGCCTTAAGAGTTAAAATTCTTGCAATGCCAATAAGATGTGACTCAAACATTTCTGGTAAAATTCAAAGCATGTGCATCACACCCTTTGCACAGCAGTGTTTCACAATCATGTAAAAACTTCTACAATATGTTGAGGAATGAATCAAAGGCAAAATATTGGAAGTGTCATACATAAAAGGCCAACGGCGTTGCCGCAATGGTAACGCCGTTTCCCGTCAGATGACTGAAGTTAAATGCTGTCGGGCTGGGCTGGCACTTGGATGGGTGACCATCCAGTCTGCCGAGTGCTGTTGGCAAGCGGAGTGCACTCGGTCCTTGTGAGGCAAACTGTGGAGCTACTTGATTGAGAAGTAGTGGCTCCAGTTTCGGAAACTGACATACGGCCTGGCTCCAGTCTCGGAAACTGACATACGGCCGGGAGAGCGGTGTGCTGACCACATGCCCCTCCGTATCCGCATCCAGTGATGCCTGTGGGCTGAGGATGACACAGCAGCCGGTCGGTACCGTTGGGCCTTCATGGCCTGTTCAGGAGAAGTTTAATTTTTTTTTTAGTCACACATAAAAACAAACTCTGTTTAGTATCCAACAGTGATTCAGATACCCCTGCCAGCCTAGGTATCTGTATAGGGGAAGGTCAGAGATACCCAGGGTTTCATACCATGGCTGTAGCTTGATCCTGAAGATGCTGCTGCCACTGCAGATGTGTCACATGGGTATGTCCACTGATGTGGAAGTGTCTGAATTGTCTGACGGCAATTCTAACTATTTTCTGAAGCATTTGATACACATCATTGATATTAGAGTGATTGACCTTGCCTGTATTCAGATTTTTTTGATCCAAGTTGATTCCCCAGACTGTTTGTGCATGATTTGGTGGCCTTCACTACTGTCTGGACTCCACTTCCAGCTACCCTTTACCTCACGAACTCCATTATCACTGACTACAGGAACTACCTGTTTTTTTTTACCACTCTCCACCAGTGTTAAGATACAATAATAGTTACTATGATAGTGTTAAGGTAAAGTATTATTTTCATAATTTGATTTTGTTTTGCTGTTTTGATGTGTTTAGTGAACAGAATTTTCATGATGCCGAAATACAAGAATTGTGAGGCATGTGTGTTACTTTGTGCTGTTTGGAAGGGGCAATGGTGTTGAGCAAGAAATATGGCTCATCATGTAAGCATGTGAAGTTGTAAGAAGTGTTAGGATAGTAGCATATAAAAGTATCTGCACCATTTGTGTTTTGTGCAACTGGTAAAGGGTTAAGGGAATAGGATATAGTTGTAGGTAAACAACTAGAATTCTCTCAGATACAGAATTATTAGCACTTCGCTTCTACACACATACAAGTCCGGAGGCTAACTGCTATTAGCGGCCAACATCCTCCCCAAAGCCCCCTCCTCAAAGATAGCACACTTATACACTGAACAAATATTGATATTTATGGCGCTCTACGCCACATAGCCCCCCCGCGCAGTATGGAGTACGTCCCTGTGAATGGGGGGTGAGAAGTTAGGAAGGTAACGTACAGTTCTTCTGTGTCAGGTGGAAGCAGTTGACTGGTAGGAGACTGGGGGGTGAAACCCGGTACGTCGACGGCAATGTCAGAAAGCGACGCTGGCGGCTGACGACGATGTCCCGTCCTGGAGTGGAGGTGTAGCATTTCGTCAGCAGGCAGGCGGAGAATTACCTTGCCAGATGGCCTAACAAAGACACGTTAAATTGCCACGCACAGCACTTGTGCTCAATTTAAAGCGGCGCACCACATGAGTTTCTACACTTCCTCCCTCAACAGTGTCACACGTGAGTACCACAAACACCGTATTGCCATCTACGACAACAGATAATTTATGTATGTCATCAGGGTGTACATGTATTGTGAATTCTTGGGTAGCACCTGTACGAGCAATGGTAGGGAGGCAGGGAGGTGTGGGAAATCCATGGCAGGGGGAAGCATCTGCGAAGAGGGGGGTGGCAGGTGCACTGGACTGCGCAGGCGACAACCTCGGGCGACCAGCTGACGGACGAGGGAGCGTGACCGAAGGCAACGAGGAGCCAGTGTGGATTGAACGGAGTGACAAAGAGCTGTCACACGAAGATGGTAACACAATGGTACAATCCGAGTGGTTGGCAGTTCGACTGCGAGGGCTGTGAGGAGTGAAACCTCGAAAAGATTGGCCACTCGAATTAGATGAATGCGGAGAACAAGCAGTGCTTGGCAGAGAAGCACGCTGTGGAGAATCAATACCCAAATGTATGGTATGAGAAGATGGATGGCCGCTCGAAGCAGGAGTGGAAGAAATAGGGGCAGACTCAGGGAGGTTCACCTGAGGCTCAATGAAAGCTGGTTTCACTCAGTTGAGTGAGACCATGCTTACAGAGTCTTTTATGAGGAGATCCATGTTATTCTTGGAGCGTTTGACGACCTTGTAAGGACCTATGTAGGGCGACTGAAGTGGGGCTTTGATGAGTCGTCTCTGAGAAACATGTACTCACAAGAGTCCAGCGTGCGTGGTACGTACACGCGCGGAGGTGTATGAGTAGCCGGAGGTGGCAGCTGAATTTTGCTGCAGTGCAAGCGCACTTGCTCGAGAAGTGAAGGGAGTTCAGAGGGCCATGGAAGTGGGGTGGGGTGGGAGTGACTAATTCTCCAGGCAAAATCAGAGGTTGGCCATACAAAAACTCGGCTACGGAACCCTTGAGGTCTTCCTTGAAAGTTGCACGAAGGCCAACAAGCACGAAGGGCAGTGCTTCTGTCCATAGTGATTCATGGCAATGCAAGGCAGGCTTTAAGGGGCGATGCCATCGCTCGACAAGCCCATTGCTTTGGGGGTGGTATGCGGAAGTATGAATTTTGACAATACCACACATTTTACATAATTCGGAGAAAACTGAAGACTCAAATTGTCGTCCCTGGTCAGTGATGAGGTAAACAGGTGAACCAAATCTAGAGATCCATGAATCTAAGAATGCTCAACTTACTGTCTCGGAGGTAATGTTCAGAATAGGCACAGCCTCAGCCCACCGAGTCATCCTGTCAATAGTTGTAAACAAGTAACGGAAACCCTCGTAGGGGGGCAAAGAGCCTACGAGGTCCACATGAACATGGTGAAACCAGCCTGGCGGTTGGGCAAAACAGCCAAGGGGTGGGGAAGTGTGCCTGGAAACTTTGTTCTATTGACACAACACGCATGTCCTGGCCCAAGAGTGACAGTCGCAGCGCATGTCTCTCCAGACAAACCGATCGGCTACCAGACGGGTGGAAGCTTTGACACCGGGGTGTGCTAATGTGTGTAATTTGTCAAAGACCTGGCGTTGAAGGGGCTTAGGAATGAATGGCCGCAATGTACTAGTCGATTCATCACACCACACTAAGTCAGATATGCCAGGGAAAGTAGAGCGTACCGGTTGGACAGAGGAGCTGTGGTCCAAAATTAACTGCATGGTATCGGGGTCTGCCGATTGCAACCAAGGTAGGTCCGTTAAGTCAAGCACCAACTCATGAGAGAAAAATCAGCAACCACATTGTCCACTCCTTGGATGTAGCGAATGTCATTTGTAAATTGCAAGATGTAATCGATGTGACGAAAGCATCATGGGGGCGTATCAGCCGCAGGATTTTTTATGGCAGGAACCAACGGCTTGTGATCAGTGAGCACATAGAAATCTCTTCCCTCAACATCAGTTGTGAAGTGTCTTATGGCCTCATAAACTGCAAGTAATTCTCTGTCGAATGCTGAGTATTTCTTCTGCGCGTTGTTTACCTTTTTTGGGAAAAACTGCAGTGGGGTCGTAACACCATTGTACGTCTGACTCAGTACTGCACCAACAGCTTTGTCACTAGCGTCAGTAGTGATAAACATTGTGGCGTCCGCACATGAGTGAGCAATAGTGGCAGCGGAGGCCAACAGCAGTTTGAGTTCATTAAATGCCTTGTCCATGTCTGGTGTCCATGGGACGTGGCGGGTGCCAGAAGTTTGTGGGCCAGCGAGAGCATCTGTGAGAGGAGCCTGCACCGCAGAAGCGGCTGGCAAATGTTTACGGTAATAATTAGCTGTTCCGATGAACCTGCATAATTCCCTATACGTCTGGGGGGCATGGCATCTCGAGAACAGGCTTGATCTTGTCCTGCGGTGGTGTCAGACCGTCCAACGACACAACATAACTTAGGAATGTGACGGATTACTGGTGCAATTGAGTCTTTTTATTGTTCAGTTCAATAGCAGTGGCTGCTAAAATATCTGTCACGACTTGAACACGCTCCTCACTCTGTTCCAAAGTAGAAGCAAAAACCGATATGTCGTCCATGTATACGAAACAAAAGTCTAGATGGGATAAAGTTTGATTGATGAAACGCTGCCACGTTTGGGCTGTGTTTTTCAACCCAAACAGCATAAATTTGTATTGAAACAGCCCGAAGGGCGTGGTTATGGCAGTCTTTTCAATATCCTCCGGAGCCATAGGAATCTGATGAAATGCGTGCTTACAGTCCAAAACAGAGAAGTACTTTGCACCTACGAGCGCATGATTGAAGTCTGCGGTGTGTGGGACCGGGTATTTATCAATGATGGTGTGGGCATTTAAACGTCTATAGTCTCCGACCATACGCCAAGTACCGTCTTTCTTGTGGTCAAACAGGATAGGACTAGCCCACAACTGGAAGAAAGTTCAATTATTCCCTTTTGTAATAGGTCATCTAATTGTTCTTTTGCAATTTTCATAAATTCCGGCTTGAGGTGGTGTGGGTGTTGCGATATGGGCGGCCCATTGGTTAGATGTAACTGATGAACTGTGCCACTGCAATATGTGGCGCGGCACGACAGTCAGATGTCCGTGAAGCGCAGCAGGTGGTGGCGGACAGGCAAAGCTGTGGCGCTGAGGGCACGGAAGTACAGGTGTGCCAACCGCTCGTAGGCTGCGTAAAGGCGGGCCATGCTGCTATGAGCGCTGTAGGCACAAGTGGGCGTGGCCGAACAGCAGATGGCCGTAGTTCATTGCCATGAGCTTGGGAAGTTAAGTCTCCATTCAGAATGCAAGGAACATGAGCACTCGGGCATACACTGTCATTACAAGAGGGGATGCTGACACAGTTTACAGAGTTCACAACATTGTCGTTAATGTGTGCAGGCAGGAGAACACCAGATTGGCATGGACTGACCTTGTCTGTAGCCGACGAGTTGTCTGCTTGTAGTGTCGCGAGGTGTTTTGTGTGGAGGCCAACTCGAGGTGTATGTTGCGGAGATGCAGCAACATATCCATACATTCCATCTGCAACTTTGAAAACTTGGTGCATTCCACTAGCCACTTGTTTGTCCAAGATTGCAGCTCCAAGGACAGGTTTAAACACTTCTTAGCACAGCACACATATTTGGTGTTAGCCGAACTGTCACTCGGTGGAGTGAAAGGAATATGTTTGTTTAGTGGGGGGTAAAACACAGTATTTTGCACTAAATCTAGTGACAACTGATAGTGCTTGAGGAAATCAATTCCGAGAATAGGTTCTTCGATTGTTGATGCTAAAAATGTCCACTGAAGCTTGCACTCGGGCGAAAGTTTCACTGTATACAGAGTAGAACCCGAACACTGTAGGGTAGACAAGTTCACTGCACAAAGTACTGTTTTGTGTGGTTGCACTTTATTGGTTGCTAGGTGAACCAGCAGCAAAGAGACGTCTGCGCCAGTGTCTACCACAAAATGCACACCTGATTGTAAATCGCGGACATAGACTCGACCACACTTACTGTTGTTGTCCGAAACGGAATGCAACGTTGGATGGTGCCTGTTGTTTACATCGCAGGAGGTGGCAACGCAGTCTACCTGCAGTTAGAGTTTGGGTAAGAACACGGTGACTGGCATTTGCGAGCTTGCTCCCCAAATCTTGTATGATAGAAACAGTAAGGTTGGGCAGGCCTGTGCTCCTGTGGGTAGTTGCTAGGTGACGGAGTATGTGACCCAGAGTCTTCCACAGAGGCCGATGCACTGTCATTGCGGGGAGTTGAAGGTGCAGGCAGGATGGCTAGTTTAACAAACTTGTTATTAGCAGCACCAGACAAGGGCGTGGTGTCAGAAAGCTTCTTAGTGTGGTCACGTCCAGAATGCAGTGCACGGAGCCCATGTTGCCTGGCGGAGTACGCTCTGTCGGCGACGTGTAAACATTCATTTGCTGGCCTATCTTCATACGCATAGATTGCAGTCTGGACAGGCAAAGGCAGCTTTTCTGTCCAGATTTCTGCGAGCATGTCATCAGGCATAACTTGCTCATTGACGAGAAGACGGATGCACTGCCACAACTGGGACGGAGACCTGTCACCGAGACGCTCTTCGTGGATGAGCTGTCGCACATTTTCTCTCCTGGTTTTCGAGACACACTCCAGTATCGTCTGTTTTGCCACAGCATACTTCCCTGCTAGGGGGGTGCTTTGACCAGATCGTAAATTAAATCGATGCGGTCGTGAAGATAGTTCATGAGGCAGGCGAAGTGTGCACCGTCGTCCAAAGCACAGACATTGAATGTTTGCTCAACCAGGTTAAACCAGAACTCCGGGTGAGCGGGTTTGAAGTGTGGTAGTTTTGGCAGATTCGGCACTGCAGTCACTGCGGAGGTGCACCTATTTCTTCGGATGGAAGTAGAGCATGCAGAAGATAGAGAGTCCAAATTATTGGCATCCCGTAATGCGGGTATCGCGAAATTCACTTGACACTGGGGGGAAGCTGAGAAGCGACGGACGCTCGAACAGTGTGAGGATCGTAGTCAAAATGTGCACTCTCATTGATGTGGTAGCTCTGAGAGAAGCCACAAGTACTTAAGTATGCCGATGAATGTCTGTTATGCACTCTGTATTCACTCAACCGTGAATGGTGGGGCTGGTTGTAGATGTCCAGGTAATTACTGTCCAGCACAGATTTGTTGACTTGATTAGAAGCAACACAAGGATCCCACACATGTCCACTAGGATGCACACTCGGTGTGGTATTTGCTGTTTGGCAAGCATTGAGCACCTGTTGACTAGCTGGCGCAGAAGGATACACACGTGGCGGGAACTGATTCGAGTTTGAATTTACTACTGGATTTTCCAAAGTAGCAAAACTTCGCTTGACGCCACGAACTGTATTGAATTGTGCATTCGACACAGGAGTAGGAATGTTCTGAACAACACTCTGTGGAGATCACATGGAAAGGTCTAGGCTAACAAAGCCAGAGTCCACGACTGTTGGCAGTTGGAAGAAACTGGCGGCACTCGATGAATTCCACTGCATGTTTGGACTGAAGGATTCCGAAGAGTCTTGTGGCATGTCCACTACAACGGCAGGAGTGCTGGAGAGATGTTGCTGAAATCCGGAGAGTGCTGAAAGGCCATTGTCTGAAGCTGAACAATGGCCCTTGCGATCGCGAAGAAACCCGACGCGGTAGGCGCGTAAATAACCTTCTGGCGGTAACTCGGACGCGTATTACACAAAAAATGGGATCACCAGTGAGGGAATAGGATATAGTTGTAGGTAAACAACTAGAATTCTCTCAGATACAGATTTATTAGCACTTCGCTTCTACACAGGTACAAGCCCGGAGGCTAACTGCCGTTAGTGGCCAACATCCTCCCCAAAGTCCCCTCCTCAAAGATAGCACACTTATACACTGAACAAATATCGATATTTATGGCGCTCTATGCCACAGGGTAATCATCTCATGGTAAGTACCACAGGGAGTGAGTTTTTCAGAACCACATGGGGCTATAGCAGAGAAGGTGTTGAAAATTGTAGCAGACAAAGTAGATACAATATGAGCAGACAATGGAAAGTTGTAAAATATAAGTGGGCAATGTAACATTGTCTAAGAGACAAAAAGCACTTCGGGCTAGTGTGAAGCAAATAGCTTTTCACAGTTTTCTGCAATATGAGAAGGATTTGTGGAGGAGATCTGAAGAAGTGAGGAAGGAGGTGAGGACAGAAAGAAGGAAACGAGAAGCAGCAGAGAGGTGGGACAAACAGAAATTTAAAAGGGAGAAGAGTCCTGTGTTTATTTTACCTGTTCCTGCAATACATCCCACTATCATTGACATAGTTAAGCCTGTTATCTCTGTGAGGGTAGGACAAAATTTGACAACTCATGGAATGAGCTTTTCTGTGGTAAAACAAAGATAATTAATGAAGAGAGTACTGGCATTGTGTAGATACCTGTAAGTTTACTCAATGCATAGATTATTAGCATTGTTGGCCATAATAAATAGAAATAGCAGCTCCGATATCATGTATAAATACGGAGTCTGAAGTACCTGTAGTGCCAGACAAAGTAAGGGTGGGCTGTATGGAAGTGAATAATATATGGATAACAACATAGGTGATCCAAGAGCTATCCCATTGGGGGATGATGGGTGTTGTTTAGAGGCTGTGGAACCTGGCCCAGATGTACAGGGAAGTACATCTGCCACTAGTTTTTTTGTCATTCAGAGTGGAACTGCAAATGATGATGTTATTGTAGATACTATGGGAAATGCACAGGAGGTTCTTGAATTTCTTAATCGTGTTGCTGGTGTTGCAGAAGAAGTGGTACAGACGCATATATTTCCTAAGCAGCCCAGTGAAACAGTAAGTTTTTCACAGATAGAATGCCCAAAATTAATCTAAGAGTATATGAGTTGTTGGAGAGTGTTTAGGCCAATAAGATTATACTCCAAGAAACACAGAGCACCAGATGCCTTTTTGAGGAGCCTGTCACCCAATATGTATAGAAGGGTGCCCCAAAAGACTTGGACAGTGCTGTCACGTTGACTACAGAGTTTGAAGGAATTGCTACAGAAACAGGGATTTGTAACAAGCAATGGGTGTTTTCTGCTAATCTGAAATGTTACAGATGTGGATGATTGGGGGATGTCCAGACAACCTCAGTGGATTAGAAATGGTGTAGTATAGTGGAAATTATGAGAGGCAGGAAACATAATTTTTTGTTGTCAGTGGCAAGTCAAGACCTTGTAGGTCAGATGTGATTGAACCCCTGTGCTATATGTTGTGTGGAGTGGGGGACAATGATGTGAAGTCAGTGGCGTCAGTGATATTAATTTTTCAATTTGGGACAATCCAGTTTGAACAATGTGTGAAAGTAGTGCCTCATGTAAGTGAAGGTTCCTGCATGGTCCAGGAGTTAGACTTCCTGTTATAACAGCATACCAAACTTGAGCTCTGGCAAGAATGAAGGAACTTAGGATGACATTACAGCTAGGGGAAACTGTTATCAATGAAGAACTATCACAAGGTTTGTCTAACTCAGGGGACAAATTGATTAAACTGCATACAAAAAAGGCTTGATTTGACTGATATTGTGTCAGAGGGCAACGGCTAGTTGCTTGGGTGGTTGTAGGACCTGAATTGCCTATTGATATGTTGCGCACAGTAAAGCCACTAGAGGAGAACAATGTATTGGACACATCACATTGTTTTGTGAGAAGAAGCACTGTATGTATACAAGAAAGAGCTGGTAGGAAAATAGTACCTGTGAATATAGATAATTTTGTCAACCATGAAATGAAGCTAACAAAAGGGCTGGGGGTAGCAAATTTAGATGTCCTAGAGGAGGATGATTGGAACACATCAAATGTGAACTATAACCAGATGCAAGCCACCACTAAAAATTGCATTATGTAAGAAGATAGAGCACCAGGAAGGAACAGAAAAGTGTGGGATCAATTCAGGTATGTGTAGCAGGAGATATTGAACATATACGAAGAAGGGTATCATGAATTGTTATACATTTGTTGGAACATGGGAGAGTGTTATGTAAGTGGGGAAAAATGTGAACTGACAGATCACTGAAGATCGAAACAGGGCTTTCACAGGAATGTAGCACTAAGCACCAATAACACTATGAAATAGGGAATCAAGGAATGTACTACAGCCCTCTACATATCATTCCTGTAGGATTGCAAAGCTGAGGTAGGGCTAATTACAGCTCACACAGTAGCATTTAAGCAGTCAGTCTTTGTGCACTCTGTACATGAGTGGAATGATAAGAAATATATTAAGAAGTGAGAAATGCTACTCCATAGTGGCTTGCAGAGTATAGTTTCACGAAATTCAAAGAGTTCAGAAAGGTTGCCCAGCACTGTGGGGTCAGGAAAGACTTACCAGACAGGATAAGAAGGGAAGACTGACTGTTGTGGACTGCACCAGACAATATTTGAAAATCTGAGTGCCTGAAGGTGGAAGAAAAGGTAAAATGCAAGACAGAGATTACTGCCAAAACATCATGCATTTGTTAATGAGAGTGGAAAGCTAAGTGCATTTTATGTGATAGAGGTGGTAAGCAGGGGAATAGACAGGCCAGAAAATGAAAAAGATAGAAAACTAAAAGGTAGTGAAACAAGGGGTAGTTACCATGAAAATATACTGAGACAAAAGAAATTAGCGTAAATTAAGACCATGTGGGTGGCAAATTAGTTAGTTAGTTTCTTTCACGTTCCATGGCTCATTTTGCCTGATAAATCGTCATGATGTGGAATGAGTCATTTTACATTCATCTTTCAAATTAATCTGTACATCATGAATTAGTTTTTTTTTCCAAAATGAAAACAAGATATACAGATTGAATTAGCAATTCCTGACCCACCACCTTTTACACATTACAAACATAGCCATTCTTCTACAGAGCAGGAGGAGTTGTCAAGAAGAAACTTTTTCAATTTATTTTCAAATTTTACCTTGCAGTCTGTTAGACATTTTATATCACTGGGTAAGTGGTAAAAAATTTTCGTTGTGGTGTTGTGCACCCCTTTCTGTGCTAAAGACCTTAATGTTGATTAATTAATGTCATTTTTTCTTCTAGAATTGTAATTAAGTACTTCATTGTTCCTTTTGAACTGTAGTGGATTATTTACAACAAACTTCATTAGGGAATAAATATACTGTGAGGCAATAGTCAGAATGTCCAACTCCTTAAACAACTGTCTACAAGATAATCATGGGTGAGCACCACATATTACTCTTACAGCAGGTTTTTGGGCAATGAAGACCTTCTTTCTTAAAGGTGAATTATCACAGAACATTATTACATATGACATTACTGAATGAAAATAAGCAAAATATGTCAACTTACTGCCTAAAATTTGCTGTGATTCTAAGTGCAAATGTGGCTGGTGTAAATTGTTTTAGGAGTTCCAAAATGTGTGTTTTTTTTTTTTAAATTCTCATCAATATGGACACCTAAGAATTTTGAACTTTCCACCCTATGTATTATTTCATCACTATCTGTTACATTTATCGCTGCTGCAGTACCCCTAGAGGTGCAGAACTGAATATGATGTGTTGTTGTGAAATTTAGGGTGAGACCATTCACAAAAAACTAGTCAATGACTTCGTTTACCATTTCTTCCATTGCTATATGTATACTGAGAGTGATCACAATACTGGTGTCATCTGCAAAAAGAACTAACTCTGCTTGTTGTACATTAGACTGTAGATCATTTGCACATATGAGAAACAGTAGTGGACCTAAGATGGAGTCTTTCTCCTCAATCAGAATTATGTCCCTGGGTTCTGTTGGTTGAAATACTACTAAGTACAACTTTCTGCATTCTTTTGGTTAGATACGACATAATCCGTTGGTTGATTATACCATCAGTCCCATAAAACTTCAATTTATCTAAGAGTATACTATGATTCACGCAATCAAATATCTTGGATAGGGCACAGAAAGTACATATCAGTGCTATTTTGTTATTTAAGTCCTGTAGTATCTGGTGTGTGAACATGTAAATGGCATTCTCAGTAGGGCAACCCTTCTGAAACCCAGACAGTGAATTGCTGTTATGAGAGTTAGTTCTTAACATATTGCTGTGATCTTCCTCTTGAACTGTTGATCCCTATGCTTTATTAAATACATTTGCTACCTGTGACTTGTCTTTTATAACCCTTCCATTCAATATAATAGTAATGTTGTCCTCTTCTGTGATGTTTGTCCTGTCTCTTACTGCACTATATTCCATATTGCCTTAACTCTGTTGTCAAACATACTGATTTCTGACATTATGTGCATGTTTATTGATTTTTTAATAACCTTTCTTAATAATTTTGAGTAGTTTTTGTAGTGCACATGTAGTTCAGGGTCTCTACTCGTTCTTTCCAAAAGATACATTTCCTTTTTCCTTTCACAAAATACTTTAATCCCCATAGTCATCCATGGTTTTTTACATGGCTGTTTAATGTCCCTTCTGATTAACTTATGCAGAAAGCTATTTTCAAATACTGATATGAATTTTTCATGGAACAGATTAAATTTTATATTGGCATTTGGTTCATTATAAATTTCATCCTAGGTTGTTCTTTTGTAAACTACTATTAAAAACATTTGCCCTGTGGCCATTAATGATTCTGACTGACTTCCACTGAGGTGAGTCCACACTGTAAGGCACTATGTCATTTATCCTGACTAACTGTGCATCGTGATTAGAGAAAGCATTTGGTACTGGGTAAACAGTTATTTTCTTGCTTTGTGCCTCATCAAAGAAAATATTATCAATTAGGGACCTGCTGTCTTTATCCACCCGTGTTAGAAAGTTAACTACTGAGAGCAAATCATAGAACCCAAATAAGGTTTCCAGAAAATTTTTCCTATCAGAATCCTTTAGAAAATCTGCATTGAAGTCACCACAGACTATTAAGTGCTTGTTGATGTCTGACAGACAGCACAGCAAAGAATCCAAGTTCCTCATAAATAATTCAAAATTTCCCAATGGGGATCTATATACTGTTACAATTAAAAGTGAACTGTTTTTCAGCATTAATTCACAAACACACACTTCTATGTACTGATCACTACAAAAACTACTGTGTCAATGCTTTTGAACTTGCGTTCTGTTTTAAATATATGCAACAATGCCTCCTTTTCCCATATTAGTTTTGCATGGGTAAGCTGCTAGACTGTAATCTTTTGTATGTAACTTATCTAACCCTATGGTCATGTGCTGCTCAGACAGGCACAGGGTGTCTATCGTTTCCTCTAAATTTTGCAAGCAGGCAAGAATCTCTTCTACCTTATTATTCAATCCTCTAATAATTTGGTGGAATAAGCCAACCTTACTTTTCTGTGCATTCTTGTGAGGATGTTCTGTAATAGTGACTTCTTTCAAAACAGTGTGCCTGAATCTTGATTCTAACATAACAAAGGTGCCCTTCTGACACCAGTAACAACAGGGATGTTGCATTGTGTGATGGTGGCCCCCTGTACATTTCCTGTAAGAAGTTCAGCCAACCTATTTCTCTCTCTCCTACTCAGGTGCAGGCCATGTCTAGTATAACCTCATCTCCCAATTGTAGCAATGGGCACTGCACTCATATGAGAATTCATTTCAGTCAGAATTAATCTGCTCAGCTCAGAGTTAACACAGCTCACAGCAGTATTAACCCAGGGCTGGTCATGGTGCTGCAGGACCTCCATGAAACTCAACATTATTTGTGTGTGTAGATGCTACTCCTATTTTATCCAGGTCACCCCTAATGCTGTAATTACTGTTCTTAGCCAGGATATTTCCTGCTCCACCTACTATGATGATCTGACCCTCTTTGCCAAAACCTTTGCAAAATTTTCCTATGTACTCTGACACCTGGCTAAGGCGAGTTCTTGGCTTTACAATAATTGTGACCACGTACCCTACCCATAACTTTTCCTGCACTATCTGGCCCACACAGCTCCCATGGGTATCACCTAGCAGTAAGACACTCTTCTTTCTATTCTCTTTTGGTACCGACCTACATCGAGTTTCTTGGCTAGAAGCCTGCTGCATCCTAGTGTAACCTGCAGCTGTAGGAAGGATGTGTTGCAACGTCAGTTCCAATCTGCGTTGTTTTGAGAAACTGGTGTCTGGGGGGAGAATCCAGACATCATGTGTGGCGAAATAGGGGCTGAGGTGATGACTGTCATGTTGTAGAGCATGCTCTGCAACAGGATATTGTGTGTTGCAAGTATACACCCTCTGACTATGCCCATTCATCCTAACTGATAACTTGGTGGTAATCATGCAGATGGAGAAGGCCAAACAGTGTTTACATAACAGCTGGTATATCACATGTCATTTCACAGGTGGCACTCCCTTTGGTAGTACGTGTTTTGCCACTTACAGGGCTGGTATATGGGTGTTGGTAAGAAGGTGCATAGTGTAAGTCTTACAGCAGGGATGGTCCCAGGAGCAGGAACCATAGTGTAGGAAAATGGGTGCAGAAGGGAGCATAGGGTCTGGGATACTGTGGAGAATGGTATGGTGATGAAAGTTATTCTAGGTGTGATGGGCAAAACATCAGACTGAATGGGCCTCATTTCAGAGCAAGATTGTAGGAAACCATAGCCTTGTCAAATTAGCTGATTAATACATTCAAGACCAGGGTAGTACTGAGTGACAATAGGTGTATTACTAAGAAGGTTTTTGGAGGGATCAGCTGCACCAGAATTGGATGTGATGATCTGATAAATCTGCTTTTGAACTAACCTGGTGGGGTAATTACATCAAGTGAAGGCTAGTGTGAGACTGGTGGTGTATTGTATGCCTCGAATGTCAAGGCTGTATGGGAGGAAATGTTTGACATGGAAAGGATGACAACTGTGAGAATGTAAGTACTGTTGTTTATTAGTAGATTTAATGTGAACAGAAGTGTATAGCTGACCTAGATTTAATGTGAACAGAAGTGTATAGCTGACCTTTGGTGAGGATTAGGTCAATGTCAAGGAAAGTGGCATGGGATTTGGAAAATGACCATGTGAAATTTAACTGGGAGAATTTATTTAGAGATTCCAAGAATTTTAACAAATCACCATCACCATGAGTCCATATGGCTTATGGATCCCAGGAAAGCCCTCTCCAAGGTGCTTGAAATCAGGTGGTTGCTGACTGAGGAAATGTTCAACAGCAGACAGACCATGTACATGGGGATGTTGGTATACAGGGAGGCGACATCAATGGTGATAAGCAAAGTGTGTGCTGGGAGAGGGATGGGCACAGATTTCAGATGATCTAGGATATGGGTGGTGTTTTCAATATAGGAGCAGGTCTTGATCAACTAAGGCAGATATATGTTCGCTCAGTGCTTTTAAACGAGCAACTATGGGACAGTAAAGTGATTTGGTTTGTGAATCTTAGGAAGAAGGTAAAATGTGAGGATACATGGTTTGGGTGGGGTAAGAAGTATTATGGATTGAGGTGTTAGTCCTTAGGAGAGGCCTGAATTTTAAAAGAGGAAGTGCAAGGCTAGGATCTTAATGGCAGATTCTGTATGTAGAGGTGTCAGACAGAGCGTAGACCTTTGCTTACCTACTCTCATCAGTGAGGCACCACAGTGATAGATCCCTTGTTCGCTGGGAGGGTAATGACGGAGTGGTGATGAACCTGGAGTACTGCAGAGGACAGGTGAGGGTACTGTCGCAGGGACCTGAGGATGTGAAGCAATGCTGGATGTGAGAAATTAAGGGATGAGGTAGTGGAGGTGGATCAAGTTGGGATCGTCGTCAGAACAGTTCAAGGCTGGGCACATTGTTATGTTTGTTGATGGAAATATTTTGAGATTGGGTTGCAGAGTGTTATTTCCAGTTGACATTATGTGTGGAAGAAAGTAGGTCCTTCAACAAAGTAGCATGACTGAATGCTGATTTAGGGCTGAATGTGAGATCCTTGGATAATACCAATAATGTAGGGTGGGAGAGTGCCTTAGATGAGAGATTGAGAACACTGACTGTTGTGACAGGTCTTTATGATCATGAGTTCTCATTGGTCTGGGAGGGAATGGTGAAAGCTGGGGATGTTAAGAAGGTTGGCCACACTCTGTTTGTAGGAGAGGAGTGGTGGTGATTGTGCGGCTGTTCAGGGAGTTTCAGAGGGATAGGAAGGAAAATGCCACTATTGACGTAGTTTAAGAGAAGATAGGGTAGCTTTTTGTGGTGAAATCTGGCACATTGTTACAGTTTGAAGTTGATTTGATGGACGATGTCTTCTAAGGAAACATGAGGGGCAGATAACTGCAGAATTTTGTAGAATAGAGAAGTCTGGTGGAGTGATAATTGGAAGATGAGGTTACTTAAGTCACAGATTAGCCAGTGAAGTGCAAGAGAGTGTTCCATTTGAAACTATAAAAGAAGCTAATGTAGAGTACGGTTACATCCAGAAGCAGGGCTTTTAATGTTAGGCCTTTAGGAGTAACTACCAGATTCAACCACATCAGAATGTGAGACCTTAAGTTCCCTAGTGTTTATCTCTTCTAGTGTGGCATCCACTTGTATAGGTTTTGGCAGATTTTATTGTATTTAACTTTTTGGCCAGATGTCCTTCATGACACCAGTCATCAAGGTAACCTAAGGAATGGAAGCCGTGTGCCTCATCTATCTGTGAATCATGTAACCATATCCTGTTGTTATTGTAGTTTATCATGTTTGCAGACTGTATTTCCTAAGACATAAGTTGACAATGAGCCCAGTATATTCTAAATGAGATGGGAAAATGCCTAAAAACCACACTTATCAATCCCTGTGTACCACACATAGTCATTAATCCACCATGTGGATACAATACGGGTCTCGCTCACCTCCCTGTCTTTCAGGCTAACACACTGCACTTTACATTGTATGAGCAGGTCAAAATAATTAAACTGAAACTATCAGCTCCCATCTTTTTCAGTGACCAACCACATCCACTCGAGGTCTATCCTGATTCTCAAATAATTACTTCCTCCCTCCCAACTTCCAGCCTCTCAAAAATCTCAAGTGGAGGAGGTAGCTCAATTAGTTATTTACATATTCCACACATAATTTGAATGATTCTTTTATCAAAATGATATGGAACAAGTCAGTTTACAGAATATGTATACACAATTACTGTTGAAATTTATGAAGACATTATTATTTTGGTCCTATTCATGCAACTACACATCTTTCACTGGCTACCTATTTTTAAGTAGAAATTGATCAATGGAATAGCAAGAGTTGTGCAGGAGAAATGATTTGAGTGAATATTGAATATTATCCTTGCTGGTTGTTTTTGTGCAATCAGTACTTTATTATTTTAAACATAGCTGCTCAACAGCAATGGTTCCACGTAATTAGATTAAAACTAGCCGACCAGTTGCAAAGGATAAAGTAATCTTTATCTAGGTTTCGATAGATTTAAATCTATCTTCTTCAGAAGGCGGCCTGAGGAAATGAACATCGTAATTTATACGAAAGGTATACACATAAGTCAAGATTAGAGTTTAACATATATTAAGAGAATCTTGTGTTACAAAATATGAGAAGGATTCATTGTACTTACAGTATTACATTAACATGGAGTGATATGTCATTGCCATTTTTACAAACATCTCCATAGCTCCATTAGTCCAAATAAAATATAGCCCTGAGAATAGGGTTTGTCAGATAAATAAAATTAAGTACATGGAAGTTGGAGAGCGCATAAGCAACTGAGTAAAATCGGCCTGCGTGGTAACACTGCGGCCAGGGCAGGTGGCGCTCAGGTCGCGAACTATGTGCCAGTCGGGCGAATATAGTATAGTAAAAAGCATTAATCATAAACTTAGAGAGCACGAGCACCTCCTCATTAGTTATGTGATCTACCCATCTAATCTTCAGCATTCTTCTGTAGCACCACATTTCGAAAGCTTCTGTTCTCTTCTTGTCTAAACTATTTATCGCCACATTTCACTTCCATACATGGCTACACTCCATACAAATACTGTCAGAAACGACTTCCTGACATTTAAATCTATACTCGATGTTAACAAATTTTTCTTCTTCAGAAACGCTTTCCTTCCCATTGCCAGTCTACATTTTATATCCTCTCTACTTCGACCATCATCAGTTATTTTGTTCCCCAAATAGCAAAACTCCTTTACTACTTTAAGTGTCTCATTTCCTAATCTAATTCCCTCAGCATCACCCGACTTAATTCGATTACATTCCATTATCCTCGTTTTGCTTTTGTTGATCATCATCTTATACCCTCTTTTCAAGACACTGTCCATTCCGTTCAACTGTTCTTCCAAGTCCTTTGCTGTCTCTGAAAGAATTACAATGTCATCGGCAAACCTCAAAGTTTTTATTTCTTCTCCATGGATTTTAATACCTACTCCGAACTTTTCTTTTGTTTCCTTTATTGCTTGCTCAATATACAGATTGAATAACATCGGGGATAGGCTACAACCCTGTCTCACTCCCTTCCCAACGACTGCTTGCCTTTCATACCCCTTGACTCTTACAACTGCCATCTGCTATCTGTACAAATTGTAAATAGCCTTTCTCTCCCTGTATTTTACCCCTGCCACCTTCAGAATTTGAAAGAGAGTATTCCAATCAACGTTGTCAAAAGCTATGTCTACAAATGCTAGAAACGTAGGTTTGTCTTTCCTTAATCTTTCTTCTAAGATAAGTTGTAAGGTCAGTATTCCCTCACGTGCTCCAACATTTCTACGGAATCCAAATTGATCTTCCCCGAGGTTGGCTTCTATCAGTTTTTCCATTCGTCTGTAAAGAATTCGCGTTTTTTCCATTCGTCTGTAAAGAATTCGCGTTAGTATATTGCAGCTGTGACTTATTAAACTGATAGTTCAGTAATTTTCACATCTGTCAACACCTGCTTTCTTTGGGATTGGAATTATTATATTCTTCTTGAGGGCTGAGGATATTTCGCCTGTCTCGTACATCTTGCTCACCAGATGGTAGAGTTTTGTCAGGACTGGCTCTCCCAAGGCTATCAGTAGTTCTAATGTAATGTTGTCTACTCCGGGGGCCTTGTTTCGACTCAGGTCTTTCAGTGCTCTGTCAGACTCTTCACGCAGTAGCATATCTCCCATCTTCATCTACATCCTCTTCCATTTCCATAATATTGTCCTCAAGTACATCGCCCTTGTATAGACCCTCTATATACTCCTTCCACCTTTCTGCTTTCTCTTCTTTGCTTAGAACTGGGTTTCCATCAAAGCTCTTGATATTCATGCAAGTGGTTCTCCTTTCTCCAAATATCTCTTTAATTTGCCTGTAGGCAGTATCTATCTTACCCCTAGTGAGATAAGCCTCTACATCCTTACATTTGTCCTCTAGCCATACCTGTTTAGCCATTTTGCACTTCCTGTCGATACCATATTTGAGACGTTTGTATTCCTTTTTGCCTGCTTCATTTACTGCATTTTTATATTTTCTCCTTTCATCAATTGAATTCGTCTGCAGCCTTCGCTATTTCATCCCTCAATGCTACCCATTCCTCTTCTACTGTATTTCTTTCCCCCATTCCTGTCAGTTGTTCCCTTATGCTCTCCCTGAAACTCTGTACAACCTCTGGTTCTTTCAGTTTATCTGGGTCCCATCTCCTTAAATTCCCACCTTTTTGCAGTTTCTTCAGTTTTAATCTACAGTTCATAACCAATAGATTGTGGTCAGAGTCCACATCTGCCCCTGGAATTGTCTTACAATTTAAAGCCTGATTCCTAAATCTCTGTCTTACCATTATATAATCTATCTGATACCTTTTAGTATCTCCAGGATTCTTCCATGTATACAACCTTCTTTCATGATTCTTGAACCAAGTGTTAGCTATTATTAAGTTATGCTCTGCACAAAATTCTACCAGGCGGCTTCCTCTTTCATTTCTGTCCCCCAATCCATGTTCACCTACTATGTTTCCTTCTCTCCCTTTTCCTACTCTCGAATTCCAGTCACCCATGACTATTAAATTTTCGTCTCCCTTCACTATCTGAATAATTTCTTTTATGTAATCATACATTTCATCAATTTCTTCATCATCTGCAGAGCTAGTTGGCATATAAACTTGTGCTACTGTAGTAGGCGTGGGCTTCGTGTCTATCTTGGCCATAATAATGCATTCACTATGCTGTTTGTAGTAGCTCACCCGTACTCCTATTTTTTTTGTTAATTATTAAACCTACTCCTGCATTACCCCTATTTGATTTTGTATTTATAACCCTGTATTCACCTGACCAAAAGTTTTGTCCCTCCTGCCATCGAACTTCACTAATTCCCACTATATCTAACCTATCCACTTCCCTTTTTAAATTTTCTAACCTACCTGCCTGATTAAGGGATCTGACATTCCACGCTCCGATCCGTAGAACACCAGTTTTCTTTCTCCTGATAACGACGTCCTCTTGAGTAGTCCCCGCCCGGAGATCCGAATGGGGGACTATTTTACCCTTGGAATATTTTACCCAAGAGGACGCCATCATCATTTATTCATACAGTAAAGCTGCATGCCTTCGGGAAAAATTACGGCTGTCGTCTCCCCTTGCTTTCAGCCGTTCGCAGTACCAGAACAGCAAGGCCATTTTGCTTAGTGTTACAAGGCCAGATCAGTCAATCATCCAGACTGTTGCCCCTGCAACTACTGAAAAGGCTGCTGCCCCTCTTCAGGAACCACGCGTTTGTCTGGCCTCTCAACAGATACCCCTCCGTTGTGGTTGCACCTACGGTACGGCTATCTGTATCGTTGAGGCACGCAAGCCTCCCCACCAACGGCAAGGTCCATGGTTCATGGGGGGGAGGGATAACTGTTAAGGAAATTCAAAGCTGATGCCATACGATGACTTTTGTGGTCGTCCATCAACATTTTTGGAACCCAACGAGCACAAAGTTTTTTGTGGCCTAAATGTTCAGTAACAATAGAATGTCCGACACCTCTTGAAACTTCTGGAATTTCAATACACAAAGAAGTTATCATGAACCTACGATTTTCTCTAACCATTCTGTGAACTAGTTCAGAAAGACTGGCTGTAATGACAGACTTGCGACCTTGGCCCCATTCACGCACAGCACCATCAGTCATGAAATTATTACCGTACACTTGGCTCATTCTCTGATGAATTTCTGCTGTAATATTCCCTTCTGCTTGCAGAAACCAAATTACACTTTGTGATTCACACTTGATGGGAGCAACAATGGCAGCAGCCGTGTTTAAGTGGCTGTAGTGCAACGCAGACTGATGCCTTGAGGTTGGTAATGGCGGAGAGTGTAGTGCAAGAGTTGCTCAGAAGCCTACAGAACATGTCCACTTTCCATCGCTGGCGTAGCTTCTATACTAAGCGATCAGAGGTTGAAAAAAAATAGCCCTCATAATATGCACCTTCCAGTTCAAGTTTTCATCATTATGTACATCCAGAAATTTGTAGCATTCTACCCTACTTACTGATTCGGTATGGCCATGGGAACCAGGCTGGCTCCTTCTTATGAGAACCTTTTCATGGATCACTTGGAGGGGCTTTCCTGGGATCCATAAGTCTTCAACCCCTGGTTTGATTTAAATGCATTGATGACATCTTTATCATATGGACTCATGGTGAGGCTAACATGCTAAAATTCCTGGAATCTCTGAATACCTTGTAACGACGACGACGCTGTACTATTGTACATATAAGTAATTTTTTTCTGATTTTTTGATAAACTTGTGTAATTGATGTTCTGAATTCATTTCTTTTTTTGTTTCATGTCATTATGTTAAGAAAACTGTAAATAAATTTCAATGTGAATATTAATGTGTATGTCAAATTTCAAGCAATATTTTAATAGTATTGAAATGTAACAAATGTTGAAACTGTTGTAAGATGTTTAAAATTGTAACTGTGCATCAGGTCCATACGTAGGCAGTGTGTTAGGATATGTAGAATGCAAAACCTCGGTTGAATACCGTCTGTAAGTGAGCAGTAACAGGTGGATGGCAGGCGAGCGCGGGAAAATGCGCGCGGGCGCTGCACGGCACAACGGACTCAGTAGTGGTTGGAGTTTGGCACTGTTTTGAGCAACACCTTCTGGAGCGAGGAGGCTCTCCTGGAAGACATAGCTTCATTGAGCCTCGGGTATGCCATTCCAATGCCCACACAGCATGGCAAAATTCCATAGGCACTAAATGGAAAAGTATTGCGACGCTAAGAAGATTTAAAGTGCCGATACGTCAAGAGCCATAGCTGTGGTTGTATGTGTGCTTAGTGCCTCGTCATCTCTCCACCCGCCAACCGCTGCATCAATACTAGCAGGTTGAAACTCTTAGTACTGTATTCGTATGGATCAGAGAGTGAACTGTGCAATAATAACCTAAATATTACCAGAACTTTCCTATCATTTAATTATCCGCACAACTGACCTAGACAGGGTCCTTTCCAAATATTGTGCAATCCGAGTGAACCGAAATGAAAAATTAAAATTTTTGTTAATATTAATTATTTGCAGACCTAGCTATGTTAGAATGATGTTTAAAGAAATATTTTATTAATGAACCAGTAAATGAATAACGAAGGTCTAACGAAGTTTAAAGATAACTTTAATATTGATATAGTTATGAAGTTTAATTATTTCGAGACAGTTATAAAGGTATTTAAATGAGCAGTAAATAGATGAAAAGAGTAGTAACTTATATACTGGAAATCTTGAATGCATAATAAATTCAGTAATCATTTTTTAAATACAGTGATCATAACAGTTTCATGGTCCCCCCCCCCCCTCCCCCCTCCTCCCTTTTTATTCATTTGAATTCTGAAGTGTTCTAAATTGGTTTGACCAGCAAAAGTTAAAGTCAATATAAAAGTCAAAATTTATCAGTGTTTTATCTTTGTCAAAATTGACATTTTGTGTGTGGCACGAAAGTGATATTTCTAGGGTAACCTATGCTCAATTTTAATCAGATTGATAGACAGTATAAAGTTTTGTAGTATACATTATAGTGTAGTGTTATGTATTCATGGGTTTTCCATATCAGTACAAAACGTGAAACTATCAGTTCAATAGATTTTCTGGCTCTAAAATTCTACTATATTATTCAGTGTTACTACTTGTTGTTTTGCATGAATATCTACCAATTTGTACAGGGAAGAAACTCAGTTAATGCCTATTTAGGCTGGCGCCTGTATTATTATCAAATTGGTAGCATCTTCAGTGTTGATTTTGGCCCATCCTGACGTGTAATTGCATTTCGAACTTCTTTGACGGACCATTGTTATTACAGAGTGGGTGTCTGATTTGCCACCATTCAAGTACACGCGGTCGATATCTATACCAAAATCCTTTCTCATAAGGTGAACCCCGCTCACTTACCATAGTACAGGCTTTAACGAGTACTGTGTCATGCGAAGGTTACAAGTGGCACCCGGTGACAGGACATCCAATTGTTTTCAGTCACAAATTTACGTGAATACCGAACAGTGGATGTTCAGTGCCACGAATTGCAATAATATTCAGTGAAGAAAATAGCAGTGAATGGCAAGTACGGTAGTGAGGTGTAATTTGCGTTCAGTATGGACAAGAACGTAAACACAGTAGATGCGCCGAGCGTAATGGAAGATGCAGCCGGCAATGACAGGAGTTTACGCAGCCAGATAACAGATGGCGTTAGTGGTAGACAATTGGCGTACATACAATACCACGAACATGTTAACAAACAGATTGAAATGTCGAGATCGCCTCGAACACAGAAAGGAATAAAACAGGAAGTAGAGGATGACTTTGTAGATGATAGTGGGTATGTGAACAAATCCACTGACATATTTGATTCACCACAGATAAAGAAAGAACCGAAAGATAATTTTGAAGTAGGATCGGATCACACTGATTCCGTAGAACAAGACAGTGTGAAATTTTAAGCGTGAATGACTTATTTGAACGATTAACCAAACAAATTGCAGGACAGAATGATCAGCTTAAAACACACATTGACGAGCAGCTTAAAAAACAAGTTGGTCAGATTAAAGCACAGGTCGAAGAACAAGGAATTAAAATTAGTAAACAAATAGAACAGGTAGAACAAAAAGTGGGTAATTTAAGTTCTGCAGTAAATACTATTAAGTCTGAAATTGACACAAGTAATAAAAATATGAATACTATGCAGGGGGAAATTGACGACATAAACAGTATGTTTGATGTTGAAATTCTCAACATCCAAGGGAAAGTAGAGCCTCTAGTTGCAACAAAAGTGACGAGAAAGTTTTCGGTCTTAAAACTGAGATTGTAAACGAATGCCAACATGGAATCTCACAGTTGAAAAAGGCAGTTTCAGATGGTGAAAGAAATTTAGGCGAAGAAGTTACCGGATGTGTACAAAAGTGTGAACAAAACTCATCGAAAATTCAAGGCAAAATTTTTGAACTCGAGAGTAAAATTAATAATAGACCTGGTGTGGTCTGTAATGGCACACCACCTACAAAGCTGTTGGAAGGTGAGGAACATTTCTATCCCATCAAGAAACATAACAGATGGCGTCTGTTAGATTTCATCAAAAATTGCGAGAGGATGTTTCCTAAACACTTGTCTGGTTAGGAGAAGATAAACATAGTAATTAGCGCCTTAGCAGGTGACGCTAAGCGCTGGGGAATTAACTTGAATACCGAACTAATGACGTTCGAAGAGTTTAAACAAAAGTTTACGGAAGAAGACTGGTCCGAACAAAAACAGGATCATTTGTGGTACGAGTTTATCATGGCCAAACTTCATGATAACAGGGGCAGGAATTCTTTGAAAGACTTCTGCGAATATTGGTACCGAAAGTTGACATATTTAAGAGGGAGAAGATTCGATTCTGAAATCGTAGGAGAGCTATATAAAAAGCTTCCAGAAGATTCAAAGAGATATGTGGGAAGCAATCATCACAGCTTCCAAGCGTTTCTCGAAAGGGTCAAAGATGAAGACCACTGGCACGAAAGTCGTGCCAATTATAAGAATTTTAGTAACAGGAATAACCGCAATAATGACTAGAGGAATGACTGCGATGTTTTTCGCGTCAACATGATACAGAGAGGTAGAGAGCAGAGGAAGAGGGGGTTATCCAGGTCACGGTAGAGGATGCACCGCGCAAAATAACCATGACGCGGGAAACTGATTTCCGCGAACGTTGCGGGCCAAACGGAAGGGGACAGAATATACCGGCCCCGATTTAAGAAACATTACCAGACTGACAGTAAAGTTATGAGACAGCTTAGGGACAGGCGTGGAACGACGCAGCATGTTGTTATGAAACAAGTGTCAGGTGTGTGCGCAGATGATTCATCTTCGCCGTGCAGTGCACTACATGTTAACAGGCGAGCGGAGCATCAGAGTGCAATGGCCCAGCCTAGCAGATCAGCTGTTAAGAGAGAAGCCGCTAGCAAGGCAGCAGAATTAGGTATGAACATTGCCATAAGAGCTGGCGAATACATTACGAGTGGTAATTCCGTGGCGAAGGAAATAGTAAATGGAACAGTGGATAAATAGAGAGGTGTGTTATCAATGAAGTAAATGGCAAGAATGAATTAGCTGAAGTAACTGATTGGCTTGTGCAGATCGACGATCTGTACAAGAGCCTCAAGCAATGTGAGTGGGAGGATTGTAAGCAGGAATATGAGGCAAGGAGGTTAATTAGTGAAAAAGGAAATAGTAGGGACGTCGATAAGGTGATGTGGCTCGAATTTAAAAAGGAGAGAGTAAATAGTGCCGTGCAAAGTACGCGTGCTGCCAATAGGACAATGGTTAAAGATAGGAAGGAATTGTAAGATGAAATCCTAAGCATTGACGAGGAAGTAACTTCTGTTAATGATCCACCAGCATTACAAGTTGTTACTGAAAGGCACCGTGGGGAAGGGGCAGGTAATTACCTACGAGTAACTGAAGTTCACGAGGATTACACTAAATATGAAGTAACGGGATGTGAGTAAAGCTGATAATGAGGTCGTTTTGCCAAAAGAGAAAATGGAGTTGAAATCAAAACCCGACAAAAATGCAGAGGAAGAACTTAGTGCCTGTCTCAGAAAAGCTTTTATGTTAGAACCTGAAAGCGATCCAGAATGGCTGGATTCTGACGATAGTTCAGATGACAGGTATTTCAGTACTAGTGAAAATAATGGGAATACAGCTAATTGCGATATTGTACCTACTGATGACAAAGTTTCAAAACAAAACCCAGATATTGAGACTGAAAACAGAAAAAAAGAGCCACCTGACGACTCAGTGTCAATGTTACAAAGAGTTAAAGTATTTGATGACTTTGAACTCCCGGAACCAAAGAAACCGCCAGATATAGGTGATGTGCAGGTCAAAAGCATATCTTGGGACGATGTTATTGTCGACCCGGATTTGCTTAGGGAAGAACACAACAATGAAAAACATTTGATGGTTAAACAAACTGTAATACCAGTTGAAATATATAATGTGAAATTGCAAGTACTTCTTGATATGGAATCTCAGATAAGTGCGATCTCCCAATCGTTTTTCGAACACATCTGATAAGCCTGGACTAGTAATTATGTCAGTGACTGGTGTAAAAATTGTTGGTGCTACTGGCAAGACTAGCAAGCCACTAAAGAACCAGATATTGGTTGAAATTAGTATAAAAGGACAAAAGTTTGAACACGATTTTTTGGTTGTGGCAGACTAGAGTACTGAAATGATTCTAGGTATAGATTGGCTTGATAAAGAAAAAGTTATTATTGATTGTATCCAGGAAGTGATCAGAATTAATAATGCGTCTACGAATTTGGAAATAAAATTTGAGGAAAATTGGAAGGTGGTAGATTCAGAAATTGGTTCTTTATTGTTGGAGATCGACCAAGTGAATGATGGTTTGAGAAACATGTATGAAATGTACCATGTCAAGAGGTTAATAGATGAGAGTAACAGGCAAAGGAATGATTTTAAAGAAATTGTGGAAAATTTGAAGGAGATATCTCCTGGTCAGAAAATAGAATTGCTTGATCTTTTAGAAAGTAATAGCACCGTATTTTCAGACAAACCTGGCCTAGTTAAGAACTTTGAATACCACATTGAGACATTAGAGCATAAACCTTTCTTTGTAAGACCGTTTTCGGTACCCATATCAAAGAGGCAGGCTGTTCAAGTGGAAATAGATAAAATTATAGAATGGGGTGTAATCGAACGTAGTAGCAACGAATATAATAGTCCCCTTATCATCGTGAATAAAAGGAATGGGGGAGTAAGAATAGTCATTGGCGCCTGGATTTTAAACAAAATTGTAAAGAAGGAAATAGACAGACCTGAAAATCTGGACGAAATGCTCCAAAAGTTTTATAATGTGAAGTATTTAACCAGTCTGGACATGACCGCCGGATACTGGCAAATCCCATTGAGCAAAGAGTCCCGTAAATATACTGCTTTTCTATTCGCCGGGAAATGCTATCAGTATAAAGTAGTGCCATTTGGGCGTAGCACTTCTGTGGCGGTATTTATTAGAGCACTGGACTTTGTATTAGGGAGAGAATTAAGTTCCCAGCTAACCATTTATGTAGATGACTTACTGATTGCTACTGAGGAATGGCAAGAGCATTGTGAATTATTGCAGAAAATTTTTGTTGCTCTACAAGCAGGGGGCATGACACTAAAGTGGAAGAAATGTGAATTCGTGAAGTCGGAAATAAAGTTTTTGGGGCATATTATTACTGTGACCGGGATTGGCAAGGACCCGGAAAAGTTAAGTGCAGTAGCAGAGTGTCCAGCTCCTAGAAATAGAAAACAGTTGAAAGCCTTTTTAGGTCTATGTGGGTTCTATAGAAAATTAGTCAAGGGGAAAGCTTTTAATAGTCCTCATTTGAATAATCTCCTTAAGACAAATAGTGCTTTTGTTTGGACTGAAGGGTGCATGAGAGATTTTGAAAATTTAAAAAGTGAACTCTTGAATGACAATATTTTGATCACCCTATACTGACAGAACCTTTCCACATGAGTACTGACAGTAGTGCTTATGGGATTGGTATAGAAGTTTTCCAAGAAATCTGTGATGGCAAAGAAATCAAACACAGGACTATCCCATTTGCAAGCAGAACTCTTAACAAAATATGAGAGAAACTACACTGTATCGGAAAAGGAGGCTTTAGCCATTATATGGGGATTAAAGAAATTCAGGAATTATCTTTGGGGCCATGAGCTCATCATACATACTGACCACAAAGCTTTAACTTTTCTTAAAGATTGTCGTTTACTTAATGGCAGGCTAACTCGTTGGGCTTTGTACCTGCAGCAGTTTGATTATGAGATTTGCTATGTTAAGGGTACTGAGAATTACGTGGCAGATGCTTTATCTCGATTGCCTAATGGTATGAGTGAAGTGCCCAATGAAAATGGTGAAGAGGGTACTTTCCAGATAAGGTATATGAAAGAGGTTTCAGGAAAAAAGAAAATTGAGCAAATATGTAAAAACATGAGGTACCATCAGAATGAGGATCCGACATGGAAATCCGTGAAGGTAAATTTTGACAGCGTGCGGTATCCTCAAATTAAAAACTGCTACAAAATCTTTAAAGGCATTTTATACAGGAGGAAAGATTTAGTCACTGAGGAATGGAGAGTATATTGGCCACACCAGTTTGATACTGATGTCATAGATTATTTCCATTTAGCATTGGGGCATAGTGGACCAAAGAAATGTTTGGATAAACTGAATAATGTAATAGTGATCGATGGTAGTGTCAGTAAGAAGGTAAATGAACAAATTAAGTTGTGTGATGTCTGTCAAAGGGCCAAAGTACCTAACAGAACTAGTCGAGGTCCAATGCAAAGTACATTATCCGAGGACACCCTAGAATTATCATCAGTAGATTTGTATGGTCCCCTCCCGAAGACTTCGAGAAATAGTGCATATATTTTAGTAATTTTGAAAGTATTCTCAAAGTTTGTAAAATTATGTCCCTTGAAAAAGGCAACAGCAAAAGCTGTATTTAATAGGATGGTTGAATACTTCAGTACCATCAGGAAACCCAAGGCAGTACTGTCTGATGATGGACCCCAGTTCATATCCAAGATTTGGAAAGAAGGAATGGAGCAAAGTGGTGTGGAGGTTAAATATATCTCAGCCTACCACCCAGCTAGCAAGCCGGTTGAGAGGTACATGCGAGAAATCGGGAGATTGTGTAGAACGTACTGCAGTCACAACCATAGAGCCTGGGGCAGATTTATATCGGACTTTGAGAATGTCATGAACACCTTACATCATGAGTCTACTGGGTTACCACCGGAAGAAATTTTGTTAGGCAGCAGAAGTAAAAGTTTAATTGAGGAAAAACTAGAGTTTCCATCTTCTACAAGCTTGGGGTTGAGACAAAAGAAAGAATTAGTCAGAAAAAGGGCAAAGCAAAAAGCTGAATCTAGATCTAAAAGACATGATAAAAACCTGAAAGTTTCAAAATTTAAAATTGGGGATTATGTTCTTTTATAAACCCACGAAAAATCTAGTGAACTGAACCATGAAATTTCCAAGTTTAAATATATTCATAATGGACCGTATATAATACAGAACATTCCACATGATAATGCTTACTACCTGATCTACCCAAAATCCAAGAAACCTTCAGGGGTAAGAAACGTGCTGTGCGGTTCTGGGCGCTACAGTCTGGAGCTGAGCGACCGCTACGGTCGCAGGTTCGAATCCTGCCTTGGGCATGGATGTGTGTGATGTCGTTAGGTTAAGTAGGTTTAATTAGTTCTAAGTTCTAGGCGACTGATGACCTCAGCAGTTGAGTCGCATAGTGCTCAGAGCCATTTGAACCATATTTTTTGTAAGAAACATTGTGGACCTGAAACTGTATGTTCCTAGGAGTGAGTGACCTAAGTACACTCAGAAAGCAATCTGCAGTAAATGTGTTGTATCTTACGATGAAACTATTTTATTCTAAATGTAACAAGTATTTGTAAATGTATGTATACTGTTGTCAGTGTGCTAATGTACTTATGTAAGTTTCAGATTACCAAATGTACTGTAAATGTAAAGGTGTATGGAAAACAGGGCTGAAAAGAAACAGCAAATGCTGCGAGTCAAATATAAGATGGGACTGCCAAAAATCAAAGTGGGCAGTATGAGAGTCATACTATAAAGGACTGCCAAACACCATAGAGGGCAGATAAATAGTCATAGGAGCATTGTAAGTGTGGTACAGGTGATGTGATAAAATGATGCGAAATGGACTGCCCAAATCTGAATAATAGGCAGCAAATATGTCGTGATTTTTCTAAATAGTATTGTGTGTTTATTAGTAAATACGGAAATGGACTGCCATTCAATGTAAGCAGCAACAAATTGTTTTATAGTGTATGTAGGTATTTGTATATGCTTTTTAGTTAAGTGTTTGTGTTCCAAATTTTGATTTTATTTATCTGAGAAATTTAATAATAATAAGTAATTTGCTACTTAAATCATGTTGTGATAGGAGGTTGGACTGTGCTAAAGGCACTTAAGTAAATGATAGGTAAATGTTCTCGATATATTAAAAAGTATAGGCCTATATAATGTGAGTGAAAGGAAGTTTTGTGATATAAAATTTTATGATGGTACATTCACTCAAAGATTCAGAACCCCTGTATAAATATAAAGTTCAGTGTTCCCATCAGATCTGCACTTAGTAAAATTTACTGGAAACAGGGGCATGTGTAACGACGACGATGCTGTACTATTGTACATATTAGTAATTTTTTTCTGATTTTTCGATGAACTTGTGTAATTGATGTTCTGAATTCATTTCTTCTTTTGTTTCATGTCATTATGTTAAGAAAACTGTAAATAAGTTTCAATGTGAATATTAATGTTTATGTCAAATGTCAAGCAATGTTGTAATAGAATTGAAATGTAACAAATGTTGAAACTGTTGTAAGATGTTTAAAATTGTAACTGTGCGTCTGGTCCATATGTAGGCAATGTGTTAGGATTTGTAGGATGCAAAACCTCTGGTGAATACCCTGTCTGTAAGGGAGCGGTAAAAGGTGGATGGCAGGCGAGTGCAGGAAAATGCGTGCGGGCACTGCACAGCACAATGGGCTCAGTAATGGTTGGAGTTTGGCACTGATTTGAGCAACACCTTCTGGAGCGAGGAGGCTCTCCTGGAAGACATAGCTTCATTGAGCCTTGCGTATACCATTCCAACACCCACACAGCATGGCAAAATTACATAGGCACTAAATGGAAAAGTATTGCGACGCTAAGATGATTTAAAGTGCCGATACGTCAAGAGCCATAGCTGTGGTTGTATGTGTGCTTAGTGCCTCGTCATCTCTCCACCGCCAACCGCTGCATCGATACTAGCAGGTTGAAACTTTCAGTACTGTATTCGTATGGATCAGAGAGTGAACTGTGCAATAATAACCTAAATATTACCAGAACTTTCCCATCATTTAATTGTCCTCACAACTAACCTAGACAGCATCCTTTCCAAATATTGTGCAATCCGAGTGTCCCAAAATGAAAAATTAAAATTTAACATAATAATAATTATTTGCAGACCTAGCTATGTTAGAATGGTGTTTAAAGAAATATTTTATTAATGAACCGGTAAATGAATAACGAAGGTCTAACGAAGTTTAAAGATAACTTTAATATTGATATAAGAATGAAGTTTAATTATTTTGAGACAGATATAAATGTATTCAAATGAGCAGTAAATAAGATGAAAAAAGTAGTAACTTATATACTGGAAATCTTGAATGCATAATAAAGTCAGTAATCATTTTTTAAATACAGTGATCATAACAGTTTCATGGTCCTCCCCCCCCCCCTCCCTTTTTATTCATTTGAATTCTGAAGTGTTCTAAATTGGTTTGACCAGCAAAAGTTAGTCAATATAAAAGTCAAAATTTATCAGTGTTTTATCTTTGTCAAAATTGACATTTTGTGTGTGGCACGAAAGTGATATTTCTAGGGTAACCTGTGCTCGATTTTAATCAGATTGATAGACATTATAAAGTTTTGTAGTATACATTATAGTGTAGTGTTATGTATTCATGGGTTTTCCATATCAGTACAAAATGTGAAACTATCAGTTCAATAGATTTTCTGGCTCTAAAATTCTACTATATTATACAGTGTTACTACTTGTTGTTTTGCATGAATATCTACCAACTTGTACAGGGAAGAACCTCAGTTAATGCCTAATTAGGCTGGCGACTGTATTATCATCAAATTGGTAGCATCTTCAGTGTTGGTTTTCGTCCATCCTGACGTGTAATTGCATTTCGAACTTGTTTGACGGATCATTGGTATTACAGAGTGGATGTAAGTCTGATTTGCCACCATTCAGGCACACGCGGTTGATATCTATACCAAAATCCTTTCTCATAAGGTGAACCCCGCTCACTTACCATAGTACAGGCTTTAACGAGTACTGTGTCACACGGAGGTTACAACCTTCAACCAACTAAATTTCACATGGTGCTATTCTGAATCCCATGACACTTTCCTTGATGTTGATCTTGTCCTCACCAAAAGCCAGCTACACATTTCTGTCCACATTAAACCTACCAACAAACAACAATACTTACATTTTGACAGTTTCCATCCTTTCCATGTCAAACTTCCCTCCCAAAAAGTCTTGGCACCTGAGGCAAATGTACTTGTTCGGATGCAGACTCTTCATAGCAATGCACCACCATTCTCACCTCAACCTTCATTGCACATAATTACCCCACTAGCCTAGTTAAAAAGCAAATTTCTTGGGCCATCACATCCAATTGTGGTACTGCTGATCCCTCCAAAAAAACAGCTTCCGAGTGCACTGTTGGTGACTCAGTATTATACTGGTCTTGAATGTGTTAACCAGCTCCTTCGACGGGGTCATGACTTCCTAAAATCATGTGCTGAAATGAGATCCATTCTGTCTGAAATTTTGCCCATCACTCCTAGAATAGCTTTCCATCACCCTCCCAATCTCTGCAATATTCTTGTCGGGCCCTATGCTCCTTCTGCACCAATCTCCCTACCCTATGGCTCCTACCCACGTGACCATGGCCATGCAAGACTTGTCCTATGCACCCTCCTACCACCACCTATAATAGCCCTGTAACTGTCAAAACATATACTATCAAAGGGAAATCCACCTGCGAAACGATATGTCATGTAGCAGCTGTTATGTAAACACTGTTCTGCCTTCTACATCGGCATGACTACCACCAAATTATCAATTAGGATGAAGGGGCATAGGCCGAGGGTGTATACTGGCAACTTCCAATATCCTGTTGCAGAGCATGCACTACAACATGACATTCATGATCTCAGCACCTGTTTCACCACACGCGCATCTGGATTGTTCCCCCAAGCACCAGTTTCTCAGAACTCCACAGGTGGGAACCAGCACTACAACATGTCCTTGGTTCTCGCCACCCACCTGGCCTTAATTTACATTAATTTCTACCATCTCATCATTTCTTCTCCCCAACTACTCTTTGCTTCACTCTGTTTTAGTTTTCTACATCTTTCATTGTCTTTCCCATCTATTTTTCACTGCCCCCCTCCCACCTCTTTTACATACAATGCACTTAACTTTTCACTCTTATAAACTTGTGCTTGATGTTTAAGCAGTAATCTCTGTCTGCATATTACTCTGTCTTCCACTTTATGCTCTCATGTTCAAACCTCATCCGATGCAGTCTCCAACAATCAGTCTTTCCGTCTCATTCCATATGGTAAGTCTCCCCTGACCTATGGTTCTGGGCGACTTCCCTGAAATCTACCCCATTTCCTAAACCTCTCCAGTCCTTTTCCTTCACCCTTCTTCCTTCCCCTACAACCCTTGTGCCTGAAGAAGGAGCCACTGGCTCCAAAAGCTTGCCAATTACAACCATCTTTTATGTGTGTGTGACCTGACGCTGCTTGATGAGTAGATTTTTTATCTATCCAATTAAATAAATTAATTATTGGTATGACTGTTTGTTGTACGGAACTGAATGTAGTGTGGTTTTTCAAAATTTAGGTACATTCCATTTTCAAAGAACAATAATTCTTGGAAAATATCATTTACTACCTCTTCTGTTGCTTACTTTCAAACTGGATTCATTATAACAGTAGTATCATCTGCAAAAAGTACTAGTTTTGCTTGTTGAACGTGAAGTGGAAGATCATTCTCGTACAAGGAATAGGAGTGGACCCAAAATTGAACTCTCTGGGACTCCCTTTGTGATTTTATCCAAGTCACTAAAATTTTCTACCTTTCTGACATTGGCTAAATTATTCAGCACAAGTTTGTAAAGTATGATACACGCCAGCTGTGTGAAAAGCATAAAATTTGGGATTTTCTAAGCGCGTATCTTCACCTTCACAATCTAATGCCTTGAAAAGATAACAAAAAATACTAATTGCTGATATATTATTATTTAAGGCTTGTACTACTTGATGAATGAATGTATAAATAGAATTCTCAGCCGAGCAGCCATTCTGGAATCCAAACTGTTATATGCTAAGTAACTTGTTTCCACTTAAGTGTGTGGCTACTCTCTAGTACATAACCTTTTCAAATATTTTGGAAAAAGATGCCACTAAGGAAATTGGACAATAATTGTTTAAGACTGTCTTGTCGCCTTTCTTATGAAGTGGTTTAATAACTGCACATTTTAACCTGTCTGGAAAAATTCCCTGTGCCAGTGATGCATTACATGTATTGTTATGGACATTACTTATTAAGTTAGAATAACATTTTAGAATTCTGTTTGAAATTTCATCAATCCCACAACTTTTGTTTTTCAGATTTTTTGTAATTATATTAATTTCAGTGAATATGTTGGTGCTACCTTTAGTTGCTTAAAGTTTTTTGGAATGACATTTTTAATATATTCTCTTGCTTTTTTAACTGAAATGTTAAGTCCTATATTTGCTGCTATATTTAGAGAGTGGTGGTTAAAAATACTTGCAACTTGTGAATTATCAGTCACAACATTGTCATTTAGTTTAATTGTTATGGTATATTGTACACGGACTGGCCGTTCAGTCTCCTGTTTCACAGTGTCCCATATAGTCTTAATCTTATTATCTGCATTATTTATTTCCATTAGGACACGCATACTTCTGGACATTTTAATGACTGTTCTTAAAATACTACAGTATTTTTTTGTAGTATAGCAAGTAATGTCAGCTCTTGACTTACTCTGTCTTTTACATGAGTTCAACTGTTACTCTTAATGAGATTTTAATCCCCTTAATTATCCATGGCTTCCTCTTCGGGGTACACCACCTTGATGAAGCACTGTCCGTGCGGGTGGAGAGGCTTGCATATCCACGGGAACCTGAGGGCTATGCTGAAGGTAGAGGACCTACTGCCGGAAAGGCCTCAGCCGATGGATCAGACTCACAACGTCCCTCCTTCCCTATCCACTCCTAGTCCTACCCTATTGCCTGACCCAACCCAAGATGTGCTGAGATCCGTGCTGAGGGGTGTATGGCACATGGGAAGATTGTCGCCAACGGAGCCTCAGGGATACCGAGCGACCTCCCTGAGTAATTAGCCTTACACTGCACGGGGTATTTGTGGTGTGGACCTTCTAGATCCATGTGGTGTTGGAGCCATCCTCATCGGACCACATGTACATTAAATTCAAGGTTGAAATGGGAATCAGACAGACCATGACTTATAGAAATCCAAGGAAAACAGACATATAGGAAGGACCTTGACTTAGGCTTATCGGAAATTAAAACCATGATAAGGAAGCCAGTAGAATTTGAGGAAGTAGCAGAGGCTGTTACCTCTGCCATAGTGACATATCAGGACAACTGCACAATCACCAGGAAGTGCACAAATAGGAGTGTTCCTTGGTGGAACAACAAATTGGAAACGCAAAGAAAACAGGTACGGAGACTGTTTAATGTTGTGAGACGTAAAGGACAATGCGCTAAATATCGTGAGGCCCTTGTCAGTTACAATATTGCACTAAGACAAGCAAAGGAGGCATCCTGGAAGGCATTCTGTGAGGAAGTGGAAGGCACAGCTGTACAAGCCAGACTTCACAAGATTCTCACTAAAGTACCAACTAATCCAGGAGGTACGTTGAGGAAGGAGGATGGGGAATATACAAAGACAGCACATGAGATGCTGGAATTGCTCCTCAAAACTCACTTTCCTCAATATGCTCTGCAGGATAACACAGAGTGGGAACATTCCAGCCATTCAAGTCACCCGGCCCAGAAGGAATTTTTCCAGCTCTCCTGCAACAGGCAGGAAGAAAGCTTATAAGAATCCTATGCAGGCTATTTAGGGGTAGCTTAGCAGTAGGAATCATTCCCAATGTTTGGAGGGCAGTGAAGGTTGTCTTCATTCCAAAGCCAGGAGAATTGATCATACAAAGGCCCAGAATATGAGACCAATCAGTCTGTCCTCCTTCATTCTCAAAACATTGGAAAAACTGGTTAATGTATACATTGGGGAGAGGAGGCTGTGTAGGGTCCCTCTACACCTGAACCAACACGCATACCAACCAGGTAAATCATATGAGACAGCTCTCCACCAACTCGTCGGGAAGGTGGAAAAAGTACTTCACTTCCAAGAAACAGCCCTCTGCATCTTTCTGGATATGGAGGGGGCCTTTAGTAACACGACCCTTGATTCTATGGGAAGGGCAGCAGAGGTGCATGACCTGGGGACCACTATATGTAGGTGGACCAGAGCCATGCTTAGTGGAAGGAAGGTAGAGGCTACCATGATGAATGAAAAGATGGTAATTAAGACCACTAGAGGCTGCCCACAAGGAGGGGTTTTGTCTCCTGTATTGTGGAATGTAGTGGTGAACGAACTCATTGGGGAACTAAATTCCAGACAATGCTTCTGCCAAGGATACGCAGATGACCTTTGTCATAGTAATACTTGGCAAATTCACTGACACAGTCAGGAATATGGCACAAGGAGGGTTGGACATTGTGCAAAATAGTGCATGAAACAGGATCTGAGAGTTAATCCTAAGAAGACTGTTGTGGTGCCATTTATGAAGAGACATATTCAGCATGCAATTTGGAATCTAAAGCTCTTCGATGAAACTCTACCTGTGAAGGGAACAGTGAAATATCTAGGGGTAACCTTGGATGAGAAGCTATCTTGGACTCCTCATATTAAGAGTTTCTGCTCCAAGGCGAAAAGCATTTTAGTGAGCACTAGGAGGGCTTGTGGCAAAAACTGGGGCCTAAGCCCCAGGAGTATGCACTGGATATACACCACGGTGGTTAGAACTGGGATTTCCTATGGGGCCGTAGTGTGGTGGAAGAAGGTAGAACAGCGGGTTGCTGCTAAAGAGCTTGCTAAGGTGCAGAGACTGGCCTGCTTAGCCATAACGGGTGGAATTAGCAGTACACCAACTGCTGGAATGGAAGCCATGCTGGATATGCCTCCACTTCACCTTTGGGTTACGATGGAGGCTGCAGTTGGGGCATACAGACTTAAAACTGGCCAAAACTGGGTCTCATTTGGATATCCAGAATCACACACTAACATAGTGAGTGAGATAAATATAGGTATGGCTGGGGAAATGCCCGCTGACTATATAATAACTATGAACTGCTTCGACAAGCCTTACAACATAATAATTGGAAGTAGGGAGCAGTGGGAGAAAACAGTTCGACACCATACGGGGGACATCGTTTGGTTCACTGATGGGTCGAAAACAGATCAAGGCATTGGGGCAGGGTTGTACGGGGTTCAGCCAAGACTGGAGACAAGCATCTCTCTAGGGAGACTGGCCTCTGTATTCCAAGCCAAAATTACTGCAATCAGGGCATGTGTGGAGGAGAATATGAGTAGGTGCTACAATGAACATAGCATCTACATCTTTGCAGACAGCCAGGCAGCACTGAAATCATTGGCAGCTCCTGCAACAAGATTTAAGATTGTTGCAGATTGTCACAGGGTTCTGGTGGAGCTAGGGGGAAGCAATAGGGTGTACCTAGTGTGGGTCCCTGGCCACTTGGGGATCTGTGGCAGTGAACAAGCCGATAGATTGGCTAGGAGGGGGGCAACAACTCCATTTATTGGATCGGAACCTGTCTTGACAATCACCAAGGCTATGATCAAATTAGAACTACAGAACTGGCTTAGGAAACAGCAAGGTCCATAAACAAAAACATGGTAAGGTAATGATGCCCAAGCCATGTTTTAAAAGAAGCTCTGTAATCCTGGGATTGAATAGGAAAGAGATCAAACTCATGAATGGACTGATGACCGGCCATGTGAACTTCAAAAAACACCTACACACAATGGGTATAATGGAAGAGGACCCTAAATGTAGGATCTGTGATGAGTGTGAAGAAACTGCATCACACCTAATCTTTGAATGCATGGCATTGGAGAGTAAAAGATACAGAATCTTCAGGACAACTAGACCTGAAGAAATTGTGTCTAACAAAAAACTGATAGCGGGACTCCTGGCACTATTTAAGGGCACTGGTTGGCTTTACTAGATACACAGGGAGTGATACCGCACAATAAACCTAGTTTCGGTGTGGGCAGTGGTGGGTTAGACCTAAGCTGTTTTAGCTCTCCTGTTAAAATCAATCAATCAATCAATCCATGGCTTACTTTTTTTTAATGGATCTTTTGGATAATTTTGTAGGAAAGTAACTATCACATATTGATACAAATTTACAATGTAATAAATCCATCTCTTTCTACATATACCTCATCCGATACTACCCCTCTCAGCTTAATCTTAAAACAAGTATCCTGTTCTTATTAGTAAGCCTCACTGCTTTGTATGAACCTGCCTCTGGCTTGTAAGATGCCATGATGCTTATTTCTATTAATTGTGCACCATGAGCAGATAGCTCGTTAGCAACTGGGTACACATTAATTGTTTCAGCATGAGCACTGTCAATAAAAATGTTATCAGTTAGAGTCCTACTACTTAGCTGCACATGAGTTGGAAAACTGACTGCTGAAATTAGATTGAAACACTGGTATAATAACTCTAGTTCATTTTTCCTGTCTATACTTCCAAGAAATCTACACTGAAATCCCATGAAACTACAAACTGTTTCTTCTTGTCTGACTGGTAGCTCAGTAATGCATCCAGGTTTGTCATAAATAGCTGTAAGTTTCCTAGAGGGGGTCTGCAGGCTGTAACAATTATCAGAGAAGTATTCTGCAGTAACAGCTCACAAGCACATTTTTCTAGGTTCTGATTAAAACAAAATCTATTTGTTTCAATTATTTTTACTTTGTGTCCAACTTTGAAATATGTTGCAACTTCTCTTTTTCCATGTTAACTCTACATGAGTTAATGCGAGTTTATAATCCTTGATATTTAACTTTTCCATCTTTGTGGTTACATGGTGTTCAGAGAGGCACAGACCATCTATCACTTCAGAATTTTTCACATCTTCTAGGCATACAATAAGCTCAAATGCCTTGTTTTTCAACCCTCTAATGTTCTGATGAAACAAATTTATTTTATTTTTCTGGAAACTGTTACATGTATTAGTCTTGTACTGCTGTAATTTCTTTCAGTACTCTCTGTCTGTGATCTGAATCTAATCTAAAACAAGTGCTGCTTTGATCACAGGGATTTTGTCTTGTATGCTTGTGGTCCCCTCATGCACTTTCTACAAGCTGCTCAGATAATTTTTTCTTCCTCCTCTATTTAGGTACGGACCATGATTAGTCTAGCCCCATCTCCTGATTGTAGCAATAGGCATGGCACAGATATTAGACTTTATTTCACTGAAAAGCAGCTCACTCAACTATTTGTTCACATGGCTAACAGCCGTGTTAACTCAGGGCTGCTCATGTGCCTGCAAAACTTCAACAAAACTCCACACAAGCATGTGCTGTCACTGCTCCTTTTTTCTGGAGGCCATCTTTAATGCTATATTCTAATATGTTTTTTTTCCCAAAATTTACAGCTTAGCAAGCAATTTTCAAAGAAGAAATAAATCCTCTGTAGGCTCACATATCCTTCTGCATAGTGATACAAATTATTGCTATCCATACAAAAATTACCACTGGTCTGGAGTTGTTCTGTGCTGACCTGCTAGGAAGACAAACATTTTCTCTAGAATTTCTTACTTGCATGGAAGTGGACAATGAATGGCCATTGAACATTCTGTGGGCAGATGACACTCTTTTCCATATCCAAGGACATGTCAGTACACAAAAATGCAGAATGTGGGCAACAAAAAAATCTCCTCACACACGAATCTGTACCATTTCACTCTGCAAAGGTAACTGTATGGTTTTGGTTTATGGCATTGTTTATTGTAGGACCATAATTTTTTCAAGGAGATGGGTCCTGTTACCTGTACTGTCTGTGGTGTACACTATAAGTCTTTTGTGCACATACATCATTCCATCCTTTCAATAGCATGGAAGTGTGGGTAAGATCATTTTTATGCAAGATGGCACTTTTCCATACACTGCTCTGCCAGTGAAGCAGCTGCTGCAGAGCAGAGGCATTTTGGAAAGGTTAGAATTATGAGCTGGCATTTTCCTGCAGCCTGACCATCCACATTACAGGAAATAAATCTGTGGAATTTCTGGCTGTGGGTTATCTGAAAGATGCAGTGTTCAGTGCTCCAGTTGCAAATGTAACTGAACTGAAGACATGCATTGTGCAATGCTTTCTGAACATGACCCCTGACACACTCCAATCTGCTGTAGAGCATGTTGGTTCTTAGCTTCAGCTTGTGACAGAAAATGGTGGGCAGCATATTGAACATGTGTGTGATGACCTCCAGAAAAAAGGAGCAGTGACAGCACACGCTTGTGTGGAGTTTTGTTGACGTTTTGCAGACACATGACCAGCCCTGAGTTAACATAGTTGTTAGCCATGTGAACAAATAGTTGAGTGAGCTGCTTTTCAGTGAAATAAAGTCTAATATCTGTGCCATGCCTATTGCTACAATCAGGAGATGGGGCTACACTAATCATAGTCTGTACCTAAATAGAGGGGGAAGGAAAAATTATCTGAGCAGCTTGTAGAAAGCGCATGAGGGGACCACAAGCATACATGAAAAGATCCCTGTGATCAAAGCAGCACTTGGTTTAGGTTAGATTCAGATCACAGAGAGTACTGAAAGAAATTACAACAGTACAAGACAGTAATACATGTAAAAACCAATATCATTGTTCAGCAATGGAAAATCCAGGATGGAATGTAACAGTATTATGAAAAGGGTGGTTTCTACTCACCATACAGTGGAGATGCTCACACACACACACGACCGCAGTCTCTTGCTGCAGAGACCACACTGGCCATGCTGTGAGCAGTTGAGCATGATGGGAGGTGCAACCGAGTGGTAGGGGTAAGGAGGAGGCTGGCGCTCTCTAACATCTCTCCACCTCCCGCTATGTTCCCACAAGCATCACTTTACCGTCCTCAACCCCTACTGAGGTATCCCTCCCTCTCTCCGCCCCAACCTCCTCTTTACCCCCACCACGTGGTTGCATCTCTCGTCATGTACAGCTGTTTGCAGTGTGGCCTCAGCAGCCAGACACTGTGGTTGTGTGTGCATGAGTTGTGTTTGTGTGTGTGTTGATGTTCTGTCTCCAGCAAAGGCCTTGTTGGCTGAAAGCTCTTTCTTTGGCAGTCTTTCTGTTGTGTTTTTCTGTGACCCAGTATCATTGTTTTTTATGTGATTTTGGGCTTCAAGACAATTAAAAAACAATTTTTCCCTTAAGATGTGGTACTGCGTTGCCATAGTTGATGGACTTATCTAACTAACAGTGCAACAAATGTTGAATGTCAAACTTATCATGCATATTGCACAGTATGGCTGGTTTAATATGCATCTCACACCATAGCCATTGCTTTCTGATTCATCTTTCATTTGTAGCTATGTGATGACACCCGCCTACTTTGTTTCTTCACTTGTTGTCCTTGATGTCGACGTACTGGCTGCTACACTGGCTGAAAAATGGGTTGTGGAAGTAAAATTACTGTCTACTGTCAATGATGTATCTGACAGATGCACATTTGCATTTCACAGTCTTTGCTTTCACTGTTCACAACCCCCCAATATTCCACAGTTACACAACCAGTGCACTGTTGTTTACCTTTGGATAAGCCTCATTAATAGGTTGCAGGCAAACATCCACATACTACTACAATAGTTTACTATTGAACATCTACGAGCAGTAAAAAACATAACCACATAGCCCACAGTTCTTTCGGAATAATCAGGTACCTATGGAACACACACTGTCATAGTTTTAACACATGTCCTAATTGTGCTACACTGATTTCAAGGAGGCATTGTTGTTGATCTAACCAATACAGGTTCCTCATCTGAAACTCTGCAGTGGACTGACTGGCTTGGGACCAAATATCGGGCCCTTATATATCCTCATAATAATAGGTACTGAACCTACACATTCTTCTGTAGCACCACATTTCGAAAGCTTCTATTCTCTTCTTGTCCAAACTAATTATTGTCCGTGTTTCACTTCCATACATGGCTACGCTCCATACAAATACTTTCAGAAACGACTTCCTGACACTTAAATCAATACTCGATGTTAACAAATTTCTCTTCTTCAGAAACGCTTTCCTTGCCATTGCCAGTCTACATTTTATATCCTCTCTACTTCGACCATCATCAGTTATTTTGCTCCCCAAATAGCAAAACTCCTTTACTACTTTAAGTGTCTCATTTCCTAATCTAATTCCCTCAGCATCACCCGACTTAATTTGACTACATTCCATTATCCTCGTTTTGCTTTTGTTGATGTTCATCTTATATCCTCCTTTCAAGACACTGTCCATTCCGTTCAACTGCTCTTCCAAGTCCTTTGCTGTCTCTGACAGAATTACAATGTCATCGGCGAACCTCAAAGTTTTTATTTCTTATTTATACATCAACAACAGAATTTAAGTTATGAAACAATTACTAATTTCACCCTGTAATGAAAGATACTAACTAGCAATAGTCAAAATAAATTAGAAAATCAATTACATAAATCTAAGCACAAAATTAGATCTTGTGTTATATTTTTTTTAAACTAAGGGCTAACCTTCCTCTTGTATGAAAATGCAGATTATATTCATGTATGTTAATGGTAAATAGTTAAAATTTTAAGGAGGCAGGTGGCAAAGCAGTAGGGGGAAGTAAAAATATCCCAGCTTGCTTCGTCACAGCTGAACCCATTTACGTGAGAAAATTTTCATTAAGTTTGTTTTGTTTCCATAATGTTTCTCCATCTTCAGTATATTATATTCAAATTTGACATTCTGAGCAGCTGTTCTGTTTTTACAGCATTTTGAAATGTAACTTTAATGCTGCTGGAATGATGTGTGGCATCTAAATTGTTTGCTCTTGGCTGTCTAGGCTTAGTGACCACTGACAGTCACCCTGTTCCAGTTAAGTTCAAAGTTTTTGATTCACACATTTTTGATTATTAAAATATAGGGAGGAGATAGTCATTAATTCAAGGCAACACATGGGAATATGACTGCAGTCTCATTTAATCAACAGAATTTGGCAGTAAATATTGACAGTCTATTGCAGAGTAATGGGCTCATGTTAATCTAGTGTAGCATAAGATTGCACGAGAGTGAGGCTAAGTTTCAAATTTAAGCTGCAGCTTTTTGAGGCTAGGTTTCAGATTTAAGCTGCAGTTTTTTAAGGCTAGGTTTCAGATGCAAGCTGCAGCTTTTTTGCCAAATAATTCCTCAGATTTCAGTAGGGGAGAGTGTTGTACTTTGGAACATGAATCAGACTTCCATCTCTGGCCACCTTTGTAATAGAAGTATAGTATACAAGAGCCATTTGAAAGGTAAGGTCCTATTTATTATAAAGCATGAAGCATCACAGATTTAATCAAAAAATTGCTCTTATTCAATTTCAAACATGTTTCTCTTTCTTCCATATAGCCACTGTATTTGGTAAAACATTTGTCATAATGTTCTACAAGCTTTTGTATCTCCAAGTCACAGATGTCTATTGCCTGTGAGGATAACCAGTCTTTAGCTGCTTCTTTCACCTCATCATTTATTGTGAAGTGTTTCCTGCTGAGAAACTCCTTTAGATAGCAGAACAAACGAAAATTGCTAGGCACTAAGTCTGGACTCTACAGACAATCTGTTCTGATCCAAAAGATCTTATGAGATTTTGGGCGTGAAAGGCAGACTGAAGTATGGCTTTGTCGCACATCAACAAAACTCCAGGCATCAGAAGGCACATCGCTTATTCTGTATTGTATGTCAAAGTTTAGACAGGGTAGCCCAGTAAGTGCCTGTGTTTATTGTTGTGCCTTGCTGCATAAACCTAACAAACTTCATGTCTGTCCTTAAACACAGTTGCCATAATCACACATCCTGAGACTGTCTGCTTGACCATAACTTTTACTGCTGATGTCATGTGATACCATTCCATTGACTGACATGTAGACTCTGGTGTCATGGGAGAAACCCATGTCTGACCCTGTTGTAACATTTTCCAAAAATTGATCGTTTTCTTTATTTCACAGTTAGCAGTCTGATCAACCATTTTAAATATTTTGAAATGACATTGTAAATAGCACACTGTGACAATATCAATACAAATGGCATCATTTTATTAGCAAGGCATGTCTGTATTTGGTGCACATAATCATTTTGTTGTTTGCATGACGTCCAGTTAGCTATGGTGATATGGACTTTACTTTCCAAATAATCTTCATATTTTCATGTTCCATTTTTGAATGACAGAATTCACTTTTAATGTACTGCTGCCTATTTTTCTGATATTACGAAAATTACTCTAGAAATTTTCAGTTTTTCCATATGTGCAGAAATGTTCCAAGATATCTAGGAACAAATGCCAATAATCAATGGAAATTTAAAAGTGTGGCAATTGAGAAAAATCTCACCTAACAAAGATGCTGGGACTTACCAAATGAGAAAGCGTTGGTAGATAAACAATAAAACACACACACAAATTTCAAGCTTTGCCAACCCACAGTTGCTTCATCAGGAAAGAGGGAAGGAGAGGGAAAGACGAAGGAATGTGGGTTTTAAGGGAGAGGGTAAGGAGTCATTCCAATCCCGGGAGCGGAAAGACTTACCTTAGGGGGAAAAGGGATAGGTATACACTCGCACTCGCGCACACACACACACACACACACACACACACACACACACACATACACACACATATATATCCATCCGCACATATACAGACACAGGCAGACATATGTAAAGGCAAAGAGTTTGGGCAGAGATGGCAGTCGAGGCGGAAGTACAGAGGCAAAGATGTTGTTCAGTGACAAGTGATGTACAAGGAGCGGCAACTTGAAATTAGCGGAGGTTGAGGCCTGGTGGGTAACGGGAAGAGAGGATATATTGAAGGGCAAGTTACCATCCCTGGAGTTCTGATAGGTTGGTGTCAGTGGGAAGAATCCAGGTAACCCGGATGGTGTAACACTGTGCCAAGATGGGCTGGCCGTGCAGCAAGGCATGTTTAGCGAAAGGGTGATCCTCGTTACCAACAGACACTGTCTGCCTGTGTCCATTCACGCGAATGGACAGTTTGTTGCTGGTCATTCCCACATAGAAGTTTTCACAGTGTAGGCATGTCGGTTGGTAAATCACGTGGTTGCTTTCACATGTGGCTCTGCATTTGATCGTGTACACCTTCCAGGTTACAGGACTGGAGTAGGTGGTGGTGGGAGGGTGCATGGGACAGGTTTTACCCCGGGGACAGTTATAAGGGTAGGAGCCAGAGGGTAGGGAAGGTGGTTTGGGGATTTCATAGGGATGAACCAAGAGGTTACGAAGCTTAGGTGGACGGTGGAAAGACACTGTTGGTGGAGTGGGGAGGATTTTATGAAGGATGGATCTCATTTCATGGCAGGATTTGAGGAAGTCGTATCCCTGCTGGAGAGCCACATTCAGAATCTGATCCCGTCCCGGAAAGTATCCTGTCACAAGTGGGGCACTTTTGGGGTTCTTCTGTGGGAGGTTCTGGGTTTGAGGGGATGATGAAGTGGCTCTGGTTATTTGCTTCTGTACCAGGTCGGGAGGGTAGTTGCGGGATGCGAAAGCTATTTTCAGGTTATTGGTGTAATGGTTCAGGGATTCAGGACTGGAGCAGATTTGTTTGCCACGAAGACCTAAGCTGCAGAGAAGGGACCGTTTGATATGGAATGGGTGGCAGCTGTCATAATGGAGGTACTGTTGCTTGTTGGTGGGTTTGATGTGGACAGATGTGTGAAGCTGGCCATTGGACAGATGGAGGTCAACGTTGAGGAAAGTGGCATGGGATTTGGAGTAGGACCAGGTGAATCTGATGGAACCAAAGGATTTGAGGTTGGAGAGGAAATTCTAGAGTTCTTCTTCACTGTGAGTCCAGATCATGAAGATGTCATCAATCAATCTGTACCAAACTTTGGGTTGGCAGGCTTGGGTAACCAAGAAGGCTTCCTCTAAGCGACCCATAAATACGTTGGCGTATGAGGGGGCCATCCTTGTACCCATGGCTGTTCCCTTTAATTGTTGGTATGTCTGGCCTTCAAAAGTGAAGAAGTTGTGGGTTAGGATGAGACTGGCTAAGGTAGTAAGGAAAGAGGTTTTAGGTAGGGTAGCAGGTGATGAGCGTGAAAAGAAGTGCTCCATCACAGCGAGGCCCAGGACGTGTGAGATATTTGCGTATAAGGCAGTGGCATCAATGGTTACAAGGATGGTTTCCGGGGGTAACAGATTGGGTAAGGATTCCAGGCATTTGAGAAAGTGGTTGGTGTCTTAGATGAAGGATGGGAGACTGCATGTAATGGGTTGAAGGTGTTGATCTACGTAGGCAGAGATATGTTCTGTGGGGGCTTGGTAACCAGCTACAATGGGGCGGCCAGGATGTTTGGGTTTGTGAATTTTAGGAAGTAGGTAGAAGGTAGGGGTACGGGGTGTCGGTTGGGTCAGGAGGTTGATGGAGTCAGGTGAAAGGTTTTGTAGGGGGCCTAAGGTTCTGAGGATTCCTTGAAGCTCCGCCTGGACATCAAGAATGGGATAACCTTGGCAGACTTTGTATGTAGTGTTGTCTGAGAGCTGATGCAGTCCCTCAGCCACACACTCCCGAAGATCAAGTACCATGGTCGTGGAACCCTCGTCAGCCAGAAGAATGACGATGGATCGGCCACCCTTCAGATCACGGATACCTTGGCATCAGCTGTGGTGATGTTGGGAGTAGGATTAAGGTTTTTCAAGAAACAGTTCCGTCCTCTGTCACAGTGGGGCCGACCTCCTCTTTCTCAAAATCACCCTCTCCAAACCTTCCAGGAATTTCTCACTTCCAGCCTTGCCTCTCAATCTTTCTTGAAAAACCTTAATCCTACACCCAGCATCACCACAGCTGAAGCCCAGGCTATCCGTGATCTGAAGACTGACCGATCGATCGTCATTCTACCGGCTGACAAGGGTTCCACAACGGTGGTACTTCATCGTCGGGAGTATGTGGCTGAGGGACTGCATCAGCTCTCAGACAACACTACATACAAAGTTTGCCCAGGTTACCCATTCCTGATGTCGAGGCGCAGCTAAAAGGAATCCTCAGAACCTTAGGCCGCTATAAAACGTTTCACCTGACTCCATCAACCTGCTGACCCAACCGACACCCCGCACCCCTACCTTCTACCTACTTCCTAAAATTCACAAACCCAAACATCCTGGCCGCCCCATTGTAGCTGGTTACCAAGCCCCCACAGAACATATCTCTGCCTACGTAGGTCAACATCTTCAACCAATTACATGCAGTCTCCCATCCTTCATCGAAGACACCAACCACTTTCTCAAACGCCTGGAATCCTTACCCAATCTGTTACCCCCAGAAACCATCCTTGTAGCCATTGATGCCACTTCCTTATACACAAATATCTCACACGTCCAGGCCCTCGCTGTGATGGAGCACTTTTTTTCACGCCGATCACCTGCTACCCTACCTAAAACCTCTTTCCTTATTACCTTAGCCAGTTTCATCCTAACCCACAACTTCTTCACTTTTGAAGGCCAGACATACCAACAATTAAAGGGAACAGCCATGGGTACAAGGATGGCCCCCTCATACGCCAACGTATTTATGGGTCGCTTAGAGGAAGCCTTCTTGGTTACCCAAGCCTGCCAACCCAAAGTTTGGTACAGATTTATTGATGACATCTTCATGATCTGGACGCACAGTGAAGAAGAACTCTAGAATTTCCTCTCCAACCTCAACTCCTTTGGTTCCATCAGATTCACCTGGTCCTACTCTAAATCCCATGCCACTTTCCTTGACGTTGACCTCCACCTGTCCAATGGCCAGCTTCACACGTCTGTCCACATCAAACCCACCAACAAGCAACAGTACCTCCATTATGACAGCTGCCACCGATTCCATATCAAACGGTCCCTTCCCTGCAGCTTAGGTCTTCGTGGCAAACAAATCAGCTCCAGTCATTAATCCTTGAACCATTACACCAACAACCTGAAAACAGCTTTCGCATCCCGTAACTACCCTCCTGACGTGGTACAGAAGCAAATAACCAGAGCCACTTCATCATCCCCTCAAACCCAGAACCTCCCACAGAAGTAGCCCAAAAGTGCCCCACTTGTGACAGGATACTTTCCGGGACTGGATCAGACTCTGAATGTGGCTCTCCAGCAGGGATACGACTTCCTCAAATCCTGCCATGAAATGAGATCCATCCTTCATGAAATCCTCCTCATTCCACCAAGAGTGTCTTTCCGCCGTCCACCTAACCTTCATAACCTCTTGGTTCATTCCTATGAAATCCACAAACCATCTTTCCTACCCTCTGGCTCCTACCCTTGTAACCGTCCCCAGGGTCAAAACCTGTCCCATGCACCCTCCCACCACCACCTACTCCAGTCCTGTAACTTGGAAGGTGTACACGATCAAATGCAGAGCCACATGTGAAGGCAACCACGTGATTTACCAACTGACATGCCTACACTGTGAAGCCTTCTATGTGTGAATGACCAACAACGAACTGTCCATTCGCGTGAATGGACACAGGCAGACAGTTTCTGTTGGTAATGAGGATCACCCTGTGGCTAAACATGCCTTGCTGCACGGCCAGCACATCGTGGCACAGTGTTACACCATCTGGGTTATCTGGATACTTCCCACTGACACCAACCTATCAGAACTCCAGAGATGGTAACTTGCCCTTCAATATATTCTCTCTTCCCATTACCCACCAGGCCTCAACCTCCACTAATTTCTAGTTTCCGCCCCTCGTACATCACCTGTCATTCAACATCATCTTTGCCTCGACTGACATCTCTGCCCAACCTCTTTGCATTTACATACGTCTGCCTGTGTGTATATATATATATATATATATATATATATATCTGTGTGTGTGTGTGTGTGTGTGTGTGTGTGTGTGTGTGTGTGTGTGTGTGTGTGTGTGTGTGTGTTACTTCATGCAGCCATTACAAATGTAATGTCTTTATGAAATGGGGGAGGGAGGGGTCTTGCAAGATGACAGGTGGCAGTGTTGCATAATTTAAGGTTCTGCATCACTCCACATAATATTTGATTGTTTGTTTATTGAATGAGAAGTTAGAAATTAGTATTAAAAAATAAGACATTTACATAGCACAGTGTGGAAATGGCAGGAGTAAATACAATAAGACTTTTGACCAGTGTGTGTGGATTCTGGTGATGTAAAGATATAAAAACAGTGCATTTCATAACAATTATGAATGAAATGAAAGAAAATTTTTATATTTATCGTAAATAATTTTCACTGAATATCCCTAGACACCATGATCAACTATATTCTCACCCACAATCACTTCTCCTTTGAAGGCATCACCTACAAACAAATCTGGGGTATGGCTATGGGCACCTATATAGCACTACCCCATGTCAACTTATTCGTGGGCCATCTAAAGGAATCCTTCTAACCAGCCAGAGTCCCAAACCCCTCATTTGGTTGTGATTCACTGATGGTGTCTTCATGATCTGGATCAAGGGTGAAGACAAGCTTTCCACATTCCTCCAGAGCCTCAGCACCTTCTCCCCCATTTGCTTCACCTGGTCCCCCTCAATCCAACAAGCAACATTCGTCTATATAGATCTCCACCTAAAAGATGGCTACATTAGTATCTACATCTGTATGAAACCTACCAACCACCAGCAATACCTCCACTTTTACAGCTTCCACCCCTTCCATACCAAGAAGTCCTTTCCATACAGCTTAGCTGTCGAAGTCATCACATCTTTATTACTGAGCAGCCATCTTGAAATATACCAAGGAACTCACTGAGGCCTTCACAGACTGTGATTAACCCCCCCCCCTCCCCCCCTAACCTTATACAAAAACAGATCTCCCATGCCTTATCTCTCCAGTTACCCACCACCTCCCAAAGCCCACCATCCAGACATATGAGGAGCATACCCATGACTCAGTATCGCTGAGGAATCAAGCAGCTGAATCATATTCTCTGCCAGGGTTTTGACAACCTCTCATCATGGCCTGAAATGAGAAATGTCCTACCCACTATCCTTCCAACACTTCCACAGGGATATTCAACCACACACCAAAACTACATAATATCTTTGTTCATCCCTACACAACCCCTGCTCCCAACCATTTGCGTCATGGATTATATCCGTGCAACTGACCCAGATGCAAGACCTGCCCCATACATCCTCCCACCATCACCTACTCCAGTCCAACCATAAGCATCACTTGTAGCAGGCCTACCTGTGAAATCAGCCATGTGGTCCATGAGCTATGCTGCAACCACTGTGCTGCATTCTACTTGGGCATGGCAGCCAACAAGCTGTCTGTCCACATGAATTACCACTGACAAACTGTGAACTGTGGCCGAGAAACAGCTGGACAACCCAGCTGCTGAGCGTGCTGCCCAACACAACATTCTTCATTTCAATGACTACTTCACTGCCTGTGCTATATGGATCCTTCCCACCAACACCAGTTTTTATGAATTTTGCAGATGGGAACTCTCCCTATAATATGTCCTAAATTCCCATAATGCTCCTGACCTCAACCTTTGTTAGTCACTGTACTTCAACCACCTATCCCCTTCCCTACTCCCATTCCAGCACTACACAGCCCTCTATTACACCAGGGCACTCAGAGTCTTTTTACTTCTTTCCTTTTCCACTGCCCCCCCTCCCCAACCCTGTCCACTGTCTAACTTCCTGACTGCACCTAGCTGCCCTAGCCTGTCCCCACCTTGTCCCCCTATGTTCCCACAAGCAGCACTTTACCATCCTACCTCCCAAGCCTGCTGTTCCTCTCTCTCCTCGCCATTCTCCCATCATGCTCTGCTGCTTGCAGTCTGGCATTGGCAGCCAGAGACTGTTGTCGTGTGTGAGAGTTGTATTTGTGTGTGTATGTTGTCTAATTCCGATGAAGGCCACTTTGGACAAAAGCTTTGTTTCACAGTCTTTTTGTTGTGCCTATCACTGACTCACCATCTCCGCTGTATAGTGTGTAGTAACTGTCCTTTCCATAATATTGTCATCTTGGATTTTCCATTGTTTATTTTAAATGTTAATCATTAATGACTTTTCGTGACCAAATGTGGTTGGTGAAGATGGCCTGTTGACTATGGTAGCTGGTCACATGGCTCAATGAGTTGAGATCATGCAGAAGGGTTTTCATGGTCTTTTGCTGGTGGAAGCTAATCTGGTAAGGTCATTTAGGTGGAAAAGTGCTGCTCATGTATGTGCCAAGTAGGGAATCTTTGGACTGTGTTTTAATGCCCAGACTTAGAGATATTTGAGTGTTTCACTTAGTGGTTCTGAGATATCAGTAGCCAGTTTCCTTTTGTGCACAGCATAATGGCTCTTTGGATTTGCATATATAATTTGCCTGCAAACTGCTTTATGTGCATAGTGGACACATGATCAATACAATTTGTTCTTGGTATAATATCAAAAAGATTTGTGATAACGTAAAATCCCATAATTCATTTTATATTTTGTATCGATGAATCTTGTGTTAAGCCAGCATTCAGTATTTGAATTATTGTCAATGAATGAAGTGTTTCAAAAGAGTGGTTTACATTTCTCAGAAACACCGTCCTACCAGCTGTTTAAATATATCACTCAATGTGTTTTGTTTTCTTTATTCACTGACTGAGTTTCATTGGCTGTCTCTTAGAACATGCACGTAAGGGCATAAATACAACAGTGGATAGCTGCTCCCCTCGGATGAGTCATCTGCTAATGTTTAGGTTGTTCACCCCCTCCTTCAGTGAGAAAGGAGTGCTGGTAACTCCTATTGTAGTCTGGTAGGTATGACAGGTGTTTATTAGTGTACGCTACTCCCCCAGTACATTGCAAGTATTTCTCTGACTGTGTGCTTAAAGGTATTAATGTTCATTATTTGGCTGATGCAGGCTGGAAGGCAGTTGAGTTGGTACATCCCCATGTGTATTACACTCCTCTTATAGCAACTTGTCCTGTGTTGGACTGCTTTTAGTTTCCAGCAGTTTCTTGTTGGTTAATCCCTTTGTTTTTTTTAAAATTTCTTATGTTTTTCTTAGTGCATACTAGTATTTTATATATACACATATGTTACTGTTAAAATGTATAGCATTTTAAATTTCGATCTGCATCATTTTGTTGTTTCATATTGGTCATTATTCATATACCCCGTTTCTGTAGGATGAGAACCTTCTTCGTATGTGTTGACCTTTCCCCTTAGCTCTATTCCAGACAACATTATTAACTGAAAGAGTGCAAAGTAAAACACTTTGAGGACTTTTATATTTACAATTTTGGCTAATTTTTGCAGTTCATAACAGCTTGAATTTAATTTACTGTTTAGACTATTGATGTGCTCTGTTCATGTTAATTTATCATCAGGATGGAGACCCAGAAATTTTACACTTGGGTTTTGATCAAGTTTGTTTTCTTCATTTTTAATACTGTTGTGTTTTAGTATTTTTAATACTGTCTCTTGGTCAATTGTTTTTAAAGCTCATGATTATTATCAGTTTACTACTTATAAAGCAGTTTTTTTCTACTCAGCATAACAAACTTTCAGCTCCATGTGTAGCTTCTTCTAGAGCCATTCCCTTAGTTAGAATGTTTTTGTCATCTGCAAATAGCACTGATTTTTGCTGAATTTTATCTGGTAGGTCATTAATATACGTGTCAAGTGTTTGCAGTACAAACTCCACAAGCTCTTGAGTTGCTGAGGTAGTAGATTTAATTTTTGGAATCCATGCTGGCATCTGGCTATGACAATCTGTGATGTGAAAAATATTATTAATCTGCTATACAGAATGGATTCAAAGATTTTAAATATTATTGGTATAACACTAACAGGTCTGTAGTTTTCAGTTCCTGTAGTGTCACCTTTTTTGTACAGTGGTAGCACCCTAGCAATTTTTAAACTGTCTGGATACAGGCCCTCTGCAATGGCTTCATTAATCATGTTGGTCAAGGGTTTAAAGATGAATTTGGATGAAAGGTTAATAATCTTATTTGAGATATTGTACATGTCTTGGATCTTTGTGTTTTTCAACTTGTTTATCGTTGGTAGGCAATGAAAACCTCGTAACTCAGTTTTGTTACATTTTTCCAGTGAAGCAAAATTTGTTTCTCTAACACTAATATAAAGTGATACACAATGTTGCTACATGTGTAACTGTATAATACAAGCCTAGTTATTGACAATTAGAAAAATCAATGCACTTTCAAATTCTCTCTGATTATAGAGTTACTGGAATTAAAGAGTTTTCACGGACAGATGAAGTTATGAAGTCTTCATTGCCTGCCACCATTATGGTTCTTGTTAATTCTTCATTTGTTGGATATAGGATCATAGATTTTTTTAGTGAATGTCTATTCTCTATCAACGCATCTATAGTGCTTGTTGTTGGAACTGACATATCTTATGTTGATTTATAAAGTAGTCATTTAATGCTTTGGCTATGGTGCCTGGGTTTCTCTGTAGTGGAGTTTCACATCTGATTTCCTTGGGGCTATTATTTTTATATATTGTCTTTCCAGTTTCTGAATATTTGTGATCATCCACACTGTTTTTGCCACATGGTCTCAGTTTATAATGCCCTGTTTAACATCCATTTTCTTTGCGTATTTTATTACTTTGGTGTAGATTTTCTTAATTCCTTATAGTATCATTTTAAATGCAAGTACTTTGTTTTATATTCAATTATTCTGTGAAGTACGTTAAGCCTTTTGGTTGAAAGTGTTGCCCTTTCTAATCCATTTGTTTTGTCTTTCTTTACTTGTTACACTTGTATTTTCGATAGGGAATCCATTTTTAATAAGTTCACAGTATTTCGTTATGAAGAAGCCAAAACTGTAGGCACTTCATTTGTCAATCTGAATCTCATTCCAGTCTTCTTTAGCCAGATTGTGGCTGATGGTATTTATGTTATTGTAATGCATTTCTTGGTATTTAATGTAGAGCTTCCAGGGCTTCAAAATTTGTTCTACTGAGATTATTTGCCCTTCGTGACCAGATGGGTAGTTTTCAGTTACTGTTACTTTATATTTCTCTGCCTGTATGTTGCTGACCATGTAATGTATAGTAGAAGTACTGTTTGTGGTAATTCTGATATAGTCATTGGTTGTATTATGCGATTCATATGAGATCAGAAGTGAGCAGAGATCCTCTTTTAGTTTTTGACACCTTACTATAATTAATGTTGAAGTCACCACAGGGTAAAATTTTGTTGTTTCCTTTACAACTGCTAACCTTATTTAATACATCACCCAATTTTCTTAAAATGGCTTGGGATTACTGTCAGGTGAACGGTAAACACTGATGATGATATATTTTGTATTTTGAGTTACAATTTCAATTGCCAAACACTCAAAATCTTTCTTAGTACTGAATTTTACTAGATCAACTCTGGTCTTTACCATGACTGTAAGCCATTTTTTCACATATAGGCAGCTGCCCCATTTCTGTAATCTGACCTACAGAAGTGCAATGCTATTGAATAGTTCTGTAGATTGCACAGAGGATTCCCTGCTCATGGATCCAGTGTTCAGTAAAACACACCACTGTTGGGGTATCATCATCACTGAATAGTGCTTCTAAACTACAAATTTATTTCTTATGGACTGAATATTTTGGTGCGTCACTGATAGATCTTTATCGTGATTTTCATGTTAGTATTTTCCTGTTTTGAGTTTTGTCTGAAAAAGGACTGTCTTGGTTTCTCATAAGCAACCTATCAACACATGTTTGATCTTTTTCTTTGTTTTCTGCACTTGCTAATAAAGAAAAATAATAAATAAAAACAGAAATACTTAAAGTGTGCAGGGAAAAATTAAGTTAGGTCGTAAATAATTGAAAATAAGAGATGATCTACCAGCGTCACAAAAAAAATATATATCTTTCAAAGTTAAAGAAGTTACTTGGAACTTCTGGCCCTCAAGATAAATGATAGCAGCCTTATCCTGTCTACAGGTGCTGTGCTGCCACTGTTCCTGGAGACAGTAGTGGCCATGTCCGTGCGCATCAAGCTTGTGTGAAAGTTTGCGTGTTTGTCACTCACCTGATGAAGGACATTGTCCAAAAGTTGATATTTCCCTACATCTCCTTTCGAATGTCCCTGTCTGACCCTCAACATTTCTTCTGTGTGGTGAGTAACAGCCTATCCAGTTCTTATTGTTACTCCATCCTAGCTTTCAGTTGTTCATGTTTTAAAATAACCCTTACAGTTCTATGAATCTTGTTTACCTTTCCAAAATGTCAGGCACTAAAGCACTGAAATTCAAGAAAAAGATAGTTAAGCTATGTATTCAAAGTCTATTGTGCACAAAATTCAAAATTTCAAGAAAAAGGTATACACACTTTGGGGTCTTATTAGGGCAGAATTCAATAAAACTGGTAAGGTAAATGATATTTCCCTCCCTAATAGCAGTACCAGTGAAACATAGGTTAAATTTGAATCATTGGCCATTATATGCAATGAATTATTCATAACAGTAGTTGAAAACACAGAAACAAAACATACAATTGAAAGCAGATCTATTAGAACATTTGGAAATACAAAAATTAACTTGACTTCCAGATACCAGTTTTGTCAAATAAACTATTTGAGGGATCACAAAAATCATTAGGTCACTGACACTCGCTTACTCATCTGGTTATGATATTTCAACTGTAATACTAAAATCTTGTGCCAATTCTGTAGTTTCCCCTCACCCTCTGTATTATCTTTGTATTGGAAAGAAGGAAGTGGCTTCCAATCATACACCCATCTCCCTCCTTTCAATGATGTTCTCAAATATTTTTGAGAAGGTAGCTTTAAAATACTGAATCAGTTTTTTGGGAAATGCCTTTTAATAGCAACGTAGTATGCTTGTCTGCTGGTAAAGCAGTGTATTATCTAATATACTAGATTCAGGCAGAGCTAAACTAGAAAATATTACCCTGCTGGTGTTTTCTGTGATGTTACTAAGGCCTTCATTTGTGTAGACAATAAAATTCACGTGGAGCATTAAAATATTGTTGTTTGTTTTTAAAGGTCCTCCATTTGCATACATGAAGGATAATCTTAACAGCAGGAAAGGTAATATGAATTAACAAATGAGGTGACAGGAATAAGACTAAACTCAGAGATGGGAAATATTAATGTGGTGTCTCAAAATTTATTTTTGAACTGCCATACATAAATAATTTATATAGGACATTGGAGGGCTCTTCAAAAACTGTGGTATTGCTGGTGACACTCGTTTACTCATAAATGGTTCAACAACTTTATCTCACACATAATCATATTATGCAGTGCCAACAAAATAAAAATGATTTACAGGTACCAGAACAATGATAATCCCTGGATGGAATAAAAGTAGACTTCATGTATGTATGTATGTTCGGGATCTCCTTCCAAACCCCTGGATTGAATTCAGCCAAATTTGACAGACAAACAACAAACTTCACTAGTATCAACACTGTATGGTTTATAAACTCCTAGCTCTAATAGGAGTGGATATGCGGGCAAAAACATGTTTTTCACTACCTGAAATGTAGGTTGCTCAGAACAACAGGCACGTTGTGGTAGTTGTATCAGCCTGCTTTATTGACCTGTTTTGCAGTAGCAATACATGTGGATCGTCAAAAATTTTTCATGTTTCCCTTAAGTGTACATGGATTTGTGATCGGTACCCATTGACTTAACGTGTACTGTGGTAAAGGTCCCAACCGCTTATTCTGTTCTTCCTGCCTTACCGATGCTTTCGTGTTGGTCTTTTGTACCCTTTTCCAGACTTCCCGTATTATCCGTACAAATTTCCTCATGGTGTCCCCTTTAGCTCCCGATTTCAGACATAGAACGTCAAACGGTGAAGGCATCTTTCTTCCATAGACCACCTTGAAGGGTGCCATTCCAAACCCCGAATGTATTTTGGTGTTATAACTCGATACCATGTGCAGAAGATAAACGTTCCAGTTATCATAGTTTCCATTCTCATAATAACTAATCATTTTTGAAACTGTCTTATTTACTCGCTCCATTCTCCCATTCGCCTGTGGATGAAATGGACTGGTCTGTAATTTTTTAATTCTCAATAACCGACACAACTGTGACATTAATTCAAACATGAAGTTCGTTCCCTAGAATGGCACAGAGTAAGGAGGCTGAGTCATTTTGCCGCCTGTTCATAATGGATTGCAACATATATTTTTGATTTTTGGTTAAGTCCCGAACAGGCATTTCTGTATTGACATCAACACTATTAGATCACAAAAATGTACAGAAAATGCAACTCTATGCTGAAAATGGTTCTGTAATACATACAGTGAACAAGTACTGAATCCTGAAGCAGGCCTTTAATGAAGATTTCCATCGTCATTTCTTCTTGCAGATGTTTATCAAACAATTATTGGCACCCATTTCTTGAGCCATTATGGTCTGCTTTAATTGCTGGTACTTACTGAAAGTTTAGTGTTTTTGAGTGATCCAGAGCATAAAAATCAATACTTGCTAAAGAGATCTCCTAACATTCTCACAGTGAAATCTAATTACGATTTTCCTTAAGTAAATGTGCAACATGCATCATAACATTGGGATCTCAGTACATGCATGAGCCAGATGCTTGTCACCATAGCAATTAGTGCAAGCAAAACTTGAATTTCAGGAGATCATCAACCCTGGTATATGCCATCATTCTAAAAGCTGCTGGTTTAGTCTTCTCCATCTCATTCCTTCTCATCCCGTACAGTAAGTCTCCCTGACCCGAGGTTCTGGGTGACTTTCTCATCTCAAAATCCACCCCTTTTCCCAGACTGCTCCAGTCCTTTTCCATCACCCTTCTTCCTTCCCCTTCAACCCTCCTGCCTGAAAAAGGAGCCACTGGTTCTGAAAACCTGTCCATCACAACAGTCTTTTATGTGTGTGTTCTGCTGCCATGTGGTGAGTAGATATTTTTATCTACCCAATTAAATCATTCCAAAGGAAGAGGTAACTTGGCATCCCTGTTGCAGTTGTAAACCTTTCAGTGCTGTCAGTGTCAGACAGCTATAGGGTAGCACATTTATGAGCTTTCAACTGTCATCTCACCAACAGAAAGATATTCTCTAAAACTGACCTAATCCCAGCTTATCATCACATTCCTGTTGTGACAGAAGATGTGCCTAAAACAGCTGTTAACACACCATTTACACATTCCAAATTTCTGAAGATGTCATATAGCCTTGCAATGCAAGGCAAACAATCCAGTGATTTATTCATAGCATTCTGAATGATCTGCCTTTCGTGTAATACTATTTAGATCATGATATTGTTGCTTCAGCATCAGATGAAAAACACACAGTGCATCTGCAACAACATTTTCAGTGGATCGGTAAATATCATCTTAACACTGAGATGGGAAAATACGTTTTTCGAGAGAAAGGTTTTTGGGTTACTGTGTCTCACAAGAAATTTCACCACTGGAGGAAAAAGTGGAAATAATCAAGAACTTCCCTTGTCCAGAACAGTAGCAGAACTGTGCTGCTTTTTAGGAGTTGTGAATTTCAATAGACATACGCTACCACACATTCCAGAAATCCAACAACTTTTGTTTAACTTGTGCAAAAAAAAAAAACAACAGAAAGGATAATCACCCTGTTATATGGACCAATGAATCAGACAAATTTTTCAAGAAGTTAAAGAGCTAGCTAATGCAATTAAGCTTGCTCATTCCTCAACAGATTCTCCCTTAACATAGATGTTTCAGAATATGTTACAAGTGCTTCTTTACACCAAATGTGTAAAGGAATACCTGAATCACTTGCTTTTTCTCCATGTCTCTAATTGATACACAACATAACAATGGTATCTATGACTGTGAATTGTTGGCAACATATTTGGCAGTCAGACATTGTCATTGTCATTTGGAAGGCAGAGACTTAATAAGATTCACAGACTACAACCCAGTAACATTTGCCTTTAAACAGTGGCCAGGAAAAGCAACAACCAGGCAACTGCACCACATGCAATTTCTCAACCAGTTCACAACAGGTATTAGATACCTTTATGCTGGCAAGAAGATTCCTACTGATACATGTTCCAGACTTGTGGACATCACATTTCATAAAAAGTCATTGCAAAAGCACAAAGCAGTGACCCTAGACTGGCCAAAGTCAATAAATTATACTTCTGTTCCTTGGTGTTTGTAACAATACTGTTACCTGATGGATCCTACCTCCTGATAAATCTACAGGTACATATGCCCCTCCAGCCTATCAACAACAATTCTTCCATGCACTACATGACTTGGCTCACCTTGGCAGCAAAGGCATGATACACTTAATTCTACAGTGCTTCATTTGACCTTCTTTGAAACAAGACATGAAGCAATGGACAAAAACATGTGCTCGCTGTCAATGAACAAAATTTTCAAAATATACAACCATTGGTTGTGGAGCTTTCATTGAAGTTGACAGTCATTTCTCACATGTACATGTTGACCTAATTGGAGCATTACTTTGCTCTCAAGGGTTCACCCATCTTTTAACAATGATTGAAAAATTAGATATTGGCCAGAGACATTTCCACTGAAGGACATCTCTGCAGAAATCATTGTCAGCACTCTCATTATAATGGATCACATATTCTGGAGTCACAAACATTGTCACCACTGACAGAGCATGATAGTTTGAGTGTCAGTTCTTCAGTCATCTCACAAAGATTTTAGTTATATACCATATCAAAAACACTGCTTACCGTGTCCAGTTACAAATGGTAAAGCTGAATGCAGTCTTCGCAGCATCAAGATAGCATTAAGAGCCTAACGTTCAGTTGACTGGGTTGACAACTTCTCAACAATATCAATTGATTGTATCTATGTGATTTCAGAATATAGCACCACCACTGCAGAAATGACTTACTGAAATACGACTAGACTTCCAGGCCATTTCTTTGATCCTACCTGAGTTTACTGTGATGTTCCAAGATTAATTCTCAACTTGAAACAGCCCAAGGTTTCACTTAAACCAATTAATTTTCATCCATCCTGAACTCATGACCTCTTTATATGTACTCATAAGACATGATGCACAGAGAAAACCTTTACAACCTGTCTGTGTGGTACCTCATTTGGTACAACAGCTCATGTCCAGAGGACCATCTCCACTGACAGTCTCATCTGGCCTTCCTGCTGAAGAATATAGATTCTGGATAACTGGTATCAGAAATCATGTAGACAAACAGCTCCTGTCACCAAAACCCCAGAGAGACATCAGCCAACCCAACAACCTACACATTCTGGAATTACAGTGCAGTTCCCAAAGAAGTTTCTCAGCGTTATTTTGGGAGAGGAAGTAATATGTGGCGCTAAGAGACAAAGTTAAATGCAAACACTGTAAAAATAAGAGTGAATTTATAATGAACGGCGAAATTCACTTCACAATATTAGAACCAAAAATAATTTTCATGTAGATTACACATCCCAATATAGATTTGAGAATGGGTCTTATATGTCTGTACAAAAATCTGTAATAAGTTGTTCAGTCAGTGTAAAGTCTGGGATGAAATATTGATAACATTATGAAAAGGATAGATTCCTACTTAGCAGTCTTTTTGTGAGTAGCTTTCAAAATATTGTTGTTATAAGAAGTTGGTCGTAGACATCTAGCAGGAAACTGGAAATCACAATACATGAAAAAAGTAAAATATGTCGTTAATCATTCGTTCTGCAAGTAATAAGAATTTGTGGACTTAAGGATGAAAATTACACTTATCTCCTATGTTTGTATTAAACAGCTCATGACTTTGCCAGTGTAGGCCTATAGGCAGCTGATAGTAGCCTGGGTAAAGTTGTATAAACACTTTGTTTGAGATACAAAATATAAACAACTGAGTAGAGTAAGAGGAGAATCGGTGGCTTTCCTCCAAAGTAGGTTTTTTTTCTTAATACACTTATAAAGTTATACAGAAATAGTTCCCATGATTGTCAATGTAGGTAACTTAACACTGACCATAATTCATTATTGGTATAATTTACAGGAGTAGCCTGCAGTGGCTGTTTGGGTGTTAATGTATAACTTGATATGTCCCACTTACACATGCAATCAGAGCCGCAACTGCGGAAAGCATGAATGATACGATTGTAATAGTGAGCAAGTTTTGCCAGAAATGTGGGTAAAGAGGTTTTGTTTGAACACAGCGATGTCCCACCGATAACAGCTGGAAATATATACAGATCCCAGCTGAACAAGAGGAAATATCTTTGAATACTTGCACTGTATCTATGAAAATATTAACATATATATGCAAATACTAGTTTTGTGTCACTTCAGTGATCACAAAATTATTAGTTTAACATAATATAACTGACGAAATTTGACAATTGTTCTCAGGTTTGTCATGGCTTGGACTAATGGACTAAAATTAGTAATCTCCGCATCTGCCACAGTAAACATTTTCATTTGTTGTGTAATCTTCATCAATTAACACTTTAAACCAAATTTCTGCTCTTATAAATTACGTTAACTTTTTCATAAATAATTTCAGCTTTATTGTACAAATAAATTTACTTTTAATTAATATTTTTCATAATTTCCTTGTTTTGGTCCATACTACCAACTGTCAAAATATATAAACCTAACAGCTTGCAGTAGAAGAGATGTATTTCACACAATGAAGATGTGCTCATAGCTTTAAAGGTGTGCATTTTAGAGAACATGTTAATTAGTTCTCTCTCTCTCTCTCTCTCTCTCTCTCTCTCTCTCTCTCTCTCTCTCTCAATATATATATATATATCTCTCTCTGTTTGTTTCTTTCGTATCCCTGAAAATTGACCCTTCCTCTTGGGACATCCTGTATATGCACGTCCTTCAGATCAATGAATATTATGTTGAGTGACTCTTTGAATGCTTGTCCACAATACTGGACCGTGAAATTCACTTGCTGGTAGTATTGACAGTTTACATGCCACCAGCAGGGAATATTCTGAACAACATAAAGCAGCTAGAAACAATTTTAATAATATTACAAATACTTAAACAGAGAATTGTGTGTTGAGAAGTCTTAAAGGTTGATTTTCTATAAGATATTACAGACTTAGGACACCTAGAATTGTAAATCTCTGCTTTGGATTATTTATCTCAGTAAAATTCCCTATGAGAATTGAAGGGCATAGTGCAGCAGACATTAACAGTTTGTTTTTAGGACCAACAGTCTTCCATGATCGAAATGTTATGTTTATCTGAGAATGATGCTCAAATGTTAGTAATAAAATATATTGGTCCGTTAGATACAGCTTATTGATTAAAATTATTGTAGAGGTTGACCCAAAAGTTGGTTAACATTTCAAATTTCAATACTTTACTGAATAACACAGGCAGAGAGGTAAAAATTGACATACATGCTTGGAACAGGATGGACCGTTGCTATTCACAATATACATAAATGACCTTGTGGATGACATCGGAAGTTGACTGAGGCTTTTTGCAGATAATGCTGTGGTGTATCGAGAGGTTGTAACAATGGAAAATTGTACTGAAATGCAGGAGGATCTGCAGTGAATTGATGCATGGTGCAGGGAATGGCAATTGAATCTCAATGTAGACAAGTGTAATGTGCTGTGAATACATAGAAAGATAGATCCCTTATCATTTAGCTACAAAATAGCAGGTCAGCAACTGGAAGCAGTTAATTCCATAAATTATCTGGGCGTACGCATTAGGAGTGATTTAAAATGGAATGATCATATAAAGTTGATCATCGGTAAAGCAGATGCCAGACTGAGATTCATTGGAAGAATCCTAAGGAAATGAAACCCGAAAACAAAGGAAGTAGGTTACAGTACCCTTGTACGCCCACTGCTTGAATACTGCTCAGCAGTGTGGGATCCGTACCAGATAGGGTTGATAGAAGAGATAGAGAAGATCCAACGGAGAGCAGCGTGCTTCGTTACAGGATCATTTAGTAATCGTGAAAGCGTTACGGAGATGATAGATAAACTCCAGTGGAAGACTGCAGGAGAGACACTCAGTAGCTCGGTACGGGCTTTTGTTGAAGTTTCGAGAACATACCTTCACCGAAGAGTCAAGCAGTATATTGCTTCCTCCTACGTATATCTTGCAAAGAGACCATGAGGATGAAATCAGAGAGATTAGAGCCCACACAGAAGCATACCGACAATCCTTCTTTCCACGAACAATATGAGACTGGAATAGAAGGGAGAACTGAAAGAGGTACTCAAGGTACCCTCTGCCACACACCGTCAGGTGGCTTGCTGAGTATGGATGTAGGTGTAGAGATGTAGAACAGCACGGGGTTTTACTGAAACAAAAAAAAAAAAAAAAAAAATGCACAGAAGAACAATAGATGGAGCTTCATATGATACAAAATAATTAGCCTAACAATTGATTTTCAGCAAAGACTATGTTTTTTATAACAAACGCTCAACATGTCAGCCATCATTCATCAGCAGCACCTGTAGTGGAGGAACAATGAGGTGAAAAGCATTGTATAACATATAAAATTGGTATGGTGTGGAATAGCCATTGGATATTTTCTTTCAGATGTCGGATGACTTCAGGTAGTCTCACAACTAATAATCACATGGACAGATGTCTGGGAATCTGGTAGATCAAACATGATTGAAATGGCAGCTCAGCAGACAATCCTCGCCAAACAATTTGTGCAAGAGATCTTTCACAAGTGTAGCAATATGGGATGGAGCACCATCCTCCTTCCAGCAGATGTTTGTCAGCCAGGCTTGGGATTTGTAATTCTGTCGCATATCGGCATATCTTGTATTCATCATGATTTATGTAGTGTCAATGATGTGTTGCTGTTGAGCACCATCTGTTGGCTTTTTTTTACATCCATTTCTGGTTTCAATAAAACTCCGTGTCATTTTGGGCATATCTACGTAATTCTGTGAATCAGTGCTTTCTCAAATGATAACAGAGTTTTGAGTCACACTGTATTACAGTGTCCTAAACAAAGACTTGATCATTATGTTTAAAGATAAGTTATAGAAAGAACACTGAGAGCAGATTTGTACAACAGGCAATGTAGATGGGAAATTTAACTCTCCCTTGAAAATATTCCTACATAAGTTTGAGTCTCATTTTCTCCTAAAACAAACATGGATGCAATTGAACACAAATGGGGACAACGCATGAATAACTACTGCAAGTATTGGTAGCCTCGTGTTTCATTTGTTAAGCTCCATTATTTGCAGTGAGATACAGTGTCCTTATATTTACTAAGATGGTATCTGTTCTTTAGGACATGTCCGAAAGAACAGATACCATCTTAGTAAATATGTAGTTATGGCTCACCGGCCACTTGACCATCTTCTTCTTCTGTGAGAATGCACAAACAGTGCCCGAACTCTTACAGGAATCGGCAACGTACTGCGAGTAATGAGTATAATGGGCGGGGGCACTACGAATGTAATGCGGGACAATACGTTGAGAATGTGGGTTTCGCAGGAGGCGTGCCAGACATAAATCCCTGCTGTCACTCTATCCTCTGTGTCCTTGGTGGCTCAGATGGATAGAGCGTCTGCCATGTAAGCAGGAGATCCCAGGTTCGAGTCCAGGTCAGGGCACACATTTTCATCTGTCCCCGTTGACATATGTCAATGCCTGTAAGCAGCTAAGGGTGTTCATTTCATTGTAATTACAGTGTCCATTTTTGGCATTATAGTGCAAAAGATGCCACTACTTTGGTATATTTATTTACATCTATAAGCTGACTTCAGGGTTTTCTTATATGTAGGTGTGAGACCACATGCTGGCACTATAGTGCAAAAAGTGCAACTACATTGGTACATTTATTTAATTCTATTAGCTGACTTCAGAGTTTTCCTTTGTTTAGGAGTAACAACACTTGTGTTAGAAAAACTTGTTTTGGAATTCATGGTTCTAACATTTTGCATACAAACTTGTGGGAAGTCCACCAGCAACAGGGGTTGTTGCAGACAGGAAACACTCCAACTAGTGACAGTGGCCTGGTGTGGAATATCTGAGGAACTATGTTTCAGTGTGCTTAATGCTCTGAAGAGAGACATGTATTTATCCTGTGTTGATACAGAATAAAGTGCATGTTATATGTAACTATGTCATTACCACAAATTACCATTAGCCCATCCAAAGGTAAAATCTACATGGTGTCCCATGTCTAATGCATATGGCTCTTTTGAACACTTATTTGTTCTTGGTTATAGTTACTGTGCTTCAGCAACGCAACCATCTTGCAACTGTCAAGCACCAAATTCCTGGGAGAAGATAGTCTTTGTTAATAGTTGTCAGAGCCTTCTGCTTTCTGTGAAAAAAAGTTATTGACGGAAAATTATAATGTAGAGAGGTGACATTGTAATGTGGCATTGTCGATTTTTAAGATCTATCATTAAAGTGCCATTCGAAGACATTATGTGGCTCAACAAAACTTTGATAAATACCTCTTGTTCTGTCAGAAAAGACTGGACAGATGACAGCATATGTGGAAGTTCTGCTGTTCCACTGGGAAGGGCCCAAGAATTATTGTCTTGCATGCTGGAACTGCATCTGCTTTCATACCTAACTGTCCCCTTGTTTACAAATCAAGGAAAACAAACGACTACCATGAGGAGATAAGCCATGATAGTTTTCTGAAGTGCTTCAAGGGGCATCTGCCAGAAATCTTAAATTGGCCAGCTCCAACGATGACAACAATAAAAGCCGACATTGTGGAATGGTTGAATCGCCAAAATGTGAGAATTCAGAACAATTTACATAAGGCAGAGCTCATGGAAATATTAAAGAAAAACAAACTGCAGTTACAACACCACATTGTAGATGAGATAGCTAAAGGACATGGCCACAGAGTTCTTACGCTTCTAACATACCACTGCCACTTTTATGCCTTGTGAAATGTGAAGTGTGTTTTATTCATCTCATAACATACAGAATTTCAGAACATGTGTGTGATGTACAGGAGACATGTCAAGGTTACAATATGCTTATCTGAAATTTTGTCACACAATATTACTTGGTGAAGAATTTACTTATTTAAAATTTGTCAAACTAACAATTTTTACATCCATCATAACTAAAATAAATTTTTATTCCTTTTAGGGATCCAGCTCAAAGTATCACTTTGTCCTTCATGAAATCTTCCACTAAGTAGTAGCATCTTCCAATTAGAAAATCGAGTAACTTGCTTTTCAAAATATTTATCTTCATATTCATTATGTCGCACCCTTCCATTTTGTTGTGAATTTTCATGGCTATATACTGATGAGTCTGAGCACACACAATTTTAAGCAATGTGAGGTGAGCATAAAGTTTTCTTTATGCCTTGTGTTGTATGAAAGTTCAATGTGTTCTTTAAAAAAAAAAACAATGGCTGGCATGATGCCATCAGTTGTGCAATGCACATATTACAAATGATTCTTTTTGCAACTTAAAAAACGAGTAATATTTCCTGAGTTTCCCGAAAAAATTATGCCATATCTAATAACAGATTCAAAGTAGCTATGGTATGGTACTGTTCTGGTGTCCATATGAGTGGCACTAGCTAAATTTCCATTGCAAATGCAAGGCTGTTTAATTTATTTGCTAAATATCCTACGAGTAAATTCCATTTCAAATTTCTGTCTAAATTTATTCCTAGGAATCTGACTGGGTCAAGTTCTTCCGTTTTCTGATTATTATAAGTAGTACAGATTCCTACAATTTTTGACTGTTTGGTTTGAAAACACATCATTTCGGTTTTTTGAAATGATTAGCCTTAAGCCATTTAGATTGAACCATGTTTGTAACTTCCTTAATGTATTCGTGACACTCCACAGTATACTTTCAGAAGTTTCATTGTCAATTATGGCAGAAGTATCATCTGCCAACACAGTTAGATAAGTATCTATATTGTGAGGCAAGTCATTTACATGGAACAGGCATAAAAATCAGTCCAAGTGTAACCTCCCCCTCGCTTATCGACCCTAATGACAGTGAAAAATTAAACCGCGTGTACCTAATGGAAATTTGGGAAAAGCAATCGTCACCCAAGTTAATCTGTCGGTAAAGAGGGAGGAAAGGGTTACATCTAAATGAAAGGGAAAATGCAAATGAAACTGGTGGAAATTAATTTTAAAAAGGGGTAAAGTTAATAAAGAAAGTAAATGTGCGGTCGTCACGTTAACAATTAATTGGCGCTAATTAGATATTTGAGATTTGGGGGAAATTACGGTCGCCAGTCCTAAGGACAATTACTATAGTAACTGAAAAAGAAAGGTTATTACACATATAATTAGCACTAGAAGCGTGGCAACTGAAGGTTGACACGTGTAATGTGAAAACTGAAAGTTTGTCAGAAGTAATAAATTTCGCTACACTCTGACTTAATTTAGCAAAAGAATTAATAAAACTGAAAAATCGAAAGTTAATTTAGTGACTGAAGTTAATAGTGAGCTTTCTTTCTGAAGCACATCGAAATTCAGTAAAATACGGTTAGTCTTGGACTACCTCAACAATCATTTCAAAAGCTACTTGAATCTACGCAATTTAGAAATAAGAGATTTAACTTTGAACTTGAATTAAATGATTCTGAACAATTAACAATAGTAAAATTTAGTATGTACCAAGCTGAGCTGCAGTCACAGGTAAGCTAAAATACGGTAACAAAACTCGCACTCTTAATTTGTGCTTGTGTAATCTAGATATTGTAGCCAGCTATGAATACTTCAACTGAATCTTGAAATTAAAGCAGCGAAATTGAATTATGTTACTTGAGGGGGCCATCCTGGTACCCATGGCTGTTCCCTTTAATTGTTGGTATGTCTGGTTTTCAAAAGTGAAGAAGTTGTGGGTCAGGATGAAGCTGGCTAAGGTAATGAGGAAAGAGGTTTTAGGTAGGGTGGCAGGTGATCGGCGTGAAAGGAAGTGCTCCATCGCAGCGAGGCCCTGGACGTGCGGGATATTTGTGTATAAGGAAGTGGCATCAATGGTTACAAGGATGGTTTCTGGGGGTAACCCTACCTAAAACCTCTTTCCTCATTACCTTAGCCAGCTTCATCCTGACCCACAACTTCTTCACTTTTGAAAACCAGACATACCAACAATTAAAGGGAACAGCCATGGGTACCAGGATGGCCCCCTCGTACGCCAACCTATTCATGGGTCGCTTAGAGGAAGCCTTCTTGGTTACCCAGGCCTGCCAACCCAAAGTTTGGTACAGATTTATTGATGACATCTTCATGATCTGGACTCACAGTGAAGAAGAACTCCAGAATTTCCTCTCCAACCTCAACTCCTTTGGTTCCATCAGATTCACCTGGTCCTACTCCAAATCCCATGCCACTTTCCTTGATGTTGACCTTCACCTGTCCAATGGCCAGCTTCACACGTCCGTCCACATCAAACCCACCAACAAGCAACAGTACCTCCATTATGACAGCTGCCACCCATTCCACATCAAATGGTCCCTTCCCTACAGCCTAGGTCTTCGTGGCAAACAAATCTGCTCCAGTCCGGAATCCCTGAAGCATTACACCAACAACCTGACAACAGCTTTCGCATCCCGCAACTACCCTCCCGGCCTGGTACAGAAGCAAATAACCAGAGCCACTTCCTCATCCTCTCAAACCCAGAACCTCCCATAGAAGAACCACCAAAGTGCCCCACTTGTGACAGGATACTTTCCGGGACTGGATCAGATTCTGAATGTGGCTCTCCAGCAGGGATACGACTTCCTCAAATCCTGCCCTGAAATGAGATCCATTCTTCATGAAATCCTCCCCACTCCACCAAGAGTGTCTTTCTGCCGTCCACCTAACCTTCGTAACCTCTTAGTACATCCCTATGAAATCCCCAAACCACCTTCCCTACCCTCTGGCTCCTACCATTGTAACCGCCCCCGGTGTAAAACCTGTCCCACGCACCCTCCCACCACCACCTACTCCAGTCCTGTAACCCGGAAGGTGTACACAATCAAAGGCAGAGCCACGTGTGAAAGCACCCACGTGATCTACCAACTGACCTGCCTATACTGTGATGCATTCTATGTGGGAATGACCAGCAACAAACTGTCCATTCGCATGAATGGACACAGGCAGACAGTGTTTGTTGGTAATGAGGATCACCCTGTGGCTAAACATGCCTTGTTGCACGACCAGCACATCTTGGCGCAGTGTTACACCGTCCGGGTTATCTGGATACTTCCTACTAACACCAACCTATCCGAACTCCGGAGATGGGAACTTGCTCTTCAATATATCCTCTCTTCCCGTTATCCACCAGGCCTCAATCTCCGCTAATTTCAAGTTGCCACCACTCATACCTCACCTGTCATTCAACAACATCTTTGCCTCTGCACCTCTGCCTCGACTGACACCTCTGCCCAAACTCTTTGTCTTCAAATATGTCTGCTTGTGTCTGTATATGTGTGGATGGATATGTGTGTGTGTGCGCGAGTGTATACCCATCCTTTTCTCCCCCTAAGGTAAGTCTTTCCGCTCCCGGGACTGGAATGACTCCTTACCCTCTCCCTTAAAACCCACATCCTTTCGTCTTTCCCTCTCCTTCCCTCTTTCCTGATGAGGCAACAGTTTGTTGCGAAAGCTTGAATTTTGTGTGTATGCTTGTGTTCGTTTGTGTGTCTGTCGACCTGCCAACACTTTCATTTGGTAAGTCGCATCATCTTTGTTTTTGGTATATTTTTCCTTCGTGGAATGTTTCGTTCTATTATAACCATATATATATTGTCTGTGTCTTTACATATTGTAATTGTTTTTTAACAATTACAATATGTAAAGACACAGAAATGTCATATATTCAGGTAACAAAAATAAGGAAAACCAATTTATAGTACAATAGATGGAAATAGGAGGATATGCATTTCCGGCGTTATACAAGGACTGAGCCATAAGTAACACCTTGTGTCACAGCTTTCCACTGTGAGAAGTAATCTGCTCCATTTGATGTGACTACTACCCTTTGTTTTTTCTCCATGAGATATGATTCAAATCATTTCAAGGCAATATCCCTTATTCCATACCTGCTGAGTTTGAAAAGCAGCAGGGCATGGTTTGCAGAGTTGAATACTTTTCTAACTTTAGCTTTCCTAACTAACGATGAAGCAATTTTTCCAATAACTCATTTATCACATCTACTGTGTTTTTACCTTGTTCAAATCCAAATTGGTTATTTGAAATGAATCATGATGTGTGATGACGCTTTGTATCAGTAAAGCAGCTATTTTTTCAAATATTTTTGATATGATTGGGACTATAGAAATAGGGCAATAGTTCCCATAACATCTTTTGAACCTTTTTGAAACAATGGTATTATTTCTGGATATTTCAAGAGATCACTAAAGTAATCTTCATCAAACGATAGAGAGAGAGAGAGAGAGAGAGAGAGAGAGAGAGAGAGAGAGAGAGAGACAGACAGAGAGAGAGAGGGAGAGGGAGAGTGAGGAACAGCTATTATGTTGTAACCTTTTTTAACTACTTTGGTGGATATCCCACCTCAGCCTGCACAGTCTTTGTTTTTTACAGAGGTACAACATTTTCAACAAATTTTGTTGACTGTGTTGAATTTTTTAAGACATTCGCTGATATTGCCTTTCAACTTAAAACTATTTACTTTCTGCTTGTAATTTGCTACATCTATTTTGACACCTAATTCAGACGTAACCACAGACCATATTGCTCTTGTTTTATTTTTTTTTGTCCTACAATGAACTTATTATTTGCCATTTGTTTTGAAGCTTTCACATTGTTTAAAAAAAATAGTTTTATAGTTCTTAATCTTTGTTGTACTTCAGCTGATTGTGTAGCTTCCTTTTCCTCTCAGTGGAAATTTTTATTCCTGGAGTGATTCATCATATCTTACTTGACATTTTATTGCAATATGATCTTGATGGGAATGTTTCATTAAACACTTCAAGAAAACTGTTTAAGAATGTACTCAAGTTTTCATTTGTTAAACCATCATCCCCAAGGGACCACTTAACTTTACTCAGTTTCTTATACAGATATGTCAGTATTTGTTTTATTGAAACTTCTTTTGATATAAGTTTTTCTTGCATTATATTTATCAGCTTTGACAGTGAGACAAACAAGGCTGAGTGATCAGAAAATCCTAAGTCTAGACAGAATTTATGTACATTATCAAAGCAGCAATTTCTTACATTGTTACCAATGCATGTTGCTGAGTGAATATTTTCTCTGGTAAACTCCGAAAAATTTAGTAAAAATCAGAATTTTTTTAATTGAATCAATAAATTTTGTTGATTTATTATTGCCATTTGAAGTGTTTATATTAAAATCAGCTGTTCTAACAATTTTTCTTCTTTTCTTTCTTTAGTTTATCTAGCAAGCACTGTAATTATTGTGTGACTAATATCCTTTCTGGAATTCTATAAATTGAAATTGCTAACATGTTAAGATCTTACAGCTCTACGCAACAGCTTTCCAATATACAATCTTCATTTAAAGAATTGAAATCTGTTTCCACTTCATAGCTTATAGAAGAAACCAGGTGTGAGCAACAGCCTCTGTGAGATTTTTTCCTCCGTACAACAGCTTGCAACATTGAAATTTTCCATTTTATTTAAAATACTTAGTGTATTAGATCTAAATCAACGTTATTTTAAATGAATAATTCTTATGCTTTTACATTCTGAGAGAATAATTTGTAAATCTTCAAGTTTGTATCTTTGGTTGCTGGAAGATCTTCAGTTTAAGATATTTATATTCCATTGCATCAAATAAGAATATTTGCTTTTTTTAATTGTATTAAGCATGCATTTTTGTAAACGCTGCTTGGCAGTTTACTTTTCAGCTCGCAGCCTTTTTTGTTTTACGTCCCCTCCAGAAAATATTAGTTTCCATTAGGATTTTACAAACAACCATAAACAGTTTGCTGAAGGTCATCGAGTCTAGTCTTTTTACATGCAGTCCTTCCTCGGCTTACCTAGAAACTTATTTGAGTTTATAATTCTGCTAATCACTATCCTGCAAGGTGGGTAAATTTTGGGATTCTTTATAATTTCCTCTTCACTGTATCCTCAGAGGGAATTTGTCCCAACGTCGATGAAAATATCTTTTTTGAGGTTGCTCTTGAATTTATAATATTTTTAAAACAGTTATTGAGATAATGGGACCTAATTCCTGGGTGGACTTCTGTTCCACAGGTTGGTACTACGATATTTTTCAAGATGGCGTCACCAATAATGAGAGATTCATTTTCAGCTACACTTTTGATACTATGACATCTCTGTCTTTTGTTCTTGAAAACTTAGTATTTTTGCCTAAACGATCTGCACTTTGTTTTAATTGAGACATGAAACACTTGTTTCACAGGGATGTCTTACTTGAATCCCTTGTCAAATGGCGTACTTTCTTGTTTGCATCCCCCCCCCCCCCCCCACCTGTATTGCTTCACAGGAGCTCTGTTTCACTCTGCATCCATAAAGGTTAATCATTTCTGGCGTTGTAGTCCCTGTTATCACAATCTTTTTGGTGTATAAGGTTGGTGGTTTCGTTTTTTAATGCAAAGAAGTTTTATTTGCACCACAGCAAATCTTCATTTATGAACTTTAGGCGCACTTTTCATGAAACCAGAAGCGACACTTTACACACAGAATTTCTTTTACAACACTTTTTTTACTTTCCTTGCACATTGCAATCCTAAACATCTGCTTTTATCGAGAGAGCTGCACTATTACACTGACCTATTGATGCCATCGACAGTGTCGAGGAAGTAAGTAATTCTAAACTAAGTGTCATTTACTCTTTGCCTTAATTTGTCTTTATTTTTGTGTTTGTATTTCATATTTTTGACTGAGAGATGTGAACTGCTGTTGCACAATAAATCTCACCTTAGTATAAGGGAATACTCCTCTGCACAAGCAAGACACTCTGTATGCACACTAGAGTGATTGGCTAATTACTCAAGCAGTTTGTATTATTTTCATGTTGCTAATTATTGTATTTACATAAATGATTCAGATCCATTTCAACACCCATTACATATTGAATACAGCTGAATTTGATTCATTTTAATTATTGTGAAAACAGTGTTCTCATTGTTGCTTTTGCAGAGATATAGAAATAATAAAAATACAGTATCATTGTACACAGGGGAGTGCATTTGTTATGCCACAAGAATATACAGGGTGTATACGACCCGGGACGACCAGGAGATCTGGGAAAAACCCAGGAATTTTTTCCATCCGGGAGAAAATCGGGGAAAACCCGGGAATTGTTTACAATTCCAGGAATTTTTCATTGTTTCAGTTTTCAGTTAAATTTTTGTGATTTTGAGTGGTAAGAACCAATACTCTAACAAAGAATATTACTGTACCCCGCTACTGCAGAATAACACTGCAGCAACGAAACATGAACGAAAAAAAAAGTAAAACAAACTTAAGATCCAAAGGAAATGCGCCGTATACAACAACAAAACACAGTGCTCATACAAGCGTCTGCCAACAGCAAAATGTGTCAAAGACTTTTGGAAGACTATGCAATGCTTGATAACAACAAATTGCCTCCGATGAGCGTGACGTGACAACTCTTTAAATTAGATTCCTTTGAGCAGTTGTGGGTGGGCTCTTGAGCATGCGTAGTTGGGTCGCGTATGAGTAGTACCTTCTCCCGCTTCTTGTTACAGAACTGTGGCTTGGCGCCACTACCCAATATTGCCCCGGGTCGGAAATATAGTAAATCCAGGACTGATGCACAGAGCAGTCGTGAGTTGTGGTGAGGGGGAGGTGGGTCATCTCCACGTGACCTGTGTTTATGTTAAGGGATTTTGTTGTTTCCTCTTCGTTTATTGCTCTCACATTAAATGATAAAACGGATTTTTGTGACCGGGAGATATAAAATGAATTAAAATACGTTCGCATAATTACGGATGGCTAAAATATGTCATTAGTTTCAGATTTTATGTCCACCTTTCTGACAGTCAAACATTAATCGCCTTGCAGAACAATGAAGTTATCTTTGTCGGTTTGTAAAGAGATTTGGCTTTAATTAATCTTTTCTGCTGAGGCAGTCAGTTTATTTGAAACGAACTGTTTAATTTCACACTGTTGGCTGGTTTCAACTGTTCACTGATTTCAAGTGCATGTAGGACATTATGCCATAATAAAGAACCAAACATGAGATAATACAATACTGGTACTCCAAGAAAATTTACATCCCAATCTGGACATACGAATGTGCACTTTAAGCCGAATTATACATTTTAGTATGGTTCATGAAATTCTAATGCTCTTGAAGTATCCTTTGATGTCTTGTTTCTTTTATGACCTAATGTAAGATCTTTTAATGTTTTACATGTAGGAACATATGGCCTTCTTACGTCATCGTACGGTGATGACTGTTGTCTGGCGCTCTCTTGCAACTGCTGAAACGAACCTATTTTTAACAGGTAGTGGGAAAATATTGCGAACGGTGGTTTGAAAAGCGTTACATACATTAAAAACAAATTTCCTTTTACGCAAGATGAACCATGTGCGAGAATGTTCGATGAATTTCGTAAATAATAAAGCGTTTGACTACTATTTAAAAATCAACTCTTTGAGGATGCCCATTTAGAAGAAATACGAGCTCAGAAGATCACACATTTACGTCGTTATTAAAAATTTTACTGGCACATTTGTGTGATGTATCGTAAAGTGTATCACGCGCAGAAAAGATCAACATCATAAGTGGAAGCTTAGCTTCACTTCCAGCTTATTAATCTTGGAAACGAATATTATATGTGAATGCTATGTATATTAATTTAAACCATTAATTTTTCTTATTTGTTTTTCGTGCTACTTAAGAGTGATCTTGCTATTGGCTGACTACATCACATGTCCTATGCCGTCATCAGCTGGCAAGATCACGTGACATTAGTGATAAGTGGCATACAAAAGCGCATTGCAATCTCGATTTCAATGCTTCGGAAAGTAACATGCGGTATTTGGTGGAATTCGAATTTGTACCTTCATAATACGAAAATATGCCGTGTACATTTGCAGCACATCAAAGGTGTTTCAAAAAGTGTTTTTTTCCCCCCTGAGTTTCGTTTTCTAAAGTGGCAGGAAATTCTACGTCGGTGATAAAAGCATAAATATTCAAAGGAATGATGAGTTTTACAGTGCCAAGGAATAGTATACGGTCACTTAACACGGAAAATGTGTATTTTCGCCTGGGAGAAAGTGTATTTTTTTCCGGAAAATCCGGAATTTTTTTTTCCTTGTCCACATAGACACCCTGATATAATGATCCTGTAAATCGAACTCAATATTGCACATTAAAAGGCAGCGTCAAGCCATAATGTGTGCGCATGCACCAGCAAACTGACAACATCGTCCCATTCCGCACTCTACTGTGCTTCACTGCCAATCACTTCGCTATTCTGATCCGGCCAGGGTATATGTTAATCGACACAAGGCTAGAATCATTACACCTACAGGATGAAAATTAAACCACATGACGAAACCATTCACCTGATGTCGGATGAACTCACTGCCACCTGGCCCCCACACCGATGTAACAATCTCATCTGCTCCCATCGATTCCAACACAGCCTCTGCTGGAACACTGTGCAACAGGGGCAACTACCACCACAGCATGCATGACAACATTGCTTCCACCTACAACCCAAATTAGTAATATGCATCCTGTTCATGTTCCTTCCATACCACCTTCGTGTGTTACCATGCCCACAATGCAGCTGTGAGTGAAATTTACAGCAAGTGCTATATGCAACACGATCATCCACATCATTACCACCACCCTGGGCCCTCCTAGTTGCCACAAACTGTGGGAGTTACTACCAGACCAGCTCCACATAGCTAGAACAGCTATTGACCATCTGCTGTAAGCCAGAATCAGGCAACCTTCATGGGCCTCCCCTGTCTGTTTAGTGCCCAAGAAAGATGTTATAGTTTGACTATGAGGAGCCTATAGGGCCTTGAACTCCCACAAAATAACAGGTAGCCACCTGATGCCCAACATTCAAGACTTCACCCACTAATTCACAGACACCTGGGTTTACAGCATCTCAGATTGCAAAAAGGTGTGACTGTAGATACCGAAGAGTGAAGAGATGACTGCCAACAACACATCTTTTGGTTCAGACGAATTTCTGTACATGCCTTAAAGCCTCAAAAATGCGGACCAAACCTGGCAACAATTTATTGACAGTATCCTGTTCAAGCTCCCTTTTTCTATGCATGTGTGGATGACCTTCCACTTTCACCCCCTTCACTGGAAGGGCATGAGCTGCATCTCAAACAAGCTCTCAATGGACCTACCGACATTGGTGGTGTCATTAATGACTAGTGTCAGCTTCATCAGCCTAAAGTAGTCTTCCTCATTCACCTGGTCCTATTGGTGGTATTTGCCCTAAGCCACAACAAGTGAAGTGCATGAATCAACTACCTCAGAAACAAGATTTCCATGAAGTATGCAATTTTCTGGGCTTAATTAGCTTCTATTGTTGACACATCTCTAATCCTACTGCAATACAATCACCATGCAAATAAGTTTTAGCTGGCAAGAACACAGCCACTAAATGCAAGGTCAAGTGGATTCCATGTATGCAACACACCTGTAAAAAAATTGAAATAAATTCCCTGTCCAAACATGTCAGCTATGACTAATTAGCAAGATGCAGTTGTAAGGCCAATAAATTATGGACCTCCTTCAAGATTCTACAACCAACTTATATGCAGAACTTCGTACCATCCTTAAACCCACCGGGTAAGTATTCTATGATATTTTACAAAACTGAATTTGATCTTTCAACCCTACATCAATGAGGAAGATCACATCTGACCAACTCCACAATCTGTCACTCCCTGTCAACATGACTCGTCATGGACTGGTTTGTATAATCTAACTTTGAAAAGGATTACAAAGTCTGGATATGTACATTTACAATTTGCCAGCACAGCAGTTTGGAAACCTCACCACCACCATCACCACCACCACAACCACCACCATCAAGGTACAAGATGATGTTTGACCAATGAAGTATATCATAACTGTCCATATGGTATACAGTTAGTTTTAAAAATATATAGAATTTCACTCACTATGAAATTCTACAGTTGAAGGATTAACAGTATATTCCTAATAAATTTGCTGTACTCTACAGAACTTGGATGTACCGAACTAGACACATAAAAAAGTAAAGTACAAAATAAACAGCAGAGAATACCGGCTAGTGATGTGATCTTAAAATCTGTCACAAGATTGAAACAATGACCAGGAGGTATTGTTGTGGGGTGTCAACGGTCGAACCCGGGACTCCAGATGGCCATGTCCGCCCATGGGACAAAGGTAGTTGTACAGGTCACCCCTGGCCCATGGCCACTGCTGCTCTCAGGAAAGAATGGGACTTGAACCCGCGCCCTGTTGGATGCTGTGCTGCAACTTGCCATTAGTGGTGCTTGCCGGCTGGCAACACCCGCTGCTGACTCTGGCGCTGCTGCACCTCCTGCAGCGCACACCTCGCCCGGACCCCAGCACACCAGGTGGGAAGTGAACGTTGCCCACCCTGGACCCGCTGCAGACTGCTGTCACTGCCCCCCCTTCAGGCAAACCGTGCAATCTCCAAGTACGCAGCTGCCGTTCCGTCCCGCCCCAGAGTTGTGTCCCTGGAGGCGGAATACAGCCCGAACAAGTACATAGAAACAAAGTGCAGGTTACACAGAATATTTACAACATCGCTGCCAGACTGGCTACTATAAGTGTAGACCAGTAAAAGTCCATCACGACACTCGACTGACCTGGTACACCCTAAAGGTAAAAGTGACCGACTATTTATACTGCTTTCCCCCTCGCTTCTGACGTAGTTTCAGAGAGAGACAGAAACTATGGCATGGGTAAATTCCCAAACACCAGCCACTTACACATCACCACTCCCACTCTGACCTACTGCCTAGCCTCATACATCACAATAACTTAAAGCAACGCTTCAGTTCCCTGCCTCACTGTTGCTTCATCCAAACACATCGTACGTGCAATATGCTGCTGCAGCTGCATGCCATGTTTACTCTGCCTGGCCTAGTGGTTGCCAACTATTACCACAAAATTCTCCTTTCCTACGACTAAGATTAATAATAGCGCAGCAGTATCAAATGTTCCCATGTATGTTATACTTCAGGTACAACACTCTTCCCTATGTTAATTAAACTGCAGACTATCGCCAACTAACCAGTAAAATTTAGGTTTCTGAATATTCAGTCTAAATTGCTGCTGAAGTTCAGTGCCACTGTATAAAAATTCAAGTCCAATGCGATATACCAAATGATTAATTCACTGTTCCATGGCATTACATATTGATTTTTGCAAAGTCTGAAACTTGTGCTTCCTTGCTGAATCATACAAAATTCTATTCTGTGGCATTTCAGCTCCCTAGACTCTATCTCTGTAACTTCAACTAATCTTTCTGACTCAAATGACCTGCAACATCACTGGTTCACACATTGGCTTTGCTATGTGTACTCTGTCCCTATACACTCTTATCCTCAGTAAGTCCCAAATCCCATACTTTTACTGCTCAAATACAAAAAAGTGATGGTAAAAACTACATCCTATAATGTACATTAAAATTACTGATACCACACTATGCTGCCTTAAAATCCACATTTATATTTATGCAGTTAAACCTATTCTGAAGAACTGATGTTTCCATCAAGAGAAGGTAGTGACTTTTGTTTTATAATTGTTTTCTGAAGATTGTGTCCCAGGGTGGAGTATAATGAAATTATTTTTGGTTGGCCAACGTTATTTGACAATATGTTTTAGTCATATGAGGCTGTGTGTACATCAGCAGGTGTGTCAATACACACAATTACTGTTGTTGGGTATTCATTTCCTCAACTTAGGTGAGCCTCTGAATATGAAGATTTTGTTTTGTTGGTGTTATGCTTAGTAACAAAATCAATTGTTGTTGTTGTTGTTGTAGTAGTCTTCAGTCCTGAGACTGGTTTGATGCAGCTCTCCATGCTACTCTATCCTGTGCAAGCTTCTTCATCTCCCAGTACCTACTGCAGCCTACATCCTTCTGAATCTGCTTAGTGTATTCATCTCTTGGTCTCCCTCTACGATTTTTACCCTCCACGCTGCCCTCCAGTACTAAATTGGTGATACCTTGATGCCTCAGAACATGTCCTACCAACCGACCCCTTCTTCTAGTCAAGTTGTGCCACAAACTCCTCTGCTCCCCAATTCTGTTCAATACCTCCTCATTAGTTATGTGATCTACCCATCTAATCTTAAGCATTTTTCTGTAGCACCACATTTCGAAAGCTTCTATTCTCTTCTTGTCCAAACTATTCATTGTCCATGTTTCACTTTCATACATGGCTACACTCCATACAAATACTTTCAGAAACGATTTCCTGACACTTAAATCTATACTCGATGTTAACAAATTTCTGTTCTTCAGAAACGATTTCCTTGCCATTGCCAGTCTACATTTTATATCCTCTCTACTCCGACCATCATCAGTTATTTTTCTCCCCAAATAGCAAAACTCATTTACTACTTTAAGTGTCTCATTTCCTAATCTAATTCTCTCAGCATCACCCAACTTAATTCGACTACATTCCATTATCCTCGTTTTGCTTTTGTTGATGTTCATCTTATATCCTCATTTCAAGACACTGTCCATTCCGTTCAACTGCTCTTCCAAGTCCTTTGCTGTCTCTGACAGAATTACAATGTCATCGGCGAACCTCAACGTTTTTATTTCTTCTCCATGGACTTAAATACCTACTCCGAATTTTTCTTTTGTTTCCTTTACTGCTTGCTCAATATACAGATTGAATAACATCGGGGAGAGGCTACAACCCTGTCTCACTCCCTTCCCAACCACTGCTTCCTTTTCATGTCCCTCAACTCTCATAACTGCCATCTGCTTTCTATACAAATTGTAAATAGCCTTTCGCTCCCTGTATTTCATCCCTGCCACCTTCAGAATTTGAAAGAGAATATTCCAGTCAACATTGTCAAAATTTTTCTCTAAGTCTACAAATGCTAGAAATGTAAGTTTGCCTTTCCTTAATCTTTCTTCTAAGATAAGTCGTAGGGTCAGTATTATCTCATGTGTTCCAACATTCCTACTGAATCCAAACTGATCTTCCCTGTGGTCGGCTTGTACCAGTTTTTCCATTCATCTGTAAAGAATTCACATTAGTATTTTGCAGCTGTGACTTATTAAACTGATAGTTCGATAATTTTCACATCTGTCAACACCTCCTTTCTTTGGTATTGGAATTATTATATTCTTCTTGAAGTCTGAGGGTATTTCGCCTGTCTCATACATCTTGCTCACCAGATGGTAGAGTTTTGTCAGGAATGGCTCTCCCAAGGCCGTCAGCAGTTCTAATGGAATGTTGTCTATTCCCGGAGCCTTGTTTCATCTGAGGTCTTTCAGTGCTCTGTCAAACTCTTCACGCAGTATCGTATCTCGCATTTCATCTTCATCTACATCCTCTTCCATTTCCATAATATTGTCCTCCAGAACATCGCCACTGTATAGACCCTCTGTATACTCCTTCCACCTTTCTGCTTTCCCTTCTTTGCTTAGAACTGGGTTTCCATCTGAGCTCTTGATATTCACGCAAGTGGTTCTCTTTTTTTCCAAAGGTCTCTTTAATTTTCCTGTAGTCAGTATCTATCTTACCCCTTGTGAGATAAGCCTCTACATCCTTACATTTGTCATCTAGCCATCCCTGCTTAGCCATTTTGCACTTCCTGTCGATCTCATTTTTGAGACGTTTGTATTCCTTTTTGCCTGCTTCATTTACTGCATCAATTAAGAGACATAAAAACAACATATATTTACCAACACATGCAGGCAATGTACACTGATAAGCAAAAGTTAGCTCAAGCATAATATAGCAGTTATAGTATGTGCAGAACATGCCATTACACCACTGCAGTCACTTCATAAGATCAGTGTTTACATTAGGATCACTAAATTTAAAACTTTTCCTTAGAACAAATTGGTCAACATGTGGAGAATGCTAAAATATCCAAGTAATTATAAATTAAAGTGCTAAAGAAACTGGTATAGGCATGCATATTCAAATGCAGAGATATGTAAACAGGCAGTATATCTTGCTGCGGTCAGCAGCACTTGTATAAGACAACAAGCATCTGGTGCAGTTGTTAGATTGGTTACTGCTTCTACAATGACAGGTTATCAATATTTAAGTGAATATCTGTATGAACAGGATCAACGAGAACTGAAGAGGATTGTTCAGCATGACAGAAGTGCAACTCTTCTGCACATTACTGCTGATTTCAATGCTGGGCCATCAACAAGTGTCAGCATGTTAGCCATTTAACAAAACATCATTGATATGGGCTTTCGGAGCTGAAGGCCCACTCGTATAGCCTTGATGACTGCTTGACAAAAAGCTTAATGCCTCGCCTGTGCCCGGTCAATGTCGTCATTGGACTTTTGATGACTGGAAACATGTTTTGTGGTTGGACGACTTTTGTTTCAAATTACATTGAGTGGATGAATGTGAATGCGTATGGAGACAATCCCATTCATCCCTGGACCCTGCATGTGAGCAGGGGACTGTTCAAGCTGGTGGTGGCTCTGTAATGGCGTGGGACATGTGCAGTTGGAATGATATGGGACCCGTGACATGTCTAGACACGACTCTGGCAGGTGACATGTATGTAAGCATCCTGTCTGATCACCTGCATTGATTCATGTCGATTGTGGATTCCAACGGACTTGGGCAATTCCAGCAGGATGATATGACACCCCACATGTCCAGAATTGCTAGAGAGTGGCTCGAGGAACAGTCTTTGGAGTTCAGACACTTCCACTGTCCACCAAAATCCCCAGACATGAACATTATTGAGCCTATCTGGGGTGCCTTTCAACATGCTGTTCAGAAGAGATCTCCACCAACTCGTATTCTTATGGATTTATGAACAGCTCTGTAGTATTCATGGTGTCAGTTCCCTCCAGCACTACTTGGGTCCATGCCACATCATGTGGCACTTCAGCGTGCTCGCGGGGGTCTTACACGATACTAGGCTGGTGTACTAATTTCTTTGGCTCTTCAGTGTATAAGTATTTACCTTGCAACTAAGAGGAAATAATTTTTCAAACCAGATACTGCTACCAAAATTTGGAGGATGTACACTTTTTATTAATAACCCTTTACTATGAAGTATGCTATGCACATGTATTCATGAAGTTTTCCAAACGGAAAGTATACTTTTATCCACAGGTAAACATGCTGAAATTAATGTACAAAAACTCTCTAAATGGGAATACTACTGTGAAAAATTTGTAGTAAGCACAAATGTGGTTACAGCTGATGATACAGTATGCATTACATTCTTGCAACTTAAGTTTTCAAACATGCACAATATGTCTTGACATGCACATAAGTTTTCATGCACACAGTAAAAAATCAATAGGAATGGTAATGAACAACATGTTCAATTCATAGATTTCATCCCGGGTGGGACAGAGGGAACATGTAATAACAACACAGTTCTGTATGACATGCACTTTATTCCAAAATCAACACAGGATGAATACATGTCACTATTTACAGCAGGCATAAAGCACACTGAATCTTGGTTCCTTAGATATTCCACACACACACACACCCTTCCCCCTTTTCCTTTCTCCCATCTGGGAGAGTGGAGTAGTGGGGCAGGAGATGGGCAGGGAGCAATGACATTGTGTTGGTCTTCCCGCCTGTGCACTTGACCAACTGTGCTGTGGCCCACTGCAAAGCAGCGCCTGCTTGGACCATTTCTTACCGAGCGAGGTGGCGCAGTGGTTAGCACACTGGACTCGCATTCGGGAGGACGACGGTTCAATCCCGCGTCCGGCCATCCTGATTTAGGTTGTCCGTGATTTCCCTAAATCGCTCCAGGCAAATGCCGGGATGGTTTCTTTCAAAGAGCACGGCCGAATTCCTTCCCTGTCCTTCCCTTATCCGATGAGACCGATGACCTCGTAGTTTGGTCTCTTCCCCCAAACCAACCAACCAACCTTGACCCATTTCTTGTTGAACACTGCAGAAGGGCACAGTGACGTTGATTCCATATCCTGACATATATATAGTATTTGTTGAGATGGGGTGAGAGTTGGTGAGATCAGCTGTAACGAAAATAATCAATGATGATTGTCAAAACTGGGGTGTAGAGCGTGGGCATGGTGACGCAGTGGAGGCGGCGCCATCAGAATCTGCATGATCAGTTACAGGCTATCCTGAACTCCTGGGGCCATGACAGTGGGGAAGTCCTCTGGCGGGAGCCATGAGGTATTTGTGGCTCTGTCTACTTTGCTTGGGATTTTGTAACTGAGAGAAATGTTGGGTGATAAATCCTTTCTTGACATTCCTCATGCTGCCTCTCAACCATGAGGAAATCACAGACTAGTTTGACCTGAATGTCCTCTAGCAAAAAGTGCTGCACATCAAGTCACACATCAAGTCAGAATGTGAAGGTGTTGTCAGTGTTTGAGTGACATGTCACTGAGCTGTGAAGGGACTGGAGGAACTGTGTCAGTTGGAATGGTTTGTATGGGTGAGTGTTGTCAGTGTTCAAGCGACACGTCACTGAGATGTGAAGGGACTGGAGGAACTGTGTCAGTTGGAATGGTTTGTATGGGTGACATCTCGTAAGTTCCAAGCTGGTTTTAAGCAGTAGGCTGCCACAATGGTAGGCTTAGCATGAGAGAATATGTTGAAAGTGTCAGTGCATTATCTGGTGACTCTGAGAAGGCTGGTGTAAAGCAGTTGTACTAATGAGCAGATAGTGTTTTCCCAGGCCATGATATAGTCGCAGTCTGCTAGTGCCTTATGGATGATGATTTTTGGAGATATGAGCACATGTGGAGGTGGTATCTTGAACTATGTGATGTACTGTTTGACTAGGTAGACTGGACTTCTGAGATCTCCGTCTGTGGGATTTGTAGCACAAAGTCTGCAGGCAGAACAAATGACTCAACGTATAGGAAATTAGCAAGGGAGGGATGGAGATCTGAATACACAAGTAATGCATACACTTCATAGCACACAAGGCAATGCTTCCAGCTGAGTATGATGATCCACACTACTGTGCTGGCAAATTGTAAATGTACATATCCAGACTTTGTAATCCTTTTCGAAGTTAGATCATACAAATCAATCCATGATGAGTCATGTTGACAGGGAGTGACAGATTATGGAGTTGGTCAGATATGATCTCCCTCATTGATGTAAGCATGAGAGATCAAATTCAGTTTTTTGAAATATCACACAATACTTACCCGGTGGGTCTAGGGATAGGACGAAGTTCTACATATAAGTTGGTTGTAGAATCTCAAAGGAGGTCCATAATTTGTTGGCCTTGCAACTGCACCCCAATAATTTGTTATAGTTGAAATGTTCGGACAGGGAATTCATTTTAATTTTGTTACAGGTGTGTTGCATACATGGAATTCACCTGAACTTGCATTTACTGGCTGTGTTCTTGCCAGCTAAAACTTATTGTGCATGGTGATTGAATGGTAGGAGGATTAGGGACGTGTCAACAATAGAAGCTAATTAAGCCCAGAAAATTGCATACTTCATGGAAATCTTGTCGCTGAGGTAGTTGCTTCATGAACTTCACTTGTTGTGGCTCAGGGCAAATACCACAGATAGGACCAGGTGAATGAGGAAGACTACTTTAGGTTGATGAAGCTGACACTAGTCATTAATGACACCACCATTGTTGGTAGGTCCATCGAGAGCTTGTTTGAGATGTAGCTTGTGCCCTTCCTGTGAAGGGGTTGAAAGTGGAAGGTCATCCATATATACATAGGCAAAAGGGAGTTTGAACAGGATACTGTCAATAAATTGTTGCCAGGTTTGGTCCGCATTTTTGAGGCTTTAAAGCATGTACAGAAATTCGTCTCAACCAAAAGATTTGTTGTTGGCAGTCATCTCTTCACTCTTCGGTATCTACAATCACACCTTTTTGCAATCTGAGATGCTGTAAACCCAGGTGTCTGTGAATTAGTGGGTGAAGTCTTGAATGTTGGGGATCAGGTGGCTACCAGTGATTTTGTGGGAGTTCAAGGCCCTATAGGCTCCTCATAGTCAAACTATAACATCTTTCTTGGGCACTAAACTGACAGGGGAGGCCCATGAAGGTTGCCTGATTCTGGCTTATAGCAGATGGTCAATAGCTGTTCTAGCTATGTGGAGCTTGTCTGGTAGTAACTGCCACAGTCTGTGGCAACTAGGAGGGCCCAGGGTGGTGGTAATGATGTGGACGATTGTGTTGCATATAGCACTTGCTGTAAATTGCACTCACGGCTGCATTGTGGTCATGGTAACACACCAAGGTGGTATGGAAGGAACATGAACAGGATGCATATTACTAATTTGGGTTGTAGGTGGAAGCAATGTTGTCATGCATGCTGTGGTGGTAGTTGCCCTTGTTGCACAGTGTTCCAGCAAAGGCTGTGTTGGAATCGATGGGAGCAGATGAGATTGTTACATCGGTGTGGGGGCCAGGTGGCAGTGAGTTCATCCGACATCAGGTGAATGGTTTCGTCATGTGGTTTAATTTTCATCCTGTAGGTGCAATGATTCTAGCCTTGTGTCGATTAACATATACCCTGGCCGGATCAGAATAGCGAAGTGATTGGCAGTGAAGCACAGTAGAGTGCGGAATGGGATGATGATGTCGGTTTGCTGGTGCATGCACACACATTATGGCTTGACGCTGCCTTTTAATGTGCAATATTGAGTTCGATTTACAGGATCGTTATATCCTTGTGGCGTTACAAATGCACTTCCATGTGTACAGTGATACTGTGTTTTTATTATTTGTACACTCCTGGAAATGGAAAGAAGAACACATTGTCACCGGTGTGTCAGACCCACCATACTTGCTCTGGACACTGCGAGAGGGCTGTACAAGCAATGATCACACGCACAGCACAGCAGACACACCAGGAACTGCAGTGTTGGCCGTCGAATGGCGCTAGCTGCGCAGCATTTGTGCACCGCCGCCGTCAGTGTCAGCCAGTTTGCCGTGGCATACGGAGCTCCATCGCAGTCTTTAACACTGGTAGCATGCCGCGACAGCGTGGACGTGAACCGTATGTGCAGTTGACGGACTTTGAGCGAGGGCGTATAGTGGGCATGCGGGAGGCTGGGTGGACGTACCGCCGAATTGCTCAACACGTGGGGCGTGAGGTCTCCACAGTACATCGATGTTGTCGCCAGTGGTCGGCGGAAGGTGCACGTGCCCGTCGACCTGGGACCGGACCGCAGCGACGCACGGATGCACGCCAAGACCGTAGGATCCTACGCAGTGACGTAGAGGACTGCACTGCCACTTCCCAGCAAATTAGGGACACTGTTGCTCATGGGGTATCGGCGAGGACCATTCGCAACTGTCTCCATGAAGCTGGGCTACGGTCCCGCACACCGTTAGGCCGTCTTCCGCTCACGCCCCAACATCGTGCAGCCCGCCTCCAGTGGTGTCGCGACAGGCGTGAATGGAGGGACGAATGGAGACGTGTCGTCTTCAGCGATGAGAGTCGCTTCTACCTTGGTGCCAATGATGGTCGTATGCGTGTTTGGCGCTGTGCAGGTGAGCGCCACAATCAGGACTGCATACGACCGAGGCACACAGGGCCAACACCCGGCATCATGGTGTGGGGAGCGATCTCCTACACTGGCCGTACACCACTGGTGATCGTCGAGGGGACACTGAATAGTGCACGGTACATCCAAACCGTCATCGAACCCATCGTTCTACCATTCCTAGACCGGCAAGGGAACTTGCTGTTCCAACAGGACAATGCACGTCCACATGTATCCCGTGCCACCCAACGTGCTCTAGAAGGTGTAAGTCAACTACCCTGGCCAGCAAGATCTCCGGATCTGTCCCCCATTGAGCATGTTTGGGACTGGATGAAGCATCGTCTCACACGGTCTGCACGTCCAACACGAACGCTGGTCCAACTGAGGCGCCAGGTGGAAATGGCATGGCAAGCCGTTCCACAGGACTACATCCAGCATCTCTACGATCGTCTCCATGGCAGAATAGCAGCCTGCATTGCTGCGAAAGGTGGATATACACTGTACTAGTGCCGACATTGTGCATGCTCTGTTGCCTGTGTCTATGTGCCTGTGGTTCTGTCAGTGTGATCATGTGATGTATCTGACCCCAGGAATGTGTCAATAAAGTTTCCCCTTCCTGGGACAATGAATTCACGATGTTCTTATTTCAATTTCCAGGAGTGTATATATCTGCAAAAGCAACAGGAAGAACAGTTTTCCCAATAATTATAATGATTCACATTTAGTTGTATTTGATATGTAAGGGGTGTTAAATTGGATCTGAATCGTATATTTAAATACAATAACTAGCAACATGAAAATAATACAAACTGCTTGAGTAATTAGCCAATCACTCTAGTGTGCATACAGAATGTCCTGCTTCTACATTGGAGTATTCCCTTAAAATTAGTCGAGATTTATTGTGCAACTGCAGTTCCCACCTCTCTGTCAAAACTCTCAGAATGTAAAAACATAATAATTATTCATTTAAAATAATGTTGATTTAGATCTAATACACTAAGTATTTTAAATAAAATTGAAAATTTCAATGTTGCAAGCTATTGCAGGGAGGAAAAAAATCTCACGGAGGTTGTTGCTTATACCTGGTTTCTTCCATAAGCTACGAAATGGAAACAGATTTTAATTGTTTAAATGAAGATTGTATATTGGAAAGCTGTTGCATAGAGCTGAAAGACTTTAACATGTTAGCAATTTCTAGAATTCCAGAAAGGACATTAGTCACACAATAATTACAGTGCTTGCTAGATAAACTAAAGAAAGAAAAGAAGAAAAATCGTTAGAACAGGTGATTTTAATATAAACACTGCAAATGACAATAATGAATCAACAAAATTTATTGATTCAATTAAAAAATTCTGATTTTTACTAAATTTTTCGGAGTTCACCAGAGAAAATATTCACTCAGCAACATGCATTGGTAACAATGTAAGAAATTGCTAATTTGATACTGTACATAAATTCTGTCTAGTCGTAGGATTTTCTGATTGCTCAGCCTTGTTTGTCTCACTGTCAAAGCTAATAAATATAATGCAAGAAAAACTTATATCAAAAGAAGTTTCAATAAAACAAATACTGAGATATCTGTATAAGAAACTGAGTATAGTTAAGTGGTCCCTAGGGGATGATGGTTTAACAAATGAAAACTTGAGTACATTCTTAAACAGTTTTCTTGAAGTGTTTAATGAAACATTCCCATCAAGATCATATTGCAGTAGAACGTCAAGTAAGATATGATGAATCACTCCAGGAATAAAAATTTCCACTGAGAGGAAAAGAAAGCTACACAATCAGCTGAAGTACAAAAAAGATTAAGAACTATAAAACTATTTTCTTTAAACATTGTTAAAGCTTCAAAACAAATGACAACTAATACGTTCATTGTAGAGAAAAAAAATGAAAATAAAACAAGGGCAATATGGTCTGTGGTTATGTCTGAATGAGGCATCTAAATAGATGTAGCAAATTACGAGTATAAAAGTAAATAGTTTTGGGTTGAAAGGCAATATCAGTGAATGTGTTAAAAAATTCAACACAGTCAACAAAATTTGTTGAAAATGTCATACCTCTGTAAAAAAACAAAGTAGTTAAAACACACACACACACACACACACACACACACACACACACACACACACACACACACACACAATAAACTAATCATTTGATGAAGATTACTTTAGTGAGCTCTTGAAATATCCAGAAATAAAACCATTGTTACAAAAGGTTCAAAAAATGTTATCGCCCTATTTCTGTACTCCCAATCATATCAAAAATTTTGAAAAAATAGCTGCTTTACAGATACAAAGCTTCATCACACATTGTAATTCATTTCAAACAACCAATTTGGATTCGAACGAGGTAAAAACGCAGTAGATGCGATAAATGAGTTATTGGAAAAATTGCTTCATCGTTAGATAGGAAAGCTAAAGTTAGAAAAGTATTCAACTCTGCAAACCATGGCTCAGTCCTTGGACTGATTTTGTGCTTGTTCTATGTAAAATGACTTGCCTCTCAATATAGATACTTACCTAACCTTGTTGGCAGATGATACTTCTGCCCTAATTGACAATGAAAATTCTGACAGTATACTGTAGAGTGTCATGAATGCATTAAGGAAGTTAGAAACATGGTTCAATCCAAATGTCTTAAGGCTCATCATTTCAAAAATTGACATGATGTGTTTTAAAACCAAACAGTCAAAAATTGTAGGAATCTGTATTACTTATAATAATCAGAAAAAGGAAGAACTTGACCCAGTCAGAATCCTAGGAATAAATTTAGACAGAAATTTGAAATGGAATTTACTCGCAGGATATTTAGCAAATAAATTAAATAGCCTTGCATTTGCAATGGAAATTTAGCTAGTGCCACTCATATGGACACCAGAACAGTAGCAAACCACAGCTACTTTGAATCTGTTATTAGATATGGCATAATTTTTTTTGGGAAACTCATGAAACATTACACATTTTTTAAGTTGCAAAAAGAATCATTTGTAATATGTGCACTGCACAGCCGATGGCATCATACTGGCCATTGTTTTTTTTAAAAGAACATATTGAACTTTCATACAACACAAGACATAAGGAAAACTTTATGCTCACCTCACATTGCTTAAAATTGTGTGTGCTCAGACTCATCAGTATATAGCAATGAAAATTCGCAACAAAATGGAAGGGTGCGACATAATGAATATGAAGATAAATATTTTGAAAAGCAAGTTACTCGATTTTCTAATTGGAAGAAGCTACTACTTAGTGGAAGATTTCATGAAGGACAAAGTGATACCTTGAGCTGGATCCCTAAAAGGGATAAAAATTTATGTTGTTTATAATGGATGTTAATATTGTTAGTTTGACAAATTTTAAATTAGTAAATTCTTCGCCAAGTAATATTGTGTGACAAAATTTCAGATAAGCATATTGTAACCTTGACATGTCTCCTGTACATCACACACATGTTCTGAAATTCTGTTTGTTATGAGATGAATAAAACACACTTCACATTTCACAAGGCATATAAGTGACAATGGTATGGTAGAAGTGTAAGAACTCTGTGGCCATGTTCTTCAGCTATCTCATCCACAATGTGGTGGTGTAACTGCGGTTTATTTTTCTTTAATATTTCCATGAGCTCCACCTCATGTAAATTGTCCTGAATTTTCATATTTTGATGATTCAACCATTCCACAATGTGGGCTTTTATTGTTGTTATCGTTGGAGCTGGCCAATTTAAGATTTCTGGCAGTTGCCCCTTGAAGCACTTCAGAACACTATCACGGCTTATCTCTTCATGCTAGTCGTTTGTTTTCCTTTATTTGCAAGCAAGGGGACCGTTAGGTACGAAAGCAGATGCAGTTCCAGCATGCAAGACAATAATTCTTGGGCCCTTCCCAGTGGAACAGCAGAACTTCCACATATGCTGTCATCTGTCCAGTCTTTTCCGACAGAACAACAGGTATTTATCGAAGTTTTGTTGAGCCACATAATGTCTTCGAATGGCAATTTAATGATAGATCTTAAAATGCAACAATGCCACACTACAGTGTCACCTCTCTACATTATAATTTTCTGTCCATAACTTTTTTACACCGAAAACAGAAGGCTCTGACAACTATTAACAAAGACTATCTCACCATGTAGATTTTACCTTTGTAGTAATGACACAGTTATGTTAACATGCACTTTATTCTGTATCAACACAGGATAAATACATGTCTCTCTTCAGAGCATTAAGCACACTGAAACATAGTTCCTCAGATATTTCACACCAGGCCACTGGCACTAGTTGGAGTGTTTCCTGTCTGCAGCAGCCCCTGTTGCTGGTGAACTCCCCACAAGTTTGTATGTAAAATGTTAGAACCTTGAATTCCAAAACAAGTTTTTCTAACCCAAATGGTCTCACTCCTAATCAAAGGAAAACTCTGAAGTCAGCTTATAGATTTAAATAAATGTACTGATGTAATGGCACCTTTTGCGTTATAGTGCCAGCACGTTGTCTCACACCTGCACAAAAGAAAACCGTGAAGTCAGCTTATAGATGTAAATAAATATACAGAAGTAGTGGCATCTTTTGCACTATAGTGCCAAAAATGGACACTGTAATTCACTGCAAATAATGGAGCTAAACAAATGACACATGAGGCTGCCAATAATTGCAGTAGTTATTCGTGCCTTGTCCCCATTTATGTTCAATTGTATCCATGTTTGTTTTAGGGGAAAATGAGACTCAAACTTATGTAGGAATATTTTCAAGGGAGAGTTAAATTTCCCATCTACTGTGTCTATTGTACAAATCTGCTCTCAGTGTTCTTTCTATAATTTATCTTTTAAACATCATGATCAAGTCTTTGTTTATGACACTGTAATACAGTGTGATTCAAAAGTCTGTTAACATGTGAAAAATCACCGATTCACAGAATTATGTTGATATGCCCAAAATGACACGGAGTTTTATTGAAACCAGAAATGGATGCAAAAAGAAGCCAATAGATGGTGCTCAACAGCAACACATCATTGGCACTACATAAGAATCATGATGAATGCAAGATATGCGACAGATTTACATATTCCCTAGCTGGCTGACAAACATCTGCTGGAAGGAGGATGGTGCTCCATCCCATATTGCTACAATTGTGAAACATCTCTTGCACACATTGTTTGGCGAGGATTGTCTGCTGAGCTGCCATTTCAATCATGTTTGATCTACCAGATTATTTGTTGTGAGATTATTAGTTGTGAGATTACCAATTTTATGTGCTATGCAGTGCTTTTCACCTCATTGTGCCTCCACTACAGGTACTGCTGATGAGTGATGGCTGACATGTCACGCGTTTGTTATATTGACAATACTTTTATTCTATAAGCTGTACCTAACTGGCCAATATTTTTTATTACTGACATTTGAGCATCATTCCCAGATAAACATTACATTTCAATAATGGACGATTGTTGGCTCTAAAAACAAACTGTTAATGACTGCTGCACTATGCCTTTCAATCCTCATAGGGAATTTTACTGAGACAAACAATGCAAAGCTGAACATTTACAGTTCTAGGTGTCGAAGTCTGTAATATCTTATAGAAAATCAATCTTTAAAACTTCTCAACAAACAATTCTTTTTTTAAGTATTTGTAATATTATTAAAATTGTTTCTACCTGCTTTATGTTGTTCAGAATATTCCCTGCTGGTGGCATGTAAACTGTCAATAATACCAGCAAGTGAATTTCACGATCCAGTATTGTGGATAAGCATTCAAAGAGTCACTCAACATAATATTCATTGATCTGAAGGACATGCATAGAGAGGATGTCCTGAGAGGAAGGGTCAATTTTCAGGGATATGAATGAAACAAACATATATATATATATATATATATATATATATATTTAAAAAGAAAGATGATGAGACTTACCCAACAAAAGCGCTGGCAGGTCGATAGACACACAAATAAACACAAACATACACACAAAGCTCTAGCTTTCGCAACCAATGGTTGCCTCGTCAGGAAAGAGGGAAGGAGAAGGAAAGACAAAAGGATTGGGTTTTAAGGGAGAGGGTAAGGAGTCATTCCAATCCCGGGAGCGGAAAGACTCCTTACCCTCTCCCTTAAAACCCAATCCTTTTGTCTTTCCTTCTCCTTCCCTCTTTCCTGACGAGGCAACCATTGGTTGCGAAAGCTAGAGCTTTGTGTGTATGTTTGTGTTTATTTGTGTGTCTATCGACCTGCCAGCGCTTTTGTTGGGTAAGTCTCATCATCTTTCTTTTTAAATATATTTTCCCACGTGGAATGTTTCCCTCTATTATATTCTTATATATATATATATATGGTTATAATAGAAGGAAACATTCCATGTAAGAAAAATATGCCTAAAAACAAAGATGATGTGACTTACCAAATTAAAGTGCTGGCAGGTCGACAGACCTTGGTCTTCAAATATGTCTGCTTGTGTCTGTATATGTGTGGATGGATATGTGTGAGTGTGCGAGTGTATACCCGTCCTTCTTTCCCCCTAAGGTAAGTCTTTCCGCTCCCGGGACTGGAATGACTCCTTACCCTCTCCCTTAAAACCCACATCCTTTCGTCTTTCCCTCTCCTTCCCTCTTTCCTGATGAGGCAACAGATTGTTGCGAAAGCTTGAATTTTGTGTGTATGTTTGTGTTCGTTTGTGTGTCGGTCGACCTGCCAGCACTTTCATTTGGTAAGTCACATCATCTTTGTTGAGGGAAACATTCCAGGTGGGAAAAATATATTTAAAAAGAAAGATGATGAGACTTACCAAACAAAAGCGCTGGCAGGTCGATAGACACACAAACAAACACAAACATACACACAAAATTCTAGCTTTCGCAACCAACGGTTGCCTCGTCAGGAAAGAGGGAAGGAGAGGGAAAGACGAAAGGATGTGGGTTTTAAGGGAGAGGGTAAGGAGTCATTCCAGTCCCGGGAGCGGAAAGACTTACCTTAGGGGGAAAAAAGGACGGGTATACACTTGCACACACACATATCCATCCACACATATACAGGCACAAGCAGACATATTTAAAGACAAAGAGTTTGGGCAGAGATGTCAGTCGAGGCGGAGGTGCAGATGCAAAGATGATGTTGAATGACAGGTGAGGTATGAGTGGCGGCAACTTGAAATTAGCGGAGATTGAGGCCTGGTGGATAACGGGGAGAGAGGATATATTGAAGAGCAAGTTCTCATCTCTGAAGTTCGGATAGGTTGGTGTTAGTAGGAAGTATCCAGATAACCCGGACGGTGTAACACTGCGCCAAGATGTGCTGGTCGTGCACCAAGGCATGTTTAGCCACAGGGTGATCCTCATTACCAACAAACACTGTCTGCCTGTGTCCATTCATGCGAATGGACAGTTTGTTGCTGGTCATTCCCACATAGAATGCATCACAGTGTAGGCAGGTCAGTTGGTAGATCACGTGGGTGCTTTCACACGTGGCTCTGCCTTTGATTGTGTACACCTTCCGGGTTACAGGACTGGAGTAGGTGGTGGTGGGAGGGTGCATGGGACAGGTTTTACACCGGGGGCGGTTACAAGGGTAGGAGCCAGAGGGTAGGGAAGGTGGTTTGGGGATTTCATAGGGATGAACTAAGAGGTTACGAAGGTTAGGTGGACGGCGGAAAGACACTCTTGGTGGAGTGGGGAGGATTTCATGAAGGATGGATCTCATTTCATGAGATATTTTGAGAGAGAGAGAGAGAGAGAGAGAGAGAACTAATTAACATTTTCTCTAAAATGCACACCTTTAAAGCTATGAGCACATCTTCATAGTGTGAAATACATCTCTTCTACTGCAAGCTGTTAGGTTTATATATTTTGACAGTCGGTAGTATGGACCAAAACAAGGAAATTATGAAAAATATTAATTAAAAGTAAATATATTTGTACAATAAAGTTGAAATCATTCATGCTTTCCGCAGTTGCGGCTGTGATTGCATGTGTAAGTGGGAAATGTCAAGTTATATATTAACAGCCAAGCAGCCACTGCAAGCTATTTCTGTAAATGATACCAACATCAAATTATGGTCAGTGTGAAGTTACTTATATTGCCAATCATGGGAACTATTTCTTGATCACTTTATGTGTGTATTAAGAGAAAAAAAGCTACTTTGGAGGAAAGCCACTGATTCTCCTCTTCCTCTACTCAGTTGTTTATATTTTGCAGGTCAAACAAAGTGTTTATATAACTTTACCGAGATTACTATCAGCTGCCTATACACCGGCAAAGTCATGAGCTGTTCAATACAAACATAGAAGATAAGTGTAATTTTCATCCACATATTCTTATTACTTGCAGAACGAATGATTAACGACACATTTTACTTTTTACGTGTATTGTGATTTCCAGTTTCCTGCTAGATGTCTACGACCAACTTCTTATAACAACAATATTTTGAAAGCTACTCACAAAAAGACTGCTAAGTAGGAGTCTACCCTTTCATAATGTTATCACTATTTCATCCCAGACTTTACACTGATTGAGCAACTTATTACAGATTTTTGTACACAAATCTATAATGGGATGTGTAATTTGCATGAAAATTATTTTTAGTTCTAATATTGTGGTGTGAATTTCACTATTCATTATAAATTCACTCTTACTCTTAACCAAAAACAGCATTGGGGGTATATGTTTTGACACATACAGTAAGTGAAATAATTCTGTGGGTTCTAGTATAAAAGTAATTATTTATTTTGCACCCCACAAAGGTAACTACCATGAATGCACACATAATATATATTTTGTGGTAATGGTTGCAATTGAAATGATAAGCAGATAAAAGACTACTTACTACATTGTGTATCTATAATTTTTACAGAGTTTGCAGTTCATTTTGTCTCTTAGTTCCACATATTACTTCCTATCCCAAAATAACACTGAGAAACTTCTTTGGGAACTGCATTGTATTTACAGAATGTGTAGGTTCTGAGGTTGGCTGATGTCTCTCCGGGGTTTTGGTGACAGGAGCTGTTTGTCTACATGATGCTGATACCAGTTATCCAGAATCTATATTCTTCAGCAGGAAGGACGGATGAGTTTCTCAGTGGAGATGGTCTTCTGGACATGAGCTGTTGTACCAAATAAGGTCCCTCATAGACAGGTTGTAAAGGTTTTCTCTGTGCATCATGTCTTATGAGTACATATAAAGAGGTCATGAGTTCATGATGGATGAAGCGGGATGTTGAAAATTAATTGGTTTAAGTGAAGCCTTGTGCTGTTTCTAGTTGAGAATTTATCTTGGAACATCACAGTCAACTCATTTAGGATCAAAGAAATGGGCTGGAAGTCTAGTTGTATTTCAGTAACTGATTTCTGCAATGGTGGTGCTATACTCTGTAATCACATAGATACAATCCATTGAAATTGTTGAGAAGTTGTCAACCCAGTCAACTGAAAGTTGGGCTCTTAATGCTATCTTGATGCTGCAAAGCCTCCATTCAGCTTTGCCATTTGTAATTGCATGCGGTAAGCAATGTTTTTGATATGGTATATACTCAAAATCTTTGTGAGATGACTGAAGAACTGACACTGAAACTATCATGTTCTGTCAGTGGTGACAATGTTTGGGACTCTAGAATATGTGATCCATGATAATGAGAGTGCTGACAATGTTTCTGCAGAGATGTCCTTCAGTGGAAATGTCTCTGGCCAATATCTAATTTTTCAATTATTGTTAAAAGATGGGTGAAGCCTTGAGAGCAAAGTAATGGTCCAATTAGATCAACATGTACGTGTGAGAAGTGACTGTCAACTTCACTGAAACCTCCACAGCCAATGGTTGCATATTTTGAAAATTTTGTTTGTTGACAGGGAACACATGTTTTTGTTCATTGCTTTATATCTTGTTTCAGTGAAGCTCAAGGTTAAATCCAAATTCCAGACAGACAACAACCAAGGAAAATAGAAGAAAAGAAACTTCATGCCCAGCAAATAGGGATAAAGCTAAGGGTGTTATGAACTTACTTCACCAAAATATTAGGGGAATAAAAAATAAAGTAGATGAGCTGATAATTGTGTTTAGATTATCTCAAAAATAAGAATGAGATTGATATACTTTGTCTGTCTGAGCCCATGCAAGTGTGGAGATGGAAAGTGTCAGTATAAATTGATATAATTTAGCATCTTACACTTGTAGATCTAGTATGGATAAAAGAGGAGTTGCCATTTTCATAAAACAGGGGTATAAATACAGAACAGTTGAAGTAAGCAAATTTTCGTTGATCAGCACTTTGAGGTTTTGCATGTGAATGTTGTGTTGATGTTAGCAACAGTGTACAGGTCTCCACTAGGAGATTGGGAGCTATTCATAAAAAAGTGTGACTCCATATTATGCTGTCAGTCAGACAAAAAGAAGAAGTTATTAAAGTGTGGTGATTTCAGTGTTAACTTTCTAATAAATTCTGATAGGAAAAGTGAACTAGAAGTGTTGTTAATAACATATAACTTAGAATCAGTGATCAATTTCTCTACACATATAGCTCAGGACAGTAGTACACTAACAGATAATGTATTTGTACAGCAAGAGGATGTAGAACAAACACATGCTTTCCCTGTGGTAAATGGATTATCTGACCATGATGCACAACTGATTAACTTACAAAACCTAACAAGGTGTACACTTCAGAAACCATTAAGTAAAAGTGTGAGAGTGCTCAACCCGGTATCTATAGATCACTTCAGAGAAAGTTAAGGAAATGTAAACTGGGATGATGTATATAATGAGTCAAATGCTAATGATAAATTCAGCATATTTCTTGATAAATTTATATCACTTTTTGAACATTGTTTTCCAAAGAAAATTACTAAATGTAACACCACAAACTTTTCAAAGAAGCCTTGGATTACTACAGGTATTAAAGTGTCTTTAGAAAGAAAAAGAAAACTATGAGACAGCAAGAACTAGTAAAGATCCAGAAGTAGTTTTACATGATAAAAATTATAGTAACATACTGAGAAAAGTTGTAAGGAAATCAAGAAGTATGTATGTTAGAGAAGAAATTAACAACTGCAGCAATAAAACCAAATCAATATGGAATGTTGTCAGAAGGGAGACAGGAAAAGTAACCACTACGGTAGGTAGTATTACTGTTACAGAGAATGAGACCATCTTAACCAACAATACACAGGTAGCCAAAGTATTTAACAGTCACTTCTTAAGTGTAGGAGAAAAAATTGGTGAGAATAGTTCAAAAGAAAAAGCCAGGCAGTACATGGAAGAGTCAGTTTTGAAAAATTTTAGTCAGATTCAGTCTTATGAAATAAGGAAAATTATTAAATCTTTGAAAAATAAATGTTCTGTTGGAGTAGACGACATCTCTAACAAGTTATTAAAACAATGTGGAGCAATTACAGCTGATGTTTTGAGTTACATATGCAGTGCATCACTGACCCAGGGTATTTTTCCAGACAGGTTAAAATATGCTATTGTCAGGCCTCTCTTCAAAAAGGGGGAAACCACAGATGTCAGTAATTACCGGCCAGTATCCATGCTTACAGCATTTTCTAAAATCTGTGAGAAATTAATGTTCTCAAGAGTGGTTAGCCGTCTGAACAGTAATGGGGTACTTAGTAAATCACAGTTCGGATTTCAGAAATGCTGTTCCACTGAGACAGCAATATACAAATTCACTGTCCACATAATAGAGTCTTTAAATAGTAAAATGTCACCAGTAGGAATATTCTGTGACTTATCCAAAGCATTTGTGTGAACCATGGCATTATTTTAGAGAAATTACAATTCTTTGGCATAAATGGAACAGCATATGAGTGGTTTAAGTCATATCTACAGAACAGGAAGCAAAAAGTCTCTTTATATGCTTCAAGTGATTCAAAGGAGTTTGCCACTTCATCTAACTGGGGTGAAATTACATTAGGTGTTCCACAAGGTTCGATCATGGGTCGCCTATTCTTGATATGTGTGAATGACCTCCCTTCTTATGTGAAACAAGTTGCTGAACTGGCACTGTTTGCTGATGATACAGGCGTAATTATTAATCCAGTAAAAGAAAGACCGATAGAATGGACTTGCTCTGAACTTTGAAAGAACACAGTACTTCCAATTTTCTGCTGCAAAAAGTATAATTCCTTCAATAAACATAACACATCAAAAGAAGTTAATCTTAATTGGAAAAGTCATATTTTGGACGTCCTAAAGCGACTAGGTTCAGCAACTTTTGCAATCAGAATAATTGCCAATTTTGAGGATTTAGAAATTAGTAAGCTAACATACTTCGCATACTTCCACTCTCTTATGTCATACGGAATAATATTCTAGGTCAACTCAACACTTAGGCAAATGGCATTCACTGCTCAAAAGAAAGTAGTTAGTATAATGTGTGGTGTTCATAGTCACACATCTTGTAGGCATCTGTTTAAAAGGTTAGGAATTCTTACAACTGCTTCACAGTACATTTACTCAGTAATGAAATTTTTTCTCAGCAACATGGACCAGTTTAAAATCAATAGCGGCATTCATAATTACAATACCAGAAAAAAGAAAGACCTACACTATCCTTAACTTAACCTATCTTTGGCACAGAAAGGGGTAAAATATGCTGCTATAAAACTTTTTGATAAATTACCAGATGAAATAAAATGCCTGACAGATGGCAGTAATAGTTTCAAAAACAAATTGAAATCATACCTCCTTGACAACTCCTTCTATACCATAGAGGAATTCTTGAATATGAGTAAATAAATCTGGAGATATAATATATGCATTTTGTGTCATTTAAGGGAATGGGATAGATAATAGAACTATTTAGGTAGTACACTATAAAAAAAGTAAACAAAAAAAGAAAAAAGAAAAAAAACTTGTTTCCTGTGCGCATTTCTTGTGCATATGATACGTTCCACATCTACTCACCAAGTGACAGCATAACACACACATAAAAGACTGCTGTGATTGGCAGGCTTCTGGAACCAGTGGCTCCTTTTTCAGGCAGAAGGGTTGAAGAGGAAGGAAGAAAGGTGACCGAAAAGGACTGGAGAAGTCTGGGAAAAGGGGTAGATTCTGGGAAAGTCACCCAGAACCTAGGGTCAGGGAGACTTACCATACGGGATGAGAAGGAATGAGATGGAAAAGACTAAACCAGCAGCTTTTAGAATGCTTACATATACTAGGGTTGATCACCTCCTGAAACTCAAGTTTTGTTGGTGCTAACTTTGATAGTGACAAGCATCTGGTTCGTGCATGTAATGAGATCCCAATGTTGTGATGCATGTTGCACATTAACTTCAGGAAAATTGTAATTAGATATCTCTGTGAGAATGTTCAGAGATCTCTTGAGCAAGTATTGATTTTTATGCTCTTGATCAATGAAAACACTAAACTTTCAGTAAGTACATCTACTGACCTGGTATAAGCAATTAAAGCTTCTCAGTTGGGTAACTTTTCTGGCTTAACATCAAGTACCAGACCATAATTGATCAAGAAATAGGTGCCAATAATTGTTTGATAAACATCTGCAAGAAGAAATGAACATGGAAATCTTCGTCAAAGGCCTGCTTCAGGATTCAGTAGTTACTCACTATGTGTATTACGGATCCATTTTCAGCATAGAGCTGCCGTTTCTATACGTTTTTGTCATCTAATATTGTTGCTGTCAATACAGAAATGTCTGTTTGGGACTTCATCAGAATTTGAAAATATATGTTGCAGTCCATTATGAATACGCAGAAAAATGATTCAGCCTCCTTACTTCGTGCCATTCTAGGTGAGTAGCATACTACGAGGGCGGTTCAGAAAGTAACCTCCGATCGGTCACAGTGCGGGTTGTGGGGGGAGTAGCGACGCCATCTGTGCGTTCACGCACTCAACAGGTCAGTCGGCATCAAGCCGTGGTCGAGTGAACGTCGTACCTGCGCTAGTTTAGTTTTTCTGGCAGTTTGAAATGTGTGCTGCAATAGAAAACCCCGCCAAATGTGAAGTGCGTGCTGTCATAAGGTTTTTTACAGCCAAAGGATATTCTGCAGCAGCTATTCATCATGAGCTTTGTGCCGTGTATGGACCAAGAGTTATGAGTGAAGGAGTTGTCCGTGAATGGGTACGTTTATTTAAAAGTGGACGAGAAAACGTTCATGATGAAGAGAGGAGTGGTAGACCATCATTGGTGACTGACGAACTCGTTCAGACAGTTGATGCAAAAGTTCGTGAAAATCGACGTTTCTCAATGTCGGAGTTGTCTACTGGTTTTCCACAGATTTCTAAGACACTCTTGTACGAGATAGTGACAGCAAGATTGGGTTACCGTAAGTTCTGTGCACGATGGGTGCCCAAAATTCTTACCGACCACCACAAAACTCAAAGAATGGCCTCTGCATTAGACTTTCTGTCACGTTATGAGGACGAAGGAGAACCATTGTTAAACAGAATCGTGACCGGTGACGAAACCTGGATTAAGTACGTGAACCCTGAGACAAAAGAACAATCAAAGATGTGGGCACATTCAAATTCACCTACCAAACCAAGAAAAGCCTCGCAAGATTTTTCTGCCAGAAAACTGATGGCAAAGGCGTTTTGGGATGCCAAAGGGGTGTTGTTGGTTGAATTCATGGAACGTGGTACGACCATTAATCAAGACGTGTACTGTGAAACAATAAAAAAGTTACGACGGGCTATACAGAACAAACGCCGTGGTATGCTGACTTCCGGTATCGTTTTTTTGCACGATAACGCCCATCCTCACTCTGCTCGCAGAACAACGGCCCTTCTTGAGTCCTTCAAGTGGGACGTTATCAACCATCCACCTTACAGCCCAGACCTGGCGCCAAGTGATTATCACCTCTTCATGCATTTGAAGAAATGGCTCGGGTCACAGCGGTTTGATGACGACGAAGAGCTCAAAGATGCGGTCACAGGCTGGCTCCAGGCACAAGTGGGTGATTTTTATGCAGAAGGAATTTCAAAGCTTGTGAAGAGATATGATAAGTGCCTCAATCGCTATGGAGACTATATAGAAAAATAGTGCAAAGATGTAGTTGTAAGATGTATATATTAAAATATTTTTATTTAACTTGGTGTATTTTTTTAAATCAACCGGAGGTTACTTTCTGAACGGCCCTCGTAGTTTCCTGTCTGAGCATTAGCAGACTGTTGATAAATAAATGAACATGGTAGTTTTATTTATTTTATTTTTAATTTTTGTATGGGAATACACATGCAATTTACAGCGATATTTACACAATACAAAAGAAATATTTATACATAACAAAAGGAATGTACAAGAGTTATGGTCGCTAATTATATCACAAACTGATATCCAGAGTCTATCCAATCCAGTGCTGTTGGCAAGGCATTGATTATGTTGTTCCATCCTCCACTAACACAGCTATTGGAACATTCCTCTACAATGTGTTCAACAATCTGATCTGCTGGTTCACAGTCACACATCTGGGAGTGTGAGAGTCCCAATTTGTGCATGAAGGAGTTATTTCTTCCATGTCTACATTGGCTTCTGTTGAGCACACACCAGGTTCTTCTAGTACTTCGAAGCCCAGTATGCATAAAGGGTCTTCGAGGCCACGGCGATGTATGCTGGTGTCGTTTTCCCATGTCTCCTTGCACACATCTTCAATTTTGAATGGTTTGGGTTTATGAGTTGTCCAGAATGGTTTTCATGATTTGAGATGCGTGCAGGGTGGATTGAGCAGTATATCCTGGGCTGGTAGCCTTTGGGAAAACTTTACATTATTAATCTGTTCCTGTTTGTGGTTCCCTACTTCTTGTCATCTCAAATGTGGTGGGGTGATGCTACTGAGAGCAGACAGCCAAGGTAGTGTTGTTGATCTCAGGGTGCCCGTTAAAATTCTCATGGTGTCATTTAGCTGAACGTCAACCTTACTGGCGTGCACACTCCTGTACCAGACAGGTGCGCAATATTCAGCCACAGGATATATGAGAGATAAGGCCGCTGTATGGAGAGTGTCACCTTGTGCACCCCAGGAAGTTCCATCTAGTTTCCGGACGTGTAGACAGTCTCCAAGATTGTGCACCCTGGTCAATGGAGCGCAAGAGCAGGTGGATAAAAGTGTATACAAATGGAGGCTGAACTAGATCTCATGTCTCTCATGGCCAGAACAACATGCAGCAACCCCCACAATGGTGCTTTTAAGAGCCAAACATCGACAAAAGCTATTGTACAAGGCGGTGTGTATTTCTCTGTATTCTGTTTGAATTTTTAATGTTACAAGAACATAGTGATTTTAACCCATTAGCGACATGTGTTGCGATATGGCAACGTTTGTAACACTTTTTTAAAACTGTTGATTCCATGACATCAATGAAGCGAGAGTGTTGGCAGCACTGGATTCCATTCTGCAAGACTGTAAAGATCACTACAATGCAACAGTTTTAATGACACATTTAAATTCTGCGGCGTAAGCAGTGTTGGAAGTCATTGTTTGCTGAATGACACAGAAAAATGGAGTATAAGTTCGAGTAAGTATGTTTTACACAGTAATTTACGATATACAGGGTGATTCAAAAAGAATACCACAACTTTAAAAATGTGTATTTAATGAAAGAAACATAATATAACCTTCTGTTATACATCATTACAAAGAGTATTTAAAAAGGTTTTTTTTTTTTTTTCACTCAAAAACAAGTTCAGAGATGTTCAATATGGCCCCCTCCAGACACTCGAGCAATATCAATCCGATACTCCAACTCGTTACACACTCTCTGTAGCATATCAGGCGTAACAGTTTGGATAGCTGCTGTTATTTCTCGTTTCAAATCATCAATGGTGGCTGGGAGAGGTGGCTGAAACACCATATCCTTAACATACCCCCATAAGAAAAAATCGCAGGGGGTAAGATCAGGGCTTCTTGGAGGCCAGTGATGAAGTGCTCTGTCATGGGCTGCCTGGCGGCCGATCCATCGCCTCGGGTAGTCGACGTTCAGGTAGTTACGGACAGATAAGTGCCAATGTGGTGGCGCTCCATCCTGCTGAAATATGAATTGTTGTGCTTCTTGTTCGAGCTGAGGGAACAGCCAATTCTCTAACATCTCCAGATACTGCAGTCCAGTTACAGTAGCACCTTCGAAGAAAAAGGGACCAAAAACTTTATTGGCTGAAATGGCACAGAAAACGTTCACCCTAGGCGAGTCACGTTCATACTGAGTCGTTTCCCGCGGATTCTCAGTGCCCCATGTACAGACATTCTGACGGTTGACTTTCTCATTAGTGTGGAAAGTTGCTTCATCACTAAACACAATCTTTGAAACGAAAGATTCATCTGTTTCCATTTGAGCAAGGACAAAATCACAGAAATCGATTCTTTTAATCTTATCAGCTGCAGACAGTGCTTGAACCAATTTCAGATGATAAGGTTTCATAACTAACCTTTTTCGTAGGACTCTCCATACAGTTGATTGTGGAATTTGCAGCTCTCTGCTAGCTCTGCGAGTCGATTTTCCTGGGCTGCGAACAAATGCTTGCTGGATGCGTGCTACATTTTCATCACTCGTTCTCGGCCGTCCAGAACTTTTCCCTTTGCACAAACACCCATTCTCTGTAAACTGTTTATACCAACGTTTAATACACCACCTATCAGGAGGTTTAACACCATACTTCGTTCGAAATGCTCGCTGAACAACTGTCGTCGATTCACTTCTGCCGTACTCAATAACACAAAAAGCTTTCTGTTGAGCGGTCGCCATCTTAGCATCAACTGACGCTGACGCCTAGTCAACAGTGCTTCAATCGAACAAATGTACAACTAAATGAAACTTTATAGCTCCCTTAATTCGCCGACATATAGTGCTTAGCTCTGCCTTTTGTAGCTGCAGAGTTTTAAATTCCTAAAGTTGTGGTATTCTTTTTGAATCACCCTGTATAATTTGGTTTTTAGTATGGTTGTGCTTTAAATACTCAACCATATATTCTTTGGAGGTTACTGCTTGCTGTGAAATAAATTACATTCATTTAGGCCGTTTGAACATCGGTGTTGCCATATGGCAACGCTAGGCGCTTGTACTCAGTAAAAAGAACGAATTTTCTCTTTTTTGTTTTAGAAGAGGTTTCTCGCTTGCTGAGGCGCTGGAGATTCTTTATAATGATGATATTGAAGGTGATGTGTTTGTTGAGCCCCCAGATCCGAATAGAGAAGAGTGATGGAGTATTGTACGTGCGGTGGCTGGACAACTCAGTTGTCATAATGATCTCTTCTTCATGTTGTGCACAAGAAGTTGGCCAAGTCAAGAGATTCTCACAACTAAAAAAGTGAAATATGATTCCCTGACCAAAACTGGTAGCCAAAGATAATACATATATGAGAGGTACTGATCAGATGGATCAGAATCTAGCATGCTATCGCATTACAATAAGAAGCAAGTGTCTCTTTACATGGATGTTAGATGTCCCCATACAAGACATTTGGATTTTGTATAATAAAGCAAGAAACCAAACTATTTCTCAGATTGATTTCAAGAGAGAAGTAGCGACAGTGTACTTGCAAAGACACCAAGCTTTACCAAAAGGAGCCGGGAGACCATCTGCATCATGGGCATGTTCCAACAGCCGCATATCAGATTCAATTAGGTTTGATAAGATTGACCACCTCGTCGAGCACACAGAAGGTGTGCACACAAGGACTGTAAATCTATTGTGAGAACAATGTGTTCAAAGTGTAATGTGGAATTGTGTATTGACTGTTTTATTCCACTTCATGTAAAATAATGCTGAGTTCAAGGTTTGATTTTTGATTATTAATTGTACTGTATTATAAAGTATCAACTGTACAATGAAGACTGAATAATAAATTTGCACAAAACTTGTATATGTAATAAGAAATTTCAATAACCTACTTATTTTAGTTGAAGTTGTACTTCATATGAATTTAGGTAGTGCAAGTGCCTAGCGTTGCCATATGGCAGCATCAAATATCTCGCTAATGGCGGTAATGACTTTTGTCAAAACAACTCTGTTGTGTAATTTATGCCTTTTACAGACATAAAAAGGCAAATGTTTTTAAAAAATCACGAAAAAATTAATTCCGGCGCTAATGGGTTAATGTGCTGCTTGATTGTTTCCCAGATATTCGTTTCTGAATCTGAATTGAGTTCTGAAAGTTCTTCCCAGGTGGGAAAGACTATCATCTTGAGATGGAGACAAAACAGATTCTGTACTGTTTACAAACAGACTAGGCATCACAATCTCTATGATTTTATTGGTCATAGAAGCCACTGCTTCAGGATTTACAGCCTGACTAGCTGCTAGTGTAGAATACACACTGCTTGGTAGTCATTAAAGAAATACATGGAGATGAGAAAGGTATGGGATAGTTGCGGTAGCCACCAGAAAGATTGCGGAAGGTGCACATCGGTACGACGCATCACAGACAGTAGTTGCCGCAAGTAGAGTCCCGTCCACCAGAGGGCACGTGAGAATTCGGCCGTGACCTCTGCCGGCAGAACAACAACAACAGCAACTCAGGCAGCACGGGCCGTGCCCAGTCAGTTCACATTGGGGATGCCTATGAGATAGTTCCCGGTCTACTTTATGTGAAGTGCGACGGAAAATGTGAACCGTGTTACTGCACAATTGGCGACGAGTAGGGTCATTCTTTCGCGTGTTGCGTCGTTGTTCTGATTTCGCAGCTTATCCATGGCATGGAGGATTTAGTGCGGGTTTTGGTTGAGCAGCAGACGGAGCTCATGGCCACCTGAAACAAGTGCTTCCGGCATTGCTCTCCACGCAGTCTGCTCCAGCACCGTTCCCTCCTCCCTTTCCCCCGTATGACGAGACGGCGGAGGATTGGGACGCATATGAACATCGCCTTCGGCAGCATTTCCAGGCGTTTCATGTTGCCAATGTGGAGGTATGTCATGCTCTTTTCTTGTCTTGGATATCTCCCTCGCTATATCAAGTTTTGCGGCAGGTAGCGCCGTTGCAGGAACCCTCGTCCTTGTCTTTTGATGCATTGTGTTCATTGCTGTCTTCATATTATTGCTGCCGGACGCATGTTGTGGTGGCTAGGGTCGAGTTCTATCAATGCAAGAAGCAGCCCCATCAGTCTTACCGGGCGTGGGCCACTACCCTGCACGGTCTTAGTCGTAAGTGTCATTTTGTCATGGAGCAGTCGTGAGAGACGTATGCCCACGTTATGGTGCGCGACGTCATTGTTCGTTTGGCCCCTGATAGGGAGGTCCAGCAACGGGCCCTGCAGTTAGAAGACCCTTCCCTTGAGGAAGTCCTGTCCATTGTTCAATCGTATGAAGTCTCTCACGCCGCAGGTCAACAGTTGGAAGCGTGGTGCGACGTCGCGGCAGTCCAGGGCGGCGCGGCCACATCCACTGCGTCTGGGGTGGACGACGTGTGAGTGGTATAATTGGGCCATTACGGCCGCTCCCGCATGGCACGTACACAGAGTTCCGGCCACCGGCCCCTGTTACCATCCTGTGCGTCGTGCTATATACATCATGATCGGTCAGAGTGCCCCCAGCATTGGGCCGTTTGTCGCAAATGTAATAAAAAAGGACACATTGCTAAAGTTTGCCACTCAGCCTCAAAAGAATCGAAGGAACCAGGTACAGAGGACATGGACGTTTGGCATTCAGGAAGTTTCATCGGGCCAGGCTCCCGACACATCGGCACACAAACTCTTTATCGAGGTGTCGGTTCGGTCGCGACGATTACAACGGCAAGTAGATATGGGCGCGGCAGTTTCTTTGTTGAATGCCCAAACTTAGTCTGACCTTGGGTCGCCCCCATAGGCGCCAGTTTACCAGCGTCTACATGGTTATGGTAAACAGTTCATTCCCTACTGGGTCAATTCACTACCGACATGACTTACAAATCAGTCACTTGGCCTATTAATTTTTTTGTTGTCAGTGATGCGAGCTCCATTAACCTTTTTGGTTTGGATGCCTTTCAAGCTTTCGGTGTTTCTATCGCTGACACCATACAGTTGGTTTCCGAAGACGTTCCTATCAATCATTGGAATCTTCGATCTCTGACTTTCCGGATATCTTTGAGGAGGGCCTGGGGCGTGTTTCAGACTTTGAAGCTCACTTAACATTGAAGGCGTCAGCTTGCCTACATTTTCTACGTGTGAGGCAGATCCCCTGGGCTCTCCGCCCTCAGGTAAAAGAAGAGCTAGACTGGCTGACAGCCCTAGGGGTCATTCTTCCCATTTCTTCTAGTGAGTGGGCTTCGCCCCTCGTTATTATCCGGAAACCCTCGGGAAAATTACGTCTTTGTGGCGATTTCAAGGCCACCATTAATTCCCAATTGGTGGTGGACACCTATCCTATGCCTCGTGTTGATGAATTGTTCTCCGCCATGGCGGAAGGCCAATATTTTTCAAAAATCGATCTTTCGGAGGCTTATCATCAGATACCGCTTGATGAGGACTCCAAATGGCTGGCAGTCATCAACACCCCGTTTGGCCTTTACCAGTACCAGCAGTTGACCTTCGGAATATCCAGTGCCCCGGCGATATTCCAGCGTTATCTTCAGCACGTCTTCAGCACGTCATGTCGACAATCCCTCATTGTATTAATTACCTGGATGACATAATTGTCACAGGCAGCAGCACGAAGGAACACATGCAAAACCTTCACACCCTCTTTCTCAAATTCAGGTCCATGTGCGTGCGTTGCAACCTGCGTAAGTCAAACTTCTTCCAACCGTCCATTGAGTATGTGGGCTACACCATCTCTCGGCACGGCGTCCAGCCGCTACGAAGTTTGGTCCAAGGTATCGTCGACCTTCCGCGGCCCGCTTTGCTGAAGGAGTTACAAGCTTTTTTAGGCAAGATTGCCTGTTACCACCGGTTCATTCCAGGGCTTCCACCATAGCCCACCCCCTGTACTGCCTTCTGCGCAAGGGTGTTCCTTTTGATTGGTCGCCTGCATGCGAGCGAGCGTTTACCTCGTTAAGGGCCTCCTCACGTCAGCGCCTTGTTTGGTTACTTTTGACCCCCATAAGCTGTTGGTCCTGGCTACAGATGCTTCGCAGTATGGGGTGGGGGCGGTACTAGCCCATCGCAATGCAGATGGTTCCAAGCAGCCACTGGCGTTTGCATCTAAAACTCTTAGTTCCGCGTAGGCCCATTACTCCCAGGTGGAAAAAGAGGCTTTGGCCATTGTCTACACTGTTACCAAGTTTCACACTTTCTTGTATGGCATGAAGTTTCAGTTAATCACTGACCATAAGCCGTTAATATTGTTATTTGGCCCTGCCTCTCAGATTCCGGATAGGGCAACCCACAGACTACAGCGCTGGGCCTTGTTCCTCTCTAAATACCATTATGACATTCATTTTCGCCCTACCGGACAGCATGCCACTGCATACGCTCTTTCCCATCTTCCGGAGGGCCCGGATCCTAAGTTCGATTGAGAGGAGATTATGTGTTTTCATTTGGATGTGGCGTCCCACCAAGCGGTTGATGGCTTCCCGATCACTAGTTCTAGAGTCGCCAGGGAAACGGCAGCTGACCTGGTTCGCTGGCAAATAGTTCACCTCATTCAGCAGGGGTGATCATCCCGACCTCCAGGCCGGGCCTCGGACACTCTTCATAATTATTTTGTTCTCCGAGACCGCCTCTCCATCTTGGAAGGAGTTCCTTCTGGCTACCGATGATACAGCTCCTCGCGTGGTTGTTCCTGCGAGTTTGCGAAGGGAAGTCCTGACGTTATTACATGAGGGGCACTGGGGTATTTCCCGTACTAAAACCTTGGCTCGCAGACATGTGTACTGGCCTGGTATTGACAGAGAAATTGAGCACTTGGTGGCTGCCTGTTCCCAGTGTGCGAGCCAATAGGCATCTCCCAGGGCAGCGTTCTCTTTGTGGCCGCCTGCAACCCAGGCATGGGAACGTGTTCACATCGATTTTGCGGGCCCGTTTCTCAATGGCTTTTGGCTCATTGTCATTGATGCTTATTCTCAATTCCCATATGTGGTTCACTGCCCCTCAACCACATCAGAAGTTGCAATCCAGGCACTAGCAAAAGTCTTTTCTGTGGAAGGTCTGCCAGTCACCCTGGTCTCGGACAATGGACCTCAGTTTATTTCGCAGACCTTCCAGGATTTTTGTAGGCGCTTCGGTATTCGGCACGTTTGCTCTCCCTCCTTTCATCCACAATTGAATGGGGAAGCCGAGCGCATGGTGCGCACATTTAAGACGCAGATGAAAAAGTATGTGCATGAATTTCCTGCGGAGGAGGCATTGACATTTTTCCTGACGGCATACCAGACCACACCAATGGGAGGACGCAGCCCCGCAGAGCTCCTCCACGGGCACCAACCTAGCACTCTGCTGCACCTCCTCCGACCTGGTCCTCGCCAGTCTTCGCAAATGGAGTACCCGGCTTTCCACCGGGTATGTCGGTCTGGGCACGTGAGTTTGGTCGCAATCCATGTTGGATACCAGCGGTGGTCCTGCGCCGAAAGGGCTGCCGGCTCTATACCTTGCAGGCGTGGGGCCGGGAAGTACGTCGTCACCAAAATCAGCTACGTCCACGTTTAGGCACCCACCCTCCGACCCCTCGGGCACCGGCTTCCCCATTGCTGGCACCCGTGTTGGTTTCTCAGCGGATGCTACCGCCCCTCCCCCCTGCAACTCCACCGCACTGTGATGGTTCTCAGCCTTGGCAGCCTCCAGTAGCTCCAGCACCAGCATCGCCATCATTAGAGATGCCCCAGTGAGAGCCGGCCCCCCTCGCAGGCCTGGTTTCTCAGGAGGCTGGTTCACCTGTGGTCGTCACCTTCCCCATTGTCCCCGCCACTAGGTCCTGCCCCTCCCGAGGTGGACCAGGATCCGGAGTTCGACAGCTTGTCTCCCGTTCTGTCCCTGGCTCCGGTGGTGGGACGACGGGGTCCTCTTCGTGTGGGTCACTTCCAGCCATATTCGAAGGTTCCATCTTGAGGGTTGGCAGATCCCTTTGACTCCAGCCTTCTGATGGACGTGAGGTCATCGCTGCTGCACGACGCTCCACCTTCTGACGCAGTGGATCACAGTGGCTTCAACCCCCAAAGGAGGAGGAATGCAGTAGCCATTAGAAAGATTGCAGGAGGCGCACATCGGCATGGCACGTCGCGGACGGCAGTTGCCACAAGTAGAGTCCCGTCCACCAGAGGGCATGCGAGAATTTCGCTGCGACCTCTGCCGGCAGAACAACAACAACTCGGGCAGCACGGGCCGTGCCCAGTCAGTTCACATCGGGCATGCCTAGGAGATAGTTTCCGGTCTACGCTATGTGAAGTGCGACGGAAAACGTGAACCGTGTTACTACAATAGTGATACGCACATATACAGATGACGGCAGTATCCCATACGCAATATATTAAAGCGCAGTACATTAGCAGAGTGATTCATGTGAAGAGGTTTCTGAAAGTGTAGCCACCTGATGGGTATTAACAACTTTGAACATGGAAAGGTAGTTGGAGCTATCCACCTGGGTCACTCCACTTCAGATATCATTAAGACAGTTCAATATTCTGAGATCCGCAGTGTCAAGAGCATGTGGAGAATACCAAATTTCAGGCATTATCTCTCACTAAGGACAGTGCAGTGGCCGAAGGTCTTCACTAAATCACTGAGAGAAGCGGTATTTGTGTAGAGTTGTCACTGCTAATGGACAAGCACCATCGTATGAAATAACCCAGAAATCAATATGGAAAGCATGTCTAATGTATCTGTCAGGACAGTGCCGTGAACTTGGTGTTAATGGGCTATGGCACCAGACAACTGATGCAAGTGCCTTTGCTAACAGCACTAGATTGCTTGCAATGCCTCTCCTGGGCTTGTGACTGTGTCAGTTGGACCCTAGATGAATTGAAAGCTGTGGCCTGGTCAGATGAGTGCCAGTTTCAGTTGGCAAGAGTTGATGGTAGGATCTGAGTGTGGCACAGACCCTACAAAGCCATGGACCCAAGTTGTCAATGAAACACTATACACGCTGGTAGTGGCTCCATCATTGTGTGGTCTGTGTTTACTTGGAATGGACTAGGTCCTCTGGTTCAGCTGAACCAATCATTGACTGGTAACAATGGAATTTTTGTGGATTACAATGCGCCATGTCACTGGGCCACAGTTGTCCACGATTGGTTTGAAGAACATTCTAGACAGCTGGAGCAAATGATTTGGCTACCTTTCAAATACTTATGGGACATAATCAAGAGGTCAGTTGGTGCACAAAATCCTGCACTGGCACTTTCGCAATTATGGATAGCTATAGAAGCAGCATGGCTCAATAATTCTGCAGGGGACTTCCAGTGACATGTTGAGTGCATGCCATATCATTTTGCTGCACATCAGGCAAGAGGAGGTCCAACATGATATTAGGGGGTATCCCATGTCTTTTGTCACCTCCATGTATAGTTCTTAAAAATGCATTGCTTACTTGCCTTTTGGCAAGGGCATGCATCTCTCGAAGTAAAGTAATGGCTTCTTTTCTACTAGTTCTACTTTGGTTAGCAATTTCTTACTCTGTGTGACTCTAATTCTTCAGCTTCTGCGGTAAGACATCTTTTTAAGTCTGTTATATGGGGAAGCTGATAATGGTTTGGACATGAAATCTGAAATTAGCTCAGCAACTTCTCTTTCAAATGATCCCCAAAAGTAATAATGATCTGCCGTATCTGCAGTAATAAATTGGGACTCCAGAAAAGTGGTTCAGTATTTTAAAGCTACCTTCTCAAAAATGTTTGAGAACATCATTGAAAGGAGGGAGATGGGTGTAATATTGAAAGACATTACCTTCTTTCCAATAGAAAGATAATACAGAGAGCGAAAAGGGGGGGGGGGGGGCTACAGAATTGGCACAAGATTTTAGTATTACAGTTGAAATATCGTATGCAGTAATCATCTTGGGGTTGAAGCGCTTTTCTTCCGTGTTTGCTTTAACAATATGTATGTTTTTGGATAGGGTCCGCCTTTAGCAAAGTACAATTTTGTTTTTTTACCCAAACATGTTTCACTGCAGTTGTGGCATCCTCAGTGGGCTTTTATTTTTCATCTGTTAAAGATAAAGAGTGCTCTTTGTTTTTTGTATACATGTAGCTATTAGTTTTTAAATCGTAATTACAAATATTTGAAAAAACACATAAATTATGAATTGATACCTTTTTACCACATGGCGTGGTTTTTATAATGTGTTGTGTTTCTACAGTGACTGTTTTTTTTTTCACAGTTTGTCATCTGCAACCACTTAGATCTTAAAAGTAGATAAATAGTTTAAGCTAAAATTGTGATTTGAAAACTTCTTATTTCAATGCCTGAAATTTATTAAATCTCTCTCTCTCTCTCTCTCTCTCTCTCTCTCTCTCTCTGTGTGTGTGTGTGTGTGTGTGTGTGTGTGTGTGTGTGTGTGTGTGTGTGCGCGCGCGTGTGTGAGTTGTGGGTGGGGGGGGGGAAGAGCTCTGTGGGTTGGTCTCGTCTAGTAATTCTTTGACGGCAGAGGAGGGAGTGCCATTGCAGAGAGCTGTGTATTCATTTATCACTTATTTGCCTTCTACTATGGCTTTCTGTATCTGATAATTTTCTTCAATTATTAGTTTATGTGGGGGGCTGTTGCTGCATTTGAGAAGTTTCAAATCCGTATTGATTTTTGTTATGTTATGTTTCTTGTCCATGAGGTGTTCAGCAAATGTGGAATGACAGCTGTTAGTTTTTAATGCTCTTCTGTGTTCTGTGTATCTGGTATTAAAGTTTCTGCTTATCTGCCCTATATAAACTGCTTTGCAGTCCTAGCATGTTAGTTGGTAAATACCAGATGTGTTATGATTGTGTGTGCTTGTGTTGGTTGTCCTTAGTTTTCTCTGTGTTGAGTTGTGTGTCCTGTAGGCTATTTTTACCCCTTGTTTTTTGAGTATGTTGCCTATTCTGTGGACTGATTTGTTGTTGTAAGTGAGAGTGAACCACCTGTTTGTCATTGTAGGTGTTTCCTCTTGATGTGTGCTCACGAGTGGGTTCTGTGTGTTTGTAAGTTGATGAGGAGACTTTTGTTTTTGTGTGTTGGGTGTCCTTTTTAATTTTGTTTTAATTTTGTGGTGGAGTTTATCTACAGTGCTTGTGTCATATCCATTCTCTACTGCTATTTGTCTGATTGCCTGCAGTTCATTCTTGTAGTTGTTTTCAGTGAGTGGGGTTTTGTTGAGTCTGTGTAACCTATATTGGAAGCCAGCTAGTTTGTGTGTAATCAGATGATTAGAGTCTTTGTGAATGGCTGTGCTGGTGGTGGTCACTTTTCTGAATTAGAGAATTGGTGTTGGTTGCTGTGTCTCTATATTGTGAGGTGAAGGAAGTTTAACCTTTTGTCATGTTCTGCTTCTATGGTGAACACCCACAATGTCAAACAGGTGGTTCACTCTCACCTACAACAACAAAGCAGTCCACAGAATAGGCAACATACTCAAAAAAACAAGGGGTAAAAATAGCCTACATGACAGACAACTCAACACAGAGAAAACTAAGGACAACCAACACAAGCACACACAAACACAACACATCTGGTATTTACCAACTAACATGCCAGGATTGCAAAGCAGTTTATATAAGGCAGACAAACAGAAACTTTAATACCAGATACACAGAACACAGAAGAGCATTAAAAACTAACAGCTGTCATTCCTCATTTTCTGAACACCTCATGGACATGAAACATAACCCAACAAACATCAATATGTATTTGAAACTTCTCAAATGCAGCAACAGACCCACCACAAAAACTAATAATTGAAGAAAATTATCAGATACAGAAGGCCATAGTAGAAGGCAAATAAGTGATAAATGAATACACAGCTCTCTGCAATGGCACTCTCTTCTCTGCCCTCAAAGAATTATTAGACGAGACCAACCCATATAGCTCTCACCCCCTACTACCCTCCCAGCCTCCCCCCCCTCCACACACACAAAAATCCCTAAACCTACTGCCACCCCCCCCACCCCCACCCCCACCCCTCTCTCTCTCTCTCTCTCTCTCTCTCTCTCTCTCTCTCTCTCTCTCTCTGTCTCTGTCTCTCTCCCTCCCTCCCTCCCCCCCCCCCCTTTCATACGCACACATACACACACACACAAAATAATAAAATAAAATAAATCCCTAAACCTACTGTCACCCTCACCCTCTCTCTCTCTCTCTCTCTCTCTCTCTCTCACCCCCTCGCCCTTCTCACACACACACACACACACACACACACACACACACACACACACACACACACATCCTGAAACCTAATGTCCACCTTCAACTGTTCCACTGTCAGCCATCATCTTTTAACACCTTCAATTGTTTCACTGCCAGCCATGTTTGTTTTAACAGTTGGTGTAGAAACACAACACATCAGCAAAAACACACCATGTGGTAAAAAGGTATCAATTCATAATTTATGTTTTTTTTTCAAATATTTGTAATTACAATTTAAAAACTAATAGCTACATGTATACAAACAGCAAAGAACACTCTTCATCTTTAATAGATGAAAAATAAAAGCCTACTGAAGATGCTGCAACTGCAGTGAAACATGTTTGGGTTAAAAAACAAACCTGTGTTTTTCTAAAGGCGGACCCTATCCAAAAACATACGTATTGTAACCAGATGAGTGAGTGAGTGTCAGTGACCTAATGATTTTTGTGATCCCTCAAATACTTTATTTGACAAAACTGGTATCTGGAAGTCAAGTTAATTTTTGTATTTCCAAGTGTTCTAATAGATCTGCTTTCAATTGTACATTTTGTTTTTGTGCTTTCAACTACTGCTATGAATAATTCATTGAATATAATGGCCGATGATTCGAATTTAACATCTGTTGCACATGTACTGCTATTAGGGAGTGAAATATCATTTATCTTACCAGTTTTATTGAATTCTGTCCTAATAATACCCCAAAGTGTGTATACTTTTTTCTTGAAATTTTAAATTTTGTGCACAATAGACTTTGATCACATAGGTTAACTATCCTTTTTCTTGAATTTCAGTGCTTTAGTGCCTGACATTTTGGAAAAGTAAACAAGATTCATAGAAATGTAAGGGTTATTTTAAAACATACAAACATCTGAAAGCTAGGGTGATGTAACAATAAGAATTAGATAGTCTGTTACTCACCACACAGAAGAATGTTGAGGGGCAGACAGGGACATTTGAAAGGAGATGTAGGGAAATATCAACTTTTGGATCACGACAGTCAAATGACAACTCTAAAACTTGCCAGCATAAAAACAACACATGGCCATTGTAACCAAATTAAAAATGTTAGATCAATAAATGCTGAATCTGCTTGCTTGTTCAGAAATAGTTTATGCCATGAACAATGGGAGGAAGTATACCAGGCTGACACAGTGAATGAGAAGTTCAACTCATTCCTGAACTTATTCCTTAAACATTTTGAAGCTTCTTTCCCCCAAAGACAGATTAAAATCAAACCAACCTATAGTAAAAGGAGAGAGTGGCTAACTACTGGCATAAAAATATCATGTAACAAAAAGAGAGATCTGTATGTACAACAGAGGACTAGTACAGACCCAGCAGTAAAGTTACATTACAAGAAATACTGTAAAATCCTAACAAGTATAATCAATAAGGCCAAACAGTTGCACTATGCACAAAAAATTAGCAATTCAAACAATAAAAATAAAAACCATATGGCACATCATAAAAAGTGAGACAAATAGGAACATAAAACCTGACAATAATAAACACAAAGCTGCAGCGTCAGATTTTAACAATTTTTTTGTCTCTGTAGCTGAAAAAACAGTGAACCATAATAAACAGGCTCACACAGAAGCTATTGAACTACTTAACCACATGCAAATAACATCTAAAGTAGCACTTCATTTCAGAAGTACAACCCCTAAAGAAATTGAAAAAAACCATAAAATTACTCAAAAACTCAGATTCCTGTGGATACGATGGCATATCTAGTAGGATTCTAAAATCATGTGCAGACTTAATCAGTTATATATTGTGCTATTTGTGTAACAAATCTATGGAAACTGGTGTGTTCCCAGATAGATTAAAACATGTAGTAGTGATGCCAATCCAAAAAGTGGAGCAAAGGATGAAATATCCAACTATCGGCCCATCTCCTTGCTGCCAGTATTCTCAAAGGTATTTGAGAGAATAGTGTATGACAGGATTTATAGTCACACTACACAAAATGGCTTACTGGCTCCTACACAGTTCGGCTTTCGTAAGGGCTCCTCCACAGACAAAGCTATATTTAACCTAACACATGAAATTTTAGGTGAACTAAATTACAAAAGGTATCCAGTGGGGATATTTTGTGACCTTGCCAAGGCATTTGATTGTGTAGATCGCAACACACACTTGAAAAAGCTTCCACATTATGGCATTAAAGACAAATCTTTGACTTGGTTAGAATCATACTTACAGAACAGGAGGCAAAGGGTTGTCTTAAGGGGGACAGGAACAGCATTAACATCAGACTGGCGAAATATAAAGTATGGAGTCCCACAGGGCTCAATTTTTGGGCCATGAATTAATGATCTACCAATTACAATTAACAACAGAGCAAAAATAGTAATGTTTGCCGACGATACAAGTATCCTCGTAAAAGGACCCAACTCAACAATGCAGGATACAGCCATGACAGTCTCTACTCAAGTACACAAATGGTTCACTGCGAATAGCCTAACCTTAAATATATCAAAAACCAATATGATACAGTTTCTGACAAAAAATAAAAAAAAATTGAAGCTCCTGGAATACATGTTAACAATCACAAAATTAATGAAACCACACATACAAATTTCCTAGGTATCCAGATAGACAGTCACCTAAGATGGAAAGAACAAATTGATCAGCTGGTCAAGAAACCTAGCTCATCATGCTTTGCATAAAGAGCTCTCCATCAGTTAGTAGACAGAGAAATAATGTTGTTGTCATACTTTGCATATTTCCATTCTGTTCTCTCCTATGACATAATCTTCTGGGGAAATGCTGCAGGTGTTGAAAAAGTCTTCAGAATACAAAAACGAGCAGTGAGGCTAATATGTGGAGTCCCTAATGGGACATCTTGCAGAGGTCTCTTCAAATCTCTCAGGATACTTACCATCACAGGTCAGTATATATACTCACTGTTATTTGTAGCCAACAACAGGGAACTGTCTCCAGGAATAGTGGCAGGACAGCACCTGTAGACAGGATAAGGCTGCTATCATTTATCTTGAGGGCCAGAAGTTCCAAATAACTTCTTTAACTTTGGAAGATGTATAGTTTTTTTGTGATACTGGTAAATCATCTATTTTTTCAATTATTTATGACCTAACTTAATTTTTACCTGCGCACTTTAAGTATTTCTGTTTTTATTTATTTATTTTCTTTGTTAGCACGTGCAGAAGACAAAGAAAAAGACCATACATGAGTTGGTAGGTTGCTTATGAGAAACCAAGACAGTCCTTTTTCAAACAAAACAGGAAAATACTATCATGAAAATCACCATAAATGATCTATCAGTGACATACCAAAATATTCAGTCCATAAGAAGTAAATTTGTAAGTTTAGAAGCACTATTAAGTGATGATGATAGCCCAACAGAACTATTCAATATCATTCCACTTATGTAGGTCAAATTACAGAAATGGGGCAGCTGATTATATTTGAAAAAATGGCTTAAAGTCATGGTAAAGACCAGCGTTGATCTAGTAAAATTCAGTACTGAGAAAGATTTTGAGTGTTTGGCAACTGAAACTATAATTCAAAATACAAAATATATCATCATCAGTGTTTTCCACTCACCTCACAGTAATCCCAAGCCATTTTGAGAAAATTGAGTGGTGTGTTAAATGAGGTTTGCAGTTGTAAAGGAAACAACAAAATTGTATCCTCTGATGACTTCAACATTAATTATAGTAAGGTGTCAAACCTGAAAGAGGATCTCTGCTCACTTCTGATCTAATAAGAATTGATTAATACAACCAATGACTATATCAGAATTTCTACAAACAGTACTTCTACTATAGATTACATGGTCGGCAACATACAGGCAGAGAACTATAAAGTAACAGTAACTGAAAACTACCTATCTGGTCACAAAGGGCAAATAATCTCAGTAGAACAAATTTTGAAGCCCAGGAAGCTCTACATTAAATACCAAGAAATGCATTACAATAACGTAAATACCTTAAGTCCCAATCTGGCTACAGAAGACTGGAATGAGATTCAGAGTGACAAAGGAAGTTCCTACGGTTTTGGCTTCTTCATAATGAAATATTGTGAACTTATTAAAAATGCATTCCCTATCAAAAATAGATGTGTAACAAGTAAAGAAAGACAAAACAAATGGACTAAAAAGGGCAACACTTTCAAGCAAAAGGCTTAACGTACTTCACAGAATAATTGAATAAAACAGTTCTTGCATTTAAGTGGTACTATAAGGAATTAAGAAAATCTACACCAAAGTAATAAAATACGCAAAGAAAATGGATGTCAAACAGGGCGTTATAAAATGAGACCATGAGGCAAAAACAGTGTGAATGATCACAAATATTCAGAAACTGGAATACAATATATAAAAATAATAGCCCCAAGGAAATCAGATGTGAAACTCCACTACAGAGAAACCCAGGCACCATAGCCAAAGCATTTAATGACTACTTCATAAATGTACATAAAAATCTAACAAAAGATATGTCAGTTCCAACAACAAGCATTATAGATGCTTTGATAGAAAATAGACATTCACAAAAAAATCTATGATCCTATATCCAACAAATGAAGAAGAATTAACAAGAACCATAATGGTGGCAGGTAATGAAGACTTCATAACGTCGTCTGTCTGTGAAAACTCTTTAATTCCAGTAACTCTATAATCAGAGTGAGATTTGAAAGTGCATGGATTTTTCTAATTGTCAATAACTAGGCTTGTATTATACAGTTACATGTGTAACAAATTTCTGCATCACTTTATATTAGTTTTAGAGAAACAATTTTTGCTTCACCTGCAAAATTTAATAAAACTAGGTTATGAGGTTTTCATTGCCTACCATCAATAAACAAGTTGAAAAACACAAAGATCCAGGACATGTACAGTATCTCAAATAAGGTTATTAACCTTTCATCCAAATTCATCATTAAACCCTTGACCAACATGATTAATGAAGCCATTGCAGAGGGCCTGTATCCAGGTAGTTTAAAAATTGCTAGGGTGCTACCATTGTACAAAAAAGGTGACACTACAGGAACTGAAAACTACAGACCTGTTTGTATTATACCAATAATATTTAAAATCTTTGAACCCATTCTGTATAGCAGATTAAAAATCTTCTTCACATCACAGATTGTCATAGCCAGATGCCAGCATGGATTCCAAAAATTAAATCTATTTCCTCAGCAACTCAAGAACTTGTGGAATTTGTACTGCAAACACTTGATGCATGTATTAATGACCTACCAGATAAAATTCAACAAAAATCAGTGCTATTTGCAGATGACAAAAACATTCTAACTAAGGGAATGGCTCTAGAAGAAGCTACACATGGAGCTTAAAGTTTGTTATGCTGGCTAGAAAAAACTGCTTTATAAATAGTAAACTGATAATAATCATGAGCATTAAAAACAATTAACCAATAGACAGTTTAAAAATTCCTAAAAACAATAGTATTAAAAATGAAGAAAACAAACGTCATCAAAAACCAAGTGTAAAATTTCTGGGTCTCCATCCAGATGCTAAATTAACATGGACAGAGCATGTCTATAGTCTAAACAGTAAATTAAATTCAAGCTGCTATGAGCTGCAAAAATTAGCCAAAATTGTAAATATAAAAGTCCTCAAAATGTTTTACTTTGCATTCTTTCAGTTAATAATGTCATCTGGAATAGAGCTACGGGGAAAGGTCAGCACGTATAAAGACTGTGCTCATCCTACAGAAAAGGTCTATATGAATAGTGACCAATATGAAAAAAACAAAATGGTGCAGATCGTAATTTAAAGTGCTATACGTTTTATCAGTAACAAATGTTTATATATAAAATACTAGTATGCACTAAGAAAAACATAAGAAATTTAAAAAAAAAACAAAGGGGTTAACCAACAAGAAACTGCTGGAAACTAAAAGCAGTCCAACACAGGACAAGTTGCTATAAGAGGAGTGTAATACACATGGGGATGTACCTACTCAACTGCCTTCCAGCCTGCATCAGCCAAATAATTAACATTAATATCTTTAAGCACACAGTCAGAGAAATACTTGCAATGTACTGGGGCAGTAGCGTACACTAATAAACACCTGTCGTACCTACCAGACTACAGTAGGAGTTACCAGCACTCCTTTCTCACTGAAGGAGGGATTGAACAACCTAAGCAATAGCAGATGACTCATCTGAGGGGAGCAGCTATCCACTGTTGCTTTTATGCCCTTATGTGCATGTTCTAAGAGACAGCCAATGAAACTCAGTCAGTGAATAAAGAAAACAAAACACATTGAGTGATATATTTAAACAGCTGGTAGGAGAGTGTTTCTGAGAAATGTAAACCACACTTTTGAAACACTTTGTTCATTGACAATAATTCAAATATTGAATGCTGGCTTAACACAAGATTCATCGATACAAAATATAAAATGAATTATGGGATTGTACGTTATCACAAATGTTTTTGATATTATACCAAGAACAAATTGTGTTGCTCATGTGTCTACTATGCACATAAAGCAGTTTGTAGGCAACTTATATATGCAAATCCAAAGAGCCATTATGCTGTGCACAAAAGGAAACTGGCTACTGATATCTCAGAACCACTAAGTGAAACACTCAAATATCTCTCAGTCTGAACATTAAATCACAGTCCAAAGATGCCCTACTTGGCACATACATGAGCAGCACTTTCCCACCTAAACGACATTACCAGATCTGCTTCCTCCAGCAAAAGACCATGAAAACCCCTCTGCATGCTCTCAGCTCATTGAGTCAGGTGACCAGCTACCATAGTCAAAAGGCCATCTGCACCAACCACATTTGGTCACAAAAAGATATTAATGATTAGCATTTAAATTAAACAATGGAAAATCCAAGATGACAATATTACGAAAAGGGCAGTTGCTATACACTATATAGCGGAGATGGTGAGTCAGTGATAGGCACAACAAAAAGACTGTGAAACAAAGCTTTTGGCCAAAGTGGCCTTCATCAGAATTAGACAAAATACACACACAAACACAACTCTCACACACGACAACAGTCTCTGGCTGCCAATGCCAGACTGCAAGTAGCAGAGCATGATGGGAGTAGCAAACTGGGTGGCCAAGGTAAGGAGGAGGTTGGGGTGAGGAGAGGGAGGAATAGCAGGCTTGGGAGGGGGGATGGTAAAGTGCTGCTTGCGGGAGCATAGGGGGACAAGGGGGGGAGAGGCTGGGGCAGCTAGGTGGAGTCGGGAGGTTAGACAGTGGACAGGTTAGGGGGGGGGGGGGGGGCTGGGCGGCAGTGGAAAAGGAAAGAAGCAAAAAGACCGTGAGTGCCCTGGTGGAATAGATGGCTGTGTAGTGATGGAATGGGAGTAGGGAAGGAGATAGGTGATTAAAGTACAGTGACTAACAAAGGTTGAGGTCAGGAGCGTTATGGGAATGTAGGACATATTACAGGGAGAGTTCCCATCTCCAAAATACATAAAAACTGGTATTGGTGGGAAGGATCCATATGGCACAGGCTGTGAAGTAATCATTGAAATGAAGAATGTTGTGTTGGGCAGCATGCTTAGCAACTGGGTGGTCCAGCTGTTTCTTGGCCACAGTTCACAGTGGGAGTGGTGGGAAGGATAGTGGGTAGGACATTTCTCATTTCAGGCCATGATGAGAGGTTGACAAAACCCTGGCAGAGAATATGATACAGTTGCTTCATTCTTAGGTGATACTGGGTCACTGGTATACTCCTCTGTGGCTGGACTGTGGGCTTTGGGAGGTGGTGGGTAACTGGAGAGATAAGGCACAAGAGATCTGTTTTTGTACAAGGTTGGGGGGGAGGCGTACAATTACAGCCTGTGAAGGCCTCAGTGAGTTCCTTGGTATATTTCAAGATGGCTGCTCAGCAATACAGATGTGACAGCCATCAACGACTAAGCTTTATGGAAGTGACTTCTTGGTATGGAAGAGGTGGAAGCTGTCAGAGTGGAGGTATTGCTGGTGGTTGGTAGGTTTCATATGGATGGAGATACTGATGTAGCAATCTTTGAGGTGGAGATCAATATAGAGGAAGGTGTCTTGTTGGATTGAGGGAGACCAGGTGAAGCAAATGGGGGAGAAGGTGTTGAGGTTCTGGAGGAATGTGGTTGGCGTATCCTCAGCCTCGATCCAGATCATGAAGACATCATCAGTGAATCAGTCTGCCCCGATAGCTGAATGGTCAGTGTGACGGACTGCCATCCTAAGGGGCCCGGATTCCATTCCTGGTTTGGTCAGGGATTTTTCCATTCAGGGACTGGGTGTTGTGTTGTCTTCATCATCATTTCATCCCAATCCAGCGCACAGGTTGCCTAATGTGGCGTCGAATGTGATAAGACCTGCACCAAGGCGGCTGGACCTGCCCTGTAAGGGGCCTCCCACCCAATGATGCCAAACGCCCATTTCCATTTTTTTCATCAGTGAATCACAACCAAATGAGGGGTTTGGGAGTCTGGCCAGTCAGAAAGGATTCCTTTAGATGGCCCATGAATAAGTTGGCATGGGATAGTGCCATTTAGGTGCCAATAGCTGTACCCCAGATTTTTTGTAGGTGATGCCTTCAAAAGAGAAGTGATTGTGGGTGAGGATATAATCGATCCTGGTGTCTAGGAATCTTCATTGAAATTATTCATTTCATTCATAATTGTTGTGAAATTCACTGTTTTTTTACATCTTTACATCACCAGAACCCACACACACTAGTCAAAAGTCTTATTGTATTCACTCCTGCCATTTCCACACTGTTATGTAAATGTCTTATTTTTTAATACTAATTTCTCACTTCTCATTCACTAAACATACAGTCAAATATTATGTGGAGTGATGCAGAACCTTATGCAGAACCTTACCTGCTTCTTGGTGGATGACTTGTCTGGGAACTTGCAAATCAGTTCTCTCTCCTCTTGCCCCAGAAAATTCTTGAAAAAATTCCCCATGGTACACGTATTCAGCAGATGACAGTGCCACAGCTGTGATATATGATATTATGCAACACTGCCATCTTTGATCTTGCAGGGACCCCCCCCCCCCCCTCCCCCGCATTTCATAAATACATTACATCTGTAAAGGCTGTATGAAGTAGCACCATGCCTGCCACACCCATAAGGAGTTTTCGTCTGTGCACTTCATTCTGGTTTTAAGATGTCTCACTTGTGTGCCGATACAGTGGACACATGGTAAGACAGAGAGAATTCCAAAAGCTGGATCACTGGGAAGTGGTGTCACAATTACAGACAGCTATTGATATGTGTCGTTTGACTTTTGTCAGGATTTGGCTTGGCTGACAAGGAGTGCAGTGCACCAGTGACTGTACTTCAATGCAAGAGAGGTGTCCTGCTGATGCACAGATGGAGCTCGGACTTAAGAAGGGGGATCTTGCTGCAGAACCAATGGGAAAACTGCAATGAGGGCATAATTAGTGAAAAGATGTGCACATTTGAGAATTGGCAATTAATTCTGTTTCATTTGCTTTGATTGATGCCCACAAAGAGAACAAATAATACTGAAACGTATGAATGTGTTTAGTGTCTAGACATTACTAATAGTTTAGATAAATAAATACGTATCATATTTCTTACTTCTGTGCAGAATTGTTCACCACAAGAAGTTCCTCTTTACTTTTTGGTACAGTTTTATTTGATTGCGTTCATCTTATATGTCCCATCATGCCTCTTCTTTCTTCCATGTCTTACTTAGCCTCTGTTGCAAAGCCACCACATTTTTCTCTTTGTCAGTTCAGGAAATTCCATGTTTTCAGCAATGAGATTTGCTAGCCTCTTATCGTCTTGATCTCATTGGGAGAGAAACCAGTGGAGCAACTCTTCACAACATTCATGATGTCTTCAAATAAAGGCACATATCCAGCCCAACCACTGTGCCTTTTGCTACAGTATGTTCTGCATAGTCTACCTTCTGTGTTGTCTACCTAGTTCTTGCATGTATCTCTCGGCAGGATTACTTGCTGGGTGGTACACTGAAATGCTTATATACATTACACCCATACTGTCTGTGAACTTCGCCAACATCACTGAAACAAATTATGCGCCATTACCTGAAACAATGTTCTCTAGTGATTTTATTTTTACTATATAGAGCTTCCCTAATTTTTATGATGTTCTTACTTGTGGCTCTTTCTAGTGGATAAGGCTTTACATATTTTGAGAAAACTTCCCCACAGCTACCAGTATGTATTTTCACCACCATGACTTGTGGGCAGTGGTACAAACAAGTCGATTGCAAGCAGCTCTCCTGTTTTACAGTGCAAGATGTTTTGCATTTCTCCTGCATTGCCACAGTGCTATGTTTCACACACTGACACCTAATATAGCTAGCCAACTGTCTTCTAAATCTCTTTACCATATTATTGAAATAGATATACTCCTGTATAACTTCTGTACATGTCAGTGCTCCATAGTGTCCATGATTATGATGGCTACAGTTTATCAATAATTCAGTCTACTCATCAGGGGAACGCAACTTCCAGTTTTCGTTATCTAGCTCCTTATGCCTAAACAAAACTCCCTTATAAATTTTATAATGTCTTCCCATCTTCTCATACCCCTTACACCCTAAATGTGTCTTAATGAATTCAGCCTTTGGTCCTTGTTTTGTAACTGGTGCATATCTTTGCAGATTGATTTCTTTTCTTTCTCCTCCTCTACACCTTTCATGTATATCATATGACACTCCTCATTGTCTTCTTCCCCATACTGATTCTCCTCCACCAGCATCCATGACAAAGCATCTGGTACATTGTTCTCCATCCCTCGAATGTATCTGGAATTGGCGGAGAAACATTTTCCATAGCTTTTTATTGAGAAGTTTGCAATCTTGCAAATAACTCAGAGCTTTAGATTGTATTAGATTAGGGATTCAGTTTTTGTTCCATAGACCTAAAAAATGAGATGATTCTCATGGGTGTGGAACATATCAAAAGTATAACATAAAGCATACTACTTACTACCCTGATCATTTGTCAGGAGATTATCAAAGTAGGTGAATACATTACAGTAAACTGGAACTGCTAATATTGAAAGAATTAATACACTGTCATAATGAAACATTGGTATGCACTGTTAACAAATTTATCATACACAAAATACCTAATCTTGACTATTGTGACCAAGTGCCATCAAAACTGAAATCCAACTAACATTTTAATGAAACTGGTTGAACAGTCCCTTTTATGATATTCGTCTGTAGAGTAGAAGGAGTCATCTGTTAAAGAGTCTTTCAAACTCTATTTACACCATGCTTTATTTGAAACCAAGCCTTTAATGGTTGCTTGCAATTTATTGAAAATGTGTGTTCCTGAATATTGGACCCCTTTTTGGACCAAGGTAAGTGATTTTAGGTCTTTATGTAGATTGTTCTTATTCCTAGTATTGATACTATGTATTGAGCTATTAGTTGGAAATAAAGATACATTACTTGCAACAAATTTTATTAAGGAATAACTATACTGAGAATCAGTGGCTAGAATACAGAGTTCCTTCAAAAGGTTTCTTCATGATTTTGTTGAATTTATCAGGTCCAGTGAACATTGGAATGGAGTATTTGAGACTAATCTTTAAAAATAACTCAGTAAAATGGAAATGACACTTAGGTCTCCCAAAGCAGTAGCATCCATCATAAAATCCTTAAAATCTAATTATTCTATTGGGTATGATGACAAACCAATGAAGTTAATCAAAGAGTGCTCATGTGAGTTGAGTTCTATCTTATGTTATTTGTGCAATCAATCTCTTATCAGTGGAACATTTCTAGACCGGCTAAAATATGCTGAAGTTAAGCCTGATTACAAGAAGGGGGATAAAGAGATACCATCAAACTATCACCCAATTTCACTTTTACTGCCTTTTTCAAAAATATTTGAAGGTGTGGCGTTCAAGCGTCTTCTTAAGCATCTGACTGCAAATAATATATTGTCCAAGTCACAGTTTGGGTTTCTTAATGGTACTGATAGAGAGAAAGCTATTTACACATACAGTGAGAATGTACTTAATCTGTTAGATAATAAATTAGTGGCTACTGGCATTTTCTGTGGCGTGCCAAAATCCTTTGACTGTGTGAACCACAGCATTCTCTTAAGTAATTTAGAATATTATGGTGTCACTGGCAATGCTGTGAAATGGTTTGAGTCTTATCTGACTAACAGGAAACAAAAGATATCAATGACTAACAGGAAACAAAGGATATCAATGAGAAATACCTGTGCAGTAAGCAGTCAGTCTTCATCTGACTGGGAATTAATTACATGTGATGTTCCTTGGGGTTCCATCTTGGGACCTTTGCTTTTCGTTGTGTACATTAATGACCTCTCATATGTTACATTGCTAGATGTTAAGTTTGTTTTGTTTGCTGATGACAAAACATTGCAATAAGTGGCATGTCAAGTGCAGATTTAGAAGTAGCTGCTAATAAAATTTTCATTGACATTAATAAAGGGCTCAAAGCTAATTCACTGTCATCAGACTTTGAAAAGACCCACCATATGTAGTTCAAAACCTGTAAGAGATGTCCTTCCAGTATGTGTATAACATATGAAGACATGCAGACTTTGAGGTTGACAGTGTTAAATTTCTGGGATTACAACTCAGTAATAAATTCAGTTGGGATGGGCATAGCGCAGAATCGCTGAAGCGCCTAAACGAGTCTGTATTTGCAGTGAGCATGATGTCAGATGTAGGAGACACAAATATATAAAAAAAAAAAACTTACATACCATACTTTGTTTACTTTCATTCTATTATGTCATATGGAATCATAGTCTGGGGTAACTCATCAAACCAAGCAAAAGTTTTTAGCATGCAAAAGCATGTAATAAGAATCATTTGGCAATAGTTTGATGGTATTTGTTTATCCCCATTTTTGTAAAGAGGCTTAACTTCAGCATATTTTAACTGGTCTGGAAATGCTCCACTGATAAGAGATTGATTATACAAATAACATAAGATAGAACTCAACTCACATGAGCACTCTTTGATTAACTTCATTGATATGTTATCATACCTACTAGAATACTTAGGTTTTAAGAATTTTATGATGGAAGCTGCTTCTTTGGGAAATGTAAGTGTCATTTCCATTTTACTAAAGTTATTTTAAAGACTGGTCTCAGATACTCCATTGCAATGTTCACCGAACCTAATAACCCCAAGCTGTCAGTAACAGAAATAAACCACTTGTTTAAGAGTTTTGCAGCACTACACACAGTTGTTACCAATGTCTCATTTACTTTTAGAGCTATCAGTTCCTCTTCCGTTTTGGCCCCACCTGTCTCTGTCTTCACTATATCCCATACAGTTTTTATTTTGTTGCCTGATGTAATTATCTTTTTCTCATAATAAAGCTGCTTCGATTTCTGGATTACTTACTTCAATATTTCACATTATTCTTTGTAATGCATTACAATGTTAGTGTAAGAGCTGTTCCTAGATAGTAGATACAGCTGTCCCACATAATATCTTTATTCCTTGTGTAACCCATGGTTTATGTTTTGAGTTACCTTTAGGGGAAACCAATTTTCAGAAGTGGAAGTAACTTTATTAATGAATGTTTTGAATTTTCCATTTTAGTCAGAAGTATTGTAAACATCTATCTTGTTTATACCTTTGAGCAGTTTCCTGAATTTCTCAATTTTTGACTGTTTTTTTACCCCCATGTACTCAGATTTAATTGATTTCTTATCCTGACAATTTTCAACATTTAACATAAGATGCTGCATGTCATAATCAGATAGCCCATTTACTATTGGTTTTGTAATATGACTTTTTCCCTAGATTTGGCTACAAAGATTTTATCAACAGCAGTCTCAGAGCATTTACATATCCTAGTTGCAGTTCACAATAGGAACCAAACTGAATGACAGTGTTCCTGATTGCAGTAATTGTTTACTGACAGAGCTTTTCAATAAATCCACATTAAAATCACCAGCAACCACTGTTTCTTTGCTTTTTATTGTGAGATGGGACAACAGAGCTTCCAGATTTTTTATGAAGAGGCTAAAATTTCCTGAAGGTGATATGTATATACTTACTGGTAAAAGGACTTACACTAGACTCTCTCTAATCTGGCCCTCAGTAGCCTGGCCTCTCAGTAATTTGGCGCACATCCAAAAACATGTGCACAATGAATTACTGTGAACAACAATGCTTAGTCAAAAAATCCTTTATATACTTCATTTGAAATTGTAGCTTTCTTTACAGTTCAGAACCATGTCTTCTAAAAGGAAACACTTTATGCTAGATCTCAAGCAGAAACTTGAAATTTTAGATAAGTTAAATCGAGGTTCTTCACAGAAAACCATTGCTGCTGAGTTCAATGTTGGACGAGCAACTATTTATGACATCAAAAGGAAAGATGATGTTATTCGACATTACTCAACACAAATGGATAGTGAGTTGGGAAAGAGTGAGAATGAAGAACTGGCTGTAGCTGTTTATAGATGTTTCATACAACAATGCAGTACAGGAATTCCAGTCAGTGGCTTGATTATAAAGGAAAAAGCAGCTTAACAAACAACTTGGTGGTAGTAACTTGTTTGCAGCGAGCATAGGTTGCCTATCAAACTGGCAAAAACAACACGGCATTCAGCAGCTGACAGTCACCAGGGAAAGTAGCTAAGCTAACAATAAGGAAGCTGATGTGTTTGTAAACAATATTTGGAAGATAATAGAGGAAGAAGATTTAACTGCTGATGCCTTGTATAATGCTGATGAAACAGGACTCTTTTAGAAGATTCTTCCTTCAAAAACATTAGCTGCCAAGAACAAGAAGGATCTCAGGGTTACAAGCAACAGGAACAGCGCGTAACATTAATGGCAGGTTGTAATGCAAATGGGAGTCATAAACTACCACTTATAGGGACAGGAAAATTTCAACACCCACGTTGTTTTTAACTTCCTGACATAAATACTCTACCAGTGCAGTATTGTTCTCAGAAGGAGGTGTGGATGGACAGACAAATATTCTCTTGGTGGTTCCATGAAATGTTTGTACCAGCTGTTTCTCTAAAGTCTGATGGTATACATGTACAAGCACTCTTTCTCCCACCCAACGTGACAGCTCTAATTCAGCCCATGGACCAGGGAATTTTGGAATCAATTAAATGTCATTAACAACATTCATTTCTCGTCTCCTTGCTGAACAAAAGTGAATGTGACTCCATCAAGACTATGCTGAAGGCATGGAAAGTAATTAACATATGTGGTGTTGTTTTCCAAGCAGCCGAAGCATGGGATAAAGTGGAGAGCACTACCATAATGAAGATCTGGAGAAAATTGTGGCCATCCATTGATGCTGAATTAGATCCAGTATTGAGTGTCAGCGATGAGCCAGTCAGTTTGGAATTATCAATTATTTTGTATGCTGACATGTTCCACAACCTTCCAGGAGAAGAAATTGATGATGAAGATGTTACTAAGTGTCTGAATGAGGAAAACTGTGCTACGAACCAAACTTAAACAGATGAAGAAATAATTTCAAACGTGTGCAAGAAAGTAATTACGAAAGTGATGAAGAAGAGGACACAGGGGGGCAGAGTATGAAGATTTCTCACACTGCTGGTGCTGAAGCTGCCAAGGTCTTCCTGGAGTACATTATGCAACAATCAGATACATGTAGTACCGATGTAATGCTTTTAAAGCAGTTGCATGATAAAGCATGCCACCGTTGCGTATCATCATTGTGACAGTTAAGAATTAGGGGCATGTGAGTGATACGACTGTATAATTATGTACAGTATACACTCAAGGACTAATTTTTCTTTGAAAATTAATGTATTTTTGGATTTAATAAAGTATATCCTCTATATTTTAAACTGTATCCTTCGGTTTAATAAAGTACAGTACATTATATCCCTTATGTTTTCAAAATAAATAAAAAACAAAGTAGATGAATATAAATTTCAGACACTCAATAATCTGACACTTCTGCTAATCTGGCACCAATGTGTGCCAGGAATGGCCAGATTAGCAAGACTCCAGTGTATTGTGAAATACTACTTCCATTGCAGAAGCTTCTAAGTGCTGCTCTGAGCAAAATTTATTAATATCAATGTTCTTGAAATCAAAACAGTTTCTGACAAATATGGCAACTCCTCCTTTCTCCATATTTTCTCTACAAAAGTATGAAGCTAACTAGAACCCTGTAATGTTTAACATATCTATGCCAGTGGTCTCATGATGTTCAGAGAGGCAGATTGTATCAACTGGTTTGCTCAACTCTAATTCTTCAACACAAATAAGCAACTCAATAATCTTACCCCTTAGTCCTCAGATGTTCTGATGCAATAATGCTAACTGATTTTGTGAACAGGCTGAATTACAACTGGATGAACCTAAATTTTTCTGTCAATTTTTGAGTATCTCTAGTTTCAATCAGAGGCTGTCCACATAAATTGTGTACATTAAAATTTGCTATCTGTCAGCCTGTTTTATCAATATGAATGTCATTTTCAGCCTGTCTCTGAACATCTTTTGTTTCTGCTCTGCCTACAGTAAAAACTGGTACTTTACCATTTGTGATAATAGCCCCCCCCCCCCCTCCCGCCCTTTTAAGATATTTGCTATTAACCCAGGCAGTTTTCCCTTCCCTTCCCTGTTGAGCTGAAAGCCATGCCTAGTATAGTCCCACCTGCTGATAAAGTCAGCAGGAACCACACCAATATGAGACCCCATACCTGATCCAAGCAGCTGTTCCCCCTCTAAATCAACTCTTCTAACAGAAGAGTTTAAATGAGGCAGGTCATGGGGCCTCAGAATGGACACAATCCCAACACCAGTATGTCTAGTTCCTGAAGCTCTCCTTACCAGGTCACTCTGACTTGAATAATTTGGGTTCCTGTCTATGCTGTTGTGTGCCCCATCCACTATTGCCATGGTATCTTTCTTTGTGAAGTCTTTGCAAAGTGAACCTACATCCTCTATCACCTGACCTAGACTTGCACAAGGTTTAAAAAACTTGTGACCTAATAACCTGACCCTAGTTCATCCAGCAACAGTTTGCCAACATGTCTTCCATGTGAACTACCTAACAACAAAACTTACTTCTTCTTCACAACTTTTTGTGACTTCTTACTTTTCAACACTTTTTGAAAGTTTGTTGTGTTCTGTCTACTCCTCCAACTGTGACAACAGATCAAACCTGTTTTTCACATTCACAACAACACTGTCTGAGAAAGTCCTATTCCTATTTCTTCTACAATCTTTTATCACTTCCCACCTCTCTTTTACCTTCTAGTTCCACTTGAAGGGCAGGAATCTTCTCCTCCTGTTCCACTATCTTCCTATCTCTGCAGCAAATCCTACACAATGAATGAGCCTTGTTTATTTCCCCTATTCCCACACCACTACAGTCACCCCCATGACAGAAACTGCAACAACCCTCACACCACACCGTGGGACTAACAATCATATGGCAAGTTATACAGTTCTCACTCCTGGCAAACAAATTTTGGCTTTAGTTTAAGTTAAACAAGAATAACTTCCTGGACTACTTAATTAATATATTAAATTTCTTAGAACATTTGGGCCTAAAGTTCAGATACTAATTCAAAACTTCCGGAGAAACAGAAATGATCAAACCTGTATTGTTTATGTGATGAAACAAAAAGTAAACAAAGAACTGAGCCTGCAGTATATAAACTTTTCACTTATTTTGGTACTTTTCACATATTTTGGTACCTTTCACTTTGACCACTAACTAGAGAATCAAATGGATAGCATGTAAGAATACACTAAGAACACAAACTGAACTTTATTGAAATAATCATGCAACTTACAGTATATTTCCAAAATAATAAAAAAATTAAATGAATAAAATAAATTTCAGACACTCAATAACCCGCCCGTGTGATGTCATATCTGCTTACAAAATTTTAAACGTGGCTGAAGCGGCAACTGTTGAAAATCTTCACGATAAATGATAACAGCCAAAGAGTTGCAGGATAAAGATTTATTGAAATCCTTGACCACAGTTTTGGTATATCTAAATATACATTCATCAGAAGCAAAAATACACTAAAATCATATCCTGCAGTGGAGATGCATAAAACAATCATGCCAAAGGCCTTTGGCAGAATTGTTTTACGCATCTCCACTGCAGGAAATGGAAGCTGGGAGAGCTACATTTACAGGTAATGAAGGGCACTGTCCACATTGGTGATGGAGTTTGAGCTGACACTTGGTTTAGTGGAGTTAAAATTTCTGAAAACTTCAAACTCCAAAAAGCATTTGCCGAAAGACAAAGAGATCATATGCTGAAACATTACATATGCCTAATGTATATAGGAGAGACAGTGCTTGAAAATAACAATTGAAGAGCGTAGACGGTAAGAAATACATTAACATTATTAGACTGGTGTTAAGTGGTGAATGTAGCAAAGGCATAGGCATTTACATTCAGCATAAAAATCTGAACACATTACCGGTAGAGTACATGTATTATGATTATCCTACCGGAATCACAGACTGACTAGGCTACTGACAGCATCAGCCACCACAAGGAATACAGCTCACATAAACGAAATAATATGAATCATCTCAGAGTGCCAGAAAGGTGCATTGTTGAGTAATGGAGACGGTGGACCACGAATTTCACGGGCCTGCGTGCAAAACTTTCTAGTGCATATGAGTCAATATACTTGTTTTGGGTGATCTGTGGCAGATATGAGAGAATACTCACAATTGAATAAAATATTCAAATATATTTTAATGATCATAGATACATATTCCAAATTCATTGGACCCATCCTTTGAAGGCAAAGAGTGGGAGAGAAGTTGCACAGATGTGGAAACAATTGCTGCAGACTGGTAGGAGTTGGTGTCCTGACAACATGCAGACCAACGATGGAGATGAATTTTGCAATAAGTAGTTCAAGTTGATAATGGAGTGATTTGAAATATTCTCCCACATCAAAGTGAGTATTGTGGCACATCTGAAGAGGAGTGTTAAAACTCATATGTGACTGCAATTAATCTTTGTAGTTCATACACTTGGTTAAACATTCTCTCACAAATTATTGAGGAGTATAATCAAACTGAACATCACACAATTAAGATGAGGCCTGTCAGTGTAGACTTCTAAATTCAGCAGTATTACGATGGTGCATCCATACAGGCAAAAGTTCATTGTAGGTGATTTGGAGCGTATTTCAAAATACAAAACTGCATTTTGGAAGTCTTACCTTCCTAACTGGTCAATGGAGTCATTTACCAGAGGACAGACCTGAGCACTTACATCTTAAAGGATAGTGATACTGAAGAAATTGCAGGGAGTTTTTATACAGGGGAATTACAGGAAAGTCCTGAACCAGATGTGTATCTCATAGAGTGTGGCATAAGGAGCATGGGAACAGGGCTTCAGGGAAATGACTTCGCTTTCCAGCGTCACAATTTGCGACATAACAGGATGTGCAAACCTCAGACAATGTAGTAGCATCCTGTGGTTGCTAGGAAGCATATCAGCAGAGGTGTTGGTGATATTCTGAATAAACTACCAGTGGAACTTCATATAACTGGATACAATTTCTGTGGACCTGGAATGCAACTGAAAAAGCATCTGGCTAATGGCGATACGGCATTTAATTTACATGAGTAGGCCTGCAAGGAGCATGATTTAGTGTATGCTGAAAATCACGGTTTGGCAGAATGTCATGCTGTAGGTCAAATTTTAGCCAATAAAGCCAAGCAAGTATGGCAAAGAAGATACATATGTCTAGGACAATGTATTGCGGCACTCAATTGATATAAAAATATGTACTAAACTTTAACTGGGTTCTGAAATAAATTTCAAACAAATTATGAGCATGTCTTCTTATACACTGAAGGGGAAGAAACCTGTGGGTTGTTTAAAACGTATTGGATCAGCGGCAGTAGCGGCAAAAAGCATCTTGAAGAACAAGGAGGGAATAAGAAAAAGCCATGTTAAAATGCCCAGGGATCTGCCAATACCTAAGACTTCTGGTGGAATTATCATTTACAGTGAATATTTGTTTACAGTAGATTCATTAGAGCAGTTGCGAGCAAGCTCATGTGCAAGTGCAGTTGAGTTACATTTGAGTATTACGATCTCCCACTTCTGGCTACAGAAGGGTGGCAGTTAGGTGTATAAGCAATAACAGCAAGCTGCCAGATACTATCCAGAAAAATTTTACTGTCGCACCTACGCTTCCAGGTTCATGCATGCGCAACAGGCCCGAATCTAGAGGTGCGGGGGCAAACCGAGGTATCCATCACAGGCGGCAATTTCCCAGGGAGGGGGGCAAATTCATATTCTTGAGGAAAATCACCTATTTTCACAAAGTGCCTAGCATTCAGCAAGCATTGGTCTATTATCGATTATTCATATGACTGTGAAACACATCCGTGTTGGATTTTGAACACATTTTAAGTTGATTCCTGAACGAATCATAAGTTGATTTTTAAGTGTGCCACTATCTATAATTGCCCCAGTTTGTAAATGTTCCAAATTCATATTATTGAGGAAAAAAACCTTGTTTCACAATGTACCTAGCAGCCAGCGTGCATTGTTCTATCAGTTATTCATGTGATTCTGAAACGCATCCCTGTTGGTTCTTGAACATTTTTGAACACATTCTAAGTTGAGTTATGAATGAATCATAAGTTGATATTTGAATGCACTACTATCTAATGTTGCCCCGGTTCAGAAATTTCGGAGATCTGAGGCTGATGCAAAGAGCAGTCTAGGTTGTAGTGGGGAGGTGGGTAGTTTACATGTGACCTGTATTTGTGTTTAATAATTTTGCTGCTTCATCTTTATTACTCGCACATCAAATGAAAACAAAACGGATTTCTGTGGCCGGGAGCTATCAGGTGAATTAAAATACGCTAACATAATTATGGAAGACTAAAATATGTTATTGGTTTCAGACTTTACTTTATATCCACCTTTCTGACTGTCAAGCTTTAATCGCCTTGCAGAACAATGAACTTATTTTTGTTGATTTGCTAAAGAAATTTGGCTTTATTAATCTTTTCCGCTGAGGCAGTCAATTTATTTGAAACAAAGTGTTTAATTCCATGCTATTGGCTAGTTTCAAATGTTCACAGCATTTCAAGTGCACGTTTTCATCTTCTAGCAATATGCCATGATAAAGAACCAAACGTGAGATAAGACGGTACTGGTACTCCAAGAAAATTTACATCCAAATCTGGATATAAGAATGTGCACTTTAAGGCGAATTATGCTTTTAGTATGGCTCACGAAATTCCGACGCTCTTGGTGTATCTTATAATGTCTTGTTCCTTTTATAACACAATGTAAGATCTTTTAATGTTTTACACGTACGAACAAATGAGCTTCGTGCGTCATCATAGCTGTGGTGACACCTGTTACCTGGCGCTCTCTGACAACTGCTGAAACGAACCTATTTCCAGCAGGTCATTGGAAAATATTGCGAATGGTTGTTTGAAAAGCTTTATTTTCAAAATAAATTTCCTTTTACGCAAGGGGAAACTATGTGCGAGAATGTACGATGAATTTCCTAAATCACAGAGCGTTTGACTCTCATTTAAAAATCAACTCTTTGAGGATGACTATTTAGAAGAATTTTGAGCCCAGAAGATCAGACATTTATGCCGTTCTTAAAAATTTTACTGGCACATTTGTGTAATATACCTTAAAGTGTAATACGCGCAAAAAGATCAACATTATATGTCAAAGTTTAGATTCTCTTGCAGCTTATTAATCTTCGAGACCAATGTTATATGTGAAAGTTTTCTTTTCTTGTAGCAACACTATGCATATTAATTTAAACCATTGTCTTTTCCTAGCTGTGTGTTAGCACTAGCTAACAGTGATGTTGCTATTGGCTGACTTCATCATGTGTCCTATGCTCTGAATATCCGCTGTCATCAGCTGACGATGTCACGTGCAAAAGCGCATTGTAATCCCAATTTCAATGCTTTGTAAAGTAACATGGGGTGTTCAGTGGAATTCGAATTTCTACTTTCATAATACAAAAAAATGCAGTGTACATGTTGCTCCACATCAAACATATTTCCAAAACGTGTTTTTTCCCCTGAGTTTCATTTTCTAAAGGCCGGGCAATTCTGCAGCCATTTATACAACCATAACCATTCAAAGGCGTGATAAGTTTTACATTTCCAAGGAAAAGTATACTGTCATTTACACGAAGAAAGTGTATTTTCACGCGGGAGAAAGTGTATTTTTAAACGGAAAATTTGGGAAAAATCCGGGAATTTCTTTTCCTTGTCCGCTTATGCACCCTGTTCTGTTTTCAGAAAATGTACAAACAAAGTGAAACCTTCAATTGATAGCTTCCACTAGGTATTAATTGACTTATTTATGACATAATATTGCTTCAGTTGACTGTTATTACTCAATTAAACAACTATCATTACGAGAGCTCTTAACGTGCACCAACCGCCAACTGAAGATGCTACACTTCATAGTATGTAAATATTTTTACTCTCAGAACGTGAAAATATTAAAATTGTTTGTTTAAACGAACATTGGCTTACAAAAGATAGTATCGTAATTTTAAATAAGTTAAAAAATTTCAATGTAGCCTGAAGTTTTTGTAGAACAAATAGTACTCGTGGGGGCTCGTGCATACTTGTAAATAACTCGGTAGAGTATAAAGTAAAAGATGATTTCAATTTTCTGAATGAAGAAGGAGTATTTGAAAGCTGCTCAACTAAATTAGAAACACAAAATGTTGTTATTGTTTCTATATATAGAATCTCAGGTGTAGAGAGAGATAACAAAATTATTTTTACCAAAATTAAAAAATATTTTACAGAAAGTCATCAATGAGAAAAAGAAAAAGGTAGTAATAGCAGTTTATTCCAATATAAAGTTATTAAATCAAACAAATGATTCAATAAAGTTTATGGACTTAATCCAAAAATTTGGTTTCAAGGTAAACTTCATGGAAATCACAAGAGAAAACGAAAATACAGGAAGCTGTATTGATAACATTTTAACAAATTATAAATTTGATAATTCAAAGAAGTTATGTGTGGAATTAGGATTCTCAGACCACTCTGCTCTGTTCATTGAAATAGCAAATGCAAATGAACAAAGTACTAAAAATACTCAAAGCAAAAGACATTTTACTGCTGAAAATTTAAAACAGTTCTGCTCTAAATTAGAAGAGATGGAGTGACAAGTTGAAGATGATACTGCAAACTCTGTACAATTTAACAGGTTTCTAGAAAGTTTCTTACATGTATTTAATGAAATATTTCCACACAAGGGTGTCAAATAAGCTAAATTGGATCACTGCTGGAATAAAAATATCCAGTTGGAAGAAAAGACAACTGCACAAGGAGTTGAAATACAACAAAGACCCTGTTTTCATAAATTATGTCAAACGGTATAAAGGCTTATTTAAAAGGTTGGTGAAAGCTGCAAAAGAAATGGTAAATAATAAATACATCTTGCTCATGAAAACAAATCAAAGGCAGTCTGGTCTGTCGTAAAAACAGAACTGGGGATCGAACTAACAGCAAAGTTATCTCCAAAATTAATGTGGGAAATAAAACTATAACAAATCCTGTTCTGATTTCAGAATATTTTAACAATTTTTTTATAAATGTATCAAAATCAGTTGCTGATGTAGATGGTTATATGAAAAAGGTACAATTAGGTCATAAGGTGGAAGAATGCTTTAACAAATTTTAAAAAATTTCAGCCAAAGATGTAGAGAACACTATATTACAGCTTAAAAACAAAAATTCCACAGGGTGGGATGGCATACCTACTAAAGTAGGTAAATCAGCTGGCAGGTATTCTCCCAATTTTCTCAAAAATATTTGAAAAAGTGGTAGTAATGCAAATCAAAAAATTTATATAAAAATCAAACATACTTCAGATAATCAATACGGCTTTCAGAAAGGCAAAAATACAATAGACGCCATAAATGAGTTTGTGAAAAAAATTTGTTCTGCGTTAGACAAGTCTAGCAAAGTTGCAGGATTGTTCTGTGATCTCACAAAAGCATTTGATTGTGTAAACCATTAATTGCTCCTGTACAAATGAAAAAATATGGAATTGGAGACGTATTTTAGAGTGGTTCAGGTCGTTCCTCACAAAGAGAAAATGAAGAGTAGTTATATCATTAAGCAAGGGAAATTTCTTCTCTGAATGGATGATTATTTCACAAGGCTCAATTCTGGGTCCAATTTTATTCTTACTTTACGTAAATGATTAGCCACTAAACATAAATTCACACTCTGTTTTATTCGCTGATGATACATCTGCCCTCATTGAAAGCAATCTCTCAGAACAAATTCCCTCAACTTTCACAAATCTACTAGACAGTTTAGAAAACTGTTTCCAACTAAATGGGTTAAAATTGAATATTGGAAAGACACATTTACTACAGTTTAAAACTAAAAACTCTAAGATAAATGAAATTCATATTACCTGCAGAAAGCAGGAACTGATAGAATTATATTGTGTTAAATTTTTAGGAATACATTTGGACCAAAATTTATTCTGGTCTTCACATATAGAATACTTAGCAAATAAGTTAAACAGCCTGACCTTTGCTATGAAGATAGAGATAAGAAAAGTAATTTCTCACAGCTATTTTGAAGTTGTTATAATTACTTACAATAAGCTGTTTATTCAGTTGTAGATGTTTGGTTCAGATGGCTCTGAGCACTATGGGACTTAATTTCTAAGGTCATCAGTCCCCTAGAACTTAGAACTACTTAAACCTAACTAACCTAAGGACATCAGAGACACCCATGCCTGAGGCAGGATTCGAACCTGCAACCGTAGTAGTCACACGGTTCCAGACTGTAGCGCCTAGAACCGCACGGCCACCCCTGCTGGCTGTAGATGTTTCTACTTAGTAAGATAATTTAATTATTGTATCTTATCTATATTCTGTCTGTATCTCATATATGTATTCTGCTATGTGAACTATGTACCACAATATTTTAATTACTTGTAATAAGCTGTAGATTCACTTGTAGATATTTCTACTTAGTAACATAATTTAATTATTGTTTGTTACTCATATTCTGTCTGTATCTTTTATATGTATTCTGCAATGTGAAGTGTGCACCACCGTCATCTCTCATCACACACCACCTTTTTTATATTTTGTCTATATATCCTATATGTATTTTGCTATGTGAGTTATGTACCACTACTGGCATCTCTCGTCATATACCATTTAAACATAATTTTTCTAATTGACCTCTCCTATATCATGATATGTTTTACTGTACAAATTGTATGATCTACAGGACCAATAATAAATCAAATCAAATCAGGGTATGGCATTATCTTTTGGGTTAATACAATCAAAATCATTAGAATATTAAAATTACAAAAAGCAATTGTTAGAAATGTGTGTAATGCAAGACCAAAAGAAACTTGTCGCCCACTGTTAAGAAATCTAAAAATATTAAGTGCCCCCTGTTTGGAACTGATTATTTTTGTATACAGTAACCCTATGTTATCCACAGACAACAATTTTAAGCATCAATACAGCACTAGGTATAAGACAAACATCATGCTTCCTACTCACAGGTTAAAGTTATATGCAAAAATCCCAGAATATATGGCCATGAAAATCTACAACATGCTAAAAAAGAAACAAATAAACAGCATGGAGCTAGGGCAACTGAAACCAAAGCTGCACAAGTTATTAGTGGAGATATGTTCTTACTCCATAGAAGAATTTATGAATGATGATGTGAAAGTCTGAGCAAGGGAACATCACCTGTAAATTAAGCTTTGCAGTTTTGTGTCAAATAAATGATTGTAAAAATATGTTCACTACGTAAACGCTGTTGTTATATATTACTTTGTAAGACATGTAAACTGGAGTGTTCATATATTGTTTTTGTAATACTGTATATACAAATTGTAATTGTAATGTAAATGTAATGTTGACGAGTCCCCAGTGCATCAGATCTGTGATTTGGCTTTGTATGTTATAGGATAGTAAAAATTCTGATTCTGATTCTGTTTACCACCCTGCCCCCCCCAACTGAAACCCAAACATCACGGTCAAAAGTTCCTTTTCTGAGATCCCATATGTGATATCACGTTTTTTATAATATTCGACTTGTAGATCTTGTTGTCCTCTGGTGCACTACTCCATCTCTCATCTTCTGTTGGAATGGCACAGATCCTACACCAGAATCCGAGCTGGCACAGCCAAAAGGGGAGGGACAGGTCTGGCTAGTATATTTTGCTATTACAAAGGAATCCTCATCACACTCAAGTGTCCATTTCCAGGAAACATTTTTCGTTACTAACTTCCACGAATTTGTGGAGTTAATACAATAATCCCTGTTAAATTTCTTATAGAAATTACACAACCAAATGAAATTTTTCAACTCTTTTTTGCTCATGGGCCTCATCCCCTCTCCAGTGGCCTTGCTCTTGTTCCTGTTAGGCAGTGTTCCTCTTTTTATTAACTGATGGCCTGAAAATGTTAATTTTGTCTGCATAAATTCATGTTCACTAAGTCTGAATGTCATTTCCCAGTTCTGCAATGCCTTGAACACCTCTTCTAGCAACAAACAGTGTTCGTGCCTTGTACTGCAAGTGATCAGTATATCGTCTGCATACAATGTAAGCCTTCTCATCAATTCAGACCCAAGTACAAGACTCAGTGCTCTAGTAAACACAGCAACTGGTATGGATAGACCAAATGGAACAACCCTAAACATGTATGCCCTTCCCTCAAATAGGAAAGCTGTGTACTTTCTATTTTCCTTGGATAGTGGCATTTGTGAGAAATCAAGAGGTCAGAGCCATACTTGACATTTGTATTACATTATTAAATTTCAGCAATAACTCATTCAATAACTCATTTATGTTTTCTGGTTGGTCATTTTCTCTTACCATTATTTTATTATTCAGTCTCCTGGCATCTAGCAGAATCTGTACATTTCTGACCATCTTCTTAACCACTACAATTTGATTATCTTAGTCACTCATTCCCCATTATAAAACTTTCCATTTCACCATTTGTTGAATCCTATCTCTGACTGCTTCTTTGTCCCTCACTGTAAAAAGGAAAGTCTTTACCCAAATGATACTATGAGGTGTCACCTTCAATGAATTCACTATGTCACATGGCTTACCTGAAAACAAACATTTATATTTATGCAAAGGTTCACCCAGCTGAAACCTTAAATCCTCTAGTAAGTACTGCACCTCTTTCATCTTATTATCTATTTGCTCACCTGCACATGACTCCTCATACCTTTCATTTTCCTTCTGCAAATGTACCGTCACTTCTTCTCCTTTTAATTCCTCTTTAAATTTTATTCCCTTTCTGTACCCCCTTAGCATCAAGACCCAAATTTCTATCCTTAAACCCAGTATCACAATTATACCATATTTATATAGAAAATCCATGCTCAAAATAATATTCATTGACGACCCTGAAATGATAAACAGCATGCACTTAAACAACAATTATTTATCACAAACACTAAAATGATCTCCTTTCTGATAGGCTTACTGCATGCCACATTTGCAGTCCTGGTCTTTACCACAGCTACAGTCAGCTCCACTAGACTGCTACTTCTTATTTGTTGCCAAATGAATTCAGACACAGCTGACCTCAATGAGCTACCTACTCTCTTTATCCATCATATATACATCCCAACACCTATTCCCATAATCAGTTTCCATATCCCCTTTAAGTAAATCATTGAACATTTTACTCGCATTCCCACCATTCAGTTCCTCTACCTTTCTAGCAACTTTATCAATGAAAATAATACATTTTTGAAAATATAATGTGCTTGGATAGATACAAAGGTGACAAGAGAACACACATATAAAAGATATTATAGTTTTCAAGCTTTTAGAGCCGATGGTTGCATCTTCTGGCAGAAGAGTTGATGGGGAAGGGAGAGGGTTGAAGGAAAAGGCCTGATGAAGTTAGGAAAAGGGATAGAGTTCAGAAAAGTTGCCCAGAACCCTGGATCAGGGGAGACTTAGAAGACTTACCATATGGGATTAGACTGAAAGACTGATTGTTGGAGACTGCATGGGATGAGATTTGAAAACCTGAGAGCATAAAGATGGAAGATAGGGTAATACACAAGACAGAGATTACTGTCAAAACATTGTGCATAAGTTAATAAGAACAAAAAGCTAAGTGCATTGTATCTGATAGAAGTGGGAGGAGACAGCAAAAAATAGACAGGTCCGAAAATGAAAGATGTAGAAAACTAAAACTGAGTGAAGAAAGGAATAGTTAATGTGAAGAAATGCTGAGACTGAAGAAAGTAATGTAAATTAAGAGGCCAGGTGTTGGCAAAAACTGGGGACATGCTGTAGCGCCAATTCCCATCTGCAGAGTTCTGAGAAACTGTTGTCTGGAGGAAGAATCTAGATGGCATGTGTGGTGAAACAAACACCGAAGTCATGACAGTCATGTTGTAGAGCATGCTCTGCAACCGAATATTGTGTGTTGCCTGCATACAACCTCTGCTGACTGATAACTTGGTTATTTACATAGCAACTCACCATATAGTGGAGATGCTGAGTCACAGATAGGCACAACAAAAAGACTGACACAAAATAAGCTTTTGGCAAACAAGGCCTTTGTCAAAAATAAACACAGGCATACATTCACAGGCACGCAAATGCAACTCACACACATATTGTGATGAAGCAAGCTGGGATGTTTTTACTTCCCCTCTTGTTTGCCATCTGCCTCCTTAAAATTCATTTTTCACTTTTAACTAATTACCATTAACACACATGAATATAATCTGCATTTTCATAAAAGATAAAGGTTGGCCCCCAGTTTTAAAGAATGTAAAGATCTAATTTTGTGCTTAGTTTTATGTATGTAATTGATTTTTTAATTTATTTTGACTATTCCTTGTTAGTATCTTTTATTACAGGGTGAGATCAGTAATTGTTTTGTAACTTAAATTCTCTTGTTGACTTATAAACAAATATAAATTCTGTACTAGTTATAAACATTTGGAGGAACAACTAATAGTATTCTTAAAGTATTTATTTGGCTCTATTCAAAAACATGTTAGCAAAGCCAGCCCTTAATTAATTCCAAAGTAATATCCAGTTTTGTCGAAAGTATTGTTTGTGTAACTATATATGTTACTTTCATCATTTAAACAAATAATTTGGCCAACCCTTGTAGTAGAAGAAACTGTTAAAAAGAATGAATTTGTCAATGTATTCAGTTAATTTAATGGGTTAAGCTTTAATTGTAATTTCTGTAAATTTAACTTCAAACAATGTGTAGTTTCAGTACCTATTATTGTGATATATAAGGGCCCGATTTTTGGTAATGAGACAGTCAGTCCACAGCCAAGTTTCAGACGAGGAATTTGTGTTGATTAGAACAACAACAATGCATCAACTTAACAGTGAAATAAGTGTTACACCTGTAGGGTGTGTGTTAAACCAATGATAATGTCTCCTCCATATGTATCTTGTTATTCTTCAAGAACTGTGTGGTTAGGTTTTTACTGCTCATTGATGTTCAATAGTAAATTATTGTAGCAGTATGTGGATGTTCGCCTACAACCTATTAATGAGGCTTATCGAAAGTTAAACAATAGTGCACTGGCCATATAACTGTGTAATATTGGGGAGTTGTGGACAGTGAATGTAAAAGACTGTGAAACGCAACTGTACATCTGTTGGCTACATCATTTACAGTAGACAGTAGTGACACTCCCACGTGCCATTTTTCAGCCAGTACATCGATACGGAGGGCAATCAACAAATGAAGAGACAAAGAAGGCAAGCATCATCACAACATGACTGTGACTACATAACAACTGATGCACAACATGTGACATTTCACATGTGGCTCTCCCTTTGATAGTATTTAGTATGTTTTGCCAGTTACAGGGCTGGTATAGGTGATGGCAGGAAGGTGCATAGGACAGGTCTTACAGTGGGGACGAGCACAGAGGTAAGAGCCATAGGGTAGGGATATGGATGCAGAAGGAACTTAGTGTCTGACAAGGATATTGCAGAGATTTGGAGGGTGACAAAAGCTATTCTACATAGGTGTGGTAGGAAAATTTGCCTGGCACAATGGATCTCATTTTAGGGCATGATTTTAAGAAGTCTTTGCCTTGTCAAAGAAGCTGATTAACACATTCAAAACAAGGACAATACTGAGTGGCAAGTGATGTACTCCTTGGTTGTTTTTTGTAGGGATCAATGATATCATGACTGGATGTGATGGCCTGGGAAATCTCCTTTTGAACTAGGCTGGTGAGGTAATTATGTCCAGTGAACTCGTGCACAATGTTTTGGCAGTAATCTCTGTCTTGTATATTATTATATCTGCCAGTTTTAAACTCTCAAGTTTTCAAATTTCGTCCAGTGCAGTCCGCAACATTCAGACTTTCCTTCTCATATCCAGTAAATCTCCCATGATCTAGAGTTCTGTACGACTTCTCTGAACCTTACCCCTTTTTCCTAATCCTCACTAGTCCTTTTCCTTCATCCTTCTGCCACCGCTTGGTTGAGTAAATTTTTTATCTATCCAATTATATTCCCAAAAATTGTTTATTTTCACTGATATGTCAGGCCATGTGTCTATCATTCCTTCTTATGCAACCCCTTTGTCATGCTTTTTTGTCTTCTATCTTGTTCAAACTGTCGTTTGTTTTCTACCATGGGTACTAGTCCGCTCATTTATTTATCTGTACCACCTATATTACTGCGTCTTTTCTAGTACTGATTTCTGTGTTTTAGTGGGACAACTGTTATTTACAAATTTGCATATAACAATTTGTTCATGGTTCACTAGAGTGTAGGGGTACACCCAATCATCTTTCGCCAGTTTGATAGCTATTATCTTCCCCATCCTCCACTTAACTTGCTTATACATAATTCTTTCATGTTTTTTGTGTGTTTGTTTTTCGTGAAACTGCTCTGATCGCCTTTTGCTGTCACGTACTACATTACTTTATTTGCCAAACACAATGAATTATATTTTCTCTTTCTGTTTGTCCGGTTTTTAAAATTTTGTCTTTTTTCATGACTGTCCCAGTCGAATTTCTTTTCCAGTCACAATTTTTTCGTATTGTATAGGTTATTTTTCATGCAAGAAATTCTCGCCCACTCATTACCTCTTTTTAATCTTTGTGTGTTCTCACACTTTTTGTATGAATTTTTCCAATCCTTTTCCTTGCCTTTCTTCCATCTTTCTCTCTTTTTCCACCCTCTGCTCCTCTTTTTTGCCGCTCCCATCATCCGTAAGACTCCAAATCCTCCTCTCTTGTCATGATGAACCTCATTATATGTTACTTTTGAAAATATGCTTTTGCATTATCAAACCTAAGGTCCCACATTGCGTTTCTTGAAACATGCTTGTCCTTGGTAGTTATTCCCAAAGACCTGAAACTAAAAGCTCCTGTTTCTGAATGTAATCCTACTTTACACCAGCCTCTTTTACAGTTTCAAATACAGCAATTTCTTGTCCTATATCCCTCATCTGCCAATTTCCATTCCACCAGACTTCTCTCCTTGTACAAAATCCTTCAGGTATCTGCTCCACATATTTCCTTGGTATGTATCATCCACCAAGCCAACTACAAACTGTAACAACATGCCAGACTTCACCTCAAAAAGTTATCCCACCTTCTCCAAAATTACCTCAACAGTGGTGCTCCCCTTTGTGTCCCTATACAGCTCCCTAAACAGCCACACCATCAGCCACTAGTCCCCTCCTACAAACCTAGCTTGATCAACATCCTTCACATCCCTCAGCCTTCACCACTACCTCCCAGACCAGTGATAACTCATGATCACAAGAATCAGTCACAACAGTACAATGTTTTCAACCTCTCATCTAAAGCACTCTCCACTCCTGAAGTACCTGTATTTTTCAAGAGTCTCTCTTTCAGTCGTAAACATGCATTTAATCATGTTGCATTAGTGAAGGACCCAGTTTCCTTCACACATAACGCCAACTGGAAATATCACTTTGAAACCCAATCTCAGAATCATTGCAACAGCAAACCTGACTTTGAGCTCTGTCTCTAGCAATTCTGACAGTGGTTCCAACTTGATCCCACAGCCACTACCTCTAAATCATCCCTTTTAAGCCTTCCTCACATGCAGCACTGCTTCACAACCTTTCCTCAGGTCTCTACAACATGACCCTAACCTGTCCTCTGGAGAATTCCAGGTTCTTCATTCCCTAAAAGCTGATGTCTCCATCATTAACCTCCCAGAAGACAAGGGATCGACCACTGTGTTATTTGATTGATGGGAGTATGCAAGTGAGGGTCCATGCCAGCTGTCTGACACCTCTATGTACCGCATCTCCCATTAAGATCCCATCCCAGTGATTCAAACTGACCCGCAGTTCCTCCTTAAAACCTCAGGGCCCTCATGAGGACTAACATCTCATTCCATAGAACTTCTTACACCATCCGAACAATGCATCTTCACCTTTTACCTCTTTCCAAGATACACAAATCCAATCACCCTGGGTGTCCCATAGTTGCTTACTTCACATCACCCACCAAACATATGCCTGCCTTAGTTGATTGACACCTGCAACACATAGTACAAAGACTTTTCTATTGTATTAAAGAAACCAATCATTTCCTAGATTGTCTGAAATCTGTGCTCCTCCCACTCTAACCACATAGCTTGCTTGTCACCTCGATGCCACCTCCATATATACCAACAAATCCCGTGTACATGGTCTATCTGCTGCTAAATATTTCTTCAACCAGTGCCCATCTGGTTCCAAACCTTTGATATCCTAGTTGCTCACCCTAATCAATTTCATACTTACCAACAACCATTTTACCTTTGAGTGGCAGACATCTAAAAAGGTAAGAGGCACAGCTCTGTGTAGATAATCCTCACACCACTGTACTGCATGTGGTGGAGGCTAGCCTGTACAACTACTAGTTATTTTCTTTACTGTTCCATTCACAACTGGAGCAGGGAAAAGCGATTGTCTGTATGCCTATGTATGAGACCTAATCTCTTTTATCTTATCTTCATGGTCCTTACATGCAGTGTATGTTGGCGGCAGTAGAATCATTTGGCAGTCAGCTTCAATGCCAATTCTTTAAATTTTCTGAATAACATTCCTTGAAAAGTATGTGCCTTTCCTCCAGAATCACCTTATGAGATTCCGAAGCATCTCCTCAAAACTTACATGTTGTTTGAACCTACAGGTAACAAATTGAGCAGCCACTCTCTGAATTTCTTTGATGACTTCCTTTAATACAACCTGGTTCAGATCCCAGACATTTGGGGAGTACTCAAGAATAGGTTACACTGACATCCTATATGCGGTTTCCTTTATAGATAAACCACACTTACCTAAAATTCTTCCAATTAACTGAAGTCAACCATTTGCTTCCCTACTAAAGTCCTCACATGCTTGTTCCATTTCATTTCACTTTGAAATATTACACCCAGATACACTCCTGGAAATGGAAGAAAGAACACATTGACACCGGTGTGTCAGACCCACCATACTTGCTACGGACACTGCGAGAGGGCTGTACAAGCAATGATCACACGCACGGCACAGCGGACACACCAGGAACCGCGGTGTTGGCCGTCGAATGGCGCTAGCTGCGCAGCATTTGTGCACCGCCGCCGTCAGTGTCAGCCAGTTTGCCGTGGCATACGGAGCTCCATCACAGTCTTTAACACTGGTAGCATGCTGCGACAGCGTGGACGTGAACCGTATGTGCAGTTGACGGACTTTGAGCGAGGGCGTATAGTGGGCATGTGGGAGGCCGGGAGGACGTACCGCCGAATTGCTCAACACGTGGGGCGTGAGGTCTCCACAGTACATCAATGTTGTCGCCAGTGGTCGGCGGAAGGTGCACATGCCCGTCGACCTGGGACCGGACCGCAGCGACGCACTGATGCACGCCAAGACCGTAGGATCCTACGCAGTGCCGTAGGGGACCGCACTGCCACTTTCCAGCAAATTAGGGACACTGTTGCTCCTGGGGTGTCGGCGAGGACCATTCGCAACCATCTCCATGAAGCTGGGCTATGGTCCCGCACACCGTTAGGCCGTCTTCCGCTCACGCCCCAACATCGTGCAGCCCGCCTCCAGTGGTGTCGCGACAGGCATGAATGGAGGGACGAATGGAGACGTGTCGTCTTCAGCGATGAGAGTCGCTTCTGCCTTGGTGCCAATGATGGTCGTATGCGTGTTTGGCGCCGTGCAGGTGAGCACCACAATCAGGACTGCATACGACCGAGGCACACAGGGCCAACACCCGGCATCATGGTGTGGGGAGCGATCTCCTACACTGGCCGTACACCACTGGTGATCGTCGAGGGGACACTGAATAGTGCACGGTACATCCAAACCGTCATATCGTTCTACCATTCCTAGACCGGCAAGGGAACTTGCTGTTCCAACAGGACAATGCACATCCGCATGTATCCCATGCCACCCAACGTGCTCTAGAAGGTGTAAGTCAACTACCCTGGCCAGCAAGATCTCCGGATCTGTCCCCCATTAGGCATGTTTGGGACTGGATGAAGCGTCGTCTCACGCGGTCTGCACGTCCAGCACGAATGCTGGTCCAACTGAGGCGCCAGGTGGAAATGGCATGGCAAGCCGTTCCACAGGACTACATCCAGCATCTCTACGATCATCTCCATGGGAGAATAGCAGCCTGCATTGCTGCGAAAGGTGGATATACACTGTACTAGTGCCGACATTGTGCATGCTCTGTTGCCTGTGTCTATGTGCCTGTGGTTCTGTCAGTGTGATCATGTGATGTATCTGACCCCAGGAATGTGTCAATAAAGTTTCCCGTTCCTGGGACAATGAATTCACGGTGTTCTTATTTCAATTTCCAGGAGTGTATTTGAACAATGTGACTGTGTCAAGCAGGACAATACTAATGCCATACCCAAACATTCATCATCATCAGTTATCTGCTAAATTAGTAGGTCCTTTGCCTCTCCATTTTTTGTGATCCATTGATTCCTTCTTAAGGCTACTGTATGTTGTACCATCCATCATGTCATCCAGTATCTGTAATCTCTTCCTTCGTTGCTTCCTTTTCCCTTCTACATAGCCTTCTAGAACTGTTTTTATCAGTCTGTAATATGCGTTTGTTCTTCCTACTCATTCACATTAACTTTTGTTTTTATATGTTTAGAGCTAACTGCTATTCGCCACACCAACTAGAAATTTCCTCTAAGTCATCTTGTATCCTCATACAGCCAATTTACTTTGACATCTTACCATACACCACAGCATCATCAGAAAACAACTGCAGATTGCTGTCCACCCTGCCCAACAAACATTTGTGTGTATAGAGAATAATAGCTGTTTCATCACACTTCCTTGGAGCTTTTCTGATGATCCCCTTGTCTCAGATGAACATTCACCTTCAAGAACAGCACACTGGGTTCTATAACTTAAAAAACCTTTGAGCCACTTGTATATCTGTGAATTTATTCCATATGCTCACTCCTTCATCACCACCCTACAATGGGGCACAGTGTGAACTGTGTTCTGGAAATTTGGAAACATGGAATGGATGTGTTGCCCTTCATCCATAGTTTGCAATATATCATGTGAGAAAAGGGCAAGTTGATTTTTGCACAAGTGATGCTTTCTAAAACCATGCTGGTTCATGCACATAAGCTTCTGGGTCTCAAGAAAATATATTTAATTATATTCCAACTGAGAATATGTTCAAGGATTCTGTAACAAACAAATATTAGGGATAGTGGTATGTAATTTTGCAGGTCCGTTCTTTTGCCCTTCGTATATACAGGAGTCACCTGTGCTTTTTTCCATTTGCTTGGGACTTTATGATGGGTGAGAGATTCATGATAAATGCAAGCTAGGTGAGGGCCAATTCCATAAAGTATTCTTTGTTAAACCAAATTGGAACTCAGTCTGGACCTAGTGACTTATTTGCTTTCAAGTCTTTCAGTTGTTCCTCTACACCTGGGAATCTTATTACAATACCATCCATGCGGGAATCTGTCTGGTGGTCAGATGATGGTATGTTCGATTCTCCTCCATGAATGAAATTTAAAACTTTGGCTTTTAGTTTGCTGTCTTCAACTACCACACCAGGCTGATCAACAAGAGACTGGATGGATGCCTTAGATCTGCTTAGCAGTTTTAAATAGGACCAGAATTTTCTCGGGTTCTCTGCTAGATCTTTTGCTGAGGTGTGATGGTGGTAGCAGTTGCATGCTTCACACATAGATCTTTTCACAGATGCAACCTTTGCTTATCGCTTGTCATCATTTGTGTGTTCTCTTTTGAACTGAGAGTGCTACATCCACTGCTTCCTCAGCATTTTCAAAATTTCATTGCTAAACCATGATGAGTCTTTTTGATCCTTAATCCACTTACTAGGCACATAACTCTCCGAACCACAATTTGCAATCTGCTTAAACTTTGCCCATAATTCTTCTACATCCACCTTACTGAACTAAGTGATGTCAATTCACTGTCTAAATGAGATGCTAACAACTGCTTATCTTCTCTTTTTAGCAGAAATACCCTCCTAGCCTTCTCAACAGATTTACTGACTTTTGTACACATAGTTTCTATAATGACATCATGATTGCTAATCCCTGTTTGTATATTGATTTTGTTGATTAAGTCCAGCCTATTTGTAGCTACAATGTCTTAAGATATTTCCATTGCATGTGGGCTGCTGAACTAACTGCTCAATACAATATTCAGGAAACATGGTCAGAAGTACATTGCAGAATGGTCTGTCTGTAAACACCCCCTCCCTCCCCCCCCCCCCCCCACACACACACACACGCGCACACACACACACACACACACACACACACACACACACACACACACACACACAGTGAGTCCATAGCCATCCTGGTCCATGCTTGGTAGGTTAAAGTCACCTGCAACAAGTATTGCATGATCTGGGTATTTACATGTTACTGACTGTAGACTTCCTTTGAATGACTCTAAAATTGTCACAGCAGAATCGAGTGGCTGGAAAAATATCCAACCATTAACTTGGTTTCGCTTGCACCTATGATATGTGACCAGATAACTTCAGTGTCACACTCAACTTTGACCTCAGTAGAGGCAATATTTTTGTCAACTGCTGTGAACACGCCCTCTCCTATGGCCTTTAATCTGTCTTTCCGATATACATTCGATAACTTGCCAAATATCTCAGATCTTTGAACTTCGGGTTCCAGCCAGCTCTTGGTCCCAAGAAAAAGTTGAGTGTGGGAAATTTCCTGGAGTGCAGTAAATTTGGGAACCTTTTTATGAATACTTCAACAATTTATTCCTAATATTTTGACAGTGACAGTCGCTTTACTCTGAACATGTTCTGACTTCCCTTGCTGCATATCAACAGATGATTTGATCATTGGAGTGCTTCAAACTACAGCTGGGAGATGCCTTGGCAGCAGAAACCATGGGTGAAACAAGCAAAACCTGAGGCGTACCACGTGATGTGCCAGATTCTCCACCACCACTAAGCCCCGAAGCAGCAGCCTGAAGGTTACTGCCCATAGCTAAAAGTGCATTCAGTTGTTTGCAAACTGTGGCCAGTTCCTCTTGCATCTGCACACAGCAAGTGCCCATCCTAGCAAGTCTAACTGAAGAAGTAAAGTGTAAAAGCAGACAGACTCTTAGATATGCAATTTGCTACCCACCTGTGTCACCAATCGATGCTGGTGCATTAATGGTCTATGTAGCTAGCTATTCAGAAAAAATGAAAACTACATTACAAAATGGCTCTGAGCACTATGGGACTTAACATCTGTGGTCATCAGTCCCCTAGAACTTAGAACTACTTAAACCTAACTAACCTAAGGACATCACACACATCCATGCCCAAGGCAGGATTCGAACCTGCGACCGTAGTAGTCGCGCGGTTCCGGACTGAGTGCCTAGAACCGCTAGACCACCGTGGCCGGCAACTACATTACAGATTGAATGAATCTACACTTACAAAAATGCAAGATTAAGATTAAACATCTTGAACAGAAAAACATCTACAAAATTTAAAAATGTACTATGAGGACAACACAGGAAAAGATAAACACATAATTGCCACTTTGGAGACGTGTATCATCCGAGATCTTGGGCCTGACTGACTAGCTTACTAAAGGAATGGACACTTGTCTTCTAAACAAAACAGATGAGCAACTACTGTGGTACATGCTGAATGAATTTACACTTACAAAAATGTGAGGTTAAACCTCTTAAACAGCCATGAGAACCAGAATGGCTCCCCTGTACCAAATTTTTCTTAGGTCTCTTGGAGGGTGCTTTCCTGGGATCCATAAGCCTTCAGCCCCTGATGTGATAACATACATTGATATATTGATGACATCTTTCTGGTATGGACTCATAGTGAGGCTGACCATTCAAATTCTTGGAATCTCTAAAGACATTCTCCCAGTTAAATTTCATATAGGTCCTGTTCCGAATCCAATGTCACTTTCCTTGATGTTGGTCACATACTCAACAAAGGTCAGCTACGCACTTCCATTGACATTAAACCTACTAATAAAGAGCAGTACTGACATTTTGACAGTCACTATCCTTTCCATGACAGACATTACCTCTCATACAGCTTTGGCATTTGAGGCAAATGTATTTGTTCAGATGTTGACTCCTTAGAGCAATGCATCACAGTTTTCACCTCAGCATTCACTGGACGTGGTTACCCCACCAGGCTAGTTCAAAAGCAGATTTCCTGGGCCATCACATACAATTATGGTAGTACTGATCCCTACAAATAACAACTTAGGAGTTCACCACTTGTCACACAGTGTCTTAATCAGTTGTGGTTCTTCAATTTCTCCCAGCATACTTCATCATGAAAGCGTTCATGGGTGAACAGCCAGATGATAGTGTCCAACAGGCACAATATTTTGGCAAGCAACCACGTTGCCATCATCAGGTGCACTGACGAACTGACTGCCAAAGTATCGGCACTGTATTCACCTCCTCCCCTTCTCCAGGCATTCTGAACGTGGTCCATGCCCAGGTGCAGAGTGTCCAGCATTCACGCTTCGCACCCAGAGGCCTGTGCCAGTGCCATCTTCTTAGTACCTCTGCCTGTTCTTGAAGTCAGTTCATGATGGGATGTCTTCTTTCTCCTTTTAATCCGATTCCAAGTGGGTTCCCAGGCCTTCCTAAGGATGTAACCACTATCTTGATTGATCAGCAGTTCCCGTACTCAAATCTTAATAGATTCTTTAATGACACAATCCCAGTATTTGGACATCTGTGGCAGAACCTTAGTCTGGTCATAATTCATTCTGTGTAATTCTGAGGGGCAATGTTCAGCAACCACCGACTTGTTAGGTTGCTGCAGTCTAGTGTTCCATTGATGTTCTTGGCAACGATCTTTGGTAGTACACACCATTTGGCCTATGCAAGTGATGCCGCAGGGGATCTGGTAGACTCCGGAAGGATATACTTATTAGCCCTTACGTTCGAAAATGCCCACATCATATTTGCAACTCAGTGGATTTTGTCGGGCGTCTTAGCAACTTCAGACTTTGTGATTCAGACATCCTTGTGAGTTTCGATGTTGTTTCTCTCTTCACAAGGGTGCCTTTGCACGAATCCTTGGAACTTATTAATCAGAAATTTGACACAGAGACGACCAACTGTTTTAGGCACATCCTGACATCAACATACTTTCTCTGTGACAGTGGATACTAAGAGCAGACAGAAGTACTACAGAGAGTCCACTTTCACCTGTCGTCACCAACTTTTTCATGGAACATTTTGAGGAGGAAGCCCTGAAGACAGACACTGACCTCTACTTACATGCAAACAGCTGCCTTCATCCAGCAGAGGAACAGTGTCCTCAAAACATTGGTTCACAGGGCCCCTAGCCTGTCACAATGAGAGCCTTAACCAAGAACTTCAACATCTGAGCTCAGTTTTCTGGAAAAATGGTGACACAGAAAGCAAATTCGAAGAGCACTACGTCCCACACTGACTGTACAACTGGAGGAAACAGAAGAGGAACCTAAACAGGATGGGGGCATAGCATTTATTCTGTTCTGTGACACCTTTTTGGGGAAGATAGGTCGAATTCTTCAAAAACATCAAGTGAAGACTGTCTTTTGCCCATCAATTAAGACACAGGCACTGCTTGGTAATGTCAAGGATGAACTAGGACTATGGAAATCCGGAGTCTACCAGATCTCCTGGAAATGTGACATGACTTAGTATGTCAAATGGTGCTTACTACTTAAGATTGTTGCTGAGAACATCAACAGCATACCAGACGACAGCAGCCTAACAAGTCAGTGGTTGCTGAACACTGCCTCTCGGAATTACACAGAAAGAATTATGACCAGACCAAGGTTCTGACACAGATGTCCAAATACTGGGACTGTGTCATTAAAGTATCTATTGAAATTCAAGTACAGGAACTGCTGATCAATCGAGCTACTGGTTACATCCCTAGTAAGGCCTGGGAACCCACTTGGAATATGAATAAAAGGAGACAGAAGACATCCCACCACAAACAGTTCTCGCCACACACCTGGTTTTGATTTACATTAATTTTTTAGTCTCGGCATTTCTTCACAGTAACTATTCCTTCCTTTGCTCTCTTTTAGTTTTCTACATCTTTCATTTTTTGACCTGTCCCCCCCCCCCCCCTCCCCTCTATCAGATATGATACACTTAACTTTGTAAGCAATATGTTAGTAATCTCTGTCATGCGTCTCACCCAATCTTCTACCTTTAAGCCCTCAGGTTTTCAAATCTTGTCTGGTACAGTCCCTAACATCAGTCTTTTGTTCTCTTCCTGTCCAGTAAGTCTGCTCTGACCCTGGGTTCCAGGTAACTTCCAAACTCTACACCTTCTCCTAAATCTTACCAGTCCTTTTCCTGCACCCCTTTTCCTTCCCCTTCAGACCTTCTGCCAGAAGAAGGAGCCACTGGCTTCAAAAGCTTGCAACATTTAATATCTTTTATATGTGTGTTCTCTTGCCATTGCATTGTGAGATTTTTTTACCTATAAAATTACATTATATTTTCTACCATCTCTGAATTTTAATATCTCCTATTCCTCTGGCACCAACACCTGATGCACATTTGCGTGTGACACCCAATCTTTTATATTATACTCATGCTCATCCTTCCCCATCCCCTTATGTTAATATCACCACATGATTTCCATCTTCCCTGAATGCAAATGATTTCACTTCATTTACTGAGCAAATCTTATCACACCTAATATCTGCCTCACTACATCCTTCCTTTTCCATTTCATTATTAACCCTTCAAGCCGGTAGCCTCAGGGTGTGTGCCTAGCCTACTGGCGGTAGTTCATATGGCTGGCTGGCCCCAGAATGCAGCATTTCAGTGAAATTGCTCTAGGATGGGAATTACTTGTTCAAATGTTATGAAAATTTCAGGAATTGGTATCAATACATGTTTATTATGATTAAAACATACATTGTCACTTAAAATGAATTTTGAGTGTGGTATATTTTGAAAAATCTTCGAAACAAAGTCCTACACCACAGTCCTTGTACCAGAACGATGTTTCCTTGTTTCCCCATCTTCTTGCAGCAGAGTGCACATCTCTTTGTAGGCTTACCCTTCTTCTCTGTGGGTGGGATCTTCTCAATAAAATGCCTCGCTGTGAGTCTTTCAGGCACAGGAGTTTTTGAAGGTCGCCCACATCGAGGTGAAGTTACATTCTTCCCGTGAATTTCCAGCAATTGTGTCATGAGCAGAAGCCTGAAATTTATATGCGTTTCTTCCATTGTTCTTTCGCTAACATTGTAAACAATAAAAGCATTGTGCACTGCAACATTCATTAGCCTTCTAAACATTTTCATATACCACTTTACACCTTCCTTCCTTTCCATGAGAAACTATTGTACTCTTTTATGCACTGAGGATTTCTTACCTCTTTGCCCCTTTTGGTTGCCATAACAACTGCATCATTATGAAATGTAGAAATAAAGGCAGCCTGCTTTTTATCCATCCATTTCAGTACCATTACGCCATGTGAATGGGTATGCTACAAGTTCACCTTTCTTCAGTTTTGCACGTCTCAAGGCATCAGGTACATTCTTCCTATTCAGTCGAAGTGTGCCAACTACATTCATACCTCTTTCCTTCAAAAACTGGCACAAAAAGGTGCTGTTATAATAATTGCCCATCCAAAGTGTATGGCCTAAGTTGAAAAGAGGCTCAACAAGCTTCACTACAGTCCGACGGGTTTTCAAGGTATCTGCAGTAAGAAATTTTGTTTCTATTTCTGTGGAACTGTTGCATAAATAATAAATTGCCATAAATAATCTGTGGAAGATTCGCAGATCTCATAGCCCTGCAGCCAGGCAACTAGCGCGAGTTTTGGTGTTCTCGTAAAGATAAGTCATTTTAGATTATAAAACATATAGATTAGTTCTGATTACGTGGTAAATAAGTGTATTAGTGTGCCGTTTAAGTGTATCATTAAAAGTTTCATTTTTCTTTACGTAATATAGCAGAAAACACGAAAAGACCGTACAGTCGTATTTCTGTTTACGTTCTGCTGCAGCAAATCTATAGAATTTCCTTTAGTTGTTCCTTGCTCTCTCCAGAAATTTAACTCAGCGTACCTCTTCATTATTTAACTAGCATTTCCGGAAAGTAGCGTAAAGTTTAAGTTGTTGTTTCAAAAACTTTGCACTTTTGTTTTTGTTTACACACAGTTGCGTACAGGCCAAATTTGTGTAACCATATTTTCGTGTTTATCTGTAATTTAACTGACTTATTCTTAATAAACTATTACGTTTATCATGAGTGAAAAGTGCTTGACTTGCCGTAGAATTGTTAGGTCGGGGCTTTGGTGTGATGGGTGCTGTAGTTTTTTCCATGTGGGTGACTGTAGTGGCGTGGGAATAGGGGAAGTAAATGAGACTCATCAGTGGTTTTGTAGGATTTGTAGTAGAGATAGGAAGATACTAGAACAGGAGGGGAAAATTGCCGCCCTTCAGGCTGAGTTAGACAAGGCCAGGGGAGATCTTGACAGGTTAAGGAGGGAGAAGGGTAAAGAGAGGTGGGAAGTGGCAACAGGCAACAGGAGGAACAGGCCTAGAACTTTGTCTGACAGCTTTATGGTGAATGTGGAAAATAGATTTGACCTGTTGCTTCAGATAGAAGCTGGTGAGCCTCAAGCAGTTGCAGGTGTAGACAGGGCGCAACAAACTTTCAGCAGCAAATTGAAAAGTAATAATGTAGGGAAATCAGTAAAGAGAAAGAAGGTGTTGTTGTTAGGTAGTTCCCATGGAAGAGGTGTTGGCCAACTTTTGCAGGATGAATTAGGATCAGAATACCAGGTGACCAATTTTTTTAAACCTAGTGCTGGACTGGAGCAGGTGACAAAGGATTTAGGATCACTTTGCAAAGATTTCACTAAGGAAGACACCGTGGTTATAGTGGGTGGGGCAGGTAACAGTATTGACAGAGATCCTGGGTACAGTATAGAGTGTGACCTTGCGAAGATTGCATCAGCATTGAAGCATACTAGTGTTGAGTTTGTATCTGTTCTTGGGCGCCATGAGTGACCTCATTTGAACTCTTCTGTCAAGAGAGTTAATTTGGAGCTGGAACGGCTGCTCATGTCGGGTGCGGGTCACACACTGGTGTGGTTCATGTTGATTCTCTCAGTAGGTGGGATTATACTAGGCATGGCCTTCACCTCAACAGGAAGGGGAAGGGTAAATTGGCTGGGGAAATAGCAGGAAAGTTAAAGGGGGGAGGCACTGTCATGAGTGGTAAAATACCAGTGGTTATAGGATTCAGAAAAGACCCTTTTTTAGGGTAGGGAGGACAGAAAGAAAGCAAATTTTAAGAGAGGTTAGAACTGAGACAAACCTTCAGTTTGAGAAAGAAATCAAAAAACATAATTCCAGCTTATTACATCAGCATAAACAGCCATTGGTTAAGAATTTTCAACTGTCAGCAGATATTTTAACTCCACCCAGTTTTAACTCAGTCAATGTGAAATGTCAGCTATCTTTATTGCATCAAAATATTCGAGGACTGAGAAATAAAATTAATGAATTAACTATCTGCATAGATGAATTAGAGTCTTCAGACCCAGCTGACATAATCTGCCTCTCTGAACATCATGTGACCACTGGTATAGAACTTTTAAGTGTTACAGGGTTTAGGTTAGCATCTCACTTTTGTAGATCAGAAATGGAGAAAGGAGGAGTTGCCACATTCATCAGGAACTGTCATAAATTTAAGAACATAGACATTCATAAATTTTGCGTAGAACAGCATATGGAAGCATGTGCAACAGAATTAGATTTTCACAAAAAATCCTTCATAATATTAAGTGTATATCGAGCACCTGCAGGTAACTTTAATCTGTTTGTAAACCACCTTGAAGCTGTACTGGCCCATTTAACAACCAAAAACAAAGAAATAGTGGTTGCTGGTGATTTCAATGTAGATTTCCTTAAAGACTCTCCCAATAAGAACTTATTTGAGTTAGTAACACTATCATTCAACTTAATTCCCACAGTAAAGTTCCCCACTAGGATAGCCACTTGCTCACAAACACCCATTGATAATATCTAATGAACAAAATTATATTACAAAACCAATAGTCAATGGCCTCTCAGACCATGACATGCAGTTCCTTCTGTTAAATGTTAATACTGAACAGGATATAAAATCTGTTAAATCTGAGCTCAAGAGGATAATCAGTAAGCCAAAAATTGATTATTTTAGGACACTCCTCAGAGACATTCACTGGACTGATGTTTACAGTGCTCATGGCATGAATGAAAAATATAACATTTTTGCTAATAAAGTGCTTACCTTATTCGAACACTGCTTTCCCCCAGAACTTACCAAGGTTAGAGCAAAGTCTACAAAAAAGCCATGGATTACTCAAGGAATAGGGGTATCTTGTAAAACAAAAAGAAAACTGTATCTGTCAATCCGAAACATTTCCAATGTTGATGCTATAACACATTATAAGAAATACTGCAAAATATTCAAGACTGTAATATGGATGTCAAAGCAAATATATTACAAGGAAAAGATAGTCATATCAGATAACAAAATAAAGACAATATGGTATATAGTGAAGGAGGAGACCGGCAGAACCAGACATGAAGAGGAACAAATAGCATTAAGAGTAAATGATACATTGGTGACAGATATGTATAGTGTTGCAGAACTTTTAACAAACATTTTATAACTGTTACTGAAAAGATGGGGTTGTCAGGTTTGGTAGATGCTGCTATGGATTACCTTAGACCAGACATTTCAAGTAACTTCCATAATATGAATTTGACCCTCACTACCCCAACAGAAATAATGTCCATCATAAAATCTTTAAAATCAAAAACATCTAGTGGGTATGATGAAATATCAACAAAGTTAATTAAAGAATGTGATTCTGAGCTAAGTAACATATTAAGCTATCTGTTTATCAGTGGAATATTTCCTGAATGGCTGAAATATGCTGAAGTTAAGCCACTGTTTAAGAAGGGAGATAAATAAATAGCATCAAATTTCCGTCCAATTTCACTGTTGCCAGCATTCTCAAAAATTTTCGAAAAAGTAATGTACAGTCGTCTTTATAACCATCTTATCTCAAATAACATACTGTCAAAGTCACAGTTTGGATTTCTAAAAGGTTCTGATATTGAGAAGGCTATTTACACTTACAGTGAAAATGTGATTAATTCATTAGACAAAAAATTGCAGGCAACTGGTATATTTTGTGATCTGTCAAAGGCATTTGACTGTGTAAATCACAATATCCTTTTAAGTAAACTAGAATATTATAGTGTAACAGGAAATGCTGCAAAATGGTTCAAATCTTATATCTCTGGCAGGAAACAAAGAGTGTTATTAGGGAAGAGACATGTATCAAGCTATCAGGCATCATCCAACTGGGAACTAATTACATGTTGGGTCCCACAAGGTTCCATATTGGGGCCCTTACTTTTTCTTGTGTATATCAATGACCTTTCATCAGTAACATTACCAGATGCCAAGTTTGTTTTGTTTGCCGATGATACAAACATTGCAATAAATAGCAAATCAAGTGTAGTCTTAGAAAGATCAGCCAATAAAATATTTGTGAACATTAATCACTTGTTCCTAGCCAATTCTTTGTCACTAAACTTTGAAAAAACACACTACATGCAGTTCAGAACTTGTAAGGGGTGTCCCAAGAGTATATGTCTAACATACGATGACAAGAAGATAGAAGAAGTGGACAGTGTTAAATTCTTGGGATTACAGCTTGATAATAAATTCAACTGGGAGGAGCACACCACAGAACTGCTGAAGCGTCTTAACAAATCTCTGTTTGCAATGCGAATTTTGTCAGACACAGGGGATATAAAAATGAAAAAAAAGCTGGCATACTATGCTTACTTTCATTCCATAATGTCATATGGGATTATTTTTTGGGGTAATTCATCAAGCCAAGCTAAAGTTTTCCGGGCACAAAAACGTGCAGTAAGAATTATATGTTGTGTGAACTCAAGAACATCCTGCAGAAGCCTGTTTAGGGAACTAGGGATACTAACTACTGCTTCCCAATATATTTATTCCTTAATGAAATTTGTCATTAAAAATATATCACTTTTTCAAACGAACAGCTCAATTCATGGAATCAATACTAGAAATAAGAATAATCTTCACAAGGATTTAAAGTCACTTAATCTTGTACAAAAAAGGTGTGCATTATTCAGGAACACACATTTTCAATAACTTGCCAGCAGCCATAAAAAGCTTAACAACCAATGAAATTCAGTTTAAGAGAAGCCTAAAGGATTTATTGGTGGCCAACTCCTTCTACTCCATTGATGAATTTCTTAGTAAAACCAACTGATTTGTATATAAGTACAACATAACTTCTGCACAATTTCAGTGTAGTAATGTGTTCATTGAAAATTTGTGTGTATGTGTGTGTGTGTGCGTTCGTGTGTGTGTGTGTGTGTGTGTGTGTGTGTGTGTGTGTGCGTGTAAGTATAATCTAACTTCTGTACCATTTCAGTGCAGTAATGTGTTCATTGTAAATAAGTATTACAGTAGTTGTATTACTTGTTTATTACCTTATAAATAAATAAAAAAACTTTTTTATTTTAAATTCAGTGCATTAGTATTTGTAAAATGACTCTTAGTGTTCATTAAAAAATGACGATCATTCCACTTGGGACCTGTGGAATGGTACATTAGCTTATTTGTTTTAGTTGTAAATATTTGTCATGTATTGTTGCTTTTCTGACATGTTTATCACATCCTGGAGGACCTCCTCACTACGGATCAATTGGAATGAAAGTAAATCTAATCTAATCTAATAGGACTTTTTACCAAACTTTGCCGATTTTAGAGGTAGACAGATTTTTATTGCAGCCTTTCTTTCCATAATGTAAGAGATTCATCAACAGAAATGTTTTCTCCCATGTTGTATGTATTTCTAAATGTATCATTCAAGTGTTGAATGATGGAACCCAACTTGAACGATCTGTTACTGCATTCAAATGTATTCAGTTCTTCATTGTTTACAAAATGAAGGAATCCGCAAAGTAGCTCAAACGTGTCTCGTTGCATACTCTGGTAAAAAATCGGTGTGTTCAAAAGCGGATGCTTGCTGAAATACAACTTTATGGATGGCTTCTGAATAATTCCCATCAACATCTGCAAAAAACACATAAAGCTCATCTTTGTTAGTATCTACCCAGTTACATAGCCTAGAATGAAGTTGTAGAACAGTCTGTTTTTGTATACAATATACAGCATAATTGTATACAATGAGGAAAGAGCTACTTGACTTCTGCAATTCCTGCTTGAAAATATCACTATTGAGAAAATTTAGATGATTGGCATTTGAAGTTGATTAGAAAATGATCCTACTGCTGCCAACATACATTTCACATAATGACCATGAAGATAAGCTACAAGAATTTAGGACCCATATGGAGGCATATAGACAGTCATTTTTTCCCTTGAACTATCTGTGAGTGGGACAGGAAAGGAAACAACTAGTAATCATACATGGTACCCTCTGCCACAGATTGCACAGTGCCTTTGGGAGTATTTATGTATATGTAGAGGGGAAGCAGTAAGCTCTGCACTTATAAAGTGTTGCCAGTGTGAGGAATGGAATGCAGGGGTAATGAATGCCTAGATACATCATATAATTAAATTTTAAACTATTTTATTGTGTAAAGTAAATACCACTACATCTTTAAAATCACTTATCAAAACACTCCAAAACTGAAAGTAAAAGTGTGAGTTTCTTACCTGTAGCTGCCTGTACAAAATATTTGAGGTGAAGATTTGATAGCTGATGATGCAGTCTGTGTATGCTTTTGGATTGAAAGGGAACTTTGTAGGATTTTTTGAAGTCTGGGTTACAAATGATAATAGGAAGAATACCGGTACCAGTAAATTGAAACAAATGTCTAATTTCTTTTTAAACGTGTAATTCTTTAAACACTTCACAGGTAATAAATATGAAATGCTTTTCTGGAACAATAGAGAAATGATTGTAATGTATGCTTGACGTACTTAATTCCTCTATAAATCAAGTGATTTAGACTAGTTGTAAGGGAATTGGATAGATTGTTTTCAGTTCTGGATAGTATTATCACTGTGTAAAACTGACATACATCAACTGAATTTTGTATTTTTACTGTAGAAAAATCCCAATCATGAATACATTCTTTTCGTATGAACTACCACAATAAAATTATTTTCAAATTTATATATATGTATGGTCTTTTCCTGGGAAAGTTGGCCACTTCCATTTCAGAGTAATAAGAACACTAATTGCTAACCTTTAGCTTCTTCAAATATGGCCACAGTACTATCATTTCCCTTAACTGTAAACCAAAATAGCTTTTACACAACCTCATCATATTTTTCAAAGAATTTTACTCTGCTATGTCACTGATATACTGTATTAGGATATGTCTAATTACATAGATTCCTAGTTAACTTTTAATCCTGTAAATACAGAAAAAATACAAAGAACTGCATAGTGTTGTGATCTGTAAGTGTCATGCAGTAATATTCCACAACAGATCATTTTATGTTCAGAACCAGCATTACATTATCAGACAACCTTCTAATAGAATATTTATAGCATACAGCACAGCAATGAGCCACAGTTTCAATTTTGTTTACAATGAAAGAGCGCTATACTAGTTTCAGATTTACACATTCATCATTTACACTTTATAAAAGGCAATGCAGTGTGTTGTATTTTGATAAAAGCATAAATGGAACCAAGCCATTTGGGAATGAATGTGTAAATTCAGAACCAGTAATGGTATTTTTCTATAAAGTAAACCAAATCCAAACTGTGGCTGATAGCTATAGTATGCTATAAACATTATGTATCACACAACCACCACAACTCTCCAAGAATGTCATTACACGACAAAATTAATTACACTAGATTTTTTCAGTTCTAGGAGACTAGCACACAATTCATCACTTTCTTGCCAATGAGTATGCTTTCTGAGAAAAATTATAAGGATCACTGTTTCTTATCAGAAGCGCTGATGCACCTGACAAGGTAAGTATCACTGTTGTTACAAAAGAATGGGAATTTTCTATTACTTCAAAAGGCCTTTTGAATCTTCAAACTGTGATGGATTGGATTGTTTCCTTTCCTCTTTCACCACTTGTATTTATATTACTTCTCCTCTTCATCATCATCCTCATCATAACCATATTTTTTGCGGAAGTTGCCTTCTGGGTCATACTTGGCAATAAGTTCATCCCAGTAATTGCGCTTGTTCTCAAGTATCCAGGCCATGACACGGCCTGCTTGTTTCTTCTGAACAGCACTACATTTAGAGCACTCTGTTTGCAGGGCATCTGGAATCGCCGCTGGAAAAATAATAAGAAAAGACATGTATAGCTTCAAAGGGTAATTGGTTTGTTAGTTTATAAAAACATGAGGCAGCACAATTTTTGGAGGAGTGCTGTACATGAGAATGTAACCAACATCAGTTATGAGGTAAGTTGACGTAGCTTTTTGTTAATCAGCTTGTTTCAAAAGTTTTAAAAGGTTATATAGCAGCACTCACTCTTGATCACTGAGAGAAAACTATTTTGTTGACAGAAAATGTTACTGAGCTACAGTAGTGCAGTTGGTGTTAACACCGTTGGCTGAAATTAATACCAAAACATCAAGCAAATACCCCCCCCCCTCCCCCATAAACTCCACCTACTCTCATCATTCCCCTACTCTTTTTTTGTTCAGGTGTAATTTTCTTAAATTACATGAAAACTGGAATGTAGGACATGCAGGAGACACCTATGAAATGGTGATAACATAACTGAATGATAAGTAGTAATATTATGTAAAGGAGACTCTGTAATTACAATTGTAGGTAACTGTTTTCTTTGAGAACATCAGTGTAATCAAGTATATGTTAAGATGTCTATTAAATTAGCTGAATTTGCACAAATAGCACTACACAGTGTAGCTATTAATACAATGTACAGATTAAGCTACTATGAACTGCAACATGACAATGCCTCACCAGGAAAGCCTGAAGAATTACTTTAGAAGACTCTACGAGGAGGAAATGTATCTGAATATTAGAAAGCTGGACAAGCTTTGACAAAGGAAGGGGAGACTGCTCAGTTCTCTCTGTTTCCTACTGTGATGCCAAGAAGAGGACATGGCTCCAGTATCTGTTAGAATTAAACATCACATCAATTTCATAGTGGCCGACAGAATTAAACATCAAGCGAGCTTAGCATTGGTCAGGGAGAGAGTACGTGACATGTGCCACCAACTGATGTGATGTCCAGAGAGTTGCTGGTGCAACCCCTTTTTAAAGCAAATTCTCTTACCAGACAAGACTGGGACCCAGATGATGGCATGTCCTGGGCCCTAGTGGAGTGCACAAGGAAGAAATCAGTGTCCTGTCAGCTAGCCATGTTTGAACGTCTTAACAACAAGGCATAGCAGAACAAGGATGCTCGCATGCTTGTCAACCTGTGCGAGAAGGAATTCAACACGACCACCTTGAAAGTATTGAGAAAGGGTCTTAATTTTGCAGTTATCCCCGGAAATGTTCTTTTTGTGCCCTTTGTCAGTGCAGTGGAGCAGGTGGCCCCGAAATTTCCTGCCAGTGAGGCTGAAGAAGTCCAACGAGAGTCGTGAAGGCACTCACTAAAACCAAGGTGCCCAAATCAAACACCCGGTGATGAGAGGTTGGCCCTCAAAAACCTATATGACAGCATTGTGATGTTACCAGCAGATAAGGTGGATAAGGGAAATACTACCGTTGTCCTACAGAAGGCAGATTATGACAGTAAGGTGTGACAACTTCTGGATGACGTGGCATATAGACCAGTAGAAAGGGACCCACAGACAAGGTGGACAAGAAGACCAGGGCTCATCTAAAGAAACCAGCCTTCCAGAAAAGATCGTTAAGCAAGTAAGGGCTAAAGCACCAGTACCACCCTGACTTTATGGCCTGTTTAGGGTGCTCAAGGAAGGGGTTCCTCTGCATCCAATAATTAGCAATATTGATACAGCCACCCACCTCACTGCTCAACACTATAACAAGACGCTTTTGCCATATGTGGGGATGTGTGCCCATCACCTTGGCAACTCAGAGGATTTCCTTCAATGCCTTAGGCAGCTACAGATCACAGACTCTGACATTATGGTCAGTTTAGACGTGGTTTCCCTCTTCAGCTGATGGGAGAGAAGGTCAGTGGTGCTCTCCTAGACTTATTCAGTCACATATTTACTTCGACGTACTTCTTTTAGGGGGGTTAATTCTATGAGCAAACAGAAGGGGTGGCAATGGGCAGCCCTCTCTCACTGGTGGTGGCCAATCTCAGTATGGAAAGATTTGAAGAGGAGGCACTTACATCAGCCCCAGATCAACTGAAATGCTTTTTTAGGTATGTGGATGACACCTTTGTCATATGGCTCCATGGGAAGGGAAAGCTCGATGCTTTCTTGGATCACCCTAACCATGGAACTGGAAATGGACTACTCCCTTTACTACACTCCTGGAAATGGAAAAAAGAACACATTGACACCGGTGTGTCAGACCCACCATACTTGCTCCAGACACTGCGAGAGGGCTGTACAAGCAATGGTCACACGCACGGCACAGCGGACACACCAGGAACCGCGGTGTTGGCCGTCGAATGGCGCTAGCTGCGCAGCATTTGTGCACCGCCGCCGTCAGTGTCAGCCAGTTTGCCGTGGCATACGGAGCGGATTGGGTGTTGTGTGTCCTTCATCATCATTTTCAACTTCATTGACACGCAAGTCACCAAATTGGCGGTAACTAAAAAGACTTCCAGTACGGCGGCTGAACCCCAAAGGGGATATCTCGGCCAATAAATGCTATATGATCATTTCATTTCATTTTTCCTCAAACATAAAATTAAAAGCATATTCCATCCACCCACCAAGATTAAGGGTCTGACAGGGTGTGTGAAGGATGATCTGCATCTAAGAAGCCAGGCATTTACCACGTACCATGTGAATGTGGTATTGCATACATTGGGCAGACAACCATGACCACTGACATTGGGTGCAAAGAGCAGCAAAGGCACACCAGACTGAGACAGGCAACTATTCTATGAAATATAATGATGCCCAGATTTTAACACAAACATTGAGATACTGGGACAGCATAATTAAAGAATCTATTCAGATAAATGTCGCAGAGAATCTCATTAACTGGACACTGATTTCCAGCTGAGCTCGGCTTGGAACCCGGCACTCGATCTTCTGAAAAAGCAAAGGTGGAAACATCAAGACCCGAAGGGATAAAGTATCAAGATGGAGTTAGAGATGACAGCCCAGTACAGGTAACAAAGGATGCGCATGAAATGGTACTTCAGACAACAGACCCAATATCTAAGGATGTTCTTCTGAGTTGTGAGCAGCAATTTGAATGCTGTCAGCCTGAATATAACACTGCAGCCATTCCTGGGAGGCAAGGTCTTCAGACGGAGTGTCTAACATGCCACACCACAGTAATAGAACGCCCTAAATCACAGAAGGACTTAAATGATGACAGTCAGAAGATAGAAAGTCTAGCACAGGTTGTACGTCCTACAGAACTTAATTCAGCAATATTGACAATGGAGGATAACCACTAAGTACATTCACAGCATTTGGAACATCCACAAGTGGAAGAAAACACTTTAGCTGCTGCTATTGGTCGGCGCACACTACAGATAGCAAGCTGGATGCAGTGTGGACTGCAGAGGGACCACCTAGCACAGCATAGGCATAAATACCGGACTCAGTCCACACTGGAATCAGTATCAGACAGCACCTGAAGAAGACTGTGAGCCACGCAATTGAAATATTATCCAGGAAAGATGCGAATAATAGACAGAAACCCAATTATTCAACATGACAAAGCCTTGCCTGGAAAGTCTGAAGAATTACAGTTTTGGTGTTGTTTTGTTTGTTTATGAAAGTGCCCCTCAGTGACTCTATGGGGCACATCAGTTTCATTTTCCCACAAGACATTGCAAAGCTCTTTCATGAATGCCTCACCACAAGCTATTTCATGTGGAATGGTAACTTCTACAAACAGCTGGAAGGCGTCACTATGTTTAGCCCTCTTAGTCCATTGGTGGCCAATCTCTTCGTGGAACATTTTGAAGCACAGGCGCTGGACTTAGCACCTTGTAAACCTAATATGAGGTAAATATACATCGATGACACCTTTGTTGTTTGGAGCCATGGGGAGGAACAGCTCAGTGACTTCCTAAAACACTTGAACAGCCTCCATGCCAACATAAAATTTACCATGGAAGTAGAAAAGGACAAAAAACTACCATTTCTAGATATGCTGATTACAAGGGATAATGAAAACCCGAGACACAGCATGTATAGAAAACTGACACACAAGGATCGATACCTGCACAAGCTATCAGATCACCACCTGATCCAGAAAAGAGGCATGATTAATACACTCATAATGCGAGCAAGTTGAATATGTGAGCTGCAGCACCTCAGATATGAAATGCATCTGGAAAGTGTTCTGAGGAGCAACAGGTACTCAAGTTACGTTAGAGTTATAACTGCGTCAAACACTCAGTGAAGTGATACATCAGAAAAAGATATGCCATACACTCCCAGAGTGACAGACAGAATCAGCCATATATTGCGCAAACATAGTATAAAGACTGTTTATAAACTGACAAAGAAGGTCTCGTATTGGCAAAGGATAAAAGGGACCCACTTGCAATGCCGGTAATATATTGCATACCATGCACATGTGGAAAAGCCTACTTTGGAAAGACAGGGCAATTAATCAGCACCAGGATCACAGAACATAAGTGACATTGCAAGTTGGGGCAGGTGGAGAAATCGGCTGTGGCAGAGCACGTGTTGTGTGAGACCAACTACATAGTAAAATTTGCCGACGTGTAAGTTCTGGCTATAGAGAAGAGCTGTCACACCCACTTGTTGAGAAGCTATAGAAATACACAAACATAAGAATAGCTCCAACGAGAAAGAAGAAAGACTCAAGATAAATGAAACCTGGCTACCCGTGCTGCAGCGAGCAGAGAGCTATCACACCTGCTTGTTGAGAAGCTATAGAAATACACAAACACGAGAATAGCTTTAACGAGAAAGAAGAAAGCCTCAAGGTAAATGGATTCTGGCTTCTCATGCTGCATCAAATGTCCGTTGTTGGTAGCAAGAGGAGAACCACAGCTGAAATGACCGCGGAAAAAGCCCTTGAACAATGGCATGCCATGTACATATAGTCTGCGGATGTGAACTCGGCTCAAGTCTACCACCAGCAACAGAGGGTGAAACTTTGATGATCCAGCCACTCATGCTGGCAAAATGTCAGAAAAATCATCAGACAAATGTTGGCTGCAGAACCCGAGACAGAAGCCAACAGGCAGTTTGTCTCAAAAAGGAAACTCTTATCAGTCAGTCTCAAATAGCTCTACTGTTGATGCTACAGTTCATTACATACAAGACATGCTGCAAAACATTAAAGATAATAGTAGTGACAGCAAAGAAAATGCATTAAAAACAGAGATAATCCCATCAGATAACATAATAAAGACAATATGGAATTTAGTGAAGGAAGAAAATAAACATTTTAATGAGCATTTCATAACTGTTACAGAAAATATGCGGTTGCGGAGTTCAGTAGATGCTGCCATGGATATAACAGATCAGCCATTACAAGTAACTTCAGTGATATGAATATGCCCTTCACTATGCCAGTAGAAGTAATGTCAGCCATAAAATCTGTAAAAACATAACATTCTAGTGGTTATGATAATATATCAACAAAGTTAATTAAAGAGTGTGCTTTTGAGTTTAGTAACATTTTAAGTGATTTGTGTAACAGGTCAATTATCAGAACATTTCCTGAACAGTTGAAATATGCTGAAGTTAAGCCTTTGTTTAAGAAAGGAGATAAAGAAATACCAAAAAATTTCCATTCAGTTAAACTTTTGCCAGCATTCTCAAAAACTTAAAAAAAAGATATTATGTTTGTTAAAGATATGACATCATGAATCACATGAATCACCACTTGGATTTCTAAAGGGTTCTGATATTGAGATGGCTATCTACACATATAACAAGAATGTACTCAATTCACTGGACAATAAATTACAAACTACTGGTATGTTCTGTGATCTGTCAGAGGCATTTGACTATGTAAATCACAGTATTCTGTTGAGTAAATTAGAATATTACTGTGCTGCAGAATTGTTAAAAATCCTGTATCTCTGACAGAAGACAAAGGATGTCAGTAGGAAAGACAAGTGTACTGAGCCATCAGACCTAATTACACATGGTTTCCCACAAGATTCAATCTTAAAGACCTTACTTTTACTTGTGTAAGTCACTGACCTATCCTCAGGAACGTTGGCAGAAGTCAAGTTAATTTTCTTTGCAATGATGCAAACACTGCAATAAATAATAAATCAAGTGTGGTCTTAGAAATATCATTTAATGAAATTTTTATTCACATTAATAAATAATTCCTTGCCAATTCTTTATCACTAAACACTGAAAAAGCACACTCATTGCAGTTCAGAACTTTTAAGAGGTCTCTGGCCAGGACGGGCTGATTTTTTCCAACCATTTACAAACTCTAGGGGTTGATCAATGGCGGGATACAAAACAAAAAAGGTCTAATGAACTTATGTCCAGAAATGCATGGTTTCCATGCTAGAGACCATTTATTCAGTCATACTTTGTTACAGAGACTGTGGTCTAATATGTGCTGTACCATGCAGCCACAGTTATAGTATGCATGGTTTCCTCCTAGAGGGTAGTACTGTTCCTCATATGTCATGCCTTCATGCCCTCTCCTGCCATAGCAATTCACTTCTCGTGCTGACTCACATTATAGTGGATGTGATACAGCATTGTACACAATGGTTCCGTATTTGAATCAAGAGTTTGCTGAAGTGGTGTTTACTTATGGAGAGGCAAATGGCAATGGGTGGCAGGCAGGGGGACCCTATCGCCACTGACAACAACCACAGCATTCAATGCTTGCAACAGTGTTTTGCCATTTGTCTGATACAGGGTCATTTCAGGAAGCAGGAAATCATAAAGGATGTACCCGAAATATTTGGACACTAGACTTGGAGGAATATGTGATTAACACTGTGGAAGGTGACCACCATGTCAGTACCAGGTAGTTGGCTGGCCAGTACATGTAAGCCAGACGACCATGTAGCACATCCTTCATGACAACTGCTACTACTCTAATCACTTACAGTGTGTGCAGGGCTTACTAGCAACAATCATGCCACATAGGGAGCAGTTTTGTTACTAGTTTCTTCACCAGGCAAGCATGATTCTGGGATTTGTGTCCTCCACCCTCTTCACAGATGAGGTCACCTATATGTGGTGTGGTACCATCAGCTTCCATAACAGTCATCTGTGGGATGTTATGCAGAACATCCATGGTATGGTGACAGTGAATCATCAGCATCAGTGGAGCCAGAATGTGTGGGCCGGGATAATTAGCGGCCGTATTTTGAGACCACTCTTCCTTCCATGTTGTCTAAGAGACCAGAACTATTGGCATTTCTTGTGGATGACCTTGCCTCCCCCGCTGGAGGAAGGCCATTGATGATTCAGAGGGTTATGTGGCTGCTACATGATGGTGCTCCAGACCACTTTGCCATTAATGTCTGGATGCATCTCAGTCATCTCTTCCCTGATTTATGGGTTAGACGAGCGGCTCCAGTTGCATGGCCTGCTCATTCAGTGGATCTCAACCCATGCAATTACTGGTTATGGGGCCATCTCAGAAGTATCATGTATGCAGAGACCATTACAGATGCAGAGACACTGGGGAAGCATATTCATGCTGCCTTTGACACTGTTCGGATGCAGCATGACCGATGTGAAGTTGTGAGGCAGAACACGCTACAGCACATACACGTACACATTTAGGAACATTGAAACCATTTTCAGTACATTCAATATATACTATAACTGTGGCTGCATGGTACATCACATATTAGACCGCAGTCTCTGTAACAATGTATGGTTGAATAAAGGGTGTAAAGGGTCTCTAGTATGGAAACCATGCATTTCTGGACATAAGTTTATTAGATCTTTTATGTTCCATATCCTCGCATCGATCAATACCTAGAGTTGTGGTAAAAAATCATCCTTTTATGCCTAAAAAACAAACAGATAGAATAAGTTGAGAGTGTAAAATTTTTGCTATTACAACTTGGTAATAAATCAACAGGGAGGTGCATACCACAGAACTGCTGAAGCATCTGAACAGATCTCCAATGAGTATACAAATGTTGTCAGATAAAGGTGATATAAAAATAAAAAATCCAGCTTATTTTGCATACTTTCATTCCATAATGTCACACAGGACTCTTTTTAGGTAACTTATTAAAGCCAAGCTAAAGTTATTATCTGAAAAACTGTGTAATACAAAATATTTGTGGTGTGAACTGATGGACATACTGCAGAGACATCTTTAAGGAAATGGAGACATGAAGTACTGCTTCCCAATATATTTATTCCTTAACGAAATTTGTAATTTAAAATATCTCTCTTTTCCAAACCAACATCTCAATTCAAGGAATCAGTACCAGAAATAAGAGTAATTTTTACAAAGATTTAGAGTGACTCATTTTGGTCCAGAAATGTGTCCCATAATCAGGAACACGCATTTTCAATAATTTGCTCGCAACCATGAAAAGTTTAAATACTAATAAATGTAAGTTTGAGAGGTGCCTGCAAGAAACTCTTTACTCCACTGGTGAGTTTCTTAGCAGAATCAACTGATGTGTATATGTTAATAACATCCAGTAATACAAGTATTACATGCAATCTGCATTGTGTACAACTTCGGTGCAGTAATGCAATCACAGTACGTAAGTATTGAAAATGATTTCTCTATCTGATGCTGTGTGGCTACAATAGCCTAAGAATTAATTATCATATGCACCTATGTGCATTGAATATTTACTTATTTTGTGACACTTGTTAATACCTTTTAAATGAAAATCTGTTTTTTCCATATCCATGAGAGCCATTTCACTTGGGATCTGTGGATGGCACATTAGCAGATCTGTTTTTCTTTGTAAGTATTTATTGTGTTTCTTTGTCTTCTGACACCTTCTACATCGTGGAGGTGTTCCTTGCTATGGATCAATTGGAATGAAAGTACGTCTAATCTTGAAGCTCTGTAAGTAGGTTTTAGTGAGACAATTGGCATCTATCTTTTTAATGTCTTGAAGTTCAGGTTTTTCAAAATTTCTGTGACACTCAGGAGTCATAAAAGTATGTGACCACATGTGCTGCCCTTCTCTGTATACATTCAATATCCCCTGTTAGTTTTTTTGGTATTAGGTCCACACACTTGAGTAATATTCTAAGACGGGAGAGAAACACGATTTGTTTGCAGTCTCCTTTGTAGTCTGACTGCATCTTCCCAGTATTCTGCTGACAAGCTGAAGTCTGGTAACTATCTTACCTCTATCTGAGTCTATATGATCATTCAGTTTCATATCTCTACATGTGCCATTAACCATCCTTTCTTCTGCTAAAGATTTTCCTTACATTTCTTTCTTCATGTTTTCTTTCTAGTAGCTTTTCATTTCATACTCTTAATGTTCACTTACATTTTTAACATCCTTGAATGTCACCTATTATATTCAGTTATCACTTTTTTGTAAGTTAGTTTCATAAGACATTTGAGTATGCTAATTGCAACTGGAGAAATTTAAAGTTTCTGATTTTTCAAGGTACACACACACACACACACACACACACACACACACACACACTCGCAAACGCAACTCTCACACATGACTGCAGATTATTTTACTGAGTGGTGGTAATTATTTCTGTCCCTGCACAGAGTTCAGTACTGGGATTGCTTGTTTTTGCTATGCGTGAATGGTCTTAACTCTTACACTGTAAAGCACGTATAGTTTTTTTTTTTTTTTTTTGCTGATAACACAAGCATCATAATCATGATCAAGAGATATAAAAAATAATAAATGAAAGATTTGATAAAATACTGATTCATTCATGATAACTGATCTATTACTTCACTTAAAAGAACAGTTCTTCAATTCTATACAAGACAAGAGATATAAAAATAGAAAGAAAAATAAATGAAAGATTTGGTAAAATACTCATTAATTCATAATAACTGGTCTATCACTAAACTTAAAAGAACAGTTCGCTCAGTTCTATACAAGGCTGAATATATCGTCATTAATAACAGTGAATCACAGGGGAAATGAAATATATAAAAATGAATGTTAAACATTCTTGATAGTATGTTTTGATCAGAAGTTGAATTGAAAATTATGTACTATAGATCTTTTTGAACTCTCCAGTTCAGCAACACTTTCTTTGCATGTGGTTAATGATTTTGTTCATGAAAGGATCACAATGCTGGATTACTTAGCTCACATTCATTCATTAATGTCATAGGGAATAATTTGCTAGAACAATTTTACACACATACATGAAGTACTAGGCACACATAGCCTCACAACAAATTTACTTTCTTATGAAATTGTTGTGAAGGACACATCACAATTTGAAAATAACAGTCACATTCATTCATGAATGTAAGACGAGGAATGAAAAACGGCCATGACTCTCCATAACCTAAGCTTGATTTTGAGTAGAAAGGAGTGAAGTTTGCAGCCATAATATTTTACTGCATTACTTTGAATTAAAGGCAGTGACAGAATCTGAAAATTATTTTTCAAAACAAACTGGAATCATTTCTGCTCAACAACAATTTTTACTCGATAGGTAATTTTTGGAATGGATGAATGTCTCAAGTAGCCTAATTTTCATTGACAAACAGTAAAATATTTGTAAACCCACTGACGCTTTCCACATCATATCATGCTGTCACGAATATAATGAATGCATGGGACATGCAAATAACTAAACTAACAATAGCTTACCTTTGAGGAGGCAGCCCTCTTGAGTGCAGGGTCCACGATCCATCAGGCAGTCCATGTAGCTCCTCAGCAGGCGGTCGCTCTTCAGGATGCTGTCAATATCGATGCTGTCATAACGTGTGGTGTATTTCTTATCATTTGCTGCTATGGAAGAACATCTCTGAGGTGCTGCTGATGTCACAGTCACCATACAGGCTGCAGCGAGGATAAAATGATATGTTAAAACTGAGGCCACATATACAGTTTGTTTTAGTATCAAACAGTCTGCAGTGATTAAGCTGTAAAACCAATAGTCTGATTCATTTGACCATAATGGTCAAATGTTGACAATAAAATTATACTGAATCATGAATACTAATTCTCCTTTGGAATTTAGAAATAAATTGTAGAGAAAATGATGGGGAGAAATTTATGTAATGGGGATGTAAATGGAAAATTAGATGTAAAGTTAAGGGATAGATAACTTCTGCGATTAAAGTTACTTCTCTAATTCAGAGAACAAGCTGCAGTCAGAAGATGAATTTCCATTACCACCTGCTATAGTAAAATCCTCAAGTCTGTTACAGAGAAAATCAAAAACAAGCATTAAGGTAATAAAATAAAACACTTCCAAGAATAAAAAAATGTAATATTATTCAGAATTAAACAGACAGGGACAGTGATCCAAATGAAACTGAGCTTCTAGAAGTCCAATAATGCAACTGGCTACTGCAGTCTGTGTCTGCTGGATGAGATAGTTCCTATCATCAAAAACAAGTTGCAACACTGTCATAGACACATTTGTGTGTGCTATTGAATTGTCCTGCAAGAAATAATCTACATCTATATTTATACTCTGCAAGCTACATTAAAGTGTGTGGCAAAGGGTACTGTGCATACTACTGTAACTGCTCCCATTTGCTTTCTAGTCATGAATGGTTGATGGGAAGAATGATTGTAGGTAAGCCTCTGTGTGGGCTCTAATCCCTCTCCTTTGACATTCAAGATTTCTTTGGAGATAGGAGGAAGCAATATACTCATTGACTCTTCTAGGAATGTACACTCTTGGAGTTTTAGTAGTAAACCACACCATGAAGCAAAACACCTATCTTGCAGCTATCATCCACAGAAGTTGGCTGAGCATCTCCATGATGTTTACATACTTACTAAATGACCCTGTAACGAAACAGGGTGCTCTTCTATGTTTCTTCTCTGTTTCTCCTACCAATCCCATCTGGTACATATCCCATACTGATGAGCAATACATAATTATTGGCCAAATGAAAATTTTGTAAGCTATGTCCATTGTGGGTGGACTACACTTCCTGAGGATTCTTCCAATGAATCTCCATTGGACATCTGCAGTACCTGTGATTAGCTTCATGTGACCATTCCAGTTTAATCACTCTGTATGCATACTCCTGTTTTTTTTTTTTATGTATGCGAGTGGATCCAATGATTGTTCCACATTGGTATAGTCGTACAATAATGGATACAGTATTCCTGCCTATTTATTCACAGTACTAGATGTATGGTCACAGGAAAAGTTATAATATGTGAGCGTGAAACATGTTCCAAAACTCTATAACAGATGTACATCAAGCGACATAGGCCTATGGTTTCATGCGTCTGTTTGATGACCCTTCTTGAAAGTGGAAACAACCTGCACTTTTTCCAATGGTTAGGAACAATTTGCTCCTGCAGTGACCTATAGTAGACTCATGTAAGATGAGGTGCAATTCTTTTGCATCATCAGTGTAGAATCACATTTATGTCCAATCAGGTCCAGTGGCCTTTTCTCTGTTAAATGATTTCAGTTGATTTTCCATTCCATGGTCATTTATTTTGACATAGGCCTGTGTCATTTTGATGTTCGTGTGAGGATTTAAATGAGGAACCACAATATAATCTTCGTCTGTGAAATAGTTTGGAAAGAAATGTTTAGTTTTTCAGCCTTCTCCCTGATATTCTCCATTTCGATGCCACTTTCGTCACAGAATGTCTGGACAGTTGGCTTTGATCCTTTTTCTTATTTAACATAAGATCTAATCCTCTCAAAATCTTCGGTCACAGCATAGACAATTTTACTTTCAAATTTTTGGAATGCATCATTCATGGCTCGACTTATGATAATTTTGATTTCTTTCAGTTTTTGTTTGATGGTGAGGCTCTGGTTATGTTTAAATTTGCTGTAATGCTTACTTTGCTTTCATACCAGCTTTCTAATAAGGCTGTCAAACTGTGGTGGATCTTTCATATCCCTCTTGAACTTTATTTCTTTATTTGTTGCTTATTTAGCCTGATCAGAATAGGGCCTCAAGTCTCTCACTTACATCTGATCAGGATAAACACACACCAAATAGGTAGGAAGGACATAGGGATTTTGATGCACTTTCTTTACACTTTAACTTCTAGCCCACTTTGTTTAAATAGTGTGACGCAGGTCATTAATCTTTGAGATGACATCATGAGAACATGCCCTTGTGTATGATGTCATCATTGTGAGATCACAACCACATCCCTTTCTTTGAAGACATCTTCAATATAGTAGAAAATTTAAAATTCTAAGAAATTTGAAAAATTTGCTGTATATTTAAAAACATTAAAGATGGCAGTGGGCAGTAAATTTAAACACACGCACACACACACACACACACACACACACACACACACACATACACACACACACACACACCTTGCACGGTTAAAATAATATCCAAGTATAATTAAGGACCTCTATAAAAATCAATCAAAATAACATTATATTGTTTCTAGAAATATTTATGATTTTACACATGTTGCAAGTACATTGAGGCTTTATATTAAATATTTCAACTTCTAAATTATCTGTTATACTTATTAAAATACATCCAGATTGATTATTGGCACTGTTTAACTAATAAAACTCACAACCCACAATAAGATTTCATGCACTTTGCAAGCACTATAAGGCTCTATATGCAATATTTCCACATCTAAATTATCTGTACTACTTATAAAAATACATGCAGCATGCTTACTGGCACTATGTAACTAATAACCTACAACCTATAAAACTAAGCCATAACCTGTAACCCATATGGCCCAATAAGGCAAGAGTTTCTATTGATTGTCTTCATGCTTGCCAGAAAGGTCACTGGATCTCTCCACAGCTGAGAACATTTGGAGCATTGTGGGCAGGGCCCTCAAACCATCACCAGATTTTGACAATCTACCATGCCAGTTGGAGAGGATTTGGCATGATATTCCACAGGATGACACCCTACAACTCTATTAATCAATGCCAAGCTGAATAAATGCTTGCAAAAGGGCTAGAGGTGGACCAGCATGTTATTGACATGCTCAATTCATAAAACTCTTTTTCTTGAGTATAAGATCAGCGTCCATCTCCTTTGGATAATTCCGTCATAGTGCAACATGTTTTGTTGCTTAGAGAATAAAAGGAAGACAGAGCAAGCTAAATGGACTGCAGAAGACAATGATGAGAGACGATCTTGGATCACTGTCACATCTTTGAACAATCCAATGACCGCCATTGAACACTGATCATCATCATTGACTACTGACAATCACTGACTTGTCCGATTATCATTATTGATCACTGATCATTAAATCTGTTATGGGTTACAGGTTATGTGTTCCCTGAAATGTTGAGTAATGATCTTTTGTGGGTAAAGATTGCTTGCATTTTAGATGAGCTAAGTTTCAAACCTAAATTCAGCACCCACTCTGATAAAGGAAGTAAATCAGCATAGACATACTGGAGTGTTCTGCATAGGTTTGTTGAATTTGCACTTAAGTATAACTGAAGGTCATCAGAATATAAGTGATATTCGGAACAGGAGAGAATAATAGAATAATTGGTACTTCACTGTGTAATGAATAAGTTGATGGGCCCAGTACTGATCATTGTGGGACCCCTGGTACTACACCGCTCCATTGTGAACCTTTTATTCTCATCATTACATACTGTTGGCAGGTTGTAAAGATAGGAGTGGGGCTATTGTGCAGCATTTGAAGAAAAAAATACTTTTAAGAGTTTCACAAGTACAGGGTTATTACAAATGATTGAAGCGATTTCACAGCTCTACAATAACTTTATTATTTGAGATATTTTCACAATGCTTTGCACACACATACAAAAACTCAAAAAGTTTTTTTAGGCATTCACAAATGTTCGATATGTGCCCCTTTAGTGATTTGGCAGACATCAAGTCGATAATCAAGTTCCTCCCACACTCGGCGCAGGATGTCCCCATCAATGAGTTCGAAAGCATCGTTGATGCGAGCTCGCAGTTCTGGCACGTTTCTTGGTAGAGGAGGTTTAAACACTGAATCTTTCACATAACCCCTCAGAAAGAAATCGCATGGGGTTAAGTCGGGAGAGTGTGGAGGCCATGACATGAATTTCTGATCATGATCTCCACCACAACCGATCCATCGGTTTTCCAATCTCCTGTTTAAGAAATGCCGAACATCATGATGGAAGAGCGGTGGAGCACCATCCTGTTGAAAGATGAAGTTGGCGCTGTCGGTCTACAGTTGTGGCATGAGCCAATTTTCCAGCATGTCCAGATACACGTGTCCTGTAACGTTTTTCGCAGAAGAAAAAGGGGCCATTAACTTTAAACCGTGAGATTGCACGAAACACGTTAACTTTTGGTGAATTGCGAATTTGCTGCACGAATGCGTGAGGATTCTCTACCACCCAGATTCGCACATTGTGTCTGTTCACTTCACCGTTAAGAAAAAATGTTGCTACATCACTGAAAACCGTTTCTTCGCTCACTGCGGGCCGACCCGTTGATTTCCCCTTACAGAGGCATCCAGAAGCTTTAAACTGTGCATACCATCGCTGAATGGAGTTAGCAGTTGGTGGATCTTTGTTGAACTTCATCCTGAAGTGTCGTTGCACTGTTATGACTGACTGATGTGAGTGCATTTCAAGCACGACATACGCTTTCTCGGCTCCTGTCGCCATTTTGTCTCACTGCGCTCTTGAGCGCTCTGGCGGCAGAAACCTGAAGTGCGGCTTCAGCCGAACAAAACTTTATGAGTTTTTCTATGTATCTGTAGTGTGTCATGACCATATGTCAATGAATGGAGCTACAGTGAATTTATGAAATCGCTTCAATCATTTGTAATAGCCCTGTAGAATGTCAGCAGAGTCAAAAGCATTCCTGAAATCCGTAAAGCACAAAATAGTTGCCTCTTGTCTGACAGACTATTTCAGTTACTCACTCACTTTTGTAAGAGCAATTGCTGTGCTGCAACACTGGTGTTCATCTAAAAGGTTATCTGATGTTAAGTAATTAATAAGCTATTTGTGAGCTATGTATTCTAAAACCTCATATAATGCTGGTGGACTGCAAGTGGAGTTGTAATCTGAGGGTTGTTTGGTAGATTCTTTCTTGGGTAATGACTTTATGAGTACTGGCATCCAGGCTGTTGGGAAGATATGAGAGGCCAGAGAATGGATAAAAATGCCCATTAAATTGGAGAGTATTGGATGAGTGAGGAAACTAATCATTTGCACAGTTATGTCTTCGGTCCTGCAGCTGCCAAACGAATTTGTGCAGCTGCGCTCCTGTGCCTTATTTATAATAAGCAGAAATACAGGTCGCAGGGGAAACTGCTATTTCTGGAAGGTGAGGTAAAGGTCTCTGTGAATAATTGGAATTTGTGGGATGAACAGTTTCACACCCTCCCTTCCCTATTAAGATGACAGCATCAGTCACGTTGGTGATTAGAGAACCAGTGGATTTGCCTAGTTTTGGGGGTAATGGAAGTCATGATTGATTAGTGCCTGTTAGCTGTGCACAGTGTAACTTTGATGGCCACTCAGCTCCATGTACAGAATCAGTTCCAATAAAATGTTGTACATTTAATCATTGGGGGCATATGGCTAGGCAATGCCAGGAGCCGAGATAGCTCATGATTAGACGTAATAATCAAGGTAATGTATTTTGTTTTCTTGTCTTGTGAATGTTAGTTCTCAAAATGAGTATTGTCAAGAACAAAGCTTTGACAGAACCAGAAATGTTATGTTCATCAGAGATGGAAGCAGTATGCATATTGTTAGAAAAGGTAGCACAATTAACAGTGGATAATAATGGAGAGTTGGTAGACTCATGATTGTCACAATGGGGTGTAGATTTGTCATTCAGAAGTTTAATTTCTCCTTTTTCTGGTAGGGCAACCAAGAATGTGCAGGCCTATGTGGGAGACCTTGGTAAACTGGGTGAGATGGAAGGCTTGTCTGATAAGGAGACTAAGACGGGAAGCTAAAACTTGTATATGGTACGCAGAAGCTTTTAAGGGAGCCACAACATTTGAAGAATTTAAAAAAAGGGTTAATTCAGAGATATACAAAACAAACTAGTGCCAGACTCTATAGAGCACAATTAGGGATAATAACTAAGAGAAATATGGAAACTGTGGAACAATTTGCAGATAGGTTAAGGGAAATTAATGGATGTACCTATGAATTAGGACAGGCTGCTGCAGTTGATGAAATTATTTTGCAAGAAGCTGAGCAGATGGTGCTTGATGCTTTTTTAAGACGGTTGCACATGGAAATGTCAAGATGTGCATGGACAGGGGGAACAGATTTGCGCACAGCAATACGGTTGGCTATAGAGTGTGAGGAGACTGATTTGTGACTGGGATGCGGAGTAAATAAGGTAAGAGATGAGGTACTGGCAGAAGTAAGGCTGTGAGGATGGGGTGTGAGTCGTGCTTGGGTAGCTCAGTTGGTAGAGCACTTGCCCGCAAAAGGCAAAGGGTTCGAGTCTCGGTCCGGCACACAGTTTTAATCTGCCAGGAAGTTTTAAATAGACAGTGTTTACAGGTAGTATAAAATGTTTCAGATGTGGACGAATGGGGCATTTGAGGAGGCTGTAGGATTTGAATAAAGTAAGAGGAATTAATAGTTTTAGAAGTAGAGAACTGGGGAATAATAAGGTATTAAACGTCAGTGGGAACCCCAGATCCACCTACTGCCATTCTCAGTAAGATTGGATGCTACAAAGTCATGTGCAGAGGTGGGTTGTATGATAAGAGGAATAGTAGGAAAAAACAGTTGCAGGATATTATTGGACATGGGGGCACATGTGTCGGTCACCAGCAGTGATATGGTGAAATGTAAGCAACGGGATCCACCATGGTACAGGTTGTGTGGAGTGGGTGCTAAAGATGTCACACCAATAGGATCAGTGGACATAGACTTTTGCCTGGATATGGTTCAATTTGAACAATGTATAGAGATTTTGTGACTTGTGATTGAGGGCTATGACATGATTCTAGAATTAGATTTCTTATATCAGCATTGTGCCATAATCAATCTTTAGCAGCATCAGGTGGTACCTGATGGAAAATTTTTTTAGTTAGGTGAAGCCATTGCCAGTGCAACAATGTTGCAAGGGGAATCTGTCAAGTGGAAATAATCACACTAAGTCTCAATTCACATGATTGTGTACCCTTAGGTACTGGGAAATCACTCTTAGCCAGTGTTGAGTCTAGCTTGCCACTAGGATTTTTGTGTGTGGTGGAACCATTAGAAGAGAATGAAGTATTGGATTAGATGGATTGCTTAGTTAAAAGAGGTATGGTACGCATACAAGAAATAAATGGTGAAAAGAAGGCACCTATGTCTATAGATAAGTTTAGTGCAGAGGACATAGGATAAATAAAGGGGTTGGTAATCGCTAATGGATATCATGGAGGAAGAAGAACATAACACGAGGGTCATCAGCTATGGACAATTGCCAGATGCCATTAAAAATGCATTACGAGGAAAAATGAAGTACCTAGAGGAAAGTAATAGGAAGTAGATGGGAAATTACTTTTGGAATTTAAGAACTTATTTTTTTCCAAGAGCGCCACTACCAACTACGCATATTACACAGTACTACATACCAACAGAAAATGAATCACCAGTCTACTGCAAACCATACATAATACTTAGGTACTTACAGCCAATTTTGGAGGAATTTGTCAATCAACAACTGAAAGATGGAATTATTGAAGGAAGTAATAGTGCATGGGGAGCAGGAACAGTCATTGTGCCAAAAAAATCAACAGATGGAACATGAAAATATAGGTTTTGTGATAATTTAAAGAAATCTAAATGATAACTATAACAGACTCCTACCCTTTGCCAAACATCACAGAAACCTTAGATAATTTACAGCAATGCATTCCAACAATGGATTTGAAGAGTGGTTGTCACCAGATAGAGGTTGCATTGCACGATCAGTATAAAACACCATTTTTAGTGCCCTGGGAACACTACCAATTCGGAAGAATACCATTCGGATTAAGAGGTACACCTGCAATGTTTCACAGATTGTTGGATGGAGTACTACCAAGGGAAACTCCACATTGCATCCCCCTCAGATTTAGTGGTAAAATGGCCCATGAATAGCATGTCAAAAACTGAACACAAATCAAGCATGAAAACAAGAAGAAAGTGTACTGAACTGTGTAGAAAGAAGCAAAATCGAAACAGTGAGCAGTCCAAGCTCAAGATGTATAAAATCAAGCAAACTGCAAGAATCATGGCATTGTGGTTATGCAGTCATGGTGTTGGACTGCAAAGCAGAAGATATGTCTTCAGATCTCTCTCTGGACCCACTTTTTTTCTCACAAAATTATGAATTTCCTGTCCAGTCACTGACATGACTGTACTTCTTCTATAGCCTTGGCAATTGTGATACCATACATTGGTTAAGCAATATGAGAGTTATGTGGCAATAATGTACTACCATCACAAGTAAATGTGATTAATAGCGAGAGTGGGCGAGATGCTGCATAGACCTCTCACAAAAATGGAAAACAACAAATAAACAGGTGTGAACTATGTTACAAAAGGAATTCAAGAGTCAAAACTTCCAAGCTGGAAAGCAAGAGTCAAAACAAGTGGTACTCGTGTAGAAAATAGGAGGTACATACATCTGAAGGGCCCTTTATTACACCTCGCTGTTGCAGCCGAACGGTACACCAAGACACAGACACAAATTTGAATACAGCGAGCAGACCCAACAGACAGTTCATAATCCCGTTAAAAAAAAAAAGGGTGGGGGGTGGGAGGCCATGAGGGAGATTTGAACACAGATATCCCTCTTCACAGTCCGACACTGTGCTCGCACAACCACAAAGCCGTGATTCTTTCAGTTCACTCGATGTTGCACATATTGAACTTTGACTGTTCACTATTTTGATTTTGCTTCTTTTTTCACAGTGCAGTACACTTTCTTCCTGTTCCATGTTTGGCCTGTGTTCAGTGTCTGATGGGCTATCCACTGGCCCATCTTATCACTAAATCAGAGGGGGTGTGATGGGGAGTTTCCTTTAACAGAGGTCCAAAACCACAGCAATGCTGTGTATCTTGATGACGTAATCATTTATGGGAGTGATATGGGACAGCATGTGCAGCTAGTAAGGGAAGTGTTCCTAAGGTTAAAAGTAGTGAAGTTAACACCGAGTACAGGAAAGTGTAATTTTGTGATGGAAGAGATATCATACTAAGGACATATCATAAGTAAAGATGGAGTTAAGACATATCCAAGATTAATTAGAGCTGTATGTGAATTTCCAATACCACAATGAGTTGCATTCATTCTTAGGAGTCACAAACTATTACCGCTAGTTTGTAAAAGGATTTGTGGATATTGCCAGACCTTTGACACAAGTGTTATAAAAGGGTACTAAATTTGTGTGGTCAGAACAGTGCCTGTATGCTTTTGAGGAGTGAAAAGAAGTTTTAACGTCTAGTACGATGTTGGTATTTCTGGACTTTAACATAGAATTTATTTTATCATGTGATACATCAAACCATGCACTTGGCTGCATGTTGTCACAAGAGGTAGAAGGTGTAGAACATCTAGTGGCTTAGGTAACAAGACAACTAAATTCTGCAAAAAAAATTCCTCACTGTAGAAAAAGCTGTTAAGCCTTATTTATGGAATCCCATATTTGAAATGTTATTTGTACGTTAAAAAGTTTAGAGTAATAACAGATAATTCAGCATAGTAGTAACAGATCATGTGGCATAGTAGTAATAGATCATACAGCATTAAAATGGTTGTTGGGGTTAAAGGATCCTTGTAGTAAGTTGACACTATGGGCAGTAAGACTAAGTGAATTTTATTTTGAAGTCCTGCATAAACCAGGTCAGAAGCATGGAAATGTGGATGGCTTAAGTAAAAAAATAGCAGTATTACTTATTGGGGGTGATGAGCATAGTGAATGGCAAGTTTCACAGGAACAAGATGACAGATTTAAGCAGTATTTGAAGCAGCCACAATTTTGTATGCGCAATGGGTTGTTATGCAGAGAAACCAAGTTCGGACTGCAGGTAGTGTTACCAGTGAAGCTAAGGAACAGAGTGCTACAAGAAGCTCATGATCGTATATTAGCAGGACATGGAGGTCACAGACCTACCAAAGAAGAGTAGCAGAAAGGTATTGATTAGGAATACGCAGACAAACATAAATCAGTATGTGCTTGCAGAGGTTACCTGAAGCATTGGTACCATTCAAATTCTTGAAGATTGATGTTTTAGGTCCATTCAGTAAAATACCTGCAGGGAATAAGCATGTACTCACAATCATAGATCATGTTTTTAGATACGTAGAAATAGTCATGATGCCAAACCAGGAGGAAGCAACTTTGTCACAAGCAATCGTGAATAATTGGATACCATAGTTTGGAGTGACTGAAACAATAATAACAAACCAGGGAATGAACCTCATGTCAGATCTATTCCAGGATTTATATAAGTTACTGAGCATGAGGAAGTTAAGGATGAGTCCTCTCCATCCACAAGCCAATGGAAGAACTGAAAGAGTACATAGGACAATCAGGAAGATGCTTGGATATGTCATTGACTCACATCACACCAACTGGGATGTTTTTTGAAGTACGTCGTCTCTGCCTACAACTCAAAACAGCATACGAATACAGGATTATCACCATATGACATTGTATATGGTCATAAAATGCCATCACCATTTGACACATTGAAAATGAAGAAAGAGAAGAGTGGAGTGTCTGTTAAGGAATTTGTCAGAGATTAAGGAAATCTGGAATAGAGTACAGAGGGCAAATACACAAGCACTGGAGAAACAGGAAGAAGTAGTGGGCCATACTGCAACAATGCCACAGTATATGGTTGGTCAGTGGGTGATGCTATTGACTATGTATATGCTGAAGAGAAAGACATAAGCTTTTTGCAAAGTACCAGGGGCCAGACCAAGTGGTAGAGACTATGTTGCCACTAAATGTCAGAATTCAGTTGTTGATGATAATGACAACTGTGCATGTAGGATGGTTGAAACATTTTCAAGGTCCGGAAGTTATTCCAGGGATAGAAGATGCCAACTGGAAAGAGACAGTGAGGAGAAAGGTATCAGAAGATAAACAAGACATTATGAATGAAGTGGTAATGAGGAACCCAAATGGATTAAGACCTAGGCGATACTCATTTAACATTTTTTAAGATTAGGTATAGATTTATTTTAATTAGCGTAAGCAACTGCAGAGCAGCAATGAATTTAAGGGGGAGGAAAGTAATAGGTATTCCTGCCCATAGGTGAGGTGCAGACAAGGCAAGATGATGCAGTTCATAGCAGTGCTACTGATCTTTGTCAGGGTGGAAATGTTACAGAGCCAGCCCTAGAAGGGGGAGCACCGCTCACCAAGCAGGAAGAAGTAGTGATTAATAGTCATTGATGGGTGATAGAAGTATTATTCAATGCTTGGGAGATGCAAAATGAGGTGAGAAGATCGGAAGAAGCTTTCAAAAAATTCCGCCAGGAAACAGAAAGGCACAGGATACTCAAAGGAAGTGTCAGGGTACATGGGAGAGGCCACTGAGTTTATGAGAAGCTAAGGAGTGAGAGGATCCAGGTATTGGGAGTTATTCCACATACATGAAGGAAGAGGGTTTGGACTGCTGCTGGAGGTTGGCTTATGAAAACAATATTTGGCACTGCTGATGAGGAAGACATTCCAAGGGTGAACAACACCATAGAAGAGGTTAATCTGGGCAACAGGGAACAAAGCTGTGAGTGATTGTCACACTAAGCAGATTGCGAGTTTAGAGAAGGACATACTGAATGACACACAACTGCTACAGCAATTACCTGGAGAAGTAATGCGGTGTGCCAGAACTGTGAACAGGCAGTTAATCAGATTATCAGGGAACTAAAAACCAAAGTAGAAGTCTTAGATAGGGAAGTAGTAATGATAGAATGGTTGCAGTCTGTATTAGATAGTGTTTGGGAAGCATGAGGGAAAGTAACAGAACTGCAGAAGCCTATGCAACAGGCTCTAAGAGGTCAGCTAGGGCAAAGCTTGTTGTCACCAGAGTTGTATTTAGAAGTTATGAGGAAGGTACAGAGGGAAATATTGTTGAGCGTTGGGGTTGGTTTTAGAACCTAAACACAAAAATTTACCTTTTTATTTCAAGGCAGCCACAGTATCAGTGAGGCTGATGAAATGAAAGTTTCCATTTCTGTAATTATAGCAGTAGCAGGGATATGAACATTTTACAAGTGCTATATAGTTAATGCGTATCTTGTCAAGTGGGGGATATTGAAGAAATTTGTAAGAGTAAAAAACACAGTGACTATTATTAACTGCAAAATACAAGGGAAGATATGTGGAAATGGAGGAAGCAGTTACAAAAATGCTACCGAAGGGAAATCACAATCTGTCCATGTATGGTAATAAGAGAGAGGTGAGATTTGTGTGCAGTGAAATTGCTAATGGGACAAATGGAGGGAAGGGAATGCAATAAAGAAATGATCGAGCTGGAGCTGTACTTTCAGCAGGTTGAAGTGCCATGGTTGAACTCCACCTTTGACAAGATGGTAGTAATAGCGTGTTGTTTCAAGCATGGGAAGCTCACGTCAGCAATGAGGCTAGATTTAAACGGGAGTGGTTGGTCAGTAAATGCAACAGTATGTGAGACAAGGGGGCCTACTTTCCATCTGCCCACTACAATTTCAGGGATAACTCACCTGAATATTTCACAACCAAATTTGTATTGGTCAGAGGAACCCATGGAAGTGCTACCTGCTGCAAATCTAACCATGTTAAATCAAACTCTAGGGATGGAATTAATGCAGTCTGTAAACATGCTTCTGAACCAGCAGGAGGGACGAGTCTCCCTGGAAACATTATTGCAGCATACAAAATTTATATCAGGAGCATCAGTACCGGAAAGAGACAACGTTGACTACTGCCATACCAACCACTGTGGCAACATTTGTTCTGCTGAGCATAGTCCTTGTTTTGTTTCATAGGAGACAAAGCACAAGACTGAATTTGGACCCAGCTGTCAATCAGATTCCAGGGGATTGGATACCCAGAGTATAAAAGCAAAAGAAGGGGCTAGTATTAAGGGCAATTGATTCATTTTAGCTTGTAAGTTTGGGGTAAAAGGAAATTATTGTGCAAGAAGCCTAGTAATAAAATAAGCTTCATGGTGTTTGAGTTAAGGAGCAGGGCAAGGAGCCCTTTAGAAATATGTAAATTAAATGATAGGGTTATGGAAACCAAGTGCTAGAATAATTATTAAGAAGTGAAACAGGGACAGAAAGGCCGGTCACCAGGAACTCTAATGTAAAGGATAATCTAGTTTGCTCGACTCAAAGGATGGGGCCTTGATAAAAAGGAGGGCAATGTAGCGTATTGACTGTATTTGGTCAAAAAGTATGCCAGAGAGGAAGTGAGTTGCAACAGAGACAGACAAAGGTGTCATGCGTTATGAAGCAAAACAAAGCCTACAAGCTTTGCGAAGCAGAACCAGCTTATCGGGGTACGGCAACAGCCAACACAGCAATACGCTAGCAGAAGGATGGAAACCTTTCCTCACTTGCCACCACGGAAGTGTTTCAAGTATGTGTCTTAAGCCGGGGTCCGCTGCTTGTCTACGGGACAAGGCAGCCTGCCCTGAGCCAGGAGAGAGCTGCCGCCGGGGCAGAGAGCCGCCCGCCCGCTGGGGGCGGGGGGGGGGGAGGAGGTGGTCACGACCGCCTCCGTAGTATTGTCGAGTGCGCTGCCACACTCATCGTTGTCGCAGGCGGAGATGTCACTGACAGGGGCGTTCGAGTATGCTCGGTATACACTAGCAAGTTATTGCAGCAATTTACTTGCGCGGAGGAACTTGCCGCGCAATTTGCGAGTGTAAACATATCGCCAAGTCGACTTGCGACTGTAGCAATTTATTGCGGAAGTGACTTGCTGCACGTTTCCCGCTTCCAGTCTGAACACCACGCAAGAAGTATCTGCAAGTAACTTGCAGCTTTTAGGATTTATTTCTATTTCCTGCAAGTAGGAAGCGCAAGTTATGGTAATTATGTCGTCTGCATAACACTCGTATTTAACATTTTACTTAATGCGGTGACTTAATTGTATGCAACCATCTTACGTATTATATATGCAAACAAATTTCGGAAATGGAGGAGAAACGGGAATGGATGAAGCAGGATACAGAACATTTTATTGAAGCTGTGGAGAGCTACCCCGAAATACAGAACGTGCATAACCGAGACTTCAAGGATAGAGTGAAGAAGATGAGCGCATTAAATGAAATCTCGTCGATATTCGACACATCTATAAAAGAAGTACATAGAAAGTAGCATAACTTTAAGACACAACCACTTTGCCAACTGCATCCACTCACTTGTTGTTTTAGGAGTCTAGAAAAAGACGATGTGTAATTATTACATGTTCCATTTACTTAGCTTGTCACTTTCCATTTCATGAGCATTAGAAAAAAAAATTATAAGCATATCATTCTGTAAAATGCAGTTTATTTCAATAAAAATTTAAATTCATTGTTGTGTTTTCACATACCTTCAAATAATTTTCCCTTTTCAAGGCGTTAAAAATGGCTCTACGTACATCGGGTACGATCAGAGAAATCGTGCTGACGGGAATATGAAAGAAGTACATTAGGGACTTGTATGAGTCTCCTACAAAGAAAAGATTTCAAAATTCAAACTTTTTTTGGTTATATGTTTCACATAAATAAATGAAATGCCTGTTTTATTCGTAGCTCACCGGTAGCTATAAATCATAGAGTGACTAGCAAACGTTCCTTTGCTGAAATAGCAGTACCGAAGTTTGTGTCTCGTTTTGATATGGCGCTATTAACATCAGCAAATACTCCAGATCATTTGGGGACATTCTGCAAAAGTTTTCAAAAGTATCCATGCTCTCGATACTACGTTCTTGCAAAAGGTTATTACAGGCACCATTTTGCGATTTTCTCATTATCCACTCTCTAACCCAAGTATTTTTCATTTTCACGTTTTGCATTACAATTACAAGAGCTGCAGCACACCTCACCCGCCTACTTGTCATTTTACACTTCGGCTGACACTCGTAATGGTACTGAAAGCATATGTAAACAGTATCAGCAAGTTGTTGATGCAAGTTTCTTGCCAAAGAATTTGCGGAAGAATCTTGCTTAATTCCTGCGCTGCTGTGTAAACACAGCTGCAAGCAGCTAGTAATAACTTCTGCAAGCGACTTGCTAGTGTAAACTCAGCTTAACGCCAAGCTCGGCCCTGCTCTTTTCGCTGTCACCAATGCCTGACGTCTATTGTTTCGCATGAGAGGCAACTGGACGCCTTCACCAAACTGTTCCTGACATACTACGGCTAAGGGCTGGAATAAAGAAGCCAGTTAAACAAAGGTACTGTCGTTTTGACGTCTCCTTTGACTCTCTGTGGGGTGACAATCTATTGGTCATCTAACAATATATATCACTGAATGTACCTTCAAAATGAGGTTAGGTTACATTGTATGACATATAGTTAAGGAGAGATGATGTCATAAATATTGAGATGCGCGAAAAACTAGTTTTTGCCTAAAAGCTAAATAGCTTGTAAGAAGGGATTTCATAAACTAAGTCTATTTAAAAACTTCAGAAATCATCATGACCAATAATAGTTTGACAAGTATTAATAATGGCGAAATGCCTGACAATTACCTTATAAGTAGCAATAATGGCTGAGTACCAGATTAACAAATTCTTTCAGTTTCAAAGTTGCATTAACATTTAATAACCACAGCATATTTATGGATTGCACGTGGAGAATAATTATTATTATTTGGAGGATAAGGAGGCTTTTATAACTGACAAGCAAAACATGGGATTTTTGCAAACTCGGACTAACGTTCACGAGCCTAACCCTGGTATTGCACTTCACGCTATGCTTGCGAATTTCACCTTGAATTCCATCTTCAAGCGTAGTTAAGCCATCTAAATCTCTTCTGGACATATAAATGAAATCATTCCTTGAGTGTGGTAAGATCTGCTATGACCGACATGAAGGCAGCGTAACACGTCTTCCGTCCCAAAGCTCTCAACCAAAACTACTAAAATTTTACTCTCGGAGACAGACCTCGTCTCACAACAATGCTTAGAATCGCGATCCCGTGTTTCGCCCTCAGATTGTTACTATAGAAATCAGAGTGCTTATTTATTTCCGTAGAGAACTGCAGAATCTTATACAATGCAAAGAATAGCCTTAAGTTGTCTATATTGTTTCCGCAACTCAATCTAATCAATATTTAATCAATGTAATGGAGAGTTCAGACACACTCCTTAGAATGTAATTAAAGAGGAACCTGAGAATGGCTTTCTCACGGGCATATAGTCTCATTATTCCGTGGGCTAAAGTTACTGGTTCAGATGGCTCTGAGAACTATGGGACTTAACTTCGGAGGTCATCAGTGCCCTAGAACTTAGAACTAGACTATATTTCACTCACTGTTCGTAATGAGAGCACTTAGCGACTTGCAACAAGCAAACGTTTCCTAAATTTTCTCTCACTTACACAGTTATTTAAGTCAAATTTTTAACATACAACTCATTTCTAAAGTAACCGGTAAACCCCCATTTATTTGAAGAATAGAATTCCTGTCTAGAAATAGCTTGAAAAGTCTGATTTACAAATGAGATAATGTGTTAAACATTTGACATTAAGTATGCTGTAGCTAGAAAAAGTTTAGGAAACGTTTGTCGTTGTCCTTAAAGTTTGTTGTAAGTCACTAAGTGCTCTTATTATGAAACACTGGATAAACATAGTCTGCGTAATTTGCGCCCCATTTTACGCAAAACCTAGTTTTTCACCATCTAAATTTTTATAATGTTATATCTCCTGAACTATGAGCTGTAAAATCGTATCATTGTGCAGGCACACCCAGTGGTATATGTGGATACTGTCTGCAAACTGTGTTGCGGATAGAGTTGGTACCGTAGTAAAGAAGTAACAAGTAAAACAGCACTCATAATACTGCCGTTTTACTGCACGAACAGTCGAAATGTAGTGAGCGATAAACTTTTTTTCTGTTCAACACTTTCTGTGGGTGTCAGCGAGAGATAGTTTCGAAAATTTTTGCAATTATGTGTAAAGTTTGTTGGAAGTGGCTAAGTGCTCCCATTCTCAGATACTGGATGAATTAAGTCCTGGCATTCGCGCGCCGGCAGTTAGCGTTGCCTCGATACAAACCACAGTTTCCAACTGTAAAACTTGTCTTCTTGTGTCCGAGTTTTAACGTAATATTACACCACTTAATAAGTAGATTATGACTGCATTTAAAATTAATCAGGCCAGTAATTAAGCGAAATGCTGAAAATCAAATTTTTGTTACCCCTGGAAGCTGAAATTTGTCAACCTGCAAATGGTCCGGGGTACCGTGCCCCAGATTCCACGACTGTCGGTTAGTAACATAGACCAGACGTTTGAAGCTGTATTTTGCACGAGAGTTCGACTCTATAAAGAATCTGTGGTTTGCTGGTTTGTTTCAAAATGATGACAAAAGGTGGATTACAGAGTCGGGTGCAAACCAAAAAAAGCAAGTATGAGTCGCCAAGTGACGCACTTCCTATGTGGCTTAATGCAGAGAGGGAGAGTGATTTTCCGACTTAAGGCCCAATACTGTAGGAAAAAGTGGTGAGTTTAAACAAGAAGTTTTCTAATGGTGGACCCAACTTGACAACAAACAGAACTGCTTTCAAAGGTGTGAAGGCTGGTGGAAACCTTTCACAGCATACTGTAGCCGAGCAAAATTTTATAAATGCATTCAAAATCTAATTGTCCTAGCCAAGTTGACTTCAGATTAAAGATTCGGAATTTTTGGATTATCCAGATTTTCCATAGTCCGGATTTAGTCCAAACAAACGATTTCTGCGGTACACGAGACTGCTCGCTTCCTCTCAGTGGTTGCGTGGCAGCATTATGCGCCGTAGGAGCTGTAATATCACAGCATGATAAACTCATTTCTTGCTTGGTGAGTGACCAAGCAAGAAATGAGTTTATCATGCTTTGCCCCATTTGGTACCACTCACACGCTGATGTTGCGCTCTTTGACGTCGATGAAACATACTGGCCGTTGCTTTGCCATTTTCACTTTGTCTGGTTGCTCATAATTGGCTGAGTTGGCTTCAGCCGACTCTCGGTGAAGTAAATGAACCACAATTTTTAAATAGTGGTTCATAGTCAGTACTCCTTTAATTGATCACTAATATCTTAACTCGTTCCCTGATGACAACATTTCCTTGGGTTTGTTAATGAGAGTTTTGAGGTTTCTGTACCAATGTGACTGGCCGTAGAATCGCTTAATACATTGTGTGCATTCTGAACATAGCCAGCTACACTTCTGGCTTATTGTGCACAAATGATTAGTCTAGGGCAGGGGTCTCAAAAATATTTAGTCCGTGGGCCACATTGACTCCTCCACGAAGTCACAAGGGCCAAGATCTACCTAGTGGGATTAAAGCACCCTAGCACTCCATGATCACCGTAACGTAAGGCTAAAGGAAAGATGAAATCGCAAAAATCTAAGGTTGTGGGAATAGCTAGCACTGAAACGAACTACGATTTTTATTTAATTACATAATTTTGATTGGTGGGCGTACCTGACCGAAATTCTGGCGTATTTTATTCTGGCGAATTTCACCGACAAAAAAGTATGTCACTGCACATTCTTCACGAAAGCATCCTGCAAAGGTAACGAAATCTCAAAATCATTGTTAGCAACACTATTACTGCAAGACGTAACAGAGGTAGAGTATGTCAACGCATTGTTATTTCAAGCGGCGCAACAATAAGTTTAGTTATGTAGTCTTGTAGCGAGTAGCAGAGCCAATGTCGCGGTGTATTGGTCGCGATAGGCCTCGAAACTCAATTGTTGGCAGTATAGGTACCACCTCAAATATTTGGCGGGCCGGATACCGAAGATGTCCGGCCAGCTAACGCGGGCCGGTTTGCCGCACCACGCGGGCCGTAGTTTGGAGACCCCTGGTCTAGGGGATCCCTACAGCTTTCAGTACTCGATGTCTTTAGTTACTCCAATTTGATACGTTCACCACATTCGATGATCTTATATTCCCATACGAGTCATACAAGTGTTTTACAAGCATTTCTCTTAGTGACCAATAGCCATTTCTCAGTGCCCCACCAACGAAGCGCAGCCTTACCCGCAACTGAAACTACAAAATTTGTTCCAATCCAACGCGTTCTGTCTTGCAGTTATTACTCACTAATCGTTTATTCAGGGGAAGAATACGTTTTAAGGTCCCATAATTGGCACGTCTTTACAGTCTCATGTATTTCGAAATACTTGCACAACATTTCGACTGTCTAGTATTTTGTCGAGACCTAGCAACCTTATTATTACATGTTTTTGTCGGATAGCACATCATCGTAGATAGAGAACAAGTTATTTTCTTTTTTCCTGTTGCAGAGCATAAAGCATGTCACCTTTCCCAGTCATTGAGATTACCTTTCAACTCCAGATATCCACGATGAACAAGAGAAAAAATTTCCCTCGCAAATTCCATGCAGAATTAGATATGGTCGGGCGCAGTCGCACTAGGAAAATAAATGAATTACGTTTTCAATAATAAATCAACAAGAAATGAAACCATAGTATGTAATACTACTATTCAAATGGTTTATTCATTGCACAAATGGACAATCCTTGAAAACAATGGCATACTCTGTGGGCAGCAAAGTTTCCAGATATATGTCTCCCCTCTTTCCCCCCATGAGAACAATACAAAAAAAGAGAACAAATAACCTGCACTGAAGCTGCAATACCGCATATGCTCATTTAGAACGGAAATAGAACTCTCACAGCAACACTACATAAGGTTTAATAAAGGAGTGACCGTGCTCGATTGTTATCTGCATCCATTGTCTACGCAGAGTATTGTGAAACTCATTTAAAGTTCGTGGAAAGGGAACAATGGCAATCACTCGTTCGTCGTTAGTATGCCCGCGTGTGTTCGATATCACTGCTGCCCTCTTTATTCCTCGAAAAGTGTACTCCCACCAGTCCTGAACGGCTACACGTGAGGCCATTATTACGGCTGACATGAGAAGAATTACACCTACTTCATTGTAAGGGATTTAAATCAATGTGCGGCAGTCGTTGCGGAAAGTTACACTCCTTTCTTGAATCGTCGTGTACTTTGAGAATCGCAGTGATGGCATGCTGACGTCGTCAGCCAATCCCTGTAAGATTATGAGGTTACTTGAGAAAACATATACAGGGTGAGTTACCGCTGGATATATTTCGTAAACCACATCAAATACTGACGAATCGATTCCACAGGCCGAAGGTGAGGAGAGGGGCTAGTGTAATTGGTTAATACAAACCATAAAAAAATGTACGGAAGTATGATTTTTTAACACAAACCTACGTTTTTTTAAATGGAAACCCGTTAGTTTTGTTAGCACATCTGAACATATAAACAAATACGTAATCAGTGCCGTTTGTTGCATTGTAAAATGTTAATTACATCCGGAGATATTGTAACCTAAAGTTGACGCTTGAGTACCACTCCTCCGCTGTTCGATCGTGTGTATCGGAGAGCAACGAATTACGTACGGATCCAAAGGGAACGGTGATGGACCTTAGGTACAGAAGAGACTGGAACAGAACATTACGTCCACATGCTAACACCTTTTTATTGGTCTTTTTCACTGACGCACATGTACATTACCATGAGGGGTGAGGTACACGTACACACGTGGTTTCCGTTTTCAATTACGGAGTGGAATAGAGTGTGTCCCGACATGTCAAGCCTATAGATGTTCAATGTGGTGGCCATCAATTGCTGCACACAATTGCAATCTCTGGCGTAATGAATGTCGTACACGCCGCAGTACATCTGGTGTTGTCGCCGCAGGCTACCACAATACGTTGTTTCATATCCTCTGCGGTTGTAGGCACATCACGGTACACATTCTCCTTTAACGTACCCCACAGAAAGAAGTCCAGAGGTGTAAGATCAGGAGAGCGGGCTGGCCAATTTATGCGTCCTCCACGTCCTATGAAACGCCCGTCGAACATCCTGTCAAGGGTCAGCCTAGTGTTAATTGCGGAATGTGCAGGTGCACCATCATGCTGATACCACATACGTCGACGCGTTTCCAGTGGGACACACTCTATTCCACTTCGTAATTGAAAACGGAAACCACGTGTGTACGTTTACCTCACCCCTCATGGTAATGTACATGTGCGTCAGTGAAAAAGACCAATAAAAAAGTGTTAGCATGTAGACGTAATGTGCTGTTCCAGTCTCTTCTGTACCTAAGGTCCATCACCGTTCCCTTTGGATCCCTACGTAATTCGGTGCTCTCCGATGCACACGATCGAGCAGCGGAGGAGTGGTACTAAAGCGTCAACTTTAGGTTACAATATCTCCGGATGTAATTAACATTTTACAATGCAACAAACGGCACTGATCACGTATTTGTTTATATGTTCAGATGTGCTAACAAAGCTAACGGGGTTCCATTTAATAAAAACGTAGGTTTGTGTTAAAAAACATACTTCCGTGCATTTTTTATGGTTTGTATTAACCAATTACACTAGCCCCTCTCCTCACCTTCGGTCTGTGGAATCGATTCGTCAGTATTTGATGTGTTTTACGAAATATATCCAGCGGTAACGTTAGGTGACTCACCCTGTATAGCAGCGATAGTGCTTTTATTCCTGATGGAAGGGATGGAGGTCGTCCTCGGAAATTTAAGTGATAAATTGCTATTGTGGTGACTGTAACACTGAGGGACTTTTTACTGCAAGGAAGGAGACTGTAGCAGCAGACAGGCCCGGATCTAGAGGGTGGGGGGCAAACCGGGGTATCTGCCCTTGGCGGCAATTTCAGGGGTTGCCAAATTCATATTCTTGAAAGGGAGAAGCAACAACCTTCTTCCACAAAGCGCCTAGCATCCAGCGAACGTTGGTCTATCGATTATTCTTATGATTTTGAAACGCATCCTTGTGGTTTTTGAACATTTTTGAACACATTTTAAGTTGATTTCTGAATGAATCATAAGTTGATTTTTGAATGCGTGCATAGTGTACGTGATGCCCCTGCCAGGGGAAAGGGGACAGGGCTACATAATCTGAGCCGAATAAACCCGACCGGGTGAATGCCACTCGCTGTTTGTTTGTCTGATTGATAGGGTATGCGAATGATCAGTGTTATTATAATTATTAGCGAACTCCATAGATTCAGACTACCTGCATGGAAATAACCGACTAACAAGAATAACAGGTGAGAAAGATTACATATTATCTTTTCGTTGTATCCAAGAAAATGAAATTTTGACTGAAAATTGTTGCCAGATCGCTGCACTATTAAGGGACAGTTCTACAATCCACGGTTAGTATAGCAGCCGCTGAAGTTCTAGTCTCTAAGTAGTGCAGAAAACGCGTTGTACGAACACGTAATAACGCCTAACCGAAGAATAAGTTTTCACAATGGCAGGAATAGTTACAGAATTAGTGATGACGAGATTTATTGTTAGAACGAGGAAGGAGAAGAAACGTGGACATAACGCAAATTATATGGAAGAATATGACGATTCCAAATTTATATAAAAATTTCGTATTATGACTTTTCGATCTCATATGTTTCACTTATGAATGAAATGCGATACTATTTCCTAACGTAAAACTTTTTACTTGCAATAGGCCCAATAGGCATTTGATATTGGTAATTCGTGAACTATATTCCGTCGTGTTATTTACGTAAATGAGGTAGATAAAAAAATGACCAAAACAGTCACGCTTATTTGGCATGTGTTACGACTGCTGGAATATTAGAAGTTTTATCTAGCAGCCAGTGACAAAATAGACGTAATCAGATTGAGAAATCACACCAGTCTAGGGTACTATTCGTATTAACACTTTTTCAGTAGTAGGCAACGACTGACGAACTTTGATGAGGTAATAGATTCTTTCGCAGAAAAGAAAGCACGCCGTATAAAGCTGTAGCAAGATTAGAGAGAAAAAAATAGTGGGACCTAAGGATTAAAGAAATGTGTACTGTCTTGCTTCTCTCTTGTCTTTACTGGTTTTATGTTTCCTGTATTTAATTATATGTCACACAAAAGAGAAAGATTTAGCTAGTAGGCAATAAAGAGTGCACGTTTTCTGAAGAGTCCTTATTCTGTCGGTCACAAATAATTCCACCCAGTGTTAATTGTGAGTTCTTTTTTGAGGGAGGTAGGATGTCAAACCGGGCGACTGGGAGCAGGAGAGGCAACACAGGATATTTTAATTTCCACTGTCCTGAATATAGGTGTGATGGCTTCCGTTACAAAAATTCCACAGAGCGAAATACCGTGACGTGCAGTAGACGAACGCTGTGTGGAGAGGCGTGGCAGTGCACTTTGGCGCACTTCAGACCAAAACACATATCTTACATTTCCTGGAACGTATATATTTTATGTAGCAAACTCTTCAGAGATGTAAGCTACAAAACGAACATATTTTTGAAAAATTGCTTTTTCTTTAAATTTTTGACGTCCTATCTCAAACGCTCGTGGGGTGGGGGGCGCCACGAACAAGGTTTTGTCGCGGTTTGGAAATATCGTGGATCCGGGGCTGGGAACGGATATCGCATTCGCAAGGGTTTGAAAAGCAGCCGACGTACGCGGCTCGGAATGCACGCAGTGACAAGTATAACGTGAGGTATTCTGGGCCTTCCACTGAGTTTCTAGGCAGCGGTATTTGGTTCCTGGTTTAGTACGTTCGTTTGTACAATGGTCCAAATAGCTAGCAGCTGAGTCTTGACAGTGGAGTGTAGAAAACTCGGAACGAAGTGAGATTAGCAGAAGTTTCAGTGTCAGAACTTCGGTGTTTATTTGGTTGTGCAAGAACTTCCAGTTAACACAGTAGGCCTGTCGAAATCTCCGTGGAGTTCCAGTGTCTAACATCAACCACTAATGAGAGATCCATTCCCCGAGTAAGTAGTACGTTTTCCCTTTTTTTACATTTGTTTACTGCCAACTCGAGCAGGTGAACGACTCACATCGTCCCGGATACTTGTACTGTATGCTAGAACAGGAGATTCAAAGTCAGTTTCGTGTTACCCTTTTAATAACGCCATGTTTACCAGAATGATACACTGTGATTCTTTTTTGAACAGGTCTTGAGGTGTGGAAATGGATTAGAGAATAAAAATATTGGGTGCTGTATAAAAAAGATGTAGGCCTACTGCTGCTCGAAATGGAACAAACAGGATTCGTGAGGTGATCATCTCCCTGCCTGGTTCGTAAAGATTGTGAATATTCCAGCTAATTAATTCTGTTGTTATTTAATGTGTCTTTACTAGTGAACTATAGACGATGATTTTTTTCTTATTCATGAGCGATGCAGAAAGGAGCTGGCGACAGTGGGAGTCTTCGGCCTCCCAGGTAGCCATTGCAGTCACTGGACGTGTTCGCCTCATGGTCGACGGCCATAAGGACGGAACAATTTTCCGAGAGCGTCAAATTCTCGCTGTGCCGATTTGTCAGAAATAAATAATGACTTAATAAATTATAAATTTGTTTTGTATAGGATCAATCTTTATGAGTGTATCACGAACTGTAACTGTACAGTCGGATCACATGTATGCTGTATTCACATCCTTTAAGATATCTCGTTGAAGTTACGTTACAATCATCTGTACAAGAAGATGAAAATAAAATGCTGTGAAGTGTTTTAAAATTTACCTGAAGATTTTGAGTTGTGTTTTTTAGAAGTGTGTGGATCTGAACTTTCTGAAAGAGTATAAATAACTTCAATATTCAGTATGTGAATGAGAAGTTAAGAGTAATTTCAAGCAGTTGATAACAAAAGTTCTCCCAAATATTTCACGGAAGTTTTAGAAAACTACGGTAAGGGAGAGTGATTTTGTGTGAATTAACTTCAACTAGTATGAAGAGCCGAATTTTTACTAGTCAACTAAGCTTCAGTTGTGCACTTATTTAAATATATCGAAGTGAACAATTGACTTTTGGAACAAAGTTTAATATACCGTGTGAGGTCCAACAATACAACTCAGAGAAGTAATCATACTGAGTTACCGATCAACTATGAGACCTCTGGTGAATTCTTGCTACGTGAATTTACTCCAGACCGAGATTAAAATATTGTAGCTAGATCTCAGGACCCACACTCATGTTAGCACCTACAAATTAAAAAAGGGTGTGAGTTATTTCTTCAGTTGCATCTAGAGACAATTTAAGGTTAACTCAAGATACGCAAAGGTATTAGCTTTTGTTGTGAATGTGTCATATTAGATACGGAAGTTAAAAGTGATCGCTGGTAGCAATGGAAACAAGGATAAATAATGTTAGTACGACAGCGAACTGAACTGAAACTGAAGACTAATTTATCTTTGTGGTACCCATATGCAATTAACTGCCCCCGATTAAACAGCGAAGCACCAAGAACTTGATTACATTGTTGAATATCTTCTGGCGCAGGTAACTTATGATCTATGTAGATATACGGGGCGTGTATTACGAAAGCTGGTCACACTATACGAATCTGTACTGGTGACCTCATAATGCTATTCTCCTAACGAGGGAGGTCGTACCATTACACTGTTCATATCTTCGTAACGAGCAAAGTTACAAGAAAGGCAGACATGCTGTTTGAAGCCCCCATGGTAGCTAAATGTTGTTTGCGTGACACATGCTTTTTATTTTGCTTCTGCACAAAAAATTATTTCGGACAGTGATGATAAGCAGGACATCCTGCATACACAATATTCAAAATAAATACGAAGTAATTTCGATGGAAAATGGAATGAATTTTAAATTAGTCATTTAATGTTAAATCCATTATAGTTTCGGATAAAAACAGGAATTTTCGGTAAAAATATGTACTAAAATTGTAAATAAAATCTCTAAGTTATTAGTATTGTAACACCCATAACGTAAACATTAAAGGCTTCCGCGGCAGGTGTTAAGATGGTTAAAAATTTTCTGGTTGTCCTACCGCGTCATTGAACAAAATACTTTAAAATATAAACCATTAAACAGACGTTTCGGTCGCGTTATAAAGACCATCCTCAGGGCAAGCTCTTGCCCTGAGGAAGGCATGGCAATAGTGCCAAAACGCCTATTTATATTTCTAAGTGTTTTATACAATGACGCCGTACAACACCACGAAAAATTTTAATCGTTAAATGAATAATTTCATAGAAAAATGTAAAAACAGAACGAAAATCTTCCATCTCATTAGCATTAGCGGAAAAGAGCAAAGTAATACCTATTGTGGTCAATTTTTAAATACCATTCCAAGAAACCAAATAAAAATGAGAGTGGCACGAGTAATACAGTTATTATGTAACAATTCCATGGAAATGATCCTGCAGTGTAAATATTCTATGTGGAAGAATAAATAGCAATTAAGCCGATAAGTTGCAGGTAAAGACCTTACTTGGGTGAAAAAAATCCTACTGCAGTTATTTAAACCTTTTGTTGAGTTACTTAAACTTGAATTAAAGATAAGAAATGAGAACTACGGACGTTATACAGCGAATAGAATGACATCAAGTACGTCATTTCGGTAGTCTCAGTGGCGACTCGTAAGTAGGCTGTGCCGCGGCAGATTTGACAATACACTGGAAAAAAAAAAAAAGACAGACAGAAATATTAGTTGAGAAGCATGGGAAACTGGAGCGTAGACCCTGCACAGAAGGATGCAAATGGGGATTGAACGAGATATAAAAGCATTTGTAAAAGTTAATCACTATCCGTTAACCGATGAAAACATTGATGTTTGATTTAGTATAACGACGCTTTTGCTGACACTTGGCGTGAGCAATGAGGTCTATTTGTGTATGTTTATGACAACGTTTAAACAATTTATGAATGTGAAATATGCGATTGAGGCCAAGGATATATGGCACGTATTTACATTAAGTTACGCTGTATGCAAAAAATATTAAAATTCTCTGGCAAACACGTCTATCGTGCCACTTTCAAATTTCACATAGACACTGTGAAGAGGAACACAAACAGCAAGGCAAGCAGAGAGAATGGGATGGAGAGAGTGAGAGGGTAGGGGGTAGAGAGGAGGGGGGGGGGGATGGAGAGAGGTGGGAGTGTGAAAGAGAGAGAGGGAGAGAGAGAGAGAGAGAGTAGCCTGTGAACCTTGACACCCAACCGCAGCGTAAGTACAGTCTCCTTGTCCTGGTTGGGTGGCTGTTCGTTCTCATCTTTGCGCAACCTTGCCATAAAGTAGCACGGCCAGGCGCCAAACAGAATGAAGTACAGTACATTTCATGTGCTGTCTGTTGGCGGCCGGGGCAGGGTATTTCGCTGGTTTTTCTTGTGTTTCACCGGCGAAAGTGCATGATAGCATTATCCTCCACAACTGCCGTTAATTTGGAATCGAGCTTACGGCCGGAAGCTGTATCTGTCCTTAGTAATAAAGCAGTGGCGAGGCGTGAGGTATTCGTAACTGTAATCGTTTTTAAAAAATTGTTGAGGATAACAGTATTGTTGTTCTAATTATTATAATTATTATTGTCATTGTTAATGTTATGATTTTTTTGTTTACGATTATCCAAGTCACAGCATTGCTGTGTAATTATTGTTATGTTATTGTTTACGATTATCCATTACTGCGTCGCTTCACGCCATAGTATTACACCAAATAATGCCGTGTGTTGTCAATTAAAGCACAAGGACAAACCTCCTAAAGTTTATGAGCGATACCGGATACTCGGAAAATACCTATTATTGTATGTACTTGAACAAGGATGATATTAAAAGTTTTAGTACTCACAATTTTATTTATATTTAAGGTCAGTCGAAAACTCCAGTTACGGAGTCGGTTTTGAGCAATCGTTTTTCAACGGACAACAAAGCAAGGTGCGAAAATCAGGTTTGCGGAGGCGTATTCCGAAGATAAGTTTTGATTCTATTTAACGCCGAAAATGATCTTTCTGTCGAAGCACTGGCTGCAGGAACGATTAAAATTAATTTCATTTGTTTAGATACCTCGGGTACTGATACATTGAGATCATAGGAGCTGAGATACTGATTTTCTCTAGATACGAAATACCAAGGCAACAGTACGATTTTTGTCTCTTTACAACCACATAGCGATTTGTAAGAGGAGTGCCAAGATTCTTGAAAATGTCTGACATAATTCTACATAAGATTTGGTCAAGTCACATTTCCTCTCCAAACTAAGTCCTCCAAATGAATGTGTCCACAGACTTTCCAGCACACACTTACAATCTGATATGTCTGTATCTTTTGCGGTGCCCGCTACTTCGTCCATATTGCTTCAGCAACTCAACATCACACATAACTCAGAAACTAATTTAAAATCATTAAAAATGTATCTGTTCACTGAAACTAAAGTGAATAAACAATAATAAGTACTAGAACACTATGAAACATTAAAACATGTACCTTGATTTATAACTGAACACTTTGAGCCCATTAGCGAGCGAAAGAATAAAACGCGTGTCTTTCGTATAGCTAGAGAATCTAAGATGCAGCACGATTATCAACTGCCTTTAACAGCTGTACAGCTTTCCTTCTCTTTCTAGAGTGGAAGCGAGAGAGGGGATGGACCTTGCAGTGCGATGCGCCCGCTCCGTTAATCGATGTTGCTGAGAAGCTATAGGAGCGTAGCATGTAGCCGACTAGTCTTGGGGCCTTCGAAACTGGCGTATGTGAAACTTCCGGCCGTTAATGTCTTAAATGTCCCTGGTTTAACAGTGAATTTTAAAAATATGAATCATGCATGCAACTGAAACTATAGATAAAATATACAATGATGAGCCGAAACACGACCACTGCCCATCTCGAGGTTGTATGCTGCCTGGTGGTGTTAGGGGCACGTGACGCGATGAGAGAAGTAAATGAGCGGAGAAGAGACGAATGGGGAATCTTTCTAGCGACGATAAGTGGCGCAAATGCGGAAATCCGGCGACTTAGTCGACTTTGACAAAGGCCATGTCATTGTGACCCACTGCCTGAGAGCGAGCATCTCGGAAACAGCGAAGCTGGTCGGCTGTTCGCGTTTTACTGTCGTCAGCATCCGTGGAAAGTCGTTGAAAAATGCTGAGACCAAGAGTAGGAGACAAGAATCTGGACGCCCACACCTCATCAAAGAACTCAAGGATCGGAGGCTGCCCCGCTCTCTAAGGCAGGAAAGGCGGAGATTTGTGGCAGATATGACGTCAGATTACAGTGCTGGCGCAGGCACAGGTGTTTTGGAGCACACCGTTCAGCGCAGTGTCAGTGTTGAACGCGGTGTTCCGCAGTAGAAGATGCCTACGTGTTCCACGATGTTGGACCGCGTATCAGTGGAATATTGGTGTCCGTTCGCATGAATCCCAATTATTGTTAAATCAGGTCGATGGTCGTTGTGCAAATACGCTGTCATCCAGGCGAACGACTGCTCGAGACATGCAGCGCGCCTCGGACGAAGGCAAGTGGGAGTTGCAGAACGTTATGAGGGGCATTCAACTGGGCTTCCGTGGTACCTGTGGCAGTAATCGAAGGTACGACGACAGCTGTGGACTACGTGAACATTATTGGGAACCACCGGTCACCCCTTAAGCTTGATGTCTTCCCAAACAACGATGGCTTCTCCCAGCAGGATAACTGTTCGTGTTCTAAGGCCAGAATCGTGGTGCAATGGTTTGAAGAGCATGGCAGAGAATTCACGTTGATGTCTTGGCCATCAAATTCGGCTCATCTGCAAGCGCTGAAACTCAACTGGGACGCTATTGGGCGCCAGCTGCGCGCCCACAAACCAACTGCCCGTGTTACGGGAAGTGTGTAGCCTGCGCGTTGCCATCTGATGCCACAAACCACTGGAAACCTGTCAAGTACTTGTCAAGTCCATCGCACGCAGCATCACTGCTGAACTGCATTCCAGAGATGGAAAAACACGCTTTTTAGTAGGTAATCATAATGTTATGGCTCATCAGTGTATACCAAGAATGTTTAAATGTAAAAAAAGTGTATTATCAGTAACTGTAGTCGGCGATTACAGCAGTTACTAGCACGCCTCCCCCCTGTAATACTGTCATTACCCTGGTCGTAACTGTGGTTTCCGATGTTCCGGCTCTTAACAAAAATTCGCTGCAAAGAGGGAGGGGGTGAAGCAGAGAAAGAGAGAGAGAGAGGGGTGTTGTGACTTGGCAAGACAGCCAAGCCACTATGATTGGTAGCCGAAAGGCACGCGTTAAGCTCTCGCAGGCTGGCGTGAGGTCTGGAACAGTTAAGGGAATTTATAGTAGTAAAGAACGTAAGTAACTACTGGAATACTTAACTTTAATTCATAATTGGTGAATATCGGTCTGACGGTACATGCATCACAAGATAAATAGCAAATGATAATGGCGCCTTGCTAGGTCGTAGCAATTGACGCAGCTGAAGGCTATGCTAACTATCGTCTCGGCCAATGAGAGCGTAATTTGTCAGTGAACCATCTCTAGCAAAGTCGGCTGTACAACTGGGGCGAGTGCTAGGAAGTCTCTATAGACCTGCCGTGTGGCGGCGCTCGGTCTGCAATCACTGACAGTGGCGACACGCGGGTCCGACGTATACTAACGGACCGCGGCCGATTTAAAGGCTACCACCTAGCAAGTGTGGTGTCTGGCGGTGACACCACAAGGGGGAGTGGGGAGTAGTCCAGGGAGGAATAGAACTCTGCACGAAAGCCTTGACAGTGCCGTGTTTATAACTTTTACTGTGTTTCGTGGTACACACATGAGCAATTAGCTACTGCTGCTGTGTCTGTAGGGGAGTAAATGCTCTGGACATCACAGCGAACGGAGTAGTTCAGTATCTCACGTGACCCGAGTGTCACCTGATCTTTTGCTTGCCCTAGGTGTGATAGTCGCTATCAACGCATATGGTGACGGTCGGATAGTGGATGATGATGATGGTGATGATGGTTTATGGGACGGTCAACAACGTGGTTATCAGCGCCCGTACAGATTCCAATCTTTCCATTTCCAGTCCCGCCACTACCCGAATGATAATGAGGACAACACAAACACTCAGTCCCCGGGCGGAGAAAATCCCCAACCCAGCCAGGAATCGAACCCGGGACCCCGTGATCCAGAGGCAGTAATGCTAGCATCTAGACCACGAGCTGCGGACTCGGACCGTGGATGCTCGACGCGTCGCGTGTACTGTGAGTACGAAGACTGGGGGAAGAAAAATGCCGCTTTAAGAGTTAGCTGCCAAAAGCTACAATTTGCTGCTTCTAGGGGTTACCGCCGATTATAGCGTGTTATAACAGCGGATAAATGGGCAACAGAAAATCTCTCACCAGTTCGACACTGGACAACAACAACTGGTTAGCAGCTATTTCATCCAAAACCATCTTCACCTCCAGAAAATCGAGCACACCTGTCAGGCTGTAGCAATGTCTTTCATTGTATTAACACACTTCACCGACGGATTCTCGCGCAGCAGCGTTACCTAAAACGATTAAGGTGAACGTGGGCGCGGTTCTATCGAAGAAATAAACAATTCCATTAAAAAAACAGAAAGTGTGTTACCGAGTTCCGTGTCTAATGACGTCTTCGGCAGCTGTCACCTTTCTTACTTTTCTCGTGTGATGCCTGGTGGTAAAAAAGTATACAGACTGATGAGCCGAAACATTATGACCACTGCCCACGGCGAGATACAGTGTCACCACGTCACGTTGCGGCTACGTGACGCGCTAAATAAGGTACATAAGCGGAGTTAACAACTAATGGGGAATCATTATAGAGAAGATACGAGAAGCACATGGGGAAATCCGCTGACACAGCGACAGTGACAAGCGGCGATTTGGAACGACGTCCTCGGTAACAGCGAAGTTCGTCGGCTGTTCACGTCCGCTGCCCTGAACATGTATGGAAAGTGGTTGATCGATAGAGAAACCACGACTAGGTCACAAGGTGTTCCACGCCCACGACTCATTATCGAACATGGGAGGTTGGAAACTTGCCCGCTACGTAAAGCAGGATAAGTGGCTATCTGTAGCAGATCGGACGGCATAGTAAAATACTAGTGTATGTAAAACTATTTCGGAGTATACCATTCAGGTCACATTTTTGAGTACGGGGATCCTTAGCAAACAGAACCTACGTGTTCCCATCTTTACGCCACGACACTGCCAATTACGATTGCAGTGGGCGTGGGATCATTGAGACTGGAGCGTGGATTAGTGGAGACGTGTCGGCTGGGCTGATGAGTCTCGTCTCTTGTTGCAGCACGTTGATGGCCGATTCCGGATACGCCGTCATCCAGGTGCACAGCGCCGCGGACTCAAGACTTCTGGGGAAGCACGAAGTTTAGCAGACATTCGCCTGGGCTTTCATGGGAACCTGTGGTAATCGAAAGCACCATGGGAGTTAAGCACAAAGTGAACATTATAGCTTTGTTGTAGTTTCACTACTTTCACGAAAATGCCTATAATGCTGCTGTACCGCTGAGTTTGTCTCTCCCATTAGTCAACAGTGGTCTTTGCTCCTAAACTTCCCACTTGCGGTCTCACTCTACACTGAGGTGACAAAGTTCAGGGGATACCTCTTAATATAGTGTGGGACTTCCTTTTGCCCTGTGTAGTGCAGCAACTCGACGTGGGACGGACTCAACAAATCGCTGGAAATCCCCTGCAGAAATATTGACCCATATTGCCGACCATAATTGTGAAAGTGTTACCGGTGCAGGATTTTGTGCATGGACTGACCTCTCGATTATGTTCCATAAATGTTCGGTGGGATTTATGTCGGACGATGTGGGTGACCAAATAATTAGCTCGAATTGCCCAGAAAGTTCTTCAAACCAATCGCGAACAGCTGTGGCGCAGTGACATTTCGCATTGTCATCCATAAAAATCCCATCGTTGTTTGGGAACATGAAGTCCATGGACGGCCGCAGATGGCCTGCAGGTAGTTCAGTTAGACCAGAGCACCCGGTCCATTCCTTGAAACCACAGCCCACAGCATTACTGAGCCACCGCGAGCTTGGACGGTGCCTTATTGACAACACGGGTCCACGGCTTCTTGGGTCTGCACCACACTAGAACCCTACCATCAACTCTTACCAACTGAAATCGGGTCTCATGTGACCAGGCCACGGTTTTCCAGTCGTCTAGAGTAGAACCGATATGGCCACGAGCTGAGGAGAGGCGCTGCAGGGGATTTTGTGTTGTTAGCAAAGGCACTCGTGTCGTTCGTCTGCTGCCATAGCCCATTAACGTAACTGACACGTTCGTCGTATGTCCCACACTGATTCCTACCTCTATGCCACGCCGTGTTGCTCGTCTGTTAGCACTGACAACTCAACGCAAACGCCTCTGCTCTCAGTCGTTTAGTACAAGCCGTCGGCGCGTTGTCCATGGAGAGAGGCAATGCCTGATATTTGGTGTTCTCGCCACACTCTTGACACTGAGGTCTTGGAATATCGAATTCCATAACGATTTTCGAAATGTAATGTCTCATGTGTCTAAGTCCAACAACCATTCCGCGTTCACAGTCTGTTAATTCCTGTCGTTCGGCCATAATCACGTTAGAAACCGTTTCAAATGACTCATCTGAGTACAAATGAGAGCTCCGCCAATGCACTGCCCTTCTACCTTTTCAGTCTGATGATCTCTTAATAAGATATATCAGCACCTGCGAGTAACAGCGAAACTCACTTTAAAACTATTTTTATAATGTCTATTTAATTTATGCAGCATTTTTAAAGAGCTGATTGAGAACGGTTGTGTTCTAGGACGTAACAGACAGCGTTACTCGTGTCTCGAACAACACGCAAATCGTGACCGAGTGCCAATGAACCTCACTGCATCAGTGATCGGCACGTGGCAGCAGCGCAGCGCTAGCCACGTCCTCGAATTACTCACACAGCTGGCGAACGTCCAACCTCAACGTTGTGTAGTGAGGCTGTGACGTGCAACACTTTGCCGCCTACTCTTGATTCCACCGTTCTCCAAACATTTTCCGTAGATAATCAGTGGCTCGTGAAGCGTCGATCAGCTTCATCGTTTTCGAGATGCAATTTCTCGGACGCCGGGATATAACAATCTGCCCTTCCTTATGTCATGTGGATTTCCCCACTTGCGGACCGCATCGTAGCTGCAGTAATTCCTTATTCGTTCCTCCTCCGTTTGCACACTTTTCTTATTGCGGCACGCGCCTGCAACTCCACCTGACGGCATCCAATGTCACAGTAGACAGCGGTCACGATGCATTGGCACGTGATTGTAAGTCCACAATCTTAACCACTTCTCCATCCCGCTCGACAACTTCCAGTATCTTTGTACCGCGGACGCATTACACCCAACAGTTTATTTCTCTAGAGTTTTATTTTCATTATAAACACTCGACAATCACCGTGATTGCAAGACAACTTCATGAGTAGTATCTGATACCTTTCTGGATAACGACTATATCACTCATGGTACAAAGTAATATGTCATGGAACATTAACAACTGAAGCAGAGAAAATATTACGAAAAGCAGAGGATGAGAAAGAAAACGAAACTAATACAATGCATACATAATACTATGCTAGTGATAGTTTCAGATGTAGTTGTTCGAATTCTGGGGATGGGAGAAGTTTTCAGCACTAGTATTTCGCCCTCCAGAGGGAAAAGCAGTAACTTATCGCTTCTGATAACAAAACTGTACAACAGCATCTTGACTAATGTCTCAGACCTCTCCGCAATGTCTCATCCAGTGGCAGAGTATGACGGTAATGGTGATCCATCTGACGGATGTTGACATTTATCTCAGTGGCGTTGTACGGGAAAAGGTGGCTTCCTTCTGCTACTGATTTTAATCCCGTTCCTTTCTTTCAGTTCTATAATCATCCGCAACACACTAGCATGGCACTACACTACACAAGCACTCACGATAGTAATTCACACGATAATGTTTCACATCTTAGTCACCATTGACAGGTGAGATGCAGGCAGCGTTGAATCGTTGTAGTGGGATGTTTCACTTTATTGTGATCAGTAATGGATACAAAAATTGAATCAGACCAGCCAAATCGTTAGCAAAGCGGTTGACACTTACGAGACAGGATCTTATAACTACTAAGTAGGAAACGGACCTCGATTCTCCGTATGAGTTGCCGCTCGCTAGTTGCTACACACTTTCCATACCACCAGGCAGTTAGTGTTCAGGAAAATGCCCCATATTAGCTGTATTATACAGCCCTCCAAGGAAATGCTATTTGGGTAATTTCCGCATACGTTATATTCCATACTTTATGTAAGAGAAAAAATCGAAATGATCGTATGGCATCATTGGCCAGGAGACCACATCTGCTCTAGTCTCTTTCTATTTGACGCCTCTTCGGTGATTTCCACGTCTTTGTTATGAAGAGGAGATGGGAGTATTAGGACAACACAAACGGCGAGTACCCGAGCCAAAAAAAATAAAAATAAAAAAAAATCTACAACGTGGCCATGAATCGAACCCGGGACCCCCCTGATCTAGAGGCAACGATGATAACTACTTTCTTTCGTTTTTCAACTAACTAGACCAGGAGCTGCAGTGAAAGAGTATTTGCCACGCAGGGGCTGATGTTCAATGTCTCGTTGAGATCTAGTTCCTCAGAGGCGAAGAAATATGCCAAATGGCCGACTATCGGGGAAGGACCATTTTGCTGGGGTAGGAAGCGTCTGTTGCCATTTTTTTGCATTTGCGAATTAGATTTAAATTTTTTAAAAACAGACAGCCGGGACACTTCGCTTCAGCTTCACTTCAAATACTTTGCTCTACTTATGACGGGTTTAAGGCTTCGCACCTCATTACAAAGTTATGTATGCCCTGTATATATTCATGCACCAGTAAACCACTTTTACTTTCTTGTAGTACCGACGTGTATTACCTTTTGCTGCTCCTACACACTTCCTTCATTCGGCCAACCTATCAGTTTTCAGGAGCAGACCCACGCACCGCCTTCCAGGTGGGTTACAAAATTCTGTATGGGATCACTGAATGCAGTAGAAGTGTAACATCTGAGCTGAGCTGTTGTATAAGCAATGGATCTTGAACTTCCGCAGCTCTTCATAAGTAAACTTATCAACACTGCTGTGTAACTCAGTTACCGTACAGGTAAAACTGCCGAGAAGACAGACCCTGACACAACCGAGCAGTACTGAATACAGGTTTTGAGGCGAAGAGTGGAGTGTTACCGCTGTCGACAGCAAATACCGTCAGTGGATGGAACAAGTTTGTTTCCAGACAAGAAGCGCAGCCCATTCCGTCAACATCTGCTGATATTTCGAGTAACGAGCTATCGGAGAGCACGGGTGTGGTACACCAAAATACTCAGAACACACTTCGAAAATTTGCCGGTGGAGTTCTCCCCCCCGTAGTTGTAGAATTTTAGAACATGTTTTTTGCTCGAGTATCATGTCGTTTTTTGAAACCCAGAATCTACTCTGTAGGAATCAACATGGATTCAGGAAACAGCGATCGTGTGAGACCCAACTCGCTTTATTTGATCATGAGACCCAGAAAATATTAGATACAGGCTCCCAGGTAGATGCTATTTTCCTTGACTTCCGGAAGGCGTTCGATACAGTTCCGCACTGTCACCTGATAAACAAAGTAAGAGCCTACGGAATATCAGACCAGCTGTGTGGCTGCACTGAAGAGTTTTTAGCAAACAGAACACAGCATGTTGTTATCAATGGAGAGACGTCTACAGACGTTAAAGTAACCTCTGGCGTGCCACAGGGGAGTGTTATGGGACCATTGCTTTTCACAATATATATAAATGATCTAGTAGATAGTGTCGGAAGTTCCATGCTGCTTTTCGCGGATGGTGCTGTAGTATACAGAGAAGTTGCAGCATTAGAAAATTGTAGCGAATTGCAGGAAGATCTGCAGCAGATAGACACTTGGTGCAGTGAGTGGCAACTGACCCTTAACATAGACAAATGTAATGTATTGCGAATACATAGGAAGAAGGATTCTTTATTGTATGATTATATGATAGCGGAACAAACACTGGTAGCAGTTACTTCTGTAAAATATCTGGGAGTATGCGTGCGGAACGATTTGAAGTGGAATGATCATATAAAATTAATTGTTGGTAAGGCGGGTACCAGGTTGAGATTCATTTGGAGAGTCCTTAGAAAATGTAGTCCATCAACAAAGGAAGTGGCTTACAAAACACTCGTTCGACCTATACTTGAGTATTGCTCATCAGTATGGGATCGGGTTGACGGAGGAGATAGAGAAGATCCAAAGATGAGCGGCGCGTTTCCTCACAGGGTTATTTGGTAACCGTGATAGCGTTACGGAGATGTTTAGCAAACTCAAGTGGCCGACTCTGCAAGAGAGGCGCTCTGCATCGCGGTGAAGCTTGCTGTCCAGGTTTCGAGAGGGTGCGTTTCTGGGTGAGGTATCGAATATATTGCTTCCCCCTACTTATACCTCCCGAGGACATCACGAATGTAAAATTAGAGGTAATCGAGCGCGCACGGAGGCTTTCAGACAGGCGCTCTTCCCGCGAACCATACGCGACTGGAACAGAAAAGGGAGGTAATGACAGTGGCACGTAAAGTGCCCTCCGCCACACACCGTTGGGTGGCTTGCGGAGTATAAATGTAGATGTAGATGTAGATGTAGTGTCTTAGCCACTGTTCCTCATCGCTCCGTGCAATACTTGTCAACCTGTTACTACCGCTGCCGGCCGGAGTGGCCGTGCGGTTCTAGGCGCTACAGTCTGGAGCCGAGCGACCGCTACGGTCGCAGGTTCGAATCCTGCCTCGGGCATGGATGTGTGTGATATCCTTAGGTTAGTTAGGTTTAATTAGTTCTAAGTTCTAGGCGACTGATGACCTCAGAAGTTAAGTCACATAGTGCTCAGAGCCATTTGAACCATTTTTGTTACTACCGCTGTTCTGTCGTTGGTCCATGTCGCTCGATTGTCCTCAGTGCGGAGGTAGAGTGGTGTAGCGGTAGCGCAAGTACTCGGAGGAGAGCGAGTTAGCGATGAGGAGGCAACCTTACCGGCGACGGCGAGGAGAGCGGCGACGGCGGCGGCGCTGTGGCGGCAGAGCGGCATGCTGGAAGGCTCATGGGGTACTGGTGGGTGGCTGCGGCGCGGCGGGCGCCCAGTGCAAGCCGTGTTCAGGGTCGCCGAGTCTCTCTCTCTCTTCCTTCTCTCTGTCTTCGCTCCTCCTGGCGCCTGAATTCTTTTTATTCCTGTTGTTGTTTGCCACGAGAGAGGGCTCGTGCATGTCGATGGGACGGATCACAGCATAGTTGTCCACCCACAGAATGCCAACGTTAGTAGGGCTGCATCACTTTTGCTGCATTAGTGGCTTGCATTCCCGTTTATGAGAAGATAACAGATGCGAAGGAACTGCTCTTTCCGTACAAACGTCTGAATATATATCGGCAGATGTCTGTGGCCCTTGCCGAATGACGTAGGGTAGTTCTAGCGAAGATAATGGCGGATATCCTCTGATCTTACCAGGACACAACATATATGTATATCTGGAATTTATTGGTATGCGTTTTTGGATAGTCATTGTTTGTGAAGAAGCAACATTGTTGGTGTAGGTACATTTTTTAAGTTACTTTCAAAATCAAAAGTCTTATTACATGCAGCATGACCAAGATCAATGGAGAGACGAATCGCCGGCCGCTGTGGCTGAGCGGTTCTAGGCACTTCAGTCTGGAACCACGCTGCTGCTACGGTCGCAGGTTCGGATCCTGCCTCGGGCATGGATGTGTGTGATGTCCTTAGGTTAGTTAGGTTTAATTAGTTCTAAGTCGATGGGACTGATGACCTCAGATGTTAAGTCCCATAGTGCTTAGAGCCATTTGAAACATTAGAGAGATGAATCCGTAAGAAACGTATATAGGGTGTCCCAGGAGGATTGTCACTACACAGGGATATGACAGCAACGATCGTTAGAAGCAAAGATGTCTAGTAAAAATGGGCTCTAAAATGCATAACTTTAAAAATGGCTGTGAGCACTATGGGACTTAACTTCTGAGGTCATCAGTCCCCTAGAACTTAGAACTACTTAAAACTAACTAACCCTAGGACATCACACACATCCATGCCCGAGGCAGGATTCGAACCTGCGACTGTAGCGGTCGCGCGGTTCCAGACTGTAGCGCCTAGAACCGCTCGGCCACCCCGGCCGGCCTTACCTTTAAGAGCTATGAGGACATCTTCTTTGATGCTGTGAAACAAATCTCTTCTATTACATGAAACCATCAACTGTGCAAGGGAAAAAGGTAATTAAATTTTGTGAGTGACCGGGACTCGAAACCGGAATTTCCGCTTTAAGCTAGTGGCCGCCTTAACCGCTTCGGCTATCCGTGCACGGCCGGCCAGGGTGGCCGAGCGGTTCTAGGCGCTACAGTCTGGAGCCGCGGGATCGCTACGGTCGCAGGTTCGAATCCTACCTCGGGCATGGATGTGTGTGATGTCCTTAGGTTAGTTAGGTTTAAGTAGTTCTAAGTTCTATGGGACTGAAGACCTCAGAAGTTAAGTCCCATAGTGCTCAGAGCCATTTGAACCATTTTTCTATCCGTGCAGGACTCACGGCCACACCCAAACTTCCATACGCCCTCGTTCCTGCGTCACAGCCTGTACTCCCACACACATTATGTAATTCCCGTACAAGTGAATACATTTTAATTGAAAGTCGCTGCCTGATATCGGCGGATAAATACGACACTGCAGAGACAGTGTTGTTAAGAAGGAAGGTGTACTGTTCGTTCGGACATGCACACATGTACGTCTGCAGGAATATTATATCGCTCTTCTTAACAACACGGACACTGCAATATCGCAGATCTCATCTACTGCAAGTTCTTTTCTTTCCCTACTTTGGCAAGAGGTAGTGTGTGCCGAAATTATAGAATAATGTCCAGTAAACATGGGCTCCATAATGTGCATATTATGAGCACTTTCTCAGTAGAGGAGATGCGTTTCATAGTAGTGAAGATGAACAAGTGTTCACAGCTCTTCAGGTACGCACTTTCGAGCCCACGTTTATTGGACATTTTGTGCTTGTTTTGTCCGTATTATCACCTCTCAAATTATGGAACGGAAACAGCTTGCTGTAGAAGAGATTTGTTTCACGGCAATGAAGATGAACAGCTCTTCAGGAACACATTTTAGAGCCCACGTTTACTAGGCTTTTCTGCTTTGAATTATCGTTCCTGTTATATTCCTGAGTACTGACCATTCCTTCTGGAACGACCTGTACGAAGGGTGTATGATAATTAACATCGCGAACTGAAATGAATGAATCTTTACGAAACTGTAGAAGCAGAAACTTCCCAGTAAACTTGAGTCCGCTTACAAGCAGTGTGTGAGATAACTGTGGTCACAAATCACCACTTACTTTAGCCTGGCATATTACCATAGTTACGATAAATATACTGACGGAAAAAAAATCGCAGCACAAAAAAATTAATGTTCAGTAATGAAATTTCGAGAATACATTTGTGTACATAACGTCACTGTTTAATGTAAGCTCAAGAGAAACCACTGCAAATACAGGGTTATTACAAATGATTGAAGCGATTTCACAGCTCTACAATAACTTTATTATTTGAGATATTTTCACAATGCTTTGCACACACATACAAAAACTCAAAAAGTTTTTTTAGGCATTCACAAATGTTCGATATGTGCTCCTTTAGTGATTCGTCAGGCATCAAGTCGATAATCAAGTTCCCCACACACTTGGCGCAGCATGTCCCCATCAATGAGTTCGAAAGCTTCGTTGATGCGAGCTCGCAGTTATGGCACGTTTCTTGGTAGAGGAGGTTTAAACACTGAATCTTTCACATAACCCCACAGAAAGAAATCGCATGGGGTTAAGTCGGGAGAGCGTGGAGAGCATGACATGAATTGCTGATCATGATCTCCACCACGACCGATCCATCGGTTTTCCAATCTCCTGTTTAAGAAATGCCGAACATCATGATGGAAGTGCGGTGGAGCAAGTGCGGTGGAGCACCATCCTGTTGAAAGATGAAGTCGGCGCTGTCGGTCTCCAGTTGTGGCATGAGCCAATTTTCCGCGGGCTACGCGTGAAACTTTTCCGCACGCGTTCAAACGTTTCTTCACTCACTGCAGGCCGACCCGTTGATTTCCCCTTGCAGAGGCATCCAGAAGCTTTAAACTGTGCATACCATCGCTGAATGGAGTTAGCAATTGGTGGATCTTTGTTGAACTTCGTTGCACTGTTATGACTGGCTGATGTGAGTGCATTTCAAGCACGACATACGCTTTCTCGGCTCCTGTCGCCATTTTGTCTCACTGCGCTCTCGAGCGCTCTGGCGGCAGAAACCTGAAGTGCGGCTTCAGCCGAACCAAACTTTATGAGCTTTTCTACGTATCTGTAGTGTGTCGTGACCATATGTCAATGAATGGAGCTACAGTGAATTTATGAAATCGCTTCAATCATTTGTAATAGCCCTGTATTAAATGCGGGTACGTTAATAACCGGTGTAACCACCAGAATGTAAATTACAAGCGTGTATGCATTGTGTTGTACAGGCGCCGCATGTCAGTTTGTGGGATGGAGTTCCACGTCTGTTCCACTTGGTCGGTCTACATCTACATCTACATCTACATTTATACTCCGCAAGCCACCCAACGGTGTGTGGCGGAGGGCACTTTACGTGCCACTGTCATTATCTCCCTTTCCTGTTCCAGTCGCGTATGGTTCGCGGGAAGAACGACTGTCTGAAAGCCTCTGTGCGCGCTCTAATCTCTCTAATTTTACATTCGTGATCTCCTCGGGAGGTATAAGTAGGGGGAAGCAATATATTCGATACCTCATCCAGAAACGCACCCTCTCGAAACCTGGCGAGCAAGCTACACCGCGATGCAGAGCGCCTCTCTTGCAGAGTCTGCCACTTGAGTTTGTTAAACATCTCCGTAACGCTATCACGGTTACCAAATAACCCTGTGACGAAACGCGCCGCTCTTCTTTGGATCTTCTCTATCTCCTCCGTCAACCCGATCTGGTACGGATCCCACACTGATGAGCAATACTCAAGTATAGGTCGAACGAGTGTTTTGTAAGCCACCTCCTTTGTTGATGGATTACATTTTCTAAGGACTCTCCCAATGAATCTCAACCTGGTACCCGCCTTACCAACAATTAATTTTATATGATCATTCCACTTCAAATCGTTCCGCACGCATACTCCCAGATATTTTACAGAAGTAACTGCTACCAGTGCTTGTTCCGCTATCATATAATCATACAATAAAGGATCCTTCTTTCTATGTATTCGCAATACATTACATTTGTCTATGTTAAGGGTCAGTTGCCACTCCCTGCACCAAGTGCCTATCCGCTGCAGATCTTCCTGCATTTCGCTACAATTTTCTAATGCTGCAACTTCTCTGTATACTACAGCATCATCCGCGAAAAGCCGCATGGAACTTCCGACACTATCTACTAGGTCATTTATATATATTGTGAAAAGCAATGGTCCCATAACACTCCCCTGTGGCACGCCAGAGGTTACTTTAACGTCTGTAGATGTCTCTCCATTGAGAACAACATGCTGTGTTCTGTTTGCTAAAAACTCTTCAATCCAGCCACACAGCTGGTCTGATATTCCGTAGGCTCTTACTTTGTTTATCAGACGACAGTGCGGAACTGTATCGAACGCCTTCCGGAAGTCAAGGAAAATGGCATCTACCTGGGAGCCTGTATCTAATATTTTCTGGGTTTCATGAACAAATAATGCGAGTTGGGTTTCACACGATCGCTGTTTCCGGAATCCATGTTGATTCCTACATAGTAGATTCTGAGTTTCCAAAAACGACATGATACTCGAGCAAAAGACATGTTCTAAAATTCTACAACAGATCGACGTCAGAGAGATAGGTCTATAGTTTTGCGCATCTGCTCGACGACCCTTCTTGAAGACTGGGACTACCTGTGCTCTTTTCCAATCATTTGGAACCTTCTGTTCCTCTAGAGACTTGCGGTACACGGCTGTTAGAAGGGGGGCAAGTTCTTTCGCGTACTCTGTGTAGAATCGAATTGGTATCCCCTCAGGTCCAGTGGACTTTGTTGAGTGATTCCAGTTGCTTTTCTATTCCTTGGACACTTATTTCAATGTCAGCCATTTTTTCGTTGGTGCGAGGATTTAGAGAAGGAACTGCAGTGCGGTCTTCCTCTGTGAAACAGCTTTGGAAAAAGGTGTTTAGTATTTCAGCTTTACGCTTGTCATCCTCTGTTTCAATGCCATCATCATCCCAGAGTGTCTGGACATGATGTTTCGAGCCACTTACTGATTTAACGTAAGACCAGAACTTCCTAGGATTTTCTGTCAAGTCGGTACCTAGTATTTTACTTTCGAATTCACTGAACGCTTCACGCATAGCCCTCCTTACGCTAACTTTGACATCGTTTAGCTTCTGTTTGTCTGAGAGGTTTTGGCTGCGTTTAAACTTGGAGTGAAGCTCTCTTTGCTTTCGCAGTAGTTTCCTAACTTTGTTGTTGTACCACGGTGGGTTTTTCCCGTCCCTCACAGTTTTGCTCGGCACGTACCTGTCTAAAACGCATTTAACGATTGCCTTGAACTTTTTCCATAAACACTCAACATTGTCAGTGTCGGAACAGAAATTTTCGTTTTGATCTGTTAGGTAGTCTGAAATCTGCCTTCTATTACTCTTGCTAAACAGATAAACCTTCCTCCCTTTTTTTTATATTCCTATTAACTTCCATATTCAGGGATGCTGCAACGGCCTTATGATCACTGATTCCCTGTTCTGCACTTACAGAGTCGAAAAGTTCGGGTCTGTTTGTTATCAGTAGGTCCAAGATGTTATCTCCACGAGTCGGTTCTCTGTTTAATTGCTCGAGTACAGGGGCGGTTAATACTGCTTTTGGATGATGCTGAAGTTGTCGTCCGATGATGTCGCATATGTGCTCGATGGGAGGTAGATCTGGTGATCGAGCAGACCAAGGCAACATGTCGATACTCTGTAGAGCATGTTGGGTTACAAAAGCGGTATGTTGGGGGTGGGGGGCTTATCTTGTTGGAAAACACCCCATGGAATACTGTTTATGAATGACAGCACGAAAGGTAGAATCACCAGACTGACGTACAAATTTGCAGTTAGTGTGCGTGGGATAATCACGAGAGTACTGTTGTCATATGAAATGGCACCCCAGACCAGGTGTAGGTCCAGAGTGTCTAGCGTGCAGATAGGTTGATTCTAGTCCCTTAACTGGCCTCCTTCTAACCAACACACGGCCACCTCTGGCACCGGGACAGAGCCAGCTTTCATCAGAAAACAGAAAACACCTCCACCCTGCCCTCCAGTGAGCTCTCGCTTGGGTTTAGTGAAATGCACGCTATAGGCGTCTGACTCGGAGCTGTCCTCGAAGTAACCGACTCATTATTTCCCTGTAGTGCCAACTGCTGCTCAGATTGCTTCTGCAGATGCAATACGATGCTCCATGGCCATACGCCGAACACGATGGTCTTCCCTTTCGGCGGTGCCGAGTGACGGTCCAGAGCACGGTCTTCTTGCTACCGTATATTCTTGCGACTATCGCCGTCAGCAATCATGTACAGTGGCTAAATTCCTGCCAAGTCTTTCTTCAGTACCGTATAAAGAACATACAGCTTTTCATAGTCCTATTACACGACCTCGTTCAAACTCAGTAAGGTGTTGATAATGGCATCTCCGTAACTTAAAGGCATTCTTGACTAGCATCAACTCACCATGTCCAATCTCGAAGATAACTAACAATCACGACCGTTACAACGTGTGTTTAAATCAAACCTGAATAGCATTCTCGTTGTGGTGCTATTAGCGCCACTCTTTTGCGTCTGGTGCGAAATCTGAAGAGGCATCATCAGTCGGATGTAGAAACACACCTACCAACTTTATTTTATGTCGCACAATTTCTTCTTGAGTTGCTACTTTTTCCGTCTGTACATATTTTCTATGTTCACTTTTCGATAAATTTCTATCCAGTTTGGATTACCTAAAAAAGAAATGAAATTCTCCTTTACTTGGCATGATTGTAAATTTGGGAGCCCCAGTTCAACGGCCGGCCAGACTGGCCGAGCGGTTCTAGGCGCTACAGTCTGGAACCGCGCGACCGCTACGGTCGCAGGTTTGAGTCCTGCCTCGGGCATGGATGTGTGTGATGTCCTTAGGTTAGTTAGGTTTAAGTAGTTCTAAGTTCTAAGGGACTGATGACCTCAGAAGTTAAGTCCCGTAGTGCTCAGAGCCATTTGAACCCAGTTCAACGTGAGAATACGGTTCAGGAATCGTCTCATAAGTGAAGAGACAGCACTTCCATCGGTCAAGTTTGAATAAATGGAGCAGCGAATTGTTTAGTCTTGTCAGGCCTTACGAAATGATCTGGAAGTGACTGAAAGAATTTGTAACTCGCAGCAGGAAAGAGTGCAGCATTGTATCCAAATTCGAATACGGTACGTGAAACACCTTCCTCCAACAATTGTGCTGTCCAGTCGTGTTTCGGTGTGCTAGTGCACATACAGCAGCTTGCGCATACGTTTCGCGCCAGTCTTTAGTAGTATGACCTTCAGCGTCGTCCAAAAGGCACCGGAGGGAGTATTTATTTTTATTGTTCGGCCGTCAGAAATGGCTAGGGGCCGTGCTCGTTGTGTGCAGACACAAGCTTAATTGGCCTTTGTCCGGAAACAACCATAAGGTGCATAGGTCACGGTCGACGGTCTTCAAGCTGCCTCACTAACGAGGAGGACAGGGCAACTGCCACAGCCCGGTTTCTCGGGAACTTCGCTCGGTGAAGGAGGAGTGGAAGTAAGCGAACACGGGTCTAGGCTTAGCCGCAGGCACTCAATCGTTTCTGAGAAAACGACGGTCAAAATTTTCGCGGTACTTGACGCGCCTTTTATAGCGCGGTGAAATCAGACTAAATGATTGTTCTGTTGTTAGCTTCGCAACAGAAGTGTCTCGCAACAACTAAAGCTACGGTTGTATAAGACATTAATAATGCCAGTAGTACTTTATGGTTCTCAAACCTGGAGCACTCGAAAACAAGACCTTAAGCGACTGCTAACATTTGAAAGGAAAGTCCTCAGGAAAATATTTGGACCAGTCAGAGATCAGACTACTGGAGAATGGAGAAGACGCCATAACACTGAATTAGAAGAGCTGTACAAGGAGCCTAACATCTTGGGAGTGATGAGAAGCAAAAGACTGCAATGGGCTGGACATGTTGTTAGAATGGAGGCAACAAGATGGCCCAAAATCACAATGGACTGGATCCCGTCAGGCAGCAGACCAGTGGGAAGACCTAGAAAGAGGTGGATCGATGGAGTGAGAGAAGACCTGTTGCAGCTGGGAGTCACAGAAAACTGGAGACAGATAGCAGAAGACAGAGACGGATGGAGAGCTCTAACTGTGGTGGCGCGCGGTCCTCTGGGCCTGATCGCGTGAAGAAGAAGAAGAAGTTGTTAGCTTCGCCGCTTTTTAATTTTGGCCCCATATTCGAAACCCGATTATTTTTTCATTCATTTTATTTTATTTTTATTGTTTTCATTTATCTACCCAAGTTAGTACAAGCTTACTACACAGATGTTTCTTATCAAATTATGGGAAACAAGAACGTTACAGTACTTGTAAAACTGCAAGTGGAGTTTACAATAAGTGTTACACATTTATTTCACAACATGAACTGATCAACCAGGACATTATGACCACCGACCAACTATCGACATAAACCCGTCCAGGTGACAGAAGCGTCGCGTGGCAAGGAACGATTGATAGACACGTGCGCGGTGTATGCAGCATCAGTGAGGCTGCTGTCCGTGTGTAGAATGGGGGCGGCGCGCGATCTCTCTGAGTTTGACCGAGGGAAGATTTTGACGACCCGGAGGCAGGGCACGAGCCTTTCGGAAACTGCACGACTTGTCTGGTGTTCGAGGAGTGCTGTGGTGAGTGCCTTCAACACATGGCAAAACCCAGGTGAAACCACGTCCAGACGTCTTGAGGTTGGGCAGCTACTCCCGACTACAGACGTCAGACATCGTAGGCTAGGCGGGATGGTAAAACAGAACCAGCGGCGAACTGTGGTGGAAGTAACATCAGACTTTAATGCTGGCCAGAGTACAAGTGTGTCTGAGCACACGGTGGGCCGAACACTCCTGACGATGGGCCTACGAGTTCGATTCCCGGCGGGGTCAGGGATTTTCTCTGCCTCGTGATGGCTGGGTGTTGTGTGCTGTCCTTAGGTTAGTTAGGTTTAAGTAGTTCTAAGTTCTAGGGGACTGATGACCGTAGCAGTTAAGTCCCATAGTGCTCAGAGCCATTTGAACCATTTTTTTTATGGGCCTACGCTGCCGGGTACCCAAGCATGTAACGCGCTGTTTCCCGAGCAGGAAGGCGTGCCGGTCCCCGGCACGAACCCGCCTGGGGGATTTGTGTCGAGGACCGGTGTGCCGGCCAGCCTATGGACGGTTTTTAAGGCGGTTTTCCATCTGCCTCGGCGAATGCAGGCTGGTCCCCCTTATTCCGCCTCAGTTACACTTTGTCGGCGATTGCTGCGCAAACACTGTCTCCACGTACGCGTACACCATAATTACTCTACCACCCAAACATTTGGGGTTACACTCGTCGGGTATGAGACGTTCCCGGAGGGGCGTGGGGGTGCGGAGGGGTCTACTGGGGTTCGAACCGCACAATAACCCTGGGTTCTGTGTGGGACGGCGGTGAGGTGGGTGACTGCTGTGGTCTGCTGTGGGGTTGTGGAATACTGAGGACTACGACGGAACGAAGCCTCGCTGTCGTTTCTAGGTCCCTGTTTCAGTACAGTGAGTAAACTTTTAGATGGCAGACCTCTCCCTAGTCCTGAATCGGTAAACGTCGGGAGGCTTCGGTAGGCACGCAGTTTCGACTGCTGCCAACATTACGTAGCTGACTGTGTTGTACAAGGTAGCCATTGTCGTCTGCTTCGTTATTGTTTTGCGCTGTACTGTTATGCATGTTTTTATTGTGCAGTTCTGCTAAACATTATCAAAGTGAGTGAAGAGGCAGTTGCTGGCCTGTCTCGGGAGTCGCCAACAACCCCTACCGGTAGGCCTACGATTATAAGAAGCCTTTCGCTGCTTTCGTGTAAGCATGACGCGCAAATTGTAGTGCCAGCACTCCAACTGGTAGGCGTGCCTTGTCCCCCCCCCCCCTCCCCAAAAGGGTCCACACCGCTCCCCTCGCCAGCCAATGCTTGCTTCCTCCTCTCCCCGAACTCCCCTCACAACTCTGCCGTCTTACAGTTAACACACTGTATACAATACTCCCATGCATGTGCCAATTTTAACATACGACAGCGGCAACTACGACTGAAATGGACATGTGACCATCAGCACTTGACGTTGGCGCAGTGGCAGAGCGTAGCATGGTCTGATGAATCCCGATACTTTCTTCTTCCACGCCGACATGAGGGCACGGATACCTCCTCTTCCACGGGAACAGCTTCTTGGCACCTCTACTGAGGGACGGAGACAAGCTGGCGGCGGCTCCATTGTGCTCTGGGAAGCATTCACGTGGGCATCATTGGGTCCAGTGGAGCTCGTGCAAGGCACCCTGACGGCCAAGGAGTATTGTACACTGGTTGCAGACCATTTACATCCCTTTATGACGTCGTGTTTCCCGACGGCAGTGGCATTTTTCAGCAAGATAATGCGCCGTGTCACGAGGCCAGGATAGTGATGTAGTGGTTCGAGAAACACACTGTCAAGTTCCAGTTGGTGTGCTGGCCCTTCTACTCGCCATATCTGAGCCCGATCGAACACATCTGGAGTGTGACTGAACGTGGAGTTCGAACTCATCGCCCTCCTCTCGGAAATTACGGGAATTAGGTGATTTGTGTGTGGAGGGGTGGTGCCAACTCCCTCCAGTGACCTACCAAGGCCTCACTGCTTCCATGCCAAGAACTGTCGCCGCTGTTATCCGTGCTAGAGGTGGACATACAGGCTGTTGGGTAGCTGGTCATAATGCTCCGGCTGACCAGTGTACATGTTTATGGTGTGTTGAGGGGTTACAATGTTTTTAAATTCTCACAATCTGGTATTTCATTCTCATATTAATGCTTATATTTTATTCATATGTTTTTCTTCGTGAAGATTTGGTGCATTCCAGTGGATAATGCCGATCGTGGAAACATTCCAAACACAGATATTCCGAACACCACGAGCATCACGCGAAAGCAGGTTTGCCACAGAAACATTTCTTGGTATAAATCTCACTCTGGAAGGAAAGATATCGGGCGTGTGCAATGATTTCGCGGCAGACAGTGCATAACGGATCTTTTTTTTCCGAAAAATGGGGCTTACAACTGATTATGAATCGCCGGCCGTTGTGGCCGAGCGGTTCTAGGCGCTTCAGTCTGGAACCACGCGACCGCTACGGTCGCGTGTTTCGAATCCTGCCTCGGGCATGGATGTGTGTGATGTCCTTAGGTTAGGTAGGTTTAAGTAGTTCTAAGTTCTAGGGGACTGATGACCTCAGATGTTAAGCCCCATAGTGCTCAGAACCATTTCAACCCTTTGATTATGAATCAAGATACACCACAGGAATTTCACCAAAAACCGTGTCAAATACTTTCCTCTTTTTTTAAATTCATTCATCTGACGTACGATTAGCAGACGAATAAGTACAGCGTTATGTAAATCTATATCGGAAAATATTCGTGTAGTAATCTTCTACAGACATGGGTGTACAAATGAAAAACAAAAATATAAATAATAATCGTGTTTCGAACACGGTCCGCAAAATAAAAAAGTCGCGCAGCTAAGCAGAGACACGTGTTTGTTTATTTTGCCCACTCTTTCAGTGAAAGAAGTTTGTGGGAGATCGGGATTACTTATCTTTCCGTGTTCTACTCGTAAGCTGCAGCAACTTTGCGGCACCACTGGCGAACACTGCGACACACTGGCAACATCGATGACACTGCGTCTTCAGAAGCGCAACATATGACCGATTTGTCCCCACCGGAGGGAGAGTGGCGGACAGTGGTGGGTTCGCGTATCTCTGGGCGGAGGGCGAAAGTCGGAACTGGCGACGCGGCTATAGGTTGGGTTCGATTGTCATTCCGAACTACAAAGTTAGGCGGTTAGTGAAGTCTTTCAAGGAAATAGCAGACAGATCAAGGGAGAAGGCCAATGTGCACATGGTATGCTTGCCGAGAGGTCACTGCCGGCAGTTATTGAACACAATGGGTGCAAAAAGTGGCTCATATCGGCACGTATGACGCTTGGCGCCTGGGTTCTGAGGCCATCCTCGGTTCCTTTACACAATTGGCTGAACAAGTGAGGGCAGCTGGCCTCGCTTGCAGAGTGGACACACGGATCTCTCTCATTATTTTGCAGCATCGTATCCAGAAACGATAGCTGGCATTCGGTTAGTTGCCCCCCTTCTAACAGCCGTGTACCGCAAGTCTCTAGAGGAACGGAAGGTTCCAAATGATTGGAAAAGAGCACAGGTAGTCCCAGTCTTCAAGAAGGGTCGTCGAGCAGATGCGCAAAACTATAGACCTATATCTCTGACGTCGATCTGTTGTAGAATTTTAGAACATGTTTTTTGCTCGAGTATCATGTTGTTTTTGGAAACCCAGAATCTACTATGTAGGAATCAACATGGATTCCGGAAACAGCGATCGTGTGAGACCCAACTCGCTTTATTTGTTCATGAGACCCAGAAAATATTCGATACAGGCTCCCAGGTAGATGCTATTTTTCTTGACTTCCGGAAGGCGTTCGATACAGTTCCGCACTGTCGCCTGATAAACAAAGTAAGAGCCTACGGAATATCAGACCAGCTGTGTGACTAGATTGAAGAGTTTTTAGCAAACAGAACACAGCATGTTGTTATCAATGGAGAGACGTCTACAGACGTTAAAGTAACCTCTGGCGTGCCACAGGGGAGTGTTATGGGACCATTTCTTTTCACAATATATATAAATGACCTAGTAGAGAATGTCGGAAGTTCCATGCGGCTTTTCGCGGATGATGCTGTAGTATACAGAGAAGTTGCAGCATTGGGGGATTGTAGCGAAATGCAGGAAGATCTGCAGCGGATAGGCACTTGGTGCAGGGAGTGGCAACTGACCCTTAACATAGGCAAATGTGATGTATTGCGAATACATAGAAAGAAGGATCCTTTATTGTATGATTATATGATAGCGGAACAAACACTGGTATCAGTTACTTCTGTAAAATATCTGGGAGTATGCGTACGGAACGATTTGAAGTGGAATGATCATATAAAATTAGTTGTTGGTAAGGCGGGTACCAGGTTGAGATTCATTGGGAGAGTCCTTAGAAAATGTTGTCCATCAACAAAGGAGGTGGCTTACAAAACACTCGTTCGACCTACACTTGAATATTGCTCATCAGTGTGGGATCCGTACCAGATCGGGTTGATGGAGGAGATAGAGAAGATCCAAAGAAGAGCGGCGCGTTTCGTCACAGGGTTATTTGGTAACCGTGATAGCGTTACGGAGATGTTTAACAAACTCAAGTGGCAGACTCTGCAAGAGAGGCACTCTGCATCGCGGTGTAGCTTGCTGTCCAGGTTTCGAGAGGGTGCGTTTCTGGATGAGGTATCGAATATATTGCTTCCCCCTACTTATACCTCCCGAGGAGATCACGAATGTAAAATTAGAGAGATTCGAGCGCACGGAGGCTTTCAGACAGTAGTTCTTCCCGCGAACCATCCTGGAACAGGATGGGGAGGTAATGGCAGTGGCACGTAAGGTGCCCTCCGCCACACACCGTTGTGTGGCTTGCGGAGTATAAATGTAGAAGAAGAACTAATTCAGAGGCTCAGACGATTCTGCATCGATCTCGGGTGCAAATTTCTCGACCTACACAATCGGATGGTGAACTGTGGGGCCCCACTCAATAACTTAGGTGTGCGCTACAAAAGGGAAGCGGTTACACGGGCAGCACAGTTAGTGTGATTTGCTCAGTGGGGTGTTTAAGTCGGAGGAACCCCTCCTTAGGGACGGTGATGAAGTGCCAACCGAGAAGGAAGAAAGATCAGCTACATAACATTCATATGTCAATTTTCGTCTTTACGGTCGGAAAGAGAAAATGGTAGTATGATTTTCTGAAGGAGTATCCATGGTAATGGCTCCAAATTAGAATACTTACTAAAGGTAATACAGCTAGCATTGTATTAGGGGCAAAAAACTGTTGAAACGAGAAGTGAATAACAACCACGTTCAAAATACAGATTGGAATGTTTGCCGCAAGACTATACTACAAGTCAGTAGTTGAAAATGGCTCTGAGCACTATGGGACTTAGCATCTGAGGTCATCAGTCCCCTAGAACTTAGAGCTACTTAAATCTAACTAACTTAAGGACATCACACACATCCATGCCCGAGGCAGGATTCGGCCACTCCGGCCGGCAAGTCAGTAGTGAAGAAGTGCTTATTGATATAAAGAATCTAATTAAAGTTTTAAGAGAACCTGAATGTGAAATAATCTGGGTAACGGTAAGCACCAAAGGTGTGTCAAACTTGGTGATCGGCTGCTTTTATAAGCCCCCCCCCCTCTGGCACCCTTCGCCCGCCCCCCCCCCCCCCCTCCCTGAGGAACAGTAGTTACAGAGGCAACTTAGAGAAGATCGAAAGCAAGTTTCTGATCATGTCACAGTAACAGGGGCAGGCTATCAGTTTGCCAGCTATAGAATGAGAGAGTCGTGCTATTAGAACTGGTATCAGAGTCAGGTATTCGTGTGAGATTCATCTGAATGTCTTCTCTGAAAATTACTTCGAGCAAGTAAAGGCGAGGTTAGTGGTTTGGCCCTCCTACTAAATAATAGATTCAAACTTTTTGAATCATGTAATGTATAGTTGGACATCGGTGATCATAAAGCTACTGTAGCATCACTGACTAAAGGTGTTACATGACATTTTAAGAAAAAAAGATAAATATTTTTGACTACCAGGAGTGATAGGAAACAAAACGACTTCAATATTAAACATTCATCTCTGAGGACGGAGACGTAAGGCAAAAATGGGGGACATTCAGAGGCTCTGTACCATTCACCTTAGACCTGCATGCGCCGAGCAAGGTTGTGTGAGACGGCAAAGACCAAACATGGTACAAGAGTTATGTAACAATGTTGCTACGAAATCAAATGCCGCTTGATTACATATTAAAGGGAAGTTGAAGTCTAGTTGATAAACAAAAGCTGAAATAAGCTTACAAGAGCATAATGACGACAACGCGACAACCGTTCAGCGAATTGAAAAGCAAAAAGTTTGGCCTAGCAGTCCGACTAAAAGTCCTAAGAAGTTTGGTTTGACGTAAAGTCAGTAATTGGACCGCAGTCATCTATTCAGTCGCTCAGTGACTATAATGGTACCGAAACGGAAGATGAGAGTAAGAAGTATTCAGTATTTCGATATTGTTTTGCTACCCAGGATCGTAACATCGTCCTTCCTTTCAATCTTCGTACGAATATCGAAATGGCAGATATTGAAATAACCGATCGCGGAATAGAAAAATAATTACAATCGCCTAGTAGTGGAAAAGCGTCAAGACCATACGATATAAGATCTGCGAGAGAACTTGCTCCCTTTCTAGCAGCAGTTTCTCGTAGTTCACTGCAGCAACGAAGGGTACCTAGCAACTGGAAGAAAGCACACGTCATTCCCATTATCAAGAAGCTTTCCGACGATGCTGTAGTGTTCGGTAAGGTGTCGAAGTTGAGTGTTTGTAGGAAGCTACCGGAAGACTTAGACAAAATTTCTAGTTGGTCTGATGAATAGCAGCTAGCTCTAAATGTGGAAAAATGCAAGTTAATGCGGATGTGTAGGAAGAACAAACCTGTAATGTTCGGATACCGTATTGTTAGTGTTCTGCTTTACATAGTCAAATCGTTAAAGTGTCTAGGCGTAATGTTGCAGATCGATGTGAAATGGAACGAGCACGTGAAAACTGTGGTAGGGAAGACGAATGGTCGACTTCGGTTTACTGGGAGAATTTTGGGAAAGAATGGTTCACCTGTAAAGGAGACCACATATAGGATGTTGGTGCGACCTATTCTTGATTACTGTTCGAGTGTTTGGGATCCATACCACATCGGATTGAAGGAAGACATCGAATCAATTCAGAGGTGGACTGCTAGATTTGTTACCGGTAGGTTCGAACAATAAGTAAATGTTACGAAGATGCTTTGGGAACTCAAATGGAAATCTCCGAAGGGAAGGCGACGTTCTTTTCGAGAAACACTGTTGAGGAAATTTAGAGAACCGAAATCTGAACGCCGGCCGGGGTGACCGAACTGTTCTAGACGCTTCAGTCCGGAACCGCGCAACTGCTACGGTCGCAGGTTCGAATCCTGCCTCGGGCATGAATGTGTGTGATGTCCTTAGGTTAGTTAGGTTTAAGTAGTTCTAAGTTCTAGGGGACTGATGACCTCAGATGTTAAGTCCCATAGTGCTCAGAGCCATCTGAACCATTTATTTGAAATCTGAATCTGATAGCCGAACGATTCTACTGCCGCCAACATGCATTGCGTGTAAGGACCACTAAGATAAGACACAAGAAAAATAGGGCTCATATGGAGGCGTATATACACTCCTGGAAATGGAAAAAAGAACACATTGACACCGGTGTGTCAGACCCACCATACTTGCTCCGGACACTGCGAGAGGGCTGTACAAGCAATGATCACACGCACGGCACAGCGGACACACCAGGAACCGCGGTGTTGGCCGTCGAATGGCGCTAGCTGCGCAGCATTTGTGCACCGCCGCCGTCAGTGTCAGCCAGTTTGCCGTGGCATACGGAGCTCCATCGCAGTTGACGGACTTTGAGCGAGGGCGTATAGTGGGCATGCGGGAGGCCGGGTGGACGTACCGCCGAATTGCTCAACACGTGGGGCGTGAGGTCTCCACAGTACATCGATGTTGTCGCCAGTGGTCGGCGGAAGGTGCACGTGCCCGTCGACCTGGGACCGGACCGCAGCGACGCACGGATGCACGCCAAGACCGTAGGATCCTACGCAGTGCCGTAGGGGACCGCACCGCCACTTCCCAGCAAATTAGGGACACTGTTGCTCCTGGGGTATCGGCGAGGACCATTCGCAACCGTCTCCATGAAGCTGGGCTACGGTCCCGCACACCGTTAGGCCGTCTTCCGCTCACGCCCCAACATCGTGCAGCCCGCCTCCAGTGGTGTCGCGACAGGCGTGAATGGAGGGACGAATGGAGACGTGTCGTCTTCAGCGATGAGAGTCGCTTCTGCCTTGGTGCCAATGATGGTCGTATGCGTGTTTGGCGCCGTGCAGGTGAGCGCCACAATCAGGACTGCATACGACCGAGGCACACAGGGCCAACACCCGGCATCATAGTGTGGGGAGCGATTTCCTACACTGGCCGTACACCACTGGTGATCGTCGAGGGGACACTGAATAGTGCACGGTACATCCAAACCGTCATCGAACCCATCGTTCTACCATTCCTAGACCGGCAAGGGAACTTGCTGTTCCAACAGGACAATGCACGTCCGCATGTATCCCGTGCCACCGAACGTGCTCTAGAAGGTGTAAGTCAACTACCCTGGCCAGCAAGATCTCCGGATCTGTCCCCCATTGAGCATGTTTGGGACTGGATGAAGCGTCGTCTCACGCGGTCTGCACATCCAGCACGAACGCTGGTCCAACTGAGGCGCCAGGTGGAAATGGCTTGGCAAGCCGTTCCACAGGACTACATCCAGCATCTCTACGATCGTCTCCATGGGAGAATAGCAGCCTGCATTGCTGCGAAAGGTGGATATACACTGTACTAGTGCCGACATTGTGCATGCTCTGTTGCCTGTGTCTATGTGCCTGTGGTTCTGTCAGTGTGATCATGTGATGTATCTGACCCCAGGAATGTGTCAATAAAGTTTCCCCTTCCTGGGACAATGAATTCACGGTGTTCTTATTTCAATTTCCAGGAGTGTACATTTGTGGAACAGGAAAGGAAATGACTAATGGTGGTACAGGGTACCCTCCGCCATGTGCCGTGCGGTGGCTTACAGAGTATCTAGGCAGATGCAGAAGTAGATATATGCATACAATTATAAATCTATATATCTTACGTCAGCCAGTTGTAGCATTATGTAACATGTTTTATGCACAAAAATCTGCAGACAAAAATCTTTCTAATCATAGTTCGCTCTGTTCTTCCGCAAGATTAAGAGCGTCGTTGACAAAGACGACCATCTTAATGGAGTGTTTCAGAGTTTCGGAAGGCATTCAATACAGTTACACACTGCCGCTTAGTGAAAAAAAAAGAGCTTTCCAAGTATCGATCCAGATTTTGTGACTAGATTCAGGACTTTCTAAGAGAGAGAACTCTGTATGTTTCTCTTAGTGGAATGAAATCGACAAATGTAAATGTCTCAGAATGAATTTATACTCTGCAGCAGAGTGTGCGCTGATTTGAAACTTCATGGCGGATTGAAACTGTGTGCCGGACTGGGACTCGAATCTGGGACTTCTGCCTTTCGTGGACAAGTGCTCTACCGACTGAGGTATCCGAACACGACTCACGAGGGGTCTTCACAGCTTTACTTCCGCCAGTACCTCTTCTCCTACGTTCCAAACTTCACAGAAGTTCCTCTCTTCCAAGAGTGCTGGCCCCACAACGTACGCAGGAGAACTTTATAAAGTTTGGAAGGTAGGAAATGAGGTACTAGCGAAAATAGAACTGCGAGGACGGCTCTTGAGTTTTGGTCGGATAGCGCGGTAAGTAAAGCACTCAGCCGCGAAAAGTAAAGGTCCCAGGTTCAAGTCCCACGCGACACACTGTTTTGATCTGCCATGAAGTTTCAGATGTAAAAGTAATTACTGGAGTACTCCATGGGAGTGTAATAGGGCCATTACTGTTTACAATTCATATATAAAAGATGTAGCGGTTAACGTCAGAAACTCCATGGGGCGTTTTGCTATTGTTTACGAGAAGTAAAGCTTCTGGCGTAATATAAGAAGACTTGTCGAGAATCCATGATTCGTCTGGTGACTAACAGCTGACACTAAACGTGCCATATTGAGCGTAAATAGGCGACGAGATCCATCACTGCTCTGGCCGAAGCTCGTGGTCTAGCGTTGCTGCCTCTGGATCATGGAGTCCCAGGTTCGATTCCCGGCCGGCTTGGGAATTTTCTGTGCCCAGGGACTGGGTGTTTGTGTTGTCCTCAGCATTTCATCATTATCATCATCATCATCATCATCATTCGCGACAGTGGCTAGATTGGACTGTGAAAGAAATTGGCACGTTTAAAAATTGTGACTTTGTCTGGGCACTGATGACCGCGCGGTTGAGCACCCCACAAACCAAACATTATCATCATCATTATCGTCATCATCATCACCGCTCTACTGCGCTGTTGGCGAAAACTCGCTCTAAACAGTGTCAACCGTAAAATACCTAGGAGTAATCGTCTGGAGCCATCTAAATTGGAATAACCTCATAACTTTAGCTGTAGGAAAAGCAGATACCAGGCTGAGATTCACTGGAAGAATGGTAGGAAAATGTTATTCACCGACGAAAGAAATGGCTCTAAAAACGCTTGTTCGATCGGTTCTTGAGCACAGTTCTTCAGACTGGGACCGTTATCAAGTAGGATTAACAGAAGAGATGGAGAAGATACAACGAAGTGCTGCACGTTTCTTCACGGGATGGTATAGTCGGCCCGAGAACGTTACGGATATGCTCAAAAAACTCCTGTGGCAGACGCTACAAGAGAAGCGTTGTGTATCACGGAGAGACTTGTAACTTAGAGAGCGTGAAGTTGAAGAAGAGTGAGGTAACATATTACTTCCTCCAACATGTCTTCGTCGTATGCCTATAGTCTGACCGAAATGAGTGTAAGCAAGTTTTTCATGGGAGTTGTATCAGCGCTCACCGTGGAGCATCAGAATGAATCATCTTCACCTGATGCTAGCACGGACTGTTGGTTGTAACTCATAATTTTGTCAAATTTACTTATATCTGATGATTCTTCAGCTCCCCCTACCGCTGTCGTTTTGTGCAACCCGTAATGTTATACCTGGCCTTCATAGACCAAGTGCAAAATTTTCATATTCTCACGCTCGCTACGCGCGAACTATTAATCCTACCAAAAAAAAACAACGTCTTTCTGTAGGAAATTTAATGTAATTATATTTTGTACTGAGATTGTTTTCGCTAGAGACCGTATTTTCGGAGTTACTAAAGAAAACCGAACAAAAGTCCCTTCAAATGCAGCCCCCACCGGTCAGGATTTCTAGTATGTTGTTCATGACGCTGCTTCCTACCACTGTCCAAAAATTTGCGGCTGGACGAACTATTTCCCACATTCGGCTCTTCCCTGTCTTCATTGAGTGGCCTTATTATGTCACTGGCTTTGTCGAGCCCTTAAAAACTGTAAAATTGGCGTTTCTGTAAATTTTACCTAACAGTTTCGTGTGTTTTAACAACATAAAATAAACAATTACATCGCTGTATAAGTGTGGCCCTCTGACTAAGAAACTACTATGCTTACAAGGATTAAGTTTGGATCGAACTGTCAACGTAATCAGTTTTAGCGTAACGTTTACAAAAGTCGTTTTTCGTCGATTATCCTCATAGGCACGTTTAAATTGATAATGTTAACGAAGTAGCTGACTGCTGGTGGCGTAATAGCGCAAGAACAGAGACCAAACCAAGGTCCAATATCGGGAATAGTTCGAGTAGTCGGAAATTTTTCTGCAGTGGTAGCAGGGAGCAACACGAACAACATACCAGAAATCCCTACTTGTGACGCATGGGTGTGGGAGGAGGTGCATTTGAAGGTCACTTTTGTACATTTTTCGTGAGTAACTGAAAAACCGTGGCCTCCAGCGAAAACTTATCCCAGTAGAAAATTCAACTGCATTAAATTTCCTACAAAAAAGTCCTCGTTTTTTGTGTAAGACGAATACACTGAAGAGCCAAACAAATTGGTACACCTGCCTAATATCGTGTATGGCCCCCGGGAGCACGCAAAAGTGCCGCAACACGACGTGGCATGCACTGGACTAATGTCTGAAGCAGTGCTGGAGGGAACTGAAACCATGAATCCTGCAGGGCTGTCCATAAATCCGTAAGAGTACGAGGGGTGGAGATATCTTCCGAACAGCACGTTGCAAAGCATCCCAGATATGCTCAATAATGTTCACGTCTGGGGACTTTCGTGGCCAGCAGGAGTGTTTAAGCTCAGAAGAGCGTTCCTGGAACCACTCTGTAGCAATTCTGGACGTGTGGGGTGTCGCACTGTCCTGCTGGAATTGCCCAAGTCTGTCGGAATTCACAATGGACATCAATAGATGCAGGTGATCAGACAGGATGCTTACGTACGTGTCACCTGTCAAGTCGTATCTAGACGTATCAGCACATATCACTCCAACTACACGCGCCCCACACCATTACAGAGCATCCACCAGCTCGAACAGTTCCCTGCTGACATGCAGCGTCCACGGATTCATGACGTTGTCGCGGTACCCGTACACGTCCATCCGCTCGATACAATGTAAAACGAGACTTGTTCGAGCAGTCAACATGCTTCCAGCCATCAACAGTCCAATGTCGGTGTCGACGGGCCTGGCCGAGGCGTTAAGCTTTGTGTAGTGCAGTCGTCAACGGTACACGAGTGGGCCTTCTGCTCCAAAAGCCCATATCGATGATGTTTCGTTGAATGGGACGCACGCTGACACTTGCTCATGGAACGGCATTGAACTATGCAGCAATTTGCTGAACGGTTGCACTTCTGTCACGCTGAACAGTTCTCTTCTGTCGTCATCGGTCGCGTTCTTGCAGGAACTTTTTCCGGCAGCACCGATCTCGCAGATTTGATGTTTTACCGCATTGCTGATATTCACGGTATACTCGTGAAATGGTTGTACGGGAAAATCCTCACTTCATCGCTACCGCGGAGATGCTGTGTCTCGTCGTTCGTGCACCGACTGTAACACCACGTTCGAACTCACTTAAATCTTGATAACCTGCCATTCTAGCGGCAGTAACCGTTCTAACAACTGCGCCGCAGACGCGTTATCTTATATAGGCGTTATCTTATACGAGGTGTGGCTAGAAAAAAACCGGACTAGTCCTGGTGAAACAATAAAACGAATGCAATAAGGCTGAAAGTCGCGTGGCCTGTCACGTGACTCTCGCTCCGCCTACTGCTCGAGTTTCATCTGCCTCCTGCACTCAGTCTGCCCGTGGCGTCTGTTTTAAGTAGTTGACGTTTTGTCTGTGCGTCGGAAAATGTTGAGTGTACAGAAAGAACAGCGTGTTAACATCAAATTTTGTTTCAAACTAGGAAAATCTGCAAGTGAAACGTTTGTAATGTTACAACAAGTGTACGGCGATGATTGTTTATTGTGAACACAAGTGTTTGAGTGGTTTAAACGATTTAAAGATGGCCGCGAAGACACCAGTGATGACACTCGCACTGGCAGACCATTGTCAGCAAAAACTGATGCAAACATTGAAAAAATCGGTAAACTTGTTCGACAAGATCGCTGCTCTGCTCTGATTGTTAAACGGCGATCTTGTCGAACAAGTTTACCGATTTTTTCAATGTTTGCATCAGTTTTTGCTGACAATGGTCTGCCAGTGCGAGTGTCATCACTGGTGTCTTCGCGGCCATCTTTAAATCGTTTAAACCACTCAAACACTTGTGTTCGCGATAAACAATCATCGCCGTACACTTGTTGTAACATTACAAACGTTTCACTTGCAGATTTTCCTAGTTTGAAACAAAATTTGATGTTAACACGCTGTTCTTTCTGTACACTCAACATTTTCCGACGCACAGACAAAACGTCAACTACTTAAAACAGACGCCACGGGCAGACTGAGTGCAGGAGGCAGATGAAACTCGAGCAGTAGGCGGAGCGAGAGTCACGTGACAGGCCACGCGACTTTCAGCCTTATTGCATTCGTTTTATTGTTTCACCAGTACTAGTCCGGTTTTTTTCTAGCCACACCTCGTATAGGCCGTATTCTGCCTGTTTACGTGCTGGTATCTCTGTATTTCATTACGCATGCCTATAACAGTTTTTTTGGCGCTTCAGTGTAGCTTGCGCGTAGCATAAAGTGACAGCGGTAAGGGCAGCTGAATCATCCTGTGTTTATATGGTTCTATTTCTTAAGGGAAGGTTTACTATCTTTTGATACAAAAAATCGATTTTTTTAAAAATTGAATTTTTGGTTCCATAAAAGTGTTTAGAATCCACCCCTGAGACGGTTTTTCCGAATACGGAACGGAATTGTTTGTTATTCGCTGTTGAACACAAAAATGAACCTGCCTGAAATCGGCCTTTTTCACGCACCAGTTTTTTTTCTTTCGGAGGAATAGTTATTGTACCGGCGCTTGGGAGCAAACACACGAAATTCAAATGGAAGTTTGAACGCGTGTGTTTGGAAGTTAGCGCCCCAAGCATTTGCATTCTGGTGCGAAGACTGTGGAGACTGCGACTTTCTTGGCAGTGAGCAGCTTCAACGAAGGGTATTCAGCAATTCTGAAGACCGTGACAATGATCGGCGTCACCCTGGCACTCTATTCGACGCAGTTCTCCAAGCATTCGGACGACCACCGGATTCAAGCGGCCGAAAACCGCTTGTCACCGGCCGTACCAGCGGCTCTGGAGCAGCGCAGGATGGCCCAGATAGAGCAGAACGCCATACATGAGGAAGAGGAAGGACTAGTTTATGGACCCGGAATAGAAGATTGAAAGTGCGTTGCATAATATTGCATTTACATGTAGTCAAAACTTCAAACGCGTTTTTCTCGAAATAACGTTTATTTTATCGCGCTGTATGGTAACTTCAAATCTACTGAACCGATTGGCATTATTCTTTGTTTCCGACGAAGCTAACTAAATTTTCTAGAAGTTGTACCACTTTTATTCCGATCCATCAACTATAAATATTTTTACTTGGCCGACGAAGTCGAAAAATCGATGAAAAAACCCTATTTTTTTCAAATGGCAGCCATTTTGTTTACTACGATCAAAATAACTTAAGCGAGGTACAACTCCTAAAGAATCTTATATAATTCGCTAACGTCAACTCACTTTTGATTTCAGACTAGCCGGCTGACCTGTCACATACTGCGCGTGGAGGTCTACATCGAAATTTTGTTTCGTTCCGACGGCACTTCCGCCTTTGCTCTTCGACATTTACGGTCAAAAAAATTCTAGTATGGAGAGGAAATACCAATAAACATTTTAACCAAATCTGACATTGATATCATAACACATCCTGAGAGAAAAATTCTCAAAGAACATGCTTTTTTCGGGCCAAAGACAGTAAGCCTCCCCTTAAGATTTCCCTCTGACAAGAACACCTTGACAGCCGATAGGCGGTATACATGATGCCAACTTTAGTGTGAATAGTGCCAGTGTAAGTTCTTGATAACGGGCTGTCTCCAAACAGCGGTGGGGTAACAAATAATTTTTACGCAGCTCAGAGATGTTGTTTTTGACAATGGCGTTCATCACGTATTTGTGATATCAGTAGATTGATGTCGCACTTCACCAGGCCACAGTGTTGTCGCGGAGCTTTCCAAAAGCAGGCGGAACGGCGAGTGCAGAAACCCTATTGGCTACCCTATTTTCCATTTTTACTTAATTCATTTTATCTGAATATTTTCTTCATCACCATAGTGGTCTACATCCTTCTCTTTCGACATTTTATACTGAGAATTTCCTTTTACTAATTTTCACACATCTTCTGTTCCAGAAAAAACATATTTTAAAGCCGGCCGCGGTGATCTAGCGGTTCTGGCGCTGCAGTCCGGAACCGCGGGACTGCTACGGTCGCAGGTTCGAATCCTGCCTCGGGCATGGGTGTGTGTGGTGTCCTTAGGTTAGTTAGGTTTAAGTAGTTGTAAGTTCTAGGGGACTTATGACCTAAGATGTTGAGTCCCATAGTGCTCAGAGCCATTTGAACCATATTTTAAATAAAATTGTCAGCTGCCACCGCAGGTCGGCCACAGTTAAACATTTCGCCAATGTAGGAAGATCACTGCGCTTCATAAAACAATCATTCATACAAATGAAATTGCATCCGCATGGGGAACTCACGGAACTCGGGTTTTACTGGAAAATATGCAGGCTATAACACACAAGTACTAACAAACTTTCAGAACATATTTGTCACACATAGAACAAGAAGGTGAGGCACTTATAATGGGAGGAGGAAACGAAATGACACTTTAGGTGATGAGGGGGTATGCGTCATTATTTCAGTGATTACAAATTCGAGTCAAATTTACAATCAACTTGGCAGTGTGATCCCATGTGCCTTCGTCAGTGCGATGAAACGTCTACTGATTTGTTTATGTGACACTCAACTTTTTAGTTAAGCAAGAGCCGATGAGCATTTGCCTCAGGAGAAAAGTTGATGTACAGAGTGAGTATCTCGCAAGCGTTACTAATTCGTTCCAGTAGTCTCCAAGATGATTTGAAATTACAATTAGCATTGTCCACTGAATCAAATTCTGTCATAAATGTCGTAATACTTAAAATATTAGTCTGTTTTAACAATTAGACCTCGATAATTCGCATGTGAAAGTTGTTATAGCCTAGAGGGGTCGTCAATGTGAAACAACCAAGAGAGGAAAAAAATTAAATGATTTTGCGGCATTGTTAACTGGGAGGCTCCATCCGGGGAAATTCGGCCGCCGGGTTACAAGTTTTATTTCAGTCTACATCACATTGACCGACTTGCATGTCAGAGATGAGGATGAAATGATGATGAGTACAACAGAACACCCAGTCCACGAGCGGAGAAAATCTCCAACCCCGCCAGGAATCGAAGCCGGGCCCGCTCCATGGTACGCAAGCACGTTACCATCCAGCTAAGCACTCGAACAACAACCGAGAAATAAGCCACGAGCAAAGTGTGCCAGCTGCGAGATACTGCACAGAACTTCCGTCCCACGCGCACCTCGGATAACTTCTTCTTGTTGCATCGGCTCCTCTCTGTCTCAAGCTGTCTGAAATTGAATAGCTCAGTCATCGGGCGCTTTTCGATGTTACTCATATAGTATCACCAGCGGTTGTATTGCAGTCGTCACGATCAGATGAGACTTTTCGTCTCTTTGTGTTTTATAGAATGAACAATAGTTTTGCTTAATAACGACATATTTCATACATTACTGTCGGCAGTTTTTGCCTTGTTTCAAATTCATCACAACTGCTTTTCCTTTCATGTTACCACAATCCTTGTTTTACAGTCTCATTACAACTGCTTTCCTTTCAAGTAATCAGAATTTGGAATCGAACTTGGACTGCGATGGTTCTCTTGTTTAATTATCTTCGCGGCTTTTGAGTCATATTTTTCGGTTTGGTTTTTGTAGTTTGAAACTACTAGTATGTGTTTTTCGCAGTATATGAAATTTAATTACAAAACGCGGATATTCACATGCAGTGCAATATTGTCTTTTCATTTGCGTTATTATTTATTAGATGTGGTGCCACTGCAAGCATAAAGGAAAACTGTTTTTAAGTTATAATACTATAATGAATGTTATTTGCTGATAATGTTAATAGCGTCTGGCGGCGCTAAAAACGCGGATCGCTCCTAGTGAATGAGTTTTTTAGTTTGCAGTTTGCTTAAGGCGGAGAAACAAAAATACCTACGACAGCTACAGAAGAGGAGAACCGTCAACATATTTTTCCCTGCTCTTTATTTACGAGATTCGAGTTGCAGTCGGAGCATTTAGATATTACTCGTAACCACGTTTTTGACCCAAATCGTAGCTACAGGAATGAAAACAAGTCAGTGGCCTGCACTAGGTATTTCTGCTACCAGTCAATGTACTGGCAGCCGACGACACTGCGTCTTGAAGGGTGAGCTTCTCTTGTGCCAACCAGCTCAAGAAGCACGTCGGCTGAGGAAACGTAATCTGCTTGTCGCTAGTCTAATTCAGGCCAAGGCTTCTGCTTCATTTCTTCGACGCACTGTTTTAACCTGTCTTAGCAAATCCCCGTCCGCCCCAGTGGTCAGCGCGGTGGTCTGCCACGGCAAGGGGCCTGGGTTCGATTCCCGTCTGGGTTGGCGAGTTTCTCCGCTTATGGACTGTGTGTTGTGTTGTCCTCATTATAGTTTCATCATCATCAGTGGAAGGCAACGGGATACCACCGCTGGAATCCCTTCCCTAGACGTTCATGCGGTGGACCTCTCTGACTAGGCTTCCCCCATGACAAGACCTGCCGTAAGACAGAACACAAAGTGAAGCAGTCCCCAATCACTTACAGCTCGCGTTTTTGCTCGTCTCCGACCAGCGAGCTTAACCTCTCCAGTAGGTGTTGCTATGATAAATAATAAATTAAGGCATATTCGTGAATTTTTTGGTGATGTCAGTTATTTGGGGGGGTGTTAATATTTTTTCCCAGTCGCATCTATCTGTCAAAATGTTGTTATGTCGATGGAAGTTTCCAAATCGCGCATCCTCTGTAGAGTCCCTATCTTCAGAGATAGAGTGTAAGATTGGTCCAATGTCAACCTACCTACTTTTCCAATCGAAATGGCGTCCTCATGGTACCAAGTCGTTCATAGCCTTCTCCCCACTAACGTTCGACTTTTTCGCACTGGATTTAGGGAGACAGACCGATGCAGTCATTACCATGAAATATATTATCGGTTGGTCGCCTGCAGATACAGGCATGGAGTTGGCTCCAGCGACAATAATGGCGTTTCTTGCCAGAATGACGGAAGCGGCAGTCTCCAGTGAGATTCTCCTGCGTCCCAATTCAGCCTTCTTTGCCAGAACGAAGAACAAAACAGCTACGTGGCTTGTCAGGCAATATGTTCATTACGTGGTGGAGAGCGGGCATCACCCAGACCCTTGTGCCTTTTACCAGTATACTGTTACGGCCCATTGGACATGGCAACGGATGCCACGCTATAGTGAGCTTTTTTGCGAATACGTTGTACCTGGTATTTAATCGTCAATGAGTTAGATGAAGTGTGGAACCCCTTTTTTGTTCGAAAGTTTCATTCTTGTTACCTGGCATTTGGTAAACGTGACCAGAAAAAAGTAAGTGTTAACTGGTATTTTTGGCAATTTCACTGTGATCGCTTTTCAGGTGTATTTTTAGGAAGTTTCTTTAATTTATGTCGCTCTGTTTGTCTTTTTTTGTTTAATTAATAAAAATAAACAAGAACCGTTTCTTTTTTAAGTGGCAGAAACCAGGTAGAATAAAGTCCAATTTTGTTTCTTTTCTTTTGAGAAGTAAGTTGTAAGATTTGGACAAAAAATAAATAAAGATAAAAAATAAAGACCAGTAGCATCATCACAGTAACAGGCGGGGAAGGGGGGGTGGGGGAGGCACCGTGGCCAGCCTCAGTATTCCACCCCTGCCCAGCTTGTCTCCACATAGCCTGAAGCCGACTGGATAATACGACTTGTACTGCTGGAACAGTGTGGGTTGCATTTCGGAAATGTCGGATCCTGTTAGATCAGCGGCATAGTGACTGTGATCCATCGATTAGTCCAACAGTGTACCTACCTCCACTGTTGAAGGTCAAAAATTAGGCTCTCAAAAGGGATTTTACTAGTTTTACTGCTGATATTTCACTCTGCTGACTGACGAGTTTGCTGACCACTGGTGTAATCTATAGGAAAATGTTACAGAAGTGCTCGGAAGGAGAGGGATATACACTCCTGGAAATGGAAAAAAGAACACATTGACACCGGTGTGTCAGACCCACCATACTTGCTCCGGACACTGCGAGAGGGCTGTACAAGCAATGATCACACGCACGGCACAGCGGACACACCAGGAACCGCGGTGTTGGCCGTCGAATGGCGCTAGCTGCGCAGCATTTGTGCACCGCCGCCGTCAGTGTCGGCCAGTTTGCCGTGGCATACGGAGCTCCATCGCAGTCTTTAACACTGGTAGCATGCCGCGACAGCGTGGACGTGAACCGTATGTGCAGTTGACAGACTTTGAGCGAGGGCATATAGTGGGCATGCGGGAGGCCGGGTGGACGTACCGCCGAATTGCTCAACACGTGGGGCGTGAGGTCTCCACAGTACATCGATGTTGTCGCCAGTGGTCGGCGGAAGGTGCACGTGCCCGTCGACCTGGGACCGGACCGCAGCGACGCACGGATGCACGCCAAGACCGTAGGATCCTACGCAGTGCCGTAGGGGATCGCACCGCCACTTCCCAGCAAATTAGGGACACTGTTGCTCCTGGGGTATCGGCGAGGACCATTCGCAACCGTCTCCATGAAGCTGGGCTACGGTCCCGCACACCGTTAGGCCGTCTTCCGCTCACGCCCCAACATCGTGCAGCCCGCCTCCAGTGGTGTCGCGACAGGCGTGAATGGAGGGACGAATGGAGACGTGTCGTCTTCAGCGATGAGAGTCGCTTCTGCCTTGGTGCCAATGATGGTCGTATGCGTATTTGGCGCCGTGCAGGTGAGCGCCACAATCAAGACTGCATATGACCGAGGCACACAGGGCCAACACCCGGCATCATGGTGTGGGGAGCGATCTCCTACACTGGCCGTACACCACTGGTGATCGTCGAGGGGACACTGAATAGTGCACGGTACATCCAAACCGTCATCGAACCCATCGTTCTACCATTCCTAGACCGGCAACGGAACTTGCTGTTCCAACAGGACAATGCACATCCGCATGTATCCCGTGCCACCCAACGTGCTCTAGAAGGTGTAAGTCAACTACCCTGGCCAGCAAGATCTCCGGGTCTGTCCCCCATTGAGCATGTTTGGGACTGGATGAAGCGTCGTCTCACGCGGTCTGCACGTCCAGCACGAACGCTGCTCCAACTGAGGCGCCAGGTGGAAATGGCATGGCAAACCGTTCCACAGGACTACATCCAGCATCTCTACGATCGTCTCCATGGGAGAATAGCAGCCTGCATTGCTGCGAAAGGTGGATATACACTGTACTAGTGCCGACATTGTGCATGCTCTGTTGCCTGTGTCTACGTGCCTGTGGTTCTGTCAGTGTGATCATGTGATGTATCTGACCCCAGGAATGTGTCAATAAAGTTTCCCCTTCCTGGGACAATGAATTCACGGTGTTCTTATTTCAATTTCCAGGAGTGTAGTTCCCGCTAAACCATATTGGGTAAATTTAGAGTACGTTTATTCGAAGACATGTTTGCGACCATTACGCTGCCACCAATTCCCAGGCCCTCGTGTTCCCCCAACCTAACAACGCAAGGCCTTCATTTATGGGGGCGTTTTAAAGCACGTGTGTATCGAACAAGAGTTCAAACTGTAGTCTTCTTGCCCGTATTGTGGAACGCCCTCAAACGGCGACGAATACTGCACGGATGCATCAGCGCATCCCAGTTTCAGTGTGAAGGCGGTCTGATACAAGTAAAAGTTCTAACGGAGGTTCTTTTTAACGTTTCATGTGATACAGAGTCTCGAGATGTGTGCTTACACTTAGTAATTCTGTACATTTAGCGTGATTTGAGTAGTACAGACGGTTTTGGTAAATGAATTCTAACATTTATTACAAATGTGTTCTGAAAATTGTCCATATCTTTGTTGTGCTCTGCATGTAACACATCTGAGAATATTCATCTTACATGAGAATATATAAGGTTGTACAATTACGAAAAGTTTGTGATGTCTTGAAATGTTACTAGAAGTGCGCCATTTTGCAGAAAGTAGAATCTAAACTAAAGAATTGATCTGCAAAAAAGAACTTTTTCGAGGAAGGCCTCGCAGCAAGGCCCGAAAAGACTCCAAGGAGGCCCACGCCTTTCTGTGCGGAACCAGAGCAAACAGCATACGTATCCGGTCTACCAGACACCCGAATCCAGGTCAGGAATCCGAAGGCCACGTAAAAAAGCTGCAGTCCATTCTGCGGCGGGTCTTGCCTTCACACACAGTCGGAATTAGTCAAACGCTAGTGACGTGGTTTGTTGTGGTACCACTCTCAAGAAACAGTCTGTTTTGCCACAGTGTACACTCGAGTTATATTTGTAGAGGCATCCAAGTAGTAACGTAGGTCTCACTTACGCATATTATGGGCTGGTATCATCTACGGCTGTCGGATGCATCTGACGTCTATCGGGAGTAATTTGACGGACGTGCAGAATCGAAATAGAATTCTCCAACCTAGCCGACTGATCGTACCTGTAGTCAAGCAATTGGCGATGGTTTTGTTTTGTACGAGCACGCCCTGCCTATCTCATAGGCGTCTTAATCTAGGATGCGGGAATCAACAGAACGGAACAACCTGCGGTGTCTCTTAACATGACTCGTATTGAGTGTGCCTGGGACTAGCTGAAAGTTGCAGTGCTACGTTACATGCACTGTCATCGAATATGGGGTCTCTAGGACCTACTTTCTCGGATAGCTAGAAAACGTTCAAACAAATCATGGTAATTAGTTTTATTACAAAATGAAATTTACAGTGCAAGGCTCTCTTCATTTTCCTTATTGTTTTCTTTTTCTTTCACGTAAAGTTTCTTGTACACCATCTAATCAAAAGTATCCGGACAACTATTAGAGGACAATAATATGTGGTGTATCCACTCTCCACCTTTATGACGGCTTGTACTGTGTTCAGGACACGTTAATTGATGTGTCAGAATTTCTGTGGAGGAATGACCGCACTCTCTTCCTCGAGAGCCGAAACCGGAGATGGTATTGATGTTGGACATTGGGGTCATGAGCGAAGTGAGCGTTCTAACTAATCCCAAAGGCGTTCCACTGGATTCAGGCCGGGACTCTGGGAGGCCAGTCGATTTCAGGGATGTTGTTTTCCACAAAGCAGTACGCCGCAGATGATGCTTTTGACAGCGTGTACTGTCATGCTGAAACAATAATCGTTTCCAGTCTGTTCCTCTACCTCTATTGTGCCAATTACACAATGCCTTAAAATGTGTCCATTCCCTTCCGCATTTAGCTTATGTTCTTGACAGCAATAAGGGAAACACAGCATAACCACGGAAACACCCTGGAACTGTAACACCACTTCTCCGTACTTCAACTGTTGGCGCTAATGATGGCAAGTAACGTTTTCGAGACATTCGCCAAACTCAAACCCTTCCGACGAATTACAAATAATTTGTTTTCAGTCTTTACGCCACCTCAGGTGTCTCTTAGCATTGAGTACAGAAATGTGTGGCTCAGGAGGAACTGCTCTATCACTGTAGGCCTACCCCATTCTTTTTCTTCTCCCTGTGCGAGCTGGACTCCTGGTAGCACTTTGTAACTCACGAGAGTTTCCTTCCGCTGATTTCATACGATGTTTTACAGCCCCCCTCTGAAAGGCTCAATGGTGTCTGTCCGTTAGTGCATGCCTTGTGTTGGTATAGCTGCCGGCCGCTGTAACCGAGCGGTTCTAGGCGCTTCAATCCGGAATAACGCCGCTGCTTACGGTCGCAGGTTCGAATCCTGCCTTTGGCATGGATGTGTGTGATGTCCTTAGGTTAGTTAGGTTTACGTAGTTCTAAGTCTAGGGGACTGATACCTCAGGTGTTAAGTCCCATAGTGCTTAGAGCCATTTGAACCATTTGGTATAGCTGTGGTTGTTTTTTTTTCCAGTTTCCACTTCACAATCACATCACCAACAGCCTTCTTGGGCAGCTTTAAAAGGATTGAAATATATTGGTAGGTCCACCTCTCGTGGCATCTCGAGATCTATTCTTCATTACAAAGAGGTGTCTGGATACTTCTGGTCGGATAGTGTACATCGTGCGGCTAATAAAAGTGGTCCGGACGAGTGGATACGTTTGGACGTGAATGTATGCATACAACCACACTCTGTGACGTGCACAGCATGTGTACGCTCGCCTCGTGAGCCACACCGCTTCAAAGCACAGTGCGGGCTGTGTCATTTGTCAGTGTGAGTGGAGCAGTGTAAAGGGCACGATACTCACAGAGGAGCAGAGGGTGTTCGTTGTGAAAAGTTAGGCGACAACAAAATTGTGGAAGTCGTGTGGTTAGTTGTTTGCTGAGAAGTTTAATGGTGTCGAAGAGTGCCATGCAACCCTTGCTCCGAAGATGGCGTCAGACGGGATATGAGTTGAACAAGTCAAGAAACAATCCGAAACATGCCCGCGCACCAGAAACTGCGGCTGCAGCTCACCAGAAAATGCTTCAGAGTCCTATAGGATCAACCTGACGCCTGTCGCAAGAGGGCGTCATATCACATCGATCATGAGGACGAGTACTCCACCTGGACCTGCACAGGCATCCCTACCGAGTGTGTGATGTTCATGCATTAAAACCAGCAGATGCCCCACGGAGCCTCCAGTTTTGTGAGTGGCTGTTCACTGAGATAACAATGAATGGCTTTGAAGTGGATCTGTTCTTTATGTCTGATGAAGCCTGGTTTCACCTGAATGATTATTTCAACTCACAGAATCACAGCTTCTGGGCAGCGGAGAACCCGCATGACTTCCACGAAACACCATTGCATAATAAGAAGGTTGGGGTTTGGTGTGCAGTGTCTGCTCGCCGCATTATTGCTCCCATCTTCTTTCGTCAGGCGCTCAGTTCCGCGCGTTACATTGCCATCATTTGGAAACATTTTTGGCAATATTAACGGTGGAGGAAAGGACCTACAGGCACATTTGCACAATCTTCATGTCTGATAGAGTTGTTAGCGGAAGTCGGTCTGGTCGCGGGCCTAGCTGGCCACCCAGGTCCTTGATCAATCAGTGTGCTATTGCCTTTTCTGGGGAGCCCTCAAGTCTAAGGTATATCGCAACAGCCAGCAAAGTTTCCAAGAACTACAGCAGAACATTTCAGATAAGATTGCAGCAATTCCAGCAGTCTAGCTTTGATCCGCCTTCAGCAGCTTGCTGAAAAGGGCTTAAAAGGCCAAGAGATTAATGTTGCTCAGTTTCAACATCTGCTATAGTCAGGTTAGTACTGTATTTCCTTCCCTCTTCTGTGTGTCTTTGTATGCTGGAACGCTATTCTCCGGGTCACTTTTATTTGCCCCATTATATACCGGGTGTTTACTTAATATCATCTCTGACCCCGGTAGCTGAATGGTCAGCGTGACGGATTGTCATTCCTCTAGGGCCCGGTTCGATTCCCGGCTGGGTCGGGGAATTTTCTCCGCCCAGGGAATGGGTGTTGTGCTGCCCTCATCATCATCCTATCATCCTCATCGACTGCAGGTCGCCGAAGTGGCGTCAAATTGAAAGACCGGCACCTGGCGAACGGTCTGCCCGACGGGGGGGCCCTGACCATACGATTAAATTAAAAAACTTACGATAGTGAAAAATTTAACAGGACGTAAAGGATGCTCCACTGAACAATTTGAGATGGGGAAACTGTGGTCTGAGAAGCCAGCCATGCCTGAGGCAGGATTCGAACCTGCGACCGTAGCGGTCGCGCGGTTCCAGACTGAAGCGCCTAGAACCGCTCGGCCACACTGGCCGGCGCTTAACGAGATAATAGGAATAAAATCACAGTACTGTGTACTTTTTTATTTACATTAGTAAACTGCAGGTACCATCACTGACAAAGTGAACATACCATTTGCACTATATCTTACAAAATGTGCTGAAACTGATGGCCATCAACCTCAATGCAAGCATGACATCAGCGAACAAGATTCTGACGCACCCTGATAAATATCCCTGGCGAGTATCGAATCACATCACAGGCAGCTACAGTTCTGGCAACTAATTCCATCTCCGTATACACTGCTGTCTCATACACGAGGACTTCAGTTATCGGCATAGGAAATAATCAAGGGGATTCAGGACAGGAGACCTTCCAGGCCATGGAATAGGGCCTCCCCTTCCAATCCAGCGAACAGGAAGTAATTCCTAATAATCAAGCTCGTCATCCGTGTTTCCTTGCAGAAAATAAAGGATGTACACGTAAATAAACAGCACAGTAAGTGTAAACTTGTACACGTGTTAGTTGTAAATAAGCTGGAAAACAATGATGCCAGACAAAGCGGTAGACAAGTTTACTTCCGTATATCCTTAAGCTGGCTTCTTCGCCCCTAAGTTCCCTACCTCAAATTGTTCACTGGAGCATTTTGTATGTCCTGTTACATTTTTGCACGCTCTTACGGAAACATTGTGTATATGCAATTTCATAAGGCTAATTTCTCCATTCACTGCTGTACTTGAATCTAAGCACGCAGACGTGCAGCTGGTGCAAAACGTCTATTGCACAGTATATTTTCTAATTACAAAATCTGGAGCATCAGTCTCGTTTCTTTGTCAATTTCCTTGTACGCAACGTTTTTCGGCACAAGAACACCTCTCCAAAAATCTTTTCGTCCATTAGCATTGAGATGATCGACTTTGATGAAACTTTGAGTGATACAATTCAAGATCGGAAAACAGACGCCACTTCAAATAGTTACTTAAATCACACCGGCAACTTCATTTGTTTTTAGTCAGCTGCAAGTGCAGACTGTCAGAATCGCATTGATGACCGTCAGTATAAGCTCTTGAAAGTGTATCTCGATATTTTGCAGCTGTCTTACGCAGCAGTGTCGGTACGACTGGAAGCGAACGTCTCCCAAACGCCTACATCTAGCGTCCGCTACGCTTTCTCCACTCTCACGCGTTACTCCTGCGCCTCCCGCCGTTCAGCTGTTTAACGGTGACCCTGTTTAACGTGCTCGCGCACGGCAGTACCGAAATGTGCACACGACTACTGAGGCGATACGCTTGTGGGTGACGCTGCCTTGGCCACGTTACCAGTTCACGCGCCGGTCCCACAGTGTTGAAGCTGCAAGGTCGTTCGCGGAACGCTGCAACGAGTCACCCGACTTGTTTCGTAACGCAGCGCATTTCGCAGACGTGGCTCGGACACAATGCCAAGACCGCAGACCTTGCGTTGCTCCTTTTCTAGCCAGTGTTGTATTTTTCCACCTCATGTTCTACTGACAGAGCTTCCAAGGAACTGTTTCCGTTTTCCGAGGAATCGCCTTAGATATGGTGTTCACAAAATTACTTAAGCAGTAGAACTACGCGCGTTCCAAGGAGCTCTTAAGATAACACGTTGAGTTCCCCAGAGCTGCTTCCATTTTCCGAGGAATCGTCTTATTTTTCCTCGTGGTGGAGTTCACAAAATTACGCATGCAGTAGAACTATGCGCGTTCCAAGGAGCTCTTAAGATAACACGTTTCTAGTGCACAGCTGACGCATTTATAGAACAGGCAGGTGAAGATCAGAAATATTCGAAAGAATCTAGTACTGAGTAAGAATACTGTCTTGCGAGGAATCGTTTTATTTTTCCTCGTGGTGGAGTTCACAAAATGGTTCAAATGGCTCTGAGCACTATGGGACTTAACTTGTAAGGTCATCAGTCCCCTACAACTTAGAACTAATTAAACCTAACTAACCTAAGGACATCACACACATCCATGCCCGAGGCAGGATTCGAACCTGCGACCGTAGCGGTCACGCGGTTCCAGACTGTAGCGCCTTTAACCGCTTGGCCACACCGGCCGGCTGGAGTTCACAAAATTACTATGCCCGTTCCAAGGAGCTCTTAAGATAACACGTTTCTAGTGCACAGCTGACGCATTTATAGAACAGGCAGGTGAAGATCAGAAATATTCGAAAGAATCTAGTACTGAGTAAGAATACTGTCTTGTAGACGAATTTCACTTACGAAATGTTCCTGGGTTATCTGCCGAGTGGCACTGTTGTCTTCAAGCAATGTTTCAACAAATTTCCTACTCGGCGTCTTCCGACGCTTGAAGATGACGCGCAGGAATCTCGTTGAAACGTTGCTGCCACACACTGTTGATAACCTGAGAAGATTTAGTCAGTACATTATGTGTTGCTTATTCTTAAGCAACGTAATTATTACTATTAGATAGTAGTAGTAGTAGTAGTAGTAGTAGTAGTAGTAGTACTGCTTTTACTCGCCGGTGGGTCACGTTGACAAGGACATTGGACATGTCATGGTATTACACATGAAAAGGAAAGAAAAAAAAAACATAATTCGTATACACAAGCATTTACATACTTACAGGTCCCGTTTGTCAAGTATGCAACAGCCGTGGCTTTATTCGCAGTAACCGTCCCGGCGTGTGCCTGAAGTAACTTAGGGCGGCCTCGGACCACCAAAATCAATATGGACGGATGCGGATTACAGTCCCCTTCCTTCTAGTGTGCGTACTGTTTTGTTTATACATTCTTGCGAAAAAGTTGTTTCATAATCTAAAAACTAGTGTTGCATTGTTCATTCCATTCTCAGCACCAATCACTGCACATACCCATACGATAATGTTTAGTCTCCGTTTTATTTTCCGCAACTTTCCATTTCCAGAAAAACTGAGTCGGCGTCCTTCGGTAATGAGTGACACGTTGAGCTCACAGAGAGGCCAAGATGTCAGTCTCATCCACTACGAAACCTTGGTGTAACGTTTTCCAGAAAAAGAAACATTGTTGAGCGGAAGTAGTAATTCATCCCTCTACAGAATATACTTCTTAACAGTTATTTTTAACTGCCTTTTTTAAATAAATCGGATTATTAATCACTTTTATTTCCAAATGATAGTTAAGTGTCCCGTTCTTCCTTGATAAATTTGAGTTCATTCTGGATGTTGTTCCATGGTCAGTGATAGAGCTGTCTGTGCAGTAATTATTAAGATTTTTTATGCGTAACTGATTGATGAATGTACCGTGTAGTGCCTGAAAATCGCCAATAATTTGAACAAGTCTATACAATGAGATCGGTTACTATTTTTGATTATTATCTAATGGTAATTTTAAATATCTTCACAACTGGTTTCATATTTTGTGCATTTGTTTGCAAAAAGAATTCTGTAGCCAAGAATTTTGGGTATGAACCAATAATACTGTTTGTAACTAAAACGCAGTGGTTGCTGCTCAATGATGACAGAACTCTTAAGGGCATTTTTATACATTAATATGTTTTTGTTATGACACACGTTTCGCGGAGAGTTAGCCTCATTTGAGCTTATTGTTACATCTGCTCTTTGTGTTACATGTGCTAGGTTTGACTGGAACCTGTTGTTAACTGCACCTCTTATCCCTAGCGCTTTTAGCGTCTTTAGTAGAATTTTATTGCTAATAGTAACATAAACGTTGAACAGATCTAAAAATATGTCTGTGATACATTCATCCTAGGATAGAGCATCAACTACAATTTTTATAAATCCTCCTACGCCTGATCCTTTTTTTCTGCTACTTTGCATACTAAATTGTGAGATTTTAGAAGGTTGCATTAACCAAGAATTTCGTTAATCTTTCATAGTTGGTTCTAATATTTTAGTGAGTGATGACACCAGAGAAATGGGCGTGGACTCAGTACGGCTCAACTCGTTTCTGTTTTAGATAATCTCGAAGCTTTTCTGATGCGTACGATTCGTTGAATTTGTTAAGGAAGCTCGTATCCATTGTTTCAAAACACAGACTGGTACTTCACCCAAAACTGCTACAAGAATCATAAAAGAAGGTTGTATACATCAAAGAAGCCTGGAGATACTGACAGATTTCAGATAGATTATATAATGGTAAGACAGAGATTTATGAACCAGGTTTTAAGTTGTAAGACATTTCCAGGAGCCGATGTGGACTCTGACCACAATCTATTGGTTATTATCTGTAGATTAAAACTGAAGAAACTGCAAAAAGGTGGGAATTTAAGGAGATGGGACCTGGATAAACTGACTAAACCAGAGGTTGTACAGAGTTTCAGGGAGAGCATAAGGGAACAATTGACAGGAATGGGGGAATGAAATACAGTAGAAGAAGAATGGGTAGCTCTGAGGGATGAAGTAGTGAAGGCAGCAGAGGATCAAGTAGGTAAAAAGACGAGGGTTAGTAGAAATCCTTGGGTAACAGAAGATATATTGAATTTAATTGATGAAAGGAGAAAATATAAAAATGCAGTACATGAAGCAGGCAAAAAGGAATATAAACGTCTCAAAAATGAGATCGACAGGAACTGCAAAATTGCTAAGCAGGGATGGCTAGAGGATAAATGTAAGGATGTAGAGGTTTACCTCACTAGGGGTAAGATAGATACTGCCTACAGGAAAATTAAGAGACCTTTGGAGATAGGAGAACCATTTGTATGAATATCAAGAGCTCAGATGGAAACCCAGTTCTAAGCAAAGAAGGGAAAGCAGAAAGGTGGAAGGAGTATATAGAGGGTCTATACAAGGGCGATGTACTTGAGGACAATATTATGGAAATGGAAGAGGATGTAGATGAAAATGAAATGGGAGATATGATACTGCGTGAAGAGTTTGACAGAGCACTGAAAGACCTGAGTCGAAACAAGGTCCCGGGAGTAGACAACATTCCATTAGAACTACTGACAGCCTTGGGAGAGCCAGTCCTGCCAAAACTCTACCATCTGGTGAGCAAGATGTATGAGACAGGCGAAATACCCTCAGACTTCAAGAAGAATATAATAATTCCAATCCCAAAGAAAGCAGGTTTTGACAGATGCGAAAATTACCGAACTATCAGTTTAATAAGTCATGGCTGCAAAATACTAACGCGAATTCTTTACAGACGAATGGAAAAACTAGTAGAAGCCGATCTTGGGGAAGATCAGTTTGGATACCGTAGAAATATTGGAACACGTGAGGCAATACTGACCCTACGGCTTATCTTAGAAGCTAGATTAAGGAAAGGGAAACCTACGTTTCTAGCATTTGTAGACTTAGAGAAAGCTTTTGACAATGTTGACTGGAATACTCTCTTTCAAATTCTGAAGGTGGCAGGGGTAAAATACAGGGATCTAAAAGCTATTTACAATTTGTATAGAAACCAAATTGCAGTTATAAGAGTTGAGGGGCATGAAAGGGAAGCAGTGGTTGGGAAGGGAGTGAGACAGGGTTGTAGCCTCTCCCCGATGTTATTCAATCTGTATATCGAGCAAGCAGTGAAGGGAACAAAAGAAAAATTCGGAGTAGGTATTAAAATCGATGGAAAAGAAATAAAAACGTTGAGGTTCGCCGATGACATTGTAGTTCTGTCAGAGACAGCAAAGGACTTGGAAGAGCAGTTGAACGGAATGGATAGTGTCTTGAAGGGAGAATGTAAGATGAACATCAACAAAAGCAAAACGAGGATAATGGAATGTAGTCGAATTAAGTCGGGTGATGTTGAGGGTATTAGATTAGGAAATGAGACAAAGTAGTAAAGTAGTTTTGCTATTTGGGGAGCAAAATAACTGATGATGGTCGAAGTAGAGAGGATATAAAATGTAGACTGGCAATGGCAAGGAAAGCGTTTCTGAAGAAGAAAAATTTGTTAACATCGAGTATAGATTTAAGTGTCAGGAAGTCGTTTCCCAAAGTATTTGTATGGAGTGTAGCCATGTATGGAAGTGAAACATGGACGATAAATAGTTTGGACAAGAAGAGAATAGAAGCTTTCGAAATGTGGTGCTACAGAAGAATGCTGAAGATTAGATGGGTAGATCACATAACTAATGAGGAGGTGTTGAATAGGACTGGGGAGAAGAGGAGTTTGTGGCACAACTTGACAAGAAGAAGGGATCGGTTGGTAGGACATGTTCTGAGGCATCAAGGGATCACCAATTTAGTATTGAAGGGCAGCGTGGAGAGTAAAAATCGTAGAGGAAGACCAAGAGATGAATACACCAAGCAGATTCAGAAGGATATAGGTTGCAGTAGGTACTGGGAGATGAAGAAGCTTGCGCAGGATAGAGTAGCATGGATAGCTGCATCAAACCAGTCTGAGGACTGAAGACCACAACAACAACAACAACAGAATATACTTCTTAACAGTTATTTTTAACTGCCTTTTTTAAATAAATCTGTTTTATTAAGCTCTTTTATTTCAAAATGCTAATTAAGTGTCCCGTTCTCCCTTGATAAATTTGAGTTCAGTCTGGATGTTCTTCCATGGTCACTGACAGATCTGTCTCTGCAGTAATTATTAAGATTTTTTTGTGCATAACTGATAGATGAATGTACCATATAGTGCCTGAAAATCGCCAATAATTTGAACACGTCTATACAATAAGCTCGATTACTGTTTTTGATTATTATCTTATAGTAATTTTCAATATCTTCACAACTGTTTTCATATTTTGTGCATTTGTTTGCAAAGAGAATTCTATACCCAAGAATTTTGGCTATGAACGAATAATACTGTATGTAACTAAAAGGCACTGGTTGCTGCTCATTACTGACAGAACTCTAAGGGCATCTTTATACATTAATATGTTTTCGTTCTGACATGCGTTTCGCGCCAATAATTTGAACACGTCTATACAATGAGATCGATTACTATTTTTGATTATTATCTTTGGTAATTTTCAATATCTACACAACTGTTTTCATATTTTGTGCATTTGTTTGCAAAGAGAATTCTATACCCAAGAATTCTGGATGTGAACGAATAATACTGTATGTAACTAAAAGGCACTGGTTGCTGCTCATTGCTGACAGAACTCTAAGGGTATTTTTATACATTAATATGTTTTTGTTCTGACATGCGTTTCGCGGAGATTTAGCCTCATTTGAGCTTATTGCTAATCTGCCCTTTGTATTACAAGTGCGAGGTTTGACTGGAACCTGTCGTTAACTGCACCTCTTATTCCTACCGCTTGTAGCGTCTTTAGTAGAATTTTATTGCTAATAGTAACATAAACGTTGAACAGATCTAAAAATATGTCTGTGACACATTCATCCTATGATGAACTAACACTTTTATAAATCCTACTATGCCTGATCCTTTTCTTCTGATACTTTGGATACTAAATTGTGAGACCTTAGAAGGTTGCATTTATCCATGAAATTCGTTAATCTGTCTTTCATAGTTGGTTCGAATATTTTAGTGAGTGATGACAGCAGAGAAATGGGCCTGGACTCGGTACGGCTCAACTTTTGCCTGTTTTAGATAATCTTGAAGCTTTTCTGATGAGTACGATTCGTTGAATTTGTTTGTTAAGGAATTTTGCATCCATTGTTGCAGTACACAGATTGGTACTTCATCTAAAACTGCTGACTTTATTTTTTTAGTTTTTATGTCTTTTTCATGACTTCATTTTCTGTTGTTGATAACAGCATGATTGTACTTAGTTCACAATTATTTACAGGTGTAAATATTCATTCTGTATACATTCTTAGCCTTTAGCTCATGGCGCTACTGTGATTTGGCGAAGCAGAGATACAAGCACACTTGCAGGCTCTCTGAGTCCATTTCGCCAACTATCCTGTGAAAATCCTACATGGAAATTTTTACCAATTAAACCTTTTTTATCTCCCTTACTTGCAATCAAAAATGATTTATAGAGCTGAACTTCATGACATGATTTATAGCATGTATAACATTAATGGCCAGTTTCAGCTTGTTGCCAGGTTCGACTTATTGTCGTGGATTCCACGTCTTCCTTGGGACGGGAACGTAAATGTGCGAGTGGATTTTACCTGAGTTTTGGCTCGTCAGGTTTTGTGTAGCGGCCAATAGTACACTGCTGTAGAACAGCTCGCTTTATGATGATCAAAAGTTCACAATGCCCCAGCAAACTCGTTTGCTGTGTTCTAATTATAGCTATGTAGCGGGAACGAATTCGTTTAAATTGTTCTTATTTATTTAATTGCATCAGTTTATTATTGCCACTGTATGCGGCTCGTGGTCTTGCGTTAGCGTTCTCGCTTCCCGCGCATGGGGTCCCGGGTTCGATTCCCGGTGGGGTCGGGGATTTTCTCCGCCTCGAGATGACTGGGTGTTGTGTGTCTTTCATCATCATATCATCCTCATTCACTCGCAAGAACTTGCGGAGCGGCGCCCGAACCGCCCCGCGAGGAGTCTCCCAGCCACCAATGCCATACGCTCATTCACTCATTATTGGCACTAATTATTTCAGTCACTAGAGCAGCGCCAGTTTACCAGGCAAACTTAAGGTCTCACTTACAATTTTCGGAAACAATTTCAGACTGTTCAATTGTCTGGCCACACTTCGCAATACAACTTTACTACTCCCGTACATTGCCACTGGTAAAAGTATTCCAAGCCTAGATAAACTCACTGAATGCTCGTAGCTCATACGGTTTGACCACATGTAAATCTTCTAAATCGCGATGTACACTCGAGGAAAAAAAACAAACAAACAAAAATCCAGAAACTTATACAGTCCAGGAGAGTCATCTACTTCTAAGATCAGAACGTCTTGACTCCTCCGAATCACTGACGGAAGTCCCCTAATAACGAAAACACGGCTCCTTCTAAAACGGAAATGTCTATAGTCTTTTGAATCCACGACCCAAGTCCCTTCCATCACTCCCCAGATACACTTTCCGTATCCTCACCACACCCTTCAGTTTGTCTGCTATTGGCTGCCGCCTCCGTGCTTCCCCCACCACGTCACTTGGTCGCCGTGTCATGCAATAAGACACAAACTAGCGCAACTGTGAAACAATTGGCCAACCGTAACAACTGTAACGAAACAAAAGTTGGATATTAAGTTGCACTTAAATGCTGATTTTAATGATACCAGACACTATATATTTACTAGATCTAGTTCAAATGGTTCAAATGGCTCTGAGCACTATGGGACTTAACATCTAAGGTCATCAGTTCCCTAGACTTAGAACTACTTAAACCAAACTAACCTAAGGACATGACACACATTCATGCCCGAGGCAGGATTCGAACCTTCGACCGTAGCAGCAGCGCTGTTCCGGACTGAAGCGCCTAGAAGCGCTCGGCCACAGCGGCCGGCCTTGATGTAGTCTCTCATAAAATTTTAGTTATCTTGAACAGTTTCATTAACATGTACTAATTTAGTCGTTGAATTAAATAGTAAGTGTTGTGTACATTTTACTGATACGCGGTGCTATTTTGTGTCGATTTAACACGAAAGTTGATTAAAACAAAAAAAGAAACAGCCAGTGTAAGGCAGTGTGCGCCTACATTACATAAACTTTCCTGTGACGTCTCGCTCAAGCAGTGGTAACAGTACAGACGACAGTTCATTGTGAAGCTTCGCAAGACAGCCGTCCTCTCTGAGGCGTTTAACAAATTCACATATGCCCCTCTGTCGACCCTTTTAAAAGTGCGTCTACACTAGGACAACGAAGACCAACCAACTGGCCCAGATTTTCTTGGTGTGAACGGGTGGCAATTCGGAGCCAACGAAACGGTTGATAGTAACATCAAGGCGTTCGCGGTGGAGTTGCTTCAGTAGTGATCTGCTGTCTGTTGAACGCGTGTATGTTTATTGTGTTTAAAAACGCTGGAGTACACAATGCAACACGAAGACGGCATTATAGCTGGTTGTGTTTGATCGTGAATGGGAGTGTTTATGGGACCCTACGATCCACAATTATAAAAATAAATTGAAAAGATTAGACGCATGGAGGTCAATAAGAGGGCTGTTATAGCTCAGAGTGACCATTACACGCTCTACAGTGGTTGTAGCTCACGTAAAAGAGTTGTCACCTTTGTAAATTTTAGCTCCTGCACTATTCTAGAGACATCGTCTGTCAGTGTCTTTTCTACTTCTTCTTTTCCCGATGATTAGTTTCTTGTACTAAAATAAATACTGCGACGACTGCTAAATCCTCGCCTTTTCTCGTAATATAAGTCGGCGACGTTCTAATTAAATCGATACTTTGTAAAAAGAACAAACTGGGATGAAACTCGACAAGTTATTAGAGCCAACTGCGATTCTGTATGCCTGAATGCATTGGCCCCAACGCTTGGATGGTTGAGGCTGAGAGGCTGAAACCCAATACGTTGACGGCCAACGTTCGGACGAACCCAGCGGCTGCCCATCATTGGCCTAGTGCGTGCGCGCCTCGAAGATACGCACCTTGGAGCCGCCTGCGCAGCCTGTGGCATATAACTCATGCAGTCAGTTTTGGTCGCAGTGCAATCAAAGCATCTGCCGGTTTCCATTCCCACAAGTTCAAAAGCGGTCGACTAGCGCCTGCCTATGAAAAGAAATAATGTCCTTTCCTATTGTCTTTTTAAGACACACATCGCCTTCGCATCAGTACCGTCTCTAGAGTAACAGGACGAGCCTTTTAACTCAGGACCGCATCAAAATCTCTACAGTATTTCCTAAAAGTCCCATAAATGTTCGATGGGATTCTCGATGGGCAGTCTGGGTGGCCACATCCTTCCCGCAAACTGTACAGAATTTTGTTCTAACCAGTCGTGAACAACTGTGGCCAGGTGACATGTCGCATCGTTGTTTGGGAACATGAAGTCCATGAATGGCAGCAAATGATCTCCAAGTAACCTAAGATAGCAATTCACAGTCAATGATCGGTTCAGTTGGGCCAGAAGACTCAATCCATTCCACGTAACCAAGGCCATACCATTATCGAGCCGTCACCGGAATGCACAGTGCCTTGTTGACAATTTGGGTCCACGGCTTCGTGGGCTCTGCGCCACTCTTGAACCCTACCATCAGCTCCTACCAACTGAAATCGAAACTCATCTTGTAACGCCTACGCTCGGGCGTACGTTAACTCTTTAAAGCCTGTACTATGGTAAGTTGACGGGCTTCACCTTATAAGAAAGGATTTTAGTAAATATGTTGACCGCGTGTACCTGAATGGAGGCAAAATCAGACTTACGCTCACTCAGTAACAACAATGATACGTCAGGCAAGTCTAAAGTGCCACTACACGTTAGGACGGGCAAGAAATATACACAGCAGATGCTACCAATTGTTAATAATACGGCCGCCAGCCTAATTAGGCATTAACTGAGTTTCTTCCTTGTACAAGTGGATGTACGTACAAGCATAACAACACGTAGTAATACTGCATTATATGGTAAATTTTAGAACCAGAAAAATCTACTGAACTAATATTTTCACTTTCTGTACTAATTTGGATAAGCTATAAATACACAACATTACACTATAATGATTACTACAAACTGCGTTTTGTCTATTGATCCGACTGAAATCGGGCATAGGTTACCCTAGAAATAGCACTTTTGAAACACACATACAATGTCAATTTTAAGAAGGATAAAACACTGATAAATTTAGGTTTTATATTGACTTTAACTTTGCTGGTCAAATCAGTTCAGTACACTTCAGAATTCAAATGAATAGAAAAGAAAAAAGGGGTGGGGATACCCTGAAACTATTATGATCACTGTAGTGAAAGTTTGATTATTGGGAGCATTAAGCATTCAAGATTTCCAAAATATGATTTACCATTCTTTTTGTCCTATTTCCTGCTCATTTAACTACCGTTATTTTTGTCTCAATTTAAATAAACTTCATTACTAAACCAATTTCAACATTATCTTCCAACTTTGTCATACCTATATTATTCGTCCAATATTCATTAACAACAAAGTTCTTTAAACATCATTTTAACATTGATAGGTCTGCAGGTAATTATTATTAACATAAACTTTAACTCATTATCTTGGGATACTCGGATTGCACAACATGTGGAAAGGACCCTGTCTAGGTTAGTTGTGAGGATAATTAATTGATAGGACAGTTCTGGTAAAATTTAAGTTGTTATTGAACAGTATGTAGCAAAGTGACACTGGTCCACACGAATACAGTACTGAAAGTTTCAACCTGTTCGTATCGATGAGGCGGTCGGCAGGCGGCGAGATGGCGAGGCACAAAGCACACGTGCAATTACAGCAATGGCTCATGAAATATCGGCACTTTACTTCTTCATGGCGTCGCAATGCTTTTCCATTTAGTGCCTATGGAATATTGTCATGCTGTATAGACGTCGGAAACAGTGCATCCGAGGCTCAACGAAACCACTTTTTCCAGGAGAGCCTCCTCGATCCAGCACGTGTTTCTCAGATCGATGCCCAACTCCGACTACTACTGCTGAGCCCGTTATGCCGTACCGCGCCAGTGTGCATTTTCCCGCGCTCGCCTGCCTCCACCTTTTACTGCTCCCCTACAGACAGGGTATTCACCAAAGGTTTTACATTCCACATATTCTAATACATTGCCTACGTATGGACCAGGCGTACAATTACAACTTTCACATCTTACAATAGTTTCAACCTTAGTTCCACTTCCCTTCGATTACAACATTACTTGAAATTGAACATAAACATTAAGATTCACATCGAAAATTGTTTACAGTTGCTTTAACATAATGGTATGAAACAAAAAAGAAATGAAATCAGAACATCGATTAGGCTAATTTATTGAAATTCAGGGGAAAAATTTATTATAAATACAATAGTATAGTGTTATTGTTGTTACAATCTGACCAGTCTAAGGTTTTCCAGTAGTCTAGGGTCCAACCGATAAGGTAACGAGCCCAGTAGAGGCGCTATAGGCAATGACGTTCTGTTACCAAAGGCGCTCGTATCGTTCGACTGCTGCCATAGCCCATTAACGCCAAATTTCGTCGCACTGTGCTAACTGATACGTTCGTCGTACGTCCCACATCGATTTCAGCTGTTATTTCACGCAGTGTTGATTGTCTGTTAGCACTGACAACTCTACGCAAACGCTGCTGCTCTCGATCGTAAGTGCAAGCTGTCGGGCACTGTGTCTGTGGTGAGACCTAATGCCTGAAATTTGGTATTACTGGCACATCCTTGACATTGCGAATCTCCGAGTATTGAACTCCCTAACGATTTCCGAAATGATACGTCCTAAGCATCTAGCTCCAGCAACCATTCCGCGTTCAAAGTATATTAATTTTCGCCATGCGGCCAGAAAACCTGTTCACGTGAACCATCTGAATACAAATGACAGCTGCACCAATGCACTGATATTTTATACCTTGCGCACGCGATATTATGCCCATCTACGAGGGTTGGGAATTTAATAGTGGCAACTATTTATTTACAGCTCGTACAAAATAGATACGTATTTCAAAGTTTTACTGCCCTTCAAAGTAGCCACCAGCATTGTGTATAACCCGTTGCCAGCGATGTCGAAGTCGTAGTTGTGTTGACAGTTCGAGCGGCGTGGTCTATTGCCAGACGAATTCGTAACAGTTTTGAAGCGAATGCCGTGAAGTGTTTCCTTCAGTTTAGAAATAGAGCTGAAGTCACGAGGGCTTAAGTCAGGGGAGTGCAGCAGGTGGTATAGCACTTAGCAGCCCCATCAGTCAAACAAATCAGTAACAGCTTGCACCGTACGTGCTTGAGCATTGTCCTGCAAAATGATGGCCAGGTCCGGCAGAAAGTGACATCACTTCTGTCTCTAAGCTGGTCCTAGGTTGTGTTCCAATGATGAAGCCTACAGAACTTAGTACGTGACATAAAATTAAACTTGATATTTCTGTCCATTATTGAGAAAGAGAGTTCTTAACAGGCTTTTTCGAAAATATTTAAAAAGATTGTGTTCAAGCGTTTCCTTAAGGAGCTGATTGCAAATAATATGTTGTCCAAGTCACAGTTTGGATTTCTTAAGGGTTCCGATACAGAGAAAGCTATTTACACTTACAGTGAGAATGCACTTAATTCATTAGATAACAAATTAGAGGCTACTGGCACTTTCTGTGACCCGTCAAAAGCCTTTGACTGTGTGAATCACAGCATTCTCTTAAGTAAATTAGAGTATTATGGTGTCACCGGCAGTGATGCGAAATCATTTAAGTCTTATCTAACAATGAACAAAGGATGTTGTTGCGGAATACCTCTGCAGTAAGCAGGCAGTCTTCAACTACTGGGAATTAATGATGTGTGGTATTCCTTAAGGTTCCATCTTAGATCCGTTGCTTTTTTTTGTATACATGAATGACCTCTGGTCTGTTACATTTCCAGGTGCTAAGTTTGTTTTGTTTGCAGATGATACGAACATTTCAATAAGTAGCAAGTCAAGTACAGATTTAGAAATAGCTGCTAATCAAATTTTCACTGACATTAATAAATGAGTTAAAAGCTAATTCATTTTCATTTAACTTTGAGAAGATCCACTATATGCAGTTCAGAATTTGTAATGCATTCCCAGAAAATGATTTTGAACAATTAGTTCATGAACCCACTCGAAGAGTAAATGGTTGCGAAAGCATACTTGACCTCTTAGCAACAAATAATCCTGGACAAATAGGGAGTATCATGACGAATACAGGGATTAGCGAACACAAGGCATTTGCTGCTAGACTGAATACCGTAACACCCATAACCATCAAAAAGAAACGCAAAGTACATCTATTTAAAAAAGCTGATAAAAATGCTCTTAACGCCTTTTTAAGAAACAGTCTCCACTCCTTCCGATCTGATCATGTAAGCGTAGAAAAGATGTGGAACGATTTCAAAGAGATAGTATAGAGATAGCACATAAATTAATAAGTGATAGTACTGATCCCCCATGGAACAACAAACGGGTCAGATCGCTGTTGCAGAAGCAACGAAAAAAGCATGCCGAATTTAAAAGAACGCAAATTCCCCAAGATTGGAAAAGTTTTGCAGAAGTTCGACGTATAGCGCGTCCTTCAATGCAAGATGCTTTTAATAACTTCCACAATGAAACTCTGTCTCGGCATCTGTCAGAAAACCCAAAGAGATTCTGGTCAAATACACACATCAAAAAAAGTTTTGCATCACGTCGGTTCCCAGAACTCCTGATGATAGATGTTGACTGTGGATATTGTATAACAGACACAGTCCCTTTGACTGTTCAGAGATGTCACTAAAACCGCCCAAAGATATAAACAGCTATGCATGAGCAGCGCCTATTAGACGGAGGGGGTCCGACAGCCGATCAGTTCCAGTCATTCCACCAGGAAGGAGGTACACGGTCCTTGTTGTCTGTAGTTCAACCATGCCTAATGGTCAGTATCTCGGTTCGATAGCATCCGCAATCTTACTTTGTGCCAGGAAGGGCTCTCAACAAGGGAAGCGTCCAGGCGTCTCATAGTGAACCAGAATGATGTTGTTCGGACATGGATGAGGTACAGAGAGACAGCCTCGCTCAGGCCGTCCAAGGGTTACTACTGCAGTGGATTACCGCTACCTACGGATTATAGCCCGGAGGAACCCTTAGAGCAACGCCACCATGTTGAATAATGCTATTTGTGCAGCCACAGGATGTCGTGTTACGACTCAAACTGTGCGCAACAGGCTGCATGATGCACAACTTCACTCCCGACGTCCATGGCGAGGTTCATCTTTGCAGCCACGACACTGTGTAGCGCGGTACCGATGGGCCCAACAACATGCCAAATGGAACGCTCAGGGTTGGCATCACGTTTGTCTTCACCGATGAGTGTCGCATATGATTTCAACCAAACAATTGTTGTGTTTGGAGGCAATCAGGTCAGGCTGAACGCCTTAGACACACAGTCCAGCGAATATAGCAAGGTGGAGGTTCCCAGCTGTTTTGGGATGGCATTATGTGGGGCCGATGTACGCCGCTGGTGTTCGTGGAAGGCGCTGTAATGGCTGTATGATATGTCAGTACCATCCTCGAACCGATAGTGCAACCATGAAAGCCTTCTACTTACCTTCTACTTACGTTTCAAATCTAGACTTTAATAATAAAATGGGAGTTGCTACTAATCAGGACTCAGGGAGAAGTTGTGATCTAAATGACAATAGATTTATTCATCCTCAACATCACAAGGCAGCAAAAATGATTAAAGAAACGTCACACAAACATTTGTATTTGACAAACGCTTTCACTAACATGGGGTCTGTGGTGGACAAAGTGATCAGCTGGGGATCGACACACGACATTAACCGGAACACTAATCGCCTTATCTGACTTCATACACATGAATCTGGTTTATGGCAAAAAAACTACACCACCATCAAGCATCTATATTCTACCATTCCAAAAAGAAAAATATGGTTTGAAAGAACAGGGTTCTGAAAAACATATATTGGAGCCCTGCACCCTAGCAGCGAATACCTATCCCTCCTGCGCGTTATGGCGGCACACCATGATGCGATCGGCGACTGAAGTCATGGACGAGCGCAATCTGTTATCAATGGCACGTGCCCAAAAAATGCAAGTACGCGGTCTCGCGTTCAGTTCGTTCAGAACGCAGTTACTTTACTATGAGACTCTAAAACCCCAGTGGATTCCAGTGTGCAGGTGGAACCATTTGCTGGTCTGCCAAACCAATTTGACTTCATGCCACGACTATGCGTGACGGAATATGTCAAATGTTTAGACGGCCGACTCAAGAGAAACAAGTACACCCACGCATCACTCGTTGTGTGCGTGATGCTAGAAGCAGTAAATCTGATGGTTCAGAAGGTTACCGGCACAGGCTCTAAGTGGCACACCAGCAAAGGACACAAGTCTCACTGTTTAGGTAGAGACTTGCACTTATTTACTAGCAAAGCGCCAGTACGAGAGTGGGTTCTCTTCTCTTTCTTCCACATTTACATCTTAGACTTCCCCCGCTTTAGCACAAGCCAATCACGAACTGGAGCCTGGCATTCGAAGATCGGAGAGCGGCCCTTGCTCTGCATAAACCGATTTGACCAATCAGAGACTTTAAAGTTAATTGGAAGAAAAGGTAAAAAAGATTCAGCTTCGCAGCCTCTTTCCCGCGCGTTTACGCCATGTCTTTTGCTAACAACCTGACCAGGATGGAACCACACCCCGCTATAAAAACTTGCTATTTCCCCTGTTGCGTCCATTTCAAAGTTTCCAAATAACAGCCATAAACTCTCTAAAAGCCTCGTGCTTTCACAAATATGTTTTGTAAGAGAGTCTGGACGTCTCTGCGCCAGTGACCCACAGAAATTCGCAGAATGCTCACAGTTGTTTTGCCGGCTTCCTGCTTAACAAGGGCCCATCCTCTGCTTTATTGCCGGTCTACAATACACTGGCCATTGCAGCGGCGGCTTCTCGGCGATAGCTGGTCTACTGGACGAGGCTGCCTCCCGACAGGCGCCAACCAACGTACCCGCACAATGAGACTGCGGAACTCGGCCATCCGGAAATGTTTCCACACAGGTTCAGCAGAAAAAAACGTGCTTCCCTCGGCCCACCGTCGCCGTGCTCTTTTACTGCAGTCATTTAAATCGGCACCCTATTCCTTTGAACTCAGGTAAAGCTTACTGTTACTCCTTCCATAGAGCACGCAAGCAAGGGCATTAACTACACCCACCATTTCATCATGGTGTATGAAGTCAAAATCGCAATAAAGATCATATTCCCTAAGAACATGAAGCAGAATTACACCAAATCAGAAGTGAACGTGCCCTGCAATCTCTCAATCATATCGGCAGCATATTAGTGAGGCATTCGTCTTCATGGACGACAATTCGCGCCCCCATCGTGCACATCTTGTGAATGACTTCCTTCATGACAACGACATCGCTCGACTAGAGTGGCCAGCATGTTCTCCAGACATGAACCCTGTTGAACATGCTGGGATAGATTGAAAAGGGCTGTTTATGGATGACGTGACCCACCAACCACCCTGAGGGATCTACGGCGAATCGCCGTTGAGGAGTGGTACCAACAGTGTCTTGATGAACTTGCCACGATGACTACAGGCATGCGTCAATGCAAGAGGACGTGCTACTGGGTGTTAGAGGTACCGATGTGTACAGCAGTCTGGACCACCGCCTCTGAAGGTCTTGCTGTATGGTGGTACAACATGCAATGTGTGGTTTTCATGAGCAATGAAAAGCGCGGAAATGATGTTTATGTTGATCTCTATTCCAATTTCCTGTACAGGTTCCGGAACTCTCGGATCCGAGGCGATGGAAAACTTTTTTGATGTGTGCGTAAAGCACACCAGTGGCAAGACGCAGTCAATATCTTCACTGCGCGATAGCAATGGCTAAGTCACTGATGACAGTGCCGCTAAAGCAGAGTTATAAAAAACGATTTTCCGAAACTTCTTCACCAAAGAAGACGAAGTAAATATTCCGAAATTCCAATCAAGAATAACTGTCAAGACAGAAGTGTAGCAAAGCAGCTTAACTGACTTAATAAAAGCAAGGCCTCCAGTCCAGATTGTATGCCAGTCAGGTTACTCTCATATATGCTGGTACAATAGCTCCATATTTAACAATTATATACACCCACCCGCTCACAGAAAGATCTGTACCTAAAGACTGGAAAATTGCTCAAGTCACACCAATACCCAAAAGGGATGTAGGAGTAATCCGCTGAATTACAGGCCTATATCATTAACGTCGATTTGCAGCAGGGTTTTGGAACATATACTGTATTCGAACATTATGGAGTACTTCGAAGAAAACGATTTATTGGCACATAGTCAGCACGGATTCATTCTTGAGAATCACAACTATCTCTTTATACTCATGAAGTAATGAATGCCATCGACAGGGGATGTCAAATTGATACCATATTTTTAGATTTCCAGAAGGCCTTCGACACCGTTCCACAAGCGTCTTCTAACCAAACTTCGTGCCTATGGAATATCACCTCAGTTGTGCGACTGGATTCGTGATTTCCTGTCAGAAAGGTCCCAGTTCATAGTAATAGACGGAAAGTCGTCGAGTAAAACAGAAGTATTATCCGGCGTTCCCCAAGGGAGTGTTATAGGCCATCTATTGTTCCTGATCTACATTAACGACATAGGAGACAATCTGAGTAGCCCTCTTAGATTATTTGCAGACGATACTGTTATTTACCGTCTAGTAAAGTCATCAGATGACCAAAACGAATTGCAAAAAGATTTAGATAAGATATCTATATGGTGCGAAAAGTGGAAATTGACCCTGAATAAAGAAAAAGTGTGAAGTTATTCACATGAATACTAAAAGAAATCAGCTAAATTTCGATTACGCGATGACTCAGGTAAATCTGAAGGCTACAAATTCAACTAAATACTTAGGGATTACAATTACAAATAACCAAAATTGGAACGATCACACAGATAATATTCTGGGTAGAGCAAACCAAAGACTGTGATTCATTGGCAGAACACTTAGAAGGTGCAACAGATCTAGTAAAGAGACTGCTTACACTACACTTTTCCGCTCTATTCTGGAGTGTTGCTGTGCGGTGTGGGATCCGCATCAGGTGGGATTGACGAATAACATCGGAAAAGTTCAAAGAAGGGCGTCTCGTTTTGTACTACTACGAAATAGGGGAGATAGGGCCACAGACATGTCTGAATTGGAGTGATAATCATTAAAATAAAGGCGTTTTTTGTTGTGACGGGATCTTCTCATGAAATATCAATCACCAGTTTTCTCCTCCGATTGCTAAAACATTCTGATGGCAGCCACCTACAAAGGGAGAAATGATCATCACGATAAAATAAGAGAAATCAAGGCTCGCTCAGAAAAATTTAAGTGCCCGTTTTTTCCTAGCGGCGTTCGAGAGTGGGACGATAGAGAAACAGCTTGAAGGTGGTGAAACGCGTACGTTTCATAGGCAGCGATGGCGAGCCGCAGAATCTCTGACCAGAGAGCATGTAGTCAGCTCAGTTGCGTGAGAGTAATAGCGCGCGAGAGTATGTGGTTGTTGCGAGTTCGCAGTGCAGTTGCATGTAGTCAGTTAGTTGCGAGAGGCAGTCAGTGCTAGTAGCGCGCGAGAGACAGTCGGTGTTGTGTGTGAGGAGTCGGCGGGCGCCGACATGGCTCTATGGTCAAGATTCAGGACGAGGTATATTGTTAAATAAGGTAATGAAGCAGCTTTGCGCACATCTGATAATGTAATGTAAATTAACTGTAACTAATTTGGTCAAGAATCGCCCCAATAATAATTTCGTTTTTAAAGCAACCATTTTTAACAAAGAATCCTTTTTTGAAGTAATATTTTGCTTGCATTTCCTTAAAGAAAATTGCCCTTAAATTAAAAAAAAAATATATATATATTTGCGATGCATTTCCTCCAAGCTATGGCGAAAAAATAAGAGCAGATGCAGTTATATTGAGGTAAGAATTTGAGTTTAATCAGGGCCTAAAGATCGACATTTCGGTCTATTTGTGTTTTCATTGTCATTGAGATTTCATTCTTTTTTGTGGGAGGTTATACATGGGTCAGTTTGCTAGTTTTAACATTTAATTATTGTCTATTTAAATTTCTCTTGGGAGGTTACACTATTGTCATTTTGGACTTAACATTTTTGTGGGAAGGTTACACTTGGCGACATCCGGTCCAGGATCGTATTTCGTTGAGAATCTTCTGAAAATTAGTCAGAAATCTGCTCTTATTTGCTTTAATATAATTAGCATTTGGCGCAACGCTTTTACTAATTTTGTGACTTTATTTTCTTAGATCATCGGCAATTCGTTGCTCTGTTGCATTTGTGTGTTGCTTTTGTATTGTGCTTATTTATTTTGTGAATAATTGTGTCTATTGTAAAAATGCCGCGAAAGACAGTGAATAGTGTATCGCGAAGTATAATGAATGAAATTACTGACTTAAACAACTTTACTGATAGCACTAGTGACACGCAGTGTAATGATGACAATCCTGCGTTTACTGATAATCAATGCGTTGCAACCACTACTAATGATGATTTCTATCTTACTGATGAACAAACGAACTCAATTGTCTCCTCTGTTAATTTGACGACAATTGATGACGCGGGGCGTTCTATTGTAATGAGCGCTGCCCAGCTTAACACACCCGGTTTGGAAAATTCAAGTGATGAACAGACAAATTTGTCTAATGAAAATGAACAGGATACACAAAGTAGAACGGATTTATTTAATTCCGAAATAGTGATTGACAGTGTACGTTCGACTGACAAACCTTTTTGTAAATTACAGAATGGCCAAATGGTTACACAAAACGTGACAATTGCAGGTACGTCATCAAACAGCACAGAGAATAGAGCTGGTAATATTGGCTTGGAGCAAATGATGGCACTATTGCTACAACAAAGTAATGAAAATTTCAAACAACTTAGTGAACAGGTCATACAACAGAATGAAAAACAAGACAGTCTTAAGGAAGATTTCAAACAACAACTTAGTGAACAGAACAAACACCTTAATGAAAAACTAGACAATAATAATGAAGGTCTCAAACAACTTAGTGAACAGAACAGACAGTTAAATGAAAAATTAGACAACAATTCCAGGCAGCTTAGTGATCAGATTAGAGCTGTTGCCGCGCAGTGTCATGATGCTAAGGAACAGTTACGCGAGGAAATTGAGGCTTGTTCAAGAAAAAGTAGCGAAGAAATTAGGTCTGTTGCTCAGGAATTAAGTGAAATGCAAACAGCTGCAACAGAAACACTTAGAGACGAAATTAGCGGAGTCGCTAAACAATGCTCTGAAAAAGCAACAGAATTACGCGACGAGTTTAAAGCAATGACAGCAGAACTTTCGCGCACAATGGATGAAAAGATTGACGCGAAATTCGACCAACAGAACACTCAGATTGACGAACGTTTTAAGCACCACATAGAAAACAGTAATACGCGTTTCCGCAAATTCATTCAGGATCAAAATAAAGTAAAACGTCAAGTCATGGAAACAATCACTGCTCAGAGACAAGAACACAAACGTAAAATGTTTGCGAAAGCAAAAACATACGTAGACAACAATATTACTACAGTGTCCGACAAAATTAATACCATCGAACAGTTGAACGCGGAATTACGTGACGAAATTTCGGATCTTAAATCGAAAACAGACACATACAGAACAGATTTTCAAACAGTGACTGACAGACTCGAACAATTAGAGCTAGCACAGGATTCCGATGTCGTCAAAGCTGACGTTAAAAAACTGAACGAAACTACACGTAAATTACAAAAACAGATTAATACTTCTGACAGTAAAAACGATGATCAGGTAAAAATACTGACTGAAAAATATGATGAATTGGCCAGTCGCATTGACGTTATTGAAAGTAATAATGAGAGCAAATCAGATGATACTGCACCGATTTCATTTAACCAAACACCTGAATTTCAAAATTTACAGCAGACAATTAATGAGATAGATTCATCTAACAACACGTTGCGTAGAAAATTGTTAAGTTTACAGCAAGAGGTAACAGAGATGAAAAATGTTTCACTCAATAACACAGCACAGCATACGCGCCATTCAGAACATTTGTCAGATTCACGCTCGTACAGTCAGTGTAACATAAGCAATTTACAGAGACTACGCGACTTAAAATCCGAAAAGCCACGCGACTTAAAATCTGAAAAGTTACGCAACTTGGGATCCGAAATGACACAGACAAACAGATTCTTACAGAAACCTGAACGTGTTCACAAATTCAGAGACGATAACGTTGATTACGAGCAGTCTTTATCCGTAAGAAAAACTAAGGAATTTAATAATGACAGAGCACAGATACACGATTTGAACTGGATACGTCGATTTATTTTTGTACTTTCACCGCTATTTCCTGTAACGCAGAAACTAGCTTTGAACCGTATACGACAATTTGTTTTTGTGTTTTCAATAGCATTGCCTGTAATACAGAAACTACAATTAGCAGGGATACAGCAATTTGTTTGTGCATTTTTACTGCCATTGCCTGCAACGCAAAAGCTAAAATTTATTTGCAGCACGTAATAGACCTCAGGGGATTCATTACGCTTTAATGAATATGTGCGGTAGTGAGCATAGGGCCCCGAGCTGTAGTAGAGCTGTTTCACCTTTAGTTTTCTGCACTGCTGCCTTCTCTTCTACTATCCTTTATATCTATCAAAACCGCTGTTTAACTATCGTTCTACCTAGAATTAAGAAAAATGACTAAAGAAAACCGGATAAGACAAATTTTTACCGAAAGTGACAATTTTTATTAGGCACTCGAGAACTACCAGCGTAATTTTAATAACAGGCAAAATTTTAATCATCAGTATGTGTAAAATTATCAGTAACAGTAAACGCATTTTGGTAACAATAGACATTTTTCTCCGCAATAGCATGAAAGTCATCCGCTTTGCATACCTAACCAACAATGCAGTCTACAAGGTCAACCAAGCTTTAATGTTTCGCCGCGTGCACGTATAGTCCCAGCTCCAACAAATAGTAACGTATAGCAAGAAGGAAATCAGTAAGTACAGAAGACACACTATTTGAATTCCTATCGCAATGTACCGTATACAAGTGACTATCATGACAGACGTAAAATTAATGAGCACAATTTTCAGCGTACATTTAATAACAGTTGATCTTTTTAGCAGCAAGGACATCAGCAATAACATATTATCATGAATGAACCAGACAATAGGTGTCATCTATAGCGTAATACGTCAGGAAGAACTAACAGAACAGTACAAATAGTAGAAATGCCACAGCATCCTCCCGTAAATAACAACACGTCAGATAGAATTTGACTATTTACAGTACAGGTTGCATATTCCAGTAACGTAAGCAATACTTTTGACACGCAGAATTTTGTTCATGAGAATGTTAATTGAAACATGCTTTGTTGAATGCACCACTTTTATCGCACCCAGATCTTACCAGAAATTTTTCCATTGCCACCGACAGTTCCAACACAGCTTTAGGCGTACATATTTTTCAGGAAATTGAAGAAGATGGTGCTACAGTAATTAAAAACATCGCATTTGCAAGCCGCATTTTGTCACCTGCTGAACGAAATTATTCTGTTACAGAACTGGAAACATTATGTGTTGTATGGGCTTTTATGAGATTTAGGCACTTTCTTTTTGGCAGACATACCACCGTTTACACAGATCACAGAGCGATACAATTTTTACTTTCAGCTAAATTTACTCACGACAGATTAAGCAGATGGAAGCTTTATTTACAGGAATTTAATTTTACAATAGTTCACATTCCTGGCACACAAAATGTTATAGCAGACACACTATCCCGTTCTCTTAGCAACAATCAGCAAGACGTCGCAACCAACTTCTGCAAAGCAAATTTTAGCGTCATGTACATCCAGCAAGTTGCATTTGAAAATTTTATTTCGTCGTCATTACAGGACATAGCACAAGAGCAGAATAAAGACAACGTATGGAAAGAAGTTAAACAGCTTTGGCAAGATAAGAATAATGTTACGATTAGACACCATTACACTGTACGCAATGACATTCTGTTTCGCCGCTCTCATCCTGACAGCAACAATTGGTTATTATGCATTCCTGACGAACTGGTTAACAAATTAATCTGGTACACTCATTTAAGTTATGCACATTACGGAGCCAGAAAATGTTTTCTTATACTGAGACAGAAGTGTTATTTTAACAACATAGAAAAACGTATACGATGAGTTTTAGCGTCATGCAAAATTTGCCAGAAAGCTAAGTCAGACACAACTTCACATATTCCTCCATTATATCCCATTGTACCTGTTAAATTAAGACATATGACCGCAGTAGACATTTTTGGTCCAATTCCCAGAACTAATAGAGGTTTTTGCTACATCTTTGTCGCTGTTGAACTCACTTCAAAATTTGTTACCTTCACTCCGATACGCAAAGCTACTGCCAAAACTCTTTCGAAAGCATTTGTAAAGCATTTTTTATTTCATGTAGGGCATGTGTTGAAAGTAATTTCCGACAATGGACCACAATTTCGATCTGCTATATGGACACGCATGTTACGAGCTAGAAACATTTCTCCGATCTATATATCTAGGTACCACGCTTCTTCGAACCCTTGTGAGCGACTAATGAAAGAAATTGGTAAAATGTGTAGAATATACTGCCACAAAAGACATATTAATTGGGACACACACATACACTCATTCCAGGATGTAATTAATTCCATTCCAAATGAATCCACTATGCTATCTCCGTCTGTTATACTGAAAAATGTTGAACCACCAAACAAAATTAAAGAATTAGTAAACTTTCCTACATCTCGTCGACTACGACACCATGAAATAATTGACATTGCACTGAACAACATCAAACGTGCCGCAGAGCGCCGGAGAAGACAGCAAAAACAGGTTTGTACACGCCGAGACTTTCACGTTGGACAGAAGATATTAGTACGTACACACTATTTATCCAACAAAATAAAAGGTAAGTGCAGTAAATTTGAACATCTATACTCAGGCCCATATCGGATTCGCAGCATTCCTCACCCCAATGTAATACACGTCGAAACTCTGAGAACCAGAAAAAGTAAAGGCAATCACCACGTCTCCAACATCAAACCCTTTATTGAATGAACATAGTTTATGATTTATCGAAAAGTAATGCCATTTCCTATTTTTTATGACCACTTATGCAATTATATGATTACCTACTGATGACTATCGTATTTTTTCTTGGCAAGTGCCCGGCAAGGTAAGGTTAGCAGGTCGCTTTTACTTGTCGCTACACATCAGACCGTGCACATTTTTCATTTTTTATGTATGTATGATTATTTTCCTGTTTTGTTTGTATGCACTGTGAAATAGGTAAGGTATAACACACCAGTTGACTTTGTTATTTTTTGCCCTATGATATCTTAACATCGTGACTACTTTACTCTTTTTTTTGCTGCTGCATTGTGATATTCTGTGTACATTTTTGCCTTTGAACACTGTCTACGCTTTTGACATATTACGTTTTCTGTCATGTTATGCTGTATGCTTAATTATGTTTCTATAAATCAGTCATTATTTAGTGGGTATATGATGTAAATGCAAGGCATTAATCTTTGTTCATTAATTTCAGAAAGAAATGATACGTAAATGAAATAAATTAAACGGAAATGGGAATTTCAACTACGGAATAAACGAAAGAGGATACAAAAACCTTATGAAGAAGAGTAAATGGATCAGAATTAACAAGCATTAACAAGAATATACAATACACATCGCAGAAAAGCAGTCTTAACTAATTTTTTCTTTCAGAATACGAGGCGATTGATGCAGGCTGTCAGACAGAACTACACATCTTAGTTTTAGTGATGAAATATGATAGAGATAAGGAATAATTGTATAATCAGTAATGAAGTGATTTTTTGCAGATGATAATGAGTGATGATGAATAATTATGAAGAATATTCTACTATGAATAATGGAGTTTTTCTTTACAGGTGATGATAATGTGGAGTTATGGATAATGAAGTTATGGATAATGAAGTTTTTTCTTTACAGATGAGGATGATGTTGAAATTTATGTATTTATGGTATGTAGTTATTAAGTATTTGTTGCAGTTTGCTTTGACAGCAGGTGTTATATTGCATAGTAGGATGACTGAAGGTTTTGGAAAGGACAGCTATGGAACATTTTTTTTTATACACATTTCACTACCTGTTAATTCGAAGTTCACTACTTTTCAGCATAGTATACGTTTCTTCTTTCAGCTCAATAATCCATTTTGTATTTTTTCCAGCAGAAGCTTTTCATGATACTTACTAAACCTGTTACTTACTATACCTGTTCTAATACTTACATTTTTATTTCTTTTACCCATTTGTGTGTGTCATGCATGAATGTGATCACATATACTGCCTTGTTTCATAACCTTGCTACAGCTGACTCATGACGAATGACGTTACCTATCCTCATTTGCAGCAATAGGTCAAAAGCAAATATTGTTATGCCTCAGCAATTAATTATCGATCCAAACGCAATGCATTGCTAGCACAAAAAAAATTTTTTTTTTGTATTACCAGTCCCGAATAATGCTACTAGTTTAAGAGAATTCTGAATGATACTGATTAGCTCTGAATAGTATGTTACTTCAGTATTGACTTCTTAATGATAAAAAAAAATGCTTTGTAACTGGCTAATAACTCCACTGTTTATTGTAATGAGACTACTTATAATGCCCTTGATTATTAATGCTATGACTGTAATTAACTGATTTTTAATAATGACTTCTTAGTGTGTAACACCAATTTCAAATAATGCTACTCATTTAAGAGAGTTCTGAATAATACTGAATGATGAAAAATGTTTTGTACTATTTAATACTTGCTGGACACTGAGTGCCAATAATTAGTATAACTTAATGAATTATGTTAATGCTATGCCAATAATTGACTCTCCTTTTCAATGATGACTTCTGATGAACATTATTCTGTCATACTAAATATGCTTTGTAACTGGCCAAGGACTGCCACTGTTTATTGTAATACGATTACCCATGCCAATAATTTAATTTTATGAACATTTTTCTGTAATACTACATTCATGGTACAGAAATGTTCAATAGTTGGGCTATGAATGCCGCAAACTACTAATGTAATTACTAATGACGACTTGTATGTGACTTAATGTCCTTCACCTTCTGAGCTAACTACCCTGAATTACTGTAATATCCATTTGTCCTGTCTATCCTCATGATCATGGAGCACTATATTTGGTTTTTGCACTAATTCTACGTTGGTATGCTTTGTAAGAGCGTGGTGTTGACACGACATGCTGTCCACCACAGTGAGTGATGAAGACGTTATTGTGGTCCCACTGTTTGGTATACCTGATGTACTGCTAAAATGATAACTGGGAATATTACTACGAGATTTCAGTGTCTTGGATACGCTGATAAATACTTCTGGGAAAAGAACTGCAAATTGTCTCACTTGGTGTTGTATTTCTGTGGAAAGATATGGACTTTCAGTGCAGCTGCGTGCAACCTAAGTGCTACAACCATGACGCAATCCTTCCTATTCCTTTCCTAATTATTGTGAAATGAAAAAGTCATATACAGTGCGTGTGCACTTCTTTTCTTTTGTTGATGAGATCAGTTATCCTGAAAATACTAAAGACTTCGATAGTGCATGTGCACTTACGTCATGTTAATATGTTTTCTACTGAACTTCAGTGCCTGTGCACTTTTCTCATTTTTCAATATGATTTGTATCCATTGTCCATACCTTTTTGATTCGCTGATGTGTTCTGCATTACAGTGCATGTGCACTTTCGCTATTTGTTAGTATGACTTGTACTCATTCTGTATACATTTTGTGATTTCCTGATAAGTTCACTGCCTCAGTGAATGTGCACTTTTGTCTTTTATCGATACGATTTGTATATACCTTTCTTGTGATTTGCTTTGTATATATTTTTGTCTTTGTCTGAAATATTTTGTACTCGGTGCATGTGCACCATATATATCTCATGTTCTATATCTGTATATTCTTTGTAATTGTAAAGTTAATTAGTTAAGAAAAAATTTTGCCGCGCTTGGCAAGTCCAAATGACTCACCATCGCTGCCAAATTTTTGCCCCCCCCCCCCCCCCCCCCCAGTGGACGGTTATGAAACGCGTACGTTTCATAGGCAGCGATGGCGAGCCGCAGAATCTCTGACCAGAGAGCATGTAGTCAGCTCAGTTCTTCTTCTTCGGTTATCAACCCACAGGTTGGTTGGCAGCAGCACGCCATTCCGTTCTTTTGTCAACTTTCTTCTTCATATCTGCATAGGTCTGGCACCCGATGTCATTTATTACTTGTTGAATGTAGGTTAATCTAGGTCGTCCTCGGCGAGTTCTTCCTTCAATGATTCCTTCTAATATTCTCTTAATGAAATTGTTATGCCGTAAAATGTGACCTATGAAGGTTATTCTTCTTTTCTGTATATTTCGCCAAAGAGATCTGTTTTCTTTCACTCTTCTGAGGACATCTCAGTTGCGAGAGAGTAATAGCGCGCGAGAGTATGTAGTTGTTGCGAGTTTGCAGTGCAGTTGCATGTAGTCAGTTAGTTGCGAGAGGCAGTCAGTGCTAGTAGCGCGCGAGAGACAGTCGGTGTTGTGTGTGAGATGTTGGCGGGCGCCGACATGGCTCTATGGTCAAGATTCAGGACAAGGTATATTGTTAAATAAGGTAATGAAGCAGCTTTGCGCACATCTGATAATGTAATGTAAATTAACTGTAACTAATTTGTTCAAGAATCGCCCCAATAATAATTTCGTTTTTAAAGCAACCATTTTTAACAAAGAATCCTTTTTTGAGGTAATATTTTCCTTGCATTTCCTTAAAGAAAGTTGCCCTTAAATTCAAAAATATATATATATATATTTGCGATGCATTTCCTCCAAGCTATGGCGAAAAAATAAGAGCAGATGCAGTTATATTGAGGTAAGAATTTGAGTTTAATCAGGGCCTAAAGATCGACATTTCGGTCTATTTGTGTTTTCATTGTCACTGAGATTTAATTCATTTCTTATTAAATTGATTTTCATTTTTTGTGGGCATCTTATACATGGGTCAGATTGCTAGTTCTCATTTAATTGTCACTGTCAATAAATTATTTTATTTGCTGGTAGGTTACAATAGGTTCTATTCTCGTTAACATTTAAAGAAATGTCTTCAAAATTCTCCCGGAAGGTTACAGTGGTTCATTGAACCCTCTGCCAGGCACTTAATTGGGAATAGCAGAGTAATCACGTAAATGTAGATGTAGATGCAGGTGTAAGGGATTTCCTTTCAGCATGTGATAACACACGAAGACATGCAGATCGATGAGGTTGACAGTGTTAAATTTCTGGAATTACAACTCGATAATAAATTCAGTTGGGAAGAGCATACCACAGAATAAGTGAAGCGCCTAAAAATGTCTGTATTTGCAGTGGGTATGATCTCAGATGTAAGAGATATAAATGTAAAAAAAGTTTGCATACTTTGTTTACTTTCATTCTATTATGGCATACGGGATCATATTCTGGGGTAACTCACCTAACCGAGAAAAAGTTTTTAGCGTGTAAAAGTGTGCAATAAAAATCATTTGTGATGCAAATTCAAGAACATCATGTAGAAATCTGTTCAAGGAACTCTGTATTCTGACCACTGCTTCTCAGTATATTTGTTCCTTAATGAAATTTGTTGCAAGTCATATATCTCTATGTCCAACCAATAGCTCAATACATAGCGTCAATACTAGGAATAAGAACAAACTACATACAGACCTAAAATCACTTACCCTGGTCAAAAAAGGGGTCCAATATTGAGGAACACACATTTTCAATAAATTGCCAGCAATGCACGGTTTAAACATCGTTCGAAAGACATTTTGATAGGCAACCCCTTCCACTCTAGAGATGAATATCTTGAGGACTGTTAGACAAGCTTAAGTAAAAATGTCTGTTGGATTTCAGGTTTAACAGCACTTGGTCACAACAGTCAAAATTAAATATTTTGTGTATGATAGTATTTTGTGTATGATAGTATTTTGTGTATGATAGTATTTTGTGTATGATAGTATTTTGTGTATGATAGTATTTTGTGTATGATAGTATTTTGTGTTGATAGTGCATAACAATGCTTCATTCTGACAGTGTATTAATTCTGTAAATATTAGCAGATCCAGTTTACTGTAATGTATTCACCTATTTTGAGAATCTCCTGACATATGATCAGGGTAGTAAGTATTATATTCAAACGTTTTACGTTTTTAATGTTATACTTTCTGACATATTCCACACCCACGAAAATCTCATTTTTGGGATCTGTGGAACGAAAACTGAACCTAATTTAATCTAACCTCTGTGGCACAGACAGACAGACGGACAGAGAGACGGTCATCAAAGCCATCCTATAAGGGTTCCGTTTCTGCAGACTTGGGGGCGGAGCACTAAAAATGACAAACTTCACTGAATATATGATTATAGGGTAGTGACAACAGCAAGTGCTGAACGGGGCCTCTGTTGTGAATAGGAAGGTAGACGATAGGGCGAAGAGCAACATGTTCTCTTTTGTGGGACGTTCTAAGAGACGCTTACGTGCCGACGCCTGAACAACCCACTTGGCATTCACGAAACAGGTGCGCGTCTCGACAGTGAAGCCATCCGACCAACCTCTGCCACTAACATTGTCAGATTACAAAATTAACATACCTACCCAGTGATGATGCGGGGCACAGCCGACGGACAGGAACAGAACAAGAATGGTAACTAATCTGCAGTAAAACTGATGCCAGTTTATTTAAATAGTTTGGTTTCCTTTGTAACAGAGGATCTCCGACATTAAACTGTGTATACGGGGTGACTCACCTAGAACTTGCACCTCAAACATTACGGAAACGGAAAGTGCTATTGATGTGCGGTTTTCACAGAATGGATTGGTGGTCAGACGCTTGTATTGTTAGTCAATCAATAGATTTTAACAATACTTAGAAAACGTATTTTCTGTGCAAATACGCAATTTTTAAATGGAACAATGCCTAAGCAAATAAAGGGTAAATTAGAATGTCAGTGGTGTTTGTTGCACGCTTCTAGTGCGAGTCGTGTACGACATTTCGTATTTTGAAAATTTCTCACGCCGAAACTTGTTTATGCCATTCAACTGCTAGGTACGATACTGTAATGTTTGCTTTCAGTGTGCTTTTGTGTTTCTTGAGTGCATTTAGACGTGGGTAGTCACTTACTGTATGACAGTCCAATGCAGAAAAAGCCGACGTGCTCACTATGTATAGAGAGAGTACGAAGACTTCAGTTCGTTCTTGTACGGTGTGTGCGGCAAGGTGTTAAATTTCTGGAATTACAACTCGATAATAAATTCAGTTGGGAAGGGCGTACCACAGAATTGCTTAAGCGCCTAAACAAGTCTGTATTTGCCGTGAGAATGATGTCAGATGTAGGAGATATGAATGTAAAAGAACTTGCATACTTTGCTTACTTTCATTCTATTATGTCGTATGGGATCATATTCTGGAGCAACTCATCAAACCGAGCAAAAACTTTTAGGGTGCAAAAGCGTGTGATAAGAATCATTTGTGATGTAAATTCAAGAACATCTTGTAGAAACCTCTAAAATCACTTACCTAGGTCCATAAAGGGGTCCAATATTCAGGAACACACATTTTTAATAAATTGCCAGCAACCATTAAAAACTTGGTTTCAGATAAAGCGCGGTTTAAACAGAGTTTGAAAGACTTTTCGATAGGCAACTCCTTCTACTCCACAGATGAATATCTCAACAGAGACTGTTAAGTCAACTTAAGTAAAAATATCTGTTAGATTTCAGTTCTGACAACACTTGGTCACATCAGTCAAGATTAGGTATTTTGCGTCTGATAAATTTATTAATAGTGGATAACAGTGTTTCATTCTGTAAATATTAGCTGTCCCAGTTTACTGCATTGTATTTACTTATTTTCGATTGTCTCCTGACAAATGATCAAGATAATAAGTATTATATTCAAATGTTTTATGTTTTTATGTCATACTTTCTGACATGTTACACATCCACGAGAATCATTTCATTTTTGGGGTCTATGGAACGAAAACTGAATCTAATCTAAGGTATCCCAACAGACGTCAACCATCTGGGCCATTATTTATCAATCTCTTCAACCAGTTACGTGATAGTGTAACACCTAGACAACGTAACAGAAGGAAACAAGTGACGACAGAAGAGGGGAAATACATGTTCTTGATGCTGTTGCAGTTGATCCGCACGTTAGCAATCACACAAGGAAGTGCCATTAGTAAGGCAAGTGTTCTACGCATTCTCAAACGACATAGGTTCCGTCCTTGCCACATCTCTCTCCATCGAGAGCTGCATGGAAACTATTACGATTATCGAGTGAACTTGTGTACGTGGACACTAAGGCAGAATATTCCAGATGTATCATGTATCTTGTTTAGTGATGAAGCACATTTACCAACCATGGCGAGGTAAACCGCCGACCGAGCGGGGTGGCGCAGTGGTTAGACACTGGACTCGCATTCGGGAGGACGACGGTTGAATCCCGCGTGCGGCCATCCTGATTTAGGTTTTCCGTGATTTGCCTAAATCACTCCAGGCAAATGCCGGGATGGTTCCTCTGAATGGGCACGGCCGACTTCCTTCCCAATCCTTCCGTAATCCGATGAGACCGATGACGACGCTGTCTTGTCTCCTTCCCCAAACCAACCAACCAACCTAAACCGGCGACACGTGTAGTACTGGTTGTTGATGATCCCCGTTGGCTTCGTCAGAACGTCCAGGGAGTGTAAACGTGTGGGGTGGGATAGTGAACCACCAGCTCACAGGCCCGTTTCTTAATGACGGAATACTGAACGCACACAGACCATCCTCCACGGATGCTAGAAGACGTTCCTCAGCAGACTACGAGAGATCTGTGGTTGTAACATGACTACTGTCCTGCCCATAGTGCACCAAGTTTCCAATTCAATGGACTGAACGCAGAGGTAATGTACCTTGGCCGGCCTGTTCTCCAGGTATGACTCAAGTAGACTTTTTTCTGTGGGGGAAGCTGAAAGGCGCTGTTACATAGGCATACCACCTACACACGATGATATGCAAAGACGTATTACTGCAGCCTGGTCTGGCGTCTCCGCTGAAACGCTAACACTTGTGCAGTAGTCGTTTCGTATCAGATCGGAAGCGTGTATTGCCGCTGCCGGAGGTCGTTTTGAACACAACTTGTGATGGTCAGTTGTCTTGTTACTGGTCAGAATCCACATCATTAGCGTATGCACTTGTGCTATTCTTTAGTGTGTGCTAGCCGGCCGCTGTGTCGAGCGTTCTAGGCGCTTCAGTCTGGAACCGCGCTGCTGCTAGGATCGCAGGCTCGAATCCTGCCTCGGGCATATATGTGTGTCACGTCCTTAGATTAGTTAGGTTTAAGTAGTTCTAAATCTAGGGGACTGATGACCTCAGATGTTAAGTCCCATAGTGCTTAGAGGCCTTTGAACCATCTTCAGTGTGTGCTAAAGTAGTTATTGTACAAATGTTGGTGAGAGAACTTTTCAGAATACGATATCTCGTAAACGACTCGCAATAGAATCCTGCGTCGAACACCACTGATTTACCCCACTTTTAGTTTGTTAAAAGTGTATGTTTGCACAAAAAATGCATTTCCTAAGTATTATTACAATCTGTTTACTACCAATTCACTCTGTGAAAACCGCACGTCAATAGCACTTTCCATTTTCGCAACACTTGCAGTGCAAGGTTTAGATCATTCATTCATTTCCGTGTCCGTCAGCATTTCCAGAAGGTAGCAACTCCGATGGCCTTGTTGGTTCCCTCGATCAGGTCCTATGTTGTGCAGGATTGTTCAAGTTGAGGGCATTTAGCAGGTGGGCTGGACCTTGTGTTGTTCCGCACTCGCAGGATGTATCTCCATCAGCTGCAAGAATGCCCCATTTTCGCATGTTGGTCTTGCATAGAGGAACGCCCACCCTAAGACCATTGAGCGATCTCCAAATAGGGTAGGGCAAGTCGTTTCCTGGAGCTAGCTCTTCCTTTACACGGATGTCAGGTGGTAGCTTGCTCTTCCACTTGGTGATGCGGTTAGACTCTGCTGTTGCCTCTAGTGGTTGAGTCCTTGCGATGAAGCTCTTTCTCGACTTCAGTCGACGGACTGCAGCCTGATGATCATGCAGTGGATGTCGGGAATCATAAGTTTACTTACAAGGGATCCTCCCCCCCCCCCCCCTCAGATTTAGTATAAGTTGGCACAGTGGATAGACCTTGAAAAACGGAACACAGGTCACTCGAGAAAACAGGAAGAAGTTGTGTGGAACTATGAAAAAAATAAGCAAAATATACAAACTGAGTAGTCCATGCACAACATAAGCAACATCAGGGGGAGTGTGAGCTCAGGAGCGCCGTGGTCCCGTGGTTAGCGTGAGCACCTGCGGAACCACAGGTCCTTGGTTCAAATCTTCCCTCGAGTGAAGAGTTTACTTTCTTTATTTCCGTTCCTTAATCGACGTCTCTGTTCACTGTAATAAGGTTAGTGTCTGTGTTTTGCGACCGCACCGCAAAACCGTGCGATTAGTAGACGAAAAAACGTGCCTCTCCAATGGGAACCGAAAACATTTAATCGCAAGTTCATAGGTCAACCGATTCTTCCACTGGAAAACACGTCTGATATATTCTATACGACACTATTGACGGGATGTGCGTCACATGACAGGAATATGTAGTCGACCCACCTAACTTGTACACTTGGCGAATGGGTAAAAAATTCTTCTACGTTGCCCGATTTAGGTTTTCTTGTGGATGTGATAATCACTCCCAAAATAGTGATGAAAACATAACGGACGGACAGATAATAATTGTCTGAAAATAAAAAATTAAACCTTTTACTCGACGGAAGACTTTTTTTTCAAGTGCTCTACCAACTTTTTTTAATTTTTTAAAAATTTTTTTTTCGTATAGTGGTTCCTCCGCTTTATGGTCCATCAACGCGAAATTTTTTTTTTGAGGGGGGGGGGGGAACAGGAAGTCAGGGTAAACAAACAATCTTTATTCGTACAATTGTGCTGTCCTAGGGATTAGAAAAGTATCGAGACAGCAAAAACAATTTGGAAACCATAAAATCAACGTAAAGGACGCCCTCTTTTTTTTCTTTTCTTTTTTGTATCAGGAATAAAGTAAATGACAATCCTAGACACGGGCGGGAGTGAAATGAAGTTATCATCTGCATCACAATCCCTGCAGCACGCGGTATCGCATCATAAATCTGGCAGAGAGCCATATAATCTTGACCATTTCTGCCAGTGTGGGCGGTATGTATTTCTACTGCGTCGACCATTCGAAGGACCATTATCATAGGCGGTTTCGGTGTTTACCATCGTTGTGTGTGTGTTTTTTTTGTTTTTTTTATTTTATTTTTTCACGTTAGCATAATCCAGTCATAACTGGCGCCAACAGGTAGGGGCCAGTTTTCTTCTCAGTGTGCTATATGCCAATATAATTGAACCGCGCAGTACTGTCTCTAGTCGTTCTGCTGCAGGAGTCTTCTCAGTTCTGGGACACCCCAGCTGTCGGGCGGATTGTGAAAAACACTTCCTAAAAAATTGGAAAAGTAAGTCCTGTATTTCGTATGACTCCGTATGAGCTCGTGTTGTTCTTGTAAATACATCCAATAATCCATCACAGACTTAATATCGTACGAATACAAATATTTCGTCGCATGTCCAGCGATCCAATTGACCGCATACGTCTTTTGTATGGGAAAAAAGGTCTTGTCCGGTAGAAAAAGTACATCCGATGTGATTTCTGTGTAGTTAGTGCGTCGAAGGAAGGCCAGAATTCGACGCGTCAGCATCCAGACGTCCCTCGCTGCGCCACACACTGAACCATGCTCTTCCGTTGCTAATAGTCCACAGTTTGTGCAAAGAGGAGAATCGACCATATGAATTGTATGTAATCGACTCCTGGTCACAAGTTTACGGTTTATAAGAATATACCACATCGATCTCGCCGCTGTCGACAGTAATGGAGTATGCACTGCACACCAAATGTGGTTCCACGTTCTCGACGGGTATTTGAATTCCATTATGTTGCGGCCATGGTGATCCATCAAGCATTTATAGATCTCCCGAGTCGTGGGTATTTCCTCGTCGAAGGTACTTTCAGACGAACATAACTGTAATCAACAAGAAATGAGGCAATGTGTGCAAGAGAAGGCGAAATATTGCCCACCGCAATAGGGGGTTCGTACGAAGGCGGAACAAGTACTTCTATCAGAGCCGACTTTATGGTATGCTTACGTTGTTGCCAATTTCGTATCATCGCTAGCATGTAAAGCGCCAGAGCTTTGTTTCGCACGTTTGTGAGGTTGAGGCCACCGTTCCAGAACTGTAGCGTTAACGTGTCATATTTGATCTTAAATAACATCCCAGTACTAACATAGTAACCAAAGGCAGCGATAAGGCAGTCTGCAATACCCTTCGGTATTGGTAGGATCTGCGCTAAATGGGGCAGTCGTGACACTATGTGAACGTTGGTGTATGCCACACGTTGGATCATGTCAAAGGCTCTCAGAGAGTTGTTGCGTATCGTCAGACGAACATTCTGCAGAAGCCGCCGAGAACTCGCCGCCGCTGACCGCCGTAGTGAATGGGTAAATGTAATCCCCAGACATCTCAGCGATTCCACCGTCTGAAACGGTCCCGGTACGTCTTCCAGACCCCGTCCAATGTGCATAATTTTGGATTTCGTCATGTTAACGACACTGCCTGCCGCTGTCCCGTATGGGTCTAGATGTTCAACAGCCTGACGCACTTCATCTCCTGATCTGACAAGAAGGATCAGGTCGTCCGCATATGCGCGACAAACGAAAGAGTTCTCATTAAGCGCTATCCCAGTAAGTGAGCGCCTCATAACACACATCAGCGGCTCAAGCGCTATCGCAAACAGCATCATGGAGAGTGGGCACCCTTGTCGGACTGAGCTTTTAATATGAATCGGGCCCGCTTCCCGACCGTTTACAATCACCTTCGATGTAGCCCCTCGTATTAGCCTCATAACGATGGAGATGAAAACAGGTGGAATCGCCATTCGGCTCATGACTGACGCCAAGAAGTCATGGTTTATCCTGTCGAACGCACGATCGAAGTCCACAGATATCATCGCTGCTCGCATTTTACACGTTTCCGCAAGGGCGATAACGTCACGGTATTCACTTAACGCCGAGGTGATGTTGCTTTGCACCCCTAGGCAAGCCTGATCAGGGGATATTGTTCTGGATGTCGCCAGCTTGAGACGAGACGCTAGTAGTCGTGCAAAGATTTCATAGTCGGTGTTTAGCATAGTGAGAGGCCGATATTGATTAACACTGCGACTCCCTGCCATCTTCGGGATGGGAAGAAGAAAGCCCGTCACAAAATCCGACGGTAGGCGCATGTCCGGACGCATCGCCTCATTGTACATCGACACCAACTGTGGCATCATCATGTCCACGAGTTCTCGATAAAACTCTAGCGTAATCCCATCTGGCTCTGGTGATTTATGCGTCACAAAATCCGACGGTAGGCGCATGTCCGGACGCATCGCCTCATTGTACATCGACACCAACTGTGGCATCATCATGTCCACGAATTCTCGATAAAACTCTAGCGTAATCCCATCTGGCCCTGGTGATTTATGGGCCGCTCCTTTTGTGAGTTCCACCTTTATATCGTCTTCTGTGAGTGGCTCCATAAGCGCTGCCTTATCCGTCTCTGTCAGTGTCGTTTGCAGATGTTGCAGTATCTCTTCCCCCACCAGACGGTCCGTCGGTGTACCGGTATAGAGGTGGCGGAAATGCTCTAAAAATTCATTTGCAATGTCCTTTTGTGTTGTCAGTTGATGGCCATCTAAACCGTGGAGCACTGTTACCAATGCCCGGCGGTAACGTTTATGTTCCCGCGACACATGGTGCATCGAGGTACGTTCCCCAGTGATGGTGTCAAGACTTCTTGCCCGTATTGGGATGCCACCCAGTCGTCGTCGCGTGATCGATAGGATCTGTGCCTTGACACGATGAACTTCCGCATGATGTTCTGCAGACGGCACCTGGAAGGACAGTTCACGAAGCATGGTGTAATAATAATCAAGAGCGTCTCTTTGCCATCTCGTCTTATCCCGACCATACTGTATGAGAGCTCTTCTTATTGCCGGCTTAGTACACTCGAGCCACCATTGAAGCACGGAGGTATATGTTGGTAGACGGCGTTGACATGTGGCCCATACCTCCTCGACTCTCTGATGACATTCGGGATCCGCCAAAAGTGACGAATTGAGCTTCCACGTCCCGCGGCTTCTCCACACATTTTGCCTAGGGAGTGATATGATACAAATGTACGCCAGATGATCAGTAAATGCCGCAGGCCATCGTTCTGCGTCGACCACCTTATCCTGTAGGCCAACCGAAACATATATTCGATCGAGTCTGCTCGCCGAGTGACTGGTAAAAAAAGTATATCCCTCACGGTTCCTATGAATCATGTCCCAGGTGTCGCTTAACTCCAGATCCCGGCATAGCACATGCAAATCACGACAGGTATTGTAACGTGGAGTCTGGTCTTTTTGGGCTAAAACACAATTGAAGTCACCACCTACAATGAAATGATCGAATCTGCCGGTAAATAAGGGCACAATCTCTTCCGAATAATATCTCGCACGCGCCCGTCTGTTGTCACTTCCGGAAAGGGCATAAACATTGAGAATGCGAATTCCATTAACAGTTATCGCCAGTCCTCGTGCCGAAGGTAGATAAGCCAGGTCGCGAACCGGAATCCTGTCCCGGACCAATATCGCCGTTCCACTGTCGTTGTTCGAGTGCAGCGAGGTGTAGGAGATGTATCCATGTACTTCCTGGAACTGAGGAATGTAAATTTCCTGCACCATCAGTATATCCACATCCGACGCGTATATCATGTCCCTAAACAACTGCTGCTTCACGGGCGATCTAATGGTATTTACATTCACTGTCCCTATTCTGTATGCCTGGGGTCGAGTAGCTGTCATCTCCACATGATGTTAAAATGACGAAGTTTCACCGTATCGATAGTCCCTTTGCACATCCGCAGAGGGTCGCCAGACGGACGTGTCCCTGCGGCATTAGGTTTCTTGAGATGCGGACGGATGCGAGTCCCCACAAATAGAATGGTCCGCATCGGTGATTTCGTCGTCCTGCTCATACCAGCTGATATTATTGGGGTGCTCCAAATTTTCCTGTGCGGCATTGACGTGTGACATCTGTTGTTCTTTCGCAGCTTTAGACTCCACCGCAGAAGGGGTAGCAGGCCCCTGAGCGGATGCGTCGTCTGAACGACATGACATCTTTTCACTGTCCGAATTCATATGGTCTGCTACATCCGAAGCTTGTGGTTCCAAATCAGACAGGTCCATAGTGTTAGACTCATCTGGGCTCCCATGAAGAGAATGGATCGTCTCCGCAGAATTTATTCGGCGCTTCTTGCGGCGCTTTGGCGAGCGTTGTTTGCGGGCCCTAACCTCGGCCTCTGGTGTTGGCGAATCTTGCACATCCTGCGTTCTCGCCGCCGCAACAACGCCCTGGGGCCGTTCCACTTCTGCTTCCATGCCTATTGTGATGCTGTCATCCTCTTTCTGCACCACCTGTAGTGTCTGAGATTGCAGGTTAGTCGGAGCCATTCCTTCTTCAGTGGGGTCCGAAGGCGCCTCAATCAACTGCGGTGTCGGTTCGATAGTGCGCTCCGACCTCGGCGTCACCTCCCCGCGAAGCGCCGTCACGTAAGTCATCGGCAGTGACGTTGGTGTAGTCGGATTCTGGAAGTCTCCGCTGGGCAGTTGCACGAGTCTCCTCTGCATACACGCTGATCGAAGATGTCCTTCACCACCACACCCAGAGCATGTCCGGGACTGTCCATCATAGATGACAATAGCTCTACAGCCGCCGATGTTTATGTACGATGGCACATGTTTCGTAAGGGCAATCCGCACCTGTCGGACACCATTGAGCACTGGATACGTGCTAAAACTTGCACAACGTTCGGCCGTATGACTAATAACTCCGCCATCTGGCTGGAGTGCTTCAGTGACCAATGATTCGGGTACCTCGAAAGGCAGCTCTAAGACTCGAATCGTACGCACGCCCAGGCCCGAATGAGCAACTAAAACTTCGCCAATATGACCATCGGAGTATCGGAACTGGAATCCTCGTTTGGCGGCTTCAATGATCCTATCGCATGCTGCGTCGTCAATCATCTTTACCTAAAGGGTGCTGCTCACGATTGATAAATGAATTCCAATAATCTCCGTGTAATTAAGATGCACTTCGTCCCTCAAGAAACGTTCGTTTTCGAAAGCCTTCGGTCTTGCATACTCGTTACAGAACGTGAACTGTATCGTGGTTTTTCGGAAATTGTGTGCCATTGCGTTCGATTCCAACCCGTAACACACGCGAGTGACGACGGTGTAAACACCGCTTCTTCCGCGAACGTTCGCAGCCGGGACGTAAACAAGTCCGAGCAGCTCCGCGGCTAAAGGCGGACTGAAGACTTGAACCAAGGACCTCTCGTTCCGCAGCTGCTCACGCTAACCGCGGGACCACGGCGTACCTGAGCTCACCTTATCCGTGATGTTGCCTATCTTGCGCATGGACTACTCAATTTGTATATTTTGCTTATTTTTTTCATAGTTCCACATAACTTCTTCCTGTTTTCTCGATTGATCTGTGTTCAGTTTTTCAAGGCCTATCCACTGTGCCAGCTTATAACTAAATCTGAGGGGGGTGCGATGGGGAGGTTTCCTTGTTAGCCCTCTCTACATCAGCAGCAACAGCCCTTCTAATTGTGGGGGAAGCTATTTCAACAATCGGTTAGATTTTATCGACTGGAGTTGGCTTCATACATCCCGACAAGATTCGGACGGTCTCATTGATTGCAATATCAACCTCCTTGGTGTGAGTGGATGCACTCCACACAGGTGAAGCATACTCTGTACAAAGCAAGGGCCGAAACTGTCAGGACGGGAGGACTTGCTGCCCAGGCGGTGGATGTGAGCTTCCTCAGGATGTTATACCGTGAACTAACTTTCAGGCTGGTGTTATGGCAATGTTTCTTGAAGGTCAGAGTTCGGTCAAGGGTAACACGAAGATATACTGGCGTTGAACGATGCTCCAGTCGTTTGCCTTGTCATGTAACGTCCAATTCTCGCCGAGCCTCTCTATTCTTCAAGTGAAACGTGCACACCTGAGTCTTGTTGGGATTTGGCTTTAGATGATGGGCTTTGTAGTAGGAGCCAAGCGTATTTAGGTTTAGATGATTCACCTTGTATTGTGTTAAGTTGCATTGTTTACGGCCACGGATATCCTACCAATTTTTAAAACAATTTCTAGGTGTTATAAAGAATACATTTATAGCTTGCAAGATTTCTGAGTACGTCTCAAAAAACTGTTTGGGCTCCTGGGCAGTAAATCCTTTACTGAACGTCTATTCTGAGATAAATTTATTATGCGGAATAGGAACTGACGTGTAATATGCTTTAATAGCATTCTATGGGTTGTGGAGCCTCTTTGTAAGATAACTGTAGTTCTGTAGGGAAACAGACTGATTTAAATAATTTTAGGCATTTTTCAGCATAAACTTATGGCTTTGGATGATGTTTTGGGAAAGAGTAATAGAAGTGTCGTGGATACTGAATCTTTTGCTGAACGTCGTACCTGGGGTAAATTTATTACACAGAGTAAGTGTGAAACACATTCGACTGCTTAGTATAAGTCATAAGCCCCTTTAACAATAATCTGTTGTCTCGTCGGAAAGGTAAGTATAGTACTCGCAGGGAAATCTACCATTCGCCAGTAACAACCGACACGTCATGGATCATCCTAGCCTAAGGTTATCCCAACTACTTAATTACCTACCACTGCTGCAGTATATTTTGTTCCATACCTAAAGCATATATTGAACCGCTCTTGAAATTAAAATCCCAGGTGGATACATAACTAACACAAAGGAGACGTTCTCTAAGGCCGGGATGTGATACGATATTGAATATTTGATTTTGCTGGCGAAAGAGTTCCTGTTATATTTTATATCCAAAATGTGAACCCGAACAGTCAAGAATTCTTCAGTCACATGACAGTCTGATATTTGAACTACGTATTATTTATCTAATTATTTATTTTTCAACGGAACAGAGACGCTGGAGTGTTGTCGTATGTCCTACACACACACATACACACACACACACACACACACGCTGAAGCGATATTACAAACAGAATAAAACAGAGAGTTAAATATGATGAAAGAGTTTCGCGGCTGGGAACACTGCGTTATTAGCGACCTCTGGCGGACTTTGAAGCGCCGTGAAACCGGACGAGCCGGTCGCGCCCGCGTCTGTTGACAAGAGCCGCTTTTCGCGCCGCTCTGATGCGTTGCTCGCATTACATACGCGGTACACGTTTGCCGAGTGGCAGGCAGCTGTCGGGTGTCATTCACGCCGCGTTCTGCGAACCCGCCACTTTGTATTACGTGCGAAGGTACTGTGTGCGAACCTAACGGAGGGAAAGCAGCCACCATCGCCCCCCTCTCCCCACCCCCTTCTCCCAGCTGGTACAGTTCGACGGCGTATCCCGCTGCGCTTTCTCCCCTCGCTGCCAATATCCGTCCGCTCAGTAAAACGTGAGTGATTGGGGTGTTCGTCTCGTGCGTATCAAGGTGCAGCTGGAAGTTCCCTGTAGGTACTAAAAACACTTTCCATATAGTATGTGGAAACACTGACGAGCGTTCAGTGCAAATTAGGAAACACAGCTTACGACAAACCTTCACGGGGTTTTGACCAACGTCCGAGAATGTGAAACTTCCTGGCTGATTAAAACTGTGTGCCGGACCGAGACTCGAACGCGGGACCTTTGCCTTTCGCGGGCAAGTGCTCTACCAATTGAGGTACCCAAGCACGAGTCACGCCCCGTCCTCACAGCTTTACTTCTGCCAGTACCTCGTCTCCTACCTTCCACACTTTACAGAAGCTCTCCTGCGAACCTTGCAGAACTAGCACTCCTGAAAGAAAGGATATTACGGAGATATGGCTTAGCTACGGCCTCGGGGATGTTTCCAGAATGAGATTTTCACTCTGCAGCGGAGTGTGTGCTGATATGAAACTTCCTGGCAGATTAAAACTGTGTGCCGGACCGAGACTCGAACTCGGTACCTTTGCCTTTCGTGAAAATCTCATTCTGGAAACATCGCCGAGGCTGTGGCCAAGCCATGTCTCCGCAATATCCTTTCTTTCAGGAGTGCTAGTTCTACGAGGTTTGCAGGAGAGCTTCTGTAAAGTTTGGACGGTAGGAGGCGAGGTACTGGCAGAAGTAAAGCTGTGAGGACGGGGCGTGACTCGTGCTTGGGTAGCTCAGTTGGTTCTCGAACCATTGACGCAGACTCTTAGACGGGCTCTTACAGGCGTCCGACTCCGTACGAGCTCCTTCAAGTGTCGTGCGCATGCCGACGACTTGATGATACTCGTCCGGTCGGAGAACGAAGTAAGTAAGGTGGTTACCCTTCTTACTACGTACGGAGTAGCTGCGGGAAGCAGGGTCAACATGAATAAAACCAAGATTATGCACATCGGACGAGGGCTGGACGCTCTGCACAGTCCGTTTACGACGGTGGACATCTTGCGATGCTTAGGAGTCTTGTTCACCCGATCGCTACGGCAATCAGCGGCGGCGAACTATCGACGTCTCCTTCAGCACGTCCGACTGCACATACGCATAAATTCACTCCGAACGCACGACCTGCTCCAAAGGGTGGAATACACTAATGTTCATCTGGCCTCGCGACTGCCGCACCTAGCACAGGTACTGCCAATGCGACATGGTACTGATGACAGATTAATGGCGGCCTTTGGATACTATGTCAGCCAAGGAATGTTGTTTAAGATCAAATACGAGACTTTAACTCTCTCACATGATTCTGGAAGACTTAATCTCACGAATGTGCGGAACAAGGCTCTAGCTCTCTACCTGCGAGCGACGCTACGTACTTGAAACCAACGGCAACACACCATCACGTCGGCGATCCTGGATGTGATTCTTCCCCCGTCCTTTGAAACGCCGATGGCGGTAGGCACAATATCGGCCTCTTTTTCTCACGTCGTGCGATTCTTTGTTGACTTTAGTTATGTTCAGTTACACATACCTTCTACAAGAATCCCCACTACCCGTGAGATATATCGGTACTTGCGGCGTCATCATGGCAGCAATGTTGTCGAACTTAAATACCCAACGCGAGACTGGCGACAGATTTGGCGAGCTGTCCCTACGCCTCTCCTCACCACAGCGGCGAGATCGTCATGGTATACGTTAATCAACCGCAAGATAGTCAACCGTCAACGATTGTACGACATTCACATGGTAGATTCCCCGCTCTGCCTTATCCGTGGCATGCCGGACACTGACGAACATTCTCTGCAGTGCGGTGAGGCAAAGGATGTTTGGCGGCTGACACAACGCATCACGGTCCTCCTCGGACGCACCGGCGAATCCACGATCACGACGGACACTTTATTTGTCCCTGACGCTGTCGTTTTCCTCTCATAGAAAACATCGGCAATCCGCTGGATTGGACGACACGCATCGCACTACGTGCTCTCGCGGACCTTGATATCGGGCATGTGTAATGTCTCTTGCAGCGGTCTCTCCGCGATATTTTCAGAAATTTTTATAAATTATATAACTCAGTACATATCTCGAAATATCTCTTCTTATCTTACCGATTATCAATGCAAAGTAGTTTCAAGCCCAATTATTCCTTGGAGCGTCCATTTACTCCATGGAATAGCTTCTCTGCTATCTATGTTTTCTCTTAGGAAAAAGAATAGGGGACTTCTTGCCGATTAGTCGTGAAAGAAGGATGTATATATTTGTATTGTTGAGCTAGCCGCCATCTTGATGAGATTCTGTATGAGAAGGAATTTAATACATGAACTAAACTAAAGTAAGTGTGTTCGCGTATTATTTAACTGATTATTATTGACAGTGTCTGCTTACTACGCTGTGTTGCACGGGATCAGTGGGGAACGTCTGATTTACACTGGACGAACCTGCCTTTTTGTATGCTCAAGATATCCAGTTACTTCAAATAAATAGGCTAACACGGTCTTACCAGCAGATCTCCGGTCTTCCCCATGTGATCACCGAAAGTTAATAATTATTACAAATGTTTCCAGGAGATCGACTGACAATTTTCGTCGCACCGAGACTTCGAAATTGCTTCACTGCCTTATGGAATTTAAGTTAAGCTCAATTTAATCAGGATAGAACAGTATTGAACTGTATGAATGTGATAAGCCTGCTTTGTCAATGAAAATTCCCTTAATATACGCATGTTTTTACTATCCTGATCAGTGAAGCTAAATCAGGCCGGTGTGAGAGAGGTTTTTAAATTTTAGATCCCACACAAAAGATATTAAACATGGACTATTGGCATTATCTACTAGAACAACACGAAATCATCCGACACCACTCTAAATATAAAACGCACTTTGCGAACTTTCTAGGCAGCATGTTTCATGACCCTTGAAATGGTGGGGAGTCCCAGGTTTACGTTGTTTCGAGGGATAGGATATTACTCCCAGTGAAGTGACGAGGATGTCACTTCGGCTCTATATTTCTTTCCTTTCTCTTACATATATGATTTTTCTTCTGGGACATTAAAATTAAATAAATGAATAAAATAAAATAATATTGATAATAATAAAAAGAAAGAATTACATATATGTACAATTTTTTAAAAAAAGTTGGTAGAGCACTTGCCGCGAAAGGCAAAGGTCCCGAATTCGAGTCTCGGTCCGGCACACAGTTTTAATCTGCCAGGAAGATTCATATCAGCGCACACTCCGCTGCAGAGTGAAAATCTCGTTCTGGTCGGAGAATGTGTTTTTCTCAATGGTTTATGTTGTGACTTGGCAAGACAGCCAAGTCACTATGCGAGGATGCCGAAAGGCACGCGTTAAGCTCACGCAGACTGGTGTGAGGTCTGGAACATTACAATGCAATTAATATAGCAAATAAAGTACGTAGTTGAAGTAATACTTAACTTTATTCCATAATTGGTGAACATCGCTCTTGTTGATACATTATATAATCTCAATATAAACTGGTAATGGCGCCTTGCTAGGTCGTAGCAAATGACGTAGCTGATGGCTATGCTAAGTATCGTCTCGGCAAATGAGAGCGTATTTGTCAGTATAGCATCACTAGCAAAGTCGTCTGTACAACTGGGGCGAGTGCTAGGAAGTGTCTCTAGACCTGCCGTGTGGCGGCGCTCGGTCTGCAATCACTGACAGTGGCGACACGAAGGGTCCCACGTATACTAGCGGACCGCGGCCGATTTAAAGGCTACCACCTAGCAAGTGTGGTGTCTGGCGGTGACACCACAGTTTACGCAGATAATTTAATGAGTAAAGACTGCTCTCAAGCTCAGTTACTTTTTGTTTACCTTCCAAACATCTATTGCGATTGCAGGACTATTCTGAATTTCCACAGTTCATTCGTTACGGAGTACTTCATAGACGAGGCTAAGAAATAGTTTCACATGTGGACTGGACAACCTAGCGTGATCACGGTACTGAACTTCTTTGACCGTTCCATCGTCAGATGTTATCCGGGCAGAAATGGTGCTCTTCGGTAGTGTGAAGGAACTGTTTGAGAAGATCACAGAGGCTATTGCTAGGAATAAAGGGGGACATTTATTGAACTGTATATACAAAAAACCTAAATTAGTTGCAAACTATTGCGTGCACTCACTTTATTCAACATGTATAACGTCACTACAGGTATTCGAATTTAGGTTATCACATGTTCGATATGCCTGCCATCATTGGCGATGATGTGACGCAGACGAATAGCGAAATTCTGCATGGCCCGCTGAAGTGTCGATGACCGCCTGAATGGCTGTTTTCAGCTCAGCAACGGTTCTGGGTTATTGCTGTACACCTTGTAGTCTTTAATATAGCCCCACAAAAAGGAGCCGCGCGTGTTCAGATCCGGTGAATATGGCGGCCAATCGAGGCCTATGCCAGTGGCCTCTGCTCTGGGTACCCCAGAGCCAGAATGCAGTCCCCAAAGTGTTCCTCCAGGACATCAAACAGTCTCCTACTTCGATGGGGTCGAAATTCGTCTTGGATGAACCACATCTCGTCTAAATCAGCGTCACTTTGGGTAACGGGGATGAAACCATGTTCCAAAACCTTCACGTACCGTTCGGTAGTCTCCGTGCCATCAAGGTATACCGTACCGATTATTCCGTGAATGGACATTGCACGTCACACAGTCGCCATTTGAGGGTGAAAAACTTCTCGATCGCCACGCGGAGTGGCCGCGTGGTTAGAGGCGCCATGTCACTGACTGCTCGGCTCCTCCTGTCCGAGGTTCGAGTCCTTCCTCGGGCATTAGTGTGTGTGTTGTCCTTAGCATAAGTTAGTTTAAGTAGAGTCTAAGCCTAGGGACCGATGACCCCTGCAGTTTGGTCCCTTACGAACTCACACACATTTTTTGAAACTTCTCGAACGCTAAATGCGGATTCTCAGTCCCTCAAATGCGCCAGTTTTATTTACTGAGGAACAGACCCAAATGAAAGTGGGCTTCGTCGCTGAACCAAACCACCCATGCACATACTAATTCCCACCATGCCTCGCGGCCGACTGTGCGATTTGAACATTCTAACTCAAACAGCTCTGAAGTTATGATGATTTTATTTCATTCAACCTGTAAATGGCGTTAAACTGTCTGTAGGGAGGGTTCTCCCGTAGAGTTATTACAGTATTTGAAGTGGAATGATCATATAAAATTAATTGTTGGTAAGGCGGGTACCAGGTTGAGATTCATTGGGAGAGTCCTTAGAAAATGTAGTCCACCAATAAAGGAGGTGGCTTACAAAACACTCGTTCGACCTATTCTTGAGTATTGCTCATCAGTGTGGGATCCGTACCAGATCGGGTTGACGGAGGAGATAGAGAAGATCCAAAGAAGAGCGGCGCGTTTCGTCACAGGGTTATTTGGTAACCGTGATAGCGTTACGGAGATGTTTAACAAACTCAAGTGGCAGACTCTGCAAGAGAGGCGCTCTGCATCGCGGTGTAGCTTGCTCGCCAGGTTTCGAGAGGGTGAGTTTCTGGATGAGGTATCGAATATATTGCTTCCCCCTACTTATACCTCCCAAGGAGATCACGAATGTAAAATTAGAGAGATTCGAGCGCACGGAGGCTTTCAGACAGTCGTTCTACCCGCGAACCATACGCGACTGGAACAGGAAAGGGAGGTAATGACAGTGGCATGTAAAGTGCCCTCCGCCACACACCATTGGGTGGCTTGCGGAGTATAAATGTAGATGTAGATGTAGATGTACTTGAGTAATTTTTCTGTTGAGGAAATTCCGTACTATAAAATTTCGGTAACATCCAGTCAGATGTTATACAAAGATTGGCAACCAGTTCTGAATATAGAGATATGCGAACTTGTGCGTTTCACAAACCGTAAAAAGCAAAATTTTCATACGAGGTTACCGAGACACAATAAGCGTCGTTCATGTCATGCGTACCAGTTGTTTAAAAATGGTTCAAATGGCTCTGAGCACTATGGGACTTAACATCTGAGGTCATCAGCCCCCTAGAACTTAGAACTACTTAAACCTAACTAACCTAAGGACATCATACACATCCACACCCAAGGCAGGATTCGAACCTGCGACCGTAGCAGTCGCTCTGCCACCGCGGCCGACCATACCAGTTGTGATCAAAAAGTAACGAGAATTTCAGTTTTTCTTAAAGAATCATTATTTATTCATCATCATCAACTTTGTTCCCTTTAACGCAGTCCCCCTCAGATATAACACACTGTGTCAGCGCTTTCTCCAATCTTGGAAGCACTTCCGGAACTCACTTTTCGATATGGTGTTCAGCTACTTCAGCGACTCTGTTTTCTCATGAGTGGTGCCGGAACGACGTCCTTTCATGGTTCTGTTCAGTCTCGGGAGTAGCAAGAAGTCGCAGGAGACTGTGTCTGGCGAATACGGAGGCTGATGCAACAAAACGGTTTTGTTTTTTGTCAAAAAATCACGAACAAGCATTGAGGTGTGAGCAGGAGCATTATCCTAACCTTCACACGTGATTAAATTTGTCAAATTTTTTTTCGGTCTTCGCACTTCAGTCAGTTTCCATTGGGATGGCAAGGCCTTGGTTTCCACGTCATACCCGTATACTCGTGTTTCATCACCTGTTATAACCTTATACTCATGTTTCATCACCTGTTCTAACCTTCTTCAGAGGTTATGGATCGATGTCGACTTCATGCAGCAATTCCTGAGCGATATCTACGCTACGTCATTTTTCGTCGAAGTTCAACAGTTTCGGAATAAACTTCGCTGCTACACTTTCATGCCGAAATCATCCGAGGGAATTGCTTCGTATGAGGCTAAGGATATGCCGACATCATCTGCAACCTCTCTGGTGGTGATTCGGCCATTTTGCAGAAATATTTTCTTTATTTCTCCCACATCGTCGTCAGTAATTGATGTTCTATGGCGCCCAGGGCAGTCGCTGTCTTCAACATTTTACCAAATCAGTGTGAAACGTTTATACCACTCATAAACTCTTATCTTCTTACAGTAGATTCGCCAAAAAAACCAGTCAATATTTCAAACGCGGTGCCGCACTTTATTCCATTTTTGAAGCAAAATTTAATGAAAATTCTTTGACATATCTTTTTCGAAAGTAAAAATTCACCGAGAACTCGAGAACTATTATAACCATTTCTACTGACAACAATAAATTAAATATTCAAAACAAGCAAACTTTCAGGATCACGTGTACCAAAGACATAAAAAAATTGAAAATCGGATGTATAAAGCCCCCAAAATTAAAAAAATTCCCATTACTATTTGATCACCCTCGTATACTTGGGAATTGTAAAGTGTAAGAATTTGAAGTGGAACGACAACATAGGTACAGTCGTATGTAAACTGGTAGGATACTGGGAAACAGCAGCTTTTGTACTTACGACGTCACCCAGAATTCAGTTATATGCCCTCATTTAGATTCCGCTCAAGTGTATGGGACCCACATCAGGCCAAGCTAACAAGGATCTCAGAACGTATATAAGCAATATACGGAGATGGTAGCTGTTCTTTTGGACAAGTCCGAAAGAATAGATACCATTTTCATATAGTTAAGGCTAACCGGCCATTGACCGTCTTCTTCTGTGCTGGATTCACACACATTGCCCGAACTCTTACGGGGCTCGGTAAGATTGTCTGCCGCCAGTAATGAGTGTAATGGGCAGGGACACTACGAATGTAGTGTGTGGACATTAAGTTGGGAATGTGGGTCTCACGGAGAGCGTGCAAGGGATAAATCCCTGCAGTCGCGGTGTCCTCTGTGCCCTCGGTGGCTCAGATGCATAGGGCGTCTGCCCTGTAAGCAGGAGATCCCGGGTTCGAGTCCCGGTCGGGGCACACATTTTCAACTGTCCCCCTCGATGTATATCAACGTCTGTCGACAGCTTAGGGTGTTGATTTAATTATCATTTCAGTACATACGGAAGGGCAGTGCTGGCGGTCACATACTTGCTCCATTGTCGAGAAAAGGTAACAGAAATGATGAAAAATCTGGCAGACAGTCCAAGAAAGACGCTGCGTGTCTTGTTAGAAAACTTCAAGAAACACCTTTCACGGCAAAACTATGAATATTCCTAATTTCCATATGTGTACATCCATTAGATATTGTACAACTAAATTTTGTACGGACGCGTATAACCAGTTCATTCTTCCGATACCCCATCCATGAACTGAATGGGACGGGAAGAAATCTTAATACAGGCAGAGTATGTGTGTATGTGTAGATGTTTCTCGCCGCTGTCTTTATGTACTTTTTATACTGTTTACAAATGTCCGTCGGTAGACTTTGCTTTTAGTCAATATACAAAATCTCCAAGCTGTTCTACACATTCCCATTGTGTTACAAATAGCTAGAATCAGAGAAGTGAAGCTGTCAATAAATTATGCAGTTTCAACATTTTGTTAACATAGTGCCAGAAACCGGTTCACTTCATGAAGAGTTTATTACAAATCTGTCACAGTAGCAGTACACATATTACGGCGACTGGTTTCTAAACGACTGGTTCATTCTCAGGCCTGAACTACTGAGGATTTCAGTGCAGCCTCAGTAAGTGTTGCTTGAGAAAGAACGAGTCGTTTCAAAACTGGTCGTCGGAATATGTGAACTGCTAACTGTGACAGATTTGTAATAATCTCTTCATGTTTCAATAAATGGCAGTACGTAAGGAGACAAGTTATTTCTTAAGCGGTAAAGACATTGCACTGTTAACATCTAACAGTCCCATAAACACGAAGAAAAATATTTTTCGCAAAAAGTATTTAAAGTTCTCTGCAAATGACAACAGAGTGCTATAACACTGGGACTGAAATATATCGCAAAATACTCGGTGAATGCGATCAACGAAGAAGATCGATCTGCTGGACACCGTGTATGTGTGTGTGTATTGTGTATTGAACCGGGGACCTAGAAACGACGAAGAGGCTTCGTCCTGCCGTAGCCCTCAGTGGTTCACAACCCCACAACAGGCCACAGCAGTCCACCCACCCCACCGCCGCTCCACACCGAACCCAGGGTCGTAAAGCTGGAGAACGTAGTTATGTTTACATTTGTCAAAAGACAAGCCTCTCATGGGAGGATAGAACACAGTTCAACACTGTAGGAGAGCATTTAGTCATTCTCATGGCGAACTGATATACCTGTATGTAGGCCTACTACACTAAAGTAAAAAAATGCCATTAAATAGTAAATGGGTTATAGGTATGTCGTATGGCTTTTTTTTTTTTTTTTTTTTTTTTTTTGTCATCAGTCTACTGACTGGTTTGATGCGGCCCGCCACGAATTCCTTTCCTGTGCTAACCTCTTCATCTCAGAGTAGCACTTGCAACCTACGTCCTCCATTATTTGCTTGATGTATTCCAATCTCTGTCTTCCTCTACAGTTTTTGCCCTCTACAACTCCCTCTAGTACCATGGAAGTCATTCCCTCATGTCTTAGCAGATGTCCTATCATCCTGTCCCTTCTCCTTATCAGTGTTTCCCACATATTCCTTTCCTCTCCGATTCTGCGTAGAACCTCCTCATTCCTTACCTTATCAGTCCACCTAATTTTCAACATTCGTCTATAGCACCACATCTCAAATGCTTCGATTCTCTTCTGTTCCGGTTTTCCCACAGTCCATGTTTCACTACCATACAATGCTGCACTCCAGACGTACATCCTCAGAAATTTCTTCCTCAAATTAAGGCCGATTTTGATATTAGTAGACTTCTCTTGGTCAGAAATGCCTTTTTTGCCATAGCGAGTCTGTTTTTGATGTCCTCCTTGCTTCGTCCGTCATTGGTTATTTTACTGCCTAGGTAGCAGAATTCCTTAACTTCATTGACTTCGTGACCATCAATCCTGATGTTAAGTTTCCCGCTGTTCTCATTTCTACTACTTCTCATTACCTTCGTCTTTCTGCGATTTACTCTCAAACCATACTGCGTACTCATTAGACTGTTCATTCCGTTCAGCAGATCATTTAATTCTTCTTCACTTTCACTCAGGATAGCAATGTCATCAGCGAATCGTATCATTGATATCCTTTCACCTTGTATTTTAATTCCACTCCTGAACCTTTCTTTTATTTCCATCATTGCTTCCTCGATGTACAGATTGAAGAGTAGGGGCGAAAGGCTACAGCCTTGTCTTGCACCCTTCTTAATACGAGCACTTCGTTCTTGATCGTCCACTCTTATTATTCCCTCTTGGTTGTTGTACATATTGTATATGACCCGTCTCTCCCTATAGCTTACCCCTACTTTTTTCAGAATCTCGAACAGCTTGCACCATTTTATATTGTCGAACGCTTTTTCTAGGTCGACAAATCCTATGAAAGTGTCTTGATTTTTCTTTAGCCTTGCTTCCATTATTAGCCGTAACGTCAGAATTGCCTCTCTCGTCCCTTTGCTTTTCCTAAAGCCAAACTGATCGTCACCTAGCGCATTCTCTATTTTCTTTTCCATTCTTCTGTATATTATTCTTGTAAGCAGCTTCGATGCATGAGCTGTTAAGCTAATTGTGCGATAATTCTCGCACTTGTCAGCTCTTGCCGTCTTCGGAATTGTGTGGATGATGCTTTTCCGAAAGTCAGATGGTATATCACCAGACTCAAATATTCTACACACGAACGTGAATAGTCGTTTTGTTGTCACTTCCCCCAATGATTTTAGAAATTCTGATGGAATGTTATCTATCCCTTCTGCCTTATTTGACCGTAAGTCCTCCAAAGCTCTTTTAAATTCCGATTCTAATACTGGATCCCCTATCTCTTCTAAATCGACTCCTGTTTCTTCTTCTATCACATCAGACAAATCTTCACCCTCATAGAGGCTTTCAATGTATTCTTTCCACCTATCTGCTCTCTCCTCTGCATTTAACAGTGGAATTCCCGTTGCACTCTTAATGTTACCACCGTTGCTTTTAATGTGACCAAAGGTTGTTTTGACTTTCCTGTATGCTGAGTCTGTCCTTCCGACAATCATATCTTTTTCGATGGCTTCACATTTTTCCTGCAGCCATTTCGTCTTAGCTTCCCTGCACTTCCTATTTATTTCATTCCTCAGCGACTTGTATTTCTGTAGTCCTGATTTTCCCGGAACATGTTTGTACTTCCTCCTTTCATCCATCAACTGAAGTATTTCTTCTGTTACCCACGGTTTCTTCGCAGCTACCTTCTTTGTACCTATGTTTTCCTTCCCAACATCTGTGATGGTCCTTTTTAGAGATGTCCATTCCTCTTCAACTGTACTGCCTACTGCGCTATTCCTTATTGCTGTATCTATAGCGTTAGAGAACTTCAAACGTATCTCGTCATTCCTTAGTACTTCCGTATCCCATTTCTTTGCGTATTGATTCTTCCTGACTAATGTCTTGAACTTCAGCCTACTCTTCATCACTACTATATTGTGTATGGCATATAGCCCTCGAAAAAAAAGTTTATATTACATTACATTTGTTGCTTTTATTAATGAGGAAAACATTTGTGCCTTTAGTAATATCTTTACATTTCAAGATTTGGTTTTATTGCACACTAGAGCCTCTTGAAGGACTGTAAAAAGCGACATGAGGATCACTTAACATTCCGAACAAAACTGTAATAAATAAAACGAGCGGATCAAAATACAGCTTTACTGTTAGTTTACTGATAATGAGTATGAAGGGCGATCTTACTTTCTTAGGAGAAGAAAAACTTCTTAGGCAAGATCGCAATAAAACACTGTGTTGTAGATGATAGGTTTCGGTAAACTACGTTTTTTTTTATAATAACCTGTACGAAGATCTGATGATGGTAACATAATTTACCGAAATCTGTAATCTACAACACAGTGTCTTATTGCGATCTTGGCCGGCCACTGTGGCCGAGCGGTTCTAGGCCCTTCAGTCCGGAACCGCGCTGCTGCTACGGTCGCAGGTTCGAATCCTGCGTCGGGCATGGATGTGTTGATGTCCTTAGGTTAGTTACGTTTAAGTACTTCTAAGTCTAGGGGACTGATGACCTCAGATGTTAAGTCCCATAGTGCTCAGAGCCATTTGAACCATTTTATTGCGATCTTGGCTAAGAAGATTTTCTTCTTCTAAGACAGCTGTACTGCTCTTCATACTTGATTAAGAAATTATTGCACTGCGTAGCTAAGGAAGCATTCATTAGCATGAGGTGTTGTCGTTTCCTTGAAATCCGAATCCAATGCGGAGATGTCTCGCGGCTTGAGTCGGATTCGGTGGCAGACGACAGCCAGTTTGCGACATCCAAGACAAGATTTACGTAACCTGCGATCCTTGATGTACCCGGTAACCTTCTAAGGGACTGGAGATTCTAAACCGCTACTGACATACGTTGTCGCTGCACTAGGGTGTCATCGATGCAGTAGGTGAATCAACAGTGAACAAAACGAATGTGCAGTGCTGAAAAATCTTTTGATATTCCATGACTTAATTTGATGTATTGGTCAATGTCTAAGCCGCTCGAAACATTTACGTTTTTGCACAGGCAAAGCATTGTGAGACGAACATTGAGAGATTCAGAAGAAGCCTGTATATGTTCCGTAAGAAATGCGAAGTTTTACTGTGCAGCAAGTGTAAGTTTAAAGACCATATGCCTATTTAATTCCCGCTCACCTTGCACTGTTCCGACCACGTTCTACCCACGTAGTAGAGCACTGCAACAATGCTGGAACGTCCCTGCAGTGTTCAGATAAGTACAGAGGGGAATGGGGAGGGGCAGGGGTGCTTCACTACACAGTGACGTCACACGAGTCTAGTAGAAGTTTTATTATTAATAATATTTGTGCACTTTACAGGGCTGTACTGTTCACACTGTAAAAATGTTATTGTTGATGTCAAAATATTCACATCCATTCAATGCAATCCACGAAGCAAGGTTCGTAGCAGTGCAGTTAATCCGGTTTCGGCGTGGCGCGGCGCGAGAGATTCGCGGGAACATCAAATCGTATTTCTCGCGTTTCCACTCAATTCACTAATTTCGTAAACTACTGCTGCCTTCGCGTGATGCGCACGAACGATTGCACATCGACGATTACTCTTTTGTCACAATTTTTACAACATTTTCGCGACGCAAGATTTCCGCGTTTAAGTCGCGCTAAACAGCCAGCCACACACTACTGATCACTTGGCGGCAACCGTTAGCAAAATACACCAAACAGATGTGAAGACCAATAGCGCCACCACACTATCGATAGCAGCGATGCTAGTGAATGTAAGCTTTCACAAGGGATCAAAATCGGATACAATGTCACTAAGTGGAAATAACTTACTCACTGCACTAATAGCTACTTTCGTTAAACCAGCTACTTTCATTACTGAGGTATTCAGAAATAACATTATAGTTATTGGAATGCACCAGTGTTTTTTTACTGATAAAATTATGTAGGGTGTGAAAATCGAATTATGAAAATTGTTTTGTCAGAGAAGTTCAGATTTCCAGCGTCTACAATATCAACTCAGATTTAATAAAATTTGCAGGTGGATGCTGTGAATTCTAGAACTATTTGTATGTGAATAAGTTTAAAATTAAAAGAAACTAACGAAAGAAAATTATTTCAAACACACCGTTTCACAACATAGTAGTTCTTGGGTGCTGCTAGTTCGTTTGTAGCCTGAAATAGTTCTCTGACGAAGACACGATACTCGAGGCAAAAACTTTTGTAAATGTAACAACGTATTACAAATGAATAAAAATGGGAAATACCAGGGAGACAACAATTGACTGTCTAGGAAAAAGTGAAAAAATAAGCTTCACAAAGAAACCGAAGTATGACGCTTTCGAATGTTTTAGGAACCAAAAGAACGTTTTAGCTGATAAGGACCGGTAGAGAATTAAAAAGAAAAGTAAACATAAATAAAATCTACAACTAAGAGAACATATGATACAGTTGAATGACATGTTTTACGTAACTAACTCGAAAATGTTACCAAGAGGTCAAAAATGGAAAGGTTGTGGATCCTAAGACGAATTAGTGAAAGGAATGAGTCATTAATATTTATCTTGCAGCTGTTTAGTATGTGCTGTCAGTGTAGCAGCGTAATATTTGGAGGAAAGTGTTAATAGCCTGTGAGCTTCAAAAGGAAGAAGAATCGTCGAATACGGAGAGTTAGCGTTCCACGTTAGTTTTTTGTTACCTTTACGAAACGCACGATAGAATCCCGCAGAATAAAGTGACACCTAAGGTAGGCTACATTCTCAGCAAGTACATAAGCTGATTACTAATAGGCAAATCATACTGAAAAAAACTGCTTTATTTGATCCAGTGCATGAAGATTTGCTCTGACATTCCAATGTTATAAGCAAATTTTTTATTGGCTTTTAATAGTCTTACATAGAGCTAAACGTTGCAGAGTTTTACTACTTGGCAAAATCATATTAGGCCACCGAAGACCTCCGACAGGAAGAAGAATCACCTAATATGAAGAATTAGCGTTCCACGTCACTTTTTTATATCCCACTGAATATCAGCGTCTAGATAACTTGTTCACTGATATGCAGTCCGCCCCAGGTAGCTGAGTGGTCATCGCGACAAAATGTCAATCCTAAGGGTCAGTCTGCTTTCGGTCGGTGAGCGGCGAGGACATCTTGTTTACGTCCCGTCCGCAGAGTCGCGAGCGCGCGTAGTTTGTTTACTTCCTCGCCGCAGCTAATACTCGCGTCCGTTGACATTGAGTCGCCATGGCTCATTCGTACATAAAAGCTACCATCAAGATCAGCTTCCAGCCCGACTACGCACGACCACAAACCTTTGAAGTCGAACGATTCACCCGTGACGAAGTTCAAATACCAACACAGCTCATCATCGGTATCCACCTATCCATCACAAGTAGCGTCGTTTACGTCAAGATGGTCGATAACGAGTTATGTCACGCAGTTGTGAACAGATGCGCAAACACTCTCCAGTTCAAACACTCCGATGGTCACATCGGAGAGATTACCGTTGACCATGCTGGACTAGGATTACGCACACTAAGAGTCTTCGAACTCCGGTTCGAAGTGCCACCGGACGTAGTTACCTCAGCTTTCCGCCCTTCTGGGACGGTAATTAGCAACGTGGCCGAAAATGGAACACTTTCGAGACGTACCAGGTCCTCAACGGCGTTCGACAAGTGAAAATTGAATTAAAGAAACGTATGCCATCCCACTTAGTCATAGGTGGCTGTCGAGCAATAGTAATGTACGACGGACAACCTCGTACTTGTTCTGGTTGAGGCCATGAGGGTCATGTGCGCTCGGCGTGTTTTCAACGTCGGGTTACACAAGTTCCATTACATGACACAGCACCACCTCTTACGCTCACGGCCCTCCCCCTCAATTACGCAGGGGTGACACGATAGACCGTCACGACAGACGACAAACCACTTGGAAGACAGGAAGCGTTAGAATGCACACCTGTCGCCAGTCCTGGATTTACCAACAACATTACGGTGTCCGCAGAGATTGAAGAACGCCGCCCATCGACTCCACATGAAGATTCGGACGAGGGAATGGAACTCGACGCTAGGGTTGTACCGACCTCTGCCTTTCTCCCTGAGGGGGATGCGATATGGGAACCTCAAACGCTTTCGGACACAGAAACCCACGTCCGCAAACAAAGGTCACCGAGAAAACATAAAAAGCGACGTCGCACACCCTCAGACGATTGCCTCCAGCGGATGTCTTCTACAGTTGACGACCGGACGGCCGACGAGACGACAAGGAAAATGGATGACACAGGATCGCCCTCACCTGTCACTTTGTCTGATTTTGACAAACCCGATTCCGCTCTCTCGGGCAAACAGATGGCAAGCACAGCGCCCGCCGTTGGTACACAACCAGAAACAACTGCGGATTCACCCTTAGTTACTCAGCCCACAAGTGTTCTACCGCAGCCACCGTTAACTTACGGACCTTGGGCGGATGACACTGAAGACGATTATACGCCCGCTGTGGTGGATGAGGAGAGGGGTCTCTCCTTCCACACCTCGGTCCCTCCCGAGTAGCAACAGATGACGACGCGGACGCGGCCACCAGATTACAGGCCCCACCTTTTACGGCGACACTGACGGTGGCCCCCACCGCAGGAGACGATGTACAGACCTATCGCTTAACGACCATCAACATTAACACCATTCGGACACGTACGAAGTTGTCGCTGCTCCAAGACGTGCTCAATGCAGCAGACGTTGACACTGTCTTTCTCCAAGAAGTTTTCGTCGCCGATTTCCCGGGTATGTTTGGTTATACGGCTCATGTGTCCCACGCCTCGCCAACTAACAGTGGAGTCGCAGTTCTCCTCAGAGAGAGCCTCGAGGCGGACGAAGTCCAATATATCCCCGACCCTAGAGGAATGGCCGTAACGGTGCAAGGCGTCCGGTTTATCAATGTGTACGCCCCTTCCGGAACGAAACATCGTCGTGACCGATCGCTCTTCTTCGCAGAAGGAATAGCACCGTTTTTTCAGGGCAGGCACGATGACTTGATATTAGGGGGCGATTTCAATTGCACCCAAGCACCTAAAGATCAGCTGCCACGCCATTCACCATGCCCCGAACTTGGGACACTCATCGGCGATCTCCAGCTGGTAGATACATGGGAACATGTTCGAGGAAATAGACCGGGATACACCCATTTCACGAGTCACTCGTCTAGTCGCATCGATAGGATTTACGTCTCCAGTTCTCTCGAGGCAACGGTGAGTGACGCGGAGGTGTGACCAGTAGCCTTTTCTGATCACGAGGCCTATATATGAGCCGTCACCCTTCGTCGCCAACGCGTGTGGCGCAGCCGACATCCCTGGAAATTAAACCTGGCTCATCTCGCTTCTCCGGATTGGCGACGCGCCATCGAAGACACGTGGAGTTTGTGCGTCCGCCGCCTCCCGACGTATCCTACATCGATTAGTTGGTGGTTAAACTGCGCCAAGCCGGCCCTACGGAGAACCTTTATCACGTATGGTCGTGAGACTACTGCTTGGAGGTGGCAGACCCTCGATTTTTATTTCACCGTCCTTCGCGAATGCGCCTCCTTGCCACCCGCACCGGAACGACGGTTGACAGTACGGCGTGCGAAGGCACAGATCGTAGCCCATATGCGCCGACACCTCGAAGGGACGATCGTCCGAGCGCGAACACAAGACAGACTCGCAACAGAACGACCCACCATGTACCACGTCATCCGAGAACGTACACTGCGAAGACGGGCGCTGATACATGCCACCACCACTGAGGACAGCCGTTATCACACCACACAACGCGATATTGCTGCAGCCTTCTTCGACCATTACGCACGACTTTATTCTGCTCAATGTTCCGAGGCGACGACGGTGACAGCAGTCTCACAACTGGTTTACGGCATTGTCCCACAGGATTTACAAACTGAATTATTGAACGACATTATGGAAGATGAAGTTATCGACGCCATAGGTAAAGGAGCGACGAATAAGTCTCCTGGCCCCGACGGGCTCCCTGTGGAGTTTTATAGAACTTCCCAGTATTTACTGGCTCCCAGGTTGACAGACATCTGTCGGGAGCTTATGTCCCCCGCGGTGCCGCTCCCTGCGACCTTCGTAGAAGGAATAATTATACCGGTTCACAAGCCTAAAGGTGGGGCTCGAATACAAGATTACCGCCCGCTAACACTCGTCAACTGGGGCATGAAGATATTCACCAGACTATTAGCAAACAGTCCACGACCGACCACCCTACCTTACGTCATCTCAGCAGATCAGACTTCCCTAGGGGGTATCAACAACATCCACAAAGCACTGTGTCGATACCGTGACTTAATAGCCCTAGCCAGGGCACGCCGCATCCCGGGAGCGCTGGCATCACTAGATTTTAGCCAAGCTTTTGATCGAGTGGATCACGCGTACCTAACGTCCGTTCTCCAGCACGTGCAGTACCCACAGCAATTCACAGACGTCGTGATGCGCCTCCTCCGAGGGGCGACTTCCGAAAGTGCTCGTTAAGGGGCGTCTCTCGCAGTCCCTCCCGATTTTCCGCTCCGTGTGTCAAGGCTGCCCCTTGTCGACGTTCTGGCACTGGAACCGCTCCTCTGTGGCCTCCGTCAACGCCTCACCGGTCTTACCTTGCGTGACGTCACATTTCGCTGTACAGGATATGCAGACGACCTGGTTCTCGTGTTCCGCAATCGTGACGATGTATTCAGGGCACTAGAATGGATTATCACGTACGGTGTGGCTTCCGGCAGCTGTCTCAACGTCACCAAATCGGTCGCCATGGCCATAGGAGACGGGTTGACCCCAACGTGTGTCGAACCCCTACAGCTTCGTGACACTATCAAATGTTTCGGAATAGAGTTTCACGACGACATAGGGCGCACTGTGGCTCTTAACTACCGCCGATTATTACAACAAATTCGGGTCCAGATCTTCAACCTTCGTCTGCGGACCCTCGACATTCAACAAAGGACACACTTTGTCAATGTTTACCTCGCATCGCGCCTTCCACACATAGCGCGTGTTCTTCCAATACCGTTACTGATGGCTCGACGTCTGTTAGCGGCATTCGCAGCCTACATCAGTACAGGCATGCTCTTCAAAGTCAGTTATGAACGCTGACACTTCCCACAGAAAGGGAAGGTCTTGGTCTAGTCCATGTCTACGACAGAGCTGTGGCCCTGTATGTCAGCTCACACATCAAGCTGTGGCGCCACCACCCGGAAAGTTTGACAGGTTTGCTGTTGGAGTGCTTAGCTCCGGCCTCCCTTATGCCCCCACTGACGACGCAAGACATACCCCCACCCTTCTACCACTTCGGGAACTTTTACATTGAACACAGCTATGTCCGTATCGCAGTACCGCCGACGAAACAGGCGTCGGCGCGGGATATATATCATGTCCTACAGCAGAGGCGCTCACCAAACATGGTGGAGACCAAAAGCCCTAAGGTTAATTTGAAGGTGGTGTGGCGAACGATACACGCGGTTACACTGGACACAGACGTCCGATCCACCTGGTGCATCACAGTCAACGGTAAACAGATCAGCCGATCACGCCTCCACAAGATAAACATGGCGGAATCGTCTCTATGTGTAGACTGCGGGATGCCAGACACGGACGAACACCGTCTCACATGTGGCGCGGCAGAAGCCGTATGGCGCTTGGTGCGACAAATTTTGTCGTATTTTCTACGAGTGACTCCGGAACACATTACACCTTGGTTTCTACTACTTCCGGATCAACAGTATTTCCCGCGCACCAAGACCAACGCTGTCACGTGGATCCGTGCGCATGCGGTACACTACTTATTTCACGATGGACCTAAAGATGTATTCGACTTTTGGAACTACCTACAAGAACGTCATTGCAAGATCGTACGGAACCCAAAATAAAGACAGTATTTTTCTAATTACTTAGTGAGTGCCCTACGCGACCTTCCACGCAGCGGGATCATCAACAGCTAGGAGAAGACACCCATTGAGTGAGCCGACAAGACTAAGTTCGATTCTCGGTGGAATAACATACGACATACGTGAAGACGTAGCTGGATGACGAAGCGTAAGCAGAGTAGCGACACAGCCTTCTGCATCATGTACGCAGCACTTTTTTTCGGTTTCCACATATACATTACCTCGCTGTAGGAACGTGTCAAGATATTGTTTTCTTTACTCAGAGCACGATGCGGTGCTAGGTACATTTACTTTTGTTGTGGTATTAAGTAAAATCAACTTAAGAATATACCAGTAAATAAAAATAAATAAAGAGATAAAAATTCCCGCAAAAGATTTCCCCTTACCATCCCTGATTCCTTGATTTCTTGACGGGCGAGGGGGACACTGTGACCAGGCCTCGGGTTACGACCCCTGATCACTCAGGGTTCGATTCCCGGTTGGGTCGGAGATTTTATCCTCTCAGGGATTGGGTGTTGCGTTGTCCTAATCATCATCATTTCATCCCCATCGACGGGCAAGTCGCCCAAGTGGCGTCAAATCGAAAAACTTGCACCTGGCGAACGGTCTACCCAACGGGAAGCCATAGTCACACATTTACTGACATGCATTTCAACTTAGAAAAATTGCTTTATTTGGTTCAGGACATTAAGATTAGCTTTGACTCAGCAAATGTCATACGCAAATGTTTTGTTGATTTTTTACCAGTCTTACATAGTGCTGAGCGCTGCAGAATTTTACAACTTTACAAAATAGTACGCCACAAAAAATCGCCGTTTGATGAGAAATGAAAAGCATTTCTCGTCGTGAGCAGAGCACTGCTATGCTGGACGCCGCGACGGCGCTATTAACTGGAGGAAAGCTTGTGGCCTTGGTTCTGAGACTCGCCACCACGCAACTTGTTTCTTCTCTTCTCGGTTTATTTCCAATCTGGCAGTCTAAGTGGGCAACATGAATGAAATTTCCTGTTCTTTCATTTTCCTTATTATCTTGCTTACCATGACGTTAACGGCCCCCGCAGCCGAGGCTGCTAACGCACGCTTGCGCGGTGCCCTCGACTCGGAGGTAGTGGGATCGAACCCTGACCTTCATAGTAGGGTCGGCAAGCGGAGGAGGAGTGTCGACGTACTGTTCCCATTAATCACGTTTTGCTCCAAACCTCGCCGCAGTGTCACAAGAAGAGGGGGCATGTCATTCTGTTAATGGTGATCTGTCCGTCGGATTTGAACGTTAAACTCTGCGATATTCTTATTGCTATTGAGATGAGCAGGCCTAGCGCCAGCACTGAATTTCACTTTTCATTCCCATCGTCTAAAAAGAAAAGTGTTTATGTATACAGGTGTTCCGACATGTTTTTGTTGCCTACAAATAAAGGTTCCCGCCCATCGAGTACAAAAGCCCTGACTTGTGCCAATATACTGCACGCAGATAGTTAACAAGAAAGCTTCTTGCAATATTTCTAGGAAATTATTCAATTATTTTATGTCAAAAGCTCTTGCAGATAAGCTTTTGTTTGAAAGTCTGTTACGAACATGACGCAGATTGTAGGGAAATCGAGCTGCCAAGTTGGTCTGCTATGGATCTTATCTCACGGCAGTATCGTATCTGCAACAATGTTTTCGTAAAGGTTCCAAGAAACTCCAATTATGCATATAATCTTGCGAGACCAAAGTGTAATATTAAAGATCTAATTGCGGAAACCTATTTTTTCGGTCATAAATACATTTATTTTTTTACATAATCCCCTTTAAAGTCAGTGCAATAGATTTTAAATCATTCATGAAACGCGAGTCTGGAAGTTATGCAAAATACCATTCTGTGGTTGCCATAATCTCAAAACAGACCTCAAATTATTTTCTAAATCAATTTTTTTAGATGTGAGAAAGTATGAAAATCAAGAGGTGGTAAATCTGTTGAGTGTTGAGACTGTTTGAACAGTTCGTACTTCATACCCTCGCTTGTCAGAATCTCCACTAACGAAATAATTTAGCGGACAGTTTCAATTCAGAACACTTTTCGCATAGATTTTTGTGTAATATTCGCCATTTATTGTTTCACCTTTTGCAAGGTGCTCAATAAGATGAATTGTGTCCCAGAAAAAAAGCCGTGCGTAGGCTTTCTGGCTGATTAAATCAACTTAACTCTTTATGAGCAGGCAACAGCGTGCTCTTGCCACTTTGTTAGCTGTTTAGCTACCGCGGTGATGTAGTGTACTTTATAAAACTATCCAAACGTTGTTGTGGTTTGTTTTGGGTCATCATTCAACAAACGAGGCACTCATATACCACAAAACACCCTTTCACTTAATTATATATTTAAAAAGTCCCGTACGCTTTCATTTGGTGGGCCTACTGCGCATTTATTTGTAGCACCTTAATCGCTTGGCATTATGCATTTTGTTGATGATTTTGTTAGTGGTTGTAGTTTTAATCTGGGACATCCATCAAGTGAACCAACTTCAGGTGAAGTACAACTACGTTTAATTTCTGCCACGCGTTCATTTAGAGTAGAAAATGAAGGACCACTGTCCTTAAATAATCTTCAACAAATTATGTATGAATTTTCATTCACAATAAACCATCTCAAAGAAAGAGTTTTGCGATGATACACTTAAACAAAATTCTTACGCAAATGAAATAATTCGAGTTACATTACTGAACTATCTGTAACGACGTATCACAAACAAAATTCATTGCTAGCATTATCAGTATCATGTCTCTTACTCATGCGTCGTTAAATTTCTGGATAAAAGAGAAAGTAAGCAATAAAGAATCATGAAATGATGCCGACTAATATACCTTTATGCCGAGTTTGTAAACTATACTTGTATACTAATATTTTTAGCGAAATTGTTTCCTGTTTTCATTTTCAAATGGCAAGTCATCACAAAAATTTATATTCAAATGACGCTTCTTAATAATGATCCTATCACATTCTTTTGATGCATTTTAATAGCGGCGTAAACCGTTGCCACAGAACTTAGTCCATCGCTTGATAGAGGCTGCCAGTGTGACAACCTCGTAGCTAAAGCTAAGATAAACGGCCAGCGGCCTGCCTGGACCCATTAACCCGTGAACACGTGACAGGTTGATCTGGAGACGTGTGGCTCGATAGGTACTTCTACATCTACGTGATTACTCTGCTGTTGACAATAAAGTACCTGGTAGAGGGTTCAATGAACCACCTTCAAGCTGTCTCTCTACCGTTCCACTCTCGAACGGCACGCGGGAGAAACTGTAAGACGTGTGTATTTCTATTGTCTATTGTCAAACCACAATTTATGAAAGATGTTTATATTTTATTAATAGGATTAAGTAGGAATAATTAATATTTGTCATGTTAGAAATAATTGTGGTAGCAGGGAATGTCTGCACCAAAGTACTGTCGACAGGAGAGACCGCGAATTAATATAATTTTAAAAAGGGACTGCGTATGGATACATTTTAAGAAAAGAGCGGAAAAGACCGCGCATTGATACATTTTGTAATGGTAGCAGGGATTGTCTGCACCAGAAAGCATTGTTGACGGGAGAGACTGCACTTTAGCGTTCGTAGGAAGTCAGTAGTAAGCGAGATGTGAAGCGAGTCGGTAGCAGGTCTGAAGCGAGAGGTTGAGAAGAGCGGTGTGCCACATCAGCCAACTATTATCATAAGAGGAACTAATATTATTGAATTATTTTTTTGAGAAACTCAAGACTACTGAAGGTATGTTTGCGCAATGCTAGTTGTAAGATTACTGTAAAAAGTAAGTCCCATTTGAACGTTTGTAAAATCACTTCATTCAGAATATAATTAATTTTTGCCAGCAATATTGTATTACTGATTATAATCCAGCCCAAAAACCATCAACGTAAAACTTTGCAAAATTTTATTGTTGTCAAGAAAAAGTTTATCTATGAACTACGTAACTTCACTCAAATTAATTAAAGAATAACATCAGCTTTGCTATTAACGAATAACTTCAGCTTTGGTAATAAATACAGCTACTTATTATGACAGCCCTCCAGCAACTAATAGAGTATAATAAAACGAAGTAAGTATATTCACGTCGCAGTTCGACGTAACCGTCAGATGGCGATCCAGTAACAGTAAAAAAGGTAAGGAACAGTTTTGGGTTATTGCAGGTAACGACTGAGGGCCACGACGACGGCACATTCTATGTTTCGTCGAAATAATCAGAAAATCACTTTTAATAAGCAGCATTTAAATTTGTATGCGAAGATTGAGAAAGAGAATTAATTTCAAAGGGAAGATTTCATTTGTTATTATTAAGCAAGAGATAGAAATCCTAAGGGAAGGTTTCATAGGTTATTGTAGAAGGGAAGGTTGCGTAACAAAAGGGATATAGAGGAAACGAGAAGGTTTCAAAACGAGCACTTAAATGTTTCTGTGCGAGCCCTGATTTCTCTTATTTTATCGTGATGTTCATTTCTCTCTATGTAGGTGGGTGCCAACAGAATGTTTTCGCCGGCCGGAGTGGCCGAGCGGTTCTAGGCGCTACACTCTGGAACCGAGCGACCGCTACGGTCGCAGGTTCGAATCCTGCCTCGGGCATGGATGTGTGTGATGTCCTTAGGTTAGTTAGGTTTAAGTAGTTCTAAGTTCTAGGCGACTGATGACCTCAGAAGTTAAGTCGCATAGTGCTCAGAGTCATTTGAACCATTTTTTGAACAGAATGTTTTCGCAATCGGAGGAGAAAACTGGTGATTGAAACTTCATGTGAAGATCCCGTCGCAACGAAAAACGCCTTTGTTTTAATGATTGCCACTCCAATTCAAGTATCATATCTGTGACACTATCTCCTGGCCGTGCGGTTCTAGGCGCTGCAGTCTGGAACCGCGAGCCCGCTACGGTCGTAGGTTTGAATCCTGCCTCGGGCATGGATGTGTGTGATGTCCTTAGGCTGGTTAGGTTTAACTAGTTCTAAGTTCTAGGGGACTAATGACCTCAGAAGTTGAGTCCCATAGTGCTCAGAGCCATTTGAACCATTTTTGAACACTATCTCCCCTATTTCGCGATAATACAAAACGAGCTGCCCTTCTTTGTACTGTAGAAGGCGTCGTCTATGGGACGGTCTGAGAAGTAAGATTAACGTGAAAACGACAGTTCTCATCAGCGTAGAGCAAACTGAATTATTCGTTACTTGGTGTTCTCCTTGGCGGTATATGTGAGGACATGCTGACAAGCAACGCTTCCTAGGTTCTTACGCGAAAACTCTTAAAATTCTCTAAATAAAACGAACCTTATTAACGTTCTACAACTTCATTCTTGACGTCTACATATACGCACCACTCTGCCGCTGCAGGGATCCGAACTGTGGCGTGTAACATTGTGGAACGCAACGTAACTACGTCGGTGCATGAGTAACAGCGTGCTGGAACCGACTTTCGAATTCGAAGAGTTCGTCCACATATGGAGCGCGCGCTCTTTCAGCGCGACAGTGCCAGACCACATACGAGGGCTGTGACATCCGCATCAACCCGATGCCTTGGGTTTACTGCCTCTCTTCATCCTGCATGCAGTTCCGACATCACCCCACCCGATTTTCATTTGTTTTCAAAACTCAAAGAACGCCTTCGACGACTTCACTTTGATAGTGATGAAGCGGTCCAAGGTTCTAAAGTGATGGTATCAACAAGATGGCCTCTCGTTGGGGGAACATGTTCGCTGCCAGGGTTACTACCTCGAGAAATAAATGTGTAGACTTGAAGAATAAATACGTAGAATGTTAACGTTTTATTTACAAAGCTTTAACAATTTTCACATAAAAAATTAGGAGGCATTACTATTCAATGGTTCAAATGACTCTGAGCACTATGGGACTTAACTGCTGAGGTCATCAGTCCCCTAGAACTTAGAACTACTTAAACCTAACTAACCTAAGGACATCACACACATCCATGCCCGAGGCAGAATTCGAACCTGCGACCGTAGCGATGGCGTGGTTCCAGACTGTAGCGCCTAGAACCGCTCGGCCACTCCATCCGGCCATTCCTTTTCAGCACGTCTTTGTACATTGTGTGCAACAGAAACGTCACTTATGGAGACTTTGTCTACAGAAAGTACGATCGTTTCAACATCTGTTATTTTTACTCTCTTTATGACATCCTTTATCTCTTTCGAGATTGCTCTAATGTTTACTTCCCTTCATACCTGCGAACTAAATCCATTTCCATAATTTGTTGCATCCCTCTAACTTTTTCCCCTCTCCTCCTCCTTTCAGTTGTAAGTTAATTATTTCCTCCTGCTTTGTCATAATTACTATTGTACTTCCTCTTCATTTTCGCAAATTTCAGTGAACTGCTTCCCTCAGCAATTTTCACCATTACCTTTTCATCTGGCACTTTTTCTGTCCACTTTACGTATAACATACTTTTGTGTCAACGTATTTCAAGCACTTAACTTTCTTCATCCGCTGTTTCTTTTGCCTTTTTAATGTCTTTTTACTTGACATTTTGAACATTTTGAAACGCTTTCAGAGGTCCATCAGTCCTGTAATGTAATTAACGAGCACCATCAAAAAGATATTTTACACTTGTCTTGTTAGAGCTATTCCCATTGAGAAAAATTACATTATGAGCCACTGCTATGTGTTATGACATGCTTTAGAAGTATTTTAAGTTTTTTTTTACGTTGATTTGCCAATATGATCTTTCTACGATTGAAGGAGTCCAGCTATTCTGAAAACATAGTTATATGTTTCAGCATCCTTTAACTGCAGTGAAGATCCCTGGAAGTCTTGTTTTCGAACAAGAAGAAAAAAGTGAAGAATGAAAACCTTTCCAAGAACATAAAAGGCACAATAAGAGATATAAACAAGTTTAACAACACATCTCACAAGCCCCAGAGTACGTCTACTACAACAGCAACACCATTCTCAATCTGCTATAGGCAGAAATTTACAGTAATAGCAAAATGTAATTTACAGAGAAGTAAATAAACGCCCATTGTGAAACCGCCTCTGTGGCGAAACACCTTCGGGTGAAGAAAAGGTATAACTGTGCTTTGCTAGAAGCCGTACAAACACAGGCACAGAGGTTAAAATTCTAATACACTCCTGGAAATGGAAAAAAGAACACATTGACACCGGTGTGTCAGACCCACCATACTTGCTCCGGACACTGCGAGAGGGCTGTACAAGCAATGATCACACGCACGGCACACCGGACACACCAGGAACCGCGGTGTTGGCCGTCGAATGGCGCTAGCTGCGCAGCATTTGTGCACCGCCGCCGTCAGTGTCAGCCAGTTTGCCATGCCATACGGAGCTCCATCGCAGTCTTTAACACTGGTAGCATGCCGCGACAGCGTGGACGTGAACCGTATGTGCAGTTGACGGACTTTGAGCGAGGGCGTATAGTGGGCATGCGGGAGGCCGGGTGGACGTACCGCCGAATTGCTCAACACGTGAGGCGTGAGGTCTCCACAGTACATCGATGTTGTCGCCAGTGGTCGGCGGAAGGTGCACGTGCCCGTCGACCTGGGACCGGACCGCAGCGACGCACGGATGCACGCCAAGACCGTAGGATCCTACGCAGTGCCGTAGGGGACCGCACCGCCACTTCCCAGCAAATTAGGGACACTGTTGCTCCTGGGGTATCGGCGAGGACCATTCGCAACCGTCTCCATGAAGCTGGGCTACGGTCCCGCACACCGTTAGGCCGTCTTCCGCTCACGCCCCAACATCGTGCAGCCCGCCTCCAATGGTGTCGCGACAGGCGTAAATGGAGGGACGAATGGAGACGTGTCGTCTTCAGCGATGAGAGTCGCTTCTGCCTTGGTGCCAATGATGGTCGTATGCGTGTTTGGCGCCGTGAAGGTGAGCGCCACAATCAGGACTGCATACGACCGAGGCACACAGGGCCAACACCCGGCATCATGGTGTGGGGAGCGATCTCCTACACTGGCCGTACACCACTGGTGATCGTCGAGGGGACACTGAATAGTGCACGGTACATCCAAACCGTCATCGAACCCATCGTTCTACCATTCCTAGACCGGCAACGGAACTTGCTGTTCCAACAGGACAATGCACGTCCGCATGTATCCCGTGCCACCCAACGTGCTCTAGAAGGTGTAAGTCAACTACCCTGGCCAGCAACATCTCCGGATCTGTCCCCCATTGAGCATGTTTGGGACTGGATGAAGCGTCGTCTCACGCGGTCTGCACGTCCAGCACGAACGCTGGTCCAACTGAGGCGCCAGGTGGAAATGGCATGGCAAGCCGTTCCACAGGACTACATCCAGCATCTCTACGATCGTCTCCATGGGAGAATAGCAGCCTGCATTGCTGCGAAAGGTGGATATACACTGTACTAGTGCCGACATTGTACATGCTCTGTTGCCTGTGTCTATGTGCCTGTGTTTCTGTCAGTGTGATCATGTGATGTATCTGACCCCAGGAATGTCTCAATAAAGTTTCCCCTTCCTGGGACAATGAATTCACGTTGTTCTTATTTCAATTTCCAGGAGTGTATGCTGCTGCAGCGTATCAGCTTGGATGCAGAGTCCTTGACACGCATACAATTAACATCTAGCGTGCCCCAAGGAAGTGTATTGGGACACTTGCTGTTCATTTTGTATATTAATGGCATGATGCAGTTATCAGCCGGCCGGAGTGGCCGTGCGGTTCTACGAGCTACAGTCTGAAACCGAGCGACCGCTACGGTGGCAGGTTCGAATCCTGCCTCGGGCATGGATGTGTGTGATGTTCTTAGGTTAGTTAGGTTTAATTAGTTCTAAGTTCTAGGCGACTGATGACCTCAGAAGTTAAGTCGCATAGTGCTCAGAGCCATTTGAACCATTTTGCAGTTATCAGCAATGCAGTAATGTCTGAAAAAAACTGCACAAATATCCAGTCCGATTTGAAACTTGTGCAAAGATTGTCATATTGGCTATGAATGTTCAGCATTTTAAAACTGCACAAAACTAATAAATACAGTGAATTACCGGAGGAACTACTCAACCCATACAAATTACTTGTTTTTGTTGTGCTCTTCAGTGTGAAAACTGGTTTGACGTAGGTCTGCATGATCCTCTAACCTGCGCCAGCCTTTCATCTCCGAAAAACTGCTGCAACCTGCATGCAACATCCATTTGAACCTGTTTACCATATTCTTCTCCTGGTCTTCCTCCTTCCTCTACAATCTCCCGGCCCCCCTCCCCCCACGCACACATGCACGGGCTTTGATGATCTCTTGATGCCTCAGAACGTTTCCTACCAAACGATCCTTTCTTCTAGTCAAACTGTGCCACAAGTTTCTTTTCTTCCCAGTCCCATTCAGTATCTTTTGAAACGTCCCCTTAGAACAATTTATACACGACTGTGCTTAAACTGACACACAATGTTTTTAGCGCAACGCAATCTGACTATCAAAGATCCCTGCAAAAGAATGGCCCTGAGTAACTTTAACCTATACCTTTCACAAATCACTTACCTCACAAAAATCTTCGTTACTCGAACTACTGCAATACAGCGAGCGCCACTATTGCCAGCTAAATAAAAGATTCAAACTACAGAAGGCACTAACTACTGATAGGGATAGTTAGCAAATGAAAGATATTAATAGAGAACAAACAATGTATTTACCTTAATAGTCATAATATATATATATAGCAATTCATGACAAATTACAAAACTCCGCCATCTCTCTCCCCACATCCACCACTGCTGGCGGCTCACCTCCAACTGCGCAACGCTACGCGCTGTTCACATCCAGCTGCCGCTGCCTAACACTACAATGGCAGACAACAATGCAAACTAGCCACAGGCTGCACACAGCACAGCCAGTGATTTTCATACAGAGCGCTACGTAACGTTGCCAATAAGAAAATATAAACAGCCTACTTACATAGAGAAAACATAAACAGCCTACTTACACTTTTCATATGTTATGCGATCTACGCACCTTCAGCAATATTCTGTAGCACCACATCTCAAAGCCTTCTTTTCTGTTCTTTTGTAAACTGCTCATCGCCTACATTACACTTCCGTACAAGGCTACACGCCATACAAATACTTCCAGAAAAGACTATCTTATACTTAAATTTATATTCGATGTTAACAAATTTATCTTTTACAAAAACGCTTTTCTTGCCATTTCAATCTACATGGTGCATTTTACAGTCTCTCTACTTCGGTCATCATCAGTCACTTTACTGTCCAAATACCAAAACTCGTCAACTACTTTTAGTGTCTCATTTTATCAGCATCGCCTCATTTAATTGGACTACATTCCACTATTCTGGTTTTTCTTTTGTTGATATTCATCTTGTAACCTCTTTTCGGAATACTTTCCATTGTCTCCAACTGCTGACTCAAGTCCTTTGCTGTCTCTGATAGAACCATAGTGTCACCGGCAAACCTCAAAGTTTTTATTTCATTTCCCTGAACTATAAACCCTTGTTTAATTTTTTCTTTGGTGTCCTTCACTGCCTGCTCAATGGACGGATTGAAAAATGTTGATGACTGGCTACAACCCTGTCTTATTTTCTTTTGAACCTCTACTTGCCTTTCATATCATTCCACTCTTTTAACAGCTGTCTGGTTTCTGTACAAGTTGTGTAAATAACCTCTCCCTACCTGTATTTTACCTCTGCTACCTTCAAAATTTCAAATAGTGTATTCCAGTTATTCCACTCAACATTGTCAAAAGGTTCCTCTAGGTCTACAAATGCTGTAAACGAAGGTTTCCCTTTCCTTAGCCTATCTTCCAAGCGACATCGCAGGGTCAGTATTGCCTCACGTGTTCCTACATTTCTCCGGAGCCCAAACTGACCTTCCACGAGATCGGCTTCTACCAGCTCTTCCATTTTTCTGTAAATACACTCCTGGAAATGGAAAAAGAACACATTGACACCGGTGTGTCAGACCCACCATACTTGCTCCGGACACTGCGAGAGGGCTGTACAAGCAATGATCACACGCACGGCACAGCGGACACACTAGGAACCGCGGTGTTGGCCGTCGAATGGCGCTAGCTGCGCAGCATTTGTGCACCGCCGCCGTCAGTGTCAGCCAGTTTGCCGTGGCATACGGAGCTCCATCGCAGTCTTTAACACTGGTAGCATGCCGCGACAGCGTGGACGTGAACCGTATGTGCAGTTGACGGACTCTGAGCGAGGGCGTATAGTGGGCATGCGGGAGGCCGGGTGGACGTACCGCCGAATTGCTCAACACGTGGGGCGTGAGGTCTCCACAGTACATCGATGTTGTCGCCAGTGGTCGGCGGAAGGTGCACGTGCCAGTCGACCTGGGACCGGACCGCAGCGACGCACGGATGCACGCCAAGACCGTAGGATCCTACGCAGTGCCGTAGGGGACCGCACCGCCACTTCCCAGCAAATTAGGGACACTGTTGCTCCAGGGGTATCGGCGAGGACCATTCGCAACCGTCTCCATGAAGCTGGGCTACGGTCCCGCACACCGTTAGGCCGTCTTCCGCTCACGCCCCAACATCGTGCAACCCGCCTCCAGTGGTGTCGCGACAGGCGTGAATGGAGGGACGAATGGAGACGTGTCGTCTTCAGCGATGAGAGTCGCTTCTGCCTTGGTGCCAATGATGGTCGTATGCGTGTTTGGCGCCGTGCAGGTGAGCGCCACAATCAGGACTGCATACGACCGAGGCACACAGGGCCAACACCCGGCATCATGGTGTGGGGAGCGATCTCCTACACTGGCCGTACACCACTGGTGATCGTCGAGGGGACACTGAATAGTGCACGGTACATCCAAACCGTCATCGAACCCATCGTTCTACCATTCCTAGACCGGCAACGGAACTTGCTGTTCCAACAGGACAATGCACGTCCGCATGTATCCCGTGCCACCCAACGTGCTCTAGAAGGTGTAAGTCAACTACCCTGGCCAGCAACATCTCCGGATCTGTCCCCCATTGAGCATGTTTGGGACTGGATGAAGCGTCGTCTCACGCGGTCTGCATGTCCAGCACGAACGCTGGTCCAACTGAGGCGCCAGGTGGAAATGGCATGGCAAGCCGTTCCACAGGACTACATCCAGCATCTCTACGATCATCTCCATGGGAGAATAGCAGCCTGCATTGCTGCGAAAGGTGGATATACACTGTACTAGTGCCGACATTGTGCATGCTCTGTTGCCTGTGTCTATGTGCCTGTGGTTCTGTCAGTGTGATCATGTGATGTATCTGACCCCAGGAATGTGTCAATAAAGTTTCCCCTTCCTGGGACAATGAATTCACGGTGTTCTTATTTCAATTTCCAGGAGTGTAATTCGTGTCAGTATTTTAGAAACACAACTTACTAAACTGATAGTTCGTTAATATTCGCATCTGTCAGCACCTCCTTTCTTTGTAATTAGGATTATTACATTCATCTTGAAGAAAGAGGGTATTTTGCCTGTCTCATACATCCTGCACACTGGGTGGAATAGGTTCGTGATGGCTGGCACTCCAAAGGATATAAGTGGTTCCGAAGGAATGTCTTATCCATGGACCTTATTTCGACTTACGTCTTTCAGTACTCTGTCAAATTCTACTCGCAGCTTCATGCCTCGCATCCCATCTGCATCTACTTCCTTTTCCCTTTCCATAATATTCATTTCTGTTATATAGCTCCCCTACATATACTTTCCACCTTTCAGCTTTCCCGTCTTTGCTTCGTACTGGTTTTTTATCTGAGCTCTTGATGTTCATACGGCTGCTCCTCTTTTCCCGACTGGCCTCTTTAATTTTCCTGTAGGCAGCATCTATCTCTCTCCTTGTTATACATGCTTCTGTGACCTTGAATTTGTCCCCTAGCCATTGATGTTTAGCCATTTTGCATTTGTTGTCAGTCTTACCTTTTAGACATTTGTATTTCCTTTCGCCTGCTTCATCTGCTGCATTTTTATATCTTCTCTTTCCATCAAAGAAATTCAGTATCTCCTATGCAATACAAGAATTTCTACTAGACCTTGGCTTTTTACCTATTTGATCCTCTGCTGTTCTCACTATTTCATCTGTCAAAGCAACCCATTCTTCCTCTGCTGTATTTCTTTCCTGTGTTTCAGTCAAATTTGCAATTTTCAGCAACCTCTGATTCTTTCAAGTTATCCAGATTGCATATCCTTAATTTCCAACCTTTTTGCAGCTTCTTCAGTTTAAATATACTGTTCAGAAGTAATAAATTGTATTGAGAGTCCACATCTGCGCCTGGAAACGTTTTACAATTTAAAATTTGCTTCCGAAATCTCTGTCTTACCATTACATATTCAATATATTCAATATGTCAATACGAAACCTTTCGGTGACTCCAAATTTCCTCCACGTATACAACCTGCTTTCATGATTCTTCAGCCATGAGTTAACGACGTTTAAATTATGCTCTGTGCAAAATCCTACCAGGCGGCTTCCTCTTCAATTTCCCTCTCCCCCACGCAGTCCATATTAAGCTACTATATTATCCTGTCTTCCTTTTCCTGCTATTACATTACAGTCCCCTATCAGAATTAAATTTTCTTACCTCCCTTAGCGATGTGAATAATTTATTTTAGCTCATCGTCTACTGGAGTCCAAAATTAAAGCAACAAACGGAATTTTTGCAAAGTTGTGTTTATTTTGCTACAAAACATTGTAATCAGGTGATAGAAAAGTAGAAACAATGTAAAGAACACAGAACGTAAACGACTGCAACATGCATAACGGCAGACGAAAATGTTCTTCGTTTTTTCCAACTTAGCCAGGCGGAGTGGCCGAGCGGTTAAAGGCGCTACAGTCTGGAACTGCACGACCGCTACGGTCGCAGGTTCGAATCCTGCCTCGGGCATGGATGTGTGTGATGTCCTTAGGTTAGTTAGGTTTAAGTAGTTCTAAGTTCTAGGGGACTTATGACCACAGCAGTTGAGTCCCATAGTGCTCAGAGCCATTTGAACCATTTTTTCCAACTTAACAGATTTGCACACACACGTCGACAGTTGGTTAATGTGCTCACTATGGGGAGTGACCACCTCTGGTAGCAGTACGGACCTGACAACGACGGAGTCGCCTTCAATGTAATGTTGAGGCAATAACTGCCATTCTTCCTTCGGAGGTGCTCGCAAGTCTTGGAGTGTGGTTGGTGGACGCTGACGTGATACAACCCATCCCCTTAGTGCATCCCAGACATGCTCTATGGGATTCAAATCGGGAGAGCGAGTAGGCCACACAATGCGTGCAGTATCTTCCGTTTTCAAGAAAAAATCGACCACTCTTGCTCTATGAGGTCGAGCATTATCGTCCATCAATACGAAGTGTCGGCGCGCAGCACCTCGCTGCGTGAAGTCTCAAGACCTCGTCACGATACCTGACAGCAGTTAGACCTTTCCGATTCACCCGCACATTTTCATGAAGAGGTGTTCGGGTGGTAAACATAATCCCCGCCCACACCATTAGCGATCCTCCTCGACATCGGTCCCTCTGCACAATGTTTGGGTCTCGGAATCGCGTTCTACATTCCCTCCAGATGCAATTCCTCCGAGACCCACTCTCCAGACCAAATCAGCACTCCTCTGTGGAAAGAAAATCGACCCACTGTTAGACTGTCCAGGTGGCATGCTGGCGACTCCTCTCTAGACGTGTCCTTCTGTGAAGACGTGTCAGAGGAACACGTACAGCAGGTCTCCGCCAATGTGAGCCACTCTGTCGAAGCCTTCTGTACGCCGTTTGCCTCGATGCAACACGTCCAGTGGATGCTGCGAGGTCAGATGCCAGTTGCTGCGCAGTACTAAGGCGGTTCCGTCGTGCCCTTACAGCCAAATAACGGTCCATTATTTCTGATGTGACACGTGCTCGGCCCTGCTCTGGTCTTTGTGATGCCGTTTCGGTCTCTATAAACTGTCGCCACATCGAAGGAGCAACAGAACGATTCACGTTAAGGTATCGGGCACATGAATTTTCGACTGTCCTACTTCCAATCTTCCTATGGTCCTCCACCGCAGAGAGTTTGATACGAGTCTTCTCCGTGCCGTACTGCACCAACCGTGACTGTGTACACAGCGATTTTGCATGTGGGAGTGCCAGGCAAATAGCACTCCGTTTGATAGGTGCCCTGAGGTCATCATTGGCGTAGTTTTCCGTTGACCGAAATGCCATCTTGCATGCAGATCGCGATCGTAAGGAAATCAGTCGAGAATTTGTATGATTATATCGTGACTTAGAGACAGGACGGGGAAATAGCGGTTTGCTGATTTAATTTTGGACACCAATGTAAATTTCTTCAATCTCTTCATCACCTGCGGAGCTAGCTGCCATATAAACTTGTAATACTGTAGTGGGTGTGGACTTCGTATCTATCTTCGCTACGATAATGCGTTCCCTATGCTGTTCCTAGTAGCTTACCTGCATTCCTGTTTTCTTATTCAATATTAAACCTGCTCCCGGATTCTCGCTATTTTATTTTGTGTTTATAACCCTGAATTCCTGTTCCTCCTGCCACCGAACTTCACAAATTGTCGTTATATCTGACTTCAACATTGTGTTCACTTCAATTGGAGGGCGACTGTTAATGACATTGGTGGCAACTGGTGTCTAGTTTTATTGCGCGTGACTTCGTCACTGCTTTGCGCTACGTAATATGGAGTGGTACGAGTGGGTTGAGATGTGAGTAATCGTAACTACTAGAACTTTCATTCATTAACATAGCACAAGAATAATTATACAGCCAGTTTAAATGCTTAAAGGAACACTGAGTTACAAAATAGAAAACAAAGCATTCAGTTACAAACTGATAGCCTCTGAATCAGGCAAAAATTTAAAAAAGCTAACAGACACTAAGGATACCCACGCAAAGTTAAAACAAGTGGAATAATAATATTAGAGGGGCCCACCAAAATAAGTACAATAAAGAAAAAAATAGAAAACATAACAGACAATGCCAAAGAAACACCTAAAAGATTGTTATAACAGTTAGAATGCTTACCTGAAAAGTTACTCTAAATTATGATGCACACTGTTACAATTGACTAGCAGTATTAGTAGATATAACAAGCATCAAGACAATTTGAGATCACAATAAAATGAGCAAATGCTTTCACGGAACATTAAACCTTGTATTCAAAGTAAATTTATTGCAACCACATCGAGAAGAAAAAGCAAGATTTCTGCACAGATGTTGCAAAGGAAACCAGAGAGGTAATACAAGAACGCTAGAAGAAAATGTTCCTGGGTTTGTGTGATTTATACCCACAAACATGACCTGATAACAGATACAATAACGTACTGAGTTCATTGAGTACTGCAGCGCAACAGGACTGAATAACTGTCACGCCATACTCACAGACAGGAGTAATTCTATAACATGACTGAGCTTTCACACAATAGTTATAAACCGGTCTAACACTAATTAGAACCATATTACCCGCAAAAAGTCTGCTGTATCCTATGATGATAATACCGACATACCCAGGATAATTAACATAAACGTGCTCCAACAGTTTAGGCTAGCCACTGTATGACACACACACACACACACACACACACACACACACACACACACACACACACAACTCAAGGTGGTGTACCAAGACGTGCCTTCCAGAAAGCGACGGAACAGTCTGCTCTACAGCAAACAGAGCCGGGCGTGCCACGCCTCCATTGCTCGGACAGGACCCTCTTGTTATCAGGCGCCTAATATATATATTATAGAAATGGAAGAGAAAGTAGATGAAGATGAAATAGGAGATATGATACTGCGTGAAGAGTTTGACAGAGCACTTAAAGACCTAAGTCGAAACAAGGCCCCGGGAGTAGACAACATTCCATTAGAACTACTGACAGCCTTGGGAGAGCCAGGCCTAACGAAACTCTACCATCTGGTGAGCAAGATGTACGAGACAGGCGAAATACCCTCAGACTTCAAGAAGAATATAATAATTCCAATCCCAAAGAAAGCAGGTGTTGACAGATGTGAAAATTACCGAACTATGAGTTTAATAAGCCACGGCTGCAAAATACTAACACGAATTCTTTACAAACAAATGCAAAAACTGGTAGAAGCCGACCTCGGGGATGATCAGTTTGGATTCCGTAGAAATGTTGGAACACGTGAGGCAATACTGACCCTACGACAACTCTTAGAAAATAGATTAAGGAAAGGCAAACCTACGTATCTAGCATTTGTATACTTAGAGAAACTTTTGACAATGTTGATTGGAATACTCACTTTCAAATACTGAAGGCGATAGGGGTAAAATACATGGAGCGAAAGGCTATCTACAATTTGTACGGAAACCAGATGGCAGTTATAAGAGTCGAGGGGCACGAAAGGGAAGCAGTTGTTGGGAAGGGAGTGCAGCCTCTCCCCGATGTTATTCAGTCGGTATACTGAGCAAGCAGTAAAGGAAACAAAAGAAAAATTCGAAGTAGGTTTTAAAATCCATGGAGAAGAAATAAAAACTTTGAGGTTCGCCGATGACATTGTAGTTCTGTCAGAGACAGCAAAGGACTTGGAAGAGCAGTTGAACGGAATGGACAGTGTCTTGAAAGGAGGATATAAGATGAACATCAACAAAAGCAAAACGAGGATAATAGAATGTAGTCGAATTAAATAGGGTGATGCTGAGGGAATTAGATTAGGAAATGAGACACTTAAAGTAGTAAAGGAGTTTTGCTATTTGGGGAGCAAAATAACTGATGACGGTCGAAGTAGAGAGGATATAAAATGTAGACTGGCAATGGCAAGGAAAGCATTTCTGAAGAAGAGAAACTTGTTACAATCGAGTATAGATTTAAGTGTCAAGAAGTCTTTTCTGAAAGTATTTGTATGGAGTGTAGCCATGTATGGAAGTGAAACATGGACGATAGATAGTTTAGACAAGAAGAGAATAGAAGCTTTTGAAATCTGGTGCTACAGAAGAATGCTGAAGATTAGATGGGTAGATCACGTAACTAACGAGAAGGTATTGAATAGAATTGGAGAGAAGAGAAATTTGTGGCACAACCCGACTAGAAGAAAGAATCGGTTGGTAGGGCATATTATGAGGCATTAAGGGATCACCAATTTAGTATTGGAGGGCAGCGTGGAGAGTATAAATCGTAGAGGGAGACCAAGAGATGAATACACTAAACAGATTAAGAAGGATGTAGGTTGCAGTAAATACTAGGAGATGAAGAACCTTGCATAGGATAGAGTAGCATGGAGATCTGCACCAAACCAGTCTCTGGACTAAAGACCACAACAACAATAGTATGCAACGGCTATCCAGATGTTCCGTCAGATCCATCCTGCTGAATCGGTTGACGTCACTTGCTTGTTCTGTCTGGTGTGTGGCCCTCTGAGTTGCCTCTCTCGCAGCCCGAGGCGGCCACTCTCCCTGGCTCTGACGTGTAGCGGCCGCTGTGGGCGCCGCCGCCTTGCCGCGATGACGTCAGCACGGCTCTAGACGCGGGGCCTCTAAACTCGCCGTGGACGGTGATGGCTTGTGACGGCACACTGTGGTTGTGAAACGTCCCCTTAGAAAAATCAATGAACGCCTGTGCTGATAAACCTCTTACATCGTTTGATTTTCAAACAGCTGAGCAAAACTGAACGTACTCAGGCATTACTCTCTTTACTTATTCTAATCAACACTAAACTGACACACAATATTTTTAGCGCAACGCAATCTGACTTTCAAAAATCCCTACAAAAGAATGGCCCTGACTAACATTAACCTATACGTTTCATGAATCACTTACCTCACAAAAATCTTCGTTACTCGAACTACTGCAATACAGCGAGCGCCACTACCGCCAGCTAAATAAAAGATTCAAACTACTGAAGGCACTAACTACTGATAGGCATAGTTAGCAAATGAAAGATTTTGATAGAGAACAGTCTTACAAATTTACTGTCTCTGTCCAAAACTCCGCCATCTCACTCCCCACATCCACCACTGCTGGTGGCTCACCTCCAACTGCGCAACGCTACGCGCTGTTAACAGCCAACTGCCCAACACTACAATAGCCAACAACAATGCAAACCAGCCACAGACTGCACACAGCACAGCCAGTGATTTTCATATAGAGTGCTACGTGGCATTACCAATAAAAAAAACCTAAACAGCCTACTTACATAGCCCCTATGCTCCCCACAAAAAATGTTACAAATTGTTTTGGGCAGTGGCCAATAATGATTTGATAAAATTTTTCATAATTACAATAACAAAGATATCCAATGCACACACTTATTAATACAATGTTGGTCAAAAGCTAAAATTTTCTCACAGTCCATAAAGACAGTCCTGATCGTTCATCACAGTAAAATTGCAGTGTTTTTCTCAAAGTCTGAGCAGTAAAAGAAAATGCACACGGAAGTAGTGGATTTCCATGCAGTCTTGAAGAAGTAGTATTGTCCTTCCAACGGAAAGACAGTGCTGACTCTCGACATGCAGACAGGTAATGGGCCACAACAGAGCAAACCCACTGCAGAGTCAGTCGAAGTTTTGAAGAATATTGGTAGGTAGGTCATCACAGAGTAGACCCACTGTAGTCCTGGTAGAGATTACAGTATTGGTGGGCCACCAGAGGTGCAGACCCAGTGCAGTCCTTGTAGAAATAATGGTATTGGTGGCCCATCAAAGATGCAGACCCACTTCAGTCCTTGTAGAGTAGGCCAGCAGCCATCCGTTGCGACTGTGCAGGTGCGCAATCTCCATCGAAGAGTCTTCCGGAGAATATAGCAAGTCCATAAACCACCACTTGTGCACTCACAAAGTTTTTTTTTGAATTGCCTTAGAACCAGCAATGCTGTTAACCAGTCCCTTGCTGAATTATTAACACACATGCAAACACTATCAGTCCCTACTTTTCACATATTGTCCATATACTATGACCAACAGAAACGTGTGCAGTGAAATGTAACTTACAAGTTACTTAATTTGATGAACTGGTGTCAATTACAATTTTATAACATAAGAATACAATAACAAGGTACAAAATACATCATTAAAGAACATAACAATACAGATAACATTTGTAGTAAAACAGGCTTTACAAAAGAATAGAAATAAACATGTACATCAGTGTTACAAGAATTATGACATAAGTACATATATAAAAGATCAGAATAACTTTTGAAACATCAACTTCACACATGAGCATAAAAACAAAACAGAATAAATAATGTCTAAACATCTTTACAAAGTAAATAACATATTATTAGAAAAATTCTCCAACATAACTCGTATCAGCTAAACACATAAAGACAGGAAAAACACAAATATGCAAGAGTACACAAACACATAGCGGAATAACAGAAAAGGAAAGGACAGGGTTTGTTTTACTGCAGTATCTTGCGAACAAAACTTTCTTTACTTCTTCGAGATCTCCCTTCATTCTTCATTATTTCAAAAAGTGCTATCTATACCTGCTTTCTGTACTTTTTCCATATAACATCTCAATGTATTTTTTCCAATTCATCGCAACTCATTCTCTTATGTAGTCTACCCCCTCTTAAGCTAACTTAAATCTACTGAGCTCAGATGCATAAACTAAGGAACGAGGCAATGCAGCAACACATAACAAATTAACACAAACAGAAATGACAAAAAAATACAAATTGGCAAAGCAAGCAGCAGTATATCTAAATTAGCATAGCAAATGCAACATTACAACTTATATGAGCCAATGTGCAGCAACAAGAAAAACAAATCCTTAGTAAAACTGGCTTAACAGAGTAATACAAAGTCAAATTCAGTAACACTATGCCTGGCAAACAGCAGCAGCAAATGCTATAACTTATACCTAAACATGACAAAGCTCAAGCAGAAAAAATATTACAGTAAAAATGGCCATGTTTAATACCTATGTCACATATTAACACTAGAGTGATGCATCACGATAACTTACTCTACCAAAAAATATTACCAAGTAGTTGAAAAGAAAATTATGTATGCAGTTACTGTTATTAATCCATTCATATTGTTCTTTCCATTCCAAGTGCTCCTTTTTCGAAGATTGTGGATCATAAAATCATTATTTAATAGATCTGTTGGCAGAAAGTGTTCACATTAGCAAATGCACTTAATTTTATTTTATAAAACCAATGCTGCAACACAGCTGGAAACCAGATATCAAATGAAATAAGCAATTACGCAAACCAAAGCATAAAAGCATCATTCAATAGCTATGTGGCATTTCATAAGTCAGTAGCTTTCAACTCTCGTAGAAAGACACTTGTCATAATCAAGTTTGCAGATGTAAGAATATTTCACATCAATTCATAAGCATATCAGTAAGTAGCACAAAGTACGATATGTTTCCAAGTAATGAGCGTGTCGTATTTGCGATGCTTTCTACAATGGAATGTCAATAGCGAGGTTAAAGGTCTCTTTTTTTCCCCACCTAATGGTTTCTTCTCCAGGCGACTCGCACAGCTGGTCGCCCATAACGCATTACGTCAAGGTCACTTAGCTTTCTTACCGAAATACTTACGACACCAGTTTGCACTACAGTGACAGTCTCATATAAAAAATTACACAGGTCGGGAATTTGCGTTGCAAATGTGTAGAAACAAAATCCTATGAATATAACAGTGTCCAAAAAACTTTCGCCGGCATTGTGATACATTCATCCATTTACACACCTTTCATAACTCTTAAAGTACGATTCTTGGTTTCCAACATCCTTTTTCACAAATCAGATTGCCTAACCACTACTCATTATTCCTTACCTTATTACCTATACACATATTCGTCGACACTTCAATATTTCATCATAATAAATATATAGCATAATCAAATTCCTCATATAGCAACAGCTTATTGATCATAAACATACCTCAACAGCATAATACAAATCGTCGTCGTAATAATATCATAACACCTCAGTCAAATCTCAAAAACGTTGTAGCTTTCTTCAATAATTTCAAAACCTAAAAAAAATTCTCTGCTCATTTCAATTGTGTCATCTACCTCAAACGTACTTTAAAAATCATGATCCCATACCAAATATATCATTCAAAGCTCTCATAGTATCACAATGGTTCCGAAAAATATGAAGAGTTCACAAAGTACATACAAAATACAGTTTCATAAGTGTGAAGTTATCCAACTGTATAATTGCGTAAGCATCTGTCACTTAAAAAAAAATGTTTGTTTCTCTGTTAAATAATCAGATAGCTGTGTAATTCCGTGTTAGAGGAATATGGTACCGATGTGTAAAGTTGTATAAGCAAATACCATATTAGCTAGGGCTCCTTGTGCTTGCTAGACACATGGTGCACAAAGTAGGCGTGGACCCCCCTGAGGGTTAATATAATTATACCCTCAGGTGTTACAGATTACAGCAATGGAATGAAATGTATCACGGAAAACTTTCTTTGTAATTCAAAAATCTTGAAAAATAAATGGTTTAAGTACAAAATTAATCTCTCAAATGCGTGTCTTGTAGCGCTAAATGTGCGTCTTGCTGTAAGATAATTCTGTGGAAGTGTCGTAGTTATCGTCCTCTGTAAGCGAAGTTCTGCTGAAGTCAATGTACTTACCTCATCATAAACGAAAGTGAAATGCTTTGCGTATAAATATCGTAGTTATTAAGTGCCTTACCGTGATCAAGAAAGTACTATAATGTAACGTATTGTTGTGCTACGGAAAAGGCTGTCTCATTGTAGCTATACCACAAAAGTTATTACTAAAACATGTTTTACTTTCCAGAATAATACGGAAAAACTGTGCAGATATAAAACAGATACACCACAAAAGCAACTATGTGAATTGTGTCACGTATTAGTAGCGTCGTGATATAATCGTGTATCTATCAAAGAAACCAAATGCTAAGTCATTTTTAATCTCATCGAATGTACTTCAGATAAAGAGTATCTTTTCAAGTAAACCAAAATGTTGCATTAAAAATCTCATTAGCAGTATATGTTCTAAGTATGTAAGCCTGATAGTCGTTACGTAATCGCGCAACTAACAAGCAAGAATGTACAAATAACAACACTGCGTCGTCTGTTCACTATAACAATGCATTCGTAATTTCTGTTTAAATAAGTTCCCTTGGTTCTTGACTGGATATTTAACTTCAAACATTGTTACATGGTAACAGTTTCTTATGTCTGACAAAGCGTACGAGATATGTGAAGTGAAAAGTTTTATGGTAAAGACAAAGTTCAAAAGCAGATTATCTTTCAATAAACGCAAGTATCATGTGGTATACGTCGGATTCTGTAAGGCCCATTGTAAACTAGAAAGAATTTGTGACACAAGTGTTTCTTCTTATGTGACAATGAATGAGCTTTAATGAGAACTTTCTGACCAATATATAATTTCTTTGCATTTGATTTACCGTGTAGTTTTCTCTTTTTGTCTGCTGCAGATTTTATATTTTTAATAGCCAAATCAGTTATGTCTTTGTGTCGAAGTTTACGTGTATTCGGGAAAGGTACAAGCTCTCCGATTCTGTTCGGTGGTTCTTCATTCTTCAGTACAAGAGTAGGTGGTAAAGCAGTGGAGTCATGAGGCATTTCATTCAGAACATTTTGAAATAAGTGTAAATATCTGTCCCAGTGCTGATGCTTTCTGTGACAATAAAGTCTGCAAAGCTTATTGATTTCTTTCATAATCCATTCAGACGGGTTACAATGTGGTGAGTACAATGAAATAAAAACAGGTTTGATTCCATGGTTCCGAAGCATGCGTGACCAACAGCAGATCTGAATTGCGGTCCGTTATCTGAAATGACTTTAGCAACGTGGCCAACTTCATGCAAGAAATTTTTAATAAAGGCGTTGGATACAGACCGTCCAGTGGCTTTACGTAACGGAGTGAAAGAAACAAATTTTGAAGTAAGTTCAACAGCGACTAGAACGTACGAAAATCCATTCGATGTTCTGACAAGGGGTCCCAAGAGATCAACAGGAGCAAATTCTTTTAATTTAGAAGGAATGATAGGAAACAACGGAGCACGATGTGAGATAGTAGATGGTTTCGCCTTTTGACAAAATTTACAAATAGACAAGACTCTTCGAATTCTCTTTTCCATATTGTTAAAATAACAAGTCGTTCGAAGAATATGATAACGTTTTTGGGACCAAAATGTACGTAGCTGAAATGAATGTACCTAATGAGCTTATTAACAAAATCGTCTGGAATGCAAAGTACCCATAGCTTGTCATTAACAGTGCAGCGTTTGAAGAGTATGTTGTTTCTAACCAGATAATAATGCCGAATTTGAGTGTGTGTCTTTTCATGCCATTTACTTTTGATGTCTTTCCAAATCGGATCTTTATCTTGTTCATGAGCAATGTCCTTTAAAGATGTGGTGATGAAGTTTTCAAAGGCGAGTTTCTGAATGTAAAGAATACTGATATTTTTCTCGAGGTTACCTTCTGTGTTACTTTTCTCAAGCTCAGCCGGTGCGCGTGACAGTGCGTCCACAACAATGTTCTCCTTGCCGGGAATGTAGACTATTGTGAAGTGGAATTCTTGCAGAAACAATGCCCAACATTTTAACCTGTCATAATTTAATTTCGAAAACATAAGAAATTGTAATGCACGATGATCACTGTATACTTTTATGTGCTTACCAGAAAGAAAGAAACGGAATTTGTTAAATGCCCAAACGATAGCTAAAGCTTCTAATTCAGTAACGGAATAATTTTTTTCAGATTTTTTTAGCACTCGGTAGCAAAAGCAATGGTTTTCTGAACAGTAGTGTCATTTTCTGTGTCTTCTTGAAATAAATGGGCACCAAGACCGACTTTAGAAGAATCTGTGTTAAGGCAGAAATCTTGTGACAGATTTGGATGAGCTAATATTGGCGCATTAAGTAACGATTCTTTCAAAGAGCTGAATTCCAACTGTGCTTGTTCGTCCCAGTTCCAAATAGTATTTTTTCCAATGAGATAACAAAGTTTTGGTGTAACTAGAATTTGCATATTTAGAAAAAAAGTGGTTCAAATGGCTCTGAGCACTATGGGACTTAACTTCTAAGGTCATCAGTCCCCTAGAACTTAGAACTACTTAAACCTAACTAACCTAAGGACATCACACACATCCATGCCCGAGGCAGGATTCGAACCTGCGACCGTAGCGGTCGCGCGGTTCCAGAGTGTAGCGCCTTTAACCGCTTGGCCACCCCGGCCGTGCATGTTTAGAAATCGACGGTAAAAATTTACGAGACCTAGAAAACTTCGGACTTGTTTTTTTGTGGATGGAACTGGAATGGCTCTGGTTGCTTCTAACTTTTCAGGATCCGGCTGAATGCCTTCAGAAGAAATAATATGTCACAAAAACTTCACCTTTGTCCTACCGAATTCCGACTTTTCCAACTCAACTGTAATTCCAGATTCTACAAAAATATGTAACACGCTGTTGAGGATGCGATTATGTTGTTCCCATGAGGCTTCTGCTATCAGAATATCGTCCTCATATAAGGTGATGTGACGTTTTAAGAACTCAGGTAATATGGAATTTAGCCCGTGAATGAATGCTGTCGAAGAAATGTTCAAACTAAAAGGAAGTTTCCGAAACTGCTAACAAACGCCGAAACAAAGGAAAGCTGTATATTTTCTACATTCTGGATGACGTTCGATCTGATAAAAGCTGGATCTGAGATCAATAGAAGACAACACTTTTACACCATTAAAATTTTGAAGAAGTTCTTCCAACGTTTGCGGCCTGTCTGTTTCAGGAATGATGATAGTATTGATTTGTCTCGAATCTAAGACAAGTCTGATCGATCCATTTTTCTTCTCAACAACATGTAATGGATTGTTGTATGAGATTACTGCAGGCTCAATAATGCCCTCGTCAAGCATAGATTGTATTTCTGTTCTAACACGGTCCATATAATGTGCCGGAATTACGTATGGTCTAACACAAAATTTTGTATGCTCATGAACACGAAATTGGTATTGAAATCCCTTGATTGTTCCTGTTTTGTGAGTAAAAACTTTGGAATGTGCTTGTAAAATCTCAGATAGGTCTTTCCTATCACTGTCATTACAATTCTCAATTGTTTGAATTTTATTCTGAATTAACTCATTAGAATCAAATGCGCCGTCGGTATCATCCTGTCAGTACTTGCAGAGTGATTGTTAGTGTCAAGTTCCGTCGAAAATTCCGAAGTGTTGTCTAACAGGAGGTAAACCGGTTAATTTCTTCGTCATGGTTTGAGAGCCAATCTTCAAATTTCAACGCTATTGACTTCAGCATCGTGAAAGTTTAAGATTGCTTTGTATTCATTCAAAAAGTCTACTCCCAATATAATTTCCGTCGACAATAATGGAACAATAAGAAAGTTTACAGAGAAGCTGTGGCTTTGACAAAAGAATTATAAGTTGGTTTGTTGGCGTACATCTACACTTTTTCCAAAGATTGCACCTTGTAATTTAATCTTACGTAACGGAAGTGTGAGGCAATCGTTCGATTTGTTGCATTTGCTAAAGGCTGTTTCTCTAATTACTGAAATGGGACTGCCAGAGTCAAGTACTGCCGTAAATTTTACATTTACTGTAATGTGAATCACAGGATATGCAATGCTGTTATGTTTTACGTCGTGTTCCTGGAGTAAGATGTCCCTAATGTCTTCCATTTTTACGTAATTACTAGCTACGGCAGCTGCGTCGTCAGTTTCGTAGGTGCGTTTTGTGGCTGCCAGCGGTATGAGTCATTGCCTATTGTGTCTTTGTTGGCGCGCGTCGTTATTGGGATTTGGAGACCTAACTTCTACAAATTCACCTTGTCGAGAGGGCCCTGCCCTGTTTGAATCCCGCCAGTTCTGATGCAATTCAGGTCTGTCGTTACGATCATATCGTCTGTCGTCATGTCGGTATATTCCATAGTTTCTTTCTTGTCGGTCACGTGGTGGAGAAATTCTCCCTGAATCATAACTGCGCACTGAATCGTTGCGTCTAAAGTTATTATGTCTCCCTTGATAATAATTATTTTGGTTCCCATATTGTCTATTTCTCTGATTGTCTCTGTGATAGTCACTACCGCGGAGAGGTGATCTTTCCCTGTAATTATTACTACTCTGGCAACAGTTGTCATACGGGTGGTGTCTGTTTTGGTCACGATTTGTGTTGTGAGAATAGCCTTGTCGTGTACAGTTATTATTTCTTTCATTGCGGGATTGCGACGGATGTGACCTGTAATTGTTGTGTTTCTGTTTTGGTGTTCCGTGATTGTCAGTGTCAATTTCTAATTCTTGTAAGAGTCCCTGATAAGCTTCAATGTCGTCTTTACAACGTCCTGCCAAAATAATATGTCGTAAATGCTCAGGTAATTTGATTAAGCAAATGGGGATGAGTTCTGAGGGGCTGTATGGGTTTGACAGGTACTGATTCTTGTGCAACATGTCTTCAAAATATTTCACAAGACTGGAATATTCAGATTGTTCGAAATGTTTCATCATTACGATGCTATGTTTTACACAGACCAACACGCTGAGAGGAAGGCATGATAAAATTCTCCTTCACTGTGGCAATCGTGAATGACCGATCGCATTCTTACAGCTGGTTCGTTCTCTAAGTAGCCACACATAAATTCTAACCTGTGCTCCGTTGAGAGAATTGATGGAGCCACGCTTGTGGATGAATGTCGTTGCCGGAATTCTTAAATGTTTTGAATTTACGTGTAGTAATAAACAGCTTATAGTCAAAATCATCATGTCGGCGAGTCGCATATCGGTCAGTGTTACTTCGTTTCGGCGGTTCCATCTCAAAATTCGGTGTACCTTGCGAATTTCTTTCATAATCTCCGAAGTCTCCCGTGTTATTATTTTGTGGCTGTTCCGTATTTCTATGTCCCTCTTCCTGTATTGGAGCGCGAGTGTCCTCTGAAATACGTAATTCTTGTATTATCTGTGTCAGCTGATCTTGTACTTCCAGGATTTCTTTTTGGTGTTGCGTATTAATTTGATTCTGATTTTGTTTGAATTTCCTAATTTGTTCGCACTCTTCTGTGTCATTAAAGACTACCGGTTTTGTGTCATTCAGATTATCATCTACCTCCGTAGATAAATTATTTAGCTGATCTGAAAGTTCAACTACTTTCTCTGATAATGAACTAATTTCCCCCATGTGTCTTTCTGAACCAATTTTCAGAGTATCTACTGTGTCCTTTAAGTTTTCCTGAGTTTTTGCAAGTTGCGTAACCAAATCGGTAGATGCAACTGGCTCAATTTTAGCCCACAAGGTCTCATGATTTTCATGAACAATGGTTTGCAGTTCTTTTATGGCTGCTTCGTGATTCTGTAATGCATTTTCATGCCGCGAAAAATAGGTTGAAAATGCTCACAAATTTGTGTTTTTACGTCATTACAGACTTTTTGACATTTCGATTCAATGTTATGTAGCCCAGTAGTTAAATCTTCACGTGTTTGTTCAAGCGTGGTGCCTAACTTCCGAAGATTTTGTTCCATTAAGTCTAACTTTTGAAGCTTTTGCTGTGTTTGTCTCTGATTTTGTTCCATTTGTTGCATTAATTGCAATAAAAATGTATTAGTGTCTGGAATCTGTTTCTCTATGCTTTTTGGCAGTGCATTTTCACCGGAAACATTCACATTTTGACAAGCAGAAAATGTGTATTGACTCATTTGAGAAAACGGTGAGAACCCAAAACCTGAGTCTACAGTATTTGCAATATTGTGTTCTGTCATTTCGGATTCCAGAGGCGAGCTGTTGCCGACCGATCGATCGACAATGCTTCCCTGTTCACTACTTGTTTCACTATCTACACCATTATTTGCCGCCCGCTCCATTTCCCTATGCACAATTACCAAATTACTACTTTGAATGTCTGTTAATTCACTACACAGTGGTGCTGATAAGCTACGCTCGTCGTCACTATTATTTCTCAGTTTACTTTGGAGCCTAGTGTTACGTTTTTCACACGTCATTATTGTCACAATATTTCACACGATAACTCAAAAAAGCACAATTTGAAGAGCAAAAATAAGAGAACACATTAACATAGCACTGAAAATAATATGTAGTTAATTGCAAGCGCAGCTGCAAAATACTTGGTGCAAATCTACATGCATGACACAACTGTTTTACTGTACAACAATGAAAGACTGCAACTACAAAGGAGATTCCCTCTACAATTACGCAAATAACAAAAGCTACACTAATTACACAAACTACAAGAAAAAACCAGAAGATTCCAGTGAGGTATCCTCGGCTAAGGGTCGACATATTAAACGTCCCCTTAGAGAAATCAATGAATGCCTGTGCTGATAAACCTCTTACACTGTTTGATTTTCAAACAGCTGAGCAAAACTGAACGTACTGAGACATTACTCTCTTTACTTATTCTGGTCAACACTAAACTGACACACAATATTTTTAGCGCAACGCAATCTGACTTTCAAAAATCCCTACAAAAGAATGGTCCTGACTAACATTAACCTATACGTTTCACAATTCACTTACCTCACAAAAATCTTCGTACTCGAACTACTGCAATACAGCGAGCGCCACTACTGCCAGCTAAATAAAAGATTCAAACTACTGAAGGCACTAACTACTGATAGGCATAGTTAGCAAATGAAAGATTTTGATAGAGAACAAACAATGTATTTACCTTAATAGTATTCAAAAGTCATAATATATATATATATATATATATATATATATATATATATATATATATATCAGTTCATGGCCTCCAGTCTTACAAATTTACTGTCTCTGTCCAAAACTCCGCCATCTCACTCCCCACATCCACCACTGCTGGCGGCTCACCTCCAACTGCGCAACGCTACGCGCTGTTAACAGCCAACTGTCCAACACTACAATAGCCAACAACAATGCAAACCAGCCACAGACTGCACACAGCACAGCCAGTGATTTTTATATAAAGCGCTACGTGGCGTTACCAATAAAAAAACTTAAACAGCCTACTTACAGTTGTTACATGTCTTGATATACCCAACACGATAAGCAGCTGTGAAGAATCTAAATCGAGCGCAAAATTGGAAGCGAACTCGAAACTTCATTCTACCTTGAAATTTATAAGGAATTGAATACAGATTCCATCGTCCTAATACTCACAAGAGTATCTACTCCTCGTGGCTTTGAAATTAAATATGTTTGGCGCGCAACGGAAGATGTGCACTGTTCTGCGTCAGTGTCTGAAGCATGAACGTCGTCATCTTCATTTGAAATAAAGGAGTCTAATGTCGTAACACGATTGTGCTTATTTGCACCAGGTGATTTTTCAGTGGTGCGCAAGAAACATGTATTCTTAAGGTAATGTGAATCCAAAACCTACTTCAGTATCACTTTTATATTGAAACTGCAGTGAAGAGCCAAAGAAACTGGCACACCTGTCGAATATCGTGTAGGGCCCCCGCGAGCACCCAGAAGTGCCGCAACACGACGTGTCATGGACACTAATAATGTCTTAAGTAGTGCTGGAGGGAACTGACACCATGAATCTGTAAGAGTAAGAGGGGGTGGTGATCTCTTCTGAACAGCACGTTGCAAGACACCACAGATATGCTCAATAATGTTTATGTCTGGGCAGTTTGGTAGCCGTCGGATGTGTTTACCCACAGAAAAGTGTTCCTGCAGCCACTCTATAGCAATTCTGATCATGTGGGGTGTCGCTTTGTCCTGCTGGAATTGCCCAAATCCTTCGTAATGCACAATGGACACAAATGGATGCAGGTGATCAGACTGGATTCTTGCGTACGTTTCACCTGTCAGAGTCGTATCTAGTCGTATCAGGGGCCCCATATCACCCAACTGCCCATGCCCCACACCATTACAGAGCGTCCACCAGCTTGAACAGTCCCCTGCCCTGCTGATATGCAGGGTCCATAGATTCATGAGGTTGTCTCCATACCCATACACGGCCATCCGCTCGGTACAATTTGAAACGAGATTGGTCCGACCATGCAACGTGTTCCCAGTCATCAATAGTCCAATGTCGGTGTCGATGGGCTCAGGCGAGGCGTAAAGCTTCGTGTCGTGCAGTCATCAAGGGTACACGAGTGGGCCTTTGGCGCCAAAAGCTCATTCCGATGATGTTTCGTTGAATGGTTCGCACGCTGACACTTGATGATGGCCCAGCATTGAACACTGGAGTAATATTCGGAAGGGTTGCACTTCTGTCATGTTGAACGATTCTCTTGAGTCGTCGTTGGTCTCGTTCTTGCAGGATCTTTTTCCGTTCGCAGCCATGTCGGAGATTTGATGTTTTACGGGATTTCTGATATTCACGGTACAATCGTGAACGGGAAGATTACTTCATCGCTACCTCGGAGATGCTGTATTCTATCGCTCGTGCGACAACTGTAACACCACTTTCAAACTCACGTAAATCTTGCTAACCTGCCATTATAGCAGCAGTAACTGATCTAACAACTGCGCCAGACACTTGTTGTCTTGTATAGGCGTTGCCGACCGCAGCACCGTATCCTGCCTGTTTACATACCTCTGTATTTGAATAAGCGTACCTGTACCACTTTCTTTGGTGCTTCAGTGTAGAAAGAAAAGTACATGGTTAAAGGTCTCCACGTATATTGTAAGTTTAAAAGTGGATGCCTCTTTCGATGGCAAACACGGAAAACAGAGACCTTGCTAATTCTACCTAGCGCACCTTCGCCGGAAGATTTTTACGTGAAATATGTTGACACCCCCAGAAGAAAGAGGATGAGACAAGAACTTCCAGACTACATGTGTGACCATAACTCACTGGCCAACCATTGACTTACATTGTATTAAATCCACAGCAAGTGGCTACCATTTGCGCACACCAAATGCCAACAGTGGGTGTTTAGAACAAAAGTCTGACCCCACGAAATAATTATCTTCTTCAGCTCTCGTATGAGATCGAGGTGCAGACCGAACAGACTCATCCAACTTTATTCTAAAGCACTCGTGCCTGCCGCGAAGCGGTCACCAAGGCAATGATTTTCTAAACATGAATCTGATATCAAAAGAACGGTTTCGAACAATATTATTCTGCCCGAGTGATATTACAAAACATTAGATATGGCAGCACGCGCAAATGCGTCCATGCACTTTACCACATTCAGCAGAAAAAGGGCAGCCAATAGCTTCGGTACAATTTACCATATTCAGGTCGCAAAGGGCAACCTACACAGTGGGAGCAGGTCGAGTCTACTTCAAACGATATCTCGAAAGCTGTCGCCAAATTCTACCTTTACTTCAACTTGATTGGGAAACCTCTGGCGTCAGGTGTTATCAACTTCACCAAGCCTACCACTCAGGTCTACCTCACACGTGGGATCAGACGCAAAGCTCTTTGATTGAGTAGCAGACGATAATTAACACCGTAGTGGCGAAGATGTACTTACAATTAAAACTGCAGCCACCTCTGTAACCATTATACGAAAAAAAAGGACGATCCAATTCACGCTGAAAGAGCTATTGAAGAATTTTCTAAGCGTGAAGTTTTAAATCTGGACAGCTCGATCTGTGTAGTGACATTAACAGTGAAGGTGAAATTTTGACAGTATTTGTTGGAAGTGTTGTTGCCAGTGAAATCTGTGGCGACGGCAGTCATAGGGATTATTGCTGGTGTTGAGGCTGAGGAGGCATCACAGTTTCCAGCATTTGGAAACGAGGAAATAGAAGAGGGCCGAGTATGTGACAAGAAAAGTCACGAGGAGTCGAAAACGAACGAGTCAGCTAGTGGGGTAGTGAGCGTACAGAAAAGTCTGCGTCCTAGAGTGTCACAGCCTTTAAAACCAGCCCGTCATCTCGTTCGAAGTGTAACGTTGCGTAAATCAACTACTTTACGAACTGCAGCTTGTAATGGTCGCCTGGTCGTAGATATTGCTAATTGCTATAATCGCACTATTTCACTCCCATTTACGGAGCTTGTTAGCACTTGATGTTAGGTTGGCGCCATTAAAATGCATTGTGTTGTGGTAATCGCTGCTACTTGCTGGATCGCTGCTGTCTCTCGATGCTGATGCTGGCTCTACATCTGATTGTCTAGGGTTAAAAACATGAGGTCCCGTGTTTTTTATGTGCTTTTGATGATAAAGAACGAGTGAAACTAACAAATATGTAAACTTCAAATATTTATTACTCTGGTGGCCATCTTAATTCCACTGTCCACCAAAGACCATGACACAACACAAAGTAGTATTTCCTTTACATGTTCTTTGCATTGTTTATCCACGTCAAACAATAACACACAAACACACTTTACCAAAGTGACATTCCGACTCCCTCCCGACAGTTCTTGCTGCTTGTATTTATAACATTGTCAAAGAACTACTAAAAAGAGATATAGTTTACAAGTCACATGTACATCTGTTATCATAATTTGTGCAGAAAAGTTATTAATTTGCATCGAGTGACATAATTTAACATGTTATTAAAATGACAGACAGATTTGTTGACTTGACAGAATAATTCTTTGTTACAAAAAGGCCGTTTTTTAGAAGTTTGTCAATTGACTTCTCTAATTTGCATAAATAAGTAAATAACATGAATTATTAAGAATTACATTGGTTTTCGTCTAAAATAGGATTGATTTCGTGAATACTGAGTGAAAACGCTCCTAGTGAACAAATAGGTTTCACTGGGTGATTTTTATTTAAGGAGATCCAAAATACCTAAGTTGGCCACTATTTTTCGTACTTCATATTAATTATTTAAGATGAACTCAGTGTTTTTACACGATGACATTTGCTGTATCAGTGATCAAGTGATATAAACTTTTGTGTGGGTCAGTTACTCAGTATAATTTAATGGGTTGACTGTTTATGCAGACATGTTATGCAATCATTGTTAACATACACAATAACTTTTCTATAATCATAAATACTCGTTAAACTGGTTGAATTTGGATGGTATCGCATACTTCGGTACAGTAAAGCCTTTAATATGTTCCGTTACAAGCTACACTGGCGACCTATGACTTTCATTTCCTTCCGCGGCGTTTCGGAGCCACGGATTTAAACAGTGAGCGCCGACTTAAGATGCGTTGCGGTCGCGGCGCCTCGCCGTCCTGTTAAAAGTCTTGCGCGCGTCTGACAGTTGTCACAGGAGCGTGTGAGCCCGCAGACGAGGAGGGAGCTTTCAGTGAAGTAAAAGTTCTCCATTAAGGACCAGCCTCCGGGGGTCATCTGGCGCAGAGGCGCAGCGTCCCTCTGTGTGGCGGGTCCTCCAACTCTGGCCGCCCAAGTTCCTCTGCCACGGGCATTACTCAGTGCTTTGGCTGGGCATTAAGAGCAGGCCAGGAGAGGCAGCTTTTAGGCTCCACGCTGTTCCTCCGTGGTTGGCACGCCGGCCAGTGTCAACGCAGCAGCCAGGTCCCTGCTCTGTACGGGCTGGCTACCTTCAGAAAAATGTCCTCCAGAACTCCAGGGTGTGACGCTGCCGGCTTCCTTTCCTGAATTTGTTGACAGCGAATTCTTTTGGAATATTAAAACACATAGAGATACATATAAAGCGGTTGGGATGAATGAAATTAAGTCGGAACTCATCAAATACAGTGGAATGTCAGGTCTTAAATGGCTACACAGGATAATTGAAATGGCCTGGGAGTCGGGACAGGTTCCATCAGACTGGACAAAAGCAGTAATCACACCAATCTTTAAACATGGAAACAGAAAAGATTGTAACAACTACAGAGGTATCTCTTTAATCAGCGTTGTGGGTAAAATCTTCGCATGTATTGTTGAAAGGAAAGTGCGAGTATTAGTTGAGGACCAATTGGGTGAAAATCAGTGTGGGTTTAGGCCTCTTAGAGGATGTCAGGACCAGATCTTTAGCTTACAGCAAATAATGGAGAAGTGTTATGAGTGGAACAGGGAATTGTATCTATGCTTTATACATCTAGTAAAGGCATATGACCGGGTTCCTAGGAGGAAGTTATTGTCTGTTCTACAAGATTATGGAATAGGAGTCAAACTTTTGCAAGCAATTAAAGGTCTTTACATGGATAGTCAGGCAGCAGTTAGAGTTGACGGTAAATTGAGTTCATGGTTCAGAGTAGTTTCAGGGGTAAGACGAGGCTGCAACCTGTCTCCACTGTTGTTCATATTACTTATGGATCATATGTTGAAAACAATAGACTGGCTGGGTGAGATTAAGATATGTGAACACAAAATAAGCAGTCTTGCATATGCGGGTGACTTAGTTGTGATGGCAGATTCGATTGAAAGTTTGCAAAGTAATATTTCAGAGCTAGATCAGAAATGTAAGGACTATGGTATGAAGATTAGCATCTCCAAAACGAAAGTAATGCCAGTGGGAAAGAAATATAAACGGATTGAGTGCCAAATAGGAGGAACAAAGTTAGAACAGGTGGACGGAATCAAGTACTTAGGATGCATATTCTCACAGGATGGCAACATAGTGAAAGAACTGGAAGCGAGGTGTAGCAAAGCTAATGCAGTGAGCGCTCAGCTACGATCTACTCTCTTCTGCAAGAAGGAAGTCAGTACCAAGACTAAGTTATCTGTGCACCGTTCAATCTTTCGACCAACTTTGTTGTATGGGAGCGAAAGCTGGGTGGATTCAGGTTACCTTATCAACAAGGTTGAGGTTACGGATATGAAAGTAGCTAGGATGATTGCAGGTACTAGTAGATGGGAACAATGGCAGAAGGGTGTCCACAATGAGGAAATCAAAGAAAAACTGGGAATGAACTCTATAGATGTAGCAGCCAGGGCGAACAGGCTTAGATGGTGGGGTCATGTTACACGCATGAGAGAAACAAGGTTACCCAAGAGACTCATGGATTCAGCAGTAGAGGGTAGGAGGAGTCGGGGCAGACCGCGGAGAAGGTACCTGGATTCGGTTAAGAATAATTTTGAAGTAATAGGTTTAACATCAGAAGAGGCACCAATGTTAGCACTGAATAGGGGATCATGGAGGAACTGTATAAGGGGGGCTATGCCCCAGACTGAACGCTGAAAGGCATAATCAGTCTTAAATGATGATGATGATACAGATACATCCGCATCTATACTCTGCAAATCATGGTGATCTACATCTATATCTACATGGTTACTCTGCATTTCACACTTACGTACCTTGCAGAGGGTTCATCGAACCATTTTCATACTACTTCTCTACCATTCCACTCTCGAATGGCGCTTGGGAAAAAGGAACACCCAAATCTTTCCGTTCGAGCTCTGATTTCTCTTATTTTATTATGATGATCATTTCTCTCTACATAGGTGGTGTAAAGAAAATATTTTCGCATTCAGAAGAGAAAGTTTGAAATTTCTTAAATAGATCTCGCCGCAAAGAAAACCGCCTTTGTTTCAGTGACTGCCACTCCAAGATGCGTACCATATCAGTGACACTCTCACCCCTATTGCGCGAAAAGACGAAACGAGCTGCCCTTCTTTGCACTTTTTCGATGTCCTCCGTCAATCCTACCTGGTAAGGATTCCATACCGCGCAGCAATATTCCAGCGGAGGACGGACAAGTGTAATGTAGGCTGTCTCTTTACTGGGTTTGTCGCATCTTCTACGTGTTCTGCCAAGAACGCGCAGTCTTTGTTTCGCCTTCTTTCCAATTTAAGTTTCTCGTTATTGTAATTCCTAGGTATTCATTCGAACTGACAGCCCTTAGATTTGTGCGATTTATCGTATACCCAAGATTTATCGGATTTCTTTTAGTACCCATATGGATGACCTCGCACTTTTCTTTATTTAGTGCTAACTGCCACTTTTCGCACCATACAGAAATTCTCTCTAGATCATTTTGTGATTGGAATTGATCGTCTGATGATTTTACTAGACGGTAAATTACAGCTTCATTTGCAAAGAGTCTAAGGGGGCTACTCAGATTATCAAACAAGATCATGTATATAAATCAGGAACAGCAGAGGGCCTATGACTATGACACTACGTTGCGGAACGCCAGATATGACTTCTGTTCTACTCGATGATTTACCGTCTATCACTACGAACTGTGACCTCTCTGAGAGGAAATCACGAATCCAGTCACACAACTTAGACGATACTCCATATGCACGCATTTTGATTAATAGTCGCTTGTGAGGAACGGTATTAAAAGCCTTCTGGAAATCTACGAATATGGAACTGATCTGAGATCCCTTGTCGACAGCACTTATTACTTCATGGGAACAAAGAGCCAGATGTGTTGCACAAGAACGATATTTTCTGAATCCGTGTTGGTTATGTATCAATACGTCAGTTTCTTCAAGGCGATTCATAATGTTCGAGTACAGTATATGTTCCAAAATCCTACCGCAAACTGAGGTCAATGATATGGGTCTGTAATTGAACGGGTTACTCCTATTTCCTTTATTGAATGTTAGTGTGACCTGTGCTACTTTCCAGTCATTAGGAACAGACCTTTCGTCAAGTGAGTGGTTGTATGTGATTGCTAAGAAAGGCGCTATTGTTTCTGTATACTCTGAAAGGAACCTAAGTGCTATACCATCTGGACCGGAAGAATTGCCTTTTTTAAGTGATTTGAGTTGTTTCGCAACACCTAAGATATGTACTTTGATGTCACTCATGCTAACAGCTGTTCTGGTTTCGAATTCTGGAATATTTATTTAGTCTTCTTTCGTGAAGGAATTACGGAAAACCGTATTTAGTAACTCCGCTTTAGTGGCACCACCACATTTCCATCGCTATCGCGCAGTGACGGTATTGACTGTTTTTTTGCCACTGGTGTACTTTACATACGACCAGAATCTCTTTGGGTTTGATGTGATGTGAATGGAAGAGCGACCACTACCTGATCAAAAGTATACGGACAGCTATTAGTGGACATTAATATACGGTGTGTCCATCGTTCGCCTTCTGACGGCTTCAACTCTCATAGTGACATTTTCAATGAGGTGGCTGAGCGGCTGTAGAGAAACGGCAGCCCGTTCTTCCTCAACAGCCGAAACAAGAGAAAGTGATGCTTGATGCTGATGTCTGGGGCGAAGACGACGTTCCACGCTCATCCCAAAGGTTCAGGTTGGGACTCGGGACAGCCCAGTCCATTTCAGGAATGTCATTGTCCACATGTTATTGTCTCGCAGACGCTGTTTTATGACAGGGTGTATTGTCCTGCTGATCTATTCACCGTCTCCGAACTGTTCCTCTACTGTGCGAAGTACACAGAGTTGTAAAATGTGTTCGTATCGTGCCGATTTAGCGATTTGTTGAGCGCATTAAGGGCACCACACCCTAACCACGGAAAACACCTGCAAACCGTAGCACCACGTCCTGCATACATCACTGTCGCCACTACCGATGACAGCAGGTAACGTTCTCCAGGCATTCGGCAAACCCAAACAATTCCATGGGACTACCATGGGGTGTAATGTGACTGATCACTCTAAATCACTCGTTTGCAGTTATCCTCTGTCCATCGGCATCGCTATTTACGCCACCTCAAGTGTTGCTTAGCACTGGCTGCAGAAACGTGTGGTTTATGAGGAGCTGTTCGACCACTGTAGGCCTATACCATTCTTTCTAGCTCCCTAAGCATAGTCATTGTACTAACTGGACTGCTGGTAGCGTTTCGGAACTCACGAGTGATTCCTTCCACTGATTACACCCGATTTTTTACAACCACCCACAGAAATCCTCGGTCCCTGTCCGTCAATACGAGAGGTCTTCGCCGGCCGAGGTGGCCGAGCGGTTCTAGGCGTTACAGTCTGGCACCGCGCGACCGCTACGGTCGCAGGTTCGAATCCTGCCTCGGGTATGGATGTGTGTGATGTCTTTAGATTAGTTAGGTTTAAGTAGTTCTAAGTTCTAGGGGACTGATGACCTCAGAAGTTAAGTCCCATAGTGCTAAGAGCCATTTGAACGAGAGTTCTTCCTGGTCTTGGTGTAGTTGTGGTTCTTCCTTCGCAGCCGGCCGAAGTGGCCGTGCGGTTCTAGGCGCTGCAGTCTGGAACTGCGAGACCGCTACGGTCGCATGTTCGAATCCTGCCTCGGGCATGGATGTGTGTGATGCCTTAGGTTAGTTAGGTTTAAGTAGTTCTACGTTCTAGGGGACTAATGACCTCAGAAGTTGAGTCCCATATTGCTCAGAGCCATTTGAACCATTTTTTTCCTTCGCAGTTCCTGTTCAGAGTTACATCAACAGCGGCCGGCTTACGCAGCTTTAGAAGTACTGAAACGTCCGTGATCGATCTGCTGCTCAGGTGACATCCAAAGACTACACTGATGCTCATAAATTAAGGATAATGCTGATAGATGGTGAAACAAAGCTCTGGTTGGCGGTTTTCGGGTATAAATTGTAACGTCCCCTTAGATAAATTATATAAGACTATGCTTAAACTGACACACAATATTTTTAGCGCAACGCAATCTGACTTTCAAAAATCCCTACAAAAGAAGGGCCCTGACTAACATTAACCTATACCTATCACAAATCACTTACCTCACAAAAATCTTCGTTCTCGAACTACTGCAGTTCAGCGAGCGCCACTACTGCCAGCTAAATAAAAGATTCAAACTACGGAAGGCGCTAACTACTGATAGGCATAGTTAGCAAATGAAAGATTTTAATAGAGAACAAACAATGTATTTACCTTAATAGTGTTGAAAAATCATAAGATACATAGCAGTTCATGACATCCAGTCTTACAAATTTCAAAACTCCGCCATTTCTCTCCCCACATCCACCACTGCTGGCGGCTCACCTCCAACTGCGCAACGCTACGCGCTGTTAACAGCCATCTGTCCAACGCTACAATGGCGAGTATTACAACAATGCCAACCAGCCACAGACTGCACACAGCACAACCAGTGATTTTCATACAGAGGTGGCGTTAACAATAAAAAAACCTAAACAGCCTACTTACAAAATCACTTCGGGGTATGATCATGCGGTGCATTTGACCTGCGGTCGTCGCACGGTGGCGCTGGCAGCAGTCCACATACGCAGAGGTGTGTTGGTGCATGTCAGAATACGGTGCAGCGGGTTAGTGTGCAGACGTTTTCAGACGTGATAATGGTGACTGTGTGTTGAAAATGACTGAAAGAACACATATTGATGACGTGATGAGGGGTAGAATACTAGGGCGACTGGAGGCTGTCCAAACACAGCAGGTCGTAGCACTGGCCCTCCGTGTGCCACAAAGTGTGATCTCAAGATTATGGCAACGATTCCAGCAGACAGGAAACGTGTCCAGGCGCTACAGTACCGGATGTCCACAGTGTAAAAAAGCCACAAGAAGACCGATATCTCACCATCAGTGCCAGCATACGGCCACGGAGTACTGCAGGTAACCTTGCTCGGGACCTTACCGCAGCCACTGCAACAGTTGTCTCCAGACACCCAGTCTACAGACTACTGAACAGGCATGGTTTATTCGCCCGGAGATCTGCAAGGTGCATTCCACTGACAGCTGGTCACAGGAGAGCCCGTAAAGCCTGGTGTCAAGAACACAGTACATGGTATTTGGAACACTGGTCTCAGGTTATGTTCACGGACGGGTGCTGGTATAATCTGAACAGTGATTCTCGCCGGGTTTTCATTTGGCGTGAACCAGGTACCTGATACCAATCCCTTAATATCCTTGAAAGTGGCCTGTATGGAGGTCGTGGTTTGATGGTGTGGAGTGGGATTATGATTGGTGCACGTACACCCGTGCATGTCGTTGACAGACGAACTGTAACAGGTCAGATGCATCGGGACGTCATTTTGCACCATTATGTTCGCCTTTTCAGGGGTGCAGTGGGTCCCACCTTCTTCCTGATGGATGATATCTTACGACCCCACCGAGCTGCCATCGTGGAGGAGTACCTTGAAACAGAAGATATCAGGCGAATGGAGTGGCCTGCCTGTTCTCCAGACCTAAACCCCATCGAGCACGTATGGGATGCTCTCGGTCGACGTTATCACTGCACGTCTTCAAACCCCTAGGACACTTCAGGAGCTCCGACAGGCACTCGTGCAAGAATGGGAAGCTATACCCCAGCAGCTGCTCGATCACCTGATGCAGAGTATGCCAACACGTTGTGCGACCTGTGTACGTGTGCATGGTGATCATATCCCGTACTGATGTCGGGGTACATGCGCAGGAAACAGTGGCGTTTTGTAGCACATGGGTTTCGGAATGGTTTTCTCAACTTTATCACCAATACCGTGGACTTACAGGTCTGTGTCGTGTGTGTTCTCTATGTGCCTATGCTATTAGCGCCACTTTTGAGTAGTGCCACGTTGTGTGGCACCACATTCTGCAATTATCCTTCATTTATGAGCATGAGTGTAGTCCACGTTGCACGTTAGTGAAATTTCCCGACCGGGTCATTCTGCTCTTACTGCTTGTCTACTGACAACACAAAAGTTCCCACCTCCGTTTATACTGGCGGGACGACTCTCGCGACGTCTGTTAGTGGTCAGTTCCGAATTCGATACGAGTCCCAGAGACTGCGTATAAAGAAAGATTAAACAGAAGGTTTCTCATTTACAAACAGCGTTTGGTGTGCTGTATCACGATGTTCTCACAAACAACCATCATTCAAACGCTGTTTGTAAATAAGAAACCTTCCAGAATGAGATTTTTCACTCTGCAGCGGAGTGTGCGCTGATATGAAACTTCCTGGCAGATTAAAACTGTGTGCCCGACCGAGACTCGAACCCGGGACCTTTGCCTTTAGCGGGCAAGTGCTCTACCATCTGAGCTACCGAAGCACGACTCACGGACGGTCCTCACAGCTTTACTTCTACCAGTATCTCGTCTCCTACCTTCCAAACTTTACAGAAGCTCTCCTGCGAACCTTGCAGAACTAGCACTTCTGAAAGAAAGGATACTGCGGAGACATGGCTTAGCCACAGCCTGGGGGATGTTTCCAGAATGAGATTTTCACTCTGCAGCGGAGTGTGCTCTGATATGAAACTTCCTGGCAGATTAGAACTGTGTGCCCGACCGAGACTCGAACTCGGGATCTTTGCCTTTCGTGGGCATGTGCTCTACCATCTGAGCTACCGAAGCACGACTCACGCCCGGTTCTCACAGCTTTACTTCGCAGGAGAGCTTCTGTAAAGTTTGGAAGGTAGGAGACGAGATACTGGCAGAAGTAAAGCTGTGAGGACCGGGCGTGAGTCGTGATTCGGTAGCTCAGATGGTAGAGCACTCGCCCGCGAAAGGCAAAGGTACCGAGTTCGAGTCTCGGTTGGGTACACAGTCTTAGTCTGCCAGGAAGTTTAAAGAAACCTTCCGTTTAATTTTTCTTTATACACAGCCTCTGAGACTCGTATCTAATCCGAATTTAAAATTGATCGGTTCAGTTGGACCATATGCAATGCCATGCAGGATCTAACAGTGCCATAGGACTAGCGCCTCAGAGGACAGACGTGTTACTCACATGGTCGTGCAGAATCTTACAGCCACGCCCACGTACCTTTATTCAGGAAATGGACTTGCCTGCAGCAAAGACACTATTCGTACGCACAACACTACGCAGTCTGGAGCACGCTGGATTGTCATTACGGTGACCACTGTGTGACTTCCCACGATGCTGCAGGAGGGAGAGCTGCGTCAACAGCGGTGCTCAAGACGACAACGCTGGATGCAAGATTTGCTCTACGTCATCCTTTCAGACGACTTGCGGTTCTGCGTTCAGCGTCGCGGCGAACGTATCCGTGTGTGGAGGCTCCGGGGAGAACGAACACTGCCAGATTGATTTCATACTCGTCATACACGCGCAGAAACTGGTCCGACGGTGCGGAGTAGCGCTGGGTACACAACAGAAATAGCGCTAGTTCGCATAACCGGTAATTTGGACGGTAGCCTTTTCGTTTCTCACGTGGAAACACTGGGGACCGTTCAGTTAGTTAATTGGTTAGTTAGTTACGTGTTCCATAGATAATTTGAATCATTCTTTTATAGGAATGATGTGGAGCGAGTCAATTTTTCGGGATCAGTGTTAACATGAATGAGCCAATTAGTTTTTGTCTTACTCATGGAAATAAAGTTACAAATAAAGCTTCTCTATTGGTTATTGTTGTGGTTGTTGTGGTCTTCAGTCCTGAGATTGTTTTGATACAGCTCTCCACGCTACTTTATCCTGCGCAAGCTTCTTCATCTCCCAGTACCTACTGCAACCTACATCCTTCTGAATCTGCTTGGTGTATTCATCTCTTGGTCTCCCTCTACGATTTTTACCCTCCACGCTGCCCTTCAATAATAAATTGGTGATCCCTTGATGCCTCAAAACATGTCCTACCAAGCGATCCCTTCTCCTAGTCAAGTTGTGCCACAAATTTCTCTTCTCTCCAATTCTATTTAATACCTCCTCATTAGTTATGTGATCTACCCATCTAATCTTCAACATTCTTCTGTAGCACCACATTTCGAAAGCTTCTATCCTCTTCTTGTCTAAACTATTTATCGTCCACGTTTCACATCCATACATGGCTACACTCCATACAAATACTTTCAGAAACGACTTCCTGACACTTAAATCTATACTCGATGTTAACAAATTTATCTTCTTCAGACACGCTTTCCTTGCCATTGCCAGTCTACATTTTATATCCTCTCTACTTCGACCATCATCAGTTATTTTGCTCCCCAAATAGCAAAACTCATATACTACTTTAACCGTCCCATTTCCTAATCTAATTCCCGCAGGATCACCCTATTTAATTCGACTATATTCCTTTATCCTCGTTTTGCTTCTGTTGATGTTCATCTTATATCCTCCTTTCAAGACACTGTCCATTCCGTTCAGCTGCTCTTCCAGGTCCTTCGCTCTATCTGACAGAATTGCAATGTCATCAGCGAACCTCAAAGTTTTTATTTCTTCTCCATGGATTTTAACTCCTACTCCGAATTTTTCTTTTGTTTCCTTTACTGCATGCTCAATATACAGATTGAATAACATCGGGGATAGGCTACAACCCTGTCTCACTCCCTTCCCAACCACTGCTTCTATTGGTTACTAATCTTTAAATTGAAATTCGTCTATGAAATAGGAGGAGTTGTCTAGGAGATATGATTCTGGGTTAGATTTAAAACTAGCTTTGCTATCTGTGAGACATTTTATGTTATGGAGTAAATGATCAAAAATTTTTGTAGCTACATAATGAACTCTTTTCTCAGCCACTGACAGTTTTAATAATGGATAACAAAGAACATTTTTTCCTCTAGTGTTGAAGATAGGGATATTACTACTCTTCTCAAATTGTAGTGGAATTGTTTATGACGAATTTCTTTAGCGAATATGAGTATTGTGTTGGTGCAATTACAATACCAAACTCCTTGGAGAGGTACCTACATGACGACAGCGATTGGACGTCGCGTGTTATTCTTACCGCTCGCTTTTCTGCGGTCAATCTTTTCTTTCTTAGATGATGAGTTATCCAATAAAACTATTCCGTCACACTTCCTGCTTACGAATATGCAAAATATGTCAGGAGGTTGATACGTTTCTTTCCAAGACTAGCATCTATACGAAGAGAAGAAGTAATTGAACTTGTTTGAGAAGTTCAGTAATATATTTTTTCGGGTCCAAGATATGATCAGTATGCGCACTCATAAATTTTGAGCATTCTGCCTTATTTTCTGACTCTAGTTTATGCATTACATTACTTGTTGGTAGGACTCTATTTGTTGTGCAGAAGTGAATGTAATGTGTTTTTTCAACATTTAGGGAGACTTCATTTTCAGAGAATCGCTTAATAATTCCTTGAAGAACATCTTTAACAATCTGTACTCTTGCTTTGTCCCTAGTGGGATGTATTACAACACTAGTCTCATCAGCAAAAAGTGCCCTTCTGCTTGTTGAATGTTAAGTGTTAGATCACTCACGTATATAAGTAACAGGAATGAAACCGAAATTGAATCCTGCGGAACTCCCTTTGTGATGTTTCCCCAGTCACTAAAATTTTGTACCTTTCCGATATTGTCTGAGTTATTAATGACAACCTTTTGCGCTCTGTTTGTTAAGTATGATTGAAGTCAGATGTTCCATAGAGTGTAACTTTTTCTAACAGTGTAACACGATCTATAGAATGAAACGGCTTGCAAGGATCACAAAAAATACGAATTGTTGAGATTTTATTTAAGGTTTGTAATATTTGGTGAGTGAATGTATAAATAGCATTCGCAATCGAGCAACCCTTCTGGGATCCCAACTACTATATGCTAAGTAAATTGTTTCTACTTAAATGTGAGACTAATCTTCAGTACACTACTTTCTGGCATACTTTGGGAAAATATGTCAGTAAGGAAACTGAACAATAATTAATTAAGTCGTTCTCGTCACTTTTCCTGTGAAGGGGTTTAATAATTGTATATTTTAACCTGTCTGGAAACGTTCCATGTGCCAGTGATGCATTATATACGTGTGCATCAATGAGGGCATTACCTATTGTATTAGAGACACTTTCTAGATATTTTTTTGGCATTCCATCAACACAATACGAGCTTTCTGTTTTTAGAACTTTTATGACTGTCTTAATTTCAGTGAAGGATACTGGTTCTACTTCTGGTTGCTTAAAGTTTTGTGGAATGACGTTCTTAGTACACTGTACTCTCTTGCTTCTTCAACTGAAACATTTAGTCTTATTTTTGCTGGTACGTTTAAAAAGTGCTCCCAAATTGCGAATTATTAGTGATAGGAAAGTCATTTAGTTTACATATTATTATATGTCTTACACTGACTGGCTGTCCTGTCTCGCACTTGAGAGTATCCCTTATAGCTTTGATCTTATTATCTACATTATTTATTTGTATCGCGACAGGCTGGCTTCTGGGTAGTTTCCTTACAATACTTTAGTATTTTTTTGTAGGTACAACTAGCGTTGGATGTTGACTTATTCTGGCCTTTATATATATTTCCCTTTTCCTCTTACAAGAGATGTGAATTCCCTAAGTTACTTCTTTTTTTAATAGTTTTTTCTGGATAACTTTTTTAGAAAGCTAGTTTCGAATATTCGTATCCCCTGTGGCGCTAAATTTCAGCAATATAACGTAAGACCACTCGTTGCCTGTGCTGTCCTGACCTGCATCCATGCAGATGATGCTGGACTTCTGGCCTGGCCACCACGTTTTCAAGATCTCTTACTTATTGAGAACATCTGGACACGCGGTGCTGATACAATGGGAGACCGCCATTCGCCAGCCAGTACAGTTCATGAACCCTGTCTGCCATGGAGCTGAGGCATCTTGGCGTGACGTATCCGTATCTGCCATCTCATATCATTTCTACTCAATTCCCAACCGAGTTAGAGACTATGTTCCTCCGGAGGTGGCAGGTTTCCATACCAAATTTCGTAACCCAAATCACATAGGAATTTAATTCTGTACTGTTCCTGCTACAACGTAGACGGCCAACAAATAGACTTTCTTTGCTTGCCGTTCTTCCTTGTGTTACAGTTTTAGTGGCCAGCAGTATATTTAGGTTCCTTCCGTTCCACTCACGGATATAGCATTTGAAGAACTATACACGAGCTGTTATTTAGCTGATGTCATGTACACGATTCTCGTAGTATACGTACGTAATGAATTGAAGAATATTAGTCAAGAGACGGTTCTTGAAGTTTTCTGATTGGGTGACGAGAAGATGGGCGGCGTTTCTGTTCGAAGGCATACTAATTATCATTTGTCAGTTTTTCTCCTACACTCTCCCACCAGTCAAGTATATCTGGAGCTTCTCCTCATCCTTCTTTCTATGTGCTCGATGACTCCTGCTAGTCAGGCCTGATACGAATCCCACACAGGTGAGATGCAAACAGCTGTGAGGCGTATAACTGTTTTGTATGCAATCTCTTCCGTAAACAACCGGTATTTCAGTACCCTGCCAACGAATCGTTCCATTTCATTTGTTTTACCTGCGGCTACGGCTGTAGGATCGTTGTACTTCGCACGTCCCCATACTGTCGTCCCGAAATGTATGTAAGAGGTGACTCTAATTGTGAGTGATTACTCTGGCATATTTTATGTTTCGTAAATTTCCTCATAGATAACTACTTCATCTACTTCTCCTTAGCCTTTTCGTTGGCGTTCATCCATTCTAGTAAGGGTTCCGCTGTTCTGAAGTTTTGGCACGTTTATTTGAATTTTTGGACAACATGGTTGTGGAGAGAAGCAGCGATTAGTATGATTAATAATTCAAAAGCAGTCTTAATCGCATTTATTACTATTATTATACCACCAGCCGGTTTCAACCCGACGTAGGAGTCATCTTCTGGGCGTTTACACCATTGGTCGACTGCTGGTGGTGTCACTCCTGTCTCTGTCTACATAATGGCAGGAAACTATAGTTTTATGTAGACTGGAGTGACACCACCAGCAGTCGACCAATGGTGTAAACGCCCAGAAGATGATCCCTACGTCGGGTTGAAACCGGTTGGCGGTATAATAATAATAATAAATGCGATTAAGACTGTTTTTGAATAATTTGTTGAACGTTTATTTGAAGTTGGTGTGTGGGGGTCCGCCGGCCCGTGTGGCCGAGCGGTTCTAGGCGCTTCAGTGTGGAACCGCGCGACCGCTACGGTGTGTGATGTCCTTAGGTTAGTTAGGTTTAAGTAGTTCTAAGTCCTACGGGACTGATGACCTCAGATATTAAGTCTCATAGTGCTCAGAGCCATTTGAACCATTTTGTGGGTGTCCTTTCTGTCGCTGCAGCCATGAGTAACGTGACATAAAGAAGGCTTGAGCACCACGTGTCTGTGAACAGTGCGAACTTTGTTCTGTGTGAGCACACTCAGGGATTGGCCAAAAGTATGCAAAAACCGCGAGAAATGCACGCTTGAACACAAATGCGCGTGCTAGCCACGCGTGCAAGTTTCGCTGTTGTACTTGACGGCGAACGGCACCTGCTCAGAGTCTTCAGTAGTTGCAAGTGACAGTTGTGGTAGGAATAGAGTTTTGTGTAGTTGTGAGTGCGTTATATTGGAGCTGCGAGAGTTCGAACGTGGGCGACCTGTTGGTGCTCCTACGGTGGGTATTTCCGTAACCAAGGTCACCGAAGTGTTTGACGTTTCAAGAGGCACCGTATTGAAGTTTTATACCGCGCACAGTGAAATCGGGATAACATCATCGGTTAACTCAAAACGTGGACGAAGGTGCGATGTGAATGACCGTGATAGACGGTCTTGGAAGAGGTTTGTGCTGAAAAGTAAGTCGAAGACACTTGCAAAACCCACTGTAGAACTGAATGTCGCACTCGCGAAATCTGTCAGCACCAAAAAACACGAACGGAGCTCCACAGACAGGGAATTGCAGGGCGGGCTGAAATTTCAGAAGACCTGATCTGTGATCAAGACGTCCGTAACACGGCAACATGGTACCGAAGCCATAAAATTTGGACAATAAGCAGCAATAAGAGAAAGTCATTGTGTGGAATGAGTCTTGTTTCACACTGTTTCCAATTTCTGGCCTAGTTTACGTACCGAGAGTGAGACATGGCGGGGGCTCGGTGACTGTTTGGACAGCCATATAAAAAAAAAAATGGTTCAAATGGCTCTGAGCACTATGGGACTCAACTTCTGAGGTCATTAGTCCCCTAGAACTTAGAACTAGTTAAACCGAACTAACCTAAGGACATCACACACATCCATGCCCGAGGCAGGATTCGAACCTGCGACCGTAGCGGTCTCGCGGTTCCAGACTGCAGCGCCTAGAACCGCACGGTCACTTCGGCTGGCGGTCAGCCATATCGTGATGTTCCATGAGCCCCACGATTACTCTGCGAGGTCGGATTACGGCGAATGATTTTGTGACCGTTTTCACTGGGCGAGTACATCCCATGGCAGAATGTTTGTTCCCCAATGGTGACGGTGTGTTCCAAGACAACGGACCCCTGTTCTCATAGCTCTCATTTTGAAGGACTGGTTGTGAGAGCACTACGATGGACTGTTGTCTCCCCTGGCCTTCACAGTGACCAGGTCTGCGCATTTTTGCGCCTTTATCATCTACTTTGGAGGGAAGGGTGAGTGACTGGTGTCCACCTCCATCATCGTTATCTGACCGAGCCGCTACAGGAAGAGTATACAAAGTCCCTTTAAAATCGAACAGGACGTGTATTTCTCCATTTAGAGATGAACAGAAGCTGTTCTGAATGTCAACAGGTTTGTTACACCGTATGAGACATGGTAACATGGGTGATTGTTTTCGTGTTTCCGTATTTTTGTCCATCCCATGTATTTTAACTGTGTGGGTGTCGTGTGTTCCGAGGCGAAAGTGAAAACCACCCCAGGATTTGCCTAAATGATCGTGGAAGCTCGCCTAAAAAGTGCACTCAATCTGGCCGTCCCATCAGCCACTATTGTTAATCCACGGCACGGGGTCGATCGCGATTCCTTCCTGTTTCACAAACTAAGCGCTGCGCCTTACGATATAAGACCAGATACAACTGCATCTAATGAAACGCTGAAATGAGGTATAATGCTACCCTGTAATACATTAATGTTCATCATGAAGATGAATGAACCTGCTTCGCTCCCCTGGGGCACATATTACTTCAGCATCTGTACATGGCTCCCTGTCCAGGACAACGCATTGTACCCTGTCCGTCAGAAAATGTCCCGATCCCGTCACAAACCTGGTTATATATCCCGTACCAACTCATTTACTTTATAAGAAGACAATATGGGTTCTAAAACGTTTTTCACTAGTCTAGAAATACCGAACTAACGACGTTTCCTCTGTAGATCGCACCGAAGATAACTTGTATAAGCAGCTCTAACTGAATTTCGAATGATCTGTGTGTTCGCAACGTAAATCGATTTCAGTCAGAAATGTTACTCTGTTGCAGGTAGGTAATAATACTTGCACTGAGATTATGTTCTAGTGTTCTTCTGGTAGTGGATAAGACCCATGTAGCGCGGTACATTCAGCAGATCATATCTACTCCGATCTGTGTATTACGAGGTGCATTCAAGTTCTAAGGCCTCCGATTTTTTTTCTAATTAACTACTCACCCGAAATCGATGAAACTGGCGTTACTTCTCAACGTAATCGCCCTGCAGACGTACACATTTTTCACAACGCTGACGCCATGATTCCATGGCAGCGGCGAAGGCTTCTTTAGGAGTCTGTTTTGACCACTGGAAAATCGCTGAGGCAATAGCAGCACGGCTGGTGAATGTGCGGCCACGGAGAGTGTCTTTCATTGTTGGAAAAAGCCAAAAGTCACTAGGAGCCAGGTCAGGTGAGTAGGGAGCATGAGGAATCACTTCAAAGTTGATATCACGAAGAAACTGTTGCGTAACGTTAGCTCGATGTGCGGGTGCGTTGTCTTGGTGAAACAGTACACGCGCAGCCCTTCCCGGACGTTTTTGTTGCAGTGCAGGAAGGAATTTGTTCTTCAAAACATTTTCGTAGGATTCACCTGTTACCGTAGTGCCCTTTGGAACGCAATGGGTAAGGATTACGCCCTCGCTGTTCCAGAACATGGACACCATCATTTTTTCAGCATTGGCGGTTACCAGAAATTTTTTTGGTGGCGGTGAATCTGTGTGCTTCCATTGAGCTGACTGGCGCTTTGTTTCTGGATTGAAAAATGGCATCCACGTCTGATCCATTGTCACAACCGACGAAAAGAAAGTCCCATTCATGCTGTCGTTGCGCGTCAACATTGCTTGGCAACATGCCACATGGGCAGCCATGTGGTCGTCCGTCAGCATTCGTGGCACCCAGCTGGATGACACTTTTCGCATTTTCAGGTCGTCATGCAGGATTGTGTGCACAGAACCCACAGAAATGCCAACTCTGGAGCCGATCTGTTCAACAGTCATTCGGCGATCCCCCAAAACAATTCTCTCCACTTTCTCGATGATGTCGTCAGACCGGCTTGTGCGAGCCCGAGGTTGTTTCCGTTTCTTGTCACACGATGTTCTGTCTTCATTAAACTGTCGCACCCACGAACGCACTTTCGACACATCCATAACTCCATCACCACATGTGTCTTTCAACTGTCGATGAATTTCAATTGGTTTCAAACCACGCAAATTCAGAAAACGAGTGATTGCACGCTGTTCAATAAAGGAAAATGTCGCCATTTTAGGTATTTAAAACACTTCTGATACTCGCCGCTGGCGGTAAAATTCCATCTGCCGTACGGTGCTGCCATCTCTGGGACGTATTGACAATGAACGCGGCCTCATTTTAAAACAATGCGCATGTTTCTATCTCTTTCCAGTCCGGAGAAAAAAAAATCGGAGCCCTTAGAACTCGAATGCACCTCGTATGTTGGTGCATAAGGTTGTAGCGTTTTTGTTATGCATGTTGGTATTCCGGTTGCTATGGGTTTATTTAACGATTGTCATTTTTTTATTTCTAGTTCACTGTTGCTGTATTCTCTGTAGGAATCCTCACCACCATTGACGACTGGAAAGGGAAAGTGGGGAAGTTCTCTCAGTAGACAGCATAAGGTGGCTTGCGGAGTATCTACGAAGGACAGATAATCAAAACCCTCCTTCCATCGGTACTTCACTATTGCTCGGCAGTCTGTGATACCTACCAGATATATTTCACAGAGCAAACGGAAAAAATTCATAAAAGAACAATGCGTTTCGTGACAGGTTCGTTCAGTAATCAGGAAAGCGTTACAGAGACGCTCATCGAACTGCAGAGGCGGACGCTACAAGACAGGCATTGGTGTCGGTTATGGTTAAAATTGAGAGAGCGTATCTTCCTTGCAGAGGCAACCACTATACCTCGCGGAAAGAATATGAAGGTAAAATTGGGGGTTGGATCTCATGCGGATGCATACCAAAAAATGGTTCAAATGGCTCTGAGCACTATGGGACTTAACATCTGTGGTCATCAGTCCCCTAGAACTTAGAACTAATTAAACGTAACTAACCTAAGGACATTACACACATCTATGGCCGAGGCAGGATTCGAACCTGCGACCGTAGCAGTCGCGCGGTTTCTGACTGAGCGCCTAGAACCGCTAGACCACCGCGGCCGGCGGATGCATACCAACAAGAGATGTTCATCTACATCTACATCTACATGGATACTCTGCAAATCAGATGTAAGTGCCTAGCAGTGGGTTCATCGAACCACCTTCACAATTCCCTATTATTCCCATCTCGTATAGCGCGCGGAAAGAATGAACACCTGTATCTTTCCATAAGAGCTCTGATTTCCTTATTTTATCGTGGTGATAGTTCCTCCCTATGTAGGTTAGTGTCTACAAAATAATTTTGCATTTGGAGGAGGAAGTTGGTAATTGGAATTTCGTGAGAAGATTCCGTCGCAACGAAAAACGCCTTTCTTTTAATGATTTCCAACCCAAATCCTATATCGTTTCTGAGACACTCATGGGAGAGTGCTGCCTTTCTTTGAACTTTTCGAGTACTCCGTCAGTCCTATCTGGTAAGGATCCCACACCGCGGAGCAGTATTCTAAAAGATGACAGACAAGCGCAGTGTAGGCAGTCTCCTTAGTAGGTCTGTCACAATTTCTAAGTGTCCTGCCAATAAAACGCAGTCTTTGGTTAGCCTTCCCCACAACATTTTCTATGTGTTTCTACCAATTTAAGTTGTTCGTAATTGTAATACCTAGGTATTTAGCTGAATTTACTGCTTTTAGATTTGACTGATTTATCGTGTAATCGAATTTTAACGAGTTCCTTTTAGCACTCATGTGGATGACCTCACACTTTTCGTTATTTAGGGTCAACTGTCACTTTTCGCACCATTCCGATATTTCTTCTAAATCGTTTTGCAGTTTGTTTTGATCTTCTGATGACTTTATTAGTCGATAAACGACAGCGTCGTCTGCGAACAACCGAAGACGGCTGCTCAGATTGTCTCCTAAATCGTTTATATAGATAAGGGACATCAAAGGGCGTGTAACACTATCTTGGGGAACGCCAGAAATCACTTCTGTTTTACTCGATGACTTTCCGTCAATTACTACGAACTGTGACCTCTCTGACAGGAAATCACAAATCCACTCACATAACTGAGACAATGTTCCATAAGCACGCAATTTCACTACCAACTGCTTGTGTGGTACATTGTCAAAAGCCTTCCGAAAGTCCAGAAATACGGAATCGATTTGAAATGCCTTGTCAATAGCTCTCAACATTTCATGTGAATAAAGAGCTAGTTGTGTGTTCACAGAGAGATGTTTTCTAAGCCCATGTTGACTGTGTGTCAATGGACGGTTTTCTTCGAGTTAATTCGTAATGTTGGAACACAATATATGTTCTAAAATCCTACTGCACATCGACGTTAACGATATGGGCCTGTAATTTAGTGGGTTACTCCTACTACCTTTCTTGTGACCTGTACAGCTTGCCAGTCTTTGGGTACGGATGTTTCGTCGAGCGACAAGGAAAGTGTGGCAATACTCTCCGACAGATACAATGAGGTGGCTTGCGCAGTACACACTATCTTATCAAAAGTGTCGGGACACCTATTAGTGGACAGTAACAGGGCGCTTCGCCTTTATGATGTCTTGAATTCTGCTGGGCACGTTTTCAGTGAGATTTCGGAATGTCTGTGGAGGAATGGCAGAAACCAGAGGAGGTAGTGACACTGCACGCTGGGGCCCATAGCGATGTCGACGTTGTAATTCATCCCAAGGTTTTCCATAGGGCTCAGGTCGGGACTCTGGGCAGGCCAGTCCATTTCAGGAATTTTATTGTCCACAGACCATGGCATCTCAGATGCTGTTTTATGAGGTGGAGCAATTTCATGCTGATGCAACCATAGTCTCAGAACAGTTTCTCTACTGCACACAGTACACATACGAGGGGCGTTTGAAAAGTCCGTGAAACGTCCGAGAGATGGCACCACCAGCGTGTATCGAGGTCATGTTTAGTTAGTAGCATCTTTGGAAACAACGCACACCAAATTTCAGCCATATTGGTCGGTTTCTTTGTGTTTGGCATTCGTGTGAATCAAGGAAGTCGAGTGATTGTCAAAAAATGGACGAAAAATAATTTCCTGTGGTGATTAAATATTATTTTATGAAAGGCAAAACGCCTCAGAAGACTAAAGAGGAGCGTAATAAACATTACGATGACTCCGCACCTTCGATTAGAACAGTTTATAAGTGGTTTCAAAATTTTTGGAGTGGCCATATGGGCACAAATGACGCTGAACGTTCTGGACGCCCTGTGGAGGTTACGACTCCAGAAATCATTGATAAAATCCATGATATGGTGATGGATGACAGTAGAGTTAAGGTGCGTGAGACTTCTAGTCCTGTGGGCACCTCGAATGAACGGGTACATAATATTTTGCATAAACATTTGGACATGAGAAAGCTATCCGCAAGATGGGTTCCGCGATTGCTCAAGCTTGACCAAAAACGTAATCGTGTGAAGTGTTCCAAGGATGGTTTGCAGCTGTTTAGGAAGAATCCGCAGGACTTTAAGCGTTGTTTCGTCACTAATGTGGATACATTACGATACTCCTGAGACTAACAATCTAAACAATGGGTTGCCAAGGGAGAATCTGCACCAAAAAAAGCGAAGACCATTCCTTCGCCGGCCGATGTGGCCGAGCGGTTCTAGGCGCTTCAGTCCGGAACCGCGCGACTGCTACGGCCGCAGGTTCGAATCCTGCCTCGGGCATGAATGTGTGTGATGGCCTTAGGTTAGTTAGGTTTAAGTAGTTCTAAGGTCTAGGCGACTGATGACCTCAGATGTTAAGTCCCATAGTGCTCAACCATTCTTTCGGCCGGAAAGGTTATGTCGCGTGTCTTTTGGGATTCGCAAGGGATAATCCTCATCGACTATCTGGAAAAGGGTAAAACCATTACAGGTGCATATTATGCATCGTTATTGGACTATTTGAAAACCGAACTGAAGAAAAACGCCGGCGATTGGACCGCAAAAAGTCCTTTTCCATCACGACAAAGCATCAGCACACACCTCAGCAGCCGTGGTCGCAAAATTATTGGAAATAGGATTCCAACTCGTTTCACATCCCCCCCCCCCCCCCCCTATTCTCTAGACTTGGCTCCCTTGGGCTACTATTTGTTCCCCAATTTGAAGAATTCCTATTATTCGGTAGGGATCAACAAATTAGAACAGCGTTGGACGAAGTGTATAAAAGGAGACTATGTCGAAAAATAAAAAAAAGGTTTACCCCAAACACGTAAGTAGTTTTTATTTTTGGACGGACTTTTCAAACTCCCCACGTAGCTGTAAAATGCGTTCATATCGTTCGGCATTTACCGTTTTCTGAAGAGCAGTAAGGGGACCACATCCTAACCACAAAAAACCCAAACCGTAATACTACCTCCTTCGTACTTCAGTGTTGACACCACAAATGAAGGCTGTAATGTTCTCTAGGCATTCACCCAACTCGAACCCTTCCGTCGGATACCCGCTGGGTATAGCGAGATTAGTTAGTCCAAATTACTCGTTTCCAGTCATCGTCTGTCAATTAGTGATGATCTTTACACCATCTACAGAGTAACTTACCATCCACTACCGAAACGTGCGACACATGAAGGGTTTCTCGAGCGTTTAATCGCGTTCGTTTAACTCCGTACGCACATTGACTGTACTAGCTGGACTGCTGGTAGCACTTTGGGACTGACGAGAGACACCTTCCGCTGATTTCATGCGATATTTTACAACGACCCTCTCGGAATGCTCGACGGTCCCTGCCTTGTCTTAATTTAGCTGTGGTTGTTCATTCGCGTTTGCGCTTCACGGTCACATCGACTACAGTCCACTTGGGCAGCTGTAAAAGGGTCGAATCGCCCATGATAGATTTATCACTCAGGTGACATCCAGTGACCAGAACACTTTTGACGCTCTTCTGGCGGACCTGTTCTGCTGTCACTGCTTCCCTACTGATGATAAAACACTCCCTGCCATCTTCTGTGCTGGTGGGTCGGCCTCTCGTTACATGTAGTCGTCAGTTCCGCATTACACAGCGGTGTCTGCGTAATTTTGATCAGACAGTTCAGCTTAGATAGAAATGTTTGTTGTGAATTGTATTCTGACAGAAAAATGGTTCAAATGACTCTGAGTACTATGGGACTTAACATCTGAGGTCATCAGTCCCCTAGAACTTAGAATTACTTAAACCTAACTAAGCTAAGGACATCACACACATCCATGCCCGAGGCGGGATTCGAACCTGCGACCGTAGCAGTCGCGCGGTTCCGGACTGAAGCGCCTAGAACCGCTCGGCCACCGCGGCCGACTATTCTGACAGAAGATACGTTTGGAAACACAAACGTAGCGCTGTGAATTACACTGAGATGATAAAAGTCGAGGGATCGACATCTACATCTACATCTACATCTACGTGATTACTCTGCTATTCACAATAAAATGCCTGTCAGAGGGTTCAATGAACCACATTCAAGCTGTCTCTCTACCGTTCCACTCTCGAACGGCGCGCGGGAAAAACGAGCACTTAAATTTTTCTGTGCGAGCCTTGATTTCTCTTATTTTATCGTGATGATCATTTCTCCCTATGTAGGTGGGTGCCAATAGAAAGTTTTCGCAATCGGAGGAGAAAACTGGTGATTGAAATTTGATGAGAAGATCCCGTCGCAACGAAAAACGCCTTTGTTTTAATGATTGCCACTCAATTTCACGTATCATGTCTGTGACACTATCTCCTCTATTTCGCGATAATACAAAACGAGCTGCCCTTCTTTGTATTTTTTCGATTTCATCCGTCAGACCCACCTGATGCGGATCCCACACCGCACAGCAATACTCCAGAATAGTGCGGACAAGCGTGGTGTAAGCAGTCTCTTTAGTAGATCTGTTGCACATTCCAAGTGTTCTACCAATGAATCGCAGTCTTTGGTTTGCTCTACCCACAACATTATCTTTGTGATCGTTCCAATTTAGGTTACTTGTAATTGTAATCTCTAAGTATTTAGCTGAATTTACAGCCTTCAGATCTCTGTGACTTGTCACGTAATCGAAGCTTAGAAGATTTCTTTTAGCACTCATGTGAATAACATCACATTTTTCTTTATTTACGGTCAATTGCAACGTTTTCACCACACAGATATCTTACCTAAATCATTTTGCAATTCATTTTCGTCATCTGAAGACTTTACAAGACGGTAAATGACAGCATCATCTGCAAATAATGTAAGAGGGCTACTGAGATTGTCTCCTATGTCGTTAATATATGGTTCAAGTGGCTCTGAGCACTATGGGACTTAACATCTGAGGTCATCAGTCCCCTAGAACTTAGAACTACTTAAACCTAACTAACCTAAGGACATCACACACATCCATGCCCGAGGCAGGATTCGAACCTGCGACCATAGCAGTCGCGCGGTACCGGACTGCAGCGCCTAGAACCGCGTGGCCACCACGGTCGGCTCGTTAATATAGATTAGGAACTTCCATAGGGAACGCCGGATATTACTTCTGTTTTATTTGATGACTTTCCGTCTATTACTACGTACTGTGACCTTTCTCACAGGACATCACGAATCCAGTCGCACAACTGAGGCGATATTCCATAGGCACACAGTTTGGTTGGAAGACGCTTGTGAGGAACAGTGTCGAAAGCCTTCTGAAAATCTAAAAATGTGGAGTTAATTTTACATCCCCCGTCGATAGCACTCATTACTTCATGAGTATAAAGAGCTGAGCACCCTGGACTCGCATTCGGGAGGACGACGGTTCAATCCCGTCTCCAGCCATCCTGATTTAGGTTTTCCCTGATACCCGTAAATCGTTTCAGGCAAATGCCGGGATGGTTCCTTTGAAAGGGCACGGCCGATTTCCTTCCCCATCCTTTCCCAATCTGAGCTTGCGCTCCGTCTCTAATGACCTCGTTGTCGACGGGACGTTAAAACACACTAACCTAACCTAACCTATAAAGAGCTAGAACCATATTTGCTGAATCTGTGCTAACTATGTGTCAGTAAATCGCTTTCTTCGAGGTACTTTATAATGTTCGAATACTGTATATGTTCCAAAACCCTACTGCAAATCGACGTTAGTGATATGGACCTGTAATTCAGCGAATTACTCCTACTTCCCTTTTTGGGTATTGTTGTGACTTGAACAATTTTCCAGTCTTTAGGTACGGATCTTTCTGTGAGAGAGTGGTTGTATGTAATTGCTAAATATGGAGCTATTTTATCGGCGTACTCTGAGAGGAATCTGACTGGTATACAATCTGGACCGGAGGCCTTGCCTTTATTAAGTGATTTAAGGTGCTTTGTTACTCCGAGAATATCTATTTCTATGTTTCTCATCTTGGCAGTTGTTCTTGATTGCAATTCAGGAGTATTTACTTCGTCTTCTTTGGTGAAGGAGTTTCGGGAAACCGTGTTTAATAACTCTGCTTTAGTGGCACTGTCATCAGTGACTTCACCGTTATTATCGCTCAGTGAAGATGTTGTTTGCGTCTTGCCACTGGTGTGGTTTATGTATGACGAAAATACCTCCTAATATCATATTGGCCAGACGTACTGCAGCATCTGGACATGGCATGGACTCAATAAGTCGTTGGAAGTCCCCTACAGAAATATTGAGCCATGGTGTCTCTATAGCCGTCCACAATTACGAAAGTGTTGCCTATGCACGATGTTGTGCGCGAACTGACCTCTCGCTGACGTCTCGTAAATGTTCGATGGGATTCATGGCGGGAGATATGGGTGGCCAAATCATTCGCTCAAACTGTCCAAAATCTTCTTCAAAGCAGTCGGGAACGATTGTGGTTCAAAATGGCTCTGAGCACTATGCGACTTAACTTCTGGGGTCATCAGTCGCCTAGAACTTAGAACTAATTAAACCTATCTAACCTAAGGACATCAACTACATCCGTGCCCGAGGCAGGATTCGAACCTGCGACCGTAGCGGTCGCTCGGTTCCAGACTGAAGCGCCTAGAACCGCACGGCCACTCCGGCCGGCGGAACGATTGTGGCCCGGTGACATGGTGCGTCGTGCAAACGGTTGCAAATGGTCTCCTAGCAGTCGAACATAACCATCTCCAGTCAACGATCGAGTCAGTTGGGCCAGGGGGCCCAGTCGATTCCGTGTAAACACAGCCATCACTATTAGGGAGCCACCACCAGCTTCTAACAAGGGAACCTCCCCATCGCACCCCCCTCAGATTTTGTTATAAGTTGGCACAGTGGATAGGTCTTGAAAAACTGAACACAGATCAATCGAGAAAACAGGAAGAAGTTGTGTAGAACTATGAAAAAAAAGTAAAATATACAATTTGAGTAGTCCATACGCAAGATAGGCAACATCAAGGATGGCGCGCCCTCAGGAGCGCAGTGGTCCCGTGGTTGGCGTGAGCAGCTGCGGAATGAGAGGTCCTTGGTTCAAGTCCTGCCTCCAGTGAAAAGTTTAATATTTTATTTTCAGTTTATGTGACAAACTCTTATGTTTTCATCACTTTTTTGGGAGTGATTATCACATCCACAAGAAAACCTAAATTGGGCAAGGTAGAAGAATCTTTTTACCCATTTGCCAAGTGTACAAGTTAGGTGGGTCGACAACATATTCCTGTCGTGTGACGCACATGCCTTCACCAGTGTCGTATAGAATATATCAGACGTGTTTTCCTGTGGAGGAATCGGTTGACCTATGACCTTGCGATTAAATGTTTTCGGTTCCCATTGGAGACGCACGTCCTTTCGTCTACTAATCGCACGGTTTTGCGGTGCGGTTGCAAAACACTGAAACTAAACTTATTACAGTGAACAGAGATTTCAATGAACGAACGGACAGATCATAACTTTGCGAAAATAAGAAATTAAAATTTTAACTCGAAGGCGGACTTGAATCGTTGACCTTTCGTTCGGCAGCTGCTCACGCTAACCACGGGACCGCGGCGCTCTTGAACTCAAATTATCCTAGATGTTGCCTATCTTGCGCATAGACAACTCAGTTTGTATATTTTGCTTATTTTTCATAGTTCCATACAACTTCTTCCTGTTTTCTCGATTGATTTGTGTTCAGTTTTTCAAGGCCTATCCACTGTGCCAACTTATAACTAAATCTGAGGGGGGTGCGATGGGGGAGGTTCCCTTGTCGGTAGCTTCTTGGCCCAGTACAGGCGCTGCAGGCGACGTCGTGCTCTTTGCAGAGGTACTCGCGTCGGTCGTCTGCTCTTAAATCCCATTAACGCTAAGTTTCCCCGCTCTGGCCAAACGGTTACGTTCGTCGTTCGCTTCTGTGTTTCTTTCACACAGTGTTGCTTGGTTGTTAGCACTGACAACTTTACGCGAGATCCGCTGCTCTTGGTCGTTAAGTGAAAGCCGTCGGCTACTACGTTCTCCTTGGTGAGAAGTAGTGTCCAGAATTTGGAACTCCCGGCACACTGTTGACTCTGTAGATCTCTGAATACTGAACTCCCTAACGATTTAAGAAATGGAATGTCCCATGCGTGTAGCTCCATCTACCATTCCGTGGTCCGCAGCTCGTGGTCGTGCGGTAGTGTTCTCGCTTCCCACGACCGGGTTCCCGGGTTCGATTCCCGGCGGGGTCAGGGATTTTCTCTGCCTCGTGATGACTGGGTGTTGTGTGATGTCCTTAGGTTAGTTAGGTTTAAGTAGTTCTAAGTTCTAGGGGACTGATGACCATAGTTGTTAAGTCCCATAGTGCTCAGAGCCATTTGAACCATTCCGTGTTCAAAGGCTGCTGATTCCCGATGTGCGGCCATAATCACGTCGAAATCCTTTTCACGTGAATGGTCTGAGTACAAATGACAGCTCCCCAACGCACTGCTCTTTTATAGCTTTTGTGTGCGTTACTACCCCCTCTATACAGGGTGGTCCATTGATCGTACCGGGCCAAATATCTCACGAAATAACCATCAAACGAAAAACCTACAAAGAACGAAATTTGTCTAGCTTAAATGGGGAAACCAGATGACGCTATGGTTGGCCCGCTAGATGGCGCTGCCGTAGGTCAAACGGATATCAACTGCGTTTTTTAAAATAGGACCCCCCATTTCTTATGACATATTCCGGTATACATAAAGAAGTATGAATGTTTTAGTTGGACCAGATTTTTCGCTTTGTAATAGATGGAGCTGTAATAGTCACAAACATATGGCTCACAATTTTTGATGAGGAGTTGGTAACAGGTAGGTTTTTTAAATTAAAATACAGAACATAGGTACGTTTGAACATTTTATTTCGGTTGTTCCAATGTGATTATAAGTAGGCTGTTTAGGTTTTTATGTTGGTAACGACACCTAGCGCTCTGTATGAAAATCATTGACTGTGCTGTGTGCAGTCTGTGAGTGGTTGGCATTGTTGGAATATTCGCCATTGTAGTGTTGGGCAGTGGGATGTAAAGAGCGCGTAGCGTTGCGCAGTTGGAGGTGAGCCACCAGCAGTGGTGGATGTGGGGAGTGAGATGGCGGAGTTTTGAGAGCGGATGATCTGGACGTGTGTCCATCAGAGAGAGTACATTTGTAAGATTGGATGTCATGAAATGATTTTTGTAATATATATATGATTACTTTTGAACATTATTAAGGTAAATACATTATTTGTTCTCTATGAAAATCTTTCATTTGCTAACTATGCCTATCAGTAGTTAGTGCCTTCAGTAGTTTGAATCTTTTATTTAGCTGGCATTGGTGGCGCTCGCTGTATTGCAGTAGTTCGATTAAGGAAGATTTTTGTGAGGTAAGTGATTCATGAAAGGTATAGGTTATTCTTAGTCATGGCCATTCCTTTGTAGGGATTTTTGAAAGTCAGATTGCGTTGCGCTAAAAATATTGTGTGTCAGTTTAATGTTGATCAGAATAAGTAAAGATAGAAATGTCTGAGTACGTTCAGTTCTGCTCAGCTGTTTGAAAATCAAATAACGTAAGAGGTTTATCAGCACAGTAATTCATTAATTTTTCTAAGGGGACGTTTCATGATACATGTACCTTTGTGAACTTATCATTTCTGAGAACTCATGCTGTTACATGGTGATTACCTGTAAATACCACATTAATGCAATAGATGCTCAAAATGATGGCCGTCAACCTCAATGGATTCGCAATACGTGTAACGACATTCCTGTGAACAGCGAGTAGTTCGCCTTCCGTAATATTTTCACTTACATTGACAATGCGCTGACGTGTGTTGTCTGGCGTTGTCGGTGGATCACGACAGCAAATATCCTTCGACTCTCCCCACAGAAAGAAATCCGGGGACGTCAGATCCGGTGAATGTGCGGGCCATGATATGGGGCTTCGACGACCAATCTACCTGTCATGAAATATGCTATCCAATACTGCCTCAACCGCACGCGAGCTATGTGCTGAACTTCCATAAAGTTGGAACATTACGTAGGAAATCAACACACATTGCACCATTTAGATTGCCATCGATAAAATGAGGGCCAATTAACCTTCCTCCCATAAAGCCGCACCATACATTGACCCGCCAAGGTCGCTGATGTTCCACTTGTCGCAGCCTTCGTGGATTATCCGTTGCCCAATAGTGCATATTACGCCGGTTTACGTTACCGCTGTTGGCGAATGACGCTTCTTCGCTAAACAGAACGCGTGTAAGAAATCTGTCATCGTCCCGTAATTTCTCTTGTGCCCACTGACAGAACTGTACACGACGTTCAAAGTCCTCGCCATGCAATTCCTGGAGCATAGAAATATGGTACGGGTGCAATCGATGTTGATGTAGCATTCTCAACACCGACGTTTTTGAGATTCCCGATTCCCGCCCAATTTGTCTTCTACTGATGTGGGGATTAGCCGCGACAGCAGCTAAAACACCTACTTGGACATCATCATTTGTTGCACGTCGTGGTTGACGTCTCACATCTGGCTTAACACTTCCTGTTTCCTTAAATAACGTAACTATCCAGCGAACGGTCCGGACACTTTGATGATGTCGTCCAGGATACCGAGCAGCATACATAGCACACGCCCGTTGGGCATTTTGATCACAATAGCCATACATTATCATGTTATCGACCTTTTCCGCAATTGGTAAACGGTCCATTTTAACACGGGTTATGTAATACGAAGCAAATACCGTTCGCACTGGCGGACATGAGACCCAGAAAATATTAGATGCAGGCTCTCCCAGGTAGATGCTATTTTCCTTGACTTCCGGAAGCCGTTCGATACAGTTCCTCACTGTCGCCTGATAAACAAAGTAAGAGCCTACGGAATATCAGACCAGCTGTGTGGCTGGATTGAAGAGTTTTTAGCAAACAGAACACAGCATGTTGTTCTCAATGGAGAGACGTCTACAGACGTTAAAGTAACCTCTTGCGTGCCACAGAGGAGTGTTATGGGACCATTGCTTTTGACAATATATATAAATGACCTAGTAGATAGTGTCGGAAGTTCCATGCGGCTCTTCGCGGATGATGCTGTAGTATACAGAGAAGTTGCAGCATTAGAAAATTGTAGCGAAATGCAGGAAGATCTGCAGCGGATAGGCACTTGGTGTAGGGAGTGGTAAGTGACCCTTAACATAGACAAATGTAATGTGTTGCGAATACATAGAAAGAAGGATCCTTTATTGTATGATTATATGATAGCCGAACAAACAGTGGTAGCAGTTACTTCTGTAAAATATCTGAGAGTATGCGTGAGGAACGATTTGAAGTGGAATGATCATATAAAATTAATTGTTAGTAAGGCGGGTACCAGGTTGAGATTCATTGGGAGAGTCCTTAGAAAATGTAGTGCATCAACAAAGGAGGTGGCTTATAAAACACTCGTTCGACCTATACTTGAGTATTGCTCATCAGTGTGGGATCCGTACCAGATCTGGTTGACGGAGGAGTTAGAGAAGATCCAAAAAAGAGCGGTGCGTTTCGTCACAGGGTTATTTAGTAACCGTGATAGCATTACGGAGATGTTTAGCAAACTCAAGGGGCAGACTCTGCAAAAGAGGCGCTCTGCATCGCGGTGTAGCTTGCTGTCCAGGTTTCGAGAGGGTGCGTTTCTGGATGAGGTATCGAATATATTGCTTGCCCCTACTTATACCTCCCGAGGAGATCACGAATGTAAAATTAGAGAGATTCGAGCGCGCACGGAGGCTTTCCGGCAGTCGTTCTTCCCGCGAGCCATATGCGACTGGAACAGAAAAGGGAGGTAATGGCAGTGGCACACCGTTGGGTGGCTTTCGGAGTATAAATGTAGATGTAGATGTAGAATGTTACGTGATACGACGTACTTATACGTTTGCGACTACTAGAGCGCCATATATTGCAAAGCGAAAAAAGTGGTCCAACTGAAATATTTATATTTCCTTACGTACTAGACGAATATGTAATAAAAAATGGGGCTTCCTATTAAAAAAAAAACGCAGTTGCTATCCGTTTGACCTATGACAGCGCCATCTAGCGGGCTAACCACAGCGCCATCTGGTTTCCCCCTTCAAGCTAGACAAGTTTCGTTCTTTGTAGTATTTTCGTTTGACGCTTATTTCGTGAGATATTTGGCCCGGTCACTATCAATGGACCACACTGTATATACGTGCATTTTGCTATCGTATGACCTTTCATCACCTCAGTGTTACTAACGGTGGTGAGTGATAAAGTTAGCCGGGTATTCAGGTGAGTGTTTAGCTGACTATTTTTTTTTTTTTTTTTATGTGTGTGTGTAGTGTGGACTGAAGAGATCATCTTTGATGACTTATTCTTCTAGGATGGGATGTAAGGATAAAAGGAAACCACTGTATTTATTACGCATTCAGTTAGGCTTGGGCACACAATGGGTCCTTTAGCCTGCTGTCTTTGGTGATGTCTATCTCCTGTGGAGGGTGAAATGTGTCAGGGCTGTTATGTGTGACTGCTTCCTCGTGTTATGACAGATTGCCTATGGGGGGTGAAACGTTATTGACTTCGGTACGCGATACTTGTGCCATCTTGCAGGGTTTACCGTTCCTACCGACTGTAATTGTCGAACTTCGTCCCTAAGGGCATCGATCTTGTGAAAAACTCGTAGAGCCTTGTCACGGACCTTCTCTTGTATAGTGGTCTCGTGGAGTGCGGTGCGGATGTCGACGTTTCTTGTCCACCATGGAGCTCCTGTGATCCATCGATAGCAAATGTTTTGCAGCGCTTGGAGTTTGTTGTAGTTGGAGACGCACGTAGTTCCCCACGAGGTTGAGCCATACAACATTGTGGGTTCCACCGTTGCCGTATACAATTGGAGTTTAGTCTTAGAGTTGAGATCCTTACTCTTCAGGAACGGAATCAACGACCTGGCCATAATCTGGGCTGCCGTCTTCTTGTCGTCAATATGCTGCGTAAAGAGTAATTTTTTGTCAAGGTAGACACCGAGATACTTCACTCCCGGTGACCATGGGATGAATTGGTCAGCTATTTGGAGTCTGTCGTTCAGAACTAGTTTCCTCCGTGTGAACAGAACTGCTGCCGTCTTCGTCGGGTTGATCGTTATCTTATTTTGCAGCGCCCAGCGTTCCATTACAGCAAGTTGCCGTTGCATCCTAGCGATTAGCTGGTCCAAGTGTCGTCCAGTTGTCAGAAAGGCCGTATCGTCCGCATAAAAACTCGCCGTAACAAGGGGGACTGTTGGGATGTCATTTATATACAAGTTGAAAAGTAGAGGCGAAATGACAGAGCCCTGCGGAATTTCTGCGGAGATCAGTTTCATTTCGGAGTTTTTATCGTCGACTCGGACATACAGTTTTCTGTCCTGCAGAAAGCTGTCTATGAGTCTAATGTAACAATCCGCAATAGGGGTAGTGCGATGCAGTTTGACGATAAGGTTGGGCCGCCACACCTTATCGTAAGCTTTTTCGATGTCAAGGAAGACACCAATCGTGAAGTGCTGCTTGTTGTATCCTTCTTGTATCCGTTCGGTGATCCGTAGAAGTTGAAGTTCGGCAGATAACTTGTCCTTGAAACCGAATTGTTCGGGTCGTATAACATCGTGCGCTGTAAGCGTGTCATGGAGCCTCTTAGCTGACTAGAGGAGATGATCGTTTGCAGGGAGACAGGTCGCCGCCTCGAGCGGTGAAAACAGGCCGCCATCAGCGGGAGAAATATTCCAGGCGGCAGATAGCGCGCACCCTGCCGGGTCGTCGGCCGTGTCGTCACCGCGGCGCGTAATGGCCCGGCAGGGCGCGCTGCACGCGAGGGCGGCCGTTTATATAGGGTGGCCGCGCGGCAGCGGCGCCACTAGCAGACATGGCTGCGACTACCCGGGCGGCGCCGCTGCCCCAGCTGCTGCTGCTGCTGCTGGCGCTAGTGCTGCTGGCGCCAGCGGTCCGCGCCGCCGCCGCGCCCCTCAGGACGCCGCTGGACAAGGTGGACGTGGACAAGCTGCTGGCGAGCGCGCGCCTCGTAGAGGCGCACCTGCGCTGCGTGCTGGAGAACAGGGACTGCAACAACGACGGCCGCGCCCTCCGCGGTGAGTTCATCGCTTCTGGTCAGCGGCTGCTGTCTCTCTGTCCACTCACAAGGGAACCTCCCCATCGCAACCCCCCTCAGATTTAGTTATAAGTTGCACAGTAGATAGGCCTTGAAAAACTGAACACAGATCAATCGAGAAAACAGGAAGAAGTTGTGTGGAACTATGAAAAAATAAGCAAAATATACAAACTGAGTAGTCTATGCGCAAGATAGGCAAGATTAAGTACAGAATGAGCTCAGGACCGCCGTGGTCCCGTGGTTAGCGTGAGCAGCTGCGAATTTTTTTATTTTCTGACAATTATTATCTCCTTGACAGCTATACAGGACATAAGGATCAGGCATTGTACAATTTTAGTGCGGGAGTAGGCGTGATTACCATTCCTCCAGGTTGTACACCTCTTGTGCAACCGTTAGATGTGTTTGGTTTTCGGCAAGTGAAATACTTTGTGAAAAGATTCTATGATTTTGCGAAGCTGCACAGGTACACAGAGCAGTATTGTTTACGTGATCGTGTGTCAATTATCAAAGTTCAGGCACTCACACATAATCAAATTCGCTCTCCAAAATTCCAGGACATGTTCAGATTTGCTTGGATATATGCAGGATTTGACTGTCTACACACGGAAAAAATTGAAAAACTTAAAAAAGGATCTTTTGACAGAGCACAGAGAAAACTGCGCGACTGTGAAACTGTTGGATTCATTTGTTGCAGTTTATGTGACAAACTCTTATGTTTTTATAACTTTTTTGGGAGTGATTATCACATCCACAAGAAAACCTAAATCGGGCAAGGTAGAAGAATCTTTTTACCCATTCGCCAAGTGTACAAGTTAGGTGGGTCGACAACATATTCCTGTCATGTGACGCACATCCCGTCAATAGTGTCGTATAGAATATATCAGACGTGTTTTCCAGTGGAAGAATCGGTTACCTATGAACTTGCGATTAAATGTTTTCGGTTCCCATTGGAGAGGCACGTTTTTTCGTCTACTAATCGCACGGTTTTGCGGTGCGGTCGCAAAACACTGACACTAAACTTATTACAGTGAACAGAGACGTCAATGAACGAACGGGAAATAAAGAAAGTAAACTGTTCACTCGAGGGAAGATTTGAACCAAGGACCTGTGGTTCCGCAGGTGCTCACGCTAACCACGGGACCACGGCGCTCCTGAGCTCACACTCTCCCTGATGTTGCTTAAGTTGCACATAGACTACTCAGTTTGTATATTTTGCTTATTTTTTTCATAGTTCCACACAACTTCTTCCTGTTTTCTCGATTTATCTGTGTTCAGTTTTTCAAGGCCTATCCACTATGCCAACTTGTAACTAAATCTGAGGGGGGTGCGATGGGAGGTTCCCTTGTCAGGTTGTTGTGGTATCCACACTATAATGCGTAAATCATAACAATAAACCCGATGTAAACATTACACCATGTATTCTTCCGCGTTTGCTTGAATCGCATTCGATTTCGTTTCACGTGGAGTGGAAGCCAAGGTGTGTCCAGTACAGTCGACTACGATCTACATCTACATCCATACACCGCAAGCCACCTGACGGTGTGTGGCGGAGGGTACATTGAGTACCTGTATGGTTCTCCCTTCTATTCCAGTCTTGTAATATTCGTGGAAAGAAAGATTGTCGGTATGCCTCTGTGTGGGCTCCAATCTCTCCGATTTTATGCCCATGGTCTCTTCGCGAGATATACGTAGGAGGGAGCAATATACTGCTTGACTCCTCGGTGACCGTATGTTCTCGAAACTTCAACAAAAGCCCGTACCGAGCTACTGAGCGTCTCTCTCGCAGTCTTCCACTGGAGTTTATCCATCATCTCCGTAACGCTTTCGCGATTACTAAATCATCCTGTAACGAAGTGAGCTGCTCTCCGTTGGGTTTTCTGTATCTCTTCTATCAACCCTATGTGGTACGGATCCCACACTGGCGAGCAGTATTCAAGCAGTGGGCGAACAAGTGTACTGTAACCTACTTCCTTTGTTTTCGGACTGCATTTCCTTACGATTCTTCCAATGAATCTCAGTCTGGCATCTGCTTTACCGATGACTAATTTTATACGGTCATTGCATTTTAAATCACTTCTAATGCCTACTCCTAGACAACTTATGGAATTAACTGCTTCCAGTTGCTGACCTGCTATATTGTAGCTAAATGATGAAGGATCTTTCTTTCTATGTATTCGCAGCACATTACACTTGTCTAAATTGAGATTCAATTGCCATTCCCTGCACCATGCGTCAATTCGTTGCAGATCCTGCTGCATTTCAGTACAATTTTCCATTGTTACAACCTCACGATATACTACAGCATCATCCGCAAAAAGCCTCAGTGAACTTCCGATGTTATCCACAAGGTCATTTATGTATATTGTGAATAGCAACAGTCCTACGACACTTCCCTGCGGCACACCTGAAATCACTCTTTCTTCGGAAGGCTTCTCTGCCTTGAGAATGACATGCTGAGTTCTGTTATCTAGGAACTCTTCAATCCAATCACACAAGTGGTCTGATAGTCCATATGCTCTTACTTTGTTCATTAAACGACTATGCCTTGCGGAAGTCAAGAAACACGGAATCTACCTGGGAACCCGTGTCTATGGCTCTCTGAGTCTCGTGGACGAATAGCGCGAGCTGCGTTTCACACGATCGTCTTTTTCGAAACCGACGCTGATTCCTACATAGTAGATTTCTAGTCTCCAGAAAAGTCATTATACTCGAACACAATACGTGTTCCAAAACTCTACAACTGATCGAAGTTACAAATATAGGTTTATAGTTCTGCACATGTGTTCGACGTCCCTTCTTGAAAACGGGGGTGACCTGTGCCCTTCTCCAAACTTTTGGAACGCTACGCTCTTCTAGAGACCTACGATACACCACTGCAAGAAGGGGGGCAAGTTCCTTCGCGTACTCTGTGTAAGGATACACAGATACGTAAGTAGGACGTACCTCCAAGAGCGTAACAACACCAATGTATGTGTGCTACGTCTTCTAACCAATCACCGCGTAAGTGTTTGTTTACATTAGGTTTATTCTTACGATGAATAAAATATAGTGGTATACTCCGCTAGTCTCTTCATCTTTGCGTAACTACTGCAGCCTACAACTACATAAGCTTGCTTACTGTAGCCTAACCATCGTCTCCTCCTGTACTTCCCTCCCCACGACCCTCCCCCTTACTTTGCCCCAATACGGAACTAAAAATTGGTTGATTTCTCGGGATATATGCTAATATACAGGGTGTTTCAAAAAGAATACATGTATATCTCAAATAGAGCTGGAGGGTGTAGCTGAAACAACCGGTTTTCGGTTATACAGGATTTTTTTGCGCCACTTTAATCTGATTTTTGAAACCGCTGAAAATAACTTGTTTCAGAAATACCCGATTTCCGTTTTTTTATTCCTGTTATTTCCTCTAATAAACTTAGAAATCGAATAAAGACAAAAAAATCGAGTCTGTCTCCGCAATATGCACGTATATAGAGGGGGTAGTGACGCATAGACAAGCTATAAAAGGGCAGTGCGTTGGCGGAGTTGTCATTTGTACTCAGGCCATTCATGTGAAAAGCAAATGGCTCTGAGCACTATGGGACTTAACATTTGAGGTCATCAGTCCCCTAGACGTAGAACTACTTAAAACTAAGTAACCTAAGGACATCACACACATCCATGCCCGAGACAGGATTCGAACCTGCGACTGTAGCAGCAGCGCGGTTCCGGAGTGAAGCGCCTAGAACTGCATTCATGTTGCCCATGGTAGGCTTTAGATAGGCAACGTGCAACGGTGATTGTGCCGTGGGCTAGCCATTTAGCAATATAACAGATGTTCTTAGCATAAGTTAGTTTAAGTAGTGTGTAAGGCTAATGACCTCAGACCGTTGGTCCCTTAGGAATTCACACAAATTTGAACATTTGATGATCATTCAAATGTCTCTCGTGGTAAGACTAATAGTTTTGCATGTGAATGGTTCATACCACTGTGAGCGTACAACAGCATCACATCCGGTTCGACAGTTCTGCTGCCACAGACATAAATCTATCGTAAGGATTGAGAAAGTAAGGTAAGAGAGATTGGGGCGTGTGCAGAGGATCACAGAGAGTCTGTTTCTCTCGCTCAGTACGATATTGGAACAGGACAGAAAATTGTCTACAATGGTATGAAATACATCCCCCTCCCCTTTCTCCACGAATTGCACAGAGATTTGTGAAGTATACGGCGTTTCAAAAATAATGTAGACATTACAAAGTATTATGTTCCCAAAACTATCTGTCGCTGGGCCACGGTTCGGTTATTGGAGGAATGAATACATCATCCAGTTTATATCAATTTCCGCTAGAAAAAAAAATTATTCGTCTACTGATTCTAATTTGTGAAACTCTGCTAAAAATTAATGTTGTAATCGGGGATCGTACCCCTATTTCGACTTTACCAATTTTCAATGCTAAAGGATGAAAAATGACTTTGAAGAAGTCTGTTTTTCATGTTAATCTGCCCGTTTTGAAGGGCTGTGCAGATCAGCTACTTTTAATTTTTATTGAATATTGTGAATGAACTGTTGTTAATTTTTTAATCTATTGCTCATATCATAGTTTCCTTCCTTTTTTATTATTTCATACAAGTGGCAAACAAATGGTTGTTCAAATGGCTCTGAGCACTATGGGACTTAACATCTGAGGTCATAAGTCCCCTAGAACTCAGAACTACCTAAACCTAACTAACCTAAGGACACCACACACATACATGCCCGAGGCAGGATTCGAACCTGCGATCGTAGCGGTCGCCCAGTTCCAGACTGAAGCGCCTAGAACCGCTCGGCCACACCGGGCGAACCAATCTTTAATCTTTTAACGATATGGAGCATTGTACTTCATTGCGACATGACTTATAAAAACATCTCTAGACTAGGATAGGTGTCATTCTGTAATACAAGGGACGTGCGGTGATGACAAACTACCGGGGACAAGTTTTGCACACTGCACATACACGAGTACCGTAAGCCACGATACACAGTGAGAGGGGCACTCTCTCAACAATGCTGTACCAGTTTCATGCCATGTGTTCGTTGCTCGATTCTGTTGGCATTGCTATTACAATACCACTGATCCCTTTTCCCATTTTCTACGACAACGCAAAATTTCAAACCAATTCGAATTTACAGCTTTTGTGAAAGAAAGATTTATTTAAAAATGAAAAATTTCCGGACTACTTCTGTGGCTAATTGATATTCCATTTTTTTACTTGATTATTAGTAACAAATAAAAGAACACCTGTTATCACCGAGACCAAGCAAATACCGAAAAACACCGCTTATTAAGAACGTAAACACTTTTATCGGTTTTAACTGGTCGGTTTTTCCCGTTCCTAATTTCGAACTCGTATACTTATCAAACTGTAAGACGTACGACTATGAAACTTATAACACATATTTACAAATTTCTCAACTTCAGATTACAGACGTTGATTGTGCCCTCCACCGACACGAAGAACATCACATCGATACTCGAATTCCTCCCATAAGCATGTCCTCTTCACTGATGTTGTGGCTGAACGAACCCGGTTCTTCTTCAGCTCTTATAGGTTCTGTGGTAGTGTTGTTGCATAAACAATGCCCTTATGAAACCTCAGGGGAAGAACTCGAAGGGCGTCAAATGCAGTGACCGTGGAGGCCAGGTGAGAAGTGCTAACTTGCCGGATTTTTGTCTAATAATGCAACGGCTCGGTAGAAATGCAGTATATCCGCACTTGGCAACTCCAGTGAAGGGGTGCCACGTCTTGTCCAAAAATGAACTTTTTCTCGTTCAGCCTCGAAAACAACCAGTTTCGTAACGCAACAAGATACTACTGACCGTTAACCGTGTTTCTATCAAAGAAGAATCGACCTTAAACTTATGAGTAGGGTACCGCACAAAACAGATTGACTTTGGATGAATCTCGTACATGTTCAGTGCGTCCATGTGGGTTCTGTAGGGTCCAAATATTGCATTTGTTTACTTTTCTACTAAGGCAGGAAGACGCTTCACCATCGAACACGATGTGTTGATCGAAAATATTGTCATCGTTAGAAATATTCTGAAACAGGTCAGATAATGCCATGTGTTTGCGTTTGTCATGACGTTTGTACGGCTTCATAGACAGCCGACATCTCAAAACACACCAAATTGTAGCTGTAGGCAGCTGTAAATCTGGACTGGCTCGACGAGTTGATTTTCTAAGTCTACGTTGGAAAGCACTTTGAATTCGTGCTACATTTTCGTTAGAAATACGAGGGTGGCCAGGATTCTTCCCTTTACATACAGAGCCTATTCCTACAGACTGTCGATGCCACCTGCAAATGTTCAATCCGTTCGGAGGATGAATTTGGTACCTCAACTTGTAAATTCTTCGGACTATAACCACGGAACGACGCTTCGCAATCTAGGGAACATAAATTTTCTGCAAGACCTGACGGTACCAAGCAAACAGAAGACAACATACATCTAGCGGAAATTGATATAAACTAGATGATATATATATATAATATAAATATATATATATATATATATATATATATATATATATATAGCTTTATATATATTTATATTATATATAAATTTCGCAGACAGTGTTTACATACGACACTGAACGCACCTACAAATTTATATCATGGTACCATACATAGTTGATTAGATATGTCGTCACAAAAACTGAGATGCGACAAAAGCTATATATATATATATATATATATATATATATATATATATATATATAAAGCTATCTATATATAACAATAACCGAGCCGTATCCCAGCGATAGATAGTTTTGGGAACATAATACTTTGTAATGTCTACATTATTTTTGAAACGCCGTATACTTCACAAATCTCTGTGCAATTCGTGGAGAAAGGGGAGGGGGATGTATTTCATACCATTGTAGACAATTTTCTGTCCTCTTCCATTAGCGTACTGAGCGAGAGAGAACAGACTCTCTGTGATCCTCTGCAAACGCCCCAATCTCTCTTACCTTACACTCTCAATCCTTACGATAGATTTATGTCTGTGGCAGCAGAACTGTCGAACCGGATGTGATGTTGTTGTACGCTCACAGTGGTATGAACCATTCACATGCAAAAATATTAGTCTTACCACGAGAGACATTTGAATGATCATCAAATGTTCAAATCTGTGTGAATTCCTAAGGGAGCAAAGTGCTGAGGTCATCGGTCACTAGCCTTACACGCTACTTAAACTAACTTATGCTAAGAACAACACACACACCCATGCCCGAGAGAGGATTCGATTCTCTGGAGGGAGGGCCGACCAATGCGTGACATGGTGCCTCTAACCGCGTGGCAACTCCGCGCGGCGAATGATCATCTGTTATATTATTAATGGCTAGCCCACGGCACAATCCCCGTTGCACGTTGCCTATCTAAAGCCTACCATGGGCAACAGAAGCTTGAATTCCGGTATTTTGTATAGTTATTTGCCTAAATTAAAATTTTAAAATGGTGCCGTAATGCACTGATATTGTCTGTAGTTCAACCATGCCTAGACGGTCAATACCGCGGTTCGATCGCGTCCGCATTGTTACTTTGGGTCAGGAAGTGCTCTCAACAAGCGAAGTGTCCATGCGTCTCGGCGTGAACCAAAGCGATGTTCTTCGGACATGGAGGAGATACAGAGAGACAGGAACTGTCGATGACATGCCTCGCTTAGGCCGCCCAGGGCTACTACTGCAGTGGATGACCGCTACCTACGGATTATGGCTCTGAGGAACACTGACAGCAACGCCACCGTGTTGAATAATGCTTTTCGTGCAGCCACAGGGCGTCGTGTTACGACTCAAACTGTGCGCAATAGGCTGCATGATGCGCAACTTCACTCCCGACATCCATGTCGAGGTCCATCTTTGAAACTATGACGCTATGCAGCGCGGTACCGATGGGCCCAACAACAAGGCAAGTGGACCGCTGAGGATTGGCATCACGTTCTCTTCACCGATGAGTGTCGTATATGCCTTCACCAGACAATCGTCGGAACCGTGTTTGGAGGCAATCCGGTCAGGCTGAACGCCTGAGACACACTCTCCAGCGAGTGCAGTAAGGTGGAGGTTTTCTGTTGTTTTGGGGTGGCATTATGTGGGGCCGACGTACGCCGCTGGTGGTCATGGAAGGCGCCGTAACGGCTGTACGATACGTGAATGCCATCCTCCGACCGATAGTGCAAGCAAATCGTTAGCATATTGGCGAGGCATTCGTCTTCATGGACGACAATTCGCGCCCACATCGTGCACGTCTTGTAAATGACTTCCTTCAGGATAACGACATCGCTCGAGTAGAATGGCAAGCATGTTCTCCAGACATGAACCCTATCGAACATGCCTGGGATAGATTGAAAAGGATTGTTTATGGGTGACGTAACCACCACTGCTCCGAGGAATCTACGCCAAATCGCCGTTGAGGAGTGGGACAATCTGGACCAACAGTGCCTTGATGAACTTGTGGATAATATGCCACGAAGAATACAGGCATGCATCAATGCAAGAGGAGGTGCTACTGGGTATTAGAGGTGTGTGTGTGTGTGTGTGTGTGTGTGTGTGTGTGTGTGTGTGTGTGTGTATGTGCGTGCTTTCGTGAGCGCGCGTGCATGTATGTTCCACATCTCTTCGTAAACCACTGGAAATATTTCGACCAAACTTGGCACACATATCCCTTACAGTCAGGCAAACAATTACTGTGGGGATAGGAAACAGCTACGTATCATATCAAGGGATAGGGCGTCATAAACAATGATATGAGTGAAAAACTAACGCATCATGATGTATTACCTCAGTGCTAACGCTATTCCCAATAAATTTCGCAGACAGTGTTTACATATGCCACTGAACGCACCTACAAATTTATATCATGGTACCACACATAGTTCATAGATATGTCGTCACAAAAACTGAGATACGTCAAAAGGTGCCGCGTTGTTTGTGAAGTTTAAATGTGTTACTACTTTGGTGCCAGCTCAATTCGCAACATATTTAGCAGGCAGTATCCTCGATGCTGCTGAATGTACATACCCAAATACTTAATTGTACAACACGTAGTTCAAGAAATAAGGCATAAAAACACTGAAACACGTGAAAAATGCCGCAGTATGCATGAATTTTTATTCTTTACTACCACAACACTCCTACAGCCGATTTAACTTAAGGAGATCCCTGACACCTGGCAGCGCTTTTGACATCTTTCAACTAAGAAGCGCAAGTGGCTGTAGCCGAAAACAATAGCCGTCTATAGAACTATGATGAGATGTTGCCATAGAGACGTTTACAAAATCGTGTTGTAGACACGTGAAACAGCTGTACATTATGCATATTTCTTTGTACGACCGTTTCATAATTTAAAAGGTGTTTTCACGAATACATGGAAATGAAGTTTTTTTCAATGTTACACTACAAACACAGTTCATTTTTTGTTCCTCTCTCTAACAGAAAATTGGCAAAATTAATACCATGCCAACGTCGGGTTTGTCAGCTAACCCTGTGTAACGGTTTAACAATGGAAACCAAGAATTACAGTTAGAAAGTGTATACAGGGTGGACCAGGGTTTCGGTCCACCCTTGACGTCCAGAGGCAGTGTAATTCATAGCGCGCAGATTTCCCAGACTTCATTCATTCGGTACTGGAGAATGAGAGCACTCAGATATGTCCAACAAGCTTCACACAAATCTCAAACTGCAGCATCAGGCCAGGCGTTTTATCACTCCCTTACTACTGACTATATTCGTAACCCAAAAAAATGGTCCAAATGGCTCTGAGCACTATGGGACTTAACATATGAGGTCATCAGTCGCCTAGAACTTAGAACTACTTAAACCTAACTAACCTAAGGACATCACATACATCCATGCCTGAGGCAGGATTCGAACCTGCGACCGAGGCGTTCGTAACCCATTTTGTAGACAGTATGTACATATGCCATTGAACGAAGCTGCAAAATTATATAACTATACGACGCGTAGTTCTCGAGATATGATGTCATAAACACTTAAATACACTCCTGGAAATTGAAATAAGAACACCGTGAATTCATTGTCCCAGGAAGGGTAAACTTTATTGACACATTCCTGGGGTCAGATACATCACATGATCACACTGACAGAACCACAGGCACATAGACACAGGCAACAGAGCATGCACAATGTCGGCACTAGTACAGTGTATATCCACCTTTCGCAGCAATGCAGGCTGCTATTCTCCCATGGATACGATCGTAGAGATGCTGGATGTAGTCCTGTGGAACGGCTTGCCATGCCATTTCCACCTGGCGCCTCAGTTGGACCAGCGTTCGTGCTGGACGTGCAGACCGCGTGAGACGACGCTTCATCCAGTCCCAAACATGCTCAATGGGGGACAGATCCGGAGATCTTGCTGGCCAGGGTAGTTGACTTACACCTTCTAGAGCACGTTGGGTGGCACGGGATACACGCGGACGAGCATTGTCCTGTTGGAACAGCAAGTTCCCTTGCCGGTCTAGGAATGGTAGAACGATGGGTTCGATGACGGTTTGGATGTACCGTGCACTATTCAGTGTCCCCTCGACGATCACCACTGGTGTACGAACAGTGTAGGAGATCGCTCCCCACACCATGATGCCGGGTTTTGGCCCTGTGTGCCTCGGTCGTATGCAGTCCTGACTGTGGCGCTCACCTGCACGGCGCCAAACACGCATACGACCATCATTGGCACCAAGGCAGAAGCGACTCTCATCGCTGAGGACGACACGTCTCCATTCGTCCCTCCATTCACGCCTGTCGCGACACCACTGGAGGCGGGCTGCACGATGTTGGGGCGTGAGCGGAAGACGGCCTAACGGTGTGCGGGACCGTAGCCCAGCTTCATGGAGACGGTTGCGAATGGTCCTCGCCGATACCCCAGGAGCAACAGTGTCCCTAATTTGCTGGGAAGTGGCGGTGCGGTCCCCTATGGCACTGCGTAGGATCCTACGGTCTTGGCGTGCATCCGTGCGTCGCTGCGGTCCGGTCCCAGGTCGACGGGCACGTGCACCTTCCGCCGACCACTGGCGACACCATCGATGTACTGTGGAGACCTCACGCCCCACGTGTTGAGCAATTCGGCGGTACGTCCACCCGGCCTCCCGCATGCCCACTATACGCCCTCGCTCAAAGTCCGTCAACTGCACATACGGTTCACGTCCACGCTGTCGCGGCATGCTACCAGTGTTAAAGACTGCGATGGAGCTCCGTATGCCACGGCAAACTGGCTGACACTGACGGCGGCGGTGCACAAATGCTGCGCAGCTAGCGCCATTCGACGGCCAACACCGCGGTTCCTGGTGTGTCCGCTGTGCCGTGCGTGTGATCATTGCTTGTACAGCCCTCTCGCAGTGTCCGGAGCAAGTATGGTGGGTCTGACACACCGGTGTCAATGTGTTCTTTTTTCCATTTCCAGGAGTGTACATGAAAAAATAGCTTTTTCTTGCAACGGATCGTAAAATACTCACACTGTACTCATCCATTGTCTGATAGTACAGAGCACTTAGCGACTTCCAACGAACTTTAAACGTTCTTTCAATCCATTCCTTGACTTCTTCTCGCTTACGTACTTAAACGTCCAATATTTAACTCGTTAATTAATTTGTAAAGTAATCAGACGTCTGAAGCAGTTTGATACATAGGAGTTCGGTTCTTTAAGGAGTCGGAAATTTACTGATTGAAAGTCTAAAAGAAGAACTTTGGGAGGTAACGCAAAGAAAGAACATATCGATATGATACGACCAAAAACAAAACAAAATTACAGATTTAAATGTCGTGAGTTATTGCTATATTCCCTACTGCCTAAAATAATTGCGCTATCAGACCAAGAAACGTTTTCTACTAACCTGACAGTGGTGCACAGCTAATCTGTCTTCAAAGTGCAGTGATCAAAGCAAAGTGGAACAGAACAATATGCACATCTGAATAAAGCAGCTTTTTCACATTATCATCGTTTCTTCATTCAAGCAGACCAGTATCAAACGCCACACTAATTACCTTTTCGAACGATGATATTCATATGTCATTGTTATAACCATCCTTTTCCCAAACATGTTGTAACACCAACGGAAATATACTCCTATCGGAGCACAAAAAATGTAAGCATGTTCCGCTTTTTTAAAATGACTTTGACTCAAAAGTGGGTACCAGCTGCCTCATTCTACCTTCTACATCTACATCTACGTGATTACCCTGCTATTCACAATAAAGTGCCTGGCAGAGAGTTCAATGAACCATCTTCAAGCTGCCTCTCTATCGCCCCACTGTCGAGCGGAGCGCGGGAAAAACGAGCACTTAAATTTTTCTGTGCGAGCCCTGATTTCTCTTATTTTGTCGTGGTGATCATTTCTTCCTACGTAGGTAGGTGCCAACAGAATGTTTTAGCAATCGGAGGAGAAAATTTGTGATCGAAATTTCATGAGAAGATCCCGTCGCAATGAAAAACGCCTTTGTTTTAATGACTGCCACTCCAATTCATGTATTGTGCCTGTGGCACTATCTCCCCTATCTCGCTATAACACGAAACGAGTTGCCCTTCTTTGAATGTTTTCTATGTCATCCGTTAGTCCCACCTGATGCGGAACCCACACCGCACAGCAGTACTCCAGAATAGGGCGGACAACGGTGGTGTAAGCAATCTCTTTAGTAGACCTGTTGCACCTTCTAAGTGCTCTGCCAGTGAATCGCAGTCTTTGGTTTGCTCTACCCACAACATTACCTATCGTTCCAATTTAGGTTATTTGTAATTGTAATCCCTAAGTATTTAGTTGAATTTATAGCCTTCAGATTTGTGTGACTTATCTCGTAATCGAAATTTCTTTTAGTACTCATGTCAATAACTTTACACTTTTCTTTTTTCAGGGTCAGTTACCACTTTTCGCACCATACAGATATCTAAATCATTTTGCAATTCGTTTTGGTCATCTGATGACTTTAAACATTTTCCCAATATATTTGGCATGCAAACAATTTGCGACAATTTTAACATGCAGCTCACCTCAAACTCCCTCAAGCTCACGTAACTTTAACTCACTCCCACACAATAGTCTATCACTTTAACTCGCTCATACCCATCCACTCCCAGCTGCCCTTTCTCACTCACTCATTCAGTCCAGTTCATTGTCATTACCTCTTTCTGTCTCTCTGTCATTGTGTCCTATGTCACAGTAAAAGTAACAGTCTACTCTCACCGTCACTGTCTCTGTTTTATCTCTCTTATTGCGGATGTCTCATTTCTTCCTTTCTTCCTACTGCAGCTGTCTCTTCTCACTGTACTATCTATATGGTCCTCGCTCTCACTGTCATATTCATACAAAGCCTCCCTCATTATCACTGGCTCTCATTCAGTTCCACTTCCTCTTTATTCCTCACTCTCTACTGTCTTCCACCATTAAAACTTTCCCGGCTCTTTACCACTGCCGGTGCCGTCTTCTCTCTCAGCATAAAAAAGGGCGAATATGTTCGCATGCCAAAATTTTGTCAAAATTTTTGAATATACTGAGGAAGGTAGAACGAAGCTGCTGGTATCCCACTTTTCAGTCAGAGTCTTTTAAATAAACAGGAACATATCCACTGGTTCCTTTCATTTCCCTACTGCAGCAGGGTATGTAACTCTTATGGAAAGAAATGCATTGATCACTAAAATCTACAAAATTTACTAACATGAAAAAGAAGTAGCGTAAAACTAATTTTAAACTTCGGAACGGATTTTATGTGCAAATGTTGCATGTTTCTACTGTACTACAACATGGGGTTCCAAAATTTGACAGCGGATACACTTTGTAGGATATTTTCCCGTGCTACGTCACTTTATATACTACATTTCCACCTCACCAAGTATTGCACGTGTTTATTTTACGTGTACAAGTAGGGTAACTTCTATCACTCTATCTCAGAAGCGGATAAACGTATTAAGAAAATTTTGGAGGTTGTTGGAGACCTGAATCTTAAGGATATATCATAAAAATTACAGCCATTTGCTGTACATAGCCGTCTCAGAATCTGCGCTGTGTTTTGCTACAATTTTTTTTTTGGGGGGGGGGGGGAGGATGGATAAAGATTGTTGAAGACGGATAGATGGCTCCCTCTTCTAGATAAATGCTTAGAGCATATAAAGTTAAAAGCAGAGCAGTTTTATGAGATTATTTATTACCTAGGTTTCGCCTTATACCGGATTTTACGTGTGAAAGTAGGATAATTTTGTTCTCTATTTTTAAACGGATAAAGATAATCAGAAAATTTCCATGGTTGTTCGAGATCGGGATCCTAGGAGTACAACGTAAAAGTTCAGTCATTTTCTGTGCATAGCCGTCTTGGAATCCTTGGCTCGGTTTCAGTCCTCTGGTGACGGCGAAAAATATGTAAAAACCATTATTAGGTGTTTTCCGAGGAACCACACACGAACTGAGAATGGTGCTTCCGTAAGTCCATCAAGCTCTCCGTAGATCACATCAAATACGAAAAAAAAAACCAACCGATTTGCTTCATTTACCTAAGCAGGAGGGAGTGAGTAATATTCATACTTTGAAGCTGCAGGACAGGACACTGAGACGGTCTTTCCGATGGGTTAAAAATGGTCTCTAGCCAAAGGGCTATCCAAAACATTTGAACCTACCTTTTTATCACTTATAGAATCCGAGATATGAGCACCGGAGAATCGCGTTTTTATACGCAACGTTTTGGAACATATTAGGTACGCATGCTGTGGCATGCATACTGATAGGCTTGTATTTCGGTGCAAAAAGGTTACTGAGTTGCACAGAATGAAGTCTGATGATGAAATGGCAGTCTTGTAACTTTTCTTGCAGTCTTTTACATTATAGTCTTACAAGATCAAAGACTCGTATCTTGTAGAGCTTATATTGCCTAAAGAAGTACACATCAAGGGACACAATATTTTGTTGCTGGTCGTGTGGTTTTGGGGCTATTATACCGACATTTTTGTTCTTCGCGTTCCCGAAGTTCCTCTCATAGACCTTGGATAGGGAATCATTCAAATGTCTCCCGTGGTGAGACGCGCATGTGTGCATGCTAATGGATTGCACTACTGTTTTTAGGATGAGCGATTTATATTCTTAACCGTTTTAGTGCGGTTATGAGTGTTCGAGGTCACGCACTTTCGTTACCAATAGTCGTGGCAACCATCAGAATACTGGTCTGTTGTCGGCCGCTGGAAGCCTATCCGTGGCATTTGGCTCCTTGCAGTGAGCATAGAAATGGGTTCCTTGCACCCCACATGCAAATCAGTGGCGTTATAGCTCGCAGCATACCGCCGGTCCCCTCACATTACTCTACGGAGGTGATGAGACGTCGGTTCGCCAAATACGAGGCCTACGAGGAAGACAGGCCGTGGCGCTTGCGTCACAGCACGTGACACTACAGGTCCTACGAGTGCCAGCGGCCGTCTCTGACAGGGAGCGAGTAGCTATTTCAGACGAATTTCATAATTCTTGACAGTGTGTTTGATTGCGTGAAAGTTCTCGATAGCACACGATAAAATTAAGGTTTTTAGTGGGTACCTTTTCAGTGAAATATTGATCTGCCGTGGACCCTGCACGGAGCCGAGGGTTCGCGGAATGTGGCGGACAAGCCGACTAGTGTGACGTCACAAGTCCATTGCAGAGCCCTTACATCTCGTTGGCCCCGGGCAAATACTTGTTGTCTCGTGTTGCGAGTTGAACGTGTGGGAACATGCTATCTGCCGAATGTAAGATTCACTCTTTATGATTATGATCTAGGAAATCCGAAATCAGTCTAATCTGCAAAATGCTTCTTGCACTGGGTTGCTATCCCACGTTCAAAGTCGCTTAACTCACACCATACTGCCACGTTTGATACACGCCACTGTGTAATAGATTGCTAAAATATCGTGTCAACACTCGCGCCATACATCACGTGTAGCCTCAACATTTGCTGGGCATTCAAGACATATCTTCAGGCGGCACAACCCTTCCCATGATTTTTGGCCACTCTGTTTAGTGCCGGTACTGACCAGATCTTACGTTCGTGTTTTCATTAAATTTCGTTTATGAATTACCCTGGGGCCAAGAGAGCCGTAAATACTCGATAAATGTATAAGAAACTATACAGTTCTCACAAAGATGGTTTAAAATCAAAACAGGAAAACAGTAAAAATTAATAAAAATACAAGCGAGATTTAACCTAGTACATACACACTGAGCAACGCTTGAAAGTACTGCGCGTAGTGCCTGCATAGAATAAAATCAGTGTTCTCCGAGGATGCCACTCAACTTTGCTTTGGAAATCCGGAGTTCGTCACCCAGATTTTTCAGTTCTATGTAAAGGGATGGCCGAGTTACAGGGGTTGGAGATAAAACATGGAGGAACAGATGAGTTCTTCAACATAAATGCAGATGCTAGCTCAGTTTGCTGGTTGTTGTATTTGACTACCAGCGGCACCCGTGCAATGTCCTCCATAGGGTGAAAGTGTCAGTCGAGGTCAGAGCAATGTTCTGTGTAGTTGTGAATGCATTACATTGGAGATAAGGGGATTCGAGAGTTGTTGGTACTCGTACAGTGGTTGTTTCCGTAATCAACGCAGTCTAAGTGTTTGGTGTTTCAGGAGGCATCGTGTCGAAGATTTATACTACAGACAGTGAAAGCGGAAAACATCATCCGCTAAGTCACAACGCGCTCTAAAGTATGTGTTGAGTGAAGGTGGCGGACGGTCATTGAAGAGGACTGTGAAGAAAAATAAGAGAACGACAACTGCAAAAATCTCTGCGAAACTGAATGTATCACTCGCGAATCCTGTCAGCACCAAAGCAACGCGAAGAGAGCTCCAGAAACGGGGAGTAGCAGGGTAAGTTGGAATTTCAGAAGCACTCATCAGTGTTGTAAATGCGCATAACAGGAAAACGTGGTGTGGAAGCCATGAAACCTGGGCTATGGAGCAATAGAAGAATGTCATTTGGTTGGACGAGTCTTGTTTCACGCTGTTTCCAACTTCCGGCCGAGTTTACGTCACAAGAGTGGAACATGGCGGAGGTTCGGCGATGATTTGGCCAGCCATATCCTGGTATTCCATAGGCCTCGTGGTTACTCTGCAAGGTAGCATTACTGACAAGTATTATGTGACCATTCCGGCTGATCATGTCCATCCCATGGTACAACATTTGTTCCCCAATAGCGATGCTGTATTTTCACACAACTTGCACCGTCCAGGATTGGTTTTGTGAGCACGAGGTTGAATGTCCCCTGGCCACCATAGTCACAAGATCTTGATATTATTCAGCCTTTTTGGTGTAGTTTTGAGGGAAGGGTGCGTGATAGGTATTCACCTCCATCATAGTTACCTGAAGTTGCCACTATTTTTTAGGAAATGTGGTATAAGATTCCGTTGCAAATAATACAAGACTTGTATTTGTCCATTTCGAGACGACAGGAAGCTGCAGTATGGTAATCTGTTGTCTTTTTGGTGCTTCAATACTTTTGTTCACGCCTGCAATTGTTTTTCTAATAATATATCGTTTTTCGTATTTGTGCAGGTCATATACCGGGTGATCAAAAAGTCAGTATAAATTTGAAAACTGAATAAATCACGGAATAATGCAGATAGAGAGGTAAAAATTGACACACATGCTTGGAATGACATGGGGTTTTATTAGAACCAAAAAAATACAAACGTTCAAAAAATGCCCGACAGATGGCCCTTCATCTGATCAGAATAGCAATAATTAGCATAACAAAGTAAGACAAAGCAAAGATGATGTTCTTTACAGGAAATGCTCAATATGTCCAGCATCATTCCTCAACAATAGCTGTAGTCGAGGAATAATGTTTTGAACAGCACTGTAAAGCATGTCCGGAGTTATGGTGAGGCACTGGCGTCGGATGTTGTCTTTCAGCGTCCCTAGAGATGTCCCACGGTACACTTACAACTTCAGGTAACCCCAAAGCCAATAATCGCACGGATTGAGGACTGGGGACCTGGGAGGCCAAGCATGACGAAAGTGGCGGCTGAGCTCACGCGTCTAGGAATATGGGGTGTTTTTTTTATCTAATGAAACTCCATGTCATTACAAGCATGTGTGTCAATTTTTACCTCTCTATCTACGTTATTCCGTGGTTTATTAAGTTTTCAAATTTATACTGACTTTTTGATCACCCGGTAGTTAAACACTTGTATTTTGAGTATTATTATTATTGTCGTGTGACTAGGGCCTCTCGTTGGTTAGACCGTTCGCCGGGTGCAAGTCTTCCGATTTGACGCCACTTCGGCGACTTGCGCGTCGATGGGGATGAAATGATGATGATTAGGACAACACAACACCCAGTCCCTCAGCGGAGAACATCTCCGACACAGCCGGGAATCGAACCCTGTCCCTTAGGATTGACATGCTGTCGCGCTGACCACTCAGCCACCGGGAACGGACAGGCCTAATTTTGTTACATTGATCATTAGAATACTTTTATTCCCATACACGTTCTCGGATTTACTGAAACGATGACGCATTCGCGGTCCTACAGCTGTTTTCCTAGTGTCAGTTGAAATTCAAAACTATTTTTCCAACTAGATAGAACTAAAAATAAGAGTTTAAACAGTACTACAGGAGAGCTCTCAGTGTTTTGTAGTGTATAAAATTATTCGATTTTCTCCAGAAGGCGGAACTACGCAGCGCATCACCCGTAAATATTTCAACATTCATTAAAGGAAACCCAAATGAAGTTATGTGAATTAATCACGCCGACAGACTAATCAGCAAGAATAAATCAGTTTATTTATAGATTATCTACAAAATCTACTTCATTCATGAACGACCCCAGTCAATCTGAGTTCCATAGTCAAAGCTTTCGTCCCTTGTACGTTCTTATATCAGCAGTCCAGAAAGTGCATGATACTGGACAACTAATTTTCAGCTCTCGCCGGCATAACAGAGGATTCAGTGTGGACGAATATTTTCCTGTTCTTCTTGCTGCTTAAATTAATTTTCCTTTATTTTACACACTAAAGTTATGCACTCGCTTTTTTTTACTATAAATTTATATTATCGTTGCGGATGGCTGGGTCATATGTATGCTCCTTGAAGCGATAAACGACCATGTTATCTGTATCATATATGTAATCGTCTGTTAATGATTTTTGTATTCAGAGGGTGTCACACAAGTTTCTGATATCTCTTCGAAATGTTTCCCGATCTAACGTGTGTACCAAGGAATCACACTTCGAGAATATGATCTCTTTTATGTAGAGAAGTATTTAATTCGGCGTGGCCTAAAAATGTGATAACTTCGCCCCTACAAAGATATTAATGTAACTAAACAGGTAATCGTAGAGTGATAACACGAAGGATATGTTATCTGATAGGAATGACCGTTGCCTAGGCCACGATTTATCCGTTTAACTTTAGTTTGCGGTCGAGGCCCAGCAGCACAACGTCATTAATGTTTAAATTTCTGTACGTCTGGAATTCGACTGCTGGTTTGAACTGTATTAGAAAACTCTTCTACGTATCTTTCAGTAATAACTACCATTTGAAAACTAAAACAACAGCATCGATGAATAAAAAATGATTACAATAATATAGAAAATGTGTCCTCTTAAACACAGACACCGCCCGAGATCTCAAATACTCCTTTCTTTTCGTGAACTCAAGAACGTCCTGCAAAGACAGTGTTCAAGGAACTTGAGATACTAACTGTTGTTTTCCAATATACTTATCCTTTAATGAAAGTTCTCGTAAGTAATGTATCTAATTTTCCAACCACCAGCTCAATTGATGGAATCACTATAAAAAATAAGAATAATGTACATAAAGATTACAAGACTCCAACTTTGGTTCAGAATGATACCTATTATTCAACAACACATTTTAAATAGCTTTCCAGCAGCCGTAAAAGTTTATTTACTAGTAGATTTTTCACTTTAGGAGGAGCATAAAACTATTACTGGTGGTCAAATGCTCCTATTCCATCAGAGCATAGAGTGTGTATACTATAAATGTCAGTGTTAGGTGAAATCTCATTTCCGACCACCTTCAGCGTAGCGTTCGAGCAATAACTACAAATGGTTGGTTCAAATGGCTCTGAGCACTATGGGACTTAATATCTGTGGTCATCAGTCCCCTAGAACTTAGAACTACTTAAACCTAACTAACCTAAGGACATCGCACACATCCATGCCCGAGGCAGGATTCGAACCTGCGACCGTAGCAGTCGCGCGGTTCCGGACTGAGCGCCTAGAACCGCTAGACCACCGCGGCCGGCTACAAATGGTTCAAATGGATCTGAGCACTGTGGGACTTAACATCCTATGGTCATCAGTCCCCTAGAACTTAGAACTACTTAAACGTAACTAACCTAAGGACATCACACACAGCCATGCCCGAGGCAGGATTCGAACCTGCGACCGTAGCAGTCGCGCGGCTCCGGACTGAGCGCCTAGAACCGCTAGACCACCGCGGCCGGCCAATAACTACAACAGCCTAAGAATTACCTTATGCTCCTCGGTAGAATATGCTTTGTGTCACTCAAGACATAACCCAGTTTTTATATCGTGAACTATTTTTGACATCGAAACGTAATTTTCTGCAAATGGTAGCATGCAAACGGGCACGAAATGTTTTTGAGTGATGAATATTCTTAACTTTTGTATTAAGTGAGAAATTTAGTATTTTTTTTTAAATTTAACGATATGTTATTCTTAGCGGCATTTGAAAAGACAAGTATAGTGATGTAACCCTTGTTAATGTTGGCTTTGAAGTTTTTCGTAAAACGATCTGAGATATGTGCTGAAATTGGAAAGCGAGGCAGCCGGAATAGGCTACTGAGATGCAGACACCGACAATTAGGGTATTCATGGCAGACTACACCATAATGTGCAGAAAGAATATAAGCGTACGCTACTAAGGTGAAACATATCATTCCTCTTGGCCGCAATTTATGCGACATAGGTGCAGGGTCAGCTACAGCTATGTAAATGCTAACTTCTAGAGTATCACAGAAGGCTTAGGAAAACTATTTAAAGTGTGTGTACTTTCTGACGTCTAAAGTAAACAGTTTTTGTGGAAACCAGCAAACAGTCGAAAGGATTGATACAGGGATGACGCCCCCGAAGGCGTCGTTTCGCGTTTTTTTGCACCGTAATATTCCCGATACCCGGTGTGGCCGTGCGGTTCTAAGCGCCTCAGTTTGGAACCGCGTGACCGCTACGGTCGCAGGTTCGAATCCTGCCTCGGGCATGGATTGTGTGATGTCCTTAGGTTAGTTAGGTTTAAGTAGTTCTAAGTTCTAGGGGACTTATGACCTCAGATGTTGAGTCCCATAGTGCTGAGAGCCATTTGAACCATTCCCGATACCGTTGCGAAATGTTTCAGTCCCAAAATTTACAAATGCTGTACGACTCTACTCGTCTTCCCAAGAGCTTTCGAATGCCGTTAACAAAAGCATATCATTGCATTTAAAGAAAACCATGCTTGCCTCAATATAAGAATTAAGAGGATTATACACGAAAAAAATCCGCATGTCCCTCTGAATGCTGCAATTTTCCGAAGGCTCTTTTCGACATCTCGAATCTTTCACAAAATAAAAGGGATTTATGTTACATCTTACACGGCTCAACCTCCATGTGTAATTGTTTCTGAAAAGTTTTGATATTACCTCTTAAATGCAAATAAGGATCAGATTATATGACTTAACGCACAGCAGCGGGGAATCATTTCACTGAGGATCCCCAGGAGGAGCCTGACTTTATTCCCTTTCTTATACAAAAACGTATTATGAATACTTCTTTCACAATATCTTTTACATCCTTGAGGATCTCCTCCGTATGGAGGAACAAATAGCACACCTAATATAATCTAAACTCCTGGCGGCAGCATAGACACTGCGTTAGTAGTCACGTGTACTAACGACACCTCCTGCCGTTTATCTTCCTCTGGTAACTCGGGCGGACGACAGCGTCGTACAGTGTGTGTGGCAACGTGTTTGTGTCGCGTTACCGTCATTCGACCTCTGCGCTGCTGCGCTATTAATAGTCAATTTAACTCTGAAACACTCTGAGCGCGTCGTACTGCTTACGAACAACGGACGCAGAGAAATAATGCGACCTGACGGTATTCAAACGTCAGTACAGTTCTTAACCAGGTTCGCTTCATTCCCACTCTAAAAAATGTCGCAGAGCACGAACCACCGTGTCGGAAAATTCGAAGAGACGCTGGCCGTGTTTAAAGTAGACTAGCGGCAAGAAACAGTCAATACATTCATTGCGTGATAGCAGTGGTAACGGTACTGACAACAGAGCAACTAAAGCGGAGTTATTAAGCACAGTGATCCGGTATTTTTCCACCAAAGAAGTAGCAGAATTCGAATCAAGAACAGCTGTTATCATGAGTAAATTGCAAGTAGATACTCTCGGTGTAGCGAAGAAACTTGCGTCACTTAAAAAAGAAAAGTTTTCCTGTCCAGCCTATATGCCAGTTGGCTTCCTTTCAGCAAATGTTGATGAAACAGTTCCATTATTAGCAGACATATACAGCTACTCGCTCGATGAAAAATCCGAACCTATAGACTGGGAAATCGCACAATAATGCACAAGAAAGGAAGCGGATGTAAAAGCCTAAATTAAAAACATGAACTACTGACAATGATTTATAGTAGGATTTTGTAACATGTAATACGTTCCAAAATTATGAAATGTCTCGAAGAAAATGTTCTGTTGGTAGATAACGAGCATGGATTCAGAATATATCTTTCGCTTCTGAAACACAACCGGTTCTATATTTTCACGAAGTAGTGAGTGCTATCGACAGGGCATCTCGATTTGATTCGATATCTATAGGGCTTCAGAAGGATTTTGACACTGTTCCTCACAAGCGGCACCGAGCGAGGTGGCGCAGTGGTTAGCACACTGGACTCGCATTCGGGAGGACGACGGTTCAATCCCGTCTCCGGCCATCCTGATTTAGGTTTTCCGTGATTTCCCTAAATCGCTTCAGGCAAATGCCGGGATGGTTCCTTTGAAAGGGCACGGCCGATTTCCTTCCCCATCCTTCCCTCACCCGAGCTTGCGCTCCGTCTCTAATGACCTCGTTGTCGACGGGACGTTAAACACTAATATCCTCCTCCTCACAAGCGGCTTGTGATCAGATTGCATGCCTATGGAATATCGTCTGAGCTGTGCGTGTGGATTTGTGTGTGGATTTACCGTAAAAAAAAGGCCACAGTTCGTTGTAACTGATAGTAAATGAAACCAAAGTTGTATCTGAAGTTCCCCAGTGAAGCATTATAGACCCTCTTCTGTTCTACACATATCAACAATAGTTTTACATCACCCGATATGTTGTGCAGGCATGTTGCTTTTGCGACCTGTTTCGCTATCGATCGGAAGGTCACCCTCTCTGCCGGTAAACCTGTTAGGGGTATAAGGTTGTAGTCCACGAAACTCTTCTGTTCCTAGCGTTTCGTCCAGAATAGAAAAGCAACTGGAATCACTCAACAGAGGAAAGTCCACTGGACCTGACGGGATACCAATTCGATTCTAAACAGAGTACGCGAAAGAACTTGCCCCCCTTCTAACAGCCGTGTACCGCAAGTCTCTAGAGGAACAGAAGGTTCCAAATGATTGGAAAAGAGCACAGGTAGTCCCAGTCTTCAAGAAGGGTCGTCGAGCAGATGCGCAAAACTATAGACCTATCTCTCTGACGTCGATCTGTTGTAGAATTTTAGAACATGTCTTTTGCTCGAGTATCATGTCGTTTTTGGAAACTCAGAATCTACTATGTAGGAATCAACATGGATTCCGGAAACAGCGATCGTGTGAAACCCAACTCGCTTTATTTGTTCATGAGACCCAGAAAATATTAGATACAGGCTCCCAGGTAGATGCCATTTTCCTTGACTTCCGGAAGGCGTTCGATACAGTTCCGCACTGTCGCCTGATAAACAAAGTAAGAGCCTACGGAATATCAGACCAGCTGTGTGGCTGGATTGAAGAGTTTTTAGCAAACAGAACACAGCATGTTGTTCTCAATGGAGAGACATCTACAGACGTTAAAGTAACCTCTGGCGTGCCACAGGGGAGTGTTATGGGACCATTGCTTTTCACAATATATATAAATGACCTAGTAGATAGTGTCGGAAGTTCCATGCGGCTTTTCGCGGATGATGCTGTAGTATACAGAGAAGTTGCAGCATTAGAAAATTGTAGCGAAATGCAGGAAGATCTGCAGCGGATAGGCACTTGGTGCAGGGAGTGGCAACTGACCCTTAACATAGACAAATGTAATGTATTGCGAATACATAGAAAGAAGGATCCTTTATTGTATGATTATATGATAGCGGAACAAACACTGGTAGCAGTTACTTCTGTAAAATATCTGGGAGTATGCGTGCGGAACGATTTGAAGTGGAATGATCATATAAAATTAATTGTTGGTAAGGCGGGTACCAGGTTGAGATTCATTGGGAGAGTCCTTAGAAAATGTAGTCCATCAACAAAGGAGGTGGCTTACAAAACACTCGTTCGACCTATACTTGAGTATTGCTCATCAGTGTGGGATCCGTACCAGATCGGGTTGACGGAGGAGATAGAGAAGATCCAAAGAAGAGTGGCGCGTTTCGTCACAGGGTTATTTGGTAACCGTGATAGCGTTACGGAGATGTTTAACAAACTCAAGTGGCAGACCCTGCAAGAGAGGCGCTCTGCATCGCGGTGTAGCTTGCTCGCCAGGTTTCGAGAGGGTGCGTTTCTGGATGAGGTATCGAATATTTTGCTTCCCCCTACTTATACCTCCCGAGGAGATCACGAATGTAAAATTAGAGAGATTAGAGCGCGCACAGAGGCTTTCAGACAGTCGTTCTTCCCGCGAACCATACGCGACTGGAACAGGAAAGGGAGATAATGACAGTGGCACGTAAAGTGCCCTCCGCCACACACCGTTGGGTGGCTTGCGGAGTATAAATGTAGATGTAGATGTAGAATTGCGCTGGACATCTTCAGAGGCGCTCCTCCTCCGTTGAGATGCTGTAGAAAAATGGGCGTGGTCGGAGGTTCACATGATATGCAGAGATGATCTTTGTCGAAGATAAAACGTAACTATCGATTGTCGTCTTCTGTGTCAGCATGTGGCGTATATAAAATTCCCTGTACGTGTGCAAGACTTATATTGGAACACAAAGGGAAGCGTAAACACACAGCTAAAGGAACAGAAAAGTATTTGCCGACTAGGGAAAAAGACATATCGGCTGTAGCAGAGAATGCTCTTCAGCCAGAAAGTTACGAAAATTTTATCTACGACGACAAATTATTATCCACGACTATGTAGAGAAGCCACTGAAATATATAAACATAGAGATAACTGTAATAGGAAAGATGAGACCATGAAACTCAGCGACGTATGGACAGTAGCTCTGCAGAATCGCTAGACAGTTTTTTATCTTTGACAAGACGACAATAGATAGTTAAATTTTATCTTTGACAAGGATCATCTCTGCTTATCGCGTGTAACTCCGGCCACGGCACCTTTTTCTGTAGAATATATGTGTCACTCTCAGACGTCCGACCCATCAATCGGCAAGACTCAACGGAGGAACAGCGTCTCCTCTGAAGATGTCAGCGCAGTTCTGGACGAAAAGCTAGGAACAGAAGAATTTCGTGGTCCACGACCTTATATCCCGAAAGATTTACCAGCAGCAATGTCATCCGGTCATGACAGCCTTAATTCTACCCCCTGAGACTGTTTGCAAACTTACACAGTTATTATGAGCGCTACCTACTAGAACGTCGCACATGAATGGATTGCAGCATTTCAGTTGAAAGTAAAACACCAGAAGAATGCATTAGAATCGTCTATGGAACAGTAGAGCGAGAATCCATCATTCCACGAAGGACAATCGCGAACAGTGATTGGATCCAGATCATCATATTTCGCACAGAATGCTTGTCGATCAGGGGAGTTGCTCGACATATGCGTCCGAGTCAAAATAATGTGGTTCAGATGGTTCAAATGGCTCTGAGCACTATGGGACTGAACATCTGAGGTCATCAGTCCCTTGACTTAGAGCTACTTAAACCTAACTAACCTAAGGACAGTACACACATCCATGCCCAAGGCAGGATTCGAACCTGCGACCGTAGCAGCAGCGCGGTTCCGGACTGAAGCGCCTAGAACCGCTCAATAATGTGGTGTGGACATGTAATTGGTCACAGCCGACAGGTATTGTTGAGTATTTACACCGCTAAAGCCGTCCACGTTAGACAGGTCCAGAGGATGATCAATATGTGCGACTTCTGATACAGAGGTACCGCGGGCTGAGTGGTTCAGAACTGAATTCGGCGTTCGACGAGGTTGTAGGACGTCAGGTATCGCATGAGACTGTGAGGGGACGCTCCGAACATATAAAACAGTCTCTGTCGCAAGTGTTTTTTATTAATTACGACACGTTTGGCGCCGTAAGCGCAGCTTCGGATTGTCTTGAACAGCGTACTAATGCCGTCTTCTCTGTTCAAGGAATTCTGAAGCTGCACTTACTGCGCCAAACGCGTCATTATTAATAAAAAAACACTTGCAACAGAGACTGTTTTCTGTTGTTGAAGTGTTGCTGCACCAGGCCACAATGGAGTGGAGTGATATGTTGACGACTGAATGATGCGAATCTCCATTCCCGACGAACATGGTAAGCACAAGGCCGTAAACCACAACAACATGGGCTCCGTTACAGGTGGGCAAGATATCATGCAGGGGACCACCGTACACTTCCCGTGGTTGTTTACAGCAGTTTCACTGCCCTGCGGTACAAGGACGAGATTCTGTGACGAATACTGGTATGGAAATGCCGTGTGGCTAGGGCTTCCCGTCGGGTAGGCCATTCGCCTGGTGCAAGTCTTTCGAGTTGACGCCACTTCGGCGACTTGCGTGTCGATGGGGATGAAATGATGATGATAAGCACAACAAAACACCCAGTCTCTGAGCGGAGAAAATCTCCGACGCAGCCGGGAATCGAACCCGGGCCGTTACGCATTACATTCTGTCGCGCTGACCAATCAGCTACCGGGGGCCGACTACGAATACTGGTGCCCATCGACAATATTCTGGTGACAGATCGTCTTAATGGTTGATAATTCGCCTGCTGATTAGACTGTTATTGTGAACAGCTTCCTTCAGCGTGCTTGGATCACAAGAATTGAATGGCCTGCCTGTTCTCCGAACATGAACCAAATCGTACACGGGCTCGTTCTCGGACGTCGACAAAGTGCATGCGCCACTTCCGCAGAATCGCCATTGTAGAGTGGGACAAACTGGACTCGATGTTCCCACCGATGGTGTGCCACGATTCAAGACTGCACAAGAGCAGGAGGACGTTCCACCACGCACTTACGTTGCTCAGATGTGCTGTGAAAATCTCATTATAGGAAACAGATGACTTTGCCGTTACACATTTTTTTTACTTTCTTATTTTATTTGGTGATCTGGAAACATTGCAAATAAATATAATCGCATGCCTCACAGCCAGTTTTTGTTTCCTGTGCCAAGAATTTCGAAATAAAGGACTGATGCAAAACTTCTGTTCATGTGTTCACCGAAACAATTCAGAAGACTCTTTGAGCAGCCCTCTTAGATTGCTTGTAAACAATGCTGTCTTTTACCGCTTATTAAAGTAATCAGAAGACCAAAAGGAATTATAAAATGGCCTAGACAAGATATCTGCATTGTGCGAAAAGTGGAAGTTGACCCTCAATAATATCAACAGTGATGTTGTTCACATGAGTAATGAAAAGATTTGCGTAAATTTCGGTTACGCGATAAATCACATTACTCTAAAGGCTGTCGATTCAATTCTTAGGGATTACAGCTATGAACAACTTCAACTGGAACCGTCTCAGAGAAAATGTTGTGGAGAAGGCGAACCAAAGAGTCAGTTTTATCAGCAGAACACTTAGAAGGTGCGACAATTGTACTAAAGATAGTGGCTACACTACGCTCGCCCATCCTCCTCAGGATTATTGCTGCGCGGTTTGGCATCCTTACTAAATAGGACCGATGAAGGAGATCGAAAAAGACCAAAGAACGGCAGCTCGTTTTGTATTATCTCGAAACAAGCGAAAGTGTGCCATATATATTATAAGTGAGTTGGGGAAGCAATCAATAAAACAAAAACGTTTTTGGTGCTGCGAGCTCTTTCACGAAATTACCATCACCAGCTTTCTCCTCCGAATTTCCGAACAATTTGTTCATTCCTACCTACATAGAGAGAAATGATATCGTGATATCGTAAGAGAAATTAAGTCTCGGACAGAAATACTGATGTGTTTTCCCATGTGCTGTTCGAGAGTGGAACGACAGAAAAATAAACTAAAGGTTGTTCCATGAACTCTCTGCAAACCACTTAAGTGTGAACTGCAAAGTAGTCATGTAGACGTAAATGAAAGCAGTCAATGGCACGAAAGGTGCTAACAGCTACAGTAACTGAACTATAAATCAGCGGAAAGAAAGACGAAATAAATATTTTGTACGCATTCAACTGTGCAGTTTGTTGAAATTTCGTGTACGATAGCTTGCAAAGAAACTTCTCTCAGCTACGTGTAAATACTATTATTACTTTACCATTGTGCGAATTTAACCCATCACCAGCGAATCTGACCTAAGATAATAATGCAGAATAACGATTATTTTGTTACGAAACAGTTCTCAACAATGTTAATCGAAAACATGTCAAAACAGCCATAAGAAAAAAGAGTTGCTCACAAAATATGTCACTCGTAATTTACATTCAGACTGCGTTATTTCGTTACATCGCCTGGGTGAGATACACAAGAGACTGTGACAAGGGCGAAAGTACCATAATGTACGATGATTTTTTTTGCAGTAGGTTAGAGTAAGAACTGAAAAACTACAGCTTTGTATAGAGAAACAACACTGAAAGCAAATGTGCCTAAAAATTCTGGTTGCCTTAACCTCATGTTTTAGTGGCGCCTTTTTACCGCGGTTAGTTTGTATCTTTGGTCGTAGGCCGGCATATGGCTGCAGTTCGAGTTTACCGATTACGTAAAGTGAGCTGGACATCGGTGTGCACAACCGGTCACAGATCATGTTACCAACACTTACTACGTACTTGGCATGTGTTCCTAATACGCAAATTATAAAGAATGTATGACCTTTGTGTACGTCGTACGTGTTGTGCATGAAGGTAATACTAGTTGTTGCTCTTATTCATATAGAAAAAAAGCGCATCTTACTTTACGATGTTTTCACTCTGCCCATGGTGTTTACATAGCCCATTCTATCGGAGCGATGTTATGAAATAATCTAAACAGGAGTAAATAACACATTCTAGGGCTCTCTTCTTTCCTATGGTTGCTTCCAACACGTTTTGAGTTAATGTTGTTAGCAAAGGTTTCGTAACAGAATAACTGTTTCCGAATATTTTAATCCTCCATTAGATTGACCGCTATCTCACAGTAGAAGTTAGATTCCATGTGTATTCATTCCGTATTTTATTATTGTATCTTAAGCAGAGCATGGTGATATTAAGACAGAATTTCCTTGCATGTAGCAAAATTACTGATGTACCGAGACGATTGCTTTTCCAATTTTCTGGTTTCCATTGCACTGCGAAGCACTGATCTGTCGATCAGTTGGCACAAAGGAATCATCATTTTGATGTGGTTTTGCATAATATGAATAGCAACTGCAGACAGGAAGCCACAATATATTCCACTCTTTGGTGATATTACGAGTACTGATCATGTTCCACTAGTTTCCTTACTGCAGTGATTTCGCTCCTGTGATGTAAGAGAATAGTGCAACCTCAATCGGGATGTTCCTCTCTCCTTACGATACCTGTCTGAAACTAGTCGAGTGTGATGATGGCAGCACTCATCCACTGCCAGTTCTCTTTTTGAAGTGCGAATGTTGTCAGGCATAGGGGATATAAAATGAAAACGCTGACAAACTATGCTTACTTTCATTCCATAATGTCTTATCGGATTATTTATTGGGATAATTCATCAATCCAAGCTAAAGTTACAAAATTGTGTAATAAGAATTATTTGTGATGTGAACTCAAGAACATTCTGGAGACGCCTGTTTACGAATGTAGGGAAATTAACTACTGCTTCCTAATATACAGGGTTATTACAAATGATTGAAGCGATTTCACAGCTCTACAATAACTTTATTATTTGAGATATTTTCACAATGCTTTGCACACACATACAAAAACTCAAAAAGTTTTTTTAGGCATTCACAAATGTTCGATATGTGCCCCTTTAGTGATTCGGCAGACATCAAGCCGATAATCAAGTTCCTCCCACACTCGGCGCAGCATGTCCCCATCAATGAGTTCGAAAGCATCGTTGATGCGAGCTCGCAGTTCTGGCACGTTTCTTGGTAGAGGAGGTTTAAACACTGAATCTTTCACATAACCCCACAGAAAGAAATCGCATGGGGTTAAGTTGGGAGAGCGTGGAGGCCATGACATGAATTGCTGATCATGATCTCCACCACGACCGATCCCTCGGTTTTCCAATCTCCTGTTTAAGAAATGCCGAACATCATGATGGAAGTGCAGTGGAGCACCATCCTGTTGAAAGATGAAGTGGGCGCTGTCGGTCTCCAGTTGTGGCATGAGCCAATTTACCAGCATGTCCAGATACACGTGTCCTGTAACGTTTTTTTTCACAGAAGAAAAAGGGGCCGTAAACTTTAAACCGTGAGATTGCACAAAACACATTAACTTTTGGTGAATTGCGAATTTGCTGCACGAATGCGTGAGGATTCTCTACCGCCCAGATTCGCACATTGTGTCTGTTCACTTCACCATTAAGAAAAAATGTTGCTTCATCACTAAAAACAAGTTTCGCACTGAACGCATCCTCTTCCATGAGCTGTTGCAACCGCGCCGAAAATTCAAAGCGTTTGACTTTGTCATCGGGTGTCAGGGCTTGTAGCAATTGTAAACGGTAAGGCTTCTGCTTTAGCCTTTTCCGTAAGCTTTTCCAAACCGTCGGCTGTGGTACGTTTATCTCCCTGCTTGCTTTATTCGTCGACTTCCGCGGGCTACGCGTGAAACTTGCCCGCACGCGTTCAACCGTTTCTTCGCTCACTGCAGGCCGACCCGTTGATTTCCCCTTACAGAGGCATCCAGAAGCTTTAAACTGCGCATACCATCGCCGAATGGAGTTAGCAGTTGGTGGATCTTTGTTGAACTTCGTCATTAAGTGTCGTTGCACTGTTATGACTGACTGATGTGAGTGCATTTCAAGCACGACATACGCTTTCTCGGCTCCTGTCGCCATTTTGTCTCACTGCGCTCTCGAGCGCTCTGGCGGCAGAAACCTGAAGTGCGGCTTCAGCCGAACAAAACTTTGAGTTTTTCTACGTATCTGTAGTGTGTCGTGACCATATGTCAATGAATGGAGCTACAGTGAATTTATGAAATCGCTTCAATCATTTGTAATAGCCCTGTATTTATTCTTTAATGAAATTTGTCATTAAAAACATCTCTTTTTCAAATCAACGGCCCAGTTAATGGAATCAGTGTTAGATATAAGAAAAATTTTAACAAAGATTTAAAGTCAGTTAATGTGGTCCAAAGAAGTATCCACTATTCAGAAACATACATTTTCAAAAACGTGCCAGCAACCATAAAAAGTTTAATTGTTAATAAATTTCAGTTTAAGAGGAGCCAAAAGTATTTGTTGGTGGCCAACTCCTTCTACTCCACTGTTACGTTTCTTAGAAGAAACAACTGATATATATATATATATATATGTGTGTGTGTGTGTATGTTTTACTGATAATGTAAAACTGACTTCTGTATCAGTGCAGTAACGCGATCATTGTAAATAAGTGTTGTAAAATTGTTCTTATGTTCAGTGTTTATTACCTCATAAATGAAAATTCGTTTAACAAATTTTTGACTCCTTCCACATCCATGACGATCATTCCACTTGGGATTTGTAGAACGTACATCAAAAAATTTGTTTTTCATTGCAAATATTTATTGTGTATTCTTATTCTTCTGACACATTCTATATCCTGGAGGATCTCGTCACTTGCGTCAATTGAACGGGATGTATATCTAATCTAATCTTAGCTTCCAGAGTCGCATTTCCGGGATGCAACATAATCACTGAAAAATGTTCGAGAAAGAGCTGCGGCCAAACGGGGATTGCATTAAAAAATAAGTGCGTCTCTGACACACACATGAAAAAGAGTCTTTCACTAATAGGCTGTGGTCCTTACACTTTAGCCCCGTATGTCTGATGCCAGGATGTCTTACTGGTGCTTTACAGAGAGATATGAGCTTTCGTTTAGCAGCCGTACCGCTGTTAAGTTAGGGCACATAGTACAGAATTGTCGAGAGAATTAGTTCTACGTTTGAAAATTATTTATCACACAACTCCTTGGGCAGGTATAAGTGCCGCGAGATTGCGAAAGAGCAGAGGTCACATCCGTCACTCCCATAAATTTTACCAGAATTCTGGAACTTTTTCAAAACTGAAACATTATGAACTGCCTAGAACAAATCAATCTTCTTCGTTTAATTTAGCGTGGATTCATACAAAACAATCATGTGCAAATCGTATGATGAAGACCAATATATCACCAAGTAAAAGCACGGATCATTATGAGCCAAACAACATATTTGGAAAAAAGTATTGAGAAAAGAAATATTTAGCAGATAGGAAAATACACTGCATACTCTGCAAACATATAGCACATCTGTACTGAAAAGCACATAACGTCCATGAATGTAAGGGAATTATTTTTTTTAAGAAAGCAGACATCTATTACGGAAGTAAAATGTACGTTATACACGTTACAGCCAAATAGCACACTGAAAATATCTCAGCTAGTGGAGGTCTTCTCCAGAGACATTGTGGATGTTTTTAATTCTTCCTTCTTTGAAACCAGAAATAAAGCAATTTAAAATATGTTCCATGGTTTGATGTTCACCGCACTCACGAAATCGATGCTTTACAAGATCCCATTTTGTCATTAAGCTTTTACAGCGACACGTTCCAGTCTTTATTCTTTTTAATCTTGTCCAGAGTCTTCTTGGAAGGTCAAAACTAGGAAATTGGCCGGTCACGTCAGCAATAACGGATCCATCTTTCGAGGTGTTAATCGTCAATGCTCCTGCCAACCCCTTTCTTTCTTCAAAACTTAGTAATCTTTCGATTATGGTTTCCCTGAGATCCGTCCTCGACTTCAGTCCATCCTTTGTGTGTAAATGATGGTGAATTGGGAGATGACCGCTACGGTCGGAGGTTCGAATCCTGCCTCGGGCATGGATGTGTGTGATGTCCTTAGGTTGGTTAGGTTTAAGTAGTTCTAAGTTCTAGGGGACTGATGACCTCAGTAGTTAAGTCCCATAGTGCTCAGAGCCATTTGAACCATTTTTGAATTGGGAGACCGCACTGGTTTGATATCTTCTTCCATTCATTTTTCATTGCAGCTTTGCGTCTGATGTTTGTCGGTTGGATATAGACTAACCCTGGCAGCCAGGTTGTGCGTTGGGTTTCTGTAAGCCACTTGTGACCCTCCTCAATTCACTGACCTCAAAACCAACTTCTTTGTGGGGGCGCTGACTACCCATACTGGGGCGCAGTATTCTGTGGTATTCCAGTACCGAAGCTGATGTGCCCAGTGTGCATAGCTTGTCAATTACATGTCTGCCAGTTTGGCCAGTAGAAAGTGTTTGGATTTCAGTCTTTGCTTCGCTTTTTCCAGGTGGTGCCACTAGGAAACCAGGATGATTTAGTGTTTGCGCACTTCCGAAAAGTTTTTTATTCAGTGACACATCGACGCATTCTGGAGAAAATACGTAATTATGAGCTGTCCAACAAAGCTTGTAACGAGGCAGAAAATTTCCTGACAGGCATAACACAGCACTTTAGGTGGAATGACATCTACAGGCTCTGATGTAATGCCTTGTATGGCACAAGGGAGCGTAGTGGGACCGTCGCTGTTCATGTTATACGTTAATCACTTACGGGATAGTAAAATCTTCAACCTCGAACTTTTTGCACATGAAGCAGTATTGAATGAAGAAATTTCATCTGGTAAAAATTGCAGTAATATCCAGGTACACCTCGACAATATATCAGCCTTGCTCAAAGACTGGCAAATAGCTTTCAGTATAAATAAACTCAAAGATGTGCACTTGACAAAACGTAAAAGCGGAATATTCTTTGACTACAGGATTCATGTGTCATAACTAGAATCAGTCGGGTCAAGTAAATATCGGAGAGCTACAATTTGTGGAGATATTGGGAGGAAAGACTAATCGATAAGACCAAAAAGTTCCGAGACTGGCTTGACAAAAATAGTGTAAAGTTAAGATGGTAGTTTTAACGTTTCAGATATTCTACATAGTCTGCGAACCCCCCGTTTCCTCTCTCCTCCACTACAGTTTGACTCACAGAACGTTCATGCAACCATGTGAAACGGTTAGAAATGTCCTTCTTTGGGATGTTGTTAGAATTTAGCGTCAAATTGGTGTTAATATCTCCAGAATGAGATTTTCACTCTGCAGCGGAGTGTGCGCTGATATGAAACTTCCTGGCAGATTAAAACTGTGTGCCCGACCGAGACTCGAACTCGGGACCTTTGCCTTTCGCGGGCAAGTGCTCTACCAACTGAGCTACCGAAGCACGACTCACGTCCGGTACTCACAGCTTTACTTCTGCCAGTACCTCGTCTCCTACCTTCCAAACTTTACAGAAGCTCTCCTGCGAAACTTGCAGAACTAGCACTCCTGAAAGAAAGGATATTGCGGAGACATGGCTTCGCCACAGCCTGGGGGATGTTTCCAGAATGAGATTTTCACTCTGCAGCGGAGTGTGCGCTGATATGAAACTTCCTGGCAGATTAAAACTGTGTGCCCGACCGAGACTCGAACTCGGGACCTTTGCCTTTCGCGGGCAAGTGCTCTACCAACTGAGCTACCGAAGCACGACTCACGTCCGGTACTCACAGCTTTACTTCTGCCAGTACCTCGTCTCCTACCTTCCAAACTTTACAGAAGCTCTCCTGCGAAACTTGCAGAACTAGCACTCCTGAAAGAAAGGATATTGCGGAGACATGGCTTCGCCACAGCCTGGGGGATGTTTCCAGAATGAGATTTTCACTCTGCAGCGGAGTGTGCGCTGATATGAAACTTCCTGGCAGATTAAAACTGTGTGCCCGACCGAGACTCGAACTCGGGACCTTTGCCTTTCGCGGGCAAGTGCTCTACCAACTGAGCTACCGAAGCACGACTCACGTCCGGTACTCACAGCTTTACTTCTGCCAGTACCTCGTCTCCTACCTTCCAAACTTTACAGAAGCTCTCCTGCGAAACTTGCAGAACTAGCACTCCTGAAAGAAAGGATATTGCGGAGACATGGCTTCGCCACAGCCTGGGGGATGTTTCCAGAATGAGATTTTCACTCTGCAGCGGAGTGTGCGCTGATATGAAACTTCCTGGCAGATTAAAACTGTGTGCCCGACCGAGACTCGAACTCGGGACCTTTGCCTTTCGCGGGCAAGTGCTCTACCAACTGAGCTACCGAAGCACGACTCACGTCCGGTACTCACAGCTTTACTTCTGCCAGTACCTCGTCTCCTACCTTCCAAACTTTACAGAAGCTCTCCTGCGAAACTTGCAGAACTAGCACTCCTGAAAGAAAGGATATTGCGGAGACATGGCTTCGCCACAGCCTGGGGGATGTTTCCAGAATGAGATTTTCACTCTGCAGCGGAGTGTGCGCTGATATGAAACTTCCTGGCAGATTAAAACTGTGTGCCCGACCGAGACTCGAACTCGGGACCTTTGCCTTTCGCGGGCAAGTGCTCTACCAACTGAGCTACCGAAGCACGACTCACGTCCGGTACTCACAGCTTTACTTCTGCCAGTACCTCGTCTCCTACCTTCCAAACTTTACAGAAGCTCTCCTGCGAAACTTGCAGAACTAGCACTCCTGAAAGAAAGGATATTGCGGAGACATGGCTTCGCCACAGCCTGGGGGATGTTTCCAGAATGAGATTTTCACTCTGCAGCGGAGTGTGCGCTGATATGAAACTTCCTTCTCACGTCCGGTACTCACAGCTTTACTTCTGCCAGTACCTCGTCTCCTACCTTCCAAACTTTACAGAAGCTCTCCTGCGAAACTTGCAGAACTAGCACTCCTGAAAGAAAGGATATTGCGGAGACATGGCTTCGCCACAGCCTGGGGGATGTTTCCAGAATGAGATTTTCACTCTGCAGCGGAGTGTGCGCTGATATGAAACTTCCTTCGGTAGCTCAGTTGGTAGAGCACTTGCCCGCGAAAGGCAAAGGTCCCGAGTTCGAGTCTCGGTCGGGCACACAGTTTTAATCTGCCAGGAAGTTTCATATCAGCGCACACTCCGCTGCAGAGTGAAAATCTCATTCTGGAAACATCCCCCAGGCTGTGGCGAAGCCATGTCTCCGCAATATCCTTTCTTTCAGGAGTGCTAGTTCTGCAAGTTTCGCAGGAGAGCTTCTGTAAAGTTTGGAAGGTAGGAGACGAGGTACTGGCAGAAGTAAAGCTGTGAGTACCGGACGTGAGTCGTGCTTCGGTAGCTCAGTTGGTAGAGCACTTGCCCGCGAAAGGCAAAGGTCCCGAGTTCGAGTCTCGGTCGGGCACACAGTTTTAATCTGCCAGGAAGTTTCATATCAGCGCACACTCCGCTGCAGAGTGAAAATCTCATTCTGGAAACATCCCCCAGGCTGTGGCGAAGCCATGTCTCCGCAATATCCTTTCTTTCAGGAGTGCTAGTTCTGCAAGTTTCGCAGGAGAGCTTCTGTAAAGTTTGGAAGGTAGGAGACGAGGTACTGGCAGAAGTAAAGCTGTGAGTACCGGACGTGAGTCGTGCTTCGGTAGCTCAGTTGGTAGAGCACTTGCCCGCGAAAGGCAAAGGTCCCGAGTTCGAGTCTCGGTCGGGCACACAGTTTTAATCTGCCAGGAAGTTTCATATCAGCGCACACTCCGCTGCAGAGTGAAAATCTCATTCTGGAAACATCCCCCAGGCTGTGGCGAAGCCATGTCTCCGCAATATCCTTTCTTTCAGGAGTGCTAGTTCTGCAAGTTTCGCAGGAGAGCTTCTGTAAAGTTTGGAAGGTAGGAGACGAGGTACTGGCAGAAGTAAAGCTGTGAGTACCGGACGTGAGTCGTGCTTCGGTAGCTCAGTTGGTAGAGCACTTGCCCGCGAAAGGCAAAGGTCCCGAGTTCGAGTCTCGGTCGGGCACACAGTTTTAATCTGCCAGGAAGTTTCATATCAGCGCACACTCCGCTGCAGAGTGAAAATCTCATTCTGGAAACATCCCCCAGGCTGTGGCGAAGCCATGTCTCCGCAATATCCTTTCTTTCAGGAGTGCTAGTTCTGCAAGTTTCGCAGGAGAGCTTCTGTAAAGTTTGGAAGGTAGGAGACGAGGTACTGGCAGAAGTAAAGCTGTGAGTACCGGACGTGAGTCGTGCTTCGGTAGCTCAGTTGGTAGAGCACTTGCCCGCGAAAGGCAAAGGTCCCGAGTTCGAGTCTCGGTCGGGCACACAGTTTTAATCTGCCAGGAAGTTTCATATCAGCGCACACTCCGCTGCAGAGTGAAAATCTCATTCTGGAAACATCCCCCAGGCTGTGGCGAAGCCATGTCTCCGCAATATCCTTTCTTTCAGGAGTGCTAGTTCTGCAAGTTTCGCAGGAGAGCTTCTGTAAAGTTTGGAAGGTAGGAGACGAGGTACTGGCAGAAGTAAAGCTGTGAGTACCGGACGTGAGTCGTGCTTCGGTAGCTCAGTTGGTAGAGCACTTGCCCGCGAAAGGCAAAGGTCCCGAGTTCGAGTCTCGGTCGGGCACACAGTTTTAATCTGCCAGGAAGTTTCATATCAGCGCACACTCCGCTGCAGAGTGAAAATCTCATTCTGGAAACATCCCCCAGGCTGTGGCGAAGCCATGTCTCCGCAATATCCTTTCTTTCAGGAGTGCTAGTTCTGCAAGTTTCGCAGGAGAGCTTCTGTAAAGTTTGGAAGGTAGGAGACGAGGTACTGGCAGAAGTAAAGCTGTGAGTACCGGACGTGAGTCGTGCTTCGGTAGCTCAGTTGGTAGAGCACTTGCCCGCGAAAGGCAAAGGTCCCGAGTTCGAGTCTCGGTCGGGCACACAGTTTTAATCTGGTGTTAATATCGGTTATAGCATAAGGTTATAACTACAAAATCAAATAGTGGTATGCAGGAGTAGGTTTAATATTGGATTAAAAAAATAGGAACGCAGATGAGATATTACGAACAGCATAGTGAACGCATTATCGTAGCCAAGATAGACACGAAAGCCACGCCTACCACAGTAGTACAAGTTCATATGCCTACCAACTACGCAGATGATGAAGAGATTGAATAAATGTATGATGTGATAAAGGAAATTATTTACATAGTTAAAGAAGACGAAAATTTAATAGATATGGGGGGAGGGGGGGGGGGACTGGAATTCGATAATAGGAAAAGGAAGAGAAGGAAAAGAAGTAGGTGAATATGGACTGGAGGTAAGGAATGAAAGAGGAAGCGGCCTGGTAGAATTTTGCACAGAGCATAACTTAATCATAGCTAACACTTGGTTTAAGAATCATGGAAGAAGGTTGTATACGTGGAAGAGGTCTGGAGACACTGCAAGGTTTCAGATAGATTATATAATGGTAGGACAGAGATTTAGGAACCAAGCTTTAAATTGTAAGACATTTGCAGGGGCAGATGTGGACTCTGACCACGATTTATTGATTATGAACTGTAGATTAAAACTGAAGAAACCGCAAAAAGGTAGGAATTTAAGGCGATGGGACCTGGATAAACTGAAAGTACCAGAGGTTGTAGAGAGTTTCAGAGCGAACATTAAGGAACAGGGGAAAGAGATACAGTAGAAGAAGAATGGGTAGCTTTGAGAGGTGAAATTGTGCAGACAGCAGAGGATCAAGTAGGTAAAAAGACGAGTTTTAGTAGAAATTCTTGAGAAACAAAAGAGATACTGAATTAAATTAATGAAAGGAGAAAATATAGAAATGCAGTAAACGAAGTAGGCGAAAAGGAATACAAACGTCTCAAAAATGAGATCGACAATAAAAGCAAAATAGCTAAGCAGGGAGGGCTAGAGGACAAATGTGAGGATGTAGAAGCATATATCAGTGGGGGTACGATATATACTGGCTACAGGAAAATTAAAAAGACCTTTGGAGGAAAGAGAACCATCTGTATCAATATCAAGATCTAGATGGAAAACCAGTCCTAAGCAAAGAAGGGATAGCAGAAAGGTGGAAGGAGTATATAGAGGGTCTATACAAGGGCGACGTACTTGAGGGCAATATTATGGAAATGGAAGAGGACGTAGATGAAATGGGAGATTCGATACAGCATGAAGAATTTGACAGAGCACTGAAAGACCTAAGTGGAAACAAGGCCACAGGAGTAGACAACATTCCATTTGAACTACTAATATCCTTGGGAGAGCCAGCCATGACAAAACTCCTCCATCCGGTGAGCAAGATGTTTGAGACAGGCGAAATACCCTCAGCCTTCAAGAAGAATATAATAATTCCAATCCCAAAGAAAGCAGGTGTTGACAGATGTGAAAATTACCGAGCTATCAGTTTAATAAGTGATGGGTGCAAAATACTAACACGAATTCCTTACAAACGAATGGAGAAACTGGTAGAAGCCGACCTCGGGGACTATCAGTTTGGATTCCGTAGAAATGTTGGAACACACGAGGCTATACTGACTCTAGGAGTTATCTTAGAAGACAGGATAAGGACAGCAAACCTACGTTTCTAGCATTTGTAGACTCAGAGAAAGCTTTTGAAAATCGTTGACTGGAATTCTCTCTTTCAAATCCTGAAGGTGGCAGGTGTAAAATACAGGGAGCGAAAGGCTATTTGCAATTCGTATGGGATCCAGATGGCAGTTATAAAAGTCGAGGGGCATTAAAGGGAAGCAGTGGTTGAGAGGGGAGTGAGACAGGGTTGTAGCCTATCCCTGATGTTATTCAATCTGTATATTGAGAAAGCAGTAAAGGAAACAAAAGACAAATTGGGAGTAGAAATTAAAACCCCATTCCTGAAGAGGGGCAGCAGCCTTTTCAGTAGTTGCAAGGGCAACAGTCTGGATGATTGACTGATCTGGCCTTGTAACAATAACCAAAACGGCCTTGCTGTGCTGGTACTGCGAACGGCTGAAAGCAAGGGGAAACTACGGCCGTAACTTTTCCCGAGGGCATGCAGCTTTACTGTATGATTAAATGATGATGGCGTCCTCTTGGGTAAAATATTCCGGATCTCCGGGCGGGAACTACTCAAGAGGATGTCGTTATCAGGAGAATGAAAACTGGCGTTCTACGGATCGGAGCGTGGAATGTCAGATCCATTAATCGGGCAGGTAGGTTAGAAAATTTAAAAAGGGGAATGGATAGGTTGAAGTTAGATATAGTGGGAATTAGTGAAATTCGGTGGCAGGAGGAACAAGACTTCTGGTCAGGTGACTACAAGGTTATAAACACAAAGTCAAATAGGGGTAATGCAGGAGTAGGTTTAATAATGAATAGGAAAATAGGAATGCGGGTAAGCTACTACAAACAGCATAGTGAACGCATTATTGTGGCCAAGATAGATACGAAGCCCACACCTACTACAGTAGTACAAGTTTATATGCCAACTAGCTCTGCAGATGACGAAGAAATTGAAGAAATGTATGATGAAATAAAAGAAATTATTCAGATAGTGAAGGGAGACGAAAATTTAATAGTCATGGGTGACTGGAATTCGAGTGTAGGAAAAGGGAGAGAAGGAAACGTAGTAGGTGAATATGGATTGGGGCTAAGAAATGAAAGAGGAAGCCACCTGGTAGAATTTTGCACAGAGCACAACTTAATCATAGCTAAAACTTGGTTTAAGAATCATGATGGAAGGTTGTATACATGGAAGAACCCTGGAGATACTAAGAGGTATCAGATAGATTATATAATGGTAAGACAGAGATTTAGGAACCAGGTTTTAAATTGTAAGACATTTCCAGGGGCAGATGTGGACTCTGACCACAATCTATTGGTTATGACCTGTAGATTAAAACTGAAGAAACTGCAAAAAGGTGGGAATTTAAGGAGATGGGACCTGGATAAACTGAAAGAACCAGAGGTTGTACAGAGTTTCAGGGAGAGCATGAGGGAACAATTGACAGGAATGGGGGAAAGAAATACAGTAGAAGAAGAATGGGTAGCTTTGAGGGATGAAGTAGTGAAGGCAGCAGAGGATCAAGTAGGTAAAAAGACGAGGGCTTGTAGACATCCTTCGGTAACAGAAGAAATATTGAATTTAATTGACGAAAGGAAAAAATATAAAAATGCAGTAAATGAAGCAGGCAAAAAGGAATACAAACGTCTCAAAAATGAGATCGACAGGAAGTGCAAAATGGCTAAGCAGGGATGGCTAGAGGACAAATGTAAGGATGTAGAGGCTTATCTCACTAGGGGTAAGATAGATACTGCCTACAGGAAAATTAAAGAGACCTTTGGAGGTAAGAGAACCACTTGTATGAACATAAAGAGCTCAGATGGAAACCCAGTTCTAAGCAAAGAAGGGAAAGCAGAAAGGTGGAAGGAGTATATAGAGGGACTATACAAGGGCGATGCACTTGAGGACAATATTATGGAAATGGAAGAGGATGTAGATGAAGATGAAATGGGAGATACGATACTGCGTGAAGAGTTTGACAGAGCACTGAAAGACCTGAGTCGAAACAAGGCCCCCGGAGTAGACAACATTCCAATAGAACTACTGACGGCCTTGGGAGAGCCAGTCCTGACAAAACTCTACCATCTGGTGAGCAAGGTGTATGACAAAGGCGAAATACCCTCAGACTTCAAGAACAATATAATAATTGCAAAGAAAGCAGGTGTTGACAGATGTGAAAATTACCGAACAATCAGTTTAATAAGCCACAGCTGCAAAATACTAACACGAATTCTTTACAGACGAATGGAAAAACTAGTAGAAGCCGACCTCGGGGAAGATCAGTTTGGATTCCGTAGAAATACTGGAACACGTGAGGCAATACTGACCTTACGACTTATCTTAGAAGAAATATTAAGGAAAGGCAAACCTACGTTTCTGGCATTTGTAGACTTAGACAAAGCTTTTGACAATGTTGACTGGAATACTCTCTTTCAAATTCTAAAGGTGGCAGGGGTAAAATACAGGGAGCGAAAGGCTATTTACAATTTGTACAGAAACCAGATGTCAGTTATAAGAGTCGAGGGACATGAAAGGGAAGCAGTGGTTGGGAAGGGAGTAAGACAGGGTTGTAGCCTCTCCTCGATGTTATTCAATCTGTATATTGAGCAAGCAGTAAAGGAAACAAAAGAAAAATTCGGAGTAGGTATTAAAATCCATGGAGAAGAAATAAAAACGTTGAGGTTCGCCGATGACATTGTAATTCTGTCATAGACAGCAAAGGACTTGGAAGAGCAGTTGAACGGAATGGATAATGTCTTGAAGGGAGGATATAAGATGAACATCAACAAAAGCAAAACGAGGATAATGGAATGTAGTCGATTGAAGTCGGGTGATGTTGAGGGAATTAGATTAGGAAACGAGACACTTAAAGTAGTAAATAAGTTTTGCTATTTGGGGAGTAAAATAACTGATGATGGTCGAAATAGAGAGGTTATAAAATGTAGACTGACTTTGGCAAGGAGAGCGTTTCTAATGAATAGGAATGTGTTAACACAGAGTATACATTTAAGTGTCAGGAAGTCTTTTCTGAAAGTATTTGTATGGAGTGTAGCCATGTATGGAAGTGAAACATGGACGATAAACAGTGTAGGCAAGAAGAGAATAGAAGCTTTCGACATGTGGCGCTACAGAAGAATGCTGAGGATTAGATGGGTAGATCACGTAACTAACGAAGACGTACTGAACAGAATTGGGGAGAAGAGGAATTTGTGGCACACCTTGATTGGAAGAAGGGATCGGTTGTTAGGACATGTTCTGAGGCATCTGGGGATCACCAAATTAGTATTGGAGGGTAGCATGGAGGGTAAAACTCGTAGAAGGGTAGCAAGAGATGAATACAGCAAGCAGAATCAGAAGGATGATGGTTGCAGTACTTATTCAGAGATGAAGAAGCTTGCACAGGATAGAGTAACATGGAGAGCTGCATCAAATCAGTCTCTGGACTGAAGACTACAACAACAGCATCATATGTTGACTCTCCATGTGAATTTCTACATTTTGTCGTTTTTTGGTAGATTCTTATTGATAACACAAGACTTGTTAACCGTGACAATTTTTTCAGAAAAGAAGTTCTTTATTTCAGTGAAGTCGCAGCAGAGGTGCACGAGTAGTTGTTCCTGTTAGGGAGTCTAGATGTGCGGGATAAGCTTTGGACATACATTTCTCTTTTCCAAAACAGTCTGGAGAATGTTATGAACACTTGATTTTAAAATGTTGCTCCATTGCGATACGTGCTACAACATCTCTGACACATTACGTCGCCAAGTCCACTACTTAACAATGCCTGCTCATAACTGACCGGTCGAATGCGCATCTATTTTTTACAGCTATAGTTCATGCTGACACCGTTGTTACTGCGCTGACGCACTTACGTTTCAGGAACAGAATCAGCCTCGAAACCAGTAACCTACCCCTCACTTATCGACCTTAATGACAGTGGAAAATTAAACCATGTGTACCTAATGGAAATTTGGGAAAAGCAATCGTCACCGAAGTTAATCTGTCGGTAAAGAGGGAGGAAAGGGTTACATCTAAATGAAAGAAAAAATGCAAATGAAACTGGTGGAAATTAATTTTGAAAAGGGGTAAAGTTAATAAAGAAAGTAAATATGCGGTCTTCATGTTAACAATTAACTAGCGGTAATTAAATATTTGAGATTTGGGGGAAATTACGGTCGCCAGTCCTAAGGACAATTACTATAGTAACTGAAAAAGAAAGGTTATTACACATATAATTAGCACTAGAAGCATGGCAACTGAAGGTTGACACGTGTAGTGTGAAAACTGAAAGTTTGTCAGAAGTAAGAAATTTCGATACACTCTGACTTAATTTAGCAAAAGAATTAATAAAACCGGAAAACCGAAAGTTAATTTAGTGACTAAAGTTAATAGTGAGCTTTCTTTCTGAAGCACATCGAAATTCAGTAAGATACGGTTAGTCTTGGAGTACCTCAACAACCGTTTCAAAAGCTACTTGAATCTACGCAATTTAGAAATAAGAGATTTAACTTTGAACTTGAATTAAATGAGTCTGAACAACAGTAAAATTTAGTACGTACCAAGCTGAGCTGCAGTCACAGGTAAGCTAAAATACGGTAACAAAATTCGCACTCTTAATTTGTGCTTGTGTAATCTAAATATTGTAGCCAGCTATGAATACCTTAACTGAACTTTGAAATTAAAGCAGTGAAATCGAATGATGCTGGTGTTTGAATTTCAACGACACTCGGGTTCATTCCGGAAAAGGAAGGGACCCTGCTTGGTAATGCAATTGGGACAATGAGCAACAAAGGTTCATGCTACGTTGCTGTAATTTTGTGATTTGAACAGTTTGAAAAGCTGAGATCTGCCATACAGTTCTAAAACTTTACGTGCTTCCAGTCTTCCTTGTTGGTTGATTGGAGGTTTGAAGCCGTCGATCGAGGAGGTGGCGACAGTCACTCATTGTCGGCTGTCGCTGTTGCAGAAGCTGGATGCTGGCGTGCCTTCTTCTCGACACGGTCACCAGGCGAAACGGGCTCTTGATGTACGCCAGCTAATGCTTCCCGTCCGCGACACCGTGTCAGAAACTATCATAGCAAGTCGAGCGCAATTACATGCTGCCCAACCCCGAAAGCGCGGCAACTCGCGGGAGCGTCACACAACACACCTGCTCCACTGCACCACCCCAGCCAGACTCCCTCTGCCCGCGCTCCACGCTGCACAGTTAACACTCCCAAAGATCCTAAACACTTTGGTTCTCCACACGACCTATCGATGCAATCGATAGATAGCATAGTTTTCCCTAGGCAAGACCCAGCTTAAAAATACAAATAATATTTACAAAACAAACCAATTATACATCGACATAAATGCGCATATATACAAATAGTAAAACAATTACAATATACAAAGACACAGAAATTTCATATCTTGAGGTAACAAAACAAGGAAAAGAATTATAGTACAATAGATGGAAATAGGAGGAGATGCATTTCCGGCGTTACAAACCTTTCGTTCGGACAGCTGTGATTCGTCTCTTCAAACCACTCGTCTCCAGTCTTCGATTTTCCAGTAGCATCGCTATTTACACCATTTCAAGCGTCACTTAACATTAACTGCAGATATGTGTGGCTTATGAGAAATTGCTCGCCCATTGTATCCCATTCTTTTAACTCCCTACGCACAGTCATTGTAAAAGTTGGTCTTCTGGCAGCATATTGGTACTCAGGAGTGATTGCTTCCGCTGCTTTCATGGTATTTTTTACCATCACCATCCGTAATGCTCGACGGTCCCTCTCTATCATTAGATGAGGCCTGCCTGGTTTTAATTTAACTGTGATTGTTCCTTTGCGTTTATACTTCTCGGTCACGTTGCCCACAGTCGATTTGGGCAGCTATACAAAGGTTGAAATTTCCGTGATGTATTTGTTACTCAAGTGACACCCAACGTCTACTCCACGTTCGAAGTCACTGAGCTCTTGTGATTGACCCCTTCATTTATTACTGCTCCTCTACTGACAACACAAGGCTGCCCGTCTCCTTTCTACCAGCGGGTCAACAGCGCCCGATATCTTGTGGTGAACTGTGCATTATATTGTTCACTCAAACAATGAGTGAGACATGCGCGTACGTGTCAATTCGCCGTAGCATCTCAACACGAAACGCATAATTGCGCTGGTTATCTTCTCGGTCTTTCTGGAGGCGGCTTCTGCATGATAGCTATGTTTTCTTCTACTTTGCACTCAGTCAAAATGGTCATTCGCTCTGATCGCAACCTCTCTGAGTTTGAACTGGATTCCAGAAAACGAGCCGGCCGGAGTGGCCGAGCGGTTCTAGACGCATCAGTTTGGATCCGCGCGACCGCTACGGTCGCAGGTTCGAGTTCTGCCTTGGGCATGGATATGTGTGATGTCCTTAGGTTAGTTAGGTTTAAGTAATTCTAAGTTCTAGGGGACTGATGACCTCAGAAGTTAAGTCCCATAGTGCTCAGAGCCATTTGAACCATTTTTTTGAACCAGAAAACGAGCGACTAGTATTGCTATCGTCAGATCGTTAAGCGGAAATATTTTTGGGCAAACTCGCATAAATACTCACATACAAGTGACTAGCGTTAACTTGTTGGCCTTGACGAAACATGCCTACCATTACTGTAACGCACTTAATAACAGTAGTAAAGCCGCTTTATAAAAAGGGAGAAAGGGGTAATGTAGACATTTTTAGACCTATTTCTATGCCATCAGTGTTTGCTAAAGTTGTTGAAAAGGCTATGTATGTAAGGATAATTGATAATTTTATACCACATAATTTGCTATCTGATTTACAGTTCGGCTTTAGAAGTGGTTTAACAACTGAAAATGTATATTCTCTTTTCTCTGTGAGATATTGGATGGATTAAACCAAAGGTTTCGAACGCTAGGCCCCTTTTTTTATTTAACTAAGGCGTTTGATTGTGTTGATCAGAAAATATTGCTCTAGAAGTTGGACCATTACGGAATACCTGGAGCAGCTCACAAACTGGTTCACTTCTTACTTTACTAACGGACAGCAAAAGGTCATTATTCACAGTGTTGAAAATGGCTGTGATGTGGGGTCTGAGTGGGACACAGTCAAATGGGGGTTGCCCCAGGGATCAGTGTTGGGACCACTCCTTTTGCTTATTTATATAAATGATATGCCCTCTAATTTTACGGGTAATTCTAAAATATTAATGTTTTCTGATGACACTAGCTTGGCAGTAAAGGATGTTGTGTGCAACATTGGCTCTGTTTCAAATAATTTAGTTCATGACGTAAGTTCATCGCTTGTAGAAAATACACTAACACTAAATCACAGTAAGATTCAGTTTTTACAGTTTATAACACATAATTCAACAAAAGCCGACGTTTTAATTTCACAGAATGATTAGTGAAACTGAACAGTTCAAATTTCTAGCTGTTCAGATAAATAGTAAACTGTCGTGGAAAGCCCACGTTCAGGATCTTGTTCAAAGACTTAATGGTGCCATTTTTACTTATCGATAGGTGTCTGAAGTGAGTGATCGTTCGACACGAAAATTAGTCTACTTTGCTTATTTTCATTCGCTTATGTATTATGGTATTGTATTTTGGGGTAACTCTTCCCAGTCTAAAACGGTATTCTTGGCTCAGAAACGGGCAATTCGGGCAATAAGTGGTGTAAGTTCGAGAAACCTTTCGTCGACCCCTGTTCACTAGTCTGGGTTTTCTGACATGGGCCTCTCAGTATATATATTATTTACTGTCGTTTCTTGTTAACAATATCAGATTATTCCCAAAAATTAGCAGCTTTCACTCAGTTAATACTACGTAGAAGTCCAGTCTGCATCATTGGATCGCACTTTCTTGTCTCTTATACAGGAAGGTGTGCTGTACGCTGTTGCATCCACTTTCAATAAGCTACCACAAGAATTCAAAAATCTTAGCAGTAATTCAACCGCTTTCAAATCCTAACAGAACAGTTTCCTCATGGGTCACTCTTTCTATTCTGTCGAGGAGTTCCCTGAAATTTTAAACTGATTCCTATGTTATATTGTTGATTGCTTTTACTTAAACTTATGGCTTGACTTTTTTTGGGTTTATTAACATTTTATTTTATCTGTTATTACTTTTATGTTGTAATTTCATGTATTGACACGTTCCATGACCTTTGAGATTAGCTCGTTAATTTGGTCCTACAGAACTAGACGTGTAAATAAATAAATAAATTAATAACAGTAGCTACAAGACAACGAACGTGAATTTGGAAATTCAGTATGCTTACATTGCAAGAGAGAAATTGTAATTCAGTGTAAGGAAACGAATAACTTGCTGTACGTGACTTAACCGATGCCTCTGTGTCAACTCGAATGATCATGCCGTGTACGTCGCTTATAAGTAACGACCTTGCGACTTTCGTAACACCGGTTTCCGCCCGATTGCTGAAATTAAGCAACTTTGGGTTCAAGAAGCAATTGGATTGGTGACCGTCCGAGGAAGGACACGCAAGTCGCCGAAGCTGCATCAGATTGAAATATTTGGACCAGGCCGTGATGCCTGACGTCATTATTATTACACCTGGCTTACAAGTCCACGTGGCATTAAGGCACGTGCACGTATCAGAGCAACGTTACGTAAATTATCGCTCAAGCAACACCCGTTACAACATGAGAACTGAATAAAAATTTTGGAGTTTTACACCCTCCTCAAATTCTACATGTGGTATAGCTACAGCTGCACTGTAGCACAGTAGAAAACGAAGCTGACTTCGTACTGGAGACGAAACGTAAAGTTAGCTTGGGTAGCACTTGACGTTTCGTTTGTATCCTGAATCCACAGGAAAATGGTGCAGTAATCTGACGTATATTCCCACTTCGTGTTTTCCTCTCTGCTCCAAATCCTCCATTACGGTGGAATGCCGACAGAAAAAGTGTTTCTCTAGTAGTAGGAATTCCCTAATGGAGACCGCGTGTTGCTCCTCGTGTCACATGCTCATTTGGCACAACTGACGAATAATATGGTTTTTAGAGGGCACAGCTGCTTAAGTCAGCTGCTGGTTCAGCGCGTTTTGTACTTGATTTTTGGGAAGGAGCGCAAGCAAACGAACAGTGAATACATTAATACGGAATACATGAAGTTTATGGCAATCGCATACGACAAAGAGTCACCAGAGCGTAAAAGATGTATATCCTGTTTGTAACAGTTTCCATCGTGAAGATAATTTAAGTATGATAGACTGAGAATGGAAGGAGAGAGGATGGAGGAATGCTGTTTAGTGGCCTGTTGACGGAAGAGATCATTAGGGTGAAATAACAACCGAATTCGTCAATGAGTGCGAGATAACATAAGTAAGCACTGTTACAAATCCACAACACAGTTTGTAAATAGCGTATCAAACCACCAAGTTTTTCAAAACAAAAACTAACGAAAATTGACTCGCGCCCCGAAGTTTGCTTTAAACATGAAACTAACAAGGACAGCTTATTTAGCAGCCACGTACTAATCAAGTGCAGCTCAGAACACAACAATTGTAGCAATGGTTAGCGTCAAATGAGGCATACGCCAGCACTTTTTTACCTGGTAAATAGTCCTGAGGTTATATTCTAGGCAAATAAATCGATACAGCGGTTTCCTTAACATCCCTTTGTTGCAAATGACAGTCTGTGTTAATACAGTCTTCTCACACCCACAAGGCATACATAATGTAACAAAATGTAATGGTAAACAGACATTTGAAACCTAAACGATAGAAGAAACCCCGATGTCACATTTCCACGTTCCTAACACACATAAAATTTTGTGGGTATTCGGGTCACTTCAAAAGTTCTGCACACTGTAAGCCAGAATTGAAGAAAATAATTTGTTTTTTGAAATACCTTTACAGGCCTTCAATACAATCTCCATTCTTGCTTATGACAGATTCCGAACGTTTTGGCAACTTCTGTATTCCGGATAGGGCAACCGCATTGTTGAGCTGTTTGATTACGCGGGTCCCCTCACTGAAAGCTTCAGCACTTGTGTCAAAATGTGTTGCATCGAGTTGTTCTTTCAATCTGAAAACAAATCAAAGTCTCGTGTGCTCATATCAGGACTGTATGGTGGATGAAGGAGGATTTCTCATCTATATTTGTAGAGCGTTTCTCTGACTGCCAGGGCAATATGCGGTCTTGCATTGTCGTGCAAAATGAGGATCCCAGCTGCAAGCGTGTCAGGCCTTCTTTCACAAATTTTCGGCGCAAAACATTTTACAGAAACAGCTTGTAGTACGTGCCTGTCACAGACGTCTCCTGTGGCACTCATTTTGTAGCTATGACTCCATTCATGTCATACGCAAAGATCATCATCAGTTTCACCTTTGATTGTTACCGGCCGAATTTTTTCGGTTGTGTAGAGTAGGAACTTTGCCATTGTGAGGACTGAGATTTCAGTTATGGCTCAGAATTTCGTATACAGTTTTCATCAAGTGCAACAGCCCTTTTCAGAAAAAAGTTCTCCTTCTGTTCGATAACGTCGAAGCAATTGTTCTGCGATTCCTTAGCGATCTTCTTTCTGCTCATCACTCAGATCTTGCGGGACCCATCTGGTAGTAAATTTTCTGGTATTCATTTTTTTCATTTACGATTCTTTAAACTGAAGTGACAGACATTCTGGTTTCATAAGCAACTTCCTCATATGCCTTTGGTCGACCCTCTATCAAAATGGCATTAACAACAATATGAGAGCTGTGGTCTGCTCAAGTTGAATGCCTCCCACTTCTTCGGCTGTCCCCAGTGCTTAGCCGACCTACATGGAAACGAGCCGACTACCGTGATACTGGGCTACGGTCCACTACATTATTCCACACACCTCTCTCAGAGCGTTGTAAATTTCCGTTTTAGTTCTTTCCTCGTAGAATTCGGTTTTGATCTAGGAACGAAGGTCGCTACGCGTAACCCGACCTGACTCGGTTTCAGATACCATTTTCAAACTGAATTATTCACGACACAGACACGCGAGCTATCAAACAGGTATACGACCGTCACGCCCAGTGTCTCGCTCACGACCGACATGAATTTCAACTTGATCACGCCACCGTAACGCTCGCGCATGCGCAGCGTTCAGGAAGGACTTTTGAAATGCCCCTCCTATATCTTTAGTAAGCAAGAAAAGGAAAACCGACTGAAGATGCTAAAATTGTGCTCTTGTAAGAAGGTGAACCCTTTTAATTCATTATTACCCATCTTTATTTTACTATAAATTAATGAAATTGTGGTATCGAACTCTTGTATGTTACATTATCACTAGCCTCTCCAGTGGCGACAATGAAGCGTGTCCATTTTTAAGTACAAAACTCTTCAGTCTTCTTGTTCTCTTCTTTTCCGGCTGCAGTCCATGAAGGCTCCGGGCGTTGTATCTCGACTTCGCCACCTTGCTTTCATTCTGCGCTCCTAATCTTCTTAGATCCGTCTCTACGTCATCTGTCCATCGCAGTCTTGGTCTTGCGGCGGCGCGGTTCTTTCCGTCCCTTTTACGACGAACCTGCACCTACCTGTGAACATTGTCTCAGCAGATCATTAGTAGGAAAGCCGCGTGAAACCTACTGTACTTCGACGTGAACCAGGCTGCAATTTAAGTCACTAATCTACGTTTTGGGAGAAAGTTTTCACACAAATGAAAGGTTGGAAATTTTGTCCTCAGTCCTGAAACTTAGGTGAACAAGTATCACTGCCAAGCCCGTGCTAGTCTTAACACAGTCACTCATAATCCCTTTCATTCACGTTAGCAAGTTTATTGTGTTGCATTTCCCGAAAACGTAATAGCTACAAAAATACTGATTGTTTTTGATTGATAATGCTCGCCAAATATTAAGTCTGTCGGTAACAAATGCAGTCGCAGATTTTAGCCACCGACCTGCTCATTCGCCACGCGGAATATGTCTTTTCTCGCCACAAAATTCACTTAAAAATTCCGAAATTTCTACACCCATCGGAATTATTATGCCGTCACTTTACAACACTTTTGATGTATGAAACACTGCTAGATCCGGCAACTTCTCAATTCCATCTGAACTACTACTACACACGTCCGAACTGTTTCATGGCTAGACTCCGACTCCTCTCTAGAATACTCTGTCTTCTCTACCAGCAGAGCAATACGCGCGAAGAATATTGCTTTACCATTGGTCAGTTTACTCAACAGCCAATAGCAAAACAACATTCTCCCGCGTCACTACGCGCGTTTCATCAATAACCAATCGCAAAATGGTAAACCTAACGAAATGGCTCTGAGCACTATGCGACTTAACTTCTGAGGTCATCAGTCGCCTAGAACTTAGAACTAGTTAAGCCTAACTAACCTAAAGACATCACACACATCCATGCCCGAGGCAGGATTCGAACCTGCGACCGTAGCGGTCGCTCGGTTCCAGACTGTAGCGCCTAGAACCGCACGAACACTCCGGCCGGCGTAAACCTAACGACTGCACTTTTTACCGACGTAATTATCTAATACGCTGAAGTTTTGTTTATGTATAAAGTTATTTACTTTTGTTATTTATACCTGAATTAACTTTCCCTTTACCATAAACTTATTTTACAAATCTATTCTACAAAACATCCCCTTTGTCCATATCCATACTTCTTCGAAATGTTCCCCCACTAAATCCTACTACATAACTCGTTAAACAATTATGTTCATATTAACCTTAAACCACATTCACGCATTATTCATATTGCTAAAACACATTTATAACATTTTACATACAGAAAAAGACATAACAACACTTTATGAAAATACTAGAACAGTTTATGAAAAACATTCCATTACTTTGGTGCACTCTAGAGGACACAATCGAAACTAAAATCACAGTCCCCCTATCCAATATTGTCCTCTATAGGCTGACACATAAACTACGTGCGCGTCCAGTCTCGCGTCACCATCTGTCACTATACAGCTCTGAGACACATCTCCCACTTAACCGCCTCCAAGGCAGGATCGGTATACGGCGCTACGCCTCAGTTTCCCCATTGATCAACTGCCCTCTGACTTTGCAGATAGCATCTACTTTGGTACTCGCTGTTTTTCCATTACCTGCACTTCTCCCACACACTGTTATCTTCGTGCCTTTACATCAACAGTGGCTGGTTGATTCGTATAGAGTTCAGCATTGATCCTAATTCTCTAAGCACTTTACGTCCCCGCGTATCCAAAGCATTTCTTGCTTGTTGTGTTACTGTCCATGTTTTGCACCCACGCATAACAACAGGTTTTATAATCGTTTCGTAAACTGTCAGCCTCAACTGCTCTGAGATGTTGGAGGATCGCCGCAAGTAAAGGAAGCCCCTATTACCTGTAGCTGTTTTTGTCTCTATATCTCGTGGCACCATATTGTCTTTCATAAGCATTCCTCCCATTGCTGAAACACTAATTTACTTTGTCAAACCCTTCACATTGTTTTGTCGCTGGTGTTGATTATAAGTTTCGTTTATTTCTTTATTATGGCCTAGTCATTGCAGTCGCATCGCGTGCCAAAACTACACACAATGAAGCGCCAAAGAAACTGGTCTAGGCATGCGAATTCAAATACAAAGATATGTAAAAAAAATTGGAAATTTGTGGTAAGTTCCTACTGCTAAGTTCATCGTTCCCTAGGATTACACTCTACTTAATCTAACTTCAAGTAATTTAGGCTAAGGAAACACACACACACACCGATGCCCGAAGGAGGATTCGAACCTCCGACAGGGGTACAAAGATATGTAAACAGGCAGAATACGGCGCTGCGGTCGGCAACGCCTACGTAAGACAAGTGTCTGGCGCAGTTGTTTGATCGGTTACTGCAGCTACAATGACAGTATATCAAGATTTAAGTGAGTTTGAACATGGTGTTACAGTCGGGGCATGAGCGATGGGACACAGCATCTCCGAAATAACGTTGAAGTGGTTATTTTCCCGTACGGTCCATTTCACCAGTGTATCGTGAACATCAGGAACCCGGTAAAAAATGAAATCTCCGACATTGCCGCGACCGGAAAAAGATCCTGCAAGAACGTAACCAACGGCGACTGATAGATGTGCAACCGTTCCGCAAATTGCTGCAGATTTCAGTGCTGGGCCACCAACCATTGTTAGCGTGCGAATCATTCAACGAATCATCATCGATATGGGCTCTCTGAGCTGAAGACCCACTCGTGTACCCTTGACGACTGCACGACACAAATCTTTACATCTTGCATTGGACTGTTGATGACTGGAAACATGTTGCCTAGTCGGACGAGTCTGGTTTCAAATTGTATCGAGCGAATGGACGTGTACGGGTATAGAACCTATCTCATGAATCCATGGTCCCTGCATGCCTACAAGGGACAGGATGTCCTTGTTTATGTTGTTGAAATGTCGGAAATTTATTCGAATGCTTGTTATTAGCTTTTATTTTGCAAGTGGTGTCGCTTAAACATATTGTCACGAGTAATAATAGCTTTGGTTGTATTCCGAAGTCCCGCCATGTCTTGAATAGACTGATCCTGTTGACACTAAAATAAGTTGCCTTGGAGTCGACTTACAGTTGATGTATCGTCATACTGAACTCGTAACACCTTCCACCATTGGTCGAAGGGCGAACGTGTGATGTGTTAGTTTTGTTTTCTTCCTGAATCCACACTGGCATTGCCCAATTGTGGCTTCTGCATACGCACGTAATTTATTGCAGAGTATAGTAGACTTATGTTGTAGGCTGCATTCACCAGTGCTATTCCTCTATGTTATTGCATATTTTTCTGTCGTCCTTCTTATGTCTTTCTGTAGTAATGGATGTTTTTCACTTCGTTGGCATTTTATCAGTTCTCCGTATTTTCGAAACAGACCATGAACATTTCACATGGTATTTTATATTCCTCCACAGTTCCTCATCTCCTTAAAAGCTACACGCTGTCATCTTATCTTTAGCTTTTGTTCATGGTACACATGTGTACAGTAACACTGACGTTGAAACTGGTATGAGGAGAAGACACCAGAATAATAAGCTGTTTCCCATGGATTTATTATTATGTACGGCCAGTTTCGTGTCTCGATAGTCGTTTTTATTTTGTTAAGAGAATACGTTAATGGTTTATGCTGACGCTGGTAATATTGAGAAATATATGTAGCACAGTGTGAATTAAATTGACAAAAATTCAGTTTGCCTTAAGAGACATAGGAAAAATACACAAAATCGTAGTGTGGACCGATGCTGATTTCAGACTACCCCTTGGAACACAGCAGCACCTTGATCGGTGTTTAAGGAAGTAAGATATTAGATAGTGTAAGATTGTACTGCTTCTATGTTGCAAGAATTTTAAAATGAAATGGCGGTGTTAACTAATTAAAAAAAGTCTTAGACGCGACAAGTAGCATTTATTACCTTTCGAGGCCCTCGGGAGGTATAAGTAGGAGGAAGCAATATATTCGATACCTCATCCAGAAACGCACCCTCTCGAAACCTGGACAGCAAGCTACACCGCGATGCAGAGCGCCTCTCTTGCAGAGTCTGCCCCCTTGAGTTTGCTAATCATCTCCGTAACGCTATCACGCTTACCAAATAACCCTGTGACGAAACGCGCCGCTCTTATTTCGATCTTCTCTATCTCCTCTGTCAACCCGACCTGGTACGGATCTCACACTGATGAGCAATATTCAAGTATAGGTCGAACGAGTGTTTTGTAAGCCACCTCCTTTGTTGATGGACTACATTTTCTAAGGACTCTCCCAATGAATCTCAACCTGGCACCCACCTTAGCAACAATTAATTTTATATGATCATTCCACTTCAAATCGTTCCGTACGCATACTACCAGATATTTTACAGAAGTAACTGCTATCAGTGTTTGTTCCGCTATCATATAATCATACAATAAAGGATCCTTCTTTCTGAGTATTTGCAATGCATTACATTTGTCTATGTTAAGGGTCAGTTGCCACTCCCTGCACCAAGTACCTGTCCGCTGCAGATCTTCCTGCATTTCGCTGCAATTTTCTAATGCTGCAACTTCTCTGTATACTACAGCATCATCCGCGAAAAGCCGCATGGAACTTCCGATACTATCTACTAGGTCATTTGTATATATTGTGAAAAGCAATGGTCCCATAACACTCCCCTGTGGCACGCCAGAGATTACTTTAACGTCTGTAGAGGTCTCTCCATTGAGAACAACATGCTGTGTTCTGTTTGCTAAAAACTCTTCATCCAGCCACACAGCTGGTCTGATATTCCGTAGGCTCTTACTTTGTTTATCAGGCGACAGTGCGGAACTGTTTCGAATGCCTTCCGGAAGTCAAGGAAAATAGTATCTACCTAGGAGCCTGTATCTAATATTTTCTGGGTTTGATGAACAAATAAAGCGAGTTGGGTCTCACACGATCGCTTTTTCCGGAATCCATGTTGATTCCTACAGAGTAGGTTCTGGGTTTCCAGAAATGACATGATACGGGTGCAAAAACCATGTTCTAAAATTGTACAACAGATCGATGTCAGAGATATAGGCCTATAGTTTTGCGCATCTGCTCGACGACCCATCTTGAAAACTAAACTGGAACTACCTGTGCTCTTTTCCAATCATTTGGAGCCTTCCGTTCCTCTAGAGACTTGCGGTACACAGCTGTTAGAAGGGGGGCAAGTTCTTTCGCGTACTCTGTGCAGAATCGAACTGGTATTCCGTCAGGTCCAGTGGACTTTCCTCTCTGGAGTAGTTTCAGTTGCTTTTCTATTCCTTGGACACTTATTTCGATATCAGCCGTTTTTTCGTTCGTGCGAGGATTTAGAGGAGGAAGGAACTGCAGTGCGGTCTTCCTCCGTGAAACAGCTTTGGAAAAAGGTGTTTAGTATTTCAGCTTTACGCGTGTCATCCTCCGTTTCAATGCCATTATCATCCTAGAGTGTCTGGATATGCTATTCCAATCCACTTACTGATTTAACGTAAAACCAGAACTTACTAGGATTTTCTGTCAAGTCGGTATACTGCAGCATTCAGTGGAAGTTGCCTGGCCTGCCATTATAATGTGTAACTTACTTTTTGAATTACCTTCATACTTGCTTAATAAAAACATTCGAAACGCAGTTTAATGAAATTCTACGATCAATGTACTCTTTCGTCTAAACACTGCGAAGATTTCTGCCTGAGGTGTGGTCCCATTCACTTTCTTGTTCAGTGTCGGAGTATAGTAACAAACAGGAAGAAATAAATGCCTAATGACTCAGTCAAATACTTGACGATGTGTCGCCGTCACTTATTTTCTCGTTCAGTGTCGGAGACCTCATCAAACAGAAACAGATGAATGCCTGATGACTCGGTCAGACGCTTAAACGCTGCGCCACGCTCAGGTCCAGCTCCAGGGAAGGAAGCTCTCCCCATACCAGTGCCAGCGACAGGTCCTTCAGAGCGCAGTTACTCGGCTTACGCAGCTCTTCTGGCCTACAAGACACCTGTTTAACTTCGAGGTCGCCTCGCCGGCGCTCGCTGGTGTTGACGCTCTTCGCTGCGACGCGCGAGGTCTTCAAACCAGCGGGTAACGGTAGGCGAGAACGAGACTAAACACATACGAATCCGTGCTTCGAAACACGCTCTAACGGCAAATCAGAGCGTACACCACGATTGTCTTATCATGCTGACAATGTTGACGTCGAAATGAAACAGTGGTAGCTCCAATAATAGTAAACACTACTCTATACTCTACATAGATTGTAACAGAGGCCATCTGGATGTCACAAAATTGTGTCGAATTTTCGTATTTCAAGTGCAGCCTTTATGCAAATTATGCAATAAACTGCAGAGGAACGTCCACGTTGCAATATTAATTTTCTTTGCCACATGGTGACTAGTTTGGAGCCTAAGCTCATTATCAGATCATCCAAAAAACAAAAAAACAAATAGTAAGTACTCTGTACGCTACAAAAACAGTACCACAGTTCAAAGATAATTGATGACAATTGGTACATACCACTAAGCTACGCAACGATGTCAATTACGAAAGCCACATGCCTATACATATGAGACAAACACATCTTGTAAATTAGCGCACGCCTGAGCTTCATTAACACAACTGAGACATCGCAGTGTGGAAGGTATTAGGAAGACTAGGATACGGGCAGCTCATCGGAACTGCCCCGTCTAGCAGCAACTTCATTTCACATATTTTCTATTTTTCTCTCTTTTTTCAGTTTCTTATAAAGTGACTAGCCGCACGTGCGGTAACAAGCATTACAAAATACATATTTGAAGTACAACGAAAAGCTTTGTAAAAAGACATTTAAGTTACAATACATAACTCAAACAAAAAGGTGCCTCTACGTCATCACGCCAAGGATGTACAATACATAACATAAACAAAAAGGTGCCTCTGCGTCATCACGCCAGCGGCATCCTCGGCATGCTGATGAAACAAATTTTGAGCTCCTTAACGACACTAGTAATATGACAGCAACTTTTCAAAACACCAACAAATAGATCCATAGACAAATGTCTTTTACAGACAACTTAGTACGACATGCCAAGATGAGAATCTTCAACAGAAGTGAAACCACACATTTAGTTAGAAAACAATTACATAAAGTCAGACATAAAACAATGGTAAAACACCATCATCAAGTAGGCACCATCACATACAGTCGGAAATAAAAGACAATTAAGTACCAAATGACAGCATACGAAAGTTCAACGTGAATCAAATCTCACAGTCAGGTGAAAAACAATTACATGAAAATCAGACTACATAGCGCTAAAATGCCACACATTACATAGAATCGGGCATAAAGGTAACCAGTAAATATTACGGTTACATCTGCCTTCGAACTCACGGTAACAAAGCCCTATACTCACAACAAAGACACGGTATAAATTATCGTACGTAAACACACAGTTGTTTCTTTCTTTCCCATTATGGAACGCCATTCTTTTACATCTCGAAGTATGAGTACAGAGCAGAAATTAGTAATAAAACATTAAGATATTAATGCAACAGCATATTTCTGACAGAATTTTAAAATAGTGCTTCACCCTTTAAAAACAGCTTCATGAGTTTGTCATTTTTCATTTAAGTTTTACTTTGTCTGACCCCGCCGGGAATCGAACCCGGGAACCCGGGCGTGGGAAGCGAGAACGCTACCGCACGGCCACGAGCTGCGGACACTACCAAGGGTTTCTCCTCGGAGGGAGGACTGCCATGGGCTGCATTCAGCCTCGTGATGTCAACTGAGGAGCTGCATGAGAGAGGAGTAATAACTGGCGTTCCCAAAGGAAGTCTTGTCGGTCCTCTGCTGTTCCTGATCTACGTAAACGACGTAGGGGACAATCTGAGCAGTCCTCTTAGATTGTCTGCAGGCAGATGATGCTGTCATTTACTGTCTTTTAAGTTATCAAATGGCAAAAAAGGGATTGCTAAATGATTTAGAGAAGATATCTGAATGGTGAGAAAAGTGTCAATTGACTCTAAATAATGAAAACACTAACAGCAGTGTTGCGTTTGTTTCCATTCGTAATGTGTAAACTATTCTACCCAGAACCGAAGGAACAGTCAATCAGTGCGCTAAATTTCGGTTACTCGCTAAATCACACACATGTAAAGACTGTAAACTCATATCTTCTGGTAAACCTTCCGGGATGTAAGGTCGTGGTCCATGAAACTCTTCAGCTCCTCACGTTTCGTCCAGAGCTGCTCTGGACATCTTCAGAGGGGTGTTTCTCCTCCGGTGAGTCTTGCCGACTTATATATCGTAGACAGTCGCTCTCAGATGTCCGACCCGTCAGTCGGCAAGACTCACCGGAGGAGAAACACCCCTCTGAAAATATCCAGCGCAGCTCTGGACGAAACGTTAGGAGCTGAAGAGTTTCATGGACCACGACCTTACATCCCGGAAGGTTTAGCAGAAATACGTCATCCGGTCGTGAAAGCCTTCATACTGTAAACTCAGCTAAATACTTAGGGATTACAATCACGAATAACTTAAACCGGAACGATAACATAAATAATGCTGCGGGCGAAGCAGGCCAAAGACTGCTATTAATTAGCAGAACACTGATAAAATAAACAGGTCTGCTAAATAGGCTACTTACACTACACTTGGCCGCCCTCTTCTGGAGTATTGCTGTGCGGTGTGGGATTCGCGTCAGGTACGATTGACTGAGTACATCTAAAAAGTTCAAAGAACGGCAACTTGTTTCGTATTATCCCAGAAAGGGGAGGGAGTACCACAGATATGATACACGAAATGGCGTGGCAGTTATTAAAGCAAAGGAAATGTTTGCTAGGGCAGGGCCTCCTCATGAAACTTCAATCTCAAATATTCTCCTCAGAGTGTGAAAATATTTTATTGACGCCCATCTACATAGGGAGAAATGATCATCATAATAAAATAAGAGAAGTCAGAATTTGCACGGAAAGATTATGTGATCCCTTTTTCCGCACGCTGTTCGAAAGTGGAACAGTAGAAAAGTAGCTTGAAGGTGACTCGAAGAGCCCTCTGCCAGTCACTTAATTGTGAATAGCGGTTTAATCACGTAGATGTAGATGTAGATGCAGGTGTAGAAGTAGCGTCTCGACAGTCACTTAATTGTGAATTGCGGATTAATCACGTAGATGTAGATGCAGGTGTAGAAGTAGCGTCTCGACTGCCTGGGAAGTCTGCAAAACGGCCAGGAGAGCGGTATGCTGGCCACTTTCACTGCTACATCCGCATGACGCCGCGAGGCACAGGGTGACACGGCGGCCGGTCGACATGCCTTGGCCATTCAAGGCCTGAACTAGGAGCTCGCTGTATTTACTCCGTAATATTCGCATGTTACTTCGCATATGTATTCGGTAAAGTTGAGTGCAGAATGTTTCACGGTCAAATCTTATACTTGTTATGGAACTTATAAACTTTTTACACACTTTCCGGTGTGGATCCATCTACATCTACATCTATGTGCTCATTCTGCTATTCACAATAAAGTGCCTGGCAGAGGGTTGAATGAACCACCTTCAAGCTGTCTCTCTACCGTTCCACTATCAAATGGCGAGTAGTAAAAACGACCACTTACATTTTTCTGTGCGAGCCCTGATTTCTCTTATTTTATCGTCGTGACCAATTCTCCCTACTTAGGTGGGTGCCAACAGAATGTTTTCGCAATCGGAGGAAAAAATTGGTTCAAAATGGTTCAAATGGCTCTGAGCACTTTGGGACTTAACATCTATGGTCATCAAGTCCCCTAGAACTTAGAACTACTTAAACCTAACTAACCTAAGGACAGCACACAACACCCAGTCATTACGAGGCAGTGAAAATCCCTGACCCCGCCGGGAATCGAACCCGGGAACCCGGGCGTGGGAAGCGAGAACGCTACCGCACGACCACGAGATGCGGATAAAAAATTGGTGATCGAAATTTCATGAGAAGATCCCATCGCAACGAAAAACGCTTTTGTTTTAATGACTGCCACTCCAATTCACGTATTATGTCTGTGGCACTATCTCCCCTATTTCGCGAAAATACAAAACGAGCTGCCCTTCTTTGTACTTTTTCAATGTCATCCGTCAGTCCCACCTGACGCTTAACCCACACCGCGCAGCAATACTCCAGAATAGGGCCGACAACGGTGGTGTAAACGGTCTCCTTAGTAGACCTGTTGCACCATTCTAAGTGTTCTGCCAATGAATCGCAGTCTTTCGTTGGCTATACCCACAACATTATCTACGTGATCGTTCTAATTTACGGCATTTGTAATTGTAATCCCTAAGTATTTGCTTGAATTTACAGCTTTCAGATTTGTGTGACTTATCGCGTAATCGAAATTTAGCGAATTTCTTTTAGTACTCATGTGAATAACTTCACACTTTACTTTATTCAGGATCAGTTGCCACTTTTCGCACGATACAAATATCTTACGTAAATCATTCTGCAATGCGTTTCGGTTATCTGATGACTTTACAAGACCGTAAATGACAGCATAATCTGCAAACAATCTAAGACGGCTACTCAGATTGTCTCCTATGTCGTTAATATACATCAGGAACGATAGAGGACCTATAACACTTCCTAGAGGAACGCTGGATATTATTTCTGTTTTACTCGATGACTTTCCGTCTATTACTAAGAACTGTGAGCTTTCTGACAGGAAATCACAAATCCAGTCGCACAACTGAGGCGATATTCCATAGGCATGCAGTTTGGTTAGAAGACACTTATGAGTAACGGTGTAGAAAGCCTTCTGGAAATCTAAAAATATTGAATCAATTTGACATCCCCTGTCGATAGCACTCATTACTTCATGAGTATAAAGAGCTAGCTGTGTTTCGTAAGAACGATATTTTCTGAATCCGTGATGACTACGTGTCAATAAATCGTATTCTTCGAGGTACTTCATAATGTTCGAATACAGTATATGTTCCAAAACCCTACTGCAAATCGACGTTAGCGATATGGGCCTGTAATTCAGCGGATTACGCCTCTTTTAGGGTATTGGTGTGACTTGAGTAATTTTGCAGTCTTTAGGTATGGATCTTTCTGTGAGCGAGCGGTTGTATATAATTGCTAAATATGGAGCTATCTTATCAGCATACGCTGAGAGGAACCTCACTGGTATACAGTCTGGATCGGAAGCCTTGCTGGATATCTATTTCTATGTTTCTCATCTTGGCAGTTGTTCTTGATTGGAATTCAGGAATATTTACTTCGTCTTCTTTGGTGAAGGAGTTTCGGAAAATCGTGTTTAAAAACTCTTCTTTGGTGGCACTGTCTTCAGTGACTTCACCGTTGTTATCGCGCAGTGAAGGAATTGATTGCGTCTTGCCACTGGGGTGCTTTATGTATGACCAGAACCACTTCGAGTTTTCATCCAGATTTCGAGACAGAGTCTCGTTGTGGAAATTTTTGAAAGCATCTCGCGTTGAAGTACGCACTATATTTCGATCTTCTGCAAAACATTGCCAGTCTTGGGGATTTTCGTTCTTTTAAATTCGACATACTTTTTTCGCTCCTCAGTTACGAAAGAATTTTCCGGTTATGTTTGTTCATACTAATGCCCGTTACTGACTTTCGATACTTGATACTCCTATTCCCTTTGGCGTCTCGCTCTTCTGTGTAAGGTAAGGTAGTCTCTCTGTCTGAAGGCGGTAGTTTAATATTTTTGAAATATGCTTTTTTGAGCGACCGTCTTCAGTACATAATTTAATGGTTGGTTCAAATGGCTCTGAGCACTATGGGACTTAACATCTGTGGTCATCAGTCCCCTAGAACTTAGAACTACTTAAACCTAACTAACCTAAGGACACCACACACATCCATGCCCGAGGCAGGATTCGAACCTGCGACCGTAGCGATAATTTAATGTTTCATTGTATTTAATGTTAGCTTTCCTCTTAATCGACACAAATTTTACCCTGTTCCTGAGATTTTAATTTTGCATGATCGCTTTCGTAATATCTGCTTCCGGAGTATATTTGTACAATAGATGCTTACAACTATCCGCTCGTCTATAGATCCATACCTAAAGACGGAAGTTGCCCAAGTCACACCAATACCCAAGAAAGGAAATAGGCGTAACCTGCTGAATTACAGAGCCATATCGCTAAAGTCGATTTACAGTAGGATTTTTGAACGCATACTGTGCTCGAACATTATGAATTGCCTCGTGGAAAACTATTTATTGACATACATGGATTCAGAAAATATCGTTTTTGTGAAACACAACTAGCTCTCTATCCTCAGGCAGTAAAGAGTGTTGTCGAAAGAGGAAGTCACATTGATTCCATATTTTTAGGCTTCCAGAAGGCTTACCGTTCCTCACAAACGCCTTCTAATCAAATTGCTTGCCTATGGAGTATCGCTTCAGTTGTGAGACTGGATTCGTGATTTCCTGTCAGAAAGTTCACAGCTCGTAGTAAGTGACAGAATGTCATAGAGTAAAACAGAAGTATTATCTGGTGTTTCACGAGGAAGTGTTATAGGTCCTCTGCTGTTCTTGATCTACATACACGTTTTAGGAGATAATCTTAGCAGCCCACTTGGGTTGTTTGCAGTTAATGCTGTCATTTACTTAAATTGAAGCGATTACATAGATAATGTCGGGAGAGCAAACCAAAGACTGCGATTTATTGGCAGAACACTTGGCAAACGCAACACGTCTATGAAAGATTGCTTGCACTACGATTGTCCACCCTCGTCTGGAGTATCATTGTGCAATGTGGGATTCTCATCAGTTAGGATTGACGGAAGACACCTGAATAGTCCAAACAAAGGCAACAAACTTCGTATTATCGCGAAATTGGAGTTTCGCCGATATGATACTCGAATTGGGGTGACAATCATTAAAACAAAGGGGTTTTCGTTAGTGTAGGAACTTTTCATGAAATTTCGATCACAACTTTCTCCTCAGAGTGTGAAAATATTTTGTTAGCGCCCACCTACATAGCGAGAAATGGTCGTCGTAATAAAATAACAGATGTCAGAGCGCGCAATGAAAGATTTAAGAGTTCATTTTTCCTGCGCGCTGTTCGAGAGTGGAACGGTACAGAAATGACTTAAAGGTGGTTGGATGAACTCCCTGCCAGCATTCAGTTGTGAGTTACAGAATAGTCATGTCGATGTAGATTAGACTTACTGAGAAGGTCTGCATATCTTGTAGTCAATGTCCGCAAATCCATTACGATCGGAGTAATTTTTGCTTATCATTCCGCGTACTGTTGAAACGTCCCCTTGTTGTTGTTGTTGTTGTTGTGGTCTTCAGTCCTGAGACTGGTTTGATGCAGCTCTCCATGCTACTCTATCCTGTGCAAGCTTCTTCATCTCCCAGTATCTAGTGCAACCTACATCCTTCTGAATCTGCTTAGTGTATTCATCTCTTGGTCTCCCTCTACTTTTACCCTCCACAATGCCTCAAAACATGTCCTACCAACCGATCCCTTCAAAAACGTCCCCTTATGAACATTTATACAAGACTGTGCTTAAACTGACACACAATATTTTTTAGCGCAACGCAATCTGACTTTCAGAAATCCCTACAAAGGAATGGCCCTGACTAACATTAACCTGCACCTTTCACAAATCGCTTACCTCACAAAAATCTTGGTTACTCGAACTACTGCAATACAGCGAGCGCCACTACTGCCAGCTAAATAAAAGATTCAAACTACGGACGGCACTAACTACTGATAGGCATAGTTAGCAATTGAAAGATTTTAATAGAGAACAAACAATGTATTTACCTTAATAATCTTAATATATATGCCATCCAGTCTTACAAATTTCAAGTCTCCGCCATTTCTCTCCCCACATCCACCACCACTGCTGGCGGCTCACCTCCAACTGCGCAACGCTACGCGCTGTTCACATCCAGCTGCCGCTGCCCAACACTACAATGGCAGACAACAATGCAAACTAGCTACAGACTGCACACAGCACAGCCAGTGATTTTCATACCGAGCGCTACGTAACGTTGCCGATAAGAAAACATAAACAGCCTACTTACACTGTAAAGCTGCTACGACAGATGCGCTTTTACAGGAAAACTAGAAGACTCACTATGAAGCGAAATCAGTTCTCCGTAATCATAGCTTTTAAACAGGAACGGGCATCGCGCTCTGCCTGTGCTTTTGTAACAGTCCTCTAGATCTCTAAATACTCTAGAAGTCAACAGGAATGCAGATTCCCGTTAATTCCTGTGTTTCGTTGAATACTTTTGCTGGAGAGTAGAAAACGTCGGCCGCTACAGTGCTTTCGTTAAACTGGTAATCGTAATTAGGATACTTTCGCATTCGCCGGAGAAAAGGTGCGACCAGTTCAATGCCGATGAACGTGGAGCTGTCACCAGGAGGCTGGTCGGCACTACCAGACCTCTGTAATTGCAACCTCTGTGCGTGACGCAGCGAGCACCGTTACACGCGTCTTGCATGGTCGTTGGCTACGGGGCGATTATAGTTAAAGTGCAACTACTTAGAGAGGTCCTGTGTGAGCTGTAACTAATGTATGGCAGCGAAACATGGTAGATATTCTAATGCGTTAATGCGAAATCGATTTACACAGGAAAAAAGTAAGTTCCTGTTTCGGCTGCCTGGTGCAAGTGTGGCACTGTGAGAGCACGAACGACATATAGAAGTGTTTCTAGAGTAATGGATTAGGAACGGGACGTCGGCAGAGAAGGTCTAATAAGTGAGAAGAGCATAATATTGATTTTACTACACACATCACATCGGTTTCCAGAATTCCTGAAGATAGACGTTGACTGTGGATATTGTATGATAGGCGCAGTCCCTTTGACTATTCAGAGATTTCACTAAAGCCGCCCACAAATGTAAACAACCGTGCATCAGCAGCCACTTAGACGGAGCGGGGCAGACAGCCGATCAGTTCTAGTCGTTCCACCAGGAAGGAGGTACACGACTCGTGTTGTGTGTTGTTCAACCATATCTAGACGGTCAATACCGCGGTTCGATCGCGTCCGCATTGTTACTTTCCGCCAGGAAGGGCTCTCAAAAAGGGAAGTGCCAAGGCGTCTCTGAGTGAACCAAAGCGATGTTGTTCGGACACGGAGGGGACATAGAGACGGGAACTGTCGACGACATGCCTCGCTCACGCCGCCCAAGGGCTATTACTGCAGTGGATGACCGCTACCTACGGATTGTGGCTCGGAGGAACCCTGACAGCAACGCCACCATGTTGAATAATGCTATTCGTGCAGCAACAGGTCCTCGTGTTAAGACTCAAACTGTGCGAAATAGGCTGCATTTGCGCAATTTCACTCCCGACGTCCATCGCGAGGTTCATCTTTGCAACCACGACACCATGCAGCGCGGTACAGATGGACCCAACAACGTGCCCAATGGACCGCTCAGGATTAGCATCACGTTCTCTTCACCGATGAGTGTCGCATATGCCTTCAACCGGACAATCGTGGGAGATGTGTTTGGAGGCAACCCGGTCAGGCTGAACGCCTTAGACACACTGTCCAGCGAGTGCAGCGAGGTGGAGTTCCCCTGATGTTTTGAGGTGGCATTATGTGTGGCCGACGTACGCCACTGGTGGTCATGGAAGGCGCAGTAACGACTGTACGACACGTCAATGCCATCCTCCGACCGATAGTGCAACCAGATCGGCAGCTTATTGGCATGGCATTCGTCTTTGTGGACGTTAATTCACGCCCCCATCGTGCACATCTTGTGAATGACATCCTTCAGGAAAATGATACCGCTCGGCTAGAGTGGCCAGCATATTCCCCAGACATGAACTCTATTGAACAAGCCTGGAATAGATTGAAAAGGGCTGTTTATGAACGACGTGACCCAGCAAACTCTCTGAGGGATCTACGCCGAATCGCCGTTGAAGAGTGGGACAATCTGGACCAACAGTGTCTTGATGAACTTGAGGATAGTATGCCACGACGAATACAGGCATGCATCAGCGCAAGAGGACGTGCCGCTGGGTATTAGAGGTACCGGTGTGTAAAGCGATCTGGACCATCACCTCTGAAGGTCTCACTGTATGATGGTACAACACGCAATGTGCGGTTCCCATGAGCAATAAAAAGGGCGGAAATGATGTTTATGTTGGTCTCTATTCCAATTTTCTGTACAGGTTCCGAAATTCTCGGAACCGAGGTGATACAAAAGTTTTTTGATGTGTGTATTAACCGGCGTCTACAGAATTTGTTCAGGATGAGCAGCGAAGACGTGACGAGCTGCTGCATCCGTAAAACGACGTGATCAACAGTTGCTGCCAGAAATTCTGAGGGAATGTCAGTGACGTGTACCTGTAGATTTGCCTTCAGATCACTTGGAGTCCAAACGTGAGAATGATAAACGTGATCTTTTACACATTCTCAAACTAAATATTATATGAATTCGGATAAGGCGATTTTGCACGTCATGCATCTGGAGAACTTCTGGAGATAACACTTTCGCCGAAGGTTGCATTAAGCCGGCCGATGTGGCCGAGCAGTTCTAGGCACTTCAGTCTGGAACCGCGTGATTGCTCCGGTCGCAGGTTCGAATCTTGCCTCGGGCATGGATGTATGTGATGTCCTTAGGTTAGTTAGGTTTAAGTAGTTCTAGGGGACTGATGACCTCAGATGTTAAGTCCCATAGCGCTCAGAGCCATTTGAACCATATTTTGAAGGTTGCATTAAATAGATCTTTCACTGGACGAGCGACGTGAGATATTGTTCCATCTTGCCTGAAAACAGTGGTTTCGACACAGTTGTCCTCTCCCAAAGTGGGAATCACGTGCTGTACAGGAGGTCTCGATAACGTGCAGACGTCACAGTATACCTGACAGGCTCTCTGGGCGTATTCTCTTCAAAGAAGAACGGACCGAGAATAAAGATGATTGTGAATCCACATCACACAGTCACGTACGCTGAATGAAAAGGCTCCTCGTGCACAACACGCAGTTTAACAGTACCACAAACTGGACAGTTCTACGTATTCACTGTGCCTTGTCGTGTAAAACGTGCCTTGTCACTACTTAGAATGATGCCCGGCCACATGTCATCTACTTCGATCCGTGCCAAAAACCGACGAGAAAATTCAGAACGTTGCTGTGTATCACGAAGTTTCAGTTTTTGCCTTTCTGGATGTTGTACAGGTACCACTGTAATAGGGACCGCAATACTTTCTGAACTCTTGACACTGCACGATCTCTAGCACTACGCGAGGCACGTGCAGCATGGTCAGTTGCATCAACAGAAACCTCGTCAGTAGCTCCCATGAGCCACACTAACTTCACACGTGTTCTCGAATTTCTTAATTATCTTCTTCAAACCATTTAATTACATCGGACCGCTCCTGAAAAGGAATAAACTAGTCTCCGTTTCTCTCGAATCAGTCTGGTGCATTGTTTCCTGCGCTATCTCGCTCGATTGTGGTATTCTAGTGAACGTCATATCTGCTTTTTATCAGGCTTGTCCAAGTTCGCGCAACTCTTTTCTGGAAGGAACGAATACATCTACAGATCTTGTGCGTGGGAACATAGATTTAATGATCAAGAGATGGAATCACTTCCGCGTAATCTTCTTCTCTCTCTGGGCCTTTGTCCCGGTGCAATGCGGGGTCGGCCTTGTTAGTATTGGTTTGGCAGTGTTGGTCGCAGAGGGTGGTCGGATGCCCTTCCTGCCGCCACCCCGAACCCCGACGGAATTAGTGTACCGCAGCTGTCTGCGTCTAGTGTAAGCCATGTAACAGTGCGAATGTTTTCATATGTCTGCGAGTCGTGTAACTGAGGCGGAACGTGGGGCCAGCCCGGTATTCACCTAGCGGGATGTGGAAAACCGCCTAAAAATCACATCCAGGCTGGCCGGCATACCGGCACTCGTCATTAATCCGCCGGGCGCATGAGCGCTTTCGGCTACCCTGGCGGGTCAATCACTACCGCGTAATCTAGCGATTGAAATGGACAGTTAGGAACAAATTTACCGAAAGAGACAACAAGAACAGTTCTCTTGATCACGTTTTGATTATTGTTAGAATGAGTAACAAAACAAAAATATGTCAGGTAGCACTTCTTGTGGCCAGCATGAGAAGAGGTCATCTTCAGAAAGGTGTCGCCAAATTTGCCGTGGTAAAGGAGCAAAACTGAAGTGAAGTTCGAGCGTTTCTTTTAACAGAATACCTAATGGATAGCAATTTTCCGTTTGTATGAACTCTACCAGCAAACTTTGAGGGATTGTTTGCTGTATGGTTTGGTATAAGCAAGTGACTCATTAGCAGGTAATCTGGTGTTAATGTGTTAGTCATAAAAGTGGCATAGCGACTGTGTCAGGTGCATTTAAAAATAAACTTCAGAGCTACTCACTGTGTCGTGACGACCGCGACGTCGTGTGTACTGCCAATATCTCAGGACTCGATGCAGCGTCGCTGGCACTTTAATGAATTCACGTTGCGCGATGTGTTTCATAGTATTTAAGGGGAACAAGTTCTCATACCTCTTAAACTATGCGCTTTAGAGCCCTTGCTTCCTACACATGTTTTTTCTTGTTTTGGTGTAAGGAACCTGTCTCTAAGGTTTGTCGGTGTTTTTTCGGGACACCCTGTACACACTGCCAGGAAAAAAATATGGAACACCCAAAAAAACAAGGTCATTTTATTAACAAGCGACTTGACAGGTATTTTATCACAATAGAAGTTTGTTGTTGTTGTGGTCTTCAGTCCTGAGACTGGTTTGATGCAGCTCTCCATGCTACTCTATCCTGTGCAAGCTTCTTCATCTCCCAGTACCTACTGCAACCTACATCCTTCAGAATCTGCTTAGTGTATTCATCTCTTGGTCTCCCCCTACGATTTTTACCCTCCACGCTGCCCTCCAATACTAAATTGGTGATCCCTTGATGCCTCAGAACATGTCCTACCAACCGATCCCTTCTTCTGGTCAAGTTGTGCCACAAACTTCTCTTCTCCCCAATCCTATTCAATACTTCCTCATTAGTTATGTGATCTACCCATCTAATCTTCAGCATTCTTCTGTAGCACCACATTTCGAAAGCTTCTATTCTCTTCTTGTCCAAACTATTTACCGTCCATGTTTCACTTCCATACATGGCTACACTCCATACAAATACTTTCAGAAATGACTTCCTGATACTTAAATCCATACTCGATGTTAACAAATTTTTCTTCTTCAGAAACGCTTTCCTTGCCATTGTCAGTCTACATTTTATATCCTCTCTACTTCGACCATCATCAGTTATTTTGCTCCCCAAATAGCAAACCTCCTTTACTACTTCAAGTGTCTCATTTCCTAATCTAATTCCCTCAGCGTCACCCGACTTAATTAGACTACATTCCATTATCCTCGTTTTGCTTTTGTTGATGTTCATCTTATATCCTCCCTTCAAGATACCATCCATTCCGTTCAACTGCTCTTCTAAGTCCTTTCCTGTCTCTGACAGAATTACAATGTCATTGGCGAACCTCAACGTTTTTATTTCTTCTCCATGGATTTTAATACCTACTCCGAATTTTTCTTTTGTTTCCTTTACTGCTTGCTCAATATACAGATTGAATAACATCGGGGAGAGGCTACAACCCTGTCTTACTCCCTTCCCCACCGCTGCTTCCCTTTCATGTCCCTCGACTCTTATAACTGCCATCTGGTTTCTGTACAAATTGTAAATAGCCTCTCGCTCCCTGTATTTTACCCCTGCCACCTTTAGAATTTGAAAGAGAGTATTCCAGTCAACATTGTCAAAAGCTTTCTCTAAGTCTACAAATGCTAGAAACGTAGGTTTGCCTTTCCTTAATCTTTCTTCTAAGATAAGTCGTAAGGTCAGTATTGCCTCACGTGTTCCAGTATTTCTACGGAATCCAAAGTGATCTTCCCCGAGGTCGGCTTCTACTAGTTTTTCCATTCGTCTGTAAAGAATTCGTGTTAGTATTTTGCAGCTGTGGCTTATTAAACTGATTGTTCGGTAATTTTCACATCTGTCAACACCTGCTTTCTTTGGGATTGGAATTATTATATTCTTCTTGAAGTCTGAGGGTATTTCACCTGTCTCATACATCTTGCTCACCAGATGGTAGAGTTTTGTCAGGACTGGCTCTCCCAAGGCCGTCAGAAGTTCCAATGGAATGTCGTCTACTCCGAGGGCCTTGTTTCGACTCAGGTCTTTCAGTGCTCTGTCAAACTCTTCACGCAGTATCATATCTCCCATTTCATCTTCATCTACATCCTCATCCATTTCCATAATAGGAGTTTATGTGAAGAAATTCAGTCCAAATGAAGCACACGTGTAACATTAAAGGGTGCCCAAAGAGTCGTATTGGTACACAGTGTACGCTCCTTTGGCGACAACACAGGTGTGTATTCTCCGCTTGCAAACGATCATAAAGGTGCCGAATGACATCCTGCAATATACTGTCCCAAGCATCTTGCACTCCTCGTTGCAGTTCGGCGATGGTCCTTGCAGGCTCTGGAGGACGAGTAAGTTCCCATTTCACCGTGTCCCATATGTGTTCAATTGGCAAGAGTTCCCGCGGTCTTGCTGGCCACGGCAGTTGCTGTAGACCGCGAAGAGCTTATTGCTTAGCAGCGACACCCTGATGTGGACGTGCATTGCCCTGTTGAAAACGCACGTTCACGGGGATAGCAAGACGTACAATGTATCGGGTACATAAACCCGAAATGTGACACCGAGTTGTAACTGATGTCTCCCCACACCGTGAGGCTTCGGGTGGGACCTGTGTGTCGTTGGTGCACTTAATTCTTAATAGGCTGCTCGCCAAGTCTACGGCGTACACCTTTACGCCCATATGTCGTAGACAGGCGCAACCTACTCTCATCACTGAAGATGGCAGATGCCATTCCACTCTCCAGTCAACCCCTTAACGACACCAGAGTACCCGACTTTGGTCGTGTCGTGATGTCAGTGGTAACGTGGTCAGAGGCACGCACGATTTCGTCCTGCTGCTAACAGCCGGTTCCCATTGGACCCTGGTAACGCGGCAGGGCCAACACGTGCCCGAATTTTCTACCTGGATGATGTTCGATCAGCCAATGCCGCTGGAAGGATGCGGCGATCTTGACCTGCGTCTGTACTATCCGGACGTCCAGAACCTGGTCTACAGGTGTGGGAACGTTCCAAAGAAAGCAGAGACAGGCAATCGATACATCGTGCCAAAACTGTGCAGCAGTCCGTCAATAAGTCCATCTAGCTTCCCGCCAACGTCTACATCTACATCTACATGGATACTCTGCAAATCACATTTTAATGTCTGGCAGAGGGTTCACCGAACCACCTTCACAACTCTCTATTATTACAATCTCGTATAGCGCGCGGAAATAACGAACACCTATATCTCTCTGTACGAACTCTAATTTCCCTTATTTTACCACGGTGATCGTTTCTCCCTATGTAGGTCGGCGTCAAAAAAAAAAAAAAAAAAAAAAAAAAAAAAAAAAAAAAAAAAAAAAAAAAATTCTAATTCGGAGGAGAAAGTTGGTGATTGTAATTTCGTGAGAAGATTCATCCGCAGCAAAAAACGCCTTTGTTTCAATGATGTCCATCCCAAATCCTGTATCATTTCAGTGGCACCCTCTCCCCTATTTCGCGATAATACAAAACGTGCTGCTCTTCTATGAAATTTTCCGATGTACGCCGTCAATCCTATCTGGTAAGGATCCCACACCGCGCAGCCGTATTCTAAAAGAGGACGGATTAGCGTAGTGTAGGCAGTCTCCTTAGTCGATCTGTTACATTTTCTAAGTGTCCTGGCAATAAAACGCAGTTCTTGGTTGGTCTTCCCCACAACATTTTCTGTCTGTTCCTTCCAATTTAAGTTGTTGGTAATTGTTATTGCTGGGTATTTACTTGAATTTACGATCTTTAGATATGACTGATCTATCGTGTGGATGACCTCACACTTTGTTATTTACGGTCAATTGCCAATTTTTGCACCATAAATATATCTTTTCTAAATCGTTTTGCAATTTGTTTTGATCTTCTGATGACTTTACTAGACGATAAACGACAGCGTCATCTGCAAACAACCTAAGACGGCTGCTCAGATTGTCTCCCAAATCGTTTATGTACATAAGAAACAGCAAAGGGGCTATAACACTACCTTGGGGAACGCCAGAAATCACTGCGGTTTTACTACTGACTGTGACCTCTCTAACACGAAGTCACGAATCCAGTAACATATCTGAGACGATATTCCATAAGCACGCAGTTTCACTACAAGCCGCTTGTGTCGTACAGTGTCAAAAGCCTTCCGGAAATCCAGAAATACGGAATCAATTTGAAAGCCCTTGTCGATAGCACTCAACTCTTCACGTTGTGTTTCATAAGAATGATGTTTTCTAAATCCATGTTGAGTGTGTGTCAGTAGACCGTTTTCTTCGAGGTAATTCATAATTTTCGAACACAATATATCTTCCAAAATCCTGCTGCATATCGACGTTAATGATATGGACTGTAATTTAGTGGATTACTCCTACCACCTTCCTTGAATATTAGTGTGGCCTGTGCCACTTTTTCCAGTCTTGGGTACGGATCATTCATCGAGCGGACGGTTTTATTTGATTGTTGAGTACGGAGCTATTGCTTCAGCATACTCTGAAAGTAACCTAATTGGTCTGGACCAGGAGACTTGCTTTTATTAAGTGATTTAAGTTGTTTCACTACTCCGAGTATATCTACTTCTACGTTACTCATGTTGGCAGCAGTTCTCGATTCGAATTCTGAAATATTTACTTCGTCTTCTTTTGTGAAGGCATTTCAGAAGGCTGTGTTTAGTATCTCTGCTTTGGAAGCACTGTCTTCGATAGTATCTCCATTGCTGTCGCGCAGAGAAGGTATTGATTGGGTCTTGCCGCTAACATACTTCACATACGAGCAGAATCTCTCTTGATATTCTACCAGGTTTCGAGTCAAAGATTCGCTGTGGAAACTATTGTAAGCATCTGGCATTGAATTCCGCGCTAAATTTTGAGCTTCTGTAAAAGACCGCCAGTTTTGGAAATTTGGAGTCTGTTTAAATTTGATATGTTTTTTTTTGTTGTTTCTGTAACAGTGTTGTGACCCGTCTTCTGCACCAAGGCGGATCAGATACTTCGTTTGTTAATTTATTTGGTATAAATCTCTCAGTTGCTGCCGGTACTATTTCTTTGAATTCAAGCCACATCTGGTCTACACTTAAATTGTTAATTTGGAATGAGTGGAGATTGTCTCTCAAGAAGGCGCCAAGTGAAATTTTTTCTGCTTTTTTGAATATGTAAATTTTTGTTTATTTTTGGAGGATTTGGGGGTTACAGTATTCAATCTCGCTAAGACAACCCCGTGTTCACTAATCCCCATATCCGTTTTAATGCTCATTATTAAGTCAGGATTCCAGAATGAGATTTTCACTCTGCAGCGGAGTGTGTGCTGATATGAAACTTCCTGGCAGATTAAAACTGTGTGCCAGACCGAGACTCGAACTCGGGACCTTTGCCTTTCGCGGGCAATTGCTCTACCAACTGAGCTACCCATGCACGACTCACGCCCCGTCCTCACAGCTTTACTTCTGCCAGTACCTCGTCTCCTACCTTCCAAACTTTACAGAAGCTCTCTTGTGAACCTCGCAGGAGGTTTAATGTAACCAAAGGACCGAAAAGCGATACAATAAAGGATCTGTTTGAAAAATTTCAACGGACTGGGAACGTGACGGATGAACGTGCTGGGAAGGTAGGGCGACCGCGTACGGCGACCACAGAGGGCAACGCGCAGCTAGTGCAGCAGGTGATCCAACAGCGGCCTCGGGTTTCCGTTCGCCGTGTTGCAGCTGCGGTCCAAATGACGCCAACGTCCACGTATCGTCTCATGCGCCAGAGTTTACACCTCTATCCGTACAAAATTCAAACGCGGCAACCCCTCAGCGCCGCTACCATTGCTGCACGAGAGACATTCGCTAACGATATAGTGCACAGGATTGATGACGGCGATATGCATGTGGGCAGCATTTGGTTTACTGACGAAGCTTATTTTTACCTGGACGGCTTTGTCAATAAACAGAACTGGCTCATGTTGCAGTCCCATCGTCCCTGCATCCTCAAAAAGTACTGGTCTGGGCCGCCATTTCTTCCAAAGGAATCATTGGCCCATTTTTCAGATCCGAAACGATTACTGCATCACGCTATCTGGACATTCTTCGTGAATTTGTGGCGGTGCAAACTGCCTTAGACGACACTGTGAACACCTCGTGGTTTATGCAAGATGGTGTCCGGCCACATCGCACGGCCGACGTCTTTAATTTAATGAATGAATATTTCGATGATCGTGTGATTGCTTTGGGCTTTCCGAAACACACAGGAGGCGGCGTGGATTGACCTCCATATTCGCCAGACATGAACCCCTGTGACTTCTTTCTGTGGGGACACTTGAAAGACCAGGTGTACCGCCAGAATCCAGAAACAATTGAACAGCTGAAGCAGTACATCTCATCTGCATGTGAAGCCATTTCGCCAGACACGTTGTCAAAGGTTTCGGGTAATTTCATTCAGACACTACGCCATATTATTGCTTCGCATGGTGGATATGTAAAAAATATCGTACTATAGAGTTTCCCAGACCGCAGCGCCATCTGTTGTTGAAAATTGTAACTACTGTAATTTCGAAAGTTTGTCTGCCTGAAAATGTACTGTTGTCCCAAGCATATTGCAACAAACGGTGTATTTCTATCGCTGCTCGTTTAGTTTTTATTGCCATTTCAAATATACCGGTCATTTTTGAAACACCCTGTAACTAACAATGCTTCGACTGTTGAGTGCCAGACTTGTGTGGCCATGCACATTAAACGTTAGGGATGGTGTAATGTGCAACCCAAATCATCACCGCCGTACTGCAATTCATCTGTCATTTGTAACTGACCCCATTTACGTTAAAACGCTTGCAGCGCCAGCTATTGGTCTTATTTTCATTAATTTCTTTTCGAGACATTTCCCCATGCGTCAATAATACGCTGCTCAAATTTGACCTCGTTCTGAGCTGTGGTTCTCTTTTTGCACCGTTTTGAAATTGGAACTTTAATTATGGACACCCTGCGTCAGCGACTAGAACCTGGAAATTTGTCCGGCAAGTGAATGTGTTTGGGTGTGTCTGGCAGCGCTAGGAATTTTCGAGAGAGTGCGCCGCTCGTTCTTTCGATGACGCTAACTTTGTAGCGATGATAGAGGCAAGTATTTCGACCATTTGCTTTAAAAAAATGTGATTTGGGGAGGAAGAGTGTTCAGTGTTTAATTTCTGCTTTCTTTCTCACCATCCTCTGAGAACACACTTACTGATCGGCTGTACTTGTTAGAATAAAAGCTTATTAATGTACTCTGTACATTAATGTTAATGCAGCGCTGTTTCTGCAGTATATCGTATTAACCTTACGTATTAATGGGGTTTCGGTACTTTCAGAGAAGTCGGCTTAATAGTCAAGCTTTACCGCAGTGAAGGTAACAGAAAAGTTAAGTGTAACGTAAAGCAGCCACGGATGGATGGGAACTGAAAGTTTGTGTAGCTTTGACAGTTCGTCTGAAACCGTTGTCTTCAGCTAATTTAATTCGTAAATGCGCTATTTAGACAAATCGGGCATACTCTGGTGCAAGTCAGTTTAAATGAATCAGCTAGCTGCTGGTTGGCTGTCATTGTACTGCCGTAGTTCCGTAATCAAGCATTTTCGGCCTACGGTTACCTTGAAAAGACTGCTCAGACAGACGTCCCGTACCCTTAAATATCAGGTTGTTCCTCTCCGGCTGTATTTGGTGACGGTGGAATTTGGACAACGAAAATTTTTACGTTTGTAAGATTTTAACGTTTATAGGTGAGAGAACGATATTTGGGGCGACGATAGTACACAAAGGAGCAAACAGTTTGTTTTAACTCTTCATATATTGAAGCAATTTGAAGCAACCATATTTTTTTAGTGGCACAATACACATTTTCATGGGGATTCGATACCTCTTGGAAATTGGCTGACAACGTTTTTTAATGTATTCACTTATTTTCATAAAAAATTTGGTATGTAAAGTATTTAAATACAAGTGCTAAGACAGGCGTAAAGACGCTCACTGTACTTCGCTGAATGCGAGAATATCGCTCTAAAGGGCTCGGGCATATGCCGGAAGGGGTGTGTTGTGGAGGGCACACGTGTGTCCTGTCGTGTGCCGTGGCATATTTATTTACGTGCTTTGCGAAAATGTTTTACAAAAATTTCACTGATAACCATATCAAATGTGATGAAATTGAACTTATTCTAAGAGGTCTTGAATGCCTGTAAAGTAGTTTATTGCACTATTTAATAAAGTCACAGTTGCTTCACCCTCTCAGTACAGAAGGCAGATAAATATGTTACAAAAACAACAAACTACCTGCGCCTTTGCGTACTCACATTTGCCGTAGTTTGGTTTGGGCGTTTTTGAAAGTTGCTGTAATTATTGAGGTGCGAAATGACTGAAGTCACAGGTATCCTCTTCAATCTTACATTATTGAAATGGTGGGACATTATTTTCCAGTGCGAAGCAACTCGAAATTATATTTATTCCATTGGCAAATTCCATTTAAATTTCTGGAAGGCGCTAGAATCTTCTGCGAATTTCATAAATTTTCTCGGATATCTTTTATAAATTATAGGATTTTTTTTGAATGTTCAGATAATTTCCTTAGTATTCTACAATATTCTGGAATTGACAATAATGACATCTTGGGGAATTCGGAACGATTTTGATTGATTTTCTCGTTCTGAAACTGAAAACTTCAATGTTATACGTTTCAGTTATAACATAAGACGAATTTTGCCGTCAGTACGCTAGTACTAAACAAGTAATAATAATTCAAGCTCTATTTAAAGCAGAAGGTGGCACAACCAAAAGAATCAGGATAATGCTATGTTCTACAAGTACCGGCTTGTGAGAAAATTTCAGACGAAGTTCGTTTCCGCTACATTAATAATAAGTGAAAACTGAAAGTGAAAACGGAAACGAGAGTTATAGAAGTGGTATTTAGTGAGTTAGTTACTTTCAGTGTCTATTGCCTAAACATAAGAGATTATTTACGCATTATCAAGTGAGACCATACAGAAACTAATTGGCACCAAAAGATGAAAAAAAGAGAGTAGCAAAGACGACCAGGTCAGGTTAGGTTAGTCAGTAAGTTACATGTTTCTTAGATCATTTGAACGTTTCTTTCATCGACATAATATTGAATGAGTTAGTTCACAGGATATGTATGCATGTTTAGTAGTAACGTTATTGAACAAATTATTCTTTACTCCTACTCATGCAACCTCTCTTAAAAATAAGATTTTTTTCCTGGTTACCAGTTTTTACAGAGAGGGTAGTCCATGGAATGGAAGGAGTTCTCTATATGAGAAGTGATTACAAGTTAGATTTGAAACTTCCTTTGCTACCTGTCAGACATTATAGTTATTGGGCAAATGATTGAAAAAAAATTTGTTGTTAAGTATTGACCTTCATTCTGAGGCACTGCAGTTTTAATTATGGGTAATAAAGGTTATTTTTTCCTCTCGTGATGTGGGCATTGACATCACTGTTCTTCTCACATTGCAATGAATTGAGTATGACAAATCTCATTATCGAATATATGTATTGTGACTGTGCAGTTAAAATGACTAACTCCTTGTAGAGATACCTACATGATGACCGCGAGTGAACACCAAACGTTATTCTTACTGCTCGCTTTTGTGCAATCAATACTTTCATTCTAAGGAAATTATTCCTTAGGACATTATTGAGTGGGAATTTGAAAAAAAAGTCAGGAGGTTGATTCGTTTGTTTCCAAGACTAGCAATTATACGAAGAGCAAAAGTAGGTGACTTAACTGTTTGGAAAGCTCAGTAATATGCTTCTTCCAGTTCAAGTATTCATCAATATGTACATCCAAAAATTTGAGCATGCTACCCTATTTACACACTCCATTTCATGTGCCACATTAATTATTGGTATGACTATTTGTTGTGCTGATATGAATATAGGGTGTTTTCTCAAAACTTAGAGAGAGTTCATTTTCAGATTACCGCTTAATAAATCTTTGAGAGAAATCATTAACAATCTCTTCTGTTGCTTTCTCTCTAATGGTATTTATTATAACACTAATATCGTATGCAGCAAATACTAATTCTGGTTGTTGAATCTTAAGTGGGAAGTCATTCACATATGAAGAGTCCAGAGGAAAATCCTGCTAAGTCTAAAATTGAACGTTTTCTGATATTTTATAATAGCTAGTGTAGTTTTAGATGGTTTCACAGAACTAGCCCATACTTAATCTAACAAGTAGAGAAATATTTCAGTATTATTAAACGGTGGGCAGGTGAAAAATCTTAAAAGTTCATGCAAAGTAGGGGAATAATCTGACAACTCCAAGGGATATAATGGGGAAATTAAATGATCTAATGATTCCTAGCCTGTTTAGGTCTGTTAGAGCTAATATTATTTTTGTTGAAACTGTCCGCTTGTTCAAATAGTTCAAATGGCTCTGAGAACTATGGGACTTAACATCTGTGGTCATCAGTCCCCTAGAACTTAGAACTACTTAAACCTAACTAACCTAAGGACATCACACACATCCATGCCCGAGGCAGGATTCGAACTTGCGACCGTAGCGGTCACGCGGTTCCAGACTGAAGCGCCTAGAACCGCACGGCCGATGAAGAAACCATTAGCTCATTTAAAGGTCGCAGCTACACTAAAAATTTATCTTGTCCAAATGTAAAGACAAATGAAGTCCATTGTAAACGACAGTCGTCTGTATTTGTTTTCAGTCTTCATGTCTTGGCAACAGGATGTAGTTATTTTTATATGTCTGTAGAGAGCACAGGCCGAAAAGGAACAGACGCAGTTTCACCGTTCCTTCATTGTCTTGTATACAATATTCTAAATTCAGAAGTCGGACGTCTGGAAGTCCTTTGTGAGTCCTGCGGAGAGCAATACAAGAAGGCCGTTGTGTTCAGATTCCTTCAACATCTAGTCCATACAGAGGTATGATTGGGCTTTGTGAAGATGACATTCACCATAAATTATGCTTATCCATTACGGATATTTTAGAACCGTGACTGTATATTGAATGTAAATAAGTTATACAAAACTGCAACCAGTCACTTTTTTGAATAATAATGCTTTAGTCCATGAACCGGTTTTCGAACCTTTTCAAGTTCATCTTAAGATGGTTTCGGGAAGTTACATCATTACTGGTAGTAGCATAATGCTGGGTGCTGGATTGCGACTATACTCAAGAATGTCAAATGGGAAGGAGTTGTGTCAAGTTTTCCGAATCCACGCATGCGGACTTCCCCATTTGCTGCCACTGATGTTGAAGAGTAGCCAGAAACAATCAAAGGATGGAGAGCGCTTCTGGATAATACAATACGCAAGAAGGAATTCCCTTTCCATACCAGGCCAATAAGAGATCTGGAAGTGACACGATACAATGCAGAAGTGGTTCGGTTTAGAAGCCACTACTACAGAGCCTACGGGCAAAATTCGTTACTTCTTCCTCTAAAGAAAGACTAATTACCAACTTGAACTTATTTTCATTTTAGGAAGTGAGTTTCTGTTCTTTTAAGTATTATAACGATTTGAGATTCTGGTAATTTTGCAGTTGATCTTCAAATTTCTACTGAGAAATACAGAGATTTGAAGGACTTGAAAGATTTTGCTATAGTGAAGTGCAAGTAGATTTCAGTCTTCCAAATTAGTCCCACCCATTGGAAAACGACAGCATAATATTTTATAATGTATTGCTGCAAGATTACATTAGACAGTTTATTGTAATGATAATGTAAATAAGTGGAAGGTGTTTGAAATCTAGTAGCTATTAGCATTATGTTATGACTTGTCATATTTTGCGTCTGTGTAAGTTGCATGCATGATAAAAATGCATCGTATTGTTGTACACCTTAATCAGATGTATATCATTTCATCAGTAATGTTTTTCTGGAATTATATTATCATCTTAAACAAAGACAAAGAAAATTAGTTGAGAAACTGAATTATTATGAGTTCTGAAACTACAAACTTTGTCTCCGGGAAAAAAAAGAATGTTGGCGTATCATCTTGTTCCACTGGAGTTTTCATATTTAAAGAATAGGCGTGGACTTAAAAATTGAAGCTTGTAGGACTCCCTTTGATTTCTCTCGTCACTACAATATTCTAACCTTTCCTACAGTGTCTGAATTGTTCAGCACAACTTTTTGCATTCTGTTTGCTAAGTATGTCTCAAAGTAGTTGTGTATAAAGCCATCCATTCCATAAGACTTGAGGTTTTATTTGAATTTAGCATGTTCTGTATAGTCAGGCGCCTTGGAAAGATCACAAAATCTTTCAGTTGGCGATGTTTTTTTATTTAAGGCTTGTAACATTTGACGAGTGAATGTACGAATAGGGTTCTCAGTCGAGCAATCAATTGTTGGATCCATACTGTGATTTGCTAAGTAAATTCTTTCTATTTGAACGCAAGACTGCTCTTGAGTACATTACTTATTTTGGAAAAAATGTCAGTAAGGAAACTGGACTGCAATTATTTAAGTTTTCCTTGTCATCTTACATACGAAGAGTTTTAATAATTCTAATCCGTGAGGAAAATGCGCTGTGCCAGTGATGCATTACTTACGTCGCTAAGAAAAGTTATTGTCTTGTGAGGACGAATCAAATCTGCATAAAGCGAAAAGTTCTTATAATTACGAGAAGTGGCGACAGACTTGAAAAAAAGAGAAAAAAGAAAAAAATACTGATTGCGAAGCTTGTGAACACTAGCTAGCAAGTAGTAAGACGACCGTGGCTCGTAAACTAACAGTGAAGTGTGGTCCAGTGCGTGATGCAAGCCTTTCCGGTTGACCCCCACTGGGCAGCTTCGACTTGTCGAGTGTGAAGTGTAACTGTTTTGTGTGGGTGACTGCCATCAGTGCGCGGATGCAGTAGTGCCGTAGACGACAATGATAAGAAAGAGTGAGTGAAACCGGGTGCTTGCACACAGCCTGCTCATCTCGCATAGCACCGGCGAGGGAGCGACCATAGGGCACCAGGCGAGAGACAGAGCACGATTACCGGTGTAATTCGCCTTCATTCCATAAGACACTGTGGAGATTGGTTGGTTGGTGATGGAGGGGTTTAAGGGTCTAAACAGCGAGGTCATCAGTTTCTCGTTCAAGAATGAGTCCATCTGAATTAGTGACGCAGGCCTGAAATTTGACCGAATTTTGATAGACTGTAAGAGTGGTAAAATCGATGCACTGCAAGCAGTATTGATGCCAGGGGTAAGGAGTCATCAGTCTCCTAACTGCTTTGATGCGGTCCGCCACGAATTCCTGTACTGTGCCAACCTCTTCATCGCAGAGTAGCACTTGCAACCTACAGGTATGTCCTCAGTTATTTGCTGGATGTATTCCTGTCTCTGTCTTCCTCTACAGTTTTTGCGCTCTACATCTCCTTCTGGTACCATAGAACTCATTCCCTGATGTCTTAACAAATGTCCTGTCACCCTGTCCATTCCTCTTATCAATGTTTTTCACATATCCCTTTCCTCACCGATTCTGTGCAGAACCTCCTCATTGCTAACGTTATCATTCCACATAATTTTCAATATTATTCTGTAGTACCACATCTCAGATGCTTCGATTTTCTTCTGCTCTGGTTTCCCATCAGTCCATATTTCATATCCACACAATGCTCTGCTCCAAAGCTACTTTCTGAGAAATTTGTTCCTCAACTTAAGGCCTATTTTTGATACTAGTAGAGTTCTCGCGCCCAGGGGTGCCCAGGAATTGCCAGTGCTAATTTCCTTTTGGTGTCATCCTTGCTCCGTCTGTTGTTGGTTATTTTGCTGCCTGGGTAGTTAACTTCACCTAGTCTGTGACCATCAATCCTGATGTTAAGTTTCTCGCTGTTCTCATTTCTGCTACTTCTAATTGCTTTCGTCTTTCTTCGAATTACTCTCAGTCCGTATTCACTTTCACTCAGAATAGCAATGTGATCATCGATTCGTACCCTTGATATCACTGATAACTTAAAGAGACGTAGAAGTACACGAGTGGACCGGTTTGAAGGCCAGACAGCAGACGAGGGCTCCCCCAGTACCCTTATGTAGCGACAGAAAGCTCACCCACATCTGACCTCCACGAATCCCATGAAGGGCTCAGATAGTAATGGGATAAATAGTGGATTTAGCTGGGAGATTCATAGTTGTAGAAGTGAGAACGCTAACACGCAAAGAACGTGAGTTAGACCGACAAAAATTTCAGAGAAATTGCGAAGTCTGTAGGTGGATGGGCTCAGTTAATGTACCCTGCAGCTCTGCCTGCGACAGAGACCACACCTCCCACAGAATTTCCACCCCAAGTCGTTGTAGTCGAAGTGTACTTTTATTTCTTGTACCTTTGTCTCCCACCGACCCAGAGTCATGGATTTGGCACAGTTAGTTTAAGAGGTGGTCAGATGCCCTCCATGTTGCCACCCCATTACCCTCCACCTGGTACGGAGTACGTGTATCCCAACTGTCTGCATGAAAGTGAACGAACGTTTCAGAAACGTTTGCGAATCGTGTAAATGATGCGGGACTTGGGTACCAGCCCAGTATTCGCCTATTGGGATGTGGGAAACCGCCTAAAAACCACATCCAGGCTGCTGGCACACCGACGCACAACGTTAATCCGCTGGGCGGATTTGATAGGGGGCTGGAGCGCGTCCCTGTCCTGGAGGCTGCGCTTTAAAACGCCAGGCTGTCTGGGTGGGTCGTTATAGTCAAAGTGCTGAAGGTGGGATCATAACCCTCTGCTTCGAGTAAACATAAAAAAGCTGTTCAACTGTAATTTCGTCATCAGCTAGTAGTATATATAATGAATCCATAAGATTTTGTCTTCATCAGTCTACTGCTCCTAATAGAGTGTGACAGAATAAAGGACTAACTGCATCTAAAAGAATTTAAAGCAAAAGAAGGACGACCAGGGCAGTTGGTAGCAGTGGTAGGATCGAGGATCGTCCAGCCTTAGCATGCGACAGGAGAAACTCAATCTTAAGCAGCTCACCCACGCCCTGAAATCAGTTTAAAACTTTGCGCCTGAGAATATAAACTGCTTTCTTAGAGGAAACGAAGAATCATTTCAACTGACTGTACGTCACCAATCAACATTAGTGACAAAGAAATCGGTAGGCCATGCTTGGCGTGGAGTGCCGGAAGGAGGGGCATTCCAAAAGGATACGAACAACTGTATGTAAGGCTCCACAACCGCAACGTGGGGTTGGCTAGTACATGAGATAGAACTACGGCCAATTTTATGTCACCGACGCAGAGGCGAATAGGTCGCTGGATTCCTTCTGGGAAGTGCAGAAGAAGTTGCGTCATACAGCATCAGTGTTATTGATGGTTCTGGTTTTAGTAGAGAGGGCAGTAGCTCGCCACATGTTCTATAATTGAATGAGATGCACCCATAAATTCGTACCTGGGATCACTAAAATGAATACTGGGCGAATGGTCTCTTCTTTAGCTGCATGGTGGGCCAGTTCTATCCCCAGAATTACACAAACCACTTAGCATTCAGAGAAGCACAACGACTACAGTCAGAAAGAGGACCGTGAATAGCAGATATCACAGGTGAAAAAAGTAACATCAATCAATAGCCTAGAGTGTGCTCATTGAGCCCACTACAAATTAAAACTCGGTAGAGGGAGAACTGTTTAATAAAACGTAGATTCTTAATTGACAACTATCATCCCACTGTAAAAACACTACATGACTCTGGTAATGAACGTTGTTTTTGAGCGGGGGAGGATGTAAAAGCACCCTTGCGATAGTTTTAGAGCCGTGAGTGTAAATGACGACTGCATCTTGATACACCCGAAGAATTGAGAGAAACCGACGTCGAAACATAATGGGGGCCATTGAAACTTTGGTCCTTGAAATAGAACGGTAGTAATTCGTGGTCTAGGTATTCACCCTGGAGGAGAGTGCGGGAATGCACGGGGAGCACACTGAATGGCGGCATGCAGAGGTCGCGGTAGATGTTCTCCAGCTGCAGAGCAGGAGGCCAAGAGTCAGCGGGTCGATGCCTCTTGTATGGAAAAACAATTTGATGAGTCAGATTATTAAGAAATTGTCGTATGATGATTGCGTAAGTGACGAAGAGGAAATATCCCCAGTTCGGCGAGAAGTCTGTCTACATGTCTAGTCCAGAAGGTGCCAGTGGCCAGCCGTATTACTCCACGATGAAGTGCCGCGTACTCGGCTGATAGGTTTGCAAGTTAACCAGATAGGTTAATGCGAAATCTGTTGGTAATGAATTTTACGCCTTCCGTTCTTCTCTCGTTGGCAGAATAATGAGAATAGAAATTGTTTTTCCGCCATTTACACTGGGCAACACAGTTAAAGGAATGCTTTTTCGAAACCGCGTAATTGTTTTCCGTTGCGACGAGTAAGTTTGGAATTACTTACTCAGCCAGAGATTAAATCTTATTGAAATATCAGACATGCACTTACAGTGTAAAGAGGCGTCATTTCTGGAGCATGCAGAATCAGGCAAGACACGACCGATTATTCCTGCAGTGCTTAAATCTAAGGTACTACAAACGCTATATCGTTGCCATTGAGGCATAGTTCGTACCAAACACACTGCCAGAGACCTATGGTACTTGAACATTATGGACAAAGACACTGAAATAATGTTGCCTAATGTTACTTATGTCAAAAATTCCGGTCACATCCACCTTGACAATATTTTCTGTTGCCACATGCAGCAGAACCCTGGTCACGTGTACATATTGATTTTGCAGGATCATTTCTCGGAAGCTACTGGCTCATCATCATCGACGCATTCTACAGATTGTCAATAACGTCGTCCTGTTCATCACAGTGGGGAAAGGATGTCGAAGGGGTTGCCTGCCTTCAGGCGCCAGAGCAGTACAGAGTGCCACTCAGGTGAATGGGTGTCGAAGTGGTAGTACAGGCATACTTTTAAAGTGAGCAATAAAGTGCACCAGCGGTGTTTTGCGAGGGAGTCTTACTCATGTAGCACCCCCCCCCCCCCTACCCCCCCCCCCCCACCACCAATCCCACGATCACGTCAGAGCATAAGAGGGTGTGGTAAATGAGGCCTGAAAACCTTAAAACACCCTTTGCAGTTTTCTGCTGCTGAATCGCCTTCAAATTTCGTCGAATCGTTTTGAACGGTCCTCAGTAGTTCCGTACTGTGTACCAGAGCAAAATTACGGTCGCGTTACATTCCAAGGGCGTCAGATCACATTCCTTGGTGCCGCAGCAGTGCCGAACGTTGCTAACAACGTCTCCTGTTCATCGCACTGCGAACTGTCGTCTTCGACCGCGAAATATGTGGGAATCAAAACCCCAAGGGAAGGAGTGGTTTCATTGGCACTCTTTAAGCTACCTCCTGAGGCCTTTTCGTATCAATTCAGAGCAGCGGTGTGTCTAAAACGTTTTCCTCAGACACTCTTAAAAAACAGCGTGGTTTAATCGCTGGGCATCACGGTTCTGACCTCCATCACGGAAGGATCAACAGAAGTTGTGAAATGTGGATAAGAAGGAGTATGACGACCTTTCAATCGCGTGACGCGTCCATGATGGCGTTGGGCAGAATTGTGGCGAAATTTGGCTCCAATATGGCATCATTAACCCGCCTTACACCTTACCTGAACTTACGATTTCTCGCCTTTCTTTCACATGAGTTGACACCTTGTTGTTTGACGTGTCGCTAAGCCCGAGGGCGATTTTGCAAGGCACTATGCTTTTGCACCATTGCAGAGGAAGATAATCGACACGTTTGAGCCAATTATTAGGCCACTTCGTTTGAACAGACTGTTCGATCTTAGACGAATTGGTATCTTTAGGCACAAGTTTGGTTATTGAGTTTGATTTTACTGGGAAATTTGCCGTAGTGTTTTAACTGTTGATATCTGTTGAAAAACAATCAGCTGATGAGTCGTCTTATTGGCGGACGTGACAACAAAACTGCTTTCGCGTGTTGTGCTGTGAACCTGAAAATAATTTCATAGCCATAATTCGACAGAAGAAGCACCCAGAGCTGCAAACGTTGCGGTGTCGGTGTAGGAACAATATTTTCGGTCCAAACGTAGCCACTAAAGGTTTTTGGTCTGTTAGCAGGATAAATTTACGTCCATACATGTAATCATGACATTTCTAGACTTCAAATATAATCACGGGGGCATCCTTCTCGAGTAGACGGTAATTTCTTTGTGCACTGTCAGTCTCTGAAGCGAATGCATCTGCTCGTTCACAACCATCATGCCTATGCACAGAATGGCACCTATGCGGTTGTCTGAAGCATCCACAGAATTTGCAAGTATTGTGTTCGGATCATATGTCGTAATACATTTGGTGTCAAGCAAACATGGTTTTAATTTGTTAAATGCTCATTGCTGTTTACTGTTCCGGTTCGTTGTACAATGGTTGGCTGATGCAATCTGCATGAGGGAGAAACCTCCGCTAATAATTTATTTGTTCTAACACAGATTGTAATTGCTCGACGTCCTATCGAGCCGTAATGTTTTTAATGGCGTCAGTACGTTGTAGCATCGGCTTGACGCCGTGTGCAGACAGCATATGACCCAAGTATTGCACTTTGCACTGCAAGAAATTGCACTTATCTTTGTTGCGTTTCAAATATGTCACTTGTAGAAGTTTGAAGGCAGATTACAAACTCTGTAAGAGTTCCTGTGCAGATTTGCCTGAGATAATTATGTCGTCCAGGTGGTTCACAATATCCGGAGCCTTTCGAGGTAATTGTTGTAGATACTGCAGGAACAAACTGACTGCGCTGCTTATTCCCAAGGACAGCCTTTTGTAACGGTAGAGACCAAACAGAGTGTTTATCATTATAAATCTCTGCTTTCCTTGGTCGAAATATGCTTCTTTAATATCCACCCTGGCAAAGTACATACCACCAGCCGCTTCCGACATCAATATTTCCTGCTTGGGAATAGAAATGAATCAATAACACATTAAGAATTAACCGTTACTTTGTGATCTCCGCAGATGGGAAGTAAGCCGTTCCGATTGAGCAAAACTACGACCGGCATTGCCCATTGGCTGCTTGTTACGGTTTCTGAACCTCGTTCTGTTGAGGATGGTCGGGTACCTGCCTTACTTCATCTCTTAACGCAAAAGAAATGCTGCGTGCTTTGCAGAATTTAGGCACTGCACTCGGCTTCAGTGTAATGTGTGCCTTGTAACCTTTTATACTGCTTGTTGCTTTCGAAAACTGTCGTCTCCGGCCATCCTGATTTAGATTATCCGTGATTTCCCTAAATCGCTTCAGGCAAATGCCGGGATGGTTTCCTTTGAAAGGGCACGGCCGATTTCCTTCCCATCCTTCCCTCACCCGAGCTTGCGCTCCGTCTCTAATGACCTCGTTGTCGACGGGACGTTAAACACTAATCTCCTCCTCCTCCTCCTCCTCGAAAAATATCATAATATATTTGCAACAGCTGATTTTATGTTCCATTTCGTCATTTTACTGGAATATCCTGATTGCTGTAACTGAACAGCGAACTTCGAGTCTGTTAACTTTGACATTCCTAACTTTCGGTTAACGATTGATCGTGTGTCATTTTAAATACTGATTAGCACTTTGTTGATTTGAAAGGTTACGAATAATAAATTGTTACTGTCAGAAAACATATCATTATCGTGACATTTCTTAAGTGAAAGTTTTTGAATTTGGAAATGATAAGAACACCGCCTGACGTTAGACTATTAACCATCGCAGTACGTTTGAGTGTCTGCTTGTTGTTTTGGCTGTTTTGCACACCTCATACCGGTGTCCGGTCTTTCTATAATAATTACAACGTGTGTTGCGATAGAAACAATCGTCTCATGCTTGATTTACGCCACAGGGTGAACGAGATTATAATTTACAATTTCTAAACTCGTTTTGTGACTGTTTCAGTAGAGTAGTGGGCGGATCCTGTGTTTTTTGGGTCTGGCCTTGCAGGCTGATCGGCTGTGCCAAGGTATTTACTCGTACCGTAGTGAGTATGTCAGTCTTCGCACTATGCTGCTTCCGAAGATACGTTTGCCCAAATCAATGGCAGAGAGTTCTGTGAAGGCGGGATTGTTAGACTACGCTGGTCCTTCTATAATTTATTGTCAGGGCAGTGCATGATTAGCATGTCGGGAATTAGTAAATCTGCCTTCATTGATAATTGTCAACAATGAAATTTGTATTTCCGAGTCAAGTTCTGTAGCTGAGTAACGCATTCTTTACAGGATGTAATAAGGATACGTGGTTCGGCCTTGAGCAAACACAATTATTGTCGTTTTACTACGCTTACTTGTTTCGGAGATGTTTCTCTATCTTCAGTGGATTTTATTTATTATCTTATTATTACATATTGGTGTTCACATGTCTGAAAATGGGGAAACTTCTCCGAAACATGTATGGGTAATAAAACAAGAAAAACTGTGTTTGCTCAAGACAGACACTCATATCCTCACTACATACTAGGTAGCAAACGCATACCAGGAAAGAGCTTCGATCACAAAATGACGCACTTCGTAGCTCTGATTTGCACTTCTTGAAACATTGAAAAAAAAACTATGTGTGGTAGCAGCAACATGAACTTGGGAGTAAAAATATTTCGGAAGCATTTCTTTAACGTGAGATTAAGAGAAAACCACAGGCTCGCAGGTAAGCAACAATTTCTGAAGAAGCTGAAATACAGAGGGCGCGCATGTGCTAGTAAAAATTATTTCGTTCCACATCACGTGATGTCTGATACGTGCCGCACGGGGTAGCCCCGCGGTCTGGGGCGCATTGCCATAGTTCGCACGGCCCCCCCGCCGGAGGTTCGAGTCCTCCCTCTGGCATGGGTGAGTGTGTTGTCCTTAGCGTAAGTTAATTTAAGTTAGATTAAGTAGTGTGTAAGCCTAGGGACCGATGACCTCAGCAGTTTGGTCCCATAGGAACTTATCACAAATTTCCAAATTTTTCTGATACGTAGTGTACTATTGCTCCAGACGCTGAATATAGTTTTCCCAGTATTCCAATATTCAATCGAATGTCGGTAAGGATGGCGGCTGCACCCTAATTTGCAGTGGTTGTGTTTGGCGTCGCTATTGCTTGCTTCAACTCGGGCCAAGTGCTGCGTCACCAAGAGCTCCTGGGTATCTGACAGTTGTTGCAATAAATTGAGCATGGGCGAAGGATGGAGTTCCGCTTCGTACATTTCCGAAAACTATGCTCAGAAAAGTTTGGAATATTCACAAAAATCTTTCCGAAAAAGAAACGGATCAGCAGTCCCAGAATCTAACATTCATAGAAAAATAAGCTAAACAACGTTGCTAAAAATCAAAGTAAGGAATCATGCACTGTAAAGTAAATAAAAATGTGTCCCGCCTAGTTTTTTTCCTCTTTTTCTCCAGTATTGTTTCTTTTTACTCGTCGCGCAACTGTAAGGAGAATGCTGTGGGTTTTCATTGAAGAATTCGGTATCAACAATTTCCAGTTTTTCTCGTTGCCAAATGTTGAGCGCTGGTTAAGAATTGCCAGCAGTCTTTAAAGTTTTTTCACGGAGCCAAAGAACTGCGAACTGGCGAAAAGGCGTGAACAATCGTGACAGTTTTTCCTCTTCGCCAAAATGTCATGAATGTTGGTATTAATTCAACCCAAATATCCACCGTAGCAGAACTGCTATAGTTAATTAAAGGTGACAATTGCACGCTGTGATTATTAAGTAAACACTTGCGTTGACAGGGCGGTACTAGAGCAGAAATGTAGCAACACAACATGAAATGCTCAACAGCATTTATTGAGAGTCTGTTACGAAATTGTGCTTAACATTGGTACAGTTAATGCATGGCAGGTGATGTCCCACACCTAACACAAAGAAATCTAAAAAAAGTTTGCTCTCTCTTGGCAGTCTACGATATTACATGGTACTTTATTATAAGTAACATACCTGTACAGGGGATAGGCAAAATAATGTGAACATATGGTTTATTACCAAGGCGTTGGATTTCCATTTGCCCGTAATAGAGCTGCGATTCTTCTTGGAATACTGACATATAGTGATTGTATAGTCTGCAGTGGAATGTTATGCCACTCTTCGATCAGACCCTCTTCCAACTCCTGTAGTGACGAGGGAGGCGGAAATATGCTGAGGAGTCTGCCCTCCAATGCCGACCACAAGGACTCTATAACGTTCAAGTTCGGGGACTGTGCTGGCCAGGGAAGACGCTGCAGTTCAGATGCATGCTCCTCGTACAACGATTGTACAGTAGAGTCGCGATAGTCCGAGGTGAACGGGACCGGAACCACCTCGAACTATCGAAAACTCGGACTATCGAAATTTAAATGGGAAAAAGAAATATTATGATATTGTAAGTAATACAGGTCAAAACATGAACTTTATGAAAATAAAAAATATTTACACATGCATTTGCATTGGCAGAATAACAATAATTATTTCTTTAGACAAGTAATAGTGAAGTGTCATTTGTTTGGCGAAGGTGCAACGTTTCCTAGCGGCAATGTCACGCCACCGTCTCAGGTGCAGTAGGTCAGTTGGTGTCGCCTCAGGCTGTTGTTCCACGTAGCGCATGGCGGCCTCGAGAAGAGCGTAGCCATCGGTGTGACTCATCATCGGTGCAGCCTCTGCCTCGTCATCCTCGTCACTCTCACACTGCGATGGAATGTTAACCATGTCAATTATAGAACTGTTCGTCCGAATTTAACCACTCGCCTACTTACACCTCTTCTGCCTCTTCACACCCTGGCAATCTTCCGATTAAATTACACAATGGTTGATCGTCCTCATCTGCTAAATCTTCAGTTTCTGTGTCTGGCATACTTTCTTGTAGAATTTTCCTCCATGACTTAGAAATTGTGTCTGACTTTATTTCGCTCCAAGATTCGCTAATCAAGTAGACGTCCTCTTGGCTTGGCAGACTTTCCAATCACAACTAGTTTTATTTTGTGGTTTCCAGTTGCATTTGAAGCTGCCATAACTGTGAGCCGCTCTTTGCTTTCTTTGTGCCCAGGAGCACTTTTTTCTTCACAAGAGGCAAGTGATCTCGTTGGTAATATTTTAAAATTTAGCCCAGTTTCGTCACAGTTATATATTTGTTCATTAGACAAATTTTCGTCAGTTATGATTTATTTAAACTCGACGATAAATTTTTAAACGGCCTGAGCTTCACCAGAGAGTTTTTCTCCACATGCGTCTAGTTGACGCACTCCATACCTCTTCTTCCACTTGTCGAGCCAGCCCACACTACCGGCGAAATTGTCATCTCCTTCCTGCAGCTGGTTTCTGAAAAACAAAGCTTTTGCTTGCAAGATTGGGCCAGAAATCGGAGCAACCTTCTGTCTCCATTGGGTAAACCACATGAACAATGCCTCACTTGTTTTTTCGAAGTCTGACTTCTTTATACTTCTTCGACTGAGAGATTCGTGTGAGCATTTCTGTGAAGAAAACTGTTCCAATTTAAGTCGATTTCTTCGCCAGTCACCAACAGTAACTTCACCGACACCATACTCGAGAGCAAGTTTTTTTATTGTTTCTCCTATGTCTCCTTTATCATGTCAGTAAAAAAAGAAAGTAGATCGTTGCAATTTTTTTAGAGAGGCTCTAATTATTGGAAACTCGAACTATCGAGACTCGAACTATCGAGACTCTAGTGTACTGTCGTGGCTGTGTGAATGGGTGAATTATCGTCCTGAAATATGGCGTCATTGTTGGGGAATGACATCTGAATCATGGGGTGCACCTGATCACCTAAAATGTTCACATAATCGTTGGCTGTAAAACGGCATTTGAGAGTAATGATGGGACCAGCAGAACACCATGATATGGCTGTCCACACCATCACACTTCCACCTCCATGCTTAACCGTTGGAATCAAACAATCAGGACTGTAGGCTTATATTGGCGATCTCCAGACGTAAACCCGACCCGATGTTGGAAATAACAAAACCGTCGAATCATCGCTGTTCAGTTCTTCTTTCACTGTTCACGTCTCCAGGATTTGTGCTCCTGACACCATGTTTTACGCTTCTTTATGTTGGTTGCCACTAATGGTTTCGGTATAGCAGCTCGTCCACGAATATTCGCTTTATGGAGTTGTCGGCGGACAGTGTCGATAGGTAGGGGATTTCAAAGATGGCTGTTGAGCTCTGCAGTCACTTCAGCCACCGTAGTTTTGTGTTGTTTAACGATCTCTATTACTTAGTTTTGATTTGCGTCGTCTATTATGTTTGCACGATGATGTCTTTCCATATTTTGTGTAGGCTGTCATGACAGTTGAAACAGTTGCTCTTGGCTGTCTTGGTTACCGGTGCTCCAGCTAATCGCGCCTCCACAACCTGCCCTCTTTGGAACTCTGTTAGGTCTTTCATTGTAGGTTGACCTTGGCCTCTGAATGCAAATACGAAGTGTGCACTGCTCGTAAAGAAACGGCAATGGTGTCTGGTTCTTACTGAACACGCACAGTCCACCCGCGACACGGGCCTTACCTGCGCTGTTGACCGTGAAACACAACCATCCCATTACTACCGCTGTTCACATTATTTTGCCTATCCCCTGCATATGATATTGTTACTTTAACTGATAGTAATATTGCAGACACTGTTGATTGTCCTACTACTCCGTAAATAGTGACACTAAGGCAGAGATTAGTCTTCAGAGGGCTGCGCTGAGCTGGCTACACACACTGAACTGAACTGTATGGTGGCTGCATCGTAACTGTGGGAGCGTCCAGGGCGCGTCGGCGGAAGATTCGCATGTCCACCAGTACGAGGCGGAAGCAATGTAGTCCACGCCTGGCAGCGCTCCCCTAGGCGGCTGCCCATGCTATCGGCCGACATTACGACGTACAGATGGACGTGGCGCGAAAGCAGAAAATGGTCCAAATTTGTGAGCGCCATCTGGAGACGGCTCCTCTGAAGTGAGAGGCGCCAGGCGAGTGGTTGCGCCTGGGTGGTGCCGGCCCCTCGCGGTATTTCTTGTATACCTCTTAAGTCCGGTACACGACAGCAGACGCTTCAGAATAAGAACTGTGCGAGTCTGTGTACTCAGCTTCCCTGCTGTTCAGTTTTTATCATAATTAAAGAACAGCGTGAACTACTTTATTGTTTCATAGATATTTTTCGTACTTTGTAAATTTAACTACTGTCGTTTGGAAGACTTAACTCAGTTCAGAATTTATAGTTAAACCAGATCAGGATACCGTTGGAGGGAAAACGTGCCTCTGGCCGCACATGGGATCTGGACCCCTCCATCATCCTCCACACCTATAAATTCCTCATCCGCCCTATCCTCTGCTAAGCCCATCCCACCTGGATCGCCGCCCCCCCCCCCTACCTTCTACAAATCCCTCCAAGTCGTGGAACGCCATGCGCTCCGCCTCGCCTATCGCATCCGCCTCCCCTCCACCACGCGGATCCTGTATGACTTAATCTCCTTCCTATACCTCCTCCTTTTCCTCGAACAGATATGGATCCTTTGCACCTCCCGCAAACTTGATCCCCCTCACCCACTTGTCTTTCCCATCCTTTCCCACCCCCATACGCTGCTGCACCTGTACGCCCATATCCCACCTGCTATCCATCTCTCCACACTCCATACCCTTGCCCAAGGTGTCTTCCACCAACTCCCCCTCTCTGATGATGCCCTCATCCCCTCCATCTACCCCTCCTACCAACAACTTTGATCCTCCCCTTCCTCCCCCTGTGCTTTTACTCCAGGGCACCCTCACTCCCTTCTCTCCCTCCTCTCTTCCTCCATCCCTCCCCTCCCCACCCCGTGCTTCCACAACCCCCCTACCCTCTCCCCTCTCCCTCCCTTCTCCTCTCCAACTGGCATCAACACCCTCCCCCACTCCCTCCTATCCTCACCTCTTCCCTATGGCAGGCTCCTGGCTTTTTCGTGTGAACAGTACATCATCGTGCACCAGAGATCGTCGCCAGTGCTCGTGTGTGTCTTCGCGTCAGTGCTTCAGTGTTTTTCCGTTTGTGCTCCTCCGTTCACGTGTGTAAACTCGTTCTTCCCCGTTGTGTTTAGTGCAGAACGTTTTTTTAATTCAAACAGTGCGCCCGTGAACGGCTTCATTTATTTTACTATGTCTGTCTCCCGTTTTTGTCCACCATGTTTGTTTGTTTTTCTGTCTTTCTGTTTACTTTATGTGTTCACTGTGGCCGAATAGCGGCATGCATGAAGGGCAATGAAACAGGACGTAGGATAGTAAAGGTGTTAAAATAACAATAAAGAAAAAAAAAGAATACGTGCGGCAATCTAAAGATGAAAAAAGTTCCGAAAGTACACTTTAAGATAAAAAAAAGATGTACCTTGAAGGAATTATCCGAATGGGGCAGAAATCTGTGGATATGATGCACATTTACATACATACAAATGATTTCAATTTCAGAAAAAAAATTGTCTGAATTATTCAAGAGATTGAACTTAAAATATTGAGCCAGTCAATAACGCATTGGTTTACCTCTGGCGCTTATGCAAGCAGTTATTTGACTTGGCACTGATTGATAGAGTTGTTGGACATCCCCTTGAGGCATATCATGCCGAATTCTGTCCAATTAGCGAGTCAGATCATTAAAATCCAGGGCTCGTCGGAGGACCCTGCACATAATGCTCCAAACGTTCTGAACTGCAGAGAGATCCAGCAACCCTGCTTGCCAAGCTAGGGTTTGGCAACCACGAAGACGGGCAGTAGGAACTCTCGCCGTGGGGGGATGCCATTATCTTGCTGAAATGTAAGGCAAGGGTGACTTGCCATGAAGGGCAATGAAACAGGACGTAGGATACCATCGACGTACCGCTGTGTTGTAAGGTTGCCGTGGATGTCAGCCAAATGACGTGAAATGGCATCCCAGACCATGACTCCTACTTATCGGGCCGCACGGCGGGCGAATGTCAGGTTGGTACAGCACCGCTGTCTGGGTCCAGGCCTTCAGTGGTCACGGGGGCTCAGTTCGATACGAGACTCATCACTGGAGACAGTTGACTCCAGTCAGTGAGAATTCAGGCCGAATGTGCCCGACACCACTGCAAACGAACTTCTCGGTATACAGAGGTCAATGGCAGTCGGCGCAAAGGACGCCGTGAGCCCTGCCCCCTTTCTGTGAGGCCCCTGTTAACCGTCCTTGTGCACACTGAAGCACCAGCTGTACGTCGGATCGATGACAGTGATGAATCCGGGGCTCGTAGTGCATCTCGGTCCTCACGTTCTATCTTCTCTGTAGGTCAACCGCTTCCTACTTAACGCTGAGATTGGCCGTGGTCAATCCTCTGACAGTGTAGCTGCTCCTATTCAAGTGTCGAGTGATTCGCCGATTACCCCAACCGGCTTCTTTGGGCCCAACTACACGTCCTCTCTCAAATGCTGACGTTTGTGTATATTGTTCACCCCCATGTCTGCGAGGCACAGCTACCGTCCGACGGAATGATACTCGCGGTCTTTATGACCTGGTATCGCCACGTCCCCTGTTTACTATCCTTGCCTGCTGCGCGATGAAATTGCGCTCCAGCGTCACACATTCATCCATCGGCCACCCATGTTTATTTACTATTGAAATTTTTTCAGGAGGAGTCGGACAGCATATCACTTCCCGCCACATTCATCTCGCATATTGACCACGAGGAGAAAATTCGAGAAATTAGAGCCAGTACAGAGGCTTACCAACAATCATTCTTCCCACGCTCTATTCGCGAGTGGAACAGGGTTGGAGGGATCAGATAGTGTTACCGAAAGTATCCTCCGCCACACACCATTAGGTGGCTTGCGGAGTATGACGTAGTTGTAGATGTTCACAGTATTGAATTTTCCGTCTGTACCTGTATGAATATCAATTTGTGACAAATGTGCATAACCTTTTCGTGGTGAGTCGTTTATTTATTTGTATATATATTTGTTTTTTTTTAAGCGTATTTGTTTACGAACACATTGCTGCTTATATCATTCCATTCATGAGATATAGCTCTGTTTGCATTTCTTTTATATCAGACGCAAAAATAAGTTACGTGGGACTAGGATTGGGAACATACACTGTTCTTACTGCGAACGCTGTTTGAAGAGATGGCCAGCTTTGTCGACGGTTGAGGCGCCTCTGTCACTCCAGCTGTCGGATGGTAACAACTTTCACAGTTGTGAGTGTCGCAAACTGTATGTTTCAGACTGTCCTGTAACTCTATCAGGGCGTTTGGTTTCAGACAACCATCAACTGATGTTCACAATGAGGTTTGTGTGTGATTCTCAAAGACGCGGCGCCTACAACTCGGCGCTTATGCAACCCGCTGGACATTCCTATTATGTTGGTGGGCTAAGTGCCCGCTACAGCAATGTGGGCCACTGTTTCTAGTGTGCTGTGGGTTAATATGACGTGTATTTCCATTTTTCGTATAACAGAACTCAAATCACGATATACTTCGAAATTGAAACATAATGAAATGTAACCAAGGTTTTTCATGTACTTGACTCGGAACTAGAGAAGAGTAGGATATCTGCCACCGCCGGAGGTCATCCTCATCCATCTGCCAACAACATCATTATCATTATCATCATCATCATCCTCCACGTATGATAAATACTGTTGGATAAATGGCTCTTACAGACTTCTTCACGGATTATGGTTTTCAAGTATATTCATCCATATTGCTCCTGTACCTTTCCTGATATCGATAAAAACAAATCCACCTCTTCTACAATGTCTTTTGAGATATGCTACCACTTTTCGTATGATTAGTTTTTCTTTTTCGGGCATTTAAATGTGGATCACCCTGAATATGGAGAAATATATATACGAAACTGATAGAATTTAGTGAAGGACATTGTGGCAAAGAAAAACTTTGCTTACTGTAAATAACAACCGTCATGTGTAAGTAACAAGTCGATAATTTTTCTAATGTAGTCTGCCTGCTCTTTGCTTAACTCTTGTAAGTGAGGCAATTCCTGGGTCTACCGACCAACCATTCGCTTTTAATTTGTCTTTTCTTCTTTATTTCATTTTAATTGCAGTGATAATTATTTCTTTCACTCCAACCCGTCCCTCATCCATTTGCTTGTTTTCCTGTGTCGCCAAATTCGAAATTTTTTGTACTAAAAGACGATGTCTCTGAATCATACATCAGAACTGCTAATGCACACCGACCGTTCCCTTTCCGTTTCTCACAGGTTGGACATCACGAAGCTGTTGAGATAAGGCAGTTAACATATTTGGGCCAGAAAGGGTTACATCAGTCACACGAGTAAATGAGAAGAACAAGCCGCAGCTGTGAAAGCCACATCAACAATTTCTTATAAAATGTCCCGTCTATGATTATCATCATCGTCAACAACAACATCATCATCATTATCTTCTAGCACTGGACATCCACTGCCGGAGTAACTTGTAAAGTTCGCCTCTACAATTTCCCGTGCATTAGACCCTTCACTTATGTGCATTTACACTGAAGCACTAAAGAAACTTGTATAGGCATGCGTATTCAAATGCACAGGTATGTAAACAGGCAGAATACGACTCTGCGGTCGGCAACGCCTATACAAGATAACAAGTGTCTGGCGCAATTGTAGATCGGTTACTGCTACTACAATTGAACGTTATCAAGATTTAAGTGAGTTTGAATGTAGTGCTACAGTTGGCGCATAAGCGATGGGACACAGCGTCTCCGAGGTAGCGATGCAATGGGTATTTTCCCGTACGACCATTTCACGAGTGTACCGTGAATATCAGGAATCCGGTAAAACATCAAATCTCCGAAACCGCAGCGGCAGGAAAAAGATCCTGCAAGAACGGGACCAACGACGACTGAAGAGAATCGTTCCATGTGACAGAAGTGCAACTATTTCGCAAATATCTGCAGATTTCAATGCTGGGCCATCAGTAAGTGTCAGCGGGCGAACAATTCAACGAAACGTCATCGATACGGGCTTTCAGGGCCGAAGGCCGACTAATATACGCTTGATGACTGCACGACACAGAGCTTTACGCCTCGCCTGGGCCAGTCAGCCCCGACATTGGACTCTTGATGACTGGAAACATGTTGCCTGGTTGGACGAATCTAGTTTCATGTTCTAGCGAGCGGATGGATGTGTACTGCTATGGAGATTATCTCATGAATCCATGGACCCTGAATGTCAGCAGGGGACTATTAGAGCTGGTGGAGGCTCTGTAATGGTGTGGGGCGTGTGCAGATGAAGTGATATGGGACCCCTGATACGTTTAGCAACGACTCTGACAGGTGACACGTACGTAAGCCACCTGTCTGATCACCTGCATCATTTCATGTCCATTGTGCATTCCGACGGACTTGGGAAATTCCAGTAGGACAATGCGACACCACACACGTCCAGAATTGGCACAGAGTGGCTCCAGAAACAGTCTTCTGAGTTTAAGCACTGCCGCTGGCCACCAAAGTCCCCAGACAAGAATATTATTGATGCTATCTGGGACGCCTTACAACGTGCTGTTCAGAAGAGATCTCCACCCCCTTGTGCTCTTACGGATTTATGGAGACCCCCTGCAGGATTCATGGTGTCAATTCCCTCCAACACTAATTCAGACATTAGTCGAGTCCATGCCGTCGTGTGGCGGTACTTCTGCGAACTCGCAGGGGCCCTGAACGATATTAGGCAGGTGTACTGGTTTCTTTGGCTCTTTAGTGTGTAAGCACATCGGACGAGAAATTACTCGTCCTCAGGAGCTATCAGCCTAATACCGTGTGACACAAACTCTACCCTTAATAAGGACATCAGGTGGGTGAGGAAGGATTCCACAAGTTTTGTGAGGTGTGCCCTAATCGAGTTGCAACGACTCGTTGAAAATTAGAACCGGCAGTGCTACTAAATTGCGGGAATAGTGATTGCTGCGCTTGATCCACTGTTCCGAGTAGCCCCAGACATTTTCTGTTGGAGTGAGATCAGTTGATTTAGCGGACCAGTCGAAGAGCGACAGGTCTCGTAAGTGTTCTTCAGCCTAGGAACCAGCGCGTCCAGCCGTGTGCATAGGCTTTTGTCAAACTGAAAGACACAGCGTACTCTTCATAATGATGTAGAAGAAAGAGCAGCAATAGGTCACTGGGAACTATGAAATAAGTCTTGATATTCATGTGTTCGGTAAACTGAATGAGCTGGGGCAAATAATGGTACGGAAAACTCCCCTAAAACGTCAAAGGTTCAGCTCCGACGTCAACTGCTTGGACTCCATGTTAAATGCCTCATTGGGCCGTCGGTGCAACTTTTGAAAAGAGGCAAAATCGCGACTCGTAATACCTTAGTACCCTCCACCAGTGTGATACTGTTCAGTTCCTGTGTTGTTTGGCCCAGGGAATATGTGAAGCTTTATGGGCCGCAGTCACTAGTAGCCTTTCGCTAGGTACCTCGCTCCAAATGAGCATTGTATGCAGTTCGCACCGCATTATTCGGACGGTAAGTGGTTGAGATGGACTTTGATTCATTGACAGCTGCAATTCCTGTGGGGTTTAATAGCGATTGTCAATGGTAGGGCGTGACACAAACTTTCCGCCATTGTCGTTTAGGATATTTTTAAGGCCACTGTTCTCTCAAATCAATTTGCCGACGCATAATGCATGATTCCTTGTAGACTGGCTGAACAATCCGCGTTGAAAAACCAACAAACCGGGAAATTTCGCCCAGGGTGCGATGATCGGCATGTCGAAACACGACACCTAGTTTCTGTCATTCTGTCCTTCGCGTCCCACCTTACTGCGCGATTCGTTAAAGGTGACTGGCACGTGACCGGCGTATACAGGGGTTGGAGGAAAATATGGAAAAACCCCTCCCAATTCACGTTTGAACATAAATGCAGAGGCTAGCCAAGCCTGCTGATTGCGATGTTGTTGTTGACCACGAAAGGAGCCTGTGCGGTGTCGTCAATACGTTGCAAGTGTGTCAGTAGTGGTCACAATAGAGTTCTGTGTGGTTATCAGCGCATTACGTCGGAGCTAACTGAATTTGAACGAGGGCAGATCGTTGGTGATTGTATGGTGGGTGCTTTCGAAATCAAGGAAGCCGAACTGTTTGGTGTTTAAAGAGGCACCGTATCGGAGATTTATACAGCATAAAGGGAAAGCGGAAAAACACCATTCGCTAAGTCACAACGCAGACTAATGTGTGTGTTGATTGGTCGAGACAGATAGCTACTGAAGAAGGTTGTGATGAAAAATAAGACGGTGATAGATACAAAAATCACTGTAGAATTGAATATTGCACTCGTGAACCCTGTCAGCACGAAAACAACATGAAGGGACCTCCATAAACAGGGACTTGCACGGCGAACTGAAATTCGAAAACAACACATCAGTAGTGGGAATGCCAATACAGAAAAAAAGTGGTGCCAGAGCCATAAAACCGGGACTACAGAGCATTGTAAGAGAGTAATTTGTTTGGATTAGTCTTGTTTTACACTGTTTCCAACTTCAGGCCGAGTTTACGTCCCAAGAGTGAAGCATGATGGGCGTCATGATTTAGGCTGGTTCAAATGGCTCTGAGCACTATGGGACTTAACATCAGTCCCCTAGAACTTAGAACTACTTAAACCTAACTAACCTAAGGACATCACACACATCCATGCCCGAGGCAGGATTCGAACCTGCGACCGTGGCGGTCACGCGGTTCCAGACTGCCATCTGGTTTCTGTACAAATTGTAAATAGTCTTTCGCTCCCTGTATTTCACACCTGCCACCTTCAGAATTTGAAAGAGAGTATTCCAGTCAACATTGTCAAAAGCTTTCTCTAAGTCTACAAATGCTAGAAACGTAGGTTTGTCTTTCCTCAATCTATCTTCTAAGATAAGTCGTAGGGTCAGTATTGCCTCGCGTGTTCTAACATTTCTACGGAATCCAAACTGATCTTCCCTGAGGTCTGCTTCTATCAGTTTTTCTATTCCTCTGTAGGGAATTCGCGTTAGTATTTTGCAGCCGTGATTTATTAAATTGATAGTTGTAATTTCCACACCTGTCAACAGTTGCTTTCTTTGGGACTGGAATTATTATATTCTTGCTGAATTCTGAAGGTATCTCTCCTGTTTCATACCTCTTCGTCACCAGATGGAAGAATTTTGTCACGGCTGGCTCTCCCAAGGCTATCTGTAGATCTAACGGAATGTTATCTACCCCCGGGGCCTTGTTCCGACTTCGGTCTTTCAGTGCTCTGTCAAATTCTTTGCGCATTATTGTATCTCCGCTGAACCTATGAACTGTAAATGTCCAGCTTCCTCTGACACTCAGACAACTTTTGGGTTGTCCATGCCGTATAACCGACAGAGACTGGGTGTTCACTTTGTTCGCCCTGCCGTTTGTTCTCAGACGTCATCCCGAGGGTGCTGAAGACGGGCTGCAACGACTGCACGGAGCGCCAGCGGCACAACGCGACGCGCGTCATCTGCTTCCTGATCAAGTCGCGGCCGCGCGACTGGGCCAGGCTGGTGGCGCACTACGACGAGCACGGCATCTACCGCAAGAAGTACCAGCACCTGCTGGAGGAGGCGCGCTGCATCCCCAAGGAGGAGATCCCGGCCGCGCTGGGACACGCGGGCCGCTAGCGCGCCCGGCCCGCTCCGGACTTCGTGCCGTACGCAGCCGCGCAAGATGTCAGCTGTACTGCTTAGTTCTCACTCCTGTACTGTGCGTCATATGAACACTGTACTGTTATACATACAACATTAAGAAGCACTTGTCTTTATTTCCAATGGAGTTACAGGGGTTGGACAAACGCTGTGAACACCCGCGTGATATACAGCCTAGGACACCTGTGTCAACAAAAACAGGCTTTGATTGTAGTGTGTAAACTGTTAATGGTGTTCAATGAAATTTTACTGCTCCCCCCTAAGACACTGTGTGAGTTTATTCATAGACAATGGTTGAGGCTAAACGGCCATTACTTGATTCTCTGCCCCTTTAGGGGGAGGGGAAGGTTGTTAAATTTAAATTGTTTTTCGTTTTAGTCCTAATATTGTCCACCAATGCAATAAGGGTCTGTAAACTACCAAGGTGGTTACCCTGAAAACAGTCCTACGCGGAGCACCAGCAGTCTGCATTTCATTTGCAAACGTTTCCAGTTCTCCATAGCTGAAAGAAAACTCTCACTTGATACTGCGAGGTAGCGAGGAATCAGCTACTGAAATCACGTAACCAAGAAATGCTTAGAGGAAAAATCCATAATTCGAATTTTCTTTCTATCACAGCCACAAAACAATAACATATTAGGTACCGGTGACTTATTTTCTTTCCCCAGCACCTGGCACACAGTTCAGACCAAAAATCTTATTCGCAGTTCTGTTAATTACACACTCTGTATCTATTACACACAGGTCGGGCTAGTCAAAGACATTTCAACTCGCCTAAAATTGAAAAGTCTAATGTTTCCATTTGCATCGCGAATTCAGAATATTGGCGGCGTACAAAAAAGCGCTAAACTGGAACGGATGAGACAAACTCTTGTCTAATGTTCATACGAATGTCCCAATGGTGTACAGTATGAATCAAGTACGACCATAGCAACTTGACGTCGTTCAAGGCTAGTGCTTGGACTGCAGCCACTATCATGTGTGAACACATCGGGACGTTGTAACAGGCAAACTACCTGACCGACTGCGACTCACTGACATCTAATAGCGTTGCTTGTCTGTCCTTGGTATGGACGGGAAACGAAACATTCTCTTTTTGACCATCAGCGCACCCTACTGTGTGCTTGAAAAGCACCTTTCTTGTCGCATTGAATTTGTAATTACTCTTCCAACTGGGATTATGTCTAAGTCCTACTGTTTGTGCAATAGACAATTATTTAAACAACGTACCATTTAAATTCTGTTTGCTTCAATAAATATTGCTTTTACGATTTTTAAATAGAACTTCAAGAAGTCATAGTCCTCCGACCTGTGCTTTCTGTTCTCGCTGTACTGTTTAATAAAGCCTCAATGCCCCGTGAAATTTGGTATCATTTTATAACCAAAACAAGGTGCTGTAATATCTAGATTCTCACTTACATCTAAAGAGTGGATAGTCTTTTACGTTTTACCATACTCTAGGCCAAAACCGACAATAATTTTAAAAACTTGTAAAATATGAAACATAACGCTGCGGAAACTTTCATACCATGTCTTCGTACTAAATCACATTTACTAGTAAGATTCCAACACAGTACCTTCAAATTTCAGCGGGTGTAACACTTCTGAAAAAAATTTACAATTTGTAAAATATTTATCGCAACTCTTCAGAAACGTCTGCACAATGTTTTTTTTTCTTTACTAAAATACATATACTATCAAAAATGTAAATTTGTCTCTTCAAATTTCACAAGATTTGTAAAACTTCTATTTCTGTGCCAATTATTGATCTCGTGGTGTACAGGGCACTTTATCAAAGGCATTTGAAGTTAACCAACGATTGCGACGGGGTGATGTGCTCTCCACTATTCTGCTTAATGTTGTCTTGGAGAGTGTAATGCGAAAGACACAAAGTGGAAACCCTGGGTGAACAGTGGCGCAGGATCTTGCATATGCAAATGATATAGATTTGTTATCCAGGAGGAAACAGGACCTGGAAGAATAGCTTGAAAAATTAGAAAAATATGGATCGGAGATGGGGCTTACAAACAATCGGTCAAAGACCAAGTATATGTTAATGTCTAGGAAAAGGTATAGTGAAGGAGAAAGAAGCATGACTCTGAATGGGAAAGAATTTGAACCCTGTGAGAGCTTTAAGCATCTTGGATCACTGATAACTGAGAATAAAGATATGTAAGAAGAAATACATCCAAGGATTACACCTTGTAAGAGGAGGTACTTCGCACTGATTAAGTATTTAAAGGAAGAAGCCTTATTAAGATTCTGAAGCTGACAGTACATCGTACAGTAGTAAGACCTGTGATGGTATATGGTTCGGAGACTTGAACAGTGACGCAAAATGATGAGGAGTTGTTGCAGAGATGGGAAAGGAAGATACTTAGGAAAATCTTCGGGCCGATGTATGATAGGGGGTTTTGGCGAATCAGAAATAATAAGGAGATCAGAGAGTTGTACAACAAATCAGATATCATGGCAGAAATAAAGAGTAAATGACTACGTCGGTTGGGACATGTAAAAACAATGGTGGAGAGCAGCACAGTCAAGAAGGTTTTCAAAGAAAAACCAGGTGGGCGCCATATAAGGATCAGACCAAGGACGAGGTGGCTAGACAACGTGGAGGAGGACTTGAGAAGAATGGGAGTTAGAATACGGAGAGCCAAGGCAGCCCGCAGGGAAGAGTGGGCGGAAGTTGCCCAGGAGGCCAAGGCCCTACACTGGCTGTAGAGCCAAGGAGTGAGTAAGTAAGTAAGTAAGTATGAGGTGCATACTCAGTATCAACCACTTTGGTAGCACTTGGACTCGCCACCCTCTCCCTCCTAGTGCCGCGGCGAATGATAGGCTCCAAACACACTACCTGCGTTCATAACCAAAAGCCCGTTCACGGGTTGAGTGCCACAGATTTTACCTTGTATACCATGCTTCACTGTTAAAAAAATGTTGGTTACACACTTTTCCAGTTGTACTTAAAGAGGAAACACGTCCAAAGGCCGAGATTAATAGGCTTGTTATTTAAAACTGCGTGTTTCCATTGGCCGGAAGTTCAGCATTACATCCGGTTATGCGAATCAAGTCTTCCCTTTTAAACTTCCTGGCAGATTAAAACTGTGTGCCGGACCGAGACTCGAACTCGGGACCTTTGCCTTTCGCGGGCAGAAGTAAAGCTGTGAGTACCGGCCGGCACGGTAACTCAGCGTGTTCGGTCAGAGGGTTAGTTGTCCTCTGTAATAAAAAAACTGAGATAATGGATCAACTACGAACTGAAACGGGTGTCTTGCGACGTCCGCACCGAGCAGATACAACGAACAAAAACGAACAAAATGAGACTACAAAAAAAAAAAAAAAAAAAAAAAAAAGATCGTAGAGCACTTGCCCGCGAAAGGCAAAGGTCCCGAGTTCGAGTCTCGGTCGGGCACACAGTTTTAATCTGCCAGGAAGTTTCATGTCAGCGCACACTCAGCTGAGGGAAAATCTCATTCTGGAAACATCTTCCCTTTTAGTTTACAAAATGTTTGTAAACAGAAGCTGCACCATGAATGTTTTAGTTATGCTGTTCTCGTTGCAATGACTCTTTTGATCATGTCTTCTCTACACGAATATTAAACTCAGCGCTCATGTTTAGTCTTTACCCTGCTACTCTGTTTAACATGCAAAGCTTTCGCATGAACTCTTTACTCTGTCGTGACACTAGACACTCTAACTCTAGATATTTTTAAAATGTTTTTTTATCTTACTGTCACAGTTGCACATTTATTTTTGTGACGCCTAGTTTCGATCAAAATTTGATCGTCTTCAGACCTAAAAATAAAACAAAATAAAAAGCTTATTATGCAGTTTTCATTATTGTACAACAGGTATAAAATATTACAGATAACTATTGCATTTATAAATGTAGTTACGTAAGTAACTCATCATATCTATATGGAACTACTTATCAGAATGCTGCTGTTTCCAACTTTGTTTGGACTGTAGTATAAATATGTAACTGCCGGAAGATGGGTTGGGTGGCGGTGGGGGGGGGGGGGGGTTGGGGGGGGGGGGAGATAGTCGAGAAAGGCTGGGAAAGGAGGAAAGAGTGGAGCGAAGGAATGTGGGATAGGGGAGGGAATGTTGGTAGAAGGCATTGGAGGGACGACATGGCCGTAACGAATTCACATGCAGTACAAAATCATATAATTATGCACAATGCCACTACTAAATGTTACATATTGTTTTCTGTAATTTTAGTTACTTCACATACTTCCGCTGTAATAATTTCATTGTTATATACTTTTTAGAGTTTTACGCTTCTGTTGTTTTACACTTTTAAGATTAAGATTATGTAGTACTTTATATGCAGATGCTGTTTTTATAGTGCAACAGGCAAAAGAAAATTTACAAACTACGTAATACATCTTAAGAAATATAGCAAAATAACATGGACTGACAGTATCTCTACGTAAATCAAAAGGAAAAACACGGTAAGATCCAGAATCGAGATAACTGGCAAAATACTGAAGCATGTATTTACCTTAAATTTATTGGATGTGACATATCCCCAACAATACATAGTGACATAAAAGCGAAACTTCGTAAATTGAAATATATCATCATCGTCAGCATCATAATCATTATCAGTGTTAAGTCTTCACATGTAGCTTTCCATGTAGTCCTGTCATTTCCTATCCTCTTCGTTTCCTCATAATTGTTTCCTGTCTGATGTCTTCTGCGCTCTCTTCTTCTTCTTCTTCTTCTTCTTCTTTTTGTGCTTCTTCGATTCACCATTCCTTCCATAGCATCCATTAGTAAATAATCTCTTCTCATCCCATGCCCATGTCAATTGTGTTTCCTCCTCCTGATTACCACTAAAATTTCTGTTTCTTCCCCCACTCTTCTCAACACCTCTTCAATTCTCACTTTGTCTATCCATTTTATCCCGTGACCCTCCTCCAAATCAACATCTCAAATGCTTATTTCTCCCTCTTCCCTCAGTGTCCACATCTCAGCTCCGTATAATGCCGTGCTCCATATGAAGCACTTCGCCAGTCTCTTCCTCAGGTCCCTGTCTGTCCACCTACATAGAAGCCTCCTCTGCTTATAAAATGTCTGCTTGACAACTGCTATACGTATTTTCACCTCCTTATTACATTTCATGTCGTTCGAAATAATTCTTCTTAGATATATGAAAGCACTAACTTGTTCTATATCTTCCTGTTCTAATTTCACCGTTGTTCTTACCTTTCTTGCACTTGTCACGACACATTTTGTCTATCTCTTATTAATTCTCATTCCTCACAGGTCTTATTTAATTCTTTTAACTTTCCAATTATCGTTCTTTCGTTCCCTGCCAATAACACCATGTCATCCGCAAATCTGTCCTACTACCAGAGCTCAGTCCTCTATTTTGCTTCAAATTTTTCTGAATAATATGGTCCAAATATACGTTAAAGAGTGCTGGAGGAAGAAAGCAGCCTTGCCTCACTCCCCTTCCAACTGTGCTTTCCCCTGTCATCTCATTCCCAGTCTCTACTCGTATTTCCTGTTGTAGGTATAGGATTTTAATCAGCATTCTATACCTCTAGTCGAAACCATTCTTCCTCAGACTGTCCATTGATTTATTCCACTGTACTCTATCAAAGGCTTTCTCCAAGTCAATGAACACAGTATAAACTTCTTTTCCTCTTTCAATGTATCTACCACCTGTTATTGAAAAATATGTGTGGGAACGTGTCATGGAACTCGGAAATATAAAACCAAAAAGAAAACTAAGCTGAAGCTTTATAAAACGATAGCGTTACCGGTAGTCTCACATGGAAGTGAGACATGGGCACTCTCGAAGAAACACAGAAGGAAAATTACGTCAGCTGAGATGACATTTCCCAGGGCAGTCAAATGGACAAAATATGAAACATAGAAGTACAACAACAGCTAAGGACATTCGATTTAGAAAGCAAAATTAAAGATATATAAAAATAGCTGGTATAACCAAGCAGGAAGAATGCAGCTAGACCGTCTGCCGAGAATCGCCAAGAACTGCGAGTCTAACGGACGGGGAAGTGTCGGACGTCCGAGGACATCATGGTTTCCGGAACAGGCAGTGCGACATGCAGCATGAGGTGAATGATGATAATTATGACTTTATTTTACGCAATTTCCACATTTTACAATGTTACCGTAAGTGTATCTCTCTTGCGCAAGTTGCATGTTAATATAATTTTCACTGCATGTGGTTATGACATCCCTCCCTCTCCATCTGGGCGGCTTTCTGTCCCCTATTCCACTCCCCTACGTTCAACTGTCTTCTCCTTCCCCACTCTTTCTCCACTACCTCCCCATCCATCTCCTTTCCCTGTCTCCGGCAGTTACCCATTTATACCAGAGTCCATAATTTCAAGCCACAGTATTCTGATGTGTACTTCTAAACGGAAATGTCGGGTTGCTTTAACAACTTCATAGGTAAATGCAATAGTTGTCTGTTATACTTTCATACCTATTGTAAAGTAATGGAAAGTAAGTACTTCGTTTTTTCATATGGTTTTGTTTTCTGATTTGGAGATGACGAAATATTTATTGAAGCTAGTCGTCATAAAATAAATGTGCAACTGAGACGGTAGAATAAAGCATAAATTTTAAATTTCAACACAGTTTCAGTATATCTGGCGACGAATATGTCGATAATAATGCTGTAATGGACATTTGTTATATTTGAAGCTGCTGTCTCGGTCGAATCAGCTACGTGAGTGCCAACATTTTGTATTCAACGGAAATCATGAAGGTACACCAACGCAACGATCAGAGAGACATGCTACAGGCTCATAATCTTCCCAGAGACGGTAAAATACAAACAGAATACGGAAGGAAACATCAGTCCCGGTACTTTACGGGTAAGTGGGTAAAGAAACTGCAGGAACGACGAGCTTAAACGAGGTTGTTCTCGTTTGTTTGTCCACCTTCTGTGTATCTCTCTGTGATAACATACTTCCTTCAACCTCTCCTCCAGTCTATTATCCTGTTTACTTGATAGCTATCCACATTTGTTGGTATCCTTTTCAGTAAACTGTTTTTAATAATCATTACCAACTCGTTGCGACGCTGTATTACGTTAATTTCTGCAGGCACCGTTACCATGAATATCGTTTAATCATGCAAAAACTTTTTTTTTTGTAGCAGTGACATGTTCTACAGTTCGATATTTAAAGATATGGCAGCTTTCAGGGAGCTGTTAAAAAGTTACCTAGAATTGTATTTGTGATCAAACTATAAATCGGTAACGGTTTGACGTTATTGTTACGTATAGAGTGATGTCGTGGTGAGGGAATGTTTGTAGAATAGTGTTTCCCCTACGAAGAGTCGAGTTATTAATATTTTCTCTGACGATAATGTTAAACTCAAAATGGCAACGACTTTTATCTAATCAACCGTAGCTATTCTAGTAAATGGAGTTACTTTGTCACAAACTGTTGCACGTTTAAGCGCTAAGCTAGGAAAATAACTACCGGAAAATTGTTTACATATGATTGAGAAAATTGTTACGCGTTAGAAGAATGAAAACAGCAGGAGACAAATCTTCTGAAACTTCGAAATTGCAGTTTTCAAGAAATAAGCGCCATATTCTGTCAGTTACTTTTGCTCATTTGTCACTGTCACTCTTGGTAACGGTAAATGATTTTTTTGGAAATGATTTTTCTTGCAGTTCGCATACTTTTGCTTCTAGAAGGCTGATGTAGTTTAGCAGTTGGTGTTCTTTTACGAACAGAAACTGGCAGACCGACGTGCTTCTCCGTATTAAAGGAAAGATAAATATTATTTCATATTTAGTTACATAAATAGCATGAATGCCTGATATGTTTTCATTAATAAAAGAGCTGAATTGGACGTCCATTTTCAGTTGACCTAATTACATCGTAAGAAGATGTAGAGCGGATTTTACGTTGAATACTGTCATTGGTCCTCCAGTAAACTTATGAGCTCCACAAAATGGTATATCGTTAAAAGTGAAGGCACTACTTCTTTTGTAACTGTCCACATGCTGCTAATGATTGTTCAGTAAGGTCTCAAAGTTTTGAACTAAATTTAAAGCTCAGTCGAATATCGTATAACATTATTTTCTTTTAGCCTCAAAATTAATTTACTTCCGAATTCCGGCAGTGTCATGGCTGATCGTTTTGTGACTGTCATAGTCATCTCATTTGTCTATTTCATGAATAAATTGTTATTGTCTTATTACTTTGAATCAGAATTTTTAACTTGGATTTCTTTTTACCCTTTGCCGCCTACTGAATTTTTTGCTAAGAAGAAAGAGAAGTGCATTATCTCATCAGAAGTATCGGGACACCCCGTAGTGGACGTCAATGTGGCGTGTGTCCACCCTTCACCTTTATGACGGGTTTAGCTACGCTGGAGACACTTTTCAATGAGGTGTCTGACGGTCTGTGGAAGAATGAAAGCTCATTCTTCCTGAAGAGCCGAAACCAGAGAAGATGGTGATGTTGAACACTTCGGTCTGAACCAAGCCGACTTTCTAACTCCATCCGGAGATGTAACATCGGGTTCAAGTCGGGACTCTGGACACGGAAGTCCATTTCAGAAATGTTTCTGTCCACAAACCATAGTGCCGCAGAAGCTACTTCATGGCCGTGTGTACTGTCGTACTGTTACAAACAGTGTTCATCTGTGAAGTTTTCCTCTAGTAAAACTTACTGGCAGATTAAAACTGTGTGCCGGACCGCGACTCGAACTCGGGACCTTTGCCTTTCAAGGGAAAGAGCCCTATTGACTGAGCTACCCACGCACGACTCCCAACCAGTCCTCACATCTCTACTTAGTGCCAGTACCTCATCTCCTACCTTCCTAACCCCACAAAATTCTCCTGCGAACATTGCAAGACTAGCACTCCTGCGTAGCTCAGTAGATAGACCACTTCCCCACGAAAGACGAAGGTCCCGAGTTCGAGGCTCGGTCCAGTACAGAGTTTTAATCCACCAGGAAGTTCCATATCAGCTCTCACTCCTCTGCAGAGTGAATTTTTTTTCTGTTGCACTGCTGTATTCAGTACACAGTGCTGCAGAGTGTATTCATATCGTTGTGCAGTTGCAGTTTTTCTAACCGCGACAAGGGGACCACAAACACCCTCAGTCTGTAGCACTATCTCCACCATACTTCGCTGTTCGCACTAACATTCACCGAACCGAAATCTTTGCATCGGATTGTCACAGGGTACAGCGTGATTCATCACTGCAAATCATTCGTTTCCAGTCATCCACTACCAGTAGCGTCGCTCCTCCCACCACCTCACGCGTCGCTTAGCAAAAGATACAGAAATGTGTGGCTCAACATGAGCTGCTGGACCGTTGTAGCCCATGTTTTTTACGTCTCCATGCACTGTCATTATACTAGCTGGAGTGCTGGTAGCACTTTGGAACTAAGGAATGATTCCTTCCACTGATATCATGCGAATTGTTACAACCACCTTCCGCGATACTCTTACAGTACCTGTCCGTCAACGCATGATGTTTGACTGTTCATGCTTCAGCTGTGGTTGTACCTTCACGTTTCCACTTCTCAAACCATCACGAACAGTCGAACTGGGCAGCGTCACAAGGGTTAAAATGCCGCTTATTGTTTTGCTACTCAGGTGACATTCAGTGACCAGTCCACGTTCAAAGCCACTGACCTCTCCTGATAGACTATTTAGCTGTCACTGCTTCTCGACTGACAACACAATACACCCCGTCTTCTTCTACACTGGCGGGTTCCGCCTCTCGTGACATCCAGTGGTCATTTCCGCAACAAATATGTCGGTGCCTCTATACTTTTGGCAACGGACTTGCCGCAGTGGATACACCGGTTCACGTCAGATCACCAAAGTTAAGCGCTGTCGGGCGTGGCTGGCACTTGGATGAGTGACCATCAGGGCCGTCATCAGCTGTTGCCATTTTTCGGGATGCATTCAGCCTCGTGATGCCAACTGAGGAGCTACTCGACCGAATAGTAGCGGCTCTGGTCAAAGAAAACCATCATAACGACTGGGAGAGCGCTGTGCTGACCATACGCCCCTCCTATCCGCATTTTCGGCTGAGGATGACGCGGCGGTCGGATGGTCCCGATGGGCATCGTGCGGCTGCTCGTGCGGCTGCAGGGTGACTGACGTCATCCGCTATAAGACAGCTATTTAGTGGAGTGCTTGCTTCTATACTTTTGATCTAATGGCGTACATTAACGATAGTATTGTTTATTACAGTCATCACAAAAACTGTTAGGCGGCGAACATATACATACAAAGGACACTGGGCAGGTAAAGATTTTGGCAGAACATGTGTTCTGTGACCAGGCGTTTGAAAGCTACAGGGAAAATAAAACGAAAACAGTGTAGTCCATTCTCCCGTGTCTTCTAGTGAGAAGAATGGTAAGAATTTACGGTGACACAGGTGCTTATTCACCTGCAAGCAATTAATATGGAGACCATGCCCAGTGACCAAGTGCAGGCAACACGAGCCGTATTACACGTTCGGTGATCTCTCCTTCCACTGACAATCTTCATTCCTTTCAGTTACTACAAAGGTAACTCGCATTGGGCAATGTCATAACAAAGTTAGTTTGCTACAAATGAGGTAAAGTCACAGTCAGTTACCACTGGCCTCTGATTTGGAAGATGGAGTGTGGAATGGACTGTTCCAAACTTCTGTTCGTGTAGTACGGAAACTGCATGCTTCTGAAATTAATTTTCCAGTCAAATAATTTCGCACCTGGCCATTTTACAGGTCTCTATAGTTTGTGCAGGCGATTTAGATGCACCCTGAACAACACTACGTGATTATAGGCAAAGATCAGTGTGAGCAGTGGAGACACATCGTCTGTTTGGCAATATATTGAAAACAGAAAATGAAGAAAAATCAAGTTGATTAAATTTCGGTTAAAGTGCTACCACGAGGACGCAACCAATGATAGACCAGTGGGCGTTTCTACAATGCTTGAAGGAATACCCTCGAACACATATATTTCACTTTCTAATTTTCTCAATCTTATCATCATCCCACATAACACTCACTTTACAAGTTACTTTAAGGATATTTCCAAGTATAAAGGTGGTTTGTTTTCTACGTATTCAATCAAAAAATAGGTAACGAGTACACACGTGAGGAAAAATTCAAATAAATGTGATTCAGTGGCAGTTTATGCGATGCGGTTGGAACATTTTTTTAAAAGTCTTATATGGCTTCTACCTACATATTTGCCAAGAAACGCGCTTCTCATTATAACGTCAATTATTATTCTAATCAGCTTAGCAAGATTACATTCAAAATATTGGAAACATTTATTTTCTCACTCAGAAAGTTAAACATAACACCGTAATGATGATTCTGCAATTGGGAACTGCTGGAGTAGTTCCCTCTTTTACCTAAAGTAAGAAGATAACTTAAAAATTACACTAATTACTGATTTGGTTTTCTTACGTTCTCTTCTGCAGTATACAAGTTGTGTTGATTGCAGATGATACTTTAAACCTCTGTGCCAGTGTGCGATTTGCAGTGGGGGATGGGGGGGATTTCCCCCCCCCCCCTCTGTATCAGACCATCCCCTCCTCTGGTTTTAGTTTATGCATCCCAACCTGGGATGTTTATTTCCCACGCACTGGAGTAAAACTTTACATATAATTTTAATTTGTGGAGCCGAACACTGAAAAATTTTAATACAGTCTTATTATTAATACTATTAATATGTTTGCTTATTAATTTTGAAAAGTGTTATGTAGTAGTTAAGCATTTAAAAACATTTAGAACTAAATGACAAGACGACGCACGCCACATTCCCGTAGCATACCACAATGTTGCAAGACGTTGCCCCAGGGTAAACGAGGCTTTAGAGCAAGGTCTGTATTGTATGGTGGATGTGATGTGTTGCGTACGAAACTAAAACCTGCGATCATACCCAAACGTCGTGGAAAACTGTGAAGAGGTGTCATCCTGCAGCAAGATAATGCTCGCGCACATTCTGCGAAACGGACAGCCGACGCAATAAAGGAGTTGACATTTGAGATGCTGGAACATCCACCATACAGTCCAGACCTGGCTCCAAGCGATTTTCACATGTTTGGACCCTTAACGGAAGCACTACAGGGAAGAAGATTTAAAAGTGATGAAGACGTCATTGCTGTGGTTCAAAATTTGTTACAGATGCAACCGATAAACGTATTTTCTGATGAAATAAAAAAACTCGTAAAACATCGGGAAAACTGCATTGAGTCCAGGGAGGTTACGTAGAAAAATAACGCATGTTTCAGTTTTCTATCATCAGAACAAGTACAGCTTTTCACAAATGTACCTTAACTTTCTAAATTACCCTCGTATACCTGTATGTAGATGATATAACAAGGGATGGCGTTTCTGATAGTGCATACGCGTGAATAGTGAGTTTTGGCATTAACATCTATTTATAAATAACTGTTTAAGCATGGGTAACGCCACGGTCCAAGCTAGTAACATGTATAATTATACTAACCCCCTAAGACAACCCCCCCCCCAACTGGTAAAAGCACAAATCGCACACTGCTCTCTGCTACGCTGGGATTCGAACTGAGATACTTGCCTTTCGTGGACATTGTACTGCCCATTCAGTTAGCCGAGCATGCCTCATTTGCGAATAAAGACTTCAACTTCCACAGACTGCTTTCCATTCTCTGCACACTCTGCAGAAGTTAATTGGAAACTAGTTCCTCATAACAGGCTCGAGTTCTGGCCCATCGCGCACGTCTTGTGTGTCTTCAATATTAAGTTTGCAACTTAATGAATAGAACCAGTTTATACACACTGGCAAGATATACCTCGAACAAACACCTTTAGAACTGAAGGTTTGCAGAGGAATCACTTCTGACCGTCTACTAGAAGTAAAAACTATTGTGAATGCTTCAAAACAACCATTATTTTCCATCATTTTACACTAATGAGCCGCTGTAAAACCCATCTCCCACACTAACGTAGAGCTCCAATATTACTGTGATGTTAGCAGTGGCCCAGTGTGACGTAGACTCAGATACTGGTAGTGCGGCGGGGCCCGTATTGGCACATGACAGATACTTGTCTTTCGCGGCCAGGGACTTTCCAGCAGACTTCTCCTAACATATTCCAAGCCTGTTTCACGACTTCAGATTGCAACGAACACCGTCCTTCGCCATTTTGGTATGTGTAGCACTGTTTTAGAATACCAGTAATAAACTGTTACCATGCAGTTTGGAAAATAAAAGACGGAGATCCTTGTCATTTTCAAAAAAATACAGTAATCGTCCGCTGAACCCAGCGGCATTTGTGTGATGCACAGAATACGGAGCATATTTGTCGCCCGGCATTACAAAGAGACGATGATCTGACAGACGCCAAAAGAAGTACAATGAATTAGCACGTGCCACTTCCTACAACCTAATCCTGTGTTATCCACATTTCAGTGAACAGCATATCTGATCATTTAAGGATTAATCTCGTTTCGCAGCTGTCTAAGCCCTAAAGTTAATATGTCGCTACTGCTCCTTCATCAAAAGGTTGGTTGGTTGATTTGGGGGAATTCGACCAAACAGCGAGGTCATCGGTGCCATCGGATTAGGGAAGGATGGGGAAGGAGGACGGCCGTGCCCTTTCAAAGGAACCATCCCGGCATTCGCCTGAAGTGATTTAGGAAAATCACGGAAAACGTAAATCAGGGTGGCCGGACGCTGATATGAACCGTCGTCCTCCCGAATGCAAGTCCAGTGTGCAAACCACTGCGCCACTTCGCTCGGTCTCATCGCAAGGAAGAAAAACAACGACACTGGTTAGTCGCCGTGGCTGCGGTGATCGTCGTTAAGTACTGAATACGAATACAGTGGTAAGTTTTCATTATTTCTTTCGGAACAAAGATCTAATGCTTTTTCAGATCGAAATTAGATAAGACAGTACTACAAGTACGATAGAAGCCCAAGTTACGTAACGATTCGCCTTAAACAGCTCCACAGCGCGGTAAAATCGTTTAGAGGTCATGCCACGTACATACATTTCTTGAAAGATTAATTGAAACTGACGACACATTGTCTACTCGAAAAAAAAATCAAGTTGCACTGTGGTTTGAATTTCACTTTGACTTACATAGCCCCTCATAAATGTCAGGCTTATCCACTTTGCAGTTTTTACCGTGTTGATCTGGCTCCGATATGATACTTAATTTGAAATCTATACAGGTAGAGACGTTGTTCGAATATGATCAAATTATGTATTTCATACAATTGGATGTGGACTACAGCTAACGTTTGTTTTACTGTTGAATTTAGTTTTATAAGAATTGTAAGAACAAAATTAGCTCTAATTATTAGATAGCTGCTATTATATTATGCCCCCACTTTGTTCCAGTGCAGAACTTTTTCAGCAGCACGTGAATGGAAAGAACCCTCTGTCATCTCTGTCAAACGATGTACACATATTTCAAAAGCAAAAATGACTTTGCTATGCTAAATGACACGAACCTAAACAGAGATATTTCTGTCTCTGTTAAGGACGATGTTACATTAAAAGATCATAAATTAGGCAGCAGGATAAAATCATCAGTGCAATTATAACTAGTATAGGATTGTGGCGTCCAAAGACTTTCGTGTTGTGTCACTGTCTCTTGTGTTATGCATGATATGCTATAGTATTTAAATAATGCAACTGAGATATGACTTAAGAGACTTGTAAAGAATTGACGCGTCATGTTAACAATTAACTAATTCCATGTGTACTTTTTCCCTTCTAATAAAAGCGGACTGACAGTCATCTATGGAATAACACTAAAGTAGTTGAGAGATATAAACAGAATTAATTGAGTACACGCTTCCGTCATAGGAACTGTCTTATGGGTTTAACGTGTAGGCTACTCGTCAGAGGAGAAAAAAAAGCTGACTTGTCTTCGTGATAATTGGACGTTATATCATTCTAAGTGGTTATGAAGCGTAAATTTCATCACAAGATGACAGCAGCCCTTATTTTAGCAGAGTAAAAATTTGCTCTCCATTATGCGCTCTTTTGAGACAATACGGCGTTACTACACATAAGCATACAAGGCAGTTTATGAACTCGGATCTCCGAGTGATTCCTATGAGATAAATCATAACCGCAGAACGACTTAAGTAGGGTACCTTTCGTGAAGCTAGTCTGAAAGCCTCCGATATGCTAAGTTTCCGAACTCTTTTCATACTTTGTTCGTGAGTCATTAACATGCCTTAAGGAACGCGTAACTGAACAAGGAACCCATATTAAGCCACAAACTACATACATTATGATTTCACCAAATTAGTGATATACCTTCAAGCCTACAGTCTGCGTCTGTAATTTGTTAATACTAATTGTACGTAGCACTTTGTGAAATAATTGTTGATACAGGACAATGTGCAGTTTCATTATTATTTACTTTTCTGTTTGTTGATCGTCAACTGTTAAGAAGGAATTAGCGTTTAACGGTGTCAAAATAGTGTTCAAATCGTGGAAGCAGATTTACCAGAGGTTTTCTGTGGTACACCACTCAAGACAGTCACTCTGAAGCAAGGTGTCCGCAAATGAGGACATATCATTCATCCAATTACATGAGACACATCGATTGTGACACTTCTGTAGCTTGTACTGGCAACCGTATTAGTCTGTACATGCTGACGGCTAACTCTCAGGACATTCACGTGAATATTTTCTCTCTTTTATTAGAAATGCCTCTACATCCCGACCAAGTGAAGTGTGTGTGTGTGTGTGTGTGTGTGTGTGTGTGTGTGTGTGTGTAGATGGATAGGCAAACGTTTTAAAATTACGTAATGGTTGGCTCGCCTTTGTTTCCATCTTTTTCTCGAAAGACTGTATTTTCTGGTAAGCACAATACAGATAACAAAAAACGGATTTACACATTCGTTCACTGTTATCCGACTGGCCACATTCTCGTGCGACCACAAATAATGTTAAATTGATTATTATTTCGTTTAAAATTCAGGATGTGTTAATAGAAAATATTTTCAAATTCTCCTTACACAGTCCTAGGGCTAGTAGAGGCTAATAACTTGAGTACGATACCATGTATCCGTGCTGCAGGAACATGGAAAAACATGACTTCAGTTATTCAAGGTCTGCTGTCACTTTGGTAATTACTGCATTTGTGACTAATTAATTACGTGATAACAATGGCTGTTATTACAGCGAAACCGAATGTGACTACCAGGGGACCAGTGAACGAAGAGAAATTGAGTGCGTAATTTGACGCATGAGTATCGTACTGTTCAAAATATACATCTACACTCCGCATTCCACTTAAAAATGCCACTTATATTGCGATGTTTCCGGAGGAATTCTTAAATCACTTAATTCCGATGCTTGGATGGTTCCCTTAGAACGATTCCGGCCGATTTGATTCGTCACACTTCCTCAATCTCTAATGATCTCGACGCCAATGAGACGTTACGCTCTATTCTTCCTTCCTTCGAAGGTTTTTTACGACTCAAGATTCCTCTCCGTTAACGACGACATGCTGTGTCCCATTTGCTAAGATTTCTGCGGTCTAGTAACCAAGGTGGCCTGGTATACCGTGCGCTCATAGGCGATAGCACGGAACTAAGAGGGGGAGTCAAATGAAAAAGAGACAGACAGGAAAGTAAGTAAACTGTTTATTATTTCATTATTCGCCATAACTGTTAACAAATTTATCGTACTCTGAGAGCCGCGCGGGTAGCCGGACAGTCTCGGGTGCCTTGCCATGGTTCGCGCGGCTCCCCCTGTCGGAGGTTAGAGTCCTCCCTCGGGCATGAGTGTGTGTGTGTGTGTGTGTGTGTGTGTGTGTGTGTGTGTGTGTGTGTGTGTTATCCTAAGCGGAAGTTAGATTGAGTTAGATGAAATAGTGTGTAAGCCTAAGGACTGATGAACTCAGCAGTTTTGTCCCATAGAACTTACCATACCTACTGTGAGTAGGACTGTTGTGGCTTGGCAGGAGAGCCAACCCCGGGTTACTAGAGGAAGCCGAAAGGCACGCGTCTTAGCTCATGCAGGCTGGCGTGAGGTATGGAACAGGACAAGGAAATTAGAATTTAGAAAAATTAGCTGGTGGAATAAAAATGGTTGAAATGGCTATGAGCACTATGGGACTTAACAGCTGTGGTCATCAGTCCCCTAGAACTTAGAACTACTTAAACCTAACTAACCTAAGAACATCACACACATCCATGCCCGAGGCAGGATTCGAACCTGCGACCGTAGCAGTCGCGCGGTTCCAGACTGCGCACCTAGAACCGCGAGACCACCGCGGCCGTCGCTGGTGGAATACTTAACTTTAATCCATAAATGGTGAACGTGAATGTACATTATTCACAATATCAATAGTAACTGAACATGGCGCCTTGCCAGGTCGTAGCAAACGACGTAGCTGAAGGCTATGCTAACTATCGTCTCGGCAAATGAGAGCGTATTTTGTCAGTGAACCATCGCTAGCAAAGTCGGTTGTACAACTGGGGCGAGTGGTAGGAAGTCTCTCTAGACCCTGCCGTGTGGCGGCGCTCGGTCCGCAATCACTGATAGTGGCGACACGCGGGTCCGACGTATACTAACGAACCGCGGCCGATTTAAAGGCTACAACCTAGCAAGTGTGGTGTCTGTCGGTGACACCACAAAGACGGTCAGTTCTTTCAAGGAAAAATGTTTGCGGTTGCCTAAGGAACCAAGGGGTGAGGGCGGTAGTGTATGGAGGACGAGTAAAAGCATCCCAGGGAAACATCTCCAGCGTACTGCCGGCCGGTGTGGCCGAGCGGTTCTAGGCGCTTCAGTCCGGAACCGCGCGACCGCTACGGTCGCAGGTTCGAATCCTGCATAGGGCATGGACGTGTGTGATGTCCATAGGTTAGTTAAGTTTAAGTAGTTTTAAGTTCTAGGGGACTGATGAACTCAGATGTTAACTCCCCATAGTGCTCAGAGCCTTTTTTTTTTTTTTTTTTCAGCGTACTCCGTGGTCTCACAAGTTGCCAGGGTTGTTTTTCGAATGCACTGCAGAAGTTTCGCTGGGAAGCCCGCACACATTTCTCATACACTCCCGATCTCTCCCCTGCCGACCGCGGTGGTCTAGCGGTTCTGGCGCTGCAGTCCGGAACCGCGAGACTGCTACGGTCGCAGGTTCGAATCCTGCCTCGGGCATGGGTGTGTGTGATGTCCTTAGGTTAGTTTGGTTTAAGTAGTTCTAAGTTCTAGGGGACTTATGACCTAAGATGTTGAGTCCCATAGTGCTCCGAGCCATTTGAACCATTTTGAACCGATCTCTCCCCGTGCGATTTCCATGTTTTCAGAGCCCTGAAGAGGTCCGTGGCCTTGATTTACCTCGGGCGTAAAACTGCACGCTTGAATACAATCACTGTTCCGTATGCAACCGCAAACATTTTTCCATGAAGATACTGACCATTTTGTCTCACAGTGGGATGAATGTACTGACAGTTATGGCGATTGCTTTTGAAATAATAAGCAGTTTGCTTACTTTTTTCCACCTGTCTTGTTTTATTTGACCGCCCTTCGTATGCTGAGCGCCTTACGGTAGGCTACTAATTGCTGTCGTGATTGTCGCACCAAATACGGGAGACTGGATCACTTCAAGTTAGTAGTAATCTTCCGCTCATTCGTACAAGTCATTAAGTAAAACAAAATAAGAACTACAGAACAAGACAGTACCTTACAACGTTCTTATTTAGTTTTACTGAACCACGCAGCCTTTGGAGCAAAAGCGTTTGACTAACACTGACGTTAGTTTTCGAAGTTTTTTTATACATGTTTGTTCTTGTAGCGTGATAATGCTATGTTACCGTGGATGCGTTTCTTTTCAAATCATTAGTTACTCTACTCCCTTCTCAACTACTGCGCCTCTTGAACAAGAATTTTTTAAAAAAACCTCTATGGTTTATGCCAGATATAATTATGAATGTGTGACATGTTCGCCTAGTTGTGTTTTATGACGAGTCAGTTATAAATCATTAAATGTGAAGGAAAAAGAGCTTAGCGTAACTCCCTATCGACGTAGAGACTATTACCTTCGCTGTAAGAGTTATCCCAATTTCAGGAGAAATTATTTATGGAAAGTGGGTATAATCTGAGGCAGCACATAGGCACGTAGATCTGGCCTCCGAAATCCCTTAAATTGAGTGTCTTACCCACTGCGCCAACTCGCTTGGCGGATACCAGCTTCGGAATGTCAGAAAAGATCGAGAAAGAGTCCACTACTCACCCCCCTTGCCCCCTTTCCCCTCCCTCCGCCCCCCTTAGGCCAATTTCACAACTTGCCCCTGAGGTGGAAGAGCACATACATACACCTGTTTTGACTCTTTGCAGTGGGAGACATGTCTGCGGCAGTTCTCATTCTCGTTTTTTACTCTTTGTTTAATCTGCTCTCTCTCTTTCTGTAAAATTTACGTTTTTGTAACCAATTTGTGAATAGTACAATTAGACACTAAGATTCGTCTTAATATTTTCGTCTCTGGTTTCGTAACAAAAACTAACAAGCAAACCAATGAAGTATAGGGATTCATGCAGAACATAACTGTTCTATGGCAATATTCTGAACCGCGCAGACGGTATTGACTGAAGGTTGTTTCGTATAAAGCTTAAACGTTACCGTTAGATTAAAAAAAACTTACGAATGTATTTGGTATTATACACTGAAGCGCCAGAGAAACTGGTATAGGCATGCTTATTCAAATACAAAGATATGTTAGCAGGAAAAAGACGGCGCTGCGGTCAGCAACGCCTATATAAAACAAGTGTCTGCTGCAGTGGTTAGATCGGTTACTGCTGCTACAATGGCAGGTTATCAAGATTTAAGTGAGTTTGAACGTGGTGTTACAGTCGGCGCACGAGCAATGGGACACAGCATCCCCGAGGTAGGGATGAAGTGGCGATTTTCCAGTACAACCATTTCACGAGTGTACCGTGAAAATTAGGAATCCGGTACGACATCAAATCTCCGACATCGCTGCGGCCGGAAGAAGATCTTGCAAGAAAGGGACCAACGACGACTGAAGAGAATCGTTTATAGTGACAGAAGTGCAACCCTCCCGCAGATTGCTGCAGATTTCAATGCTGGGTCATCAAGTGTCAGCGTACGAACCATTCAATGGAAAATCGTCGATGTGGCCTTTCGGAGCCGGAGACCCACTCGTGTACCCTTGATTACTGTACAACACAAAGCATTAAGCCTCGCCTGAGCACGTCAGCACCGACATTCGACCTTTAACGACTTAAAACATGTTGTCTGGTCGGACGAGTCTCTTTTCAAATTGTATCGAGCGGATGGACGTGCACGGGTATGGAGACAACCTCATGAATCCATGGACCTGCATGTCAGCACGGGTCTGTTCAAACTGGCGGAGGCTCTGTGATGGTGTGGGGAGTGTGCAGTTGGAGAGATATACCTTTCAGAAATCACTTACCTCACAAAAATCTTCATTACTCGAACTACTGCAATACAGCGAGCGCCACTACTGCCAGTTAAATAAAAGATTCAAACTACGGAAGGCACTAACTACTGATAGGGATAGTTAGCAAATGAAAGATATTAATAGAGAACAAACAATGTATTTACCTTAATAAACATACTATATATAGCAGTTCATGACAAATTACAAAACTCCGCCATCTCTCTCCCCACATCCACCACTGCTGGCGGCTCACCTCCAACTGCGCAACGCTACGCGCTATTCACATCCAGCTGCTGCTGCCCAACACCCCAATGGCAGACAACAATGCAAACTAGACACAGACTGCACACAGCACAGCCAGTGATTTTCGTACAGAGCGCTATGTAACGTTGCCAATAAGAAAATATAAACAGCCTACTTACATAGCCCCCATGCTCCCCACAAAAAAATTTACAAATTGTTTTGGGCAGTGGCCAATAATGATTTGATAAAATTTTTCATAATTACAATAACAAAGATATCAAATGCACACACTTATTTATACAATGTTGGTCAAAAGCTAAAATTTTCTCACAGTCCATAAAGACAGTCCAGATTATTCATCACAGTAAAATTTCAGTGTTTTTTTTTTTTTTCAAAGTCTGAGCAGTAAAAGACAATGCACACGGAAGTAGTGGATTTCCATGCAGTCTTGAAGAAGTAGTGTTGTCCTTCCAACTGAAAGACCGTGCTGACTCTTGACATGCTGACAGGTAATGGGCCACAACAGAGCAAACCCACAGCAGAGTCATTCGACGTTTTGAAGAAGATTGGTAGGTAGGTCATCACAGAGCAGACCCACTGTAGTCCTGGTAGAGAGTATGGTATTGGTGGGCCACCAGAGGTGCAGACCCACTGTAGTCCTTGTAGAAATTGTGGACGGGCCCACTGTAGTCCTTGTAGAGATGGCCAGCAGCCATCTGTTGTGACTGTGCGGGTGCACAATCACCATTGAAGAGTCTTGCAGTCATCGTAGTGAATGTAGCTTAGTATTAGAAGAAAAAAAATTCTATGAAACTACACAGAGACAGGAAGAAAACAAATACACAAGGGTACACAAACACATAGTGGGATAACACAAAAGGAAAGGACAGGGTTCGTTTTCAGTGTAACATTTGGTACTGCAGTCCACCCCAAAACTTCATTCCATACATCTTTCCTCTTATTTCATCCTTTGTTTCCACCAAAAAATCCTATCCAAGCATGCTTTCTGTTTAACCTATACCTTTCACAAATCACTTACCTCACAAAAATCTTCATTACTCGAACTACTGCAATACAGCGAGCGCCACTACTGCCAGCTAAATAAAAGATTCAAACACTGAAGGCACTAACTACTGATAGGGATAGTTAGCAAATGACCATCCATATCTAATGTGCATTCCGACGGATTTGGGCAATTCCAGCAGGACAATGCGACACCCCACACGTCCAGAATTGCTACAGAGTGGCTCTTGGAACACTCTTCTGAGTTTAAACACTTCCGATGGCCACCAAAGTCCGCAGTCATGACCATTATTGAGCATATATGGGATGCCTCGCAACGTGCTGTTCAGAAGAGATCTCCACCGCCTCGTACTCTTAGGGATTTATGGACAGCACTGCAGAATTCATGGTGTCAGTTCCCTCCAGCACTACTTCAGACATTAGTCGAGTTCACGCCACGTCGTGTTGCGGCACTGCTGCGTGATCGCGGAGGCCCTACACGATATTAGGAAGGTGTACCAATTTCTCTGGCTCTCCAAGTGTATATTGTGGTGTCACCGCCAGAAACCACACTTGCTAGGTGGTAGCCTTTAAATCGGTCGCGGTCCGTTAGTATACACTCCTGGAAATTGAAATAAGAACACCGTGAATTCATTGTCCCAGGAAGGGGAAACTTTATTGACACATTCCTGGTGTCAGATACATCACATGATCACACTGACAGAACCACAGGCACATAGACACAGGCAACAGAGCATGCACAATGTCGGCACTAGTACAGTGTATATCCACCTTTCGCAGCAATGCAGGCTGCTATTCTGCCATGGAGACGATCGTAGAGATGCTGGATGTAGTCCTGTGGAACAGCTTGCCATGCCATTTCCACCTGGCGCCTCAGTTGGACCAGCGTTCGTGCTGGACGTGCAGACCGCGTGAGACGACGCTTCATCCAGTCCCAAACATGCTCAATGGGGGACAGATCCGGAGATCTTGCTGGCCAGGGTAGTCGACTTACACCTTCTAGAGCACGTTGGGTGGCACGGGATACATGCGGAAGTGCATTGTCCTGTTGGAACAGAAAGTTCCCTTGCCGGTCTAGGAATGGTAGAACGATGGGTTCGATGACGGTTTGGATGTACCGTGCACTATTCAGTGTCCCCTCGACGATCACCAGTGGTGTACGGCCAGTGTAGGAGATCGCTCCCCACACCATGATGCCGGGTGTTGGCCCTGTGTGCCTCGGTCGTATGCAGTCCTGATTGTGGCGCTCACCTGCACGGCGCCAAACACGCATACGACCATCATTGGCACCAAGGCAGAAGCGACTCTCATCGCTGAAGACGACACGTCTCCATTCGTCCCTCCATTCACGCCTGTCGCGACACTACTGGAGGCGGGCTGCACGATGTTGGGGCGTGAGCGGAAGACGGCCTAACGGTGTGCGGGACCGTAGCCCAGCTTCATGGAGACGGTTGCGAATGGTCCTCGCCGATACCCCAGGAGCAACAGTGTCCCTAATTTGCTGGGAAGTGGCGGTGCGGTCCCCTACGGCACTGCGTAGGATGCTACGGTCTTGGCGTGCATCCGTGCGTCGCTGCGGTCCGGTCCCAGGTCGACGGGCACGTGCACCTTCCGCCGACCACTGGCGACAACATCGATGTACTGTGGAGACCTCACGCCCCACGTGTTGAGCAATTCGGCGGTACGTCCACCCGGCCTCCCGCATGCCCACTATACGCCCTCGCTCAAAGTCCGTCAACTGCACATACGGTTCACGTCCACGCTGTCGCGGCATGCTACCAGTGTTAAAGACTGCGATGGAGCTCCGTATGCCACGGCAAACTGGCTGACACTGACGGCGGCGGTGCACAAATGCTGCGCAGCTAGCGCCATTCGACGGCCAACACCGCGGTTCCTGGTGTGTCCGCTGTGCCGTGCGTGTGATCATTGCTTGTACAGCCCTCTCGCAGTGTCCGGAGCAAGTATGGTGGGTCTGACACACCGGTGTCAATGTGTTCTTTTTTCCATTTCCATGAGTGTACGTCGGACCCGCGTGTCGCGACTATCAGTGATTGCAGGCCGAGCGCCGCCACACGGCGGGTATAGAGACACTTCCTAGCACTCGCCCCAGTTGTACAGCCGACTTTGCTAGCGATGGTTCACTGACAAATTACGCTCTCATTTGCCGAGACGATAGTTAGCATAGCCTTCAGCTACGTCATTTGCTACGGCCTAGCAAGGCGCCATTACCAGTTACTATTGATGCTGTAAAACATGTACCGTCAAGAGCTATGTTCACCAATTATGGATTAACGTTAACTATTCCAACAGCTACGACCTTTTTTGCTAAAGTCTAACTTGCTTAACTGTTCCAGACGTCACGCCAGCCTGCGAGAGCTTAAACGCGTGCCTTTCGGCTTCCTGTCATAGTGGATTGGCTGTCTTGCCAGTTCACAACATATATAGCGCTCTGCAAAGCGTAAGAACGACATAGATAAATTACCGTAACATATTAACAGATCGATGGAAATATATGAAAGTGCGGGATGATGTTGCTAGAGGTCTCTTAGTGGTGCACAGAATGCTAGACGTGACATGGCGTGGCTTCAGAGCCAAATGGGGCTGGCCCTCCAGCACTAGGCTATCGAAGGAACGGAATTAGTCATTCTGTGACACTCACCGAGCAGTTACGGTGCACTGAGGTGGTGTTATTTACAACATGGTCCGGGAAAAACACGTGGAGGACTTCACACTGGAACACGGACAAAGTGTGACCGTAGTAGCCCATGAACTGCGTATTGCTTACAGCATTGTTTCATGGACATGGCGAGCATTCCGGACTACAGACACTGCCGCCCGAAGGAGAGGAGACGGTAGACCACAGTCAATTACAGTAGCAGATGACAGCTACATTGTGCACAAGGAAGAAGGGACCACGTCAAACAGCGGGTTCAATTGCAGCCACATTTAACAGGATCGTAAGGCACGCTACTTCATGCTCCATTATGGCACGGCGACAGCAAGACATTAGTTTCTCTGCCCGAGGACCAGTTCTCTGTGTTCCGTTGGCACCCGCATATCGGCGGCAGCGTCTGCATTCTGCATATGCATGGATACACTGCAAATCAGACGTGCCTGGCAGAGGGTTCATCGAAACATTTTCTCAACATTTCTCTAAAAATGGTTCGAATGGCTCTGAGCACTATGGGACTCAACTGCTGAGGTCATTAGTCCCCTAGAACTTAGAACTAGTTAAACCTAACTAACCTAAGGACATCACACACATCCACGCCCGAGGCACGATTCGAACCTGCGACCGTAAACATTTCTCTATTATTCTACTCTCGAACGGCGCCCGTAAAAACGATCACCTATGTCTTCCTCTGGGAGCTCAGATTTCCGTTATTTTATTGTGATGATCGTTTACCCCTATGTAGGTCTCGGTGTTAACAAAATATATTCGCATTCGGAGGAGAAAGTTGGTGACTAAAATTTCGTGCGAAGATTCTGCCGCAACGATGAACGACTTCGTTTTATGGTGTCCACCCCAAATCCTGTATCATGTCCGTGACACTCTCTCCCTTATTTCACGATAATACAAAACTTTCTCGATGTACTCCGTTAATCCAATCTGGTAAGAATATCAGACCGCACAGCAATACTCCAGAAGAGGTAGGACAAGCGTAGTGCATATGGAACTCTTACAGTTTCTAAGTGTCCTGCCAATAAAACGCAGTCTTTGGTTCGCCTTCCCATCAATATTTTCTGTATACTGTTTCCAATTTAAGTTGTTCGTCATTATAATTCCTAGGTATTTAGTGGAATTTACGGCCTTTAGATTTGACTAATTTGCCGTCTAACTGAAGTTCCTACATCTACATTGTTGTGTCAGCAGAAGAGCCAACACCGTGTTACGAGAGGAGGCCGAAAAGCACGCGTTTTAGCTCACGCAGGCTGGCGTGAGGAGGGAAGAACTGTACTGACGTGAGGTCTGGAACATGACAAGGAATGAGAATTCAGAAAGCGGACGTAATTAGTTTGATACTTAACTTTAATCCATTAGTGATGAACGTCGCTCTTGACGGTACATGATTCACAATATTATCTGTTCAGAATACATTCTTGAAGTAACTGAATATGGCGCCTTGCTAGGTCGTAGCAAATGACGTAGCTGAAGGCTATGTTAAACTGTCGTCTCGGCAAATGAGAGCGTATGTACTCAGTGAACCATCGCTAGCAAAGTCGGCTGTACAGCTGGGACGAGTGCTAGGGAGTCTCTCTAGACTAGACCTGCCGTGTGGTGGCGCTCGGTCTGCAATCACGCGGGTCCGACGTGTACTAACGGACCGCGGCCGATTTAAACGCTACTACCTAGCAAGTGTGGTGTCTGGCGGTGACATCTACATGGAGACACTGCAAATCACATTTAAGTGCCTGGCAGAGGGTTCATCGAACCACCTTCACTATTCTCAATTATTCCAATCTCGTATAGTGCGCGGAAAGAATGAGCACCTATATCTTTCCCTACGAGCTCTGATTTCCCTTATTTTATCTTGGTGATCGTTCCGCCCTATGTAGGTCGGCGTCAACAAAATATTTTCGCATTCGGAGGAGAAAGTTGGTGATTGGAATTTCGAGAGAAGATTCCGTCGCAACGAAAAAAAGCCTTTCTTTTAATGATTTCCAGTCCAAATCCTGTATCATTTCTGTGACACTCTCTCCAAATCGCGATAATACAAAATGTGCTGCCTTTCTTTGAACTTTTTCGATGTACTCCGTCAGTCCTATCTGGTAAGGATCCCACACTGCGCAGCAGTATTCTAAAAGAGGACGGACAAGCGTAGTGTGGGCAGTCTCCTTAATAGACCTGTTACATTTTCTAAGTGGCCTGCCAATGAAACGAAGTCTTTGGTTAGCCTTCCCCACAACATTTTCTGTGTGTTCTTTCCAATTCAAGTTGTTCGTAATTGTAATACCTGGGTATTTAGTTGAATTTACGGCTTTTAGATTAGACTGATTTATCGTGTAACCGAAGTTTACCGAGTTCCTTATAGCACTCATGTGGATGACCTCACACTTTTCGTCATTTAGGGTCAACTGCCACTTTTAGCAGCATTCAGATATCTTTTCTAAATCGTTTTGCAGTTTGTTTTGGTCTTCCGATGACTTTATTAGTCGATAAACGACAGCGTCATCTGCAAACATCCGAAGAAGGCTGCTCAGATTGTCTCCAAAATCGTTAATATACATAAGGAACAGCAAAGGGCCTATAACACTACCTTGGCGAACGCCAGAAATCACGTCTGTTTTACTCGATGACTTTCCGTCGATTACTAAAAACTGTGACCTCTCTGATAGGAAAGCACGAATCAGTCACATAACTGAGATGATATTCCATAAGCACACAATTTCACTACAAGCCACTTGTGTGGTACCAATTGCATAGGGTACGGACCGACGAGGAATGTGGTCGCGTGCTTTTTTCGAAGGAGAACAGATTCAGTATGAGCTGTGATTCTGAACATGCTCTCATATGGTTACACGTAATGTACACAGGAACTCTGACGAAAATAATCGTTTTGATGGTCCCAGTGTTATGATGTGGGGGCGGGGGGGGGGGGGGGGTATAATGTTGCATGGTAATATTGACCTCCAAATAATGATACTGAGAGGCCAGCGTTATTGTTACACTGTATTCCTTCCCCGTGTACTATACGCCTCTTTTCAGGGGAATATTGGACCCTGGCTTCATTTTTATGGATGGCATTGCGTGATGCAACGAAAGAATATTCGGTGAATGGACTAGCGTGTTCGTTCCCCCGACTTAAATCCCGGGGAGAACCTGTGGGATGCGTTGGAGAGGCGTATCGCAGCTGGTCCACATGCACCAACGACACTCCAGCAGGTGTCAACAGCGCTGGTGGAGGCGTGGAACGCCCAACTGCAAGAATTCCCTACCAGCATTTGACCAGGATGACAGCACATTGCAGAGAATCCACTGGCGTCCATGCTCAACACACACACCATATTAAGAACCATCTCCTGACTTCTGTAAAGCGCAGGGGACCATCACAAATCTCGATGACGTCAGTATGATTGTTGACTTTGAATAAAAGTGTCGTTTCTGTTGTCTCATAGCCGATTTCTCTCAGTTGCCTCCTGTACTGCACTGTGGCAGTTCCATGTGTGGTCCTCGAGTCACCGAGCTACGCTACTTGGGCAACGGCACAGCATGCTAAACTTACATTAGTGCTTCGGTCTTGAGCGCCAAAGTTCGTACTTTTCTTCAAGCACTTTTTCGCCATCCTTTTATTAGTCAGAGTGTTTACGATAATAATTTACCATTTTTAAATTTTGTTACAAATATGTAATAGTAATCTTTAGATTAGCGTTGCTACACTCCTATAATATGGCTTTCTGACGTGCTCTCGGGAGTAGCGAGGGGACAATCACTGATTTGCTATTAGTTACGGATTTGTGTACTGGTCGTAAGCGCAGTTTTGGGCAAGTTGCGCAGTTTGTGTTGTGAGCTAACATGCCAAAGATGTTCGGGCTCACGTGTGGTTCCTCTTTGTCGAAATGTTTTGGTTCAAACTCATGTAGGGGTTGAACCGCACGTGTCGCACTACGTAAATTAGACACTTGTGACCCTTTGGTTAAATTCACTCGCTGACGACAAGTTTGCGAAATTGTATGAAATATACCACGTTAATATAACATATAACAACTGTAACAATAATATCGGGAGCTAAATTATCGCCCCCATAAATGATGTAGGCCACACAGTTGCGGTTTGATTAGAACAATGTTTATTCAGAAAAAAAACTAATAGCGAAAGTGGTCGTATTTAGAATTACAATTACACTCGAGCCCATATCCAGATTAGATTAGATTTACTTTCATTCCAATTGATTCGTAGTGAGGAGGTCCTCCAGGATGTGGAACATGTCAGAAAAACAACAATACATGACAAATATTTACAACTAAAACAAATAAGCTCATGTACCATTCCACAGGTCCCAAGTGGAATGATCGTCATTTTTTAATGAACACTAAGAGTCATTTTACAAATACTAATGCACTGAATTTCAAATAAAAAAGTTTTTTATTTATTTATAAGGTAATAAACATGTAATACAACTACTGTAATACTTATTTACAATAAACACATTACTGCACTGAAATGGTGCAGAAGTTAGATTATACTTACACACACACACACACACACACACACACACACACACAAATTTTCAATGAACACATTACTGCACTGAAATTGGGCAGAAGTTATGTTGTACTTATATACAAATCAGTTGGTTTTGCTAAGAAATTCATCAATGGAGTAGAAGGACTTGGCCACCAATAAACCCTTTAGGCTTCTCTTAAACTGAATTTCATTGGTTGTTAAGCTTTTTATGGTTGCTGGCAAGTTATTGAAAATGTGTGTTCCTGAATAATGCACACCTTTTTGTACAAGACTAAGTGACTTTAAATCCTTGCGAAGATTATTCTTATTTCTAGTATTGATTCCATGAATTGAGCTGTTGGTTTGATAAAGTAATATATTTTAATGACAAATTTCATTAAGGAATAAATATATTGGGGAGCTGTAGTTAGTATCCCTAGTTCCCTAAACAGGCTTCTGCAGGATGTTCTTGAGTTCACACCACATATAATTCTTACTGCACGTTTTTGTGCCCGGAAAACTTTAGCTTGGTTTGATGAATTACCCCAAAAAATAATCCCATATGACATTATGGAATGAAAGTAAGCATAGTATGCCAGCTTTTTCATTTTTATATCCCCTATGTCTGACAAAATTCGCATTGCAAACAGAGATTTGTTAAGACGCTTCAGCAGTTCTGTGGTGTGCTCCTCCCAGTTGAATTTATTATCAAGCTGTAATCCCAAGAATTTAACACTGTCCACTTCTTCTATCTTCTTGTCATCGTATGTTAGACATATACTCCTGGGACACCCCTTACAAGTTCTGAACTGCATGTAGTGTGTTTTTTCAAAGTTTAGTGACGCAGTTCGATCATTCACAGTCTCATAGCGAATTACGAGTCCAGTACTCCACCTCGTTAACTACGCGAAAAATTCAGGTGCGCGGCAGCTTACCGCTCAGAGACCAAGTCCCGCGATACCACGCAACGCGAACTTTTCTAAGTCGTTTCACTTCGTAGCTGCCTAGAAACCGACTGTCCACTCTCGCGTCTCAATCCGAGCTGTCTCTTTAATGTCTCCAGCCGAACTGTACGCTTTCGCGTCTCCACCAGCACTGTCCCTCTGCCCGTCTCCGGCCGCGTTTCCCGCGCGCCAAACATTCTCGCTCAACTGACTAGGGCAGTTCCCTTTCCTGAAGCCGCCCATCAGATTGGCTACAGCTTATTCTACATTATTTTACATTTTAACATGTTTAAATAATCAAACCTTGACCACTTTCACGTTCTAAATAAAGTAACAATAATATCCATTACATAATTAAACTCTTTTACATAAAACCAGTGCCGGCCGGTGTGGCCGTGCGGTTAAAGGCGCTTCAGTCTGGAACCGCGTGACCGCTACGGTCGCAGGTTCGAATCCTGCCTCGGGCATGGATGTGTGTGATGTCCATAGGTTAGTTAGGTTTAATTAGTTCTAAGTTCTAAGCGACTGATGACCTCAGCAGTTAAGTCGCATAGTGCTCAGAGCCATTTGAACCATAAAACCAGTACAATTTCCCTCTTAACTTTGAATGTCACGGCCAGTAGCCTTGCAGCGATGTGCTTTCTGATAAATAAATAAAGAACAAAAGTAACTATTATACACTAAACCTTACAACAAATATTCTATTATGTAATGATTCAATAAGGTGTCATGCTGTCATTGTTCAATGCGTTTTGTGTGGAGGAAATAATGATCTGATGCTTAACTGAAAATACTGATAATTTAGATGTACTACACACATCAAAAACAGTTTTGCATCACGCCGGTTCCCAGAAATCTTGCAGATAGACGCTGACTGTGGATGCAGTTCCATTAACTATTCACAGATGTCACTAACCCAACCCAAAGAGGTAAACAACTATGCACGAGCAGCGCCTATTAGACGGAGGGGGTCCGACCGACGATCAGTTTCAGTCATTCCACCAAAAAGGAAGTACACGGCACGTATTGACTGTAGTTCAACCTTGCCTAGACGGCCAATACCGCGGTCCGATCGCGTCCGCATTGTTACTTTGTGCCAGGAAGGGCTCTCAACAAGGGAAGTGTCCAGCCGTCTCGGAGTGAACCAAAGCGATGTTTTCGGACATAGAGGACATACAAAGAGACGGAAACTGTCGATGACGTACCTCGCCCCACGCCGCCCAAGGGCTACTACTGCAGTGGATACCACTACCTACAGATTATGGCTCGGAGGAACCCTTAGAGCAACGCCACCATGTTGAATAACGTTTTTCGGGCTGCCACAGGACGTCATGTTACGACTCAAACTGTGAGCAATAGGCTGCATGATCGGCAACTTCACTCCCGACATCCTTGGCGAGGTCTATCTTTGCAACGAAGACACAATGCAGCGCGGTACAGATGGGCCCAACAACATGCCGAATGAACCGCTCAGGATTGGTATCACGTTCTCTTCACCAATGAGTGTCGCATATGGCTTCAGCTAAACAATCGTCGGAGACGTGTTTGGAGGCAACCCTGTCAGGTTAAACGCCTTAGACACACCATCCAGCGAGTGCAGCAAGGTGGAGGTTCCCTGCTGTATTGGGGTGGCATTCTGTCGGACCGAGGTACGCCGCTGGTGGTCATGGAAGGCGCCGTAACGGCTGTACGATATGTGAATGCCATCCTCCGACCGATAGTGAAACCATAGCGGCAGCATATTGGCGAGGCATTCGTCATCATGGACGACAATTCGCGCTCCTATAGAGCACTCTTGTGAATGACTTCCTTCATGATGACGACGTCGCTCGACTAGAGTGGCCAGCATGTTCTCCAAACATGAACCCTATCGAATATGCCTGGGATGGATTGAAAAGGGTTGTTTGCGGACGACGTGACACACCAACCACTCTGAGGCATCTACACCGAATCACCGTTGAGGAGTGGGACAACCTGGGCCAACAGTGTCTTGATGAACTTGTGGATAGTATGCTACGACGAATACAGGCATGCGTCAATGCAGGAGGACGTGCTACTGGGTATTAGAGGTACCGGTGTGTACAACAATCTGGTCCACCACCTCTGAAGGTCTCGCTGTACGGTGGTACAGCATGCAATATGTGGTTTTCATGAGCAATAAAAAGGGCGGAAATGATGTTTATCTTGATCTGTAAGCCAATTTTATGTACAGGTTCCGGAACTCTCTGAACCGCAGTGATGCAAAACGTTTTTTGGTGAGTGTGTGTGTATACCTTTTAAACAAATTAAGTGTTGTGTCACCGCCAGACACCACACTTGCTAGGTGGTAGCCTTTAAATCGGCCGCGGTCCGTTAGTATACGTCGGACCCGCCTGTCGCCACTATCAGTGATTGCAGACCGAGCGCCAACACACGGCAGGTCTAGAGAGTCTTCCTAGCACTCGCCCCAGTTGTACAGCCGACTTTGCTAGCGATGGTTCACTGACAAAATACGCTCTCATTTGCCGAGACGATAGTTAGCAAAGCCTTCATCTACGTCATTTGCTACGACCTAGCAAGGCGCCATGACCAGTTACTATTGATGCTGTAAAACATGTACCGTCAAGAGCGATGTTCACCAATTATGGATTAAAGTTAAGTATTCCAGCAGATACGTACTTTTTTTTTACTAGTCTCAATTCCTTTAACTGTTCCAGACCTCACGCCAGCCTGCGTGAGCTAAAACGCGTGCCTTTCGGCTTCCTGTCATAGTGGATTGGCTGTCTTGCCAATCCACAACATTAAGTTACTGAGTTGATATTTTCAACATTTGTCATTTTAATGATGCGCTTCTATATGAAATGTCGATCGGTGAGGTCGACCAAAGCGTTCTGATTTTACCATTCCGGTCTTTTTTACAAAACTTGTTCATTTCACTTTGACAGTAAATACTAAACTATTACAGATGTGATCAATATTCAAGTTTTATTGGGATCACCATGAAAATTTATGAAGGATGGTAGATTAAAATTACTGTGCCTTCATTCCCTGAATTACTACAGAATTAAATAGTTTTCAGAAATGTTTCCTTTTATGGACGATCTTAGGTCAGCCATTTTTAACACTGCTACGTCTTCCTGGCCACAAACATCTTCTACGGGGTTGCATTATGACGTAGGTTTTCGTCTGTCCCACTCACAGACTATAGTGCTTAGGCCTCATTCGGCACAGTAGACGCCTGTGAATTTCCCCATCTCGTGGCAAAGCTGCACTCTTTGTGGCACCCAGTCCTGGACGACAGGATTCGTTTCTCAATTCCTGAAGGCTCTTTCGGGCCATAAACTTAAATGAGAGTGAAATGCTCGTTAACTCAGTGTGAACCGACCTCGGTTGGTGTAGATGGTCAGGTAGTCTCCATGTGACAGCTAAACCGTTACTTTCTTCGAAAATGAGGATATCGGTAGTTGGTATATGCAAATGTTAAAATTGCTATTCATGGGAGTGTAAAACAAATGATCAGCACATGTTTTGTCGTATCAACAGGGGAAGTGAAACGTCCAAATTTGTTTAGTTCCACTAATAACTTCTACGACGACAATTGTTCAAGGCAAACCACATAAGGGACATGAGGAACTGTTTTCTGTTAACAAACATCTATTTAATCTATACAGGATGCCTAAAAAGTGTCATATATTCGTACAATATGTAGCATTGGTAAACCTGTTAGAAAAATTCTTGATATTTCTGGCAACTAGTACCGGCTGAAATACGGGGCAATCTCTCCACTCATTCCCATACGTCTATTACTTGGAAGAATACATGATTGTCTATAACCGAGGATCAGGGCTCGTTACTGAAGTCCTGATGTTGCGTCGCGTACAGTAAAACATTTGTCCCGAGAATTATTGTCTCCTCGATCACACTCAGATCCTAGACGTATTCTATTTGTCTTCATGTGGTCGTAATTTGAAACAAAGAATAGAGAGATTATACTTATTCTACAATTTCATTGCTTCACTGATATAAACGTTTCACACAACCTTGGGTAGCAATTTTACACAAAAGATATAATTATCCATTACTCCTTAAAGTAAGTGTTGTTTCTCGCTTTTGGAGCTGCAGTATTTTTTGCCGGTTTTGAGTATTGCATCACAAATAATTCCTTTGCTTTCTTTATATACATTGCATACGAAACAGAGTAATGGGAAAGAAAGGGTAAGCGTGGCTGGGAAACTAGTGACTTTCCGTCCCACAAGGCATTGTGGAAATGCAGTAGTGAAAGTCGAAAATTTGTGCTGGACCACGACTCCAACCCGGATTTGCCGTTTCTGATGAGCGTTTGCCTTAACAGCTTCGCCCATCCGGACACGGTCCCTGATCGATCCAAATTTGCAACCTATGGCACGCTGCAGTGCAGCGTCCATCGTCCATTAACAACCCACTCGCAAATTACAGATTTCCTTAGGAGTTCGGACGATATTAGTGACCGAGCGATGTGGCTCAGTGGTTAGCACACTGGACTTGCATTCGGGAGGACGACGGTTCAATCCCGTGTCCGGCCATCCTGATTTAGGTTCTCCGTGATTTCCCTAACTCGCTCCAGGCAAATTCCAGGATGGTTCCTTTGAAAGGGCACGGCCGACATCCTTTCCCGTCTTTCGATGACCTCGGTGTCTGGCCTCTTCCCCCAAAACATCCAACAACCCGCACTGAGGTAAATGTCGTGGAGTCGTCACGCTATCAAACAAATATGCATAATTTCAAACTAGAGACACCCCATTTAGAACAGTACTCACATTGCTGAATTCGGAATTGAAGTCAGTTACAGAAGACCTTCATTTTTCATTGCATTCGGCGTGTATCGCTCATTATATCGGGTCGGTACTAAGGTGTCAGTGTTCTCTCAAACAGGATCACAGCTGAAGGCGACGCAAGCGCCTAAAGCCGCATTCACACATTAACCTTGTTGTGTAAAGGACAAGTTTTTCCGCGGCCTTGGGAACTTAATAGCTGGCGCGATCAGCTGCCGTTGAAACGCCGTCCGCTTAATCACCACCATTAAAGGACGGAAAGGGAGATAACTAACAACTGATTACGTGTTTTTCCATGAAGCCCAGACAACACGAATTCTCCACCGGTGGCTTAGTTCTACATTATCTCAGCCCTAATTAGGGTTGTTGAGGCCTGACTTATACTCATCTTCGTAAGTACCACATCTCTATGAATCGAAAATTACGGCCTTGTTGTTCGCTTTGCTCATAATTTCGACAAGGGAGTGAGACATAACCGGGGATCTATAGTACGTATGGTGACTGTTAGCAAGTAGACGCAAGAGTTATGAACCTATTTCCTTCTGAATGTATTTGTTGTCATAATCAGTTGACACTAAGAATACAGAGGTACTATCTTTACCTTTCACCACATTACATATTCTGCTACACAAACGCTGATGTATTTAGCTTTACGTTGGAAAAAAGAGTTACATAATTTGAAATACCGATAATAACCACAAAAATTCATCATGGAGTCGTTCACTCGTCTCATCCTACCATAGTTCAACAGCTAGCAGAATAAATCCCTGGTGCACAGTGTACAGAAGCAAGTTGGTAAATTCAGAGCTTACGTTAGATCACCGTCGACACAAATGTAGTTTGAAGGAGCCGAATACGTTTTGGCATCGTACCCATTCATTTATAATGGTCTGAATCTGGATGAAAAATATGTTTCTCAAGGTTAACAACTCTTTGCACTCGGTTGGGATGACAAACGTAAATTTACACATTCTGGATGAACACAACGAGTGTTACGTGAACAGGATGATACGTACAGTATTAGCAAGTTGTTTATCCTCGATAATGTATTACAGATTTTTCCACAGCACCTTTCTGTTCGTGAACATGAAATTTTCTCGCAGTTTCTTCGTTTGAACGGCGACTATTTGCACTAAGTTCATGACATAATATGTAACTAAATGGAAACTATTATGGCGAAGAGTCCGAATGTTTTGATAGGTAGCTCATGGATGAAAAGCCCGTAAGGTAATTAATCGCGTCTGGTTGCTGTTTCTTCCAGAAGCTTTACTAAGCGGTTCGAACAGAACTAATTTTCATAGGATTCAGCTATTAGAAATTACGTTTTTAATTCTATGAGGAATATTCGCAGGCATAATCCCTCCGTTACGTGGTAGGGAAAGCTACAAATTACGCTAGTTTATGTACTGTAATTGACTACGCTTTACATTTTTTCGTTTTTTTCTATTAAATGCTGTTTAATAAGTACACTACCGATAGTGATGTGTATCATTTGGAAGGAGAAGTCAGCCTAACTTCTGTTCTTTATGTTATTATCGACCACTATTTGTTCATCATTTCACCTTGTCTCCTTGTCCTTGTGTTTTCTGGCCTTCCTTTAACATTACTGTGAAACCTACTTACATGAATGTCAGAAGTTTTGAAAATAGTGGAAATCTCTACCTCATACTTACATCTTATAAAATGTATGTATGTAAGAGGGTAGTCTGATAAGCCTGGTAAAAAAGCAAGAAAAGATATTTGTTTCGTGAAAAGTTCACTTTACTTCTCGGCGTAGTCTCCTTTGAGGGATATACACTTGGTCCAGCGATCCTCCAAATTTTTCATCCCATCGGAAATATAGGTTCTGTCCAACTCTGCAAATTTTCAGCTCTTGTAGTCCTGTCTTCCTCAGTTGCGTGTAATATTGCGGTATATTGATAATTTTTACTTATGGACCGTCTGACAGCAACTAAATAAAACACAATTTTAGTGCTATATGCATTTCGCCTTTATTTCCTGCAAGCACTAACACAAAACAAATACAACATTTCCAGAATACAAGGGAACTCACAAGCTGAAAACTTACAAACACAGTCACTAAACACACACACAATGACAAAACCACACAGAAAAGAACCAGATGGTACACCATGACCTACACACATAAACTAACACACAGAGTTGCAAACATCCTAAAGAGACAGGGCTTCCAAATAGCAGAGTCTGGGAAAACCCTCCAATCACACCTAAGCCAACCAGCTACCAAGAGGGACAAATTCCAACAATCAGGAATATACAAACTTGAATGTCAAAGTTGTGATGCAGTGTACATAGGCTTGACATGCAGGGATTTTAAAACACGATACAAAGAACATACCAGGTGTTGGAAGTACGAAACAAACCATTCCACACTTGCAGAACATTTAGAACACCATAACCACCATCCTACAAACATGGAACAAGAAATGAACATAATGAGAATAAGCAACCATGACAAACATCTTATGCAAACGCAGAAAACTTCCACATTCAGAAAGCCAACGCGGAAAACAAACGTGTTAAACGAACACACACACATCAGCACAGGCTCCTTACTACACTTACGTAAATAAAAGAAATGGTAAGAAAATAATAAAAAATAAAAAAAAGTAAAATAAATAAATCTCTTCCCCCTTCGCCTTCTGAACACACACACACACACACACACACACACACACACACACAAACACAGTCAAAAAATCACGCAGCAAAAAACACGCACGCACGCACGCACGCACTAATGCATACACGAAGAGATCACAGACACTTCTATAATTACACTCGAAAGGTTGGCAATGACATTCGATCTTTGGCAAAAACATCTGACAGTTGGCAACAGAAACCAAAACATTGCATCGAAACAAGTGTTTAGTTCATGGAGCTGTGAATTGTGGGAAGAAAACCGCGAACTGGCATTAATAAGAAGAAGAACAACACCAAAATGGCAACAGGAGCGTAATATGTAGGAAATCGTCCACGCAATCTATAAGTACAGTTGAAAACATTACTACTTAATAGGAAATACCAACCACCAGAACTGTTTATAACCTATAGGTACAGTGACCAAAATGTAAATTAAATAGCAAACATATGTACATATTCCAGGCCACTGATGATGTCTTGCAGAAAATAAAGGCGAAACGCGTATGGCATTAAAATTCTGTTTTATTCAGTTGCTGTCAGACGATCCATAAGTAAAAATTATCAATATACCGTAATATCTGTACATTTTCGTTGACTGTAACTGTCACATCCTCATTTTATGGGAATCTCGACCCATAAAACTAAAGTTTCAAGTTAAGGAACAGGAACAAGTCACTTGCGGCTACGTCTGGGGAATAGGATGGATGAGAAACCAATTAGAAGCCTAATTAATGCACTTTAGCCAGTGTTATCGCTGATCCCACATATCACTCGTAAAAGTGCACTTCACTAGCGTGGCAACCTTAGTCTTTTTTCAGCCAATGCAAAATTCAAACGCTCCAAGAGTGAAGCTTGATAGAGTCCAGTTATGGTTCTACCTACGTCCAAGTAATCTCTGAAGGTTATTCCTCGGGAATCCTCGAAATCAGCGGCCATCACCTGACCAGCTGACAAAATGGTCTTTGTCTTCTTCGGTACACTTTCAGCAGACTTGACACATTGTTTGTCTGCCGTTTTGCCTCTCGTATGTAATGATGGATCCAGGTTTCATAAACCGTCACTAATGGAAGCAAAAATTCTTTCGGACTGATATTGAACGTCACCTGACATTATGCTGAAATGCTGTGTTGCAAGCGCTTTTGGTCGACTATGAGCAATCGCAGCTCCCACCTTGTACACAGCTGCTTCATAGCCAATTCTCCGTGTAGGATATTACGCATTGAGATGCCGAAGGTCTCGGCGATCTCACGAATTTTTATTCGGAGTATGGGTTTTGTCAATGGTTTCCTTTGGGGTCATTAAGTTCGACGGCCGGAGCGTACTTCATCTTCTTTGCTTGTCCCACCACGTTTCAGTTCATTAAGCCAAAAATAAATGGTCTTCAATGATGATGCAGAGTCTGTTTCGATTTGTGCAGAAATACCATCCTTAAAACGAAAATGTTTTTAATAACAGCACGAAACTCGGCTTTCTCCATTTTCAATCGCAGTTGTTGGTTGGTTTGGGGAAGGAGACCAGACAGCGTGGTCATCGGTCTCATCGGAGTAGGGAAGGATTGGGAAGGAAGTCGGCCGTGCCCTTTCAGAGGAACCATCCCGGCATTTGCCTGGAGTGATTTAGGGAAATCACGGAAAACCTAAATCAGGATGGTCGGACGCGGGATTGAACCGTCGTCCTCCCGAATGCGAGTCCAGTGTGTAACCACTGCGCCACCCCGCTCGGTTCAATCGCAGTCGACACACTGACCAATTCAGACTATTGTCGACAATGGAACTGTATGCTGTACAGTGTTGAAATTGTTCATATGATCCTTGGAATAATCAAGCTTACCAACCATGAAGGCAAGACAAAAATGTTTCACTCTTTCATAGAAATTTATCAGACCTATAAAACTACCTTAGTATGTCTGCTCAACATCATCTCCTAAACCATTGGATCGATTTCAGTGCTATTTCGTACACATATCACTTGCAATCTGGAAAGAAGCACTGTAGTGGTAAGAGCCACGTCCCTCTCAGACGGGTGCAAGTGGGGGGTGGAAAAGAAGTATAAAGCGTCGAGCGCAAACACCCAGTCTATATCCATCCAGTATTCAAGAGTGAGAGCACTTACGACTACACCAAAACAGTTTCAAACCCTTACGAAACTTTTTCCTGCTGACCCCCCTCCCCCTCCCACCCATAAAATGATAAAAGGAAAGATGTTTATCGCTTACCACAAGGTAGCTGTTCATACAGTAAAATTGCCGCATCGGACATATCGTTTAAATGTGTTACACCGTTACTACTGACTCTATGCACAACACATTTCCCAGACGGTATCCGCATACACCATTAAACTCGCCTTCAAAGTTATATCATTGTACGGGACATAGTTAAGGAGATATGACACCGTAAACACTGAGATGCATGAAGGACTAGGTTTTCTTGAAATGCAGCGCACATTACTCTGACTAAATTCGTCCATTGATTGGTAATGAGAGCACTTAGCGATTTATAACAAATATTAAACACAATTTCAATTCTTTTGTGAGCTTTCCTCGCTTTGAATGCTTAACGTGTAATATTTAACATATTAACTCGTTTGTGAAGTAACCAAAAGTTTGAAGCTGCTTTATACGGGGGAGCACGAATCTTTAAAATAATCGGGAGTTTACCGGTTACTTACCATGTAGAAATAAGCTGTGTGTTGATAAGAACCATCTTCATACTGTAGGGGTACAAATGAAAAGATTATGACATTAAAAAATTTCACAGGACTGCCTGGAGCAGTTCCAAACAAATTTGTTAAGTACAGGGCTTATTATTTGTTTAAGAATACTGCGGAAGTTAAATTCTCCACTAGCACTAAGAGAGACGGTTCAGGATTAGAAGGGATGACGTAAAAATGTTCGAAAACGACCTGTTGGTGTTTATTTCCTGTCAGGGAGTCAATAATTTTATCGAGATGTTTCGGGACATAAGGCCAGGCCACACGGCTGAACACCACTGTTCAGTTTAACATCCTCTGTGGACTCGTATGATGTGAAGCAGCAGAGAATCAGACATATGTGTCCAATATATACGGATGGGTAAAAATATGGTGTGAGGTGGACATGTCACACAAATTCATTAAAGAAATCCATATTACATAGGGTATTACACTAACCCCCGACCCCCCTTCAACTATCACAGTTCCTATCAAGCAACAGCCATTTCATGGATGAAACTATGATATGGCCATGTTTGAGATCAGTTTGAGAATTGCACCTTCATATCTGGCAAAGGGCGCTGATAATAAAAGTGAAATTCAACTATTAAAGAACACAAAGATTTTGGTATCACAAAGCGATTTATTGCGAGAATTCCTACAGTATTTCAAGAAATAAATATTCAAAGCAATATAAATAAGAACAATGTAACTTTGGTAATGGGCTGTTGGCTGAATCCGGGCGCAGGAGTGGGATAAGCTATCATGTTATGGAGCAAACTGTGTGAGTGAAAGTACGCCGAGTACGAGGTGCATTCAAGTTCGAAGGCCTCCGATTTTTTTTCTCCGGACTGGAAATAGATAGAAACATGCGCATTGTTTTAAAATGAGGCCGCATTCATTGTCAATATGTCCCAGAGATGGCAGCACCGTACGGCATATGGAATTTTACTGCCAGCGGCGAGAATGAGAACTGTTTTAAATACTTCAAATGGCGACGTTTTCCTTACTTGAACAGCATGCAATCATTCGTTTCCTGAATTTGCGTGGTGTGAAACCAATTGAAATTCATTGACAGTTGGAGACATGTGGTGATGGAGTTATGGATGTGTCGAAAGTGCGTTCGTGGGTGCGACAGTTTAATGAAGGCAGAACATCATGTGACAACAAACCAAAACAACCTCGGGCTCGCACAAGCCGGACTGACGACATGATCGAGAAAGTGGAGAGAATTGTTTTGGGGGATCGCCGAATGACTGTTCAACAGATCGTCTCCAGAGTTGGCATTTCTGTGGGTTCTGCGGACACAATCCTGCATGACCATCTCAAATGCGAAAAGTGTCATCCAGGTGGGTGCCACGAATGCTGACGGACGACCACATGGCTACCCGTGTGGCATGTTGGCAAGCAATGTTGACGCGCAATGACTGCATGAATGGGACTTTCTTTTCGTCGGTTGTGACAATGGATGAGACGTGGATGCCATTTTTCAATCCAGAAACAAAGCGCCAGTGAGCTCAATGGAAGCACACAGATTCACCGCCACCAAAAAAATTTCGGGTAACCGCCAGTGCTGAAAAAATCATGGTGTCCATGTTCTGGGACAGCGAGGGCGTAATCCTTACCCATTGCGTTCCAAAGGGCACTACGGTAACAGGTGCACCCTACGAAAATGTTTTGAAAAACAAATTCCTTCCTGCACTGCAACAAAAACGTCCTGGAAGGGCTGCGCGTGTGCTGTTTCACCAAGACAACGCACCCGCACATCGAGCTAACGTTACGCAACAGTTTCTTCGTGATAACAACTTTGAAGTGATTCCTCATGCTCCCTACTCACCTGACCTGGCTCCTAGTGAATTTTGGCTTTTTCCAACAATGAAAGACACTCTCCGTGGCAGCACATTCACCAGCCGTGCAGCTATTGCCTCAGCGATTTTCCAGTGCTCAAAACAGACTCCTAAAGAAGCCTTCGCTGCTGCCATGGAATCATGGCGTCAGCGTTGTGAAAAATGTTTACGTCTGCAGGGCGATTACGTCAAGAAGTAACGCCAGTTTCATCGATTTCGGGTGAGTAGTTAATTAGAAAAAAAATCGGAGGCCTTAGAATTTGAATGGACCTCGTATTGCGAACAATGAGAGCCCTTTATACAGGTCACACATGCAAGCCGTGACTGTGTATGGAAACAAGGCGACAACACAAGCTGGGATAAAGACCCGATCGAAATCGTGCATGCGGGAAACGACAAACAATAACCACTTTAGAATGACATTTTTACTCTGCAGCGGAGTGTGCGCTGATATGAAACTTCCTAGCCGATTAAAACTGTGTGCCGGACCGGGACTCGAACTCAGTACCTTTGCCTTTCGCGGACAGGTGCTCTACCAGCTAAGCTACCCAAGCACGACTCACGCCTCTTCCTCACAGCTTCACTTCTGCCAGTACCTCGTCTCCTACCTTCCAAACCAGTCGTTCTTGGGTAGCTCAGTTGGTAGAGCACTTTCCTGCGAAGGGCAAAGGTCCCGAGTTCGAGTGTCGGTCCGGCACACAGTTTTAATCTGCCAGGAAGTTTCATATCAGCGCACAGTCCGCTGCAGAGTGATAATCTCATTCTGGAAACATCCCCCAGGCTGTGGCTAAGCCATGTCTCCGCAATATCCTTTCTTTCAGGAGTGCTAGTTGTGCAAGTTTCGCAGGAGAGCTTCTGTAAAGTTTGGGAGGTAGGAGGCGAGATACTGGCATAAGTAAAGCTGTGAGGACGGAGCGTGAGTCGTGCTTTAGTAGCTCAGTTGGTAGAGCACTTGCCCACGAAAGGCAAAGGTCCCGAGTTCGAGTGTCGGTCCGGCACACAGTTTTAATCTGCCAGGAAGTTTCATATCGACGCACACTCCGCTGCAGACTGAAAATCTCACTCTGAAAAGTTCAGTTCTGTTAATTAAAAATCAAATGTAAATAAATCTTTGATAGCACTACTATTTTGTTAACATGCAAATAAAAGGAAAAGTGAACAGGGCGGATCACTCGACTTTGACCTGTGAGTTCGAAGCAGTGAACTTCCAAAGCATTAATTCATGATAACGGAAGAGTAATAAAGTGTGCAAGGAGCTGTGATTGGGTAGAGATAACTATCGTCTGCACATGCATACTGAATCAGCAGTACTACCGTTTACACCGTTACTGCTAGTGCAGAGGATGGAAAAAAAGATACCGAACAAAACCCATCAGTAGTGCTGCTAATAACGTTCTAATATCACCAAAAGTATGAAAAATTAATGACTAAAATGGAACTATAGTTTGGGTCTTATAAACATCGTGAAATGCAGATGAGTCAATTAATATCACATATACTGTTCATTAGTTCGTATAAAGACGACTGGCTTAATGGTACGAATTCGTAATTTACTCAATCAGTAAATACTGGCAGATATTAGTTTTAACTTCGGGATTCCAGTACGCTGTATTATTACCGAGACCTAAAGAGTATAATGTGGGTTCCAATGACAGAAGTTACGATGTTGACATGAAATTCTTGGGAGGAACAAAAACATAAAAGTATGCGTTTTTTGATTCCGCGCAATCGTGAAACCACGGTGTTGTCACGAAATATAAATTACAGCAAAGGTACTAAGAGTAAAACAAATAGGTATTGGATTTACCTGATCATGGTAACGAGGGAAAAGCTTAACAGAAAAAGAGTTTGTGACCCAGTGGCTAACCTGTCTTACTAAGTGAAAGTACGTCACAAACTGTGTAAAAAGCAGAAGCTCACAGCAACCAGTTACAGCAGATAAAGTAGTTCGATGAAAACATTGATTACATTGTGCGAGGTATGTAATGGACCACTAGAGGACACAATATTTGGATCACATTCCTCATCGTAAGACAAGAGTTTAAAATTCCATCAATGAGGAAGACGCGGGAGGCACAGCACTCGCTCAAGAGTAGCCTGGAATACAGTAGGAAATGGGCCGTTACTCTTTCTGGGTAACCATTCCGGGATTCTCTTAGAATCATCTCAGCAAAACAGAGAAAGTTTTCATTGAAAAGGCTAAACGGGGATCAAGCTCGCTCCTTCGCTCCTTCCTCGCCAAAATTTTGACCTACATCGGCCATCCAGACAAAAAGATAAACTGTCACGCTGAATGGCTATGCTAGTGAAGAATATGAAGTATTCTAGAAAGAAAAGGGCAGAAAATTTCACTGTACGTTGCAGACATACATTTATTAATACACAACGCAACAGCATCCTGCTGACTTAACAATCATCGTATTCTCTTCCTACATGGACCCATTGTTCCCTAACTATCAAGATACATGCTTAGTAAGTTTCCGTGAATGACAAAATGGATCCGTAAGCAAGCCACTTATCACCTCTATTTAAATGTGCGATAACGTAAATTTGCATTGAAAAAGTTGGAAACTATTCCTCAGAAGACTGCAGCGCATAATAAACAATGATACTCGAATTACCGCTTGGAGCAAAATCTTCCAGAATCAGAGTTTAGTAAAAGTCTGTTCAGTTTTACACTGCTGCCATTTATGGTACAGTTATCTGAGACAGCTGCGCGTTAACTGAAATATAATTGTATTATCTGAGAAGCTTGCAAAATGTAAGGCAAATTAATGCGTATAAAGTAAAAAGAATGCTACCTTAGACCCACTGTAGTCCCGGGTACGATCCCGGCGGAGGTTCGAGTCCTCCCTCGGGCATGGGTGTGTGTGTTTGTCCTTAGGATAATTTAGGTTATGTAGCGTGTAAGCTTAGGGACTGATGACCTTAGGAGTTAAGTCCCATAAGATTTCACACACAGTCCCGGGTACGGACAGGTTGTCACTTTTCATCTTACAGCTAGCACGAAATACTCCACACAACCCGAGCGTATAAGAAACTTTTGTTTGCGACACGGAATATATTAGAAATATTCGAAATGATTGTTCTCCAGAGAGATGTTCACAAAAAACTATGAAAACATCATGCTATAATATTTATAAGACTCCAGGTCTAGTAAATACCTCAGAGAGTGTAGAAATTAACTTTGTTGTTTATAGTTAAGATGACTCCATAATGCGGTCTGCAGAAGTTAAACTCCAGCGAGGCGTTAAAAGCGACATCGTACCCTTGGAATATGATTTGAATCCATGGTCCAGTAAGTTTTTTCGTTCTTTCTAACGACCGACCATGCAGAGGAGAAACAATAATGGCAAGATAAAGAATCTATAAACTTTTTTCTGCATCGGAGGAATTCGTTCGAACTACACGCTGAAATGTACGTATAACAAAATAACGAAAGAATAAATAAAGGTTAACAATATTTATTGTGGTTTATTGCACCTGATAAAATGTAAAACAATAGAGTTCAAATACATATCGACTGTAATGCAAATGAAATGTCGAGTAATAACAGTTCTAAAGCATCTAAAGTTACAGAGTTGGACACTAATGACAAGAAACGAGCTTCTTGGACTGACATCTATAAAAGAGGGAGCGACATTCCAGTAGTGACCAAAACGTTAACGATAGTTCATAAGGTACACCAAAACATAAAAAATGGTTCAAATGGCTCTGAGCACTATGGTACTTAGCTTCTGAGGTCATCAGTCCCCTAGAACTTAGAACTACTTAAACCTAACTAACCTAAGGACATCACACACATCCATGCCCGAGGCAGGATTCGAACCTGCGACCTCAGCGGTTCCAGACTGTAGCGCCTAGAACCGCTCGGCCACCACGGCCGGCAAAACATAAAAGGAACAAAATGTGCTGTAACAGGAGGAATATCTACATCTACATACATACTCCGGAATCCACCATACGGTGCGTGGCTGTTCCACTCCCAAACAGAACGAGGGAAAAATGACTGCCTATATGCCTCTGTACGAGCCCTATTCTCTCTTATCTTATCTTTGTGGTCTTCCCGCGAAATATAAGTTGGCGGCAGTAAAATTGTACAGCAGTCAGCCTCAGATGCTGGTTCTCTAAATTTCCTCAGTAGCGATTCACGAAAAGAACGCCTCCTTTCCTCCAGAGACTCCCACCCGAGTTCCTGAAGCATTTCCGTAACACTCGCGTGATGATCAAACCTACCAGTAACAAATCTAGCAGCCCGCCTCTCAATTGCTTCTGTATCCTCCCTCAATCCGACCTGATAGGGATCCCAAACGCTCGAGCAGTACTCAAGAATAGGTGGTATTAGTGTTTTATAGGCGGTCTCCTTTACACATGAACCACATCTTCCGAAAATTCTACCAATGAACCGAAGACGACTATCCGCCTTCCCCACAACTGCCATTACATGTTTGTCCCACTTCATATCGCTCTGCAATGTTACGCCCAAATATTTAATCGACGTGACTGTGTCAAGCGCTATACTACTAATGGAGTATTCAAACATTACGGGGTTCTTTTCCCTATTCATCTGCATTAATTTACATTTATCTATATTTAGAGTTATTTGCCATTTTTTACACCATTTACACCAATCACAAATCCTGTCCAAGTCATCTTGTATCCTCCTATAGTCACTCAACGACGACACCTTCCCGTACACCACAGTATCATCAGCAAACAGCCTATCCAAAAGATCATTTATGTAGATAGAAAACAACAGCGGACCTACCACACTTCCCTGGGGCACTCCAGATGATACCCTCACCTCCGATGAACACTCACCATCGAGGACAACGTACTGGGTTCTACACTCCTGGAAATTGAAATAAGAACACCGTGAATTCATTGTCCCAGGAAGGGGAAACTTTATTGACACATTCCTGGGGTCAGATACATCACATGATCACACTGACAGAATCACAGGCACATAGACACAGGCAACAGAGCATGCACAATGTCGGCACTAGTACAGGGTATATCCACCTTTCGCAGCAATGCAGGCTGCTATTCTCCCATGGAGACGATCGTAGAGATGCTGGATGTAGTCCTGTGGAACGGCTTGCCATGCCATTTCCACCTGGCGCCTCAGTTGGACCAGCGTTCGTGCTGGACGTGCAGACCGCGTGAGACGACGTTTCATCCAGTCCCAAACATGCTCAATGGGGGACAGATCCGGAGATCTTGCTGGCCAGGGTAGTTGACTTACACCTTCTAGAGCACGTTGGGTGGCACGGGATACATGCGGACGTGCATTGTCCTGTTGGAACAGCAAGTTCCCTTGCCGGTCTACGAATGGTAGAACGATGGGTTCGATGACGGTTTGGATGTACCGTGCACTATTCAGTGTCCCCTCGACGATCACCAGTGGTGTAAGGCCAGTGTAGGAGATCGCTCCCCACACCATGATGCCGGGTGTTGGCCCTGTGTGCCTCGGTCGTATGCAGTCCTGATTGTGGCGCTCACCAGCACGGCGCCAAACACGCATACGACCATCATTGGCACCAAGGCAGAAGCGACTCTCATCGCTGAAGACGACACGTCTCCATTCGTCCCTCCATTCACGCCTGTCGCGACACCACTGGAGGCGGGCTGCACGATGTTGGGGCGTGAGCGGAAGACGGCCTAACGGTGTGCGGGACCGTAGCCCAGCTTCATGGAGACGGTTGCGAATGGTCCTCGCCGATACCCCAGGAGCAACAGTGTCCCTAATTTGCTGGGAAGTGGCGGTGCGGTCCCCTACGGCACTGCGTAGGATCCTACGGTCTTGGCGTGCATCCTTGCGTCGCTGCGGTCCGGTCCCAGGTCGACGGGCACGTGCACCTTCCGCCGACCACTGGCGACAACATCGATGTACTGTGGAGACCTCACGCCCCACGTGTTGAGCAATTCGGCGGTACGTCCACCCGGCCTCCCGCATGCCCACTATACGCCCTCGCTCAAAGTCCGTCAACTGCACATACGGTTCACGTCCACGCTGTCGCGGCATGCTACCAGTGTTAAAGACTGCGATGGAGCTCCGTATGCCACGGCAAACTGGCTGACACTGACGGCGGCGGTGCACAAATGCTGCGCAGCTAGCGCCATTCGACGGCCAACACCGCGGTTCCTGGTGTGTCCGCTGTGCCGTGCGTGTGATCATTGCTTGTACAGCCCTCTCGCAGTGTCCGGAGCAAGTATGGTGGGTCTGACACACCGGTGTCAATGTGTTCTTTTTTCCATTTCCAGGACTGTATTACTTAAGAAGTCTTCGAGCCACTCACATATTTGTGAACCAATCCCATATGCTCGTACCTTAGTTAGGCGTCTGCATTGGGGCACCGAGTCAAACGCTTTCCGGAAGTCAAGGAATAAGGCATCCGTCTGATACCCTTCATCCATGGTTCGCAAGATATCATGTGAAAAAAGAGCGAGTTGCGTTTTGCAGGAGCGATGCTTTCTAAAGCCGTGCTGATGCATGGACAGCAACTTCTCTGTCTCAAGGAAATTCATTATATTCGAACTGAGAATATGTTCGAGAATCCTGCAACAAAGCGATGTTAAGGTTATTGGTCTGTAATTTTGAGGATCCGTTCATCTACCCTTCTTATATACAGGCGTCACCTGCGCTTTTTTCCAGTCGCTCGGGACTTTACGTTGGGCAAGAGATTCGCGGTAAATGCAAGCTAAGTAAGGAGCCAACGTAGTAGAGTACTCTCTGTAAAACCGAACTGGAATCCCATCAGGACCTGGCGATTTATTTATTTTCAACCCATTCAGCTGCTTCACAACCCCAGGGATGTCTATCACTATGTCCTCCATACGGGAATCTGTACGAGACTCAAACGGCGGTATGTTTGTACGATCCTCCTGTGTGAAAGATTTCTCAAATGCTAAATTTAAAATTTCAGCTTTCATTTTGCTGTCTTCCGTTGCCAGGCCAGACTGATCAGCGAGTGACTGGATGGAAGCCTTCGACCCGCTTACCAATTTTACGTAAGATCCGAATTTTCTTGGGTTTTCAGCAAGATCTTTTGCTAAGGTATGACGGTGGTAGTGGTTGTATGCTTCACGCATCGCTCTTTTTACAGCAGCACAAATCTCTACTACCTTTTGCCTGTCCTCATTCTCCCGATCTTTCTTGTACCGCGAGTGCAACTGTCTTTGCTTCCTGAGCATTCTCCGAATTGCGCTGTTAAACCACGGTGGGACTTTTCCGTCAGTAACCCACTTTTTCGGCACATACTCGTCCAATGCGTGATTTAAAAAGTGTTTAAAATTTGCCCATAATTCTTCCACGTCCATCGTACCGGAAGTAAATGAAGTCGATTCATTTACTAAGTAGGATGCTAACAACTGTTTATCTGCTCTTTCTAGTAAGAATACTCTCCTAGTCTTCTTGACCGACTTTTTAACTTTCGTACCATAGTCGTAATGACAACATCATGATCACTAATCCCTGTCTCAACACTGACACCGTCGATGAGGTCTGGTCTGTTCGTGGCTACCAGATCTAAAATATTTCCATTACGCGTTGGCTGTCGATTTAGCTCCTCAAGACAGTTTTCGGATAATGTGTTCAAAAGTAATTCACACGACGGCTTGTCTGTACCACCTGTAATGAATCCATAGAATCCCAGTCTATACTAGATAGGTTGAAGTCGCCTCCGACTAATATAGCATGATCCGGATACTTCTGCGATACAGAGTGTAGACTCCGTTTGAATGATTCTAGAACTATCACAGTGAAACCTGGTGGCCGGTAATAACACCCAACAATTAATTTTATTTCTCCTAGCCCTGTTAAACGTGTCCAGATTTCACAATCACACTCTACTTTGACCTCAGTAGACACAATATTTTTGTCAGCTGCAATGAAGACACCACCTCCAACGGTGTCTAATCGGTCTTTCCGATACACGTACCAACCTTCACTAAATATTTCAGAAATTCCTATCTCAGGCTTCAGCCAGGTCTCAGTCCCGAGAATAATTTTGGCGCCACACGCTTCCTAGAGAACAGTAAATTCAGGAACTTTATTCCGAACACTCTGAAAATTTATTGCTAATATGTTGATAGCTGAAGTGTCTTTACAGTGAGCGCGTCCTGATTTCCCTGCCTGCACGTCGACTGGTGAGTGTTCATCAGGACACCTCGCACTACCGCCTAGCCTAAAAAACCCCCATGTGCACGCCACAAGTACTCTGCTTCCCGAGTAGCCGCTTCCTTTGTGTAGTTCACCCCTGACCTATCTATGGGCTTCCTACAATTCCCCACCCAATATCTCAAGTCTACAAATCTGCAGCCAAGACCGTGACAGAGTCGAGGAAGCCTCTGGTTGAGACTCTCCACTCGGCTCCAAACCAAAGGAGCAGTGGTTAGACACTGGACTCGCATTCGGGAGGACGACGGTTCAATCCCGCGTCCGGCCATCCTGATTTAGGTTTTCCGTGATTTCCCTAAATCATTCCAGGCAAATGCCGGGAAGGTTCCTCTGAAAGGGCACGGCCGACTTCCTTCCCCATCCTTCCCTAATCCGATGAGACCGATGACCATGCTGTCTGGTCTCCTTCCCCAAACAACCAACCAACCAACCAACCAACCAAACCAAAGGACCCCGATCCACTCAGGGAACGATGCTGCCAATAGAGAGCTCTGCTTGCACCCCGCGTGAGGCCAGCGGTCTTCACCAAGTCCGCCAGCCGCCTGTACGAACTGAGGATCGCCTCAGAATCCAAGCGACAGGCATCATTGGTGCCGACGTGAGCAACTACTTGCAGCCGACTGCACCCTGTACGCTCGATAGCCGCAGTCAAGGCCGCCTCTACATCTTGGAGGAGGCCCTCCGGCAGACAAACCGAGTGCACGTTGGAATTTTTTCCAGCCCTAAGGGGCTCCATCACCCCCTAACGTTGGAACTCCCAATGACCAGCAAGCCCTTGCCCCCATGTGCCTGCTCGGGCCCTGCTGAAGGAGCGGCCACCTGCCCACTGACAGGATGAATGGGCGAGGCCAGCCGTCCAGCCTCCACATGGACTCTCCGCCTCGACGACGCGAACGCGTTGCAGTCCGCCACTCACCCTGAGGTGAGGGCGGCCCCAACGCGCCGGGTACACTAGAAGGTGCCTCGGCGGCTGAGTCAGCGGACGCAGCAAGCGACACCTGGGGTGTCTCAAGCGACGCGCCAGACCCTCCGCCGTCGCTGCACCTCGAGGCAGCAGCCTTAAGGCGGCTGACCGTGGCCAACAGCACGCTCAGCTGCTCGCGAACCGCGGCCAGTTCCCCCTGCGCCTGCTCACAAAAAAAAAGGCTTTGAGCAGTATGGAACTTAACTTCTGAGGTCATCAGTCCCCTAGAACTTGGAACTACTTAAACCTCACTAACCTAAGGACATCACACACATCCATGCCCGAGGCAGGATTCGAACCTGCGACCGTAGCGATCGCGCGGTTCCAGACTGTAGTGCCTAGAACCGCTCGGCCACACAGTCCGGCCGCCCGCACACAGCACGCACACATCGTATCCATCCTACTGCTAATATCTGGACGTATAGAGTTGCGACAAGTAAAACAGCAATATGCGACTGCACAGTTGCGTCACCAGCGCCAGATTGAGCTGCGATATATGAACAATTACTTACGAACCAAGCAATCAAATGACTACGACTACGCCACTATACAGATATTACAATGTGATTCTACCCCTGTCTTAGTACAAATGACAACCGCCTACGCGATGTTACACTCTACTGTTATTAAAATTTGATACTAACCCAGTCTAATTCGGAAATACGCAAAGATCCGAAAAACTTCACCACGCAAGTACACAAACGCACAAATTAATTGGAATTAAACCTGTGGAACTAATACGAAAAACTGAATATACGACTAGTTTCTGCTACTGCTGCTCGTACACGTCACTCTGTCTGCTGCTAATTGACAGAAAGCACTGGCTGTCCAAAACAAACAACTGACTAACGACTCCGCGAATTTATACTTCACAGCTATCAATAAGCAATATAACTCCTCTCAAATACGAGAATACGCAAAGATTTTATGTAATTAAATATGCAAGCACACAAACACTCGGAAAGAAATTAACAATCAAACTACAAACCAAATATGAAAGCTAAATATGCGACTCCCTACTGCACTGCTGCTGCACTATTGCTGCACTGAGACTTCACCAGCGGCTGCTCAAGGCTCACATTTAAAGTACTCTTAATGTACTCAATAGACTAAATTTTTTCGTAGGTTAGGATAGGCAAATATCTAATAAGTAGCGGGTTATTTTATCAAGCAGACTGACTGTTGTGAACGGCGAATTTCTGAAAGAGTTTATTCAACTTTACAAACAATTCTAACGTAAAGCTATTTGAAATTAATTCTCTGCCTGCGAATCTTTGATATCAACTATATTTCGTATAGAGTTACTGCTCAATAGAGACTGCCAGATTAACCAGTTCGGTTATCTAAGCACTCTAACTAGTCCGACCAAACCTTCTGTACCTAATGCTGTCTACATCACTATATCGGAATTCGCTGAATTCATCCCCTAATGCTAGACAACATTACTGGATTCCCACAACGTGGAGAACGAGAAAACGGGTAGTCGAGAGCAGTGTTGTGCCAACCTAGGCTTGTAATACTTACATGCATGTCTGAAAGAACACACACTGTTAGTAACAATCCACAGCTGTGCAAAATAATTCTAAATCGGGCAAAAAGTGGGTAGTATAAATATACATAATACAACAGATCTCAAGTAATTCGGATTCAGAGAATTAATTTCGAATCATAGCCACTGTTAGCTCGTTTCTCATACCCTGGGAGCCTAAAATGGTAATACATCATACTGCCAGCAGTGTAAAAGAATACTATTGGCCTATTTTGCTAGATTATTTGTTTTAGATACAACTGTTATGTGCAGAATGTGCCAAAATATATGTGTGTTGACCTTGTTAACTTCGAAACAGATGCATAGTACATAGTTAGCTTCATTTTTTATTTAGATGTTTAAGAGAGAAAAGTGATTTGAAGTTATAGTCATCTCCACAGCTAAATCAATTACCTATTTTTTGTTTGTCAGTCGAGTCTACAAAGAAAAAAACTAGAGGAAATAACTGCAACGCTAAAAAATCTGACTTAAGTAACACTTTAGGCTCAATGATATAAAGGAGTATGTGCATAAAACACAGACCTATCATAAAAATATAATGATGAACTTAAGTCTGCTCCACTATTAGATCCATATGATTCTCAAGAAACACATTAAAATGTCAAAAACGTACTCACAAAACACAGAGCAAAACATAACGAGCAGCAACAATAATCAGAAGTAATCCCAATATACATAAACACAACAATCCTATGAGACCTGTTACCAGTTTCAATAATGCGCCCACATACTACATTGAAAAGTTAAAACACTAATACTCAGTTGTATATTACAAACAACAGAGCAATAAAACTTATTTAAAACATCTTTGTGTTAGTTCGAAAAATAACATATCCCATCAACTGCAAAACTGATTACCTTTAATGTCCAATACACGTGCACTTTAATCCCACTTGGTGACACAGACAGCCACCATAAAAGAATAGCTGCACAAATCACCATTTAGAATAACTGTTACAAATCATAAAAATAATCGCGAAGCAAACTTATAGTTTGTTTGACAATTCAACAATTTAGAAAGGAGGGCTTCCCAATGGAATGCCCACTCTAATATGTAAAAACAAATATCTTAATCAATCATATTAAAAACAGAATTTTTGTAGAGGTAAGCGAAACAAACAAGAAAAATATGAAGACTTATATTTGCACACATATGTAACTGATACCATATGCCTCAGAGATGAACCATAAGAATATATAAACAGTTTGCATATGCAGATACGTAACACACACCAAAACAATTTAATCACTATGGAAACCGAAGCAACAACACATTATATTGACCTCAAAGTCACAAAATCAAACAGCAGACAGAGCTTCAACATATTAAGAAAAGAAAGAGATAGTTTTCGTAGTTATCTGTTTGCTTTATCTATCAGGTACCATAGGACTGTGGGATTGTTCAGGTAAGTTGCTATCTGTAAGTGCAGATTGTACAGCTATGACAACGAGCAGACCATGTTGTTGTTGTTGTGGTCTTCAGTCCGAGACTGGTTTGATGCAGCTCTCCATACTACTCTATGCTGCGCAAGCTTCTTCATCTCCCAGTACCTACTGCAACCTACATCCTTCTGAATCTCTTGGCCTCCCTCTACGATTTTTACCCTCCACGCTGCCCTCCAATACTTAATTGGTGATCCCTTGATGCCTCAGAACATGTCCTACCAACCGATCCCTTCTTCTAGTCAAGTTGTGTCACAAACGTCTCTTCTCCCCAATCCTATTCGACACCTCCTCATTAGTTATGTGATCTACCCATTTAATCTTCAGCATTTTTCTGTAGCACCACATTTCGAAAGCTTCTATTCTCTTCTTGTCTAAACTATTTATCGTCCATGTTTCATTTCCATACATGGCTACACTCCATACAAATACTTTCAGAAACGACTTCCTGACACTTAAATCTATACTCGATGTTAACAAATTTCTCTTCTTCAGAAATGCTTTCCTTGCCATTGCCAGTCTACATTTTATATCCTCTCTACTTCGACCATCATCAGATATTTTGCTCCCCAAATAGCAAAACTCCTTTACTAATTTAAGTGTCTCATTTCCTAATCTAATACCCTCAACATTACCCGACTTAATTCGACTACATTCCATTCTTTTGCTTTTGTTGATGTTCTTCTTATATCCTCCCTTCAAGACACTATCCATTCCGTTCAACGGCTCTTCCAAGTCCTTTGCTGTCTCTGACAGAATTACAATGTCATCGGCGAACCTCAAAGTTTTTATTTCTTCTCCGTGGATTTTAAACCATAAATGGAGGAAAAAGGAAAAGAAGAAGAAGATGACAATCAACCGCAGGGTGTGATAATGCTGCGAAAAAAATAGATTAAAATTCTTAATGTAGCGAATAGCAAGGACTTTTCTTCATGCCACTTGATGTGACTATGTCGGTATTATGTTCATAAATTGTACAGTTACTATTAATAAATTATTTTCAAAGAAAACTAGCATACTGCTGACTAATTTCGATATTTAACCAAGACCATTCTGCTTCTAATTTAGCTTTGTGTACTGCTTGAGAATCGATACGTTACTTTACATAATTTTAATGTAGAACAAAATTATACTGATTACAATTTTAGTTGAATTTCACAATGTTTCTTGTCATGTAGTGTTGTGTGAGGATCTTCTAGTAAGTGTTGTTGGTCAGCGATGGAAATTCTTGACAGACAGTAATGATATCGTGAATATTTGCAGGCATTCTTCACTGAAGGTGTTACTTCAGCTATTTTCGTCATGTAATTGAGAACAAATGCTATGCATTCCATTGGAACACAACCTCAGATACGTCAAAAATCGAAACTAATGAACAGCTATATTAGCCAATCAATAATGTCAGTTATATTTTTCTACTGTGTTACGTGATGTATATTACCTTCTGCCATCAAACTGTGTTTGGTAACGCAAAAAACTACTGATAAATTTCTAGAAACGTCAGGTGATGAGGGTTTTTGTAGCTATCTCTCCTTGAAAGTAAATGGCAATAACAAATACCGCCCTGACATCACAGACAATGCTACCATGAAAATTCAGCACATTTTAGCTGCACAACTGTAGTATTTAGTAAATAAACAAACCATTTTACATTTTCACCACAAATAATGTCAAAAATAGGAATGTAGGTTCTTGATTCCACTGTGGAAATGGCTGTAATTTCAAATCATCTTTCCCACAAAATGTTAAAATAAGGAATAAATTTAAAATAGTTTAAGATGCTTACAAGGTTAACACAAGCGTTTAAGGGCATACAGCTCACAGCTGCTATCTTTTAAAGAGAAAGTATAGCACAACGAGCATATAATATCCAATCACAATAGTATTTGGCTCCCAGACTCGAAACCAACAATAGGGGACTATCAACTATTATTTGCTAGAAAACCAAAACATTTATAATTTTCCTGTTGCAGAACATGACGTGTTATAATCTTCTGTCTTAAACTGATGCTTGGTGAAGTGAACCATTATTGAAAATTTTTTGAAAAAACGGCAGAATATGAAACACCCCGACGAGACCTAAAGTAGATACTAATTCAAAGACATAAGAGCCAGTCAACAATGTCAGTTATACATTTCTCTTAGTGTAAAACATGCAGTAGTAGCTTTCCTCTAAACTGGTAAATGGTGAAGTGAATCATTACTTTAAACTTTGTAAACATGTTACGTGTTAAATATAGATTTTCATACACAGCGTTCCTTGAATAATGTTTGTAGTAACAGATATTGCCCCCTCCACCCCTCTGCCCCCCCCCTCCCCACATTGCACACAACACTATTATCAGTATTGAGCTCGTTTTACTTGAAATACAATGACTTAATAGTCTAAAAAACTAATTACATAGTTTGTAAACAAACCATTTAGCATCATACATGTCAATAAATAAAACTGACTTTCAAATATGGCAATGCTATTAATAACCAAAAAGTAGGTTATTGATTTCGCTGGGATGACTAACTTCAAATCTTTTTTTCTTGAAAACGTCTAAATACGAAACATACCGAACTTGATCATCATGCTAGACTTTGTTTTTCACATCCACTAGGTCAAAAAACATAAATAGACAGACATAGTGCTCACAGTTGCAACATCTAAAACAGAAAATCTAGAAAAATAAGGCAATCATATCCATTCAAATTGCTCATTGTATCATTTTAGGCCCACATGCTACGCAAAACGAACCAACATTGGCATTGGTATGAATATATCTGAGGTTATGCATACATTATGGTATTGCCAAAATCAGGTAAAAAGTATTTGTGCCTTTTAGACACATTAAGAATTGTATATTTTGAATGAAATAGGTTGAAGGGAGAATGAGACATTGGAAGCTGAGAGAAGGCGAACAATAAGAGAAAGGAGAAACCCTCAGAAATTAACAATTCAAATTCCGGTTAGCAATCAGTATGTCTTGTTACATGAAGGAAGAAAAGAGTCTCAACCAGTTTTTTTTACCTACATACAGTATAGCAAATTCATAGGAACGACGATTAAGGTTAGGTCGGTAGAAAAGTCACGTAGAAAGAAATGAATCTTACTGCTAAGTAGCAGTCACAGGAGAGATGTAGGCCGATTACTAAGGAAAAACGTGGTGTGGAATACTATATCACAAGAATCGTGAAACCTCGCGGCAAGCTCAGCCAGGTCACAGAGAACACAGGACCCTTGTGCGTAAATTTTGATGGAGAGGATAAGTTACAAGAAACAGTCTGGATAGCAACTTAGAACATAGCAATAAAGGAGACATGGAGGAAATAGGAGCAGCAGCAGCACACACTCGTATGGTGTTTGTGGAGGGCTTTGAGAGGCATGACCAGTCCTAGGTTAACAGACTGTAAACCTTGTGAACGAAGATCAGAGCGAATTGCTTTTGACTAAAGCAAAGTATTATATCTGCGCCATGACTATTACTGCAGTTTGGAGGTCGAGATACACTGGTCATTCCCTACACCAAAATAGGAGATGGAAGGAAAGATAAGCTGAACGTCTTGCAGAAAGTGTAATGGGGGCCGTAACCACACATGACAAAGTCACTGTAATTACTGGAGTCAAAGGGGCACGTTTTTTAGGTTTGAATCAGGTTACAGACAGAGAGTATTGAAAGAAGTTAGAGTAGGACAGGATCTTATATGCGTAGCAGTCTCCAGAAAAGTAAAATTAACCTGATTTGTCGGAAAATTAGAGAGTTGAAAAAACTGGTAGATGAGCTTTTTGTATGCCTAGGAGTTGTGGAAAATTCTGGAATGACAGCTGTTCTGTGCCTCTCTGTGTATCACGTAACCACAGGGATGGAGAAGTTAAATATCATGGATTGTACACTAGCATCATTATCATGTAGACATAACTTGGAAAAAGGAGAAGTTGTAACATATGTAAAAGTTGGATACAAAGTGAAAAATAATGAAATAAGTAGCTTTTGTGTTGATGAGAATTTAGAAGCATGTGATTGTGAGTTGTTACTGCAGATATTTGTCTGATAATTGTAGCAGTCGGCAGATCGCCTCTAGGAGAAATGTAGATGCATTACTGAGCAACCCATTGGATATGAAGAAACAATTAGTAGTTTATGGGGATTTCAATGTAGATTTATTAAAAAATACACACAGGAAAAATGAACTAGAATCATTATTTGGGTGTTTCAATCCAATATCAGTGATCAGTTTTCCTTCTTGCATGGAGGAAGATAATAGCACACTGACTGACAACATTTTTAAACATGGTGCTCAGGCTGAAACAACTAACGTGTACCCTGTCGTTAATGGGCTATCTAATCATGATATAATATCAATGGAAATAAACAATGTGACATATTCAACCCTGAGGGTTCATACGAAGCTGAGAGGCTTATTAATGAGAAAAGGATACAATATTTTTATAGTAATTCAAAAGGCACGATACAGGATGAGGTATGTATAAAAAGAGATGCTAACATCAGATTAATTTTACTCCATAGCGCATGTGTGTCAATATTTGAAGTTTCTTTCCTGAAAACTTATTAAGAAGGTCCATTAAGAAAAAAATGAGCAATGGATAACTAAGGGAATTAGAATCTGAAGCAAGGAGAAGAGGAAAATTCATATTATGGCCAGAGGAAGTCAAAATCTGACATTACTTGCATACTGCAGAAACTACTGTTGTATTTTAAGGAATGTCATTAAAATGTCCAGAAGTATGCTCATCCTAAAAGAAATAAATAATATGGATAGTAAGATTAAAATTATATAGGATATTGTCAAATGGGAGACAGGACAGCCAGTCACTGTACAAGACTCCATAACAATTAAACTAAATGACAGTGTTGTGACTGATAATTCACAAGCTGTGACCGTTTTTAACAATCACTTTCTAACTGCAGCAGCCAAAATAGTATTAAATGATTCGGTTGAAGAAGCAAAATATTATATTAAGAATGATATACAACAAACCTTTAAGAATCTAGAATGAGCACCTAAATCCTTCGCTGAAATTACTAGAATTATAAAAATTCTAAAACATAAAGGCTTATGTGGTGTTACTGGAATTTCAAAAAAGAAAAAAAAATTCTGATGATTTCTTCCAACGTAATGAGTGATGTCCTCAATGATATGTGCAGTGAAATATGGGCACAGGGAATCTTTCCAGACATGTTGAAACATAGTATTGTTAAAGTTATTGATAAGAAAGTTGACCAGACAGAACGTAACAACTGTCATCCCATTCCCTTACTAACACCTTTTTCCAAAACACCCTAGAAAGGCCCAGGTTCAAGAAAGTCTCACACACAAGTGCAAACAATGTACTTAGCATATCAGAGTTTGGATTCGAGAGGGGTTGCTCAACTGAGAATGCTTTTTATATGTTCACTCATCAAACAGTACAAGGCTTTAGTGTCCGCCCCCGATAGCTGAGTGGTCAGCGCGACAGACTGTCAATCCTAAGGGCCTAGGTTCGATTTCCGGCTGGGTCGGAGATTTTCTCCACTCGGGGACTGGATGTTGTGTTGTCCTAATCATCATCATTTCATCCCCATCGTCGCGAAAGTCCCCAAAGTGGCGTCAAATCGAAAGACTTGCACCAGGCGAGCGGTCTACCCGCCGGGAGGCCCTCTTCACACGCCATTATTATTATCTTACAAGGCTTTAGTAATAAAAGTATCGGCAGTTGATATTTTCTGTGATCTTTACAAGGCATTTGATTATGTAGATCATGTTAATTATTTAAAAAGAAGTCAAACTTTATGAAATTGATGGCTTTTCCCACAGCTGGTTTGAATCACACTTAACAAACAGAATGTTGAAGATTGCTCTGAAATATAAAAAAAAAAATGTAAGAAGGGTAGAAAACTTTAGTGACTGAGGAGAAATTACAAAGCAAGCCCCAAAGAGTTAAAACTTGGGTTCACTCCTGTTCCTTATATAGGTGACTTAACATACAACAAGCAGAATTGGTACATTCTGCAGATAATTCTAATGTTATAATAAATCCTGTTAGAGAGAAAACAACAGAAGAGATGGTAAAAGATATTTTCCAAACAATTATAAAGCGATTCTCACAAAACAGACTCTCCCTAAAGTTTGAAAAAGAGCCACACTATATTCAGTTCTGTTCAACAAACTGAGTCATAATAACTACTGAAACAGTATATGAGAGGAGTAAGTAAATTTGGTACAATGCCTCAGATTTGTGGATATGAAATTTCACAAACACTAGAACAGGAAGAATCATATTATCAAGCTTCTCAAACAATTAAGTTCAGCTAATCATCATGAGGTTGAAGTTCTTTTGCCCGTGTTTGCTTTAACAATCCATTTATTTCTGGGTAAATAAATAACAATAATAATGAAAAATCCTGAAACCTTCTCTCTCTCACACACATAAACACACACACCCACACACACACACACACACACACAATGTCACATACATCTGTGAAAGATTCAAAACATCTGCCAGGAACACCTTCAACTATTCCACTGGCTGCCATCTTGTTTTCACACCTTCAACTGTTCCACTGCCCGCCATCTTGTTTCTACAGCTGGTAAACAGTGAAACAGTGACAGTGACAGCTCAATACCCATCACAGTAAAGAAGATGAGGAAAAAAGAGAAAAAAGAAAACGTAAGTGACACATAATGTAAATGTCTGTAATGTAAATAGACACACACACACACACACACACACACACACACACACACACACACACACACACACAAAACCTTCCACATAAAATTAATTAACATGTTGCAGCCCTGTCAGCAACTGTAATAAATTGATATGTTAAAAATCCTTCTCAGTTGCGAAATGTTGCAGGTCTTTATCCAGGTTTCAGCTAGAATAATCTAGCCTTGTTCAGAAGTATAAAATAAACTAATACATGCCAGAAGCTAAAGTACCGTGGTACCATGTCAAGCTACGTCACTTAGCTGAGGAACAGCCCCGGCCCCACTTCGTGGAAAGCGGTCGGTTAGCCGCGGACGCTACGTTGGAACTGACTGTGGTACGCGGATATGTACCGAGAAAGACGGCGGATCACGCGCATGCGCGCACGGAAAGTCAGAGGCGCCTGCCATTGGCTGTCTTTATATTATATACTGGAAAATTATCTATAATGTTAAACCGTAAATTTGTGTGCACGTAGGCGATCCGATGTTTATGATCAAATTTGTCCCAGAATGGACAAACCATTCCTCCTGTGACCCAAAGTGACTATTGCTCTCCTCTCGTGACCATAATGCCCACTGAACTCTTACTTTAGGTCACAAAAGAGTGGTTTTCACCTGAGTAACGCATATGTTGACAAATTGGATTTGGCGATGACAAAAGTGCACCAGCTAGGCCTAGATACAGTCCCGACCCATCGTGTTACATGAACTACAGTACACTCCACTCCTGTTTTCTGACCAAGAGTAATTCTTATAGTTAAAAAAAATTGCTTTTTGTTCCACTGATATAACATAGTGGAGTGAAGAACCCCTCGACGAATGAAAATGTTCCCTGCGACGTAAACTAGAATGTTGAAGAGCTGAATACAACAGTTTTCCTGGTGGAATTAAAAAAAGTTGAATCTAGTTCATCGAGTTCGACGTATATTACGTTACACTTTTTTCTCGAAAGTGTATTTAACAACGCGCTCTTTCTCGGCTAATATTACTGATGAAATTTATCTGGTTGTCAGCCGAGTGGTAGCGACATCTTAAAGCAACATTCAAACGAATTTATTACAACACACATCAAAAAAAAGTTTTGCATCACCTCGATTCCGAGAGTTCCGGAACCTGTACAGAAAATTGGAATCGAGACCAACATAAACATTACTTCTGCCCTTTTCATTGCTCATGAAAACTACATATTTCATGTTGTACCACCATACAGCGAGACCTTCAGAGGTAGTGGTCCAGATCGCTGTACTCACCGGTACCTCTAATACGCAGTAGTACGTCCTCACGCCCTCTTGCATTGATGCATCCCTGTATTCGTCGTGGCATACTATTCACAAGTTCATCAAGGCACTGTTGGTCCAGGTTGTCCCACTCTCAATGGCGATTCGGCGTAGATCCCTCAGGGTGGTTGGTGGGTCACGTAGTACATGAAGAGCCCTTTTCAATCTATCCGAAGCCTGTTCGATAGGGTCTGGAGAAAATTGCTGACCATTCTAGTCGAGCGATGATATGGTTGCACAATCTGTCGGATGATGGCACTCTCGTATCGTACAGCCGTTAAGGCGCCTTCCATGACCTCCAGCGGCGTACGTCGGTCCCACATAATGCCGTCCGAAAACAGCAGGGAACCTCCACCTTGCTGCATTCGTTGGACAGTGTGTCTAAGGCGTTCAGCCTGACTGGGTTGCCTCCAAACACGTCCCCGACGATTGTCCGGTTGAAGACACATACGACACTCATCGGTGAAGAGAACGTGATGCCAATCCTGAACGGTCCATTCGGCAAGTTGTTGGGCCCATCTGTACCGCGCTGCATGGTGTCGTGGTTACAAAGATGGACCTCGGCATGGACGTCGGGATTGAAGTGGCGTATCATGCAGCCTATTGCGCACAGTTTGAGTCGTAACACGACGTACTGTGGCTGCTCGTTATTCAACATGGTGGCATTACTGTCAGGGTTCCTCCGAGCCATTATCCGTAGGTGGCGGTCATCCAATGCAGTTTTAACCCTTGGGCGGCCTGAGCGAAGCGCGTCATCGACAGTTCCTGTCCGAACAACATCGCTTTGGTTCACTCCGTGACGCCTGGACACTTCCCTTGTTGAGATCCCCTCTTGGCACAAAGTAACAATGCGGACGCGATCAAACCGCGGTATTGACCATCTAGGCATGGTTGGACTACAGACAACATGAGCCGTGTACCTCATTCCTGGTGGAATGTCTGGAACTGATAGGCGCCGGTCATACATGGTTGTTTATATCGTTGGGCAGGTTTAGTGAGATGTCTGAACAGTCAAAGGGACTGTGTCTGCGACACGATACCCACAGTCAACGTCTACCTCCAGGAGTTCTGCGATGAAAAACTTTTTTTGATGTGTGTGTATACACACAAGAAATGTATTCAAAATTGCGAATACATTTTATGTATTTCGTAACATCTGCAGTCACCGTAGTGCCTGTTTTTTGGAGATGCAAGCATGTCCAAAGGAACATTGCATCATAATTCGGAATAACACAGGCACTGCAATATCATAAAGATCGTAATTTCTTATTAGTTATCATTAGTTCTGAAGACACTTCGAGGTAACGTTGCTAGGCGAATGATAACCCAAGAAGATCCCACCAGTAAAGTTATTTTATGTACTAGCATATATTTTTACCAAGACTGTCAATCAACATCCTACTTTTTATAAAGAAAGAAGCTACCCATTGCGCTAACAAAGACTGTAAGTTGCCAAATCAATGATACCATTCAAATAAGTTACGGGATAGCAGCCGAGTAGACCGATGTTTTTACAGCCCCGTCCATGCCACGCACAGCGATCTCTTGTTCCATTTGTGCCTTGAAAACGACGGGGTGGTCATTTTTTGAAATTCAGTTACTGTAGAGGACGTTGCCAGATTTCATTTTCGTAAGTTATTTTAATATTCGGTACGACGGGAGATACTTAGGTTTCATGATGCCAACGTTTTGAGTTAAATATGTAGCATATACAGGGTGTTACAAAAAGGTACTGCCATACTTTCAGGAAACATTCCTCATACCCAAAGAGAGAAAATATGTTATGTGGATATGTGTCCGGAAAAGCTTACTTTCCATGTTAGGGCTCATTTTATTACTTCTCTTCAAATCACATTAATCATGGAATGGAAACACACAGCAACAGAACGTACCAGCGTGACTTCAAACACTTCGTTACAGGAAATCTTCAAAATGTCCTCCGTTAGTGAGGATACATGCATCCACCCTCCGTCGCATGGAATTCCTGATGCGCTGATGCAGCCCTGGAGAATGGCGTGTTGTATCACAGTCGTCCACAATACGAGTACGAAGAGTCTCTACATTTGGTACCGGGGTTGCGTAGACAAGAGTTTTTTAATGCCCCCATACATGAAAGTCAAGAGGGTTGAGGTCAGGAGAGCGTGGAGGCCATGGAATTGGTCCGCCTCTACCAATCCATCGGTCACCGAATCTGTTGTTGAGAAGCGTACGAACACTTCGACTGAAATGTGCAGGAGCTCCATCCTGCATGAACCACATGTTGTGTGGTACTTGTAAAGGCACATGTTCTAGCAGCACAGGTACAGTATCCCGTATGAAATCATGGCTGTGAATTGAGGAAGTACAGTACATACTGACGAAACTAAAATGAGCTCTAACATGGAAATTAAGCGTTTCCGGACACATGTCCACAGAACATTTTTTCTTTATTTGTGTGTGAGGAAAGTTTCCTGAAAGTTTGGCCGTACCTTTTTGTAACACCCTGTATAGGAGAAAATAACAATACGAAGCAGTGAAGTAGAATTAATGAGGACATGTTTTTAAAAGGAACCCTGTTCAGTCAAGTAGAACATAAGGAAATAGTTCCTCTGCACACATTGTGTGTTGCCTGCCATAGTGAAACAGAAACGGAGAGTGTTGTTCGAACGCAGTGTGCACTGACGTCAATAGCACTGCACCTCGGCCTCGCACGGACACTTCCAGGAACGGTGGCGTCACGTCTGTCCTGGAAGCAGTGAAGGCAAGGCTGACTTCGCGTTTCAGTGAACGCTTTTTGGAACGTGGGAGGATGTTTGTGGTCTGAGCACTGGCGCAACTCACTTTAACCTGTTACGGTAATAGAACGGTTTATTGGCATCGCCTCCTCTCTCATGTTGGCGTCAGGCTGGCAACCCATCACCAGGGCGGAGGTGTGTGATTTCCAGTGTAAGCTCTCGACTATGTCTTCATCTGATTTTACAAGACTGTATTTTCTACATGAGTGAAGTCAGAAACGCAATCTGCGACAAACAGCCGCGAAACACTACAGGGCAAGAAAAATGAAACGTTTTGATAGTTAAAGCGACGCTAGCGCTCCAAGTGACTGGCACGTAGTAATAGAAGAGTGGTACGATGTAGATTGAGAAACTGCTATTTGCTATTTTTAATGCATATTTATATACTTCCCAATCACTAAATCTGGCGGTGATGTTTCCAATACAAATAGGAAAATGTAGCTAAGGTTTCTAGTACAACAAAAAGCCAGCCAAAGTTGCGAATTTCACTTGTTTTTATATACTCGATGGCTAGTTTCAGACCGGGACGCATTTGCAAATCATCGTAACAGATGTCAAAACCGGTTTTCCGAAAATACAAAAGCCATGTAAAAAATATATACATATTATGAAGTGCAAATGAAGTTGCAGCACATACAGATATGTGTATGCCCTGTGACTGTTCATTTGCGCTCTACAATACGTACATATTTTTGATATGATTTTTGCATTTTCGAAAATATCTTTTGACTATCTGTTACGATGATCTGAAAATGGGTCCCGGCCCGAAACTAGGAAATAAAAAAGAAAGCTAAATTCGAAACTTTGGCTGGTTTTTCGTTGTACTGCAAAACAGTAGTTACATTTTCCACTTTCGCTCTGTCCGCCCGCGGTAGCTGAGTGGTTTTTGACGCAGGAGAAATACATGCCGCCCACAATGGCAGAAATGGTCAAGATTATATGGCTTTCTGCCAGATTTATGATGCGACACCACGTGCTGCAGGTATTGTGATGGAGAAGATAACTTCATTTTCACTCCCGCCCGTGACTACGATTGTCATTTACCTTATTCATGTTACAAAAAAAAAGAAAAAAGAAAAAAAAAGAGGGCGGCCTTTACGTTGATTTTATGGTTTCCAAATTGTTTTTGCTGTCTCGATACTTTTCTTATCCCTAGGACAGCACAGTTGTACGAATAAAGATTGTTTGTTTACCCTGCCTTCCTGTTCCCAAAAAAAAGTGGTCGCGTTGTTGGACCATAAAGCGGAGGAACCGCGTTTTATTTTTATTTTATTTTTTCTTAAAAAAGGACTGGCAGGCAGTTTTAATCTGCCAGGAAGTATCAATATAAATTGTAAAAAAAAAAAGAAAATAACAAAAAAACTGTCTAAGGCAAAAAATAAAAAAGGTTGGTAGAGCACTTTATCAAAAAAAGAAAAAAAAGGACTGGGTGTTGTGTTGTCCTAACCATTATCATTTTATCCCCATCGACGCGCAAGTCGCCGGAGTGGCGTCAAATCGAATGACTTGCACACGGCGGACGGTCTACCTTGCGGGAGGCCCTAAGTCACACGACATTTACATTTATTTAGCTCTTCATGTTATTTGTTTTATATGGTAATTCCACTTAAGGTCGAACTGGATAGTAAATCCTTGAAATTTTTCTTCAGATACGGTTTCCAGCAGTTAGTAATCAATAACGTAGTTGTACAGTAGTGAATTTGTTTTCCTATGTATGCCAAATATGAACGTACAAGAAAATTGAGGAACTATAAGATGACGATCAATTTGGCTTTAGGAAAGGCACCAGAAAGGTAGTGCTGGAGTTGCTCTTGATAATGAAAGTAAGACTGAAGACACTTTCATAGAATTCGTCGACCTAGAAATGGTGTTCGACAATGTAAAATGGTGCAAGATGTTCGATAATTTCAGGAAAATACGTGTAAGCTACATTGAAAGACGAACAATATGTAGAAGAATCAAGAGGGAGAAACGTGAGTGGAAGGGCAAGAACGAAGTGTTCGGCTGACAAAACATGAAAGACATAGACGTAGTCTCTCACCCTTACTGTTCAGTTTTTACTTGAAAGAAACAATGATGGAAATAAAAGGAAGGTTCGATAGCTGGATCAAAATTGATGTGAACGATAAAATGCGCTAAAGCTATTGCTATCCTTAATGAAAATGAGGAAAAATTGGAAGACATGTTAAGTGGCGTGGACAGCCTAATCACTAATGTACACACACTATGGACTGAGAGAAAATCAAAGAAAGACAAAAATAATCAAGAGAAGCGGGAATGATAGCAGAGATACACGTAACAACAAAACTGAGGCCAACAAAGTAGACGAAGTGAAGCAGTCTGTTATCTTGCGAACAAAGTAACACACGACGGACTTTGGAAGTACGACACGAATTAAAATTCGTGGCGGGCAGCATCTAACCAGTCAGAAGTATAACAGTAAAAAGAGAGAGAGAGACATACAGAGACAGAGAGAGAGAAAGAGAGAGAGAGAAAGAGGAATGTGGATGGCCCGACTGGGATTTGAAGTATCGTTGTCTCGAATGCTAGGGCATTGTCTTAACTACTGCATCCTCTAGTTGATCTGTCAGACATTTAGGTTTTCTGATGTTCGCTAAATCTTAGATGGTGTTTCGTTTTCAGCAAAACAGCAGCTTTTGTCTTGCCCTGTTCTTTCTCAGGCTGATTTATTTACTCAGACACCAATAAATTCGATGTGGCCAGGAAGTAAGACCCTAACTTCTTTAGTCTTTCGGTAAAAGGAAGGAAGACACTATGATTATCTTGTAAATTGCGATGGTCAAAGTGGAACTGATGCTTGTTCATGTTAGAAAGAATAAATGTTAATTCGGGACATCTGCACTGTATTTTCGAAGCGGATAAATTCTTCGACAGTGTAGGTTGAATAATAAGTGTGAAATCCTGAGACGTATTGCGATAAAGTATAGAAACAAATGAGTAGTCTACTTTATCCACAAAAAACAAGTGGTAGCAGTCTGTAGTAATACATAAAGGGAAAACATTGTTAGCGAAAATTTCGAAAAGTTCTTCAACGATTTACTTGAAATCTTTACGCGATACTTTACTGAACAGTCGCACAGACATAGGCTATACGTATTTTTGTAAACTTCTCGTTCTCCACTCTTAAGACTGGAGCGGGGTGTTTGAAATCTGGCTCATTATAGGTTCGCGGTTTCGGCATACGCCTTGAAACCAAGGTAAGCCTCCCGAAAACCTTGGTCGGTGATTGGAACAATTTATTTCTGTGAAAACGTCCTCGTTGTGAACGCTTTTGCGGCCAAATATAAAATTATTGTGTTTGTGTAAGACTGTGCATATGTTGGATGAGCATGTATGTGATGCTGTACAAAATGATGTGTTGTGCCACAGGCTATGAAACTTTTTAAACTGCAATATACAGATTTTCTGCTTAAGTCGACTACAAGAAGGAAAACGCTACTCTTTGCTACGAAAATGTGCGGTTTCGTTTTCTTTCTCACAGTCGGTTCTAAGTACGATAGCAGGGCATTTAAAGAACTACACAAGCTGTTGGTCTCTTATATGTTTCTCCGGATATATAATCTTAAACAAAAGTTGTACACACAACAAAGTGCTTATATAAATTTTCTCCCCCGCAGCCGGTTTTAACAGAAAACCCATATTTTTGAAAGTTACAGGCTGTTGGCTTATGCCGCGGGTTTTTCAACCGACGGTTCTGACGCCTCTATGGGGCGTGATGCTGACATTTCCGAAAACCCATCATCCGGCCTACCACCAGCAATGGAGGGTGAAGCTTTGAGAATGCAAGTTACTCCATCCTGGTGAAACGCCAGAAACATCACCAATCAAATATCGGCCGGAGAACCTGACATAGGCTGCTTGCAGTTCCCAGAATACTCAGCACCTATAGCATTCTACGGCGTGGAAATTAATCTTGGAAATCCGGAACAGAGGAAACTATAAGTATTTGGAATGCGGTGTTATCGAGGAACTTTAAACGTATTTAATGACCAAATAAGGTGCAACAAGAAGAGGCAATGAAAAGAGTAGGCGAAGAATGAAGTCTACAGCAGCCCTTACCAGAAGAAGGGAGATAAACTTTTGTATGGTGGAAGGAATACAGTGAAAAAATCGTAGTGATGGACAAAGAACAGAAAATGTAAAACAGATCATGTCGGTTGTTGTGTGTTCGAGGTAAGTAAGGATCAAATGATTAGTGTAAGATGGCACCAAACTGGCACGAAACACAATTTCATCTGGAGAAATAAAAACTTCTTAGGATGAAACGTGCGAAAGAAGTGTTATAAAGCTTACATATTACTATGTTTGAAGACAGGCCTACTTGTAATAATTAAACTCCTTGCAAAAAGGTATGAATATTGGACGTATAAAAATGTAGTTATGTGCTGCAGTTTATCTAACTTACGCCGCTGCGTTTCCTACAGCCGCCACCGCGGCACTGGGGCGCTGGCGTCAACGATTACACCACTGCCAATGAGACGCACGCACCCCCTCTTCGGAACTCCAGCGGCGGGTGTACGTAAGTTCGAACATTCATGCACTGGCCCCCATTTTGTGTTTGCCAGTCGAATAACACTTACAGACATACGAGGGTCACTCCAAAAGAAATGCATACTATTTTTTAAAAAAATCCATCTTTTATTCTACATGTTTGACAGTTTTACAGTGTGTAGATACAGCCTTTAGGAACAATATTTTCATTTCTCCACATAATTTCCATCCCTGTCAACTGCCTTACGCCATCTTGGAACCAGCGTCTGTGTACCCGCACGGTAAAATTCTGGACCAACCTGTTGGAGCCACTGTTTGGCAGAGTGCACAACGGAGTCATCATCTTCAAACCTTGTTCCACGAAGAGAGTTTTTCAGTTTCCCAAAGAGATGATAGTCACATGGAGCCAGGTCAGGACTGTAAGCCGGGTGTTTCAGTGTTGTCCATCCGAGTTTTGTGATCGCTTCCATAGTTTTTTGACTGACATGTGGCAGTGCACTGTCGTGCAACAGCAAAACATCCTGCTTTTGCCGATATGGTCGAACACGACTCAGTCGAGCTTGAAGTTTCTTCAGTGTCGTCACATATGCATCAGAATTTATGGTGGTTCCACTTCGTATGATGTCCACAAGCAACAGTCCTTCGGGATCGAAAAACACCGTAGCCATAACTTTTCCAGCAGAAGGTGTGGTTTTGAATTTTTTTTCTTGGGTGAATTTGATGATGCCACTCCATTGATTGCCTCTTCGTCTCTGGTGAAAAATGATGGAGCCATGTTTCATCACCTGTCACAATTCTTCCAAGAAATTCATCTCCACCATTCTCGTACTGTTCCAAAACTTCGCTGCATACTGTTTTTCTTGTTTCTTTGTGAGCCACTGTCAACATCCTGGGAATCCACCTGGCACCAGCCATTTTTAACGCCAACGCTTTCAGTATTCTGCAAACACTTCCTTCCCCTATCCCAACGTAGCGAGACAATTCGTTCACTGTGATGCGTCTGTCAGCAGTCACCAATTCGTTAACCCTCTGCACATTGTCTGGAGTGTGTGCAGTTCGAGGCCTGCCGCTGTGAGGACAATCCTCAATATTGCCGTGCCCGCTTTCCATCACGTAACCTGCTTGCCCACCGACTAACTGTACTGCGAACGACAGCAGCATCTCCACACACCTTTTACAACCTCTTGTGGATGTTTCCCACTGTCTCGTTTTCACAGCACTGGAATTCTATGACAGCACGTTGCTTCTGACGAACGTCAAGTGTAGCAGCCACCTTGAAGACATGCTGTGACGGCGCCACTCACGGGAACAGGTTGAACTAAGTTTGAGAACAAGCGGGAAGGATATATCTGTACACTGTAAAACTTTCACAGATGCAGAATGAAAATCGTATTTTTACAAAAATAGTATGCATTTCTTTTGGAGTGATCCTCGTACATACTGGTCAGGGATCGATGTCTTCTGAGTACCCATTGTGTTGAAGAGTGACATATTTGTAATCCTTTTTTATCTGCATATATTTCTACATTCGGATTTACTGTTAGCGAAGGATGCTGCAAATATAGCAATAGAGTTACATACAATTTTTTTTTCTTTGATATTAGATGTAGAATAAAGTAATATCTAAATTCTCTGTTCATGAACGGCTTCTGCTCCTCGTTCCTGTATCCACTAAGCAGCCACACAGCGTACAATGGAAGTCATAACAAACGGGAAGCGTTAACCCGAATATTCATTTATACACCAATTTTAGTTCGCATAAATTTTACAGTTGATGCTTTGTGACGCATGGTAACGTTTCTTAACACTGCATTGGCTTAAATGAATAAAAGAGATAAAGCAGGGAGAAAAGATACAAAAGTAAAACCTTAAAATTGAGGCTTCCCAGCTTTTTGTTGTTTATGTGTCTTTCGGAAGCACGTGATTTACTTTAAACGATACTGTGGTTCAAATTATCCCGCCGAATTGTGCGTGTAATCATTTCAGAGCTTGCAGTAATGAAGAAATTCTTTTCTTCGATATTTCGACAGGCTCAGAACAACCTGGCCGTCGCCAAGGCGGGAGGATGACTGCGAATATGTTCTCATTTGCTTCTGATGTGTCGAGAACTGTCAGCTACAGTCTTGGTTTCTCGTTGACAGTACAACATACTAATAACACGTAGCCTCACGCTCAAACATACGCCATCTTCACGAGTTATCATTAAGTACTTCCGGGAACAAGAGTCAATGTTGGTTTTGCGCACTTATACATCAGAGACTAGCCGACGAATAACAGAATCGTAAAATTTTTACGGTTGTACACTATGTGGCGCGCCGTGATAATTGCTTAACGTTGTGAGATATTTGTATGTCATTACTCACCTAGTCACTAACAATGTAACTCAGTGGAAGTAGAGATGTCATAGTAAGTATACAGGGTGCGTTCAGTAAGAGTCACTGCGTGACATGGCAAGTATTATGTGAAAATCGGAGGTAATTATTTGAACGCGATACACAAGGTATCGAGTTAACTTGCGAAGCAGACCGTCGTCATAAAGTAGTGAAATGGCAGGACACATTTTTCTTCGTGTGGAAGAGATTAATTTAGCTTTTAATTTAATAGTGAGGAGTGTCACGGCCTTTGGTCGTGAAACGAAACAACACAGTAGAACTTTTGCAGCGGGTAAAATTTAAGATAATAAATATTATTCCTCACTAATACTAAATGCGATCTTAGTGATAAACGGCATTAACCAGTGCTACAAAATTCCTCTGTGGACGAGGTTATTGTCGAATGTTAGTGCTCCACCATTCAAGCGAAAGAATGCTGGTTAAAAACCAGATAACAGAATAACTTATGTTACCAATTTTGAATCGAAAAGTGCAAAAGCGAACCAAGTTTACACCTCCCAAGCACCAGTCTGAGCACCAACGTACCGCGCTGATTCACAAATTTCGCGGTAAGTATTTCCGAAGTGGCATGTGACGCTAATTCTGACTTAAGCTTAGGAACAGGAATCGGCAGAGCTTACTGTGAGAAGTGTGCTATACGGTGGCAAGGTGTTTCCTGTCCTACGAGGTGCATTCAAGTTCTAGGGCCTCCGATTTCTTTTTCTCCGGACTGGAACGAGATAAAAACATGCGCATTGTTTTAAAATGAGACCGCGTTCATTGCCAATACGTCCCAGAGATGGCAGCACCGTATGGCATATGGAATTTTACCGCCAGCGGCGAGAATGAGAACTGTTTTAAATACTTAAATACTTAAAATGGCGACGTTTTCCTTCCTTGAACAGCGCGCAATCATTCGTTTTCTGAATTTGCATGGTGTGAAACCAATTGAAATTCATCGACAGTTGTAGGAGACATGTGGTGATGGAGTTATGGATGTGTCGAAAGTGCGTTCGTGGGTGCGACAGTTTAATGAAGGCAGAACATCGTGTGACAACAAACCGAAACAACCTCGGGCTCGCACAAGCCAGTCTGACGGCATGATCGAGAAAGTGGAGAGAACTGTTTTGGGAGATCGCCGAATGACTGTTGAACAGATCGCCTCCAGAGTTGGAATTTCTGTGGGTTCTGTGTACACAATCCTGCATGACGACCTGAAAATGCGAAAAGTGTCATCCAGATAGGTGCCACGCATGCTGACAGACGACCACATGGCTGCCTGTGTGGCATGTTGCCAAGCAATGTTGACGCGCAACGACAGCATGAATGGGACTTTCTTTTCATCGGTTGTGACAATGGATGAGATGTGGATGCCATTTTTCAATTCAGAAACAAAGCGCCAGTCAGCTCAATGGAAGCACACAGATTCACCGCCACCAAAAAAATTTCGGGTAACCGCCAGTGTTGAAAAAATGATGGTGTCCATGCTCTGGGACAGCGAGGGCGTAATCCTTACCCATTGAGTTCCAAAGGGCACTACGGTAACAGGTGCATCCTACGAAAATGTTTTGAAGAACAAATTCCTTCCTGCATTGCAACAAAAACGGCCGGGATGGGCTGCGTGTGTGCTGTTTCACCAAGACAACGCACCCACACATCAAGCTAACGTTACGCAACAGTTTCTTCGTGATAACAACTTTGAAGTGATTCCTCATGCTCCCTACTCACCTGACCAGGCTCCTAGTGACTTTTGGCTTTTTCCAACAATGAAAGACACTCTCTGTGGCCGCACATTCACCAGCCGTGCTGCTATTGCCTCAGCGATTTTCCAGTGGTCAAAACAGACTCCTAAAGAAGCCTTCGCCGCTGCCATGGAATCATGGCGTCAGCGTTGTGAAAAATGTGTACGTCTGCAGGGCGATTATGTCGAGAAGTAACGCCAGTTTCATCGATTTCGGGTGAGTAGTTAATTAGAAAAAAAATCGGAGGCCTTAGAACTTGAATGCACCTCGTACTTCATTTCACAACTTACCCACCATAAACTAAACTAAACTCTGTCCGATCAGGACTTGGAAGGCCGAACGGTACCATCATCTTCTCAGCCCAGGGGCGTCACTGGATGCGGATACGGAGGGTCATGTGGTCAACACACCGCTCTCCCGGGCGTTGTGTTTTCGTGAACGGAGCCGCTGCTTCTCAGTCAAGAAGCTCCTCAATTTGCCTCACAAGGCCTGAGTGCACCCCGCTTGCCAATAGCGCTCGGTAGACCGGATGGTCACCCATCCAAGAGCTAGCCTAGCCCGACAGCGCTTAACTTCGGTGATCTGACGGGAACCGGTGTTACCACTGCGGCAAGGCCGTTGGCTCTACTCGCCCATAGCAACACAAATACGCTGTCCAGTCACATTAATGTGACCACCTGTGGAAAGTCTGACATTTTGAACCGCGAACCGCTGGGAGACGTGCAGGAAGGGAGTGAGTGAGGTTGTGGAAGGTACAGAATGGGATGTGGAGCCATGCCCACACCAGTGCAGTGGCCAGCTACCCAGGTTTCTCAGTACATGATGCGTGGTGCGAACAGCCCTATCAAGGTGGTTCCACAGATAATCGATTGGGTTTAAATCCAGGGTGTTAGGTGCCCAGAGGAGTCCGGCAAACTCACCCTGGTGCTCTTAGAACCAAGCACTTAATACTGTGAGCTGTGTGACACATTGCATTCTTCTGCTGGTAGATGCCACCGTATCAAGGAAACACAAACTGCATACAGGGTGTTACAAAAAAAGTACGGCCAAACTTTCAGGAAACATTCCTCACACACAAAGAAAGAAAATATGTTATGTGGACAAGTGTCCGGAAACACTTACTTTCCATGTTAGAGCTCATTTTATTACTTCTCTTCAAATCACATTAATCATGGAATGGAAACACACAGCAACAGAACGTACCAGCGTGACTCCAAACACTTTGTTACAGGAAATGTTCAAAATGTCCTCCATTAACGAGGATACATGCATCCACCCTCCGTCGCATGGAATCCCTGATGCAGCCCTGGAGAATGGCGTATTGTATCACAGCCGTCCACAATACGAGCACGAAGTGTCTCTACATTTGGTACCGGGGTTGCGTAGACGAGAGCTTTCAAATGCCCCCATAAATGAAAGTCAAGAGGGTTGAGATCAGGAGACCGTGGAGGCCATGGAATTGGTCCACTTCTAGCAATCCATCGGTCACCGAATCTGTTGTTGAGAACCGTACGAACACTTCGACTGAAATGTGCAGGAGCTCCATCGTGCATGAACCACATTTTGTGTCGTACTTGTAAAGACACATGTTGTAGCAGCACAGGTAGAGTATCCCGTATGAAATCATGATAACGTGCTCCATTGAGCGTAGGTGGAAGAAACTAAAATGAGCTCTAACATGGAAATTAAGCTTTTCCAGACACATGTCCACATAACATCTTTTCTTTATTTGTTTGTGAGGAATGTTTCCTGAAATTTTGGCCGTACCATTTTGTAACACCCTGTATACGTGAGAATAATCCCCAAGAATGGATGTATTTGTGTTGATCCACTGTGCCTTTCAGAATGACGAGATCACCCAGGGGATACCACGAAAACATTGCCCAGACCATAATACTCGCTCTTCCGGCCTGGAACCCTCTGTCGATTGTTGCAGGGGGTTTGCTTTCAAACGTTTCACGTGTACACGTTCACGTCCATGCGTCTGATGGAGAATCCGAAAAAGGCTACCTGTTACCACTCGGTGAACGTCCAGCTGTGGTATTGGCGTGCAAGTTGCAGCCTTCGTTGCTGACAAACAGCTGCCAGCATCGGTATATGAATCAGGCGCCTTCTGTGGAGTCCCGCGCACAATAACACTGACACGACGATTGTTGAGGAGACACTGTTGGCGTTCCCTTGGTTGATCTGGGCGGTGAGTTGCTCAACACTTGCACGCCTATTCGCCAGTACACATCGTCACAGCCGCCGTTCACCTCTGTCATCTATGACCCGTGGCGCATCACAGCTGCATCGTCGTTGGTCTTTGAGAGCACCATTTTGCCATGCACGGCATACTTTGACCACGGCGGCGCGCGAACAATTTGCAGAGTTAGCTTTTTCGGAAATTTCTCCTCCTTTTTCCCGAGAGCCAATAATCTTGCCCTTTCGGACGTCAGATAAATCGCTCCGTTTCCGCATTACGACAACGACTTCACTGTTTTCCGAATGTCCTCTACCCCTTCTCCAATCACGTTTTATACACAGGGTGAGTCACCTAACGTTACCGCTGGATATATTTCGTAAACCACATCAAATACTGACGAATCGATTCCACAGACCGAACGTGAGGAGAGGGGCTAGTGTAATTGGTTAATACAAACCATAAAAAAATTCACGGCAGTATGTTTTTTAACACAAATCTACGTTTTTTTAAATGGAACTCCGTTAGTTTTGTTAGCACATCTGAACATATAAACAAATACGTAATCAGTGCCGTTTGTTACATTGTAAAATGTTAATTAAATCCGGAGATATTGTAACCTAAAGTTGACGCTTGAGTACCACTCCTCCGCTGTTCGATCGTGTCTATAGGAGAGCACCGAATTACGTACGGATCCAAAGGGAACGGTGATGTACATTACCATGAGGGGTGAGGTACACGTACACACGTGCTTTCCGTTTTCAATTACGGAGTGGAATAGAGTGTGTCCCTACATGTCAGGCCAATAGATGTTCAATGTGGTGGCCATCATTTGCTGCACACAATTGCCATCTCTGGCGAAATGAATGTCGTACACGCCGCAGTACATCTGGTGTAATGTCGCCGCAGGCTGCCACAATACGTTGTTTCATATCCTCTGGGGTTGTAGGCACATCACGGTACACATTTTCCATTAACGTACCCCACAGAAAGAAGTCCAGAGGTGTAAGATCAGGAGAACGGGCTGGCCAATTTATGCGTCCTCCACGTCCTATGGTAATGTATATGTGCGTCAGTGAAAAAGACCAATAAAAAGGTGTTAGCATGTGGACGTAATGTGCTGTTCCAGTCTCTTCTGTACCTAACGTCCATCACCGTTCCCTTTGGATCCCTACGTAATTCGGTGCTCTCCGATACACACGATCGAACAGCGGAGGAGTGGTACTCAAGCGTCAAATTTAGGTTACAATATCTCCGGATGTAATTAACATTTTACAATGTAACAAACGGCACTGATTACGTATTTCTTTATATGTTCAGATGTGCTAACAAAACTAACGGGGTTCCATTTAAAAAAAACGTAGATTTGTGTTAAAAAACATAATTCCGTGCATTTTTCTTAAGGTTTGTATTAACCAATTACACTAGCCCCTCTCCTCACGTTCGGTCTCTGGAGTCGATTCGTCAGTATTTGATGTGGTTTACGAAATATATCCAGCGGTAATGTTAGGTGACTCACCCTGTATAGTACACTACAGTGCTGTCATCTATCGTCTGTGAGTAATTATTGAACTTTGACGTCGAACATTGGCGGTGATGACATCGGTGTGACTGGGCCGTGTGTACCGTGGCACTGCACAAGCGTTCACCCCTCTCACACAGCCTACGAACATACTATTCGTAATAAGCTGGAGGAAGAGACCAAGAAAGCACCTACGCCTAGAGCTTAACCAGAGCGACAGTTAGTGTTTCTCTCATTGTGCCCAAGAATGATTGGCTTCTTATGGGACAGACGTCGTCCAACTCATGTTGTGTATCGCAGAAGATAATTGGCTCTTCCATGGTTGTATTCTTCAGTATAAAACCATCAATTTTACGTTGTACACTCATTATGTATAAGAAAAATCTGCGTATCATCAAAGGCCTCAAACGATACTGAAGTTTATAAACAAAATTTATTTTTTTAGTAAAAATAAACTTTCACTAAAGTAAGGTCACCGAATAAAATACAGAGCTACTATAAATAATGCTTTCGTTTTCAGGTCTCTGTATTCTCGGAAGTGTTATATTTACAAATATTTTTTTGTTGTGGTCTTCAGTCCAGAGACTGGTTTGATGCATCTCTCCAAGCTACTTTATCCTGTGCAAGTTTCTTCATCTCAGAGTAACTACTGCAACCTACATCCTTCTGAAAATGTTTAGTGTATTCATCTCTTGGTCTCCATTTACGATTTCTACCATCTGTACTTCCCTCCAATACTAAATTGATGATCCCTTGATATCTCAGAGCGTGTCCTACCAACCGATCCCTTCTTCTAGTCAAGTTGTGCCACAAATTCCTCTTCTCCCCATTTCTGTTCAGTACCTCTTCATGCAGGAGTAGGTTTAATAATGAATAGGAAAATAGGAATGCGGGTAAGCTACTACAAACAGCATAGTGAACGCATTATTGTGGCCAAGATAGATACGAAGCCCACACCTACTACAGTAGTGCAAGTTTATATGCCAACTAGCTCTGCAGATGACGAAGAAATTGAAGAAATGTATGATGAAATAAAAGAAATTATTCAGATAGTGAAGGGAGACGAAAATTTAATAGTGATGGGTAACTGGAATTCGAGTGTAGGAAAGGGGAGAGAAGGAAACGTAGTAGGTGAATATGGATTGGGGCTAAGAAATGAAAGAGGAAGCCGCCTGGTAGAATTTTGCACAGAGCACAACTTAATCATAGCTAACACTTGGTTTAAGAATCATGATAGAAAGTTGTATACATGGAAGAACCCTGGAGATACTAAAAGGTATCAGATAGATTATATAATGGTAAGAAAGAGATTTAGGAACCAGATTTTAAATTGTAAGACATTTCCAGGGGCAGATGTGGACTCTGACCACAATCTATTGGTTATGACCTGTAGATTAAAACTGAATAAACTGCAAAAAGGTGGGAATTTAAGGAGATGAGACCTGGATAAACTGAAAGAACCAGAGGTTGTACAGAGTTTCAGGGAAAGCATAAGGGAACGATTGACAGGAATGGGGGAAAGAAATACAGTAGAAGCAGAATGGGTAGGTTTGAGGGATGAAGTAGTGAAGGCAGCAGAGGATCAAGTAGGTAAAAAGCGAGGGCTAGTAGAAATCCTTAGGTAACAGAAGAAATATTGAATTTAATTGATGAAAGGAGAAAATATAAAAATGTAGTAAATGAAGCAGGCAAAAAGGAATACCAACGTCTCAAAAATGAGAACGACAGGAAGTGCAAAATGGCTAAGCAGGAATGGCTAGAGGACAAATGTAAGGATGTAGACGCTTATCTCACTAGGGGTAAGATAGATACTGCCTACAGGAAAATTAAAGAGACCTTTGGAGAAAAGAGAACTACTTGTATGAATATCAAGAGCTCAGATGGGAACCCAGTTCTAAGCAAAGAAGGGAAAGCAGAAAGGTGGAAGGAGTATATAGAGGGTCTATACAAGGGCGATGTACTTGAGGACAATATTATGGAAATGGAAGAGGATGCAGATGAAGATGAAATGGGAGATACGATACTGCGTGAAGGGTTTGACAGAGCACTGAAAGACCTGAGGCGAAACAAGGCCCCCGTAGTAGACAACATTCCATTGGAACTACTGACGGCCTTGGGAGAGCCAGTCCTGACAAAATTCTACCATCTGGTGAGCAAGATGTATGAAACAGACGAAATACTCTCAGACTTCAAGAAGAATATAATAATTCCAATCCCAAAGAAAGCAGGTGTTGACAGATGTGAAAATTACCGAACAATCAGTTTAATAAGCCACAGCTGCAAAATACTAACGCGAATTCTTTACAGACGAATGGAAAAACTAGTAGAAGCTGATCTAGGGGAAGATCAGTTTGGATTCTGTAGAAATACTGGAACACGTGAGGCAATACTGACTTTACGACTTATCTTAGAAGAAAGATTAAGGAAAGTCAAACCTACGTTTCTAGCATTTGTAGACTTAGAGAAAGCCTTTGACAATGTTGACTGGAATACTCTCTTTCAGATTCTAAAGCTGGCAGGTGTAAAATACAGGGAGCGAAAGGCTATTTACAATTTGTACAGAAACCAGATTGCAGTTATAAGAGTCGAAGGGCATGAAAGGGAAGCAGTGGTTGGGAAGGGAGTAAGACAGGGTTGTAGCCTCTCCCTGATGTTATTCAATCTGTATATTGAGCAAGCAGTAAAGGAAACAAAAGAAAAATTCGGAGTAGGTATTAAAATCCATGGAGAAGAAATAAAAACTTTGAGGTTCGCCGATGACATTGCAATTCTGTCAGAGGCAGCTAAGGACTTGGAAGAGCAGTTGCACGGAATGGACAGTGTCTTGAAGGGTGCATATAAGATGAACATCAACAAAAGCAAAACGAGGATAATGGAAAGTAGTCGAATTAAGTCGGGTGATGTTGAGGGTATTAGATTAGGAAATGAGACACTTAAAGTAGTAAAGGAGTTTTGCTATTTGGGGAGCAAAATAACATGATGGTCGAAATAGAGAGGATATAAAATGTAGACTGGCAATGGCAAGGAAAGCGTTTCTGAAGAAGAGAAATTTGTTAACATCGAGTATAGATTTAAGTGTCAGGAAGTCATTTCTGAAAGTATTTGTATGGAGTGTCTTCAAGTATGGAAGTGAAACATGGACTATAAACAGTGTAGAAAATAAGACAATAGAGGCTTTCGAAATGTGGTGCTACAGAAGAATGCTGAAGCTTAGATGGCTAGATCACTAACTAATGAGGAAGTACTGAATAGGATTGGGGAGAAGAGAAGTTTGTGGCACAACTTGACCAGAAGAAGGGATCGGTTGGTAGGACATGTTCTGAGGCATCAAGGGATCACCAATTTAGTATTGGAGGGCAGCGTGGATGGCAAAAATCGTAGGGGGAGACCAAGAGACGAATACACTAAGCAGATTCAGAAGGATGTAGGTTGCAATAGGTACTGGGAGATGAAGAAGCTTGCACAGGATAGAGTAGCATGGAGAGCTGCATCAAACCAGTCTCAGGACTGAAGTCAACAACAACAAACAACCTCTTCATTAGTTACGTGATCTAACCATCTAATCTACAGCATTCATCTTTAGCATCACATTCAGACAGCTTCTAATCCCTTCTTGCCTAACCTATTTATCGTCCATGTTTCAATTCCATATATGCCTATACTCCATACAAATACTTTCAGAAAAGACTTCCTGACACTTAGATCTATACTCCATGTTAACAAATTTCTCTTCTTCAGAAACGATTTCCTTTCCATTGCCAGTCTACATTTTATATCATCTCTAATTCGACCATCATGAGTTTCTTTACTGCCCAAATAGCAAAACTCATCTACTACTTTCCTAATCTAATTCCCGCAGCATCACCTGATTTAATTCGATCGTCATATTATTTCTAGTTCAAACATGCTCGCGTGTCGCTGCTGGTGTAACAAACCCATAAATCCTCCTGTCAAGACACTGTCCATTCCGTTCAACTGCTCTTCCATGTTCTTTGTTGTCTCTGACAGAATTGCAATGTCGTCGGCAAACCTCAAAGTTCGTATTTCTTCCCCATGGATTTTAATTCCTACTCCGAATTTTTCTTTTGTTTCCTTTACTGCTTGCTCAATATACAGATTGAATAACATTGGGGATAGGCTATAACTCTGTTTCACTCCCTTCCCAACCACTGCTTCCCTTTCATGCCACTCGACTCTAATAACTGCCATCTGGTTTCTGTACAAATTCTAAATAGCCTTTCGCTCCCTGTATTTGACGCGTGCCACCTTCAGGATTTGCGGTCAAAATTATCAAAAGTTTTCTCTATGCCTACAAATGCTAGAAACGTAGGTCTGTCTTAACTTCATCTGCCTTCTAATAAAAGTTATAGGGTCAGTGTTGCGACACTTGTTCCAACATTTCTACAGAATCCAAACTCATCTTCCCCGAGGTCGGCTTCTACCAGTTTTTCCATTCGTCTGTAAAGAATTCGTGTCAGTATTTGGCAGCCTTGACTTATTAAACCGATAGGTCGGTAATTTTCGCACCTGTCAACACTTTGTTTACAAATATGATTGATGAAAGAATGGAACGGAAAACTGAACAAGTTTGCATCCTGCATTCTAAAAATGTTCTATGAGTGCCCCTCTAGCCGTACGTCAAATGTCTATGCGGTAGTCCAGCTCGTTGCGTACCTTATGTAGCAACGTCCCGTCAACTGTCATCACAGCATCACTGATGCATTCTCTGTGCTGTTCCATTGTTCTTGGCGGGAGTGGGGGAAGATGTAAACACTGTTCTTAATGTACCCGCAACGGAAAATTTCACAAGACGTTATGTCAGATGAGCTGGCGGTCAAAGGAAACAGAGCAACAGCTTCATCACTATGCCCTTTCAGCGATGCGAAAGTTCGTCGTTTAGGTTGTGACGGAAATCGATACCAAAATGAGGCGTGTCCTATCTTATTGGAAGGTCAAATTCGGGGAAACAGTAGTTTCTTTTGAAAACACCACAAATGCAACATATCTCGGTAAGTCTTACGACTTACAGGCTTCTCACCGGATAACATTTGGTACGAAGGAAATCCGCAACTGAAATTCATAGTAGAATCAGTCAACTACTTCAGACGTGAACAGTTTCATTGGTTCAAAAATATGACTGGTTTCGGGTAATTATAAGCTCATCTTCAGGTGTACAAAAAACAGGGGGGCGTCGTCATCAGGCTCACAAGAAAGATGGCGCATACAGCTTCGTATGTGACACTGCACATGAAATATTAACCTTCGCCGAATATCGCTCATGCGCCGCAATTTCATGAGTAAGTTTAGTGCCCCATCCACTCACTTTGTGGGGAATAACCTTTCCAGATTAATGGAAGGTTGCTTAATCGCTCAATAACAAAGTAGAGGCAAAACGTTCATTCCAGTGTTCCCTGGATTGCGATGCAAAACTGAAGATGGTGGCCATAATCATTCACTTGTAGTCAATGCACGAGGTTGGTTTGAAATACAACCGCCGTCGCCAAGTTTTCCACAGTTTGCTGTCGGACACCTAGCTCGTGGCTTACGCGGACCGTTGACTTTCTTGGACCGCGTCCGAAACTGTACCTCACACCCTCCTCGGTTGCATCTGGCGTACTTGGCCGACTGGTACTTTTCTGTCAGCAAAGATGACCGGTGTCCCTAACTAGCCGATACCAAGGCACAATGCTCTGTTTACATGGCGGAGTATGTGCGTGTGACTAGGGCCTCCCCTTTGGATAGACCAGTCACCTGGTGCAAGGTTTTTAGTTGACACTACTTCGGCGACCTGCGCGTTGATGAGAATAAAATGGTGATGAGGACAACACAACAACAATTTCCGAACGAAGAAAACTCTCCTACTCGTTCGAAAATCGAATCTGGGCCCCTTTCATGGTATTTTGTCGTTTTCATCACATTTGTTTAACTTGGTTTATTCACACCAGTGATATACAGAGCTTGACCCCGTTAAAAATGTTACAACTCATACCATTAAAGTGAAAGTCGTTGAGCAGTGGCCAACAGCAGATTGACTACACTTTTAAAGACGTACATAACATCCATTATTCATTCCATTATTTCACTGGAAGACCGTAATCGGTGAAGGAGATGTACAGCTTCAGGCTTCTTCTTAGGAAGGACAGCCATCGATCAGGTGAAGTGTAGCAGCATTCGTCTATGCTCGCCTTCGCAGCATGAGAAATCAGAACTCAGAGACTGCTTCAAGTTGGTCTTCTCGAAGAGTAGTTTCCTGGTTTTCCGTTTCGTGTCAGGTATGTATCCACACTCTGGTTTCCCGAGTTTGGGTTTCTCTGTTTATCTTCTCTAAACTCTCAGCGTCACGCTCTGAAAGATCCTTTCTCCCAGCTTGCCGGCCGCTGCGGCCTTGCGGTTCTAGGCGCTTCAGTCTGGAACCACGTGACCGCTACGGTCGCAAGTTCGAATCCTGCCTCGGGCATGGATGTGTGTGATGTCCTTAGGTTAGTTAGGTTTAAGTAGTTCTAAGTTCTAGGGGACTTATGACCTAAGATGTTGAGTCCCATAGTGCTCAGAGCCATTTGAACCATTTGAAGTTTAAGTAGTTCTAAGTTCTAGGGGACTGATGACCACAGATGTTAAGTCCCATAGTGCTCAGAGCCATTTGAACCATGTTTTTTTTCTCCCAGCTTGGGTGCATCAGAATATGAGGAGGATATCACATTCATATAGTGGGTTTCACTTTTAGTATCCAAATGAATGTTGCGCTTCAATGCTACCCGCAGCAAATAAATGTAAATAAAAGGAAGGAATGTTGCTTCTTCTGTGGTGGTAGCTTCTCACCATTTGGAAATGAAATTTACTCCGCAGCAACATGTAACCCTCAGTTTCAAATAAAGAAAATAAAAGCAAAGGAAAGATTTCTCCAACAAATTACATAGCATTCCTCCTTTGACTATTTGAAGTTTTCTTGACAGATGTGTGTACATGTGGCTTTGTCGCCCTTGCACTCCTCAACAATTAGTAAGTTGCCTTTGCGAATATGAAGTAATGCAATGTGGAATGACTCATTTTTGAGGTAAAGTGCAAATAGGAAAGTTTTGGAACAACTGTTTATATTTAGGATGTTTTTCCAAATTACGATGTTGTTCCTGAATATACGAAATGAATGCTTTGAGGTCTGCATGTTGTTGCGTAACAATGTGATACGCAGACTGTCTGAGGAGCCAGGTTCTTCGCGGCAGGGAAGGCGGAAGACATGACGGGTCTTTTGCATTATTTCTTCATACTGCACGCTGCGCTGTTGTAACAGATAAAAATTTCGCATTTTCTAAGACGTAAAAACTCTTTTCTTGCTTTGTCATCATTTTGTCAAGCCACTGCACTAGTTGGGTCGCTAACATAAGACATTGTTGCAAGGGATCTACAAAACGTTCTTGAAACCAACAAAGGCGGATTATGACGTAATAAATATCGCACTCAGAGGTCACATTATTCAGGCTGAATACAAACTCAGTGTGGTCCAACATGCTGAAAGTAAAGTGCTCCAATACTACGAAGTTGTAAGGTTTTGTTCGCGATGTTGGAGAGAAGTTCGTCAGCACTGACTGAGAGACATTACTTTGCAAACTACGTGAAGTTAAACTTAGTGCAGGAAGCGCTCTAACGTGCAGCAACATTGTAATACCTTCAAATACAGCAGCTGTGTGAAGACAAGTGCAGAAAACGACAACACACTAACGCCGTTATTTGACAGAAAGGTCCATCTTCAACCGTGTAAACATTCACGAACAACTTGTATGAGATGATGGTGTCTCGCAACATCAACGCTTTAGACAGTTCTTGAAGAAATATACAACACGTCCACTTCCAGTTGAATTGAACTATTTATCCGTTTGCTTGGAGGAGATGCTCAAGAAACTGTCCACAATTGAAACCAAATGTGTGGGTGACCGTTTTGCTGCAAGTTTTGTAGTTGTACTTAATCAAATGGCTCTGAGCACTATGGGACTTAACATCTATGGTCATCAGTCCCCTAGAACTTAGAACTACTTAAACCTAACTAACCTAAGGACAGCACACAACACCCAGCCATCACGATGCAGAGAAAATCCCTGACCCCGCCGGGAATCGAACCCGGGAACCCGGGCTTGGGAAGCGAGAACGCTACCGCACGACCACGAGATGCGGGCAGTTGTACTTAAAGCAAGGGAAAGGCAAGCACTCATCTATAGTTGATCGATGCGTGGAGCACAGTAACACAAAAGAGAGAAGAGTATGCACACTAGCTTTCGAGCACTTCTTCTTTTTCCAGCAGTTGTACACAAATTCACACAAACAACCACACAGACACCCAAACGCGCACTTCCGTGGCTAGTGCTCGAAAGCTGGTGTGAAAGCTGTTCTCGTTATGTGTTGCTGTGCTCCACGCATCGATTCGCTATAGGCGAGTGGTTGCCCTTTTTAATGTATTTCCCCATCCAAGAATTTCCAAATGTTTCCGCTGTGGTTCTAAAAGTCGACGGGGCTGGGGAAATGTTCCTCCTAACGCGTTAAGCTCTCTAGAGAATAAATACCTCGACAGCGGCCCTTTGTTCGGCAGCTGTATGAAGCTGCTGTGGCGATACAGTGTGAACGAGACAAGGTTTTGCTGCTAGAAACAGACGGTGCTTCATACATGGGTAAAGCAGCCAAGGGGCTTCAGTTTCTCTAACCCAATATGATGTAGTCACTTGCCCTGCACGTGCGTTACACAGAGATACAGAATAGGTGTGGTTACATTACCCCGATGTACACAAATTAATTTTGGGGTGGAAAGAAAACCGAGCGAAAGCTCCATCATGGGTGCAGAAATTCAAGGAACAAGCACCCTCATTGTCCGTCTCCCCTTAGCCTGTTCTTACAAGATGGGATTCTTGGCGTAATGCTGCTGAGTATTACTGCACCAACTACACCAACATAAAAACAGTCTTTTGTGAGCTTCACAGTGATGAATCAAGGGCTATCAAAACTTTGAAACAGGTCTTTACAGATACCTTGACTGGAAACTTGGTACACCTCAAAGTCAACTTCTCAGTCGCGTCAAAAGCCAGCGTAGCACTGGAAGCTGCTTAGACTCAGCTGTGTGCCACACCTAATATAGTGCAACGTCTGCAAAGTGAGGTGGGTCGAGCGCGTGGTCTTGTGGCTGACGAAGTGAACAACAAGTTGCAAAGTGTTCTCCAGTGAAATCCTGGATATTCTATAATGTGCAAAATTAGTGACAGTCTTTCTGGGAATGAAGACGAAGACCCAAAGCTGGTCCGCTGTGACCTTGACGCCTTCAGAGACGCTCCTGTGAGTCGTGTGAAGTGGAGAGGAGCTTTTGAGGTACTTAACTATCCTGAGCGACAACTATAGATATTTGAAAAAAGAAAAACCTAAAAATGTCCCTTGTGATCGAGTGCTACCCTGCGGATACTGAAAATTGACAGTACTTGTTAACCAATTTGGAATACTTTAAACAAGCAGCGTGCAATAATAAAAGCGTGGTTCTTTTGTTTGGATAGGTGTTATTGTTTTCACAGTAATTCGTTAAACACACGCATACATTTCAAAAAGAAGTGCTAGTTAGTTTCAAATACTGTGAAAAAGTGCGTATTATACCCACAATTTGTTCAGAAGTGTATTTGTGTTACATGGTATATAAGAAATCAACAAGAATGTCTTAAATAAACTTATACAAAGTCATATTTTATTCCTCAATATCATATTTACTTAATTTTTAGGTAATAAAAGCTTGCGTAATTCACTTTTTTAGATAATTTAGATCTGCACCCTGCTTATAATCAAACACGACGAGCCAGTGCAATGCCCGTAACCTTTACTGAATAATAAGAGAACGGCCGTTGCGTTTGGCCATTCTGCTACAAGCTCAGATAATAATAATAATGGCGTGTGACGAGGGCCTCCCGTCGGGTAGACCGCTCGCCTGGTGCAAGTCTTTCGATTTGACGCCACCTCGGCGACTTGCGCGTCGATGGCGATGAATTGATGATGATTAGGACAAAACAACAACCAGTCCCTGAGCGGAGAAAATCTCCGACCCAGCCGGGAATCGAACCCGGGCCCTTGGGATTGACAGGCCGTCGCGCTGACCACTTTTTTAGTTTGTTGATCGCATTTTGTTCTATGTTGTTCGTTGTATTTGTTCGTGTTGGGCGTCCGATGACACCCGTTCAGGTTGTTCGTTGATCTGTTCACTCAGTTTGTTATTACAGAGGGTAGCTAAACCCTCTGATCAAACATGCTGAGCTACCGTGCCGGCTATCAACTCAGCTACCGGGGGCGGACACGAGCTCAGATGTGCACCAGACTATATTTGTTATTAATGGGTCGTCTTACAATGGAGAAGTTGTAAGACAGTTTAAAGGACCTTGTGATTTGAATCAATTCTGAGTGTAACAGATTTTCATTTGAATTATTGGACACGATACACAAGTAGCTAGCAGAGAGCAAAGTTTTCTAAGACTCTAGACTGAATTCACACAAAATGACGCTAATACTATGGGGAGGTACCAAATTGTATGAGAGACTGCACGGAGAAGACGCAACAAATTATCTTTATCTGGACACCTCCGGAATTCGGAGTTAATGAGACAAAATCATATATTGTAATGTTCTGCAGACAGCAGGACCCCGAGACCACACCGGCAGTGCAGCAAAGCCTTCCTGCCAAGCTCACAAGTCCAGTAGTCTCAATAGAATAACCAGCAAATACTAGTAGAAAATAAAACAATACAGCTTAGCGACATGTGACAGTAATGCCACATCGTTGTACACGACATCTGCAACTACGACTGAAATGGGCAGGCGACCACCGGCCCTAGACGTTGGCGCAGTGGAGAAACGTTGCATGGTCTGATGAGTCCGGCTACCTTTTTCACCATGCCGATTGGAGGGCGCAAATCCTTTACTGCGGGAAGGAGACAAGCTGGCGGCATCATGACGGCCAAGTAGCACTGTATGCCAGTTGCAGACCACGTGCACCCCTTCATGAAGATCATGTTTCCCGACGGCAGTGACATTTTTCAGCAATACAGGGTGATTAAAAAAGAATACCACAACTTTAAAAATGTGTATTTAATGAAAGAAACATAATATAACCTTCTGTTATACATCATTACAAAGAGTATTTAAAAAGTTTTTTTTTCACTCAAAAACAAGTTCAGAGATGTTCAATGTGGCCCCTTCCAGACACTCGAGCAATATCAACCCGATACTCCAACTCGTTCCACACTCTCTGTAGCATATCAGGCGTAACAGTTTGGATAGCTGCTGTTATTTCTCGTTTCAAATCATCAATGGTGGCTGGGAGAGGTGGCCGAAACACCATATCCTTAACATACCCCCATAAGAAAAAATCGCAGGGGGTAAGATCAGGGCTTCTTGGAGGCCAGTGATGAAGTGCTCTGTCACGGGCTGCCTGGCGGCCGATCCATCGCCTCGGGTAGTTGACGTTCAGGTAGTTACGGACAGATAAGTGCCAATGTGGTGGCGCTCCATCCTGCTGAAATATGAATTGTTGTGCTTCTTGTTCGAGCTGAGGGAACAGCCAATTCTCTAACATTTCCAGATACTGTAGTCCAGTTACAGTAGCACCTTCGAAGAAAAAGGGACCAAAAACTTTATTGGCTGAAATGGCACAGAAAACGTTCACCTTAGGCGAGTCACGTTCATACTGAGTTGTTTCCCGCAGATTCTCAGTGCCCCATATACAGACATTGTGACGGTTGACTTTCCCGTTAGTGTGGAAAGTTGCTTCATCACTAAACACAATCTTTGAAACGAAAGATTCATCTGTTTCCATTTGAGCAAGGATAAAATCACAGAAATCGATTCTTTTAATCTTATCAGCTGCAGACAGTGCTTGAACCAATTTCAGACGATAAGGTTTCATAACTAACCTTTTTCGTAGGACTCTCCATACAGTTGATTGTGGAATTTGCAGCTCTGTGCTAGCTCTGCGAGTCGATTTTCCTGGGCTGCGAACAAATGCTTGCTGGATGCGTGCTACATTTTCATCACTCGTTCTCGGCCGTCCAGAACTTTTCTCTTTGCACAAACACCCATTCTCTGTAAACTGTTTATACCAACGTTTAATACACCACCTATCAGGAGGTTTAACATCATACTTCGTTCGAAATGCACGCTGAACAACTGTCGTCGATTCACTTCTGCCGTACTCAATAACACAAAAAGCTTTCTGTTGAGCGGTCGCCACCTTAGCATCAACTGACGCTGACGCCTAGTCAACAGCGCCTCAAGCGAACAAATGTACAACTAAGTGAAACTTTATAGCTCCCTTAATTCGCCGACAGATAGTGCTTAGCTCTGCCTTTTGTCGTTGCAGAGTTTTAAATTCCTAAAGTTGTGGTATTCTTTTTGAATCACCCTGTATAATACACCATGACAGAAGGCCAGGAGCGTAACTGAGTGGTTCGAAGAACACAGTGGCGAGTTCCAATTGATATGCTGGCGCCCTAACTCGCCAGATCTGAACGCGATCGAACACAGCAGTGATGTGATTGAACGTGGCGTCAGACCTCATCGAACTCCTCCCCGGAATTTACTGGAAGTAGGTGACCTGTGTCTGCAGATGTGGTGCCAAATCCCTCCAGTGACCTACTAAGGCCTCACTGCTTCCACGCCACGACGCGTCGCCGCTGTTATCCGTGCCAAAGGTGGATATACCGGCTATTAGGTAGTTGGTCATAACGTTCTGGTTCATCAGCGTAATTTATCCAGAGCGTGGTCAATAATTCTTTTCAACTCGGCCGTAGCTCTTCAACATGCTCCTGTCCAGAGCTAAATGTTTCAAGTTCCCGATTAATATTGGACACTACCACTTCTTTATCTAGCTTACTAAACACACAAATTTTTGTAATTGTTTTAGTTTCTCTCAGTTCTTTGGTGATTTTTGTTGCTACAGCTGCGTCATGGTCATTGATATAAATTTTGATATGGTCACCCTCAAGCAGGTTAGGTCTATCTGTTTTCTGGGGTGTAGAAAATTATCTGCTAAAAGTCACAATAAAAGGTTATTTAATTTCACACGACCGGTTTCGGGCTTGCACCCATCTTCAGGTGTTCATACATTCATGTACATGTTTGTCCCTTTGGAGATCACTGTATACATACAAAAAAAAAATTATTTGCTGGTGACTATACCAGATACAAGTGGGACAGTTGTAAGTGGTAAGGCAGCATTTGACGAAAATATATCTGTACTTGCATAAAGACGAAGCACTATTATTACAGTTATGCTGTGGTGATAGTTTTGCCACTTACTTACACACTTATGGTCATTTTCACGTCCATATTTCTGTTTTACCAAGTATGGCTTCATATTACACTATTATGATGTGCACTCGTGAAATACACTATGTTTACATACAAATACGTGGGCTGTGGTCAAAGAACTTAGATGTAGCAGATGTAAAGGTGTTGCTCATACAGAAACTTGTAGGTTATTGTCTAAGATCTTAGCCACAGTAATTTATATTTATTCAACATCCTTGCATATGAAGCCATACTTGGTAAAACTGAAATATGGACGTGAAAACGACTATAAGTGTGTAACTAAGTGGCAAAACTATCACCACAGCATAACTGTAATAACGGTCCTTCATCTTTATGTAAGTACAGATATATTTTCGTCAAATGCTGCCTTACCACTTATAATTGTCCCACTTGTATCTGTATAGTCACCAGCAAATAATTTTTTTGTATTTATACAGTGATCTCCAAAAGGACAAACATGTACATGAATGTATAAACACCTGAAGATGGGCGCAAGCCCGAAACCGATCATGTGAAAATAAATAACCTTTTATTGTGACTGGTAGCAGATAATTTTCTACACCCCATAAAGGAACAGTCACGGAGTTCGACAGTATCCACTATGGATAAAATTCAACTATCTGTTTCTATTAGATCTAGTACAGTTTCATCCGGAATGGGTTTCCAAACTGTCTGGTCTAGACAGATCTGAAGTAAGGCACTTAGGTTGTCTTGTCACTCCCCTCACTTACAAAATTGTAATTGTCCCAATTGATTGGTGGGTGATTAAAGGCTCATCTGACGATGATAGCCATTATGTACAGTCAGTAGTTCCTCGGTATTTTTGACGGCGAAACGCTCGAGAAATGCGTTAGCTGGTGTCAGAGCGGTAATTGTTTCGCCAAGAGGTCGCCTCAGTTCTCTCGGAGACATCAATTCTTTTTCTAATAGACGAACAGATTTTTTTTTCGAGTATAGTTGCAGGTTGTAAGGGATCCGTGATCCCACGAACATAGATGCTAGTATCCGACGCCCAGGTCGATTGTCAAGCGCTGCCTGAGGCAGTGAGATGAGTGTCGAGTGCGGAGTAGTACTAGTGAGGGTCGAGCGAGCAGTAGTGCGGGAGAGACAGGCAAGAATGGTGGTCGAGTGAGTTGTAAACAGTAAAATTCACCGGAGTATGACGAGTGAGCACGTCCCCCTGGTCGTCGTGGGGTTGACCTGTGGTGTCACCGCCAGACACCACACTTGCTAGGTGGTAGCCTTTAAATCGGCCGCGGTCCGTTAGCACACGTCGGACCCGCGTGTCGCCACTATCAGTGATTGCAGACCGAACATCGCCACACGGCAGGTCTAGAGTGACTTCCTTGCACTCGCCTCAGTGGTACAACCGACTTTGCTAGCGATGGTTCACTGACAAAATTACGCTCTCATTTGCCGAGACGATAGTTAGCATAGCCTTCAGCTACGTCATTTGCTACGACCTAGCAAGGTGCCATTACCAGTTACTATTGATGCTGTAAAACATGTACCGTCAAGAGCGATGTTCACCATTTCTGGATTAAAGTATTCCACAGCTACGTCCTTTTTTGCTAGTCTAATTTCCTTGTCCTGTTCCAGACCTCACGCTAGCCTGCGTGAGCTAAGACGTGTGCCTTTTGGCTTCCTCTCAAAACCGGGTTGGCTCTCTTGCCAATCCACAACATTTGGCGACGAGGCCACACCACGTTCATAACTATACTGCCCTGATTTACATGTGTAACGGCTTCGCCACCATCTCCAGATGTACTGTCCGAATTTTATCGCTTACAGAATCAGCAGACGCAGGCCTTACTGGATGCCCTTGGACAGCTCGTCCAGGGTCAACGTGCACTGCAAAACGATGCGGCAGCCGCCGCTCTACCGCTCACGCAGCCACCACACGCAGTTGCACCAACTTTTCGTCCTTTTGATGCTGCACTGGAAAGCTGGACGGAGTGGTCACGCCAATTTGGATTCCATCTCGCCGCCTACAGAATTCAAGGTAACGAGCGGCAGCCTTTTTTATTATCTTCCGTCGGAGCGACCACATACCGTGTGATAGTCAAATTATTTCCCCAACGCGACGTAGCAACTCTGTCCCACGACGAAATTTTGTCTGCATTAGATACATATTTCAAAGAATAAGTCAATGTAGTTGCCAAACGGTATACCTTCTTTCGTACAAAACGTACGGCAGGTCAGACTAATAGAGAGTGGGTTGCAACCTTGCAAGGCCTTACTAGGGATTGTGCTTTTGAGTGTCAATGTGGACTCCCTTATTCAGATACTATGGTGGTGGTGGTGGTTAGTGTTTAACGTCCCGTCGACAACGAGGTCATTAGAGACGGAGCGCTGCTCGGGTTAGGGAAGGATTGGGGAGGAAATCGGCCGTGCCCTTTCAAAGGAACCATCCTGGCATTTGCCTGAAACGATTTAGGGAAATCACAGAAAACCTAAATCACAATGGCCGAAGACGGGATTGAACCGGCGTCCTCCAGAATGCGAGTCCAGTGGGTGCATGATGCAATTGCACAGAACGTTTCTGATGTTTGTATAAGGGAACAGATTTTGAAACTAGTCAATATCTCCCTTCAACAAGTGATGGACATATTGGATCGGTAGGACACATTTGACTTTGCTCAGGAATCATTTGAAACTTCGCCACCCATGTGTCAGGTTAACTGGCCCGCCGGGCGAGCTGCACGGAACAGTAAACAGTCCTCGCGCCCGGCCGCGCCAAAGCCGCCAGGCTCTCAGCCACGTGTACAGCGCTGACAAGCAAATGCAGTGCTAAAATCATGCCCGCGGTGTGCTACTAGACATTCGCGTGAGAATTGGCCGTCACGCCAGGCTATTTGCTTTTTCTGTAATAAAAAAGGACATGTTCAAAGTGTTATCAGAAAAAGCTCAGATTGGAAGCTCAAAACCATTCCAGGCCCTTTGCTTTGCGCCGGAATCGAAATCGAACCGAGGATACTCAGGCTCGCGCAACTTCGGCCATGGAAATTCATATAGTTCATGCCACTCTGCCCAGTGCCACTCTCTCTAACAGTGACTGTGTTCGTCCCACAAATAGTGTGCGTTGACATCGCAGGAAATCCCGTCAAGTCGCAAGTGATTTTGTACCAGTGTCAGTTCACGTTGCACGAGACAGTCGCTCTTGTCGTCAGCAGGACAATAAACTTTTTGTGGTCTTGGACATTAACGGCAAAGTGATACCATTCTAGCTCGATACCAGAGCTGCAGTTTCATTGATAAATCAAGACACTTACAAACTGCTGGGCACACCTCCGTTGCATGCCGCAAATGTTAAATACCTATTTAGGTCAGCCTATCCCTGTGTTAGGACAGTGCAGCCTTCTTGCAACATACAAGGGACAAACAAAACTTGTGTCATTTTATGTCCTTCGTTCTTCTGTTGCAGTGAACTTGTTTGGTTTCGATTTATTTCAGTTGTTTAACTTGTCTATAGTAAATCAGGTCCTATCAGTGAACCAGACTGTGCCTTCAGACAGTGTTTCTCCTCTCTGTGAAGAATTTGCAGACATTTTTGCACCGGGCCTCGGTTGTGCTAAGAACTATAAAGAACATCTGGAACTGAAAGTAAACGCGCAACCGAAATTTTTCAGAGCGCGCAATATTCCTCACGCATTGTGTGATGAGGTCACAAAAACATTACACTACTTGGAATCACAAGGTGTAATTGAACGTGTGCAGGCTTCTCTCTGGGCATCACCCTTAGTAATTTTACCAAAACTTTCTGGAAAATTGAGACTTTGTGTGGACTTCAAGGCAACAGTGAATCCACACCTAGTGACTGCAACTTTTCCTTTACCCCGCCCGGAAGATCTTTTTGACCAACTGTGCCCAGGTAAATATTTTTCGAAGTTGGACCTAGCCGATGCGTACTTGCAAATACCGGTGGACGAAGAATCCCAGCGCGTTTTGGTGGTTAACACGCATCTTGGTTTGTATCGATTCAAACGACTGCCATTCGGGTGTGCATCCGCCGCTGCATTGTTTCAGCAATATCTACAAACTGTTTTTGCGTCGGTCCCTACTGCAGCAAACTATCTGGACGATATTGTGATCTCCGGAAAGACGGAAGAAGAACATTTAGCCAATCTCAGAACATTATTTCAGGTCTTGCGACAAAATGGTCTTCGCTTGGGGAAGGACAAATGTGTGTTTTTTGCTCGTGATTTGCCATATCTGGGACATGTACTCAATGCCCAAGGCCTACATCCCAGTCCAGAGCACCTCCGTGCCATACAAGACTTGCCTTCCCCGCAGAATTTGAAGCAGCTACAGAGTGCGCTGGGAAAAATAAATTACTATAATAAATATATCCCACACGCCTCTTCCATTTCAGTTCCGCTTCATTGCTTACGCCGTAAAGGTGTTCCGTTCGTCTGGACGACGGAATGCGAACGCGCCTTTCGCGAGTTGAAATCGGCGTTGATTTCCAATACTTGCCTTACGCCATTCGATCCCCGGAAGCCCCTTTTGTTGATGCATCGGATTTCAGGATCGGTGCTGTGCTTGCGCACAAAGATGGTTCGCACGATCGCCCTATTGCCTTTGCGTCCAAATTGCTCTCGTCTGCGCAAAGAAATTATTCACAGATCGAGAAAGAAGCATTGGCTCTCGTATTTGGTGTTACAAAGTTTCATGATTTCTTGTATGGTCGTCACTATACCATCATCACAGACCACAAACCTTTGACATCGCCTTTTCATCCGACCAAGCCTGTACCTCCACGTACAGCGCAGAAATTCATTCGCTGGTCTAGTTTCCTCTCGCAGTACAGCTACGATATCTTGTATCGGTCCACGGCTAAGCACGGAAACGCCGATGCGTTGTCCCGTTTGCCTGTTTCTGAGGAAAGAGCATTCGATTCCTCCGAACTTGCTTGCATGTTCATTGATTAGGAAACCGATGACGTGGTCGAATCGTTTCCGATTGATTTTCGTCGTGTAGCTACAGCCACAGCTGCCGACCCCGTCCTTGCTACCGTTCTGCGTTTCGTTACTACTCAAAGGCCCTTGTGAAAGTCACGGATCGGGGATCCGTTGGTTCGCCGATTTTTTGCTCACAAGGTGAGACTTTTTGTACGACGTGGTGTTTTGCTGTTGCGTTCAGATAATTATAAGTCCAGGGTCGTGGTCCAAAGTTCGTTACAGTCCCCTGTCTTACAGCTTCTCCACCAAGGACATTGGGGTATAGTGAGAACGAAACAACTTGCTCGTCAGCACTGTACTTGGTTCGGAATCGATGCCGCGATTACGAATATGTGCTCTTCTTGCATGGTGTGTGCCGAACAACAATCAGCACCACCGCGGAAATTCTTTTCATGGCCAAAAGCCTCTTCCCCTTGGCAACGCTTACACATCGATTTTGCTGGTCCATTCTGGAATTCTCGATGGTTTGTTGTGGTAGATTCATTCAGTAATTTTCCTTTTGTTGTCTGGATGTCTTCCACGACGTCATCTGCCACCATCCAAGCGTTATCCGCTATCTTTTGCATTGAAGGTCTTCCACAGACTATTGTTTCTGCAAGGCCAATGGTATTCCACATCTGACGTCCGCGCCGTTTTCGCCACAGTCAAACGGTGCCGCTGAACGTTTGGTCAGGACTTTCAAGTCACAGATGTTGAAGTTGAACGAGTCGCATCCTCGGGAGGACGCGTTAATGCTCTTTTTGTCCTCGTATCCCTCTCAGCCTCGAGATGGTCGATCGCCGGCTGAGTTGCTTCACGGTTGCCCTCATCGCACCTTGATGTCTTTGCTACATCCACCGCATCAGGTTCCTGTGCAGCGGCGGACACTTGCCCCAGGCGATCTTGTGTACTACCGCAACTATCGAGGTTCACGGCGTTGGCTCGAAGGGCGCATGCTTCGCTGCCTCGGCCGGGCTATGTATCTGGTTTTGGGGGCCTCTGGTGAGGTGCGTCGGCATCTCAATCAGCTGCGCCTCTGTCGTCGCACGGGATCTGCCGCTCCCCGTCTGCTTTCAGCGACGGTGCCGTCCGGTCAGCGCCCTGGAGACCCATCTACTGGCTCGCCTCAGCCCCAGGTGTTACCGACGCTGCCTTCCATTTTGCCCCATGGCGACGCGCCGCCGCCGCCGCCTGTACTCCCGCCGGCGACGCCCGCAGTGGACGCGTCGCTGCAACCGCCGGGCTCCTCTCTGGGTCACGCGCTGCCGATCGCTTCCCGTGATAAGTTGTCCTCCGACATGGTACTCTTGCCCGCTCCGGACCATATGTCGTCTTCGCCCGTCGGGTGCCCCGGCCCGATGGAGGTCGACCCTTCGGCCCCTCCTGTCTCTCTGCGGACGCATACACCGCATGTTGGCGTGTACCCTGGAGCAGGTTTTCAGGCGTTTCCTAGCTCCCCGCGGCCCGAATGGCAGGGTGCGGGTGGTACAACCTCGCCTGTTGTTAGGCTCCCCACCTGGTCGCATACGTCAACATGGGGTCCTCCCCACGGCGGGCGGAAGCCTTATGCCACAACCGTGCGCCGATTTGCGGGGGAGGAATGTGGTGTCACCGCCAGACACCACACTAGCTAGGTGGTAGCCTTTAAATCGGCCGCGGTCCGTTAGTATACGTCGGACCCGCGTGTCGCCACTATCAGTGATTGCAGACCGAGCACCGCCACACGGCAGGTCTAGAGTGACTTCCTAGCACTCGCCCCAGTGGTACAACCGACTTTGCTAGCGATGGTTCACTGACAAAATTACGCTCTCATTTGCCGAGACGATAGTTAGCATAGCCTTCAGCTACGTCATTTGCTACGACCTAGCAAGGCGCCATTACCAGTTACTATTGATGCTGTAGAACATGTACCGTCAAGAGCGATGTTCACCATTTATGGATTAAAGTTAAGTATTGCATAGCTACGTCCTTTTTTGCTAGTCTAATTTCCTTGTCCTGTTCCAGACCTCACGCCAGCCTGAGTGAGCTAAAACGCGTGCCTTTCGGCTTCCTCTCAAAACCGGTTTGGCTCTCTTGCCAATCCACAACGTGACCCTCACTAATACCGATTCGCGAGTTATATGAAACAGAAAGTGACAAGTGCCGAATTACGTGTTTCGCGGCAACCGCGTCGGCCAGCAACAACCATGGATTGCAGTGAGGATTGTTGTGAATGTTAACCATCAGCATTGCGTGTGACGAAGTACTGAAAATCAGCAACCAATAAAAAGATATTACTGTAGTTAGACGTGTAAGGCGGAGGTAGCAACTGCCTCAGAATTGGTGTGTTAGTAGGAAATATATATCACTTTGTACATCGCAACCTTTATGGTCCTAAATAATAGACAAACATTTCATTCCACTATTCAGTCTCAGAAGCGCCGCACTCGGTTGAAATACCCCGAAACCACAGCAGGAAAACCGATAGCCTTCATCCATTAAGCACACGGTCATATAATCATAATAATTAACTGTTTGGCGGCTTCGGTAAATTACACAAAACCCAATAAAGCAATTTAAAACGGGGGTGTTTCAAGGTATAGCGGAACAAGACGAAGATCGATGGAGGCACACGGAATATCAATAAAATAGGTTTAATGAACTGTGCCGACACCAGCAGAACACGTCAATTCTCGGTAAAACCCTGTCAGCAGGTAAACTCTGCACGATGTTTGCGTTGAGCAACCGACGCCTCACGAGGCAGAGTCTCTTTGCCAAGTCGCGAGTGCAAACGAAGCCGAGCATTAGCACCTGACCGGCTTGCGCTAATAAAGGACTGGCGCCGTGGCGCACGCTGCACAGTCGCTGGAAGGCACCGCTGCAGCACTGACAGACAGACAGTCAGCCAGCTTCGTCGAGCAGACCGTTGTCGACCGGCCATGGCACGCGTGTCGGCGGGATGGGCAGTGCTGTTGTTGGCGCTGGTGGCGGTCGGCGTAGCCTCAGCGGCTGCCGGCGACGGCAAGTACACGACGCGCTACGACAACATCAACTTGGACGACATCCTGCACAGCACGCGCCTGCTCAACAGCTACATCAACTGCCTGATGGAGCGCGGGCCCTGCACGGCCGATGGCAGGGAGCTCAAGGGTGAGTCGCCGCTCTCTTACTCTTTCTTGCCTTATGATCTCTCCTTGTCACCTTCTCCTCCTCCAACTCCTACACCTAACTCCTCCTAGTCCTCCTCCAACTCCTCCTCCTCCTCCTCTACATCTACATTTCCACCTACATACACATCTTCATATACATTCCGCAAGCCTCTGGATGGTGTGTGGACGAGGGTGCTTTATGTAGGACTACCACTTCCGACCTTTTGTGTTCCACACGCGGAGGGTGCGCGGGAACAACCGCACTTGGTAAGCCTCTGCGTGAATTCGAATCTGTCTGATTTTAACGTCATGGCCCTTTCGGGGGATGTAGGTGGGCGGAAGTAATATATTGGTTGACCCTTCAAGTAATGTACGCTCTCGGAAGCTTAGCAGTAAATGACAGCGCGTTGCACAATGTCCCTCTTGTACTGTCTACCACCGGTGTTGGATGATGATGGCCGAGACGCTTTCATCTACATCTACTTCTACACGGCTACTCTGCAATTCACACTTAAGTGCCTGGCAGAGGGTTCATCGAACCATTTTCATACTACTTCTCTACTATTCCACTCTGGAATGGGGAGTGGGAAAAAGGAACACCTAAATCTTCCCGTTCGAGCTCTGATTTCTCTTATTTTATTATGATGATCATTTCTCCCTACGTAGGTGGGTATCAACAAAATATTTTCGCATTCGGAAGAGAAAGTTGGTGATTGAAATTTCCTACATAGATCTCGCCGCAAAGAAAACCGCCTTTGTTTCAGTGACTGCCACCCCAACTAGAATATCATATCAGTGACACTCTCACCCCTATTGCACGAAAACACGAAACAAGCTGCCCTTCTTTGCACTTTTTCGATGTCCTCCGTCAATCCTAACTGGTAAGGATACCACACTGCGCAGCAATATTCCAGCACAGGACGGACAAGTGTAATGTAGGCTGTCTCTTTAGTGGGTTTGTCACATCTTCTAACTGTTCTGCCAACAAAGCGCAGTTTTTGTTTCGCCCTCCCCACAATATTATCTATGTGGTCTTTCCAATTTAAGTTGCTCATAATTGTAATTCCTAGGTATTTAGTCGCATTGACAGCCCCTTAGATTTGTGCGATTTATCGTATACACAAAATTTATCGGATTTCTTTTAGTACCCATATGGATGATCTCACACTTTTCTTTGTTTAGTGCCAATTGCCACTTTTGGCACCCACAGAAATTCTCTCTAGATAATTTTGTAATTGGAATTGATCGTCTGATGATTTTACTAGACGCTAAATTACAACGTCATCTGCAAACAATCTAAGGGGGCTGCTCAGATTATCACCTAGATCATTTATGTAAATCAGGAACAGTAGAGGGCCTATGACACTACGTTGCGGAACGCCAGATATCACTTCTGTTTTACTCGATGATTTACCATCACTACGAACCGTGACCTCTCTGAGAGGAAATCACGAATCCAGTCACACAACTGAGACGATACTCCATATGCACGCAATCTAATCAATAGTCGCTTGTGAGAAACGGTATCAAAAGCCTTCTGGAAATCTAGGAATATGGAATCGATCTAAGATCCCTTGTCGACAGCATTCATTACCTCATGGGAATAAAGGGCTAGCTGTGTGGCACAAGAACGATATTTTCTGAATCCGTGTTGGTTGTATATCAATAAGTCATTTTCCTCAACGTGATTCGTAATGTTCTAGTAGAGTATATGCTCCAAAAACCTACTGCAAATTGAAGTCAGTGATATGGGTCTCTAATTCAATGGGTTACTCATATTTCCTTTCTTGAATATTGGTGTGACCTGTGCTACTTTCCAGTCTTTAGGAACAGACCTTTCGTAAAGTGAGCGGTTGTATTTGATTGCTAAGAAAGGCGCTATTGTATCTGCATACTCTGAAAGGAACCTGATTGGTGTACCATCTGGATCGGAAGACTTGCCTTTCTTAAGTGATTTGAGTTGTTTCGCAACACCCAAGAAATCTACTTTTATGTCACTCACGCTAACAGCTGTTCTGGTTTAGAATTCTTGAATATTTACTTCTTCTTCTTTCGCGAAGAAATTGCGGAAAACTGTATTTAGTAACTCCGCTTTAGTGGCACCATCCTCTGTAACATTTCCATCGCTATCGCGCAGTGACGGTATTGACTATTTTTTTCCAGTGGTGTACTTTACATACGACCAGAATCTCTTTGGGTTTTCTACCATATTTTTAGACAATGTTTCATTGTGGAAACTATTAAAAGCATCTCGCATTGACGTCCGCACTAAATTTCGAACTTTGTGAAACTTAGCCGGTCTCGGGGATTTTGCGTTCTTCTGAATTTGGCATGCTTTTTTCGTTGCTTCTGCAAGAGTCTTCTGAGGTGTTCTGTACACCATGGTGGATCAGTCCCGTCTCTTATTAACTTACGCGGTATGAATCTATAAATTGCCTTTGATACTGTATCTTCGAATTTGAGCTGTATCTGGTGCAAATGGTCCAAATGGCTCTGAGCACTATGGGACTCAACTGCTGAGGTCATTAGTCCCCTAGAACTTAGAACTAGTTAAACCTAACTAACCTAAGGACATCACAAACATCCATGCCCGAGGCAGGATTCGAACCTGCGACCGTAGCGGTCTTGCGGTTCCAGACTGCAGCGCCTTTAACCGCACGGCCACTTCGGCCGGCACTGTATCTGGTCTACACTTACATAGTTAGCTTGGAAGGAGTGGAGACTCTCTCTTAGGAAGTCATCAAGCGAATTTTTATCTGCTGATTTAAACAGAAATATTTTGCGTTTATTTTTAGTGGTTGTGGTTGATACGGTTTTGAGCCTCGCTACAATGACCTTGTGTTCACTAATCTCTGTATCCGTCATGACGACCTGTATTGGATAAGGATTTTTTGTGGCTAAGAGGTCAAGTGTGTTTTCGCAACCATTTACAATTCGTGTTGGCTCATGAATTAATTGTTCAAAGTAATTCTCCGAGAAAGCATTTAGTACAATTTCAGATGTTTTCTGTCTACCACCGGCTATGAACATGTATTTTCGCCAACAAATCGAGGGAAAATTGAAGTCTCCACCAATTATAACTGTATGAGTGGGGTACTTATTTGTAAAGAGATTCAAGTTTTCTTTGAACCGTTCAGCTATTATATCACCTGAGTCGGGGAGTCGGTAGAAGGAGCCAATTATTATTTTGGTACGGCTGTTGAGTATAACCTCTACCCATAGTAATTCGCAGGAACTATCTGTTTCAACTTCACTACAAGATAAACTACTAGCAACAGACACAAACACACCACCACCTACTTTATTTAATCTATCCTTTCTGAACACGGTTTGCACCTCAGTAACAATTTCGGCAGAATTTATCTCCAGCTTTAGCCAGCTTTCTGTTCCTATAACGATTTCAGCTTCAGTGCTTTCTATCAGCGCTTGAAGCTCTGTTACTTTTCCAACACAGCTACGACAATTTACAACTACAATACCGACCCTTGCTTGGTCGATTCTCGTCGTTTCTTTGCCCTGTACCCTTTGAGACTCGAGCCCTTTTTGATCTTTACCGAGACTGTCTATTCTAAAAAACCTTTCAGTCCACGACATACAGCCTCTGCTACCCGTGTAGCCACCTCCTGTGTCTAGTGGACACCTGACCTATTTAGCGGAACCCGAAACCCCACCCCCCTGTGGTGCAAGTCGAGGAATCTGCAGCCTATACGTTCGCAGAACCGTCCGAGCCTCTGATTCAGACCCTCCATTCGGCTCAGTACTAAAGGTCCGCAATCAGTCCTATCGACGATGCTGCAGATGGTGAGCTCTGCCTTCATCTCGCTAGCAAGACTGGCAGTCTTCACCAACTCAGACAGCCGCCGGAAACCAGAGAGAATCTCTTCCGATCCATAGCGACAAACTTCATTAGTGCCGACATGAGCCACCACCTGCAGTTGGCTGCACCCTGTACCCTTCATGGCATCCGGAAGGAACCTTTTCACATCTTGGATGACTCCCCCCGGTATGGACACGGAGTGCACATTGGCTTTATTCCCGTCCTTAGGTGCCATATTCCTAAGGGGCTCCATCACCCGCGTAACATTGGAGTTCCCAGTGACAAGCAATCCCACCCTCTGCGCTTGTCCGGACCTCTCAGGAAGACCAGCCACTGTCGCAACAGGCGAGGCCGCCCTTACTGTCTCAGAAGTACTTTCAGCAGTGGGCAGTACCTCAAACCTGTACAGCCTTGCGGCCAGCACCAACTTTCGCCTTCCGGCCAGGGTTTCGCGACCCCGCCACGGTTCACCAATCACCGTTAGGCAAGTGTCGACCGGCAGGGACGTCCGAATCCGAGGGCTCAGTGGCAGCAGAGATCCCAGGCGGTGCTACAGGTTCCAGAGGCGCCAAAGTGCTCGCCTCGGTTGTCCCAATGTCACCGCGGTCCAGGGCAACAGCGTGGAGCCTGTCGACCACGGCCAACACAGCTTCCAGCTGTTTCCGAACGGTGGCCAGTTCCACCTGAATCCGTACACAACAGGTGCAGTCCCTGTCCATCCCTAACAATTTTTTTCCTCTCTTCTATCTCACAAGACGTTCAAAAAAATAGATGACTGACGACTACGCGAGTTTACACTATACGGGTACTAAAACGCGACGCTGCAACTCTCAAACACTATAATACGCCCGAGATTTGTGAATTAAACTATGCAAGTACTCAAAAACATGCAAAGAAATTAAGAATTAAACTATGAAACAAATAAGTGAGTGAAGAGTACGACTTGCTTCTGGCTGCTGCTTATCCATCGACGGCAGGGAGCTTACGAGGAGAACACGGTAAGTGCCTTAATCCGATTTCCCAGAAACTTCGCTCGGTGGAAGAGATGTCAAAATAAGGGAACACCTGTCTCGGCTTATCCGTTCATACTCCAACGTGTCTGAGAAAATGACGGTCAAAGTTTTCGACGTAATTTTGATGCGTTTTTAGGACGCGATAATCTCAGCCGAAACGGTGGCACGGTGGCACAATGACTAACGACACAGCCTCTCAGTTTTGCGCATCGTCTTCGAAGCCCGATTACTGTTCTTATTTATTCTATTTTATTTTCATTTATCTATGCATGTCCGTAGAAAGTTACCACACATGAATGTTTCTTACCAAGGTATGGGATACAAGGGCACTATATCAACTGTAAAATTATAATTGCGTTTCACAGCAACTGTCATATTTATTATATAATATTTGTTTCTATGGTATATTCAGGGATCACGATCTTTTTTAAATTCTCCTGTTCTCGTATTTCATTCTAGAACCAATTCTTATACGAATTCTTATATTTTATTCTCATTTTTATTCTTCAGGTACAGTTAGTGCATTCCCTTGGATGATACCGATCGTAGAAACATTAGAAACATAGAAATTCCGAACACTTAGAGCATCGCGCGAGGCCAGTGGTATTTCTTCGTATCAATATCACTCGGTAAAGAAACGTCGTTGCTGAAGATTTCATACGTTGGCAATAGTTTCATGGCAAAACACGCATAACGGACAGTTTTAACAGAAACTGGCGCTTGAAATTAATTAGTAATCTCATTTATTTATTTATTTGAAATCATTCACCAGCCATGCAATTAGTAGACGAACAAGGGCAACGATATTTCAATACACATTGGAAAACCTTCGGGTAGTAATGTTCCACGGGCACGAGGCAAAAGTGAAAAGCAAAAATAAAAATAATAATCGAGTTTCGAACGCAGGGCTCAAAAATGTGAAATTTGCGAAGCTAGCCACTGCGCCAGCTAAGATGCACATTAAGTACCGCGAAAACTTTGACTGTCGTTTTTTCAGCAACGGTCGAAAACCTACTTATAAGCCGGGACACATGTTCGCTTAATTTGACCCCTCTTTCACTTAGCGAAGTTTCTGGGAAATCTGGTTATGGCACTTGCCGGGTTTTCCTCGATAGTAAACGTACCTGCGACGAAACTTGCTGTTCTCCTTTGGATCTTTTCTTGTGACACTATCAGTCCTACTATGTAAGGGCCCCAGACTGATAAGTAATACTAAGTATCGAAACTTCCTGGCAGATTAAAACTGCATGCCGGACCGAGACTCGAACTTGGGACCTTTGCCTTTCGCGGGCAAGTGCTCTACCAACTGAGCTACCCAAGCACGACTCGCCCCCCGTTCTCACAGCTTTACTTCTGCCAGTACCTCGTCTCCTACCTTCCAAACTTTACAGAAGCTCTCCTGCGAACCTTGCAGAACTAGCACTCCTGAAAGAAAGGATATTGCGGAGACATGGCTTAGCCACAGCCTGGGGGATGTTTCCAGAATGAGATTTTCACTCTGCAGCGGAGTGTGCGCTGATATCAAACTTCCTGGCAGATTAAAACTGTGTACTAAGTATCGGTTGAAAGAGGGTGTAAGTATCTGACATCCACCTTTCCCGCGATTAGTTCTGCGTCGTCGTTCCATTTAAAATTCCCCCGTCCGCTTACTCTCATACATTTAATGAACGCGTCTCTTTCCAGTGACTATTCACCAATCGTTTACTCGTACAGTAACGGGATTTTCGGCGTGCTTACTCGAAATGCTGTACGTTTGTCTATGTTGAGAGCCAAAAGCCAGTCCCTGCAACAAGTGTCTATCCTCTGCACCTCTTCCTGCATTTTGCTGCATTATTCTAGCGTTATTACTTCTCTACGCGTTGTAGGCCTATCATAATAAATAGCGAAAACTGAGACAGTTTGAAAATGTACGATAAAAGCACCAAAAACATTCCAGTAAACCTGGGAAACCAAACCACCATTTGGCGAGAGAACTGCGAATATGTGATTACAGGTCATCACTAATTTCAGCACGAAATACTGGACAGTCGCAATTAGTATGAATGAATATGAAACGTAAACTGTAAAAGTCCCCAGATACCTGAACTCGAAGTTCACACATATGGCGCGAAAAGTCCAAAGAATGTAAAATTACAGGTATTCCAGTTTAACAGAGGCTTACAAACAACCGAGCTTTCCGCGCAGCTTCCGCAGCAGAGACATTAAAGGAAGAAAGTGGCAGTGAGGCACACTATGTGTTGACTTGTGGAGCATAGAGGGTGTAACAAAAAGGTACTGGCAAAACTCGCAGGAAACATGCCTCACACATTGGGGAAGAAAATATGTTCTATGGATATGGACCCGGAAATGCTTTGTTTCCATGTTAGAGCTCGTTTTCTAGTTCTCTTCATAATCACGTTAATCATGGGTAACACACAGAAACACAAAATACCAGCATTGCATGAAACGTTTTCTTACATGAAATGTTCAGTATAGCGTCTTTGGGAGCGTGGGACGGTGAAGCCTACTACTCGCGACTGAATGAGGGCTAGAAGGTCTGGGACAAAAACTGGAGGAGAAACGTCTTCGTACACTTTATGACAACCCTAGTGCCAGCGTAAGACAGCTGTAATAAGTAATGTCGACCACATGGTTGGCTGCAGAGCGCTACATGAGAACCTGCTGTATCCGTACCGTGTACAGCTTATGTAGGCAATATCGGCAGCCGATTTTGCTGCACCGGTACATTTCTGCGAATTGTTCATTCAATAACGTTTCAACATTGATATTAGTGCAAATGCGCTGCTGACGGAAGAGCGTTCGTTCCGACGAGATCAGACTGTGAATTTTCACAGTCAACACGTATGCGCTGTCGAGAATCCTTCCGAAATTGTACAGTCACGTTTTGAACAAAGATTTTTCTCCCAACGGGATTATTGGCGACTGTTTGTTAGAGCCTCATGTTCTTCCCACCCAAGGCTCAACGGAGAAACTTACCACGTTTTCTCGGAGAACAGTGTACTTGTTCTGTTAGAACATGTGCCTTTAATTTATTAGTAGTAGTACTTTTTGTGTGTGCTGGCAAGTTGTGTGTTCCTAAATAATGGACACATCTCTCGACCAAATTTAAACCTGTATCTAGATATTCTTATTTCTAGTTCTGATTCGACTAACTGAACTCTTGGTTTGAGAGAGGCACATTATTTATGGCAAATTTCATTTTATCGTTTTATTTCCTAACTGAGTGATCAGGCGGAGTGTTAGAAATCTGAACCACGATAGAGCTAGTTTATATTTTTATTTGTTTTCAACTTAATATCAACAGACTGGGAATGGAACGGAGTTGCTCTCAATTGGAAATACTTGGACTAGGACAACCAGTTTCAGCATTTACCATAAAACCAAGAAAAATCTGCTAAGAACTTAGGTCGGAATCAAGGATTTGACCTACTTTTAATTTGTTTCTGGGGCAATAATTCCCTGAAGGAAAGTGCTCGTATGTACATGTAATTGGAGTAATACACTGAGACGAGAAACGTCATAGGATACCTCCTAATATTGTGACTGATGAGCCTGTTGTTTAGTCCCTTTCTCTCCAAACCAACCAACCAAGCTAATATCGTGTCGGAAATCCTCCTGCCCGGACTAAAGCAGCACCTCGATTGGGCATGGACTCAAGTCACTGGAAGTCCACTGCAGAAATATTGAATCATGCTGCCTCTATAGCAGCCCATAATCGAGAAAGTTCTGCAATATTTTGTGCAGGAACTGACTTCTCGATTATGTCCCATAAATGTTCGAAGGGTGCCCAAATCATTTGCTCGAGTTGTCCGGAAAGAATTGTGGCTCAATGACACGGCGCACTGCCATCCACAAAAATTCCACCCTGGTTGCGGAACATGAAGTCCATGAATGGCTGCAAACGGTCTACATGTAGCCGAAAATGTCCATTTACAGTCAATAATCGATTCAGTTGGGCCAAAGGACCTAGTCCATTCCATGTAAACACAGCCCATACCATTATGGCGCCACCCCCAGCTTGTTCGTGACTTGTTGTCGACCTAGGTCCATGGCTTCGTGGGCTATGCGCAATTCTCGAACGCTACCATCAGCTCTTACCAAATGAAATCGCGACTCATCTGACTAGGTCACGGTTTTCCAGTCGTCTAGAGTCCCACAGATATGTGACGAACCCAGGAGAGGCGCTGCACGCGATGGCGTCCTGTTAGCAAAGGCACTCGCGTCGGTCGTCTGCTGCCACTTCCTGTTAACGCAAAATATCGCCGCACTGTCGGAACGGGTACATTCGTCGTACGTCCCACACTGATTTCTGCGGGTATTTCACGCAGTGCTGCTTGTCTGCAAGCACTGAAAATTTTGCGGAAACACTGCTGCTCTCGGTCGTTAAGTGACTCAAGTCGGCTACTACATTGTCGGTTGTGAGAGGTAATGCTTGAAATCTGGTATTCTCAGCACATTCTTGACACTGTGGATCTCAGAATATTGAATTCGCTTTCGATTTGGCCGGGAGGGAGAGCGGTGTGCTAACCACATGCCCCTCCATACCAGAATCTAGTGACGCCGGTGGGCTCAGGACGACACGGCGGCCGGTTGGTACCGTTGGGCCTTCCAAGGCCTTTTCGGACAGAGTTAGTACTTAGTTAGTATACTTAATTCACACAGACAGACAGAAAGACTGAAAGTGATTAAAGCTCAAAAAATAATTAGAATCCTTGACACAGTGAAAGTATTACGTTAGTATACTTACGTTCTATTACAGTTTCAAAATAACAACTTCAAATATTTATCGAAAATTGCAGAAAAATGTAATATAAAATAAAAATATCGGAACTCGATATTATCCTTTCAATATAGATATTTCGGTGAAATATATACCTCCATTTATATAAAACGATATTATTGGGATAAGTATCGATACATGGGTGCATCAGTATTTCAACAGGTCTAGGTGGAAACATCTGAAAGGCGAGAGAGACGGACAGAGACAGAGAGAGAGGGAGAGATGGAGAGAGAGAGGAGAGAGAGAAGAGGGGGAGAGTGAGGAGAGGGGGAGGGGGGGGGGGAAGAGAAGGAGAACTGATAGCTACAACTTTTCGTCCTTCTGCCAAGGTTTGTGTCCTTTCGCCATATGTTTTACGTCGCTTACACAGTCAACCAAATATTAAAATCGTAAAACTTGTTTTCGCCTTGTGAACGTTATGCAACCATGACTAGAAATTTTACATTTCCGAAGAGTACTCTGTGATGTTTTATTCTGTGCCCTCGTTCTTCATACCATACTTATTTAAATGCCAATAATATATTCATATTCTACGTGTGGCATGGTACTGTATACTTCTGACTGATGACATAACTTTCATATTGTCGCACCATATACACGGTGAACATAAAACCGACAGACTTCAGGGACAGAATTCCGACTGGAAATGGAGGAACAAAGGTTCTACGAACAAGTGTCCGGAAATGCATCGTTGCCACGATAGATGGCGCTGACGAATGTAAGTCCCTCTGACCACGTGCCATGCGTTGCATCTGCGTAATTGACGCAGCGTGCTGTAAGCAGCAGGGCGATACGTTGTTCATGTCGGGAACAAGCCGAGATGGTGTCTGTGTACTGCCAAACAGATGGGAATGGTTGAGAGGCAGCACGTCTGCACCAAAACAAGTGCGCTCACAGACACGAACCGCATCACACAACATTTCCATCCCTTGTTGAGCGTCTGTGTGATCATGGGTCCTTTCAGACAGACGAACGTGCACTGAGGCGGCGGACTAGGCATACACCAGATTTCGAGGACCAGATTGTATAGCGAAAGGATTAACACCAGCGGATTTCCTTCCTCGGGAAGGATTTTGTCAGTGGTTTTCACGCCAGACCATCACAGTTACGGGATTTCTGTCATCAGTTCTCCTTACCGACGAAGCAACCTTTACCAGAACGCGTGAAAGCGTACTTTGTATTCCACGGAGGCCACTTTGAACATCTGTTGTGACATGGATGCGATGCAGCTCTGTTCTGTGTTCCGAGGCGATTTATTATCGTTGCACGCACACCATCCATTTCCGGACACATGTCAAGAGGACTTTTTGCCTCGATTTACAGTCAGGAAAAACCGTTGTCGGTTTTATAAATGTTTACCTTGTATACATTTGTTAAAAGATAGGTTTCATCTGCAGTTTGTCATGTAAGATGTCCTACTTTTGTTATTACCTTAGTTCCTGGTATGATATTCCTGCTATCAAATCTGATAGCATGCTATATCTATTTCTATCTCCTTTTCTCAGTCTTTAGACCACATCTTTGATTCAGCGATAGTTTTCCCCAAACAGTTTTTCGTGGGTATGTGTTAGAATCAGTTCGCTTACCTCCCTCTAAAGGACTTCAGAAAACTTCTTGTTTCATTTACTCTTTCGAACTCTGTTTCTTTCTCTCTCAACCCATTCAATTTCTGCCACTCATTCTCCGCAGCCAGATTTCAAACTTTTCCAAAAATTTCTGCCCTTCCCTTTTTAACGTCCAATTTTCTGAGCTATATGTAGCTACCCAACAGATAAAACAATTTTGTATTGGTACTCTCAGCCATTACACATATAACGAGAATGTACGATAAGACATTTCAGAAGAACAAAGGTGTGAACAACGATTATCTTGTATCATAAATAAAAACGGAAAATCAAATCTGAACTAATTTGTCAACAAGTAAAGTGTAACAATGCTTCAGCTATTGTAGTCGAAAGTGGACAATGGGGAGGGAGGGGAGGCAGTGGGCTTTGAATTGATATCCAGATTGACCTAGATTTTGCGCGTATATCCTGGAAGACTTCTGAGCAATGCCGGAACTGCTCTTTATGGAATGCTTTAGTTCAGGGGTCTCCAAACTTTTTAGTCCGCGGGCCACAATGACTCCTCCACGAAGTCACAAAGACCAAGATCTACCTAGTGGGATTAAAGCACCCTAGCACTCCTTGATCATCGTAATGTAAGGCTAAAGCAAAGATGAAATCGCAAAAATCTAAGGTTGTGGGAATAGCTAGCACTGAAACGAACTACGATTTTTATTTAATTACATAATTTTGATTGGTGGACGTACCTCACCGAAATTCTGGCGTATTTTATTCTGGCGAATTTCACCGACAAAAAAGTATGTCACTGCACATTCTCCACGAAAGCGTCCTGCAAAGTTAACGAAAGCTCAAAATCATTGTTAGCAACACTAGTACTGCAAGACGTAACAGAGGTAGAGTATGTGAACGCATTGTTATTTCAAGCGGCGCAACAATAAGTTTAGTTATGTAGTCTTGTAGCAGAGCCAGAGCATATATTTGATAGTTCTGTTGCGTGATTGTGTCTATGTTGCGAGTGTCTCGCGAGTTTTTTAGTGTTTTATGCGCTGTACTAGTAGGTGAGACGACGAAGTGTGGGACAATTCAAAGTTTGAATTCGAAGAGACAAGGACAATCTGAAAATCGAAATACATATTGCACGACTTGAGTATTTTTTCACTTTATTTTTTAGTGGAACTACAGTGTAATTGTGAGTATTTTATTTAGTAATTAAAGTACCTTAAAAATAAATTCATTGCATTTTGTTTAGGCAGACTACTCCCTCGTTTTATTAGTATTAAATAGCACTTTTTTTTCAGGTTACAAACTTTTGTGAAGTTCTGTACAAATATGGAAAAGAAACGAAAGATTGACAGTGAATGTAGAAATTTTAAAGATCAGTGGTGATTTCAATATTTCGTGGTGGAATCAAGAAACAAACCAAGGTGTATTATTTGCAATGAAGCTATGTCAGTCTTAAAGAATACAATACAAAACGTCAGGATGAGACTAAGCACTCTCAGAGTTATTCCAAGTTTACAGGATGTGGACCATTAGAAATGTATGAGTCTCTGAAACGCCAGCTAAAAACCCAGCAGTCGCTGTTTAAGAAAGTAAATGCTGAACAACATGCAGCAACTCGTGCTAGTTTTCGTGTGTCTCATTTAGTAGCGAAACAGTGTAAGGCATTTACCGACGGTGAATTATTGCAACAGCAGAAAAAATGTGTCCAGAAAAAGTTAATTTATTTAAAAACATAAGTTTGTCGGTAAACACTGTGGCTCGAAGAACATGACATTGCACAAAATATATCAGCACAACTGCGTGACAAAAATCAAGACTTAGACTGGTTCTCTTTGGCCGTGGATGAGTCAACAGATGTATCAGATACTGCTCAAGTACTACTCCTTGATGTTCACAGTATTCACGGGACGACCACTGGCGAAGATATTTTTAAAGGAGTTGAAAGGGCAGTTCAGAAAAACAATCTTCAGTGGAAGAAATTAAAATGTATTACAACTGATGGTGGCAAAAACATGTGTGGGAAAAATAAAGGTGTTGTTGCTCCCCTTTCTAAGTTCATAGAAAATGACGGTGGCTCAAAACCATTAGTAGTGCATTGTGTTATTCACCAACAGTCTTAGATATGTCCGAAGTTTTAAAGCCAGTTTTTTCAGTTGTTAATTATATCAGATCCCATGCACTCAGTCATCGCCAGTTCCGCGACTTTCTTGAAGATATTGATGAAAGCGACTTGCCATATTATACTGCAGTGGCTGGCTTAGCTGCGGTAAATTTCTGACCCGTTTTTTTGAACTCCGAACAGTAATTGAAATTTTTTTGAACGAAAGGAATCGCCCTCTGGCTGAGTTACGGAACGGTGGGTAGTTATGGAAGCTAGCATCTTATGCAGGCTTAACTAAACATCTGAATGACCTTAATTTAAAATTGTAAGGTGAAAACCAGCTTCTGCCCGATTTATACACGCATGTTAAGTCCTTTCGACAAAAGATTGCTTTGTTTCAATCTCAGTATGCTTCACGCATTTTAATACATGCCAAACATTCAGTCAGCAAACTGAGATTCCGTTTCCTGTAACTTTCGCAATTGAAGCTTTGGGCGCTTTAAAAATTAAAATTAATTAATTTTGAATCACGTTTTTCAAATGTCGATGCAAATTCAAACGATATCAAAATATTTCAAAATTCCTTTCACGTCAATATAGAAGCGTTTGAAATTATTCACATGCAATCTAGAGACTTTTTTAAAGAAAAACATTCAAAGTCAACATTACTGGAATTTTATAAGTGTCTTCCATCCACACAGTTTCCAAATTTACATAAATTTTCCCGTGGCTTTTTTTCCGCTTTTAGCACTACTTGTTTGTGTGAGAAAGCTTTCTCCAAAATGAAACATGCAAAAAGTATTTACAGATCAAAATTACGTGATGAGCATTTGAAGTCGCTGATGATTATCTCTGCCTGTAAACTTGATCCACAACTGGAGGTAATTATGAAAGGAAAGTTACAGCTACATAAACGTTACTAATTATCACTAAGATGTTAAATTTCTTTACATGAATACTCTAACACTGAGTTTTCAAGACATAAATTAATTACAGTTATTTTTATACATCTGTTACAACTAAAATATCCAATATCATTATGTACACCAGGTATTCTATTTCCTTTAAATTGCCTTTAAATAAAAATATTTTATACGATTTACTTCATATGTGTATTTTAGAACGTAATCAAAAGAAAGTGAAACCTCGCTTAAGAAGCGTCTTCCATAATGATTGATTACTAAGGCTAGTCGCCGAAGTGGTGTCCATTTGAAAGACTTGCACCAGACTCGTGAGTAGAATAAAATGCAAAGAATTTTTGTACTTAAAATGTTTTCGCCAAACTAGTAGGCCTCGAAACTCAATTGTTGGCAGTATAGGTACCACCTCAAATATTTGGCGGGCCGGATACCGGGGATGTCCGGCCAGCTAACGCGGGCCGGTTTCGGCCCGCGGGCCGTAGTTTGGAGACCCCTGCTTTAGTTGATTCATATCCTTTATTCTTAAAAAAGAGCTATTTTTCTTGTCATTCACCTTGACATCGATGAGAGGTTAACCTTTAACCTATTTTATCTCGTTTCTCCTAGTGTATTATCTTGTCATGGAAACGCTCTCACAACTCACTCATACATGCAATGCATGCAATAACGCCAGTTTCAGTATGAAGTGAGATATCATTTGTGTGGCTATGCACTGTTAAGACATGCGGTGTACTTCAGTCACTTAGCAATAGACCGACTATTTCTTTACTTGGTTTCTCGATGGAAATCAGTAGTTACTACTCGGAATGACGCCTGAATTCTTGATGTAAGTCTGTTTCTTCTTATCTTCTTCTTTCAATGTCACCAGCCTCCTCCTGGTTTGATCCTGCCCTTCACATTGCGGTGGGGCAGGTTGATCTCTGACTACCCTTTAAACGATTAGTCCACCTACCTGGATATGTTCCACGTTGTTTGCCGCTTGACTCTGCGATGGTAGATAGCGGTTTAGCCGACAAAAGCAGCATTGACGAAAATTCGACTACATAGCTACTACGCAAAAGCCACATAACCACAGTCCGTGGGCAGTAGCTCAGTGTTAGTTAAACTATCAAACTTACGGCATTCTTGCACGACTCGTTTGACAAAATGTCTAAAGTTTCCTTTAAGTTGGTTTACTGTCTTTAAAACACGGAAAATGGCTATCAAGACTGTATTTAATATCCCTACATGAATTATGGGTTGTTACTTACTGTGTTACAAGTTCACACCCGAAAGCAGCCAGAAGATATTTAGTTCCACCCGATATTTCGGAAGTCCTAAACAGTCACTGACCCACGACTATTTGTGAGTTAACACATTCCCGGCAGGCTTCTTGTAAAGAAGTGCTCGCCATAATGACTCCTAATCTGCACGAAATACGCCACGCGGTGTCTAGGCGCAACATCAAATGTTCACACGCCAATATCTCCTATAAGAAACCACTCCCAAACCTCAGACTTTCACAACATACTCAGTGCTGTAGTTGCTTTTCGTCAACGACACGAGAACCGATTAAACGCTTGAATTTCTTCATTTTGGTACAAATTTGATCACCGTGGTTTAACACAGATATTTACCAGAAGACGGTTCCCGTGCGACTCTATCGACTCCTAGATCTGAGGCACAAAGCCCTACTCAAACGCGAGGGAAATGTTGAATACCTATTGGCTAGTATGTGACGTGGCCAATCAGATCAAATGGTTCAAATGGCTCTGAGCACTATGGGACTTAACATGTGAGGTCAACAGACCCCTAGAACTTAGAACTACACTCCTGGAAATTGAAATAAGAACACCGTGAATTCATTGTCCCAGGAAGGGGAAACTTTATTGACACATTCCTGGGGTCAGATACATCACATGATCACACTGACAGAACCACAGGCACATAGACACAGGCAACAGAGCATGCACAATGTCGGCACTAGTACAGTGTATATCCACCTTTCGCAGCAATGCAGGCTGCTATTCTCCCATGGAGACGATCGTAGAGATGCTGGATGTAGTCCTGTGGAACGGCTTGCCATGCCATTTCCACCTGGCGCCTCAGTTGGACCAGCGTTCGTGCTGGACGTGCAGACCGCGTGAGACGACGCTTCATCTAGTCCCAAACATGCTCAATGGGGGACAGATCCGGAGATCTTGCTGGCCAGGGTAGTTGACTTACACCTTCTAGAGCACGTTGGGTGGCACGGGATACATGCGGACGTGCATTGTCCTGTTGGAACAGCAAGTTCCCTTGCCGGTCTAGGAATGGTAGAACGATGGGTTCGATGACGGTTTGGATGTACCGTGCACTATTCAGTGTCCCCTCGACGATCACCAGTGGTGTACGGCCAGTGTAGGAGATCGCTCCCCACACCATGATGCCGGGTGTTGGCCCTGTGTGCCTCGGTCGTATGCAGTCCTGATTGTGGCTCTCACCTGCACGGCGCCAAACACGCATACGACCATCATTGGCACCAAGGCAGAAGCGACTCTCATCGCTGAAGACGACACGTCTCCATTCGTCCCTCCATTCACGCCTGTCGCGACACCACTGGAGGCGGGCTGCACGATGTTGGGGCGTGAGCGGAAGACGGCCTAACGCTGTGTGGGACCGTAGCCCAGCTTCATGGAGACGGTTGCGAATGGTCCTCGCCGATACCCCAGGAGCAACAGTGTCCCTAATTTGCTGGGAAGTGGCGGTGCGGCCCCCTACGGCACTGCGTATGATCCTACGGTCTTGGCGTGCATCCGTGCGTCGCTGCGGTCCGGTCCCAGGTCGACGGGCACGTGCACCTTCCGCCGACCACTGGCGGCAACATCGATGTACTGTGGAGACCTCACGCCCCACGTGTTGAACAATTCGGCGGTACGTCCACCCGGCCTCCCGCATGCCCACTATACGCCCTCGCTCAAAGTCCGTCAACTGCACATACGGTTCACGTCCACGTTGTCGCGGCATGCTACCAGTGTTAAAGACTGCGATGGAGCTCCGTATGCCACGGCAAACTGGCTGACACTGACGGCGGCGGTGCACAAATGCTGCGCAGCTAGCGCCATTCGACGGCCAACACCGCGGTTCCTGGTGTGTCCGCTGTGCCGTGCGTGTGATCATTGCTTGTACAGCCCTCTCGCAGTGTCCGGAGCAAGTATGGTGGGTCTGACACACCGGTGTCAATGTGTTCTTTTTTCCATTTCCAGGAGTGTATTTAAACCTAACTAACCTAAGGACATTACACACATCCCTGCCCGAGGCAGGATTCGAACCTGCGTTCGTAGCGGTTGCGCGGTTCCAGAATGAAGCGTCTAGAACCGCTCGGCCACAGAGGCCGGCTCAATCAGATCATTTCAAGCACTTGTATACTTGCGGTATTTCTAATGTCAGCCAGTCAGATTACCACAAGTAATTTAAACTAGAAATCTCGTAATTCCTAAATTAAATAAAATTTAATGAAAACAAAATACGATTCCTCGCTCGATCCAGCAGGCAGCGTGAGCTGTACCAGCGTGAGAACCAAAATCTGCTCTCCTCTCGTCTCCCCGGCTAGCTACGCTTTGAATGCAAGATGAAACTCGTAATAATTAGCTCAGTTACAACTTCTTTCGATTCGTTACTGATCTGTATTAACGCTATTTACGATCTTTCATAATAACTGTAGTATGTTCATCCCAAACAGAGATATTCAAGAATCGTGTCTCCTTTACCGCCAAACCGACTACTCCTGGATGTCTTATCGCATATCGTACAAGTAGGATGTTTCTCAGGGTACTAGTTCCCCCAAACTTTAGCTACAAATATATTGCTCCTATACAAATAGCTTTTGACACCACTTCTAACGCAATAAGTCTTTTTTGCTATTCTCCTCTTGCTTACGTTTCTCTTTGGTATGTTCTATATACAAAGCAAACGGCTTAAGGGACTTTCATCTAGCGAGGTGGCTTCTGGATCCTAGTCACAGTATGGCGATTGTTTCACATTGCTCTAAGCAAACGACCCCACCCATAAACTTTTTTCTTTATAAAATAAAAATCTAACTAACTGAAATTTCCCATTCGATCGAGGTTTTTTTCGACGTCAGTTGTTTAGGAAGTTTCCATAGGAATGATGTGCCTTTACATGTAACGTTAGCCCATAAAATTGAAAAATTAAGTGACTTTGATGCTATAAATTTTATTTCAGTGAATTCTGACTTAAATTGTTTGGTAGTTATACTGTTTACGAGTGTCTGGACACTATCAATAGCCCTAAAGCCCTGCAACCCTATAAAATATGGGGTATTTATTGTCTATAACGATATAGCCCTATAATGCTGTGAAATATAGGGCTAGTAATTAACGTTAACGCTATAGCCCTGTAACGCTATAAGAATATAGGGCTATTGATGTAGACCAGTCATTCTAAACCTGTAGAACCATTAAACAGTTAATGCGAGAATTCTCTGCAATAAACTTTATAGTTAAAAGTAATACAGTAACTGTTGCCCTCTTCCAGTTGTTGTTGTTGTGGTCTTCAGTCCTGAGACTGGTTTGATGCAGCTCTCCATGCTACTCTATCCTGTGCAAATTTCTTCATTTCCCAGTACCTATTGCAGCCTACATCCCTCTGAATCTGCTTAGTGTATTCATCTCTTGGTCTCCCTCTACGATTTTTACCCTCCACGCTGCCCTCCAATACTAAATTGGTGATCCCTTGATGTCTCAGAGCACGTCCTACCAACCGATCCCTTCTTCTAGTCAAGTTGTGGCACTCTTCTCCCCAATTCCATTCAATACCTCCTCATTAGTTATATGACCTACCCATCTAATCTTCAGCATTCTTCTGTAGCACCACATTTCGAAAGCTTCTGTTCTCGCCTTGTCTAAAATATTTATCGTCCACGTTTCACTTCCATACATGGCTACACTCCATACAAATACTTTAAGAAACGACTTCCTGACATTTAAATCTATACTCGATGTTAACATATTTTTCTTCTTCAGAAACGCTTTCCTTGCCATTGCCAGTCTACATTTTATATCCTCTCTACTTCGACCATCATCAGTTATTTTGCTCCCCAAACAGCAAAACTCCTTTACTACTTTAAGTGTCTTATTTCCTAATCTAATTCCCTCAGCATCACCCGACTTAATTCGACTACATTCCATTATCCTCGTTTTGCTTTTGTTGATATTCATCTTATACCCTCCTTTCAAGACACTGTCCATTCCGTTCAACTGCTCTTCCAAGTCCTTTGCTGTCTCTGATAGAATTACAATGTCATCGGCGAACCTCAAAGTTTTTATTTCTTCTCCATCGATTTTAATACCTACTCCGAATTTTTCTTTTGTTTCCTTTACTGCTTGCTCAGTATACAGATTGAATAACATCGGGGAGAGGCTACACCCCTGTCTCACTCCCTTCCCAACCACTGCTTCCCTTTCATGCCCCTCGACTCTTATAACTGCCATCTGGTTTATGTACAAATTGTAAATAGCATTTCGCTCCCTGTATTTTACCCCTGCCACCTTTAGAATTTGAAATAGATTATTCCAGTCAACATTGTCACAAGCTTTCTCTAAATCTACAAATGCTAGAAACGTAGGTTTGCCTTTCCTTAGTCTTTCTTCTAAGTTAAGTCGTAAGGTCAGTATTGCCTCACGTGTTCCAACATTTCTACGGAATCCAAACTGATCTTCCCCGAGGTCGGCTTCTACCATTTTTTCTATTCGTCTGTAAATAATTCGAGTTAGTATTTTGCAACTGTGAATTATTAAATTGATAGTGCGGTAATTTTCACATCTGTCAACACCTGCTTTCTTTGCGATTGGAATGATTATATTCTTCTTGAAGTCTGAGGGTATTTCACCTGTCTCATACATCTTGCTCACCAGATGGTAGAGTTTTGTCAGGATTGGCTCTCCCAAGGCTGTCAGTGGTTCTAATGGATTGTTGTCTACTCCCGGGGCCTTGTTTCGACTTAGGTCTTTCAGTGCTATGTCAAACTCTTCACGCAGTATCATATCTCCCATTTCATCTTCACCTACACTCTCTTCCATTTCCATAATATTGTCCTCAAGTACATCGCCCCTGTGTAGACACTATATATACTCCTTACACCTTTCTGCTTTCCCTTCTTTGCTTAGAACTGGGTTTCCATCTGAGCTCTTGATATTCTTACAAATGGTTCTCTTTTCTACAAAGGTCTCTTTAATTTTCCTGTAGGCAGTATCTATCTTACCCCTAATGAGATAATCCTCTACATCCTTACATTTGTCCTCTAGCCATCCATGCTTAGCCATTTTGCACTTCCTGTCGATCTCATTTTTGAGACGTTTGTATTCCTTTTTGCCTGCTTCATTTACTGCATTTTTATATTTTCTCCTTTCATCAATTAAATTCAATATTTCTTCTGTTATCCAAGGGTTTCTACTAGCCTTCGTCTTTTTACCTAATTGATCCTTTGCTGCCTTCACTATTTCATTCCTCAAAGCTACACATTCTTCTTCTACTGTATTTCTTTCCCCCATTCCTGTCAGTTGTTCCCTTATGCTCTCCCTGAAACTCTGTACAACCTCTGGTTCTTTCAATTTATCCAGGTCCCATCCCCTTAGATTCCCACCTTTTTGCAGTTACTTCAGTTTTAATCTACAGTTCATAACCATTAGATTGTGGCCAGAGTCCACATCTGTCCCTGGAAATGTCTTACAGTTTAAAACCTGGTTCCTAAATCTCTGTCTTACCATTATATAATCTATCTGATACCATTTAGTATCTCCAGGCTTCTTCCATGTATACAACCTTCTTTTATGATTCTTGAACCAAGTGTTAGCTATGATTAAGTTATGCTCTGCACAAAATTCTACCAGGCGGCTTCCTCTTTCATTTCTTAGCCCCATTCAATATTCACCTACTATGTTTCCTTCTCTCCCTTTTCCTACACTCAAATTCCAGTCACCCATGACTATTAAATTTTGGTCTCCCTTGACTATCTGAATAATTTATTTTATTTCATCATACATTTCTTCAATTTCTTCGTCATCTGCAGAGCTAGTCGGCATATAAACTTGTACTACTGTCGTAGGCATCGGCTTCGTATCTATCTTGGCCACAATAATGCGTTCACTATGCTGTTTGTAGTAGCTTACCCGCATTCCTATTTTCCTATTCATTATTAAGCCTACTCCTGCATTACCCCTACTTGATTTTGTATTTATAACCCTGTATTCACATAACCAAAAGTCTTGTTCCTCCTGCCACCGAACTTCACTAATTCCCACTATATCTAAATTTAACCTATCCATTTCCCTTTTAAAATTTTCTAACCGACCTGCCCGATTAAGGGATCTGACATTCCACGCTCCGATCCGTAGAACGCCAGTTTTCTTTCTCCTGATAACGACGTCCTCTTGAGTAGTCCCCGCCCGGAGATCCGAATGGGGGACTATTTTACCTCCGGAATATTTTACCCAAGAGGACGCCATCATCATTTAATCATACAGTAAAGCTCCATGCCCTCGGGAAAAATTACGGCTGTAGTTTCCTCTTGCTTTCAGCCGTTCGCAGTACCGGAACAGCAAGGCCATTTTGGTTTGTGTTACAAGGCCAGATCAATCATCCAGACTGTTGCCCCTGCAACTACTGAAAAGGCTGCTGCCCCTCTTCAGGGACCACACGTTTGTCTGGCCTCTCAACAGATACCCCTCCGTTGAGGTTGCACCTACGGTACGGCTATCTGTATCGTTGAGGCACGCAAGCCTTCCCACCAACGGCAAGGTCCATGGTTCATGCTAATGTACAAATCGTAATTTCTCTTATCTTGTCTTCGTAGTTCTTATCCGAAATTTGCATTAGCAACAACAGAATTGTTCTGTAGTCAGCCGCAAATGTCGGTTCTAAATAGCGCTCCACGAAAAGAACGTCGTCTTGTCTCCAGGGATTTCCATTTGAGTTTGTGTTGATCGAACGTACCGGTAACAAATCGAGCAGCATGCTTCTGAATTGCTTCGACGTATCCATTCTACTGGGGACACGAAATCAAAACAAAATATTTGTAGCTAAGCAAACGAGATTTTTTTGTAGAGCACTGATGAGGCAAAATGCACTTAGATAAAATATGTTTGGTTAAAAATATTAATAAAAATTCAGTTGCAACAGACAAAAACGATAATTCTTATTTACAAGACAAACTGCATAAACCGCAAATATTTGTCGCATTCGTAAGTTACCAATTTCATGCATACTCGTAACTACCTCCTCTGGGAATCTAGTTTTGTGACTCAGTACGTATTTCGTTTATGCGATTCAAATGGAATGGTTGGCTCTGTGAGTCAACAACATCTTTACCTCGAAACTTCGGCAATGTAGCGTCGATGCAATATCTCTGACGACTTGGTACTGCGTCAGAAAGAGGGCAAAGGTGAAAAGCCAACTAACTTCGTGCGAGCGGCGAAGCACGGTAACTATGGTTTCAAACCATCATTGTTGACAGTAATGGGAACCTTTATGTAAGAGATAGGTGTTTCGTTTCTGGCTTCAACTGCGACCTTAAATTGTCAAATATACTCTAAAAACGTCGTGAACATTATAAGTAAAACTATGCAAAGAGATGACAGGGTTAAGAAGAATGTTTGCACGAGATAGATTCTGCGTTTTTAGCGCGCTTCCCAGTTATCGGTATGAGAAATTCTAACATCTATGAATTCAGGAGAGCACTTCACTTTTTGTCTTTGATACTATAGTAGACTTTTTTTTTCATTATCGAGTCCTTCGAAATGTCGATAACGTTTTCTTACGATATGAGATGATACATTATTATTATCACAGCAAAGGATAGTTGATATTGTCATCAACTTAGATGTGGAGCACCAAGTAGGATGGAGAAAGGGGAGGAAAGATATTGGCCGTGATGACTTGAAAGAACCGGAGTGTATTAGGTAAATCACAGGAGGCATTTGAACCACGCTTCTCCAGAGAGCGGGAACACTATATACAGCACTCAGTCATCAGACTCGCGCGGTACTTACCGCATTTAAATCGCTATTAATTATTTGACCGGTGTTCGCTTAAATGGTTCGTCAATTCATGAACAGAGCAAATAAACAACTTCCGCAGATGCAGATAACCTGTGTTTCAATAGGTGTCATGCTTGTTAAGCAATAATATATGGTAATCAGACCACAACACAAAGTACATGAAAATTGGCGTTTGTCGCGTGAATTTTGAAAATAAACTTGACAACTCAATAGTGTAAAGTCGATTTCACATAACGAACGCTGTGCGATAACCATTAACTCAGTAGTGTGATGTGATGTGGATACGCGTTTGAAAATGGTGCAGCCATGCGAAACGAAAGCGCAGCAGGCCAAACGTTAACGCATCGGAGACAGTTCGCAATACCGCAACTGTCGCATACACGAGTTATTTCGTAGTCGACAATAGCCTCAATTTAGCGTGTGCCACGTGAAGCAGTTACTTGCTATAGACCAGCAATATGAATGCGGAAAAAAGTAAAGTAAGTTTCGTGCACTGCATGAATAAGGGAGAAATGAACTGTTCCGTTGTGTTAAATACGCTAACCGTCAAGATCAGCGGAACACAGGACAGGAAAATGCTTGACAACAATATTCGTTTTAAGGTCGTATCTAATTCATACCGAACAAACAGTCAGGTGAGAGAATGAACATCGATCGACCTGTGCTGTTGGACATTCGTCATATGCGAACACTACACTGTGGAATGGGACTCGAAACCAGGTCACTGACCTGCCTTGATAATACTCCAAAAATTCAGTTAAAGGAATAGGTTTCGCGCACCTACTCTTTGTTACAGGTTACCCCTAGTTCCATTCTATTCTCTCAAAACTCAGCAGAAGCTCGGAAAAAAAAGAACGCAGTTGAACTAGCACAACCAGGAGACAAAATACATGGGCGAGCGTTGTTGTGAGAAACAGAAACTTGCTTTACCCGTGGATGTTAATGCAACTATGTTCGAGGACATTCTCATTAACATTTCGAAGGAACGGAGAGAAACTGATAGTAAGTCGATGACTTTTGTGCTCGGGTGGTGTTAGGGATATACAGATAGAGCGAGAGAGAAAGAGAGAGAGAGAGAGAGAGATGGGGGAAGGGGGAGAAGGGGCAGTTCTTCGTACAAATGTTCAAATGTGTGTGAAATCTTATGGGACTTACCTGCTAAGGTCATCAGTCCCTGAGCTTACACACTACTTAACCTAAATTATCATAAGGACAAACACACACCCATGCCCGAGGGAGGACTCGAACCTCCGCCGGGACCAGCCGCACAGTCCATGACTGCAGCGCCTTGGACCGCTCGGCTAACCCCGCTCGGCATTTCTTCGTACGTTAGATTATTTAGTATTATCTGATTTTGACATATACAATTACTCAGCAATTCACAATAAAGTGCCTGGCAGAGGGTTCATCGAACCATCTTTAAGCTACTTCTCTACCGTTCCACTCTCGAATTGGAAAAATCTGACGCTTAAATCTTTCCGTACGATCACTGACTTCTATTTTTTATTATGATGATTATTCCTCCCTATGTAGGTAGGCACCAAAAAAATAGTTTCACACTCTGAGGAGAGAGTTAGTGATTGAAATTTCGTGCGAAGATCCTGCAACAGCGAAAAACGAGTTTGTTTTAATGACTGCCACCCCAATTCGTACATCGTATCCGTGGCACTTTCTCCCTTATTTCACGATAATACAAAACGAGCTGCCTTCTGTGAACATTTTCGTTGTGCTCCGTCGAATATAACTGATGCGAATCCCACACCGCACAGCTGTATTCCAGAAGAAACAGTCTCTTAAACAGATCTATTACATTTTCCAAGTGTTCTGCCAATGAATAGAAATCTTTGATTTGCTTTCCCCGCAACACTATCAATGTGATCGTTCCAAATTAAGTTATTTATCATTGTACTCCCTAAGTATTTAGTTGAGTATACAGCCTTCAGATTTGTGTGATTTATCGTGTAACAGAAATTTAGCGCATTATTTTTAGTGTTCATGTGGATGAATTCATACTTTTTTCATAATTTAGAGTCAGTTTCACCATTCAGATGTCTCCTCTAAACGATTTTGCAACTCGTTTTGATGACTGATGACTTTACATGAAGATAAACGACAGCATCATCTGCAAACAATGTAAGAGACCCGCTCAGATTTTCTCCTAAATCGTTTATGTATATCAGGAACAACAGAGGGCCTATAACACTTCTTGAGAAATTCTCGACATTATTTCAGTTTTACGTGATGACCTTCCGTCAGTTATTACGAACTGTGACCTTTCTGACGGGAATTCACGAATGCAGTGACGCAATTGAGACGATATTCCATAGGCACACAATTTAATTAGAAGTCGCTTGTGACGAACGATGTCTAAAGCCTTCTGGAAATCTAAAAATATGGAATCAATCTGACATCGCCTGCCCATAGCATTCCTTTCTTCATGAGTATAAAGAGCTGGTTGTTTTTCACAAGAACGATAATTTCTGAATCCGTCTTCACTATTGGTCAATAAACCATTTTCTTCAAAAATGGTTCAAATGGCTCTGAGCACTATGGGACTTAACTTCTGAGGTCATCAATCCCCTAGAACTTAGAACTACTTAAAACTAACTAACCTAAGGACATCAAACACATCCCTGCCCGGGGCAGGATTCGAACCTGCGACCGTAGCAGCAGCGCGGTTCCGGACTGAAGCGCCTAGAACCACTTAGTCACAGCGGCCGGCTGGTACGGATCTGTCTACAAGCGAGCGGTTGTATATAATTGCTAAGTATGGACTATATTATGAAAGGAACCTAGCTTGCAGACAATCTTGACTCGGAAACTCTGCCTCTCTTAAGTGTTTAAGCTGCTTCGCTACACCGGGGATGTCTACTTCTAAGTTACTCATGTTGGCAGATGTTCTTGATTCGAGTTCTGGAATATGTAGTTTGTCGTCTTTTGTGAAGGAACTTCGGAAAACTCTGCTTCAGTGGGTCTGTCATCAGCAATATAACCGGTGTTATCGCGCAGGTGAAGGTATTGACTGCGTCTTGCCAATGGTGTACTTTCTATACAACAGACTGTATTCGAGTTTTCTGCGAGATTTCGAGACAGAGTTTCGTCGTGGAACCTGTCGGAATGATCTCGCACTGAAGTTCGCATTCGAATTCAAAGAATCGCACAAAATGAGTGAAGAAAGAGAAAATGAAGTGTGAGAATACCAACAGATTGTTCTGCGAGACGTAACAGACGTTAATAGGACGACGTAATCACTCTTAGGGATTACAGTGCTATATTGTTACTGAATAACGTCTACAGATGACGTTTCTTTAATTTTTTCTACTTTCCTTCTCCCGTGTTTCGTTTAATAATTAGATATTCTAGTTTCTGTTTCTCTTCATCATTGGTATCTTTCAGAATTACAGCCATTTAATTGTTATCCGTAGCTTACGTCTTTATACAAAACTATGCATAATACGACGACAGAATTACTCTTAAATGCAAGTTGGTTTACTGGCGTGTAGGCTTTTTATGTAAGTACAATATCTGAAAATGTAAGGTCAATATTTAGCATCCATGAACAGAAGTAAAATATGCTGTCTCAAAGAATAAGTGCTGTACATTTAAAAATTAGGTACTTCTTCTGCGGCCAGAGCCCAAAAAGCCGTAGTAGACAGCGAAAAACATATACCCACATAGTAGAGTATGCCCAACATAAATGTTGTACTACAATAATTCGTGTTCTCAATATCCATGAACGTACTGGATTAGCAGACAGAGGTTTTATGGAGATGTTGCTACTGTCTAACTGAAAGTATTGTTGTTCCGTAAGGATAGGTACAAGTGATACTAAATGTCAGATATCTTTAAATTTTTTTTAAAAAAAGTAAAATAATGTCCATAGTAGAAAGAAAGAATCCGATGTCAGGGTTAGTGGTGTACCTTTCGAGCTTGTGGCACTGTTCATATATCTAGATGAAATATTTCTAAACAAAATGGAATGAGCAAAACACGCGAAATCAGTTGCGGTGTCCCATAAATAAGAAAATTTTTCAAGTACCTGCCACTTCCGTTCTAGCAAACAGGCAGAATTGAATCCACGATTTTCACCTGTTTTCTTTGTGGTTAGTAGTATAGCGCTGCACGACAGAGCGTTTTTATCACAATGAAATCTTATTCCAGATGTGGTGAATGTTGTGCAGAGACCATTCACAAACTTCGTAGACTGTTTGGTCAACATAATTCACCGAATAAGTCGACTGTGACGAGAATGATTGCTACATTTGAGGAAACCGGTCCGGTGGTGGAAATTAAACCCTCGGGAGTTCCTCGTGTTAGACGTAATGCGGAAAACAGCGCCTTAATGAGAGATAATGTGCTGCAACTCCGGTGGAATCCTTTCGCCAACGTCCGCAACAACTGATACTCCCAGAACCAGCATGGAACGAATTCTGAAAGCAGATTCTCACCATTGCGCCTATAAAATCCTACTGACACAAGAACTGAAACAGAGGTCATCAGTCCCCTAGAACTCAGAACTACTTAAACCTAACTAACCTAAGGACATCACACACACCCATGCCAGAGGCAGGATTCGAACCTGCGACCATAGCAGTCTCTCCATAATTAGGGCATTAACAGTGGACTGCGAAGGCCGAAGGAATTTGTTAAGAGAGTTTTTATGGTCTAAACTGGATCGTGTTAATACTGAAGAGGTTTCGTAACTTAAATTGCTATAATGTGTAAATTATTAATTTCATCAAGAAATCTGTGTATCATTAAGCACTCAAAAGCTGTGTCCTTTATAGCACACCTTTTAGGAAAGGTGGATGGAAGACGTAGATTATATAATAATACTCTGATATGTCGGATGCATCTTTAAACAAAATCCAGTACGATACCAAGGCGTGGCCTGCTCTGAGCTATTAGTCCAGTTTTTTCGAGTCCTTGTCCAGTAAGCACAACAGAAAACATCGAAGGAATTCGGAGACTATTACTAGGATTGTAATATGCCATAGGAAAATGTAACGGAAATGCTCGGTGAAGATGAATGGGAATCTCTATAAGACACACGACGCTGTTTTCTTGAATTCGTGTGGGTAAATAAAGAAATGCAATGTGCAACAATTGTGGTGTATCCATGGCATGTCCTGGAATAAGGGTGAACTGTGTTCCCTCCGCCGCACACTGTACGATGACCTTTGGACTACAGACGTATATATAGGTCAGAAAGTTACAAATAGTGGTGGAAAGTACCTACAGTCAAGAAATGTACCGTGCATTATTTAGACGCAGACATAAAATTTCCGTTTAGACGGTGTACTAGTGCAGACTGAAAATTATGGCAATAAAGCGATGTAGAATTTTTTTCTATTTCACAATATACTCTCCTGCCATGGCTGTATGCAGCAGTATTGCAATTTTTTCGTACTGTCGTGGAATTTGGCTTTGTCAGCCTTCTAAAATTAAACTGTCTGTAAGTATCACTTCATCGTTTAATGAGGGCAACTTTCAAGGTAGGTCACTGGAAGAAATCACTTAAGCTCTATGTCAAGAGAAACAGCTGGACGAGAAACCACATTGAATCCCAACTGATCACCATTTTAGGCGCCACAGTGTTTACTGAAGCGATGTTCAAGACAAAGACCACTTTCCTGTGTGTCAGTCGAAGTCGTATTAAAATCAAACTCGGGTTAAGGCGACCTCGTAACGCAGCACGTTAGAAGGTAGTCGTGGTTTCTCCTCCGTCCTTGTCATCTGACAGGATTATAATTTGTGAACCCTAGAAAGTAATTCTCGCTATCTTCCCATGGGACAATACGTCCACCTTTTTTAAATGAATTCTCACAAAGCTTTCGTTCACGATTTTAGTGATTGCTATGCCCGTCCACGAGACACAGAAAGCTGTAGACACAGAAAGACATTCGATACTGTTCCGCACGCCCTCCTAATGAACAAAATATGAGATTGCGGAGTATCAGCCCAACAGTGGGACTGGACTGAAGGGTTTCTAACAAACAGAACACTCGAACTCATTCTGAATGGGGAGAAGTCTTCAGATGTGAAAGTAACCTCGGATCTGCTCCAAGGGAGTCTTTTTTTTAGTTTTGAGCCTTCAGTCTTCTGACTCGTTTGATGCGGCCCGCCACGAATTCCCCTCCTGTGCCAACCTCTTCATCTCAGAGTAGCACTTGAAACCTACGTCCTCAATTATTTGCTGGATGTATTCCAGTCTCTGGCTTCCTCTACGGTTTTTGCCCTCTGCAGTTTCCTCTAGTACCTTGAAAGCCATTCCCTGACGTCTTAACTGATGTCCATCATCCTGTCCCCTCTCCTTATCAGTCTTTTCCGCATATTCCTTTCCTCTCCGATTCTCCGCAGAACCTCCTCATTCCCTACCTCATCAGTCCATTTAATTCTTGGCATTCGTCTGTGCACCACATCTCAAATGCTTCGATTCTCTTCTGTTCTACATTTCCCACAGACCACGTTTCACTACCGTACAATGCTGTGCACCAAACGTACATTCTCAGAAATTTCTTCCTCAGATTAAGGCTGATATTTGATACTAGTAGACTTCTCTTGGCCAGGAATGCCGTTTTTTCCAGTGCTAGTCTGCTTTTGATTTCCCCCTTGCTCCGTCCGTCATTGGTTATTTTGCTGCTAAGGTAGTAGAATTCCTTAACTCCATCTACTTCGTGACCATCAGTCCTGATGTTAAGCTTCTCGCTGTTCTCATTTCTGCAACTTCTCATTACTTTCGTTTTTCTTCGATTTACTCTCAGTCTATATTCTGTACCTATTACACTGTTCATTCCATTCAACAGATCGTGTAGTACTTCGCTTTCACTCAGGATAGCAGTGTTATAACTGAATCGTATCATTGATATTATCCTTTCACCTTGAACTTTAATTCCACTCCTGAACCTTTCTTTCATTTGCATGATTGCTTCTGCGATGTAGAGATTGAAGACTAGGGGCGAAAGACCACGTCCCTGTCTTACACGCTTTTCAATCCGAGAGCTTCTTTCATGATCGTCCACTTTTATTATTCCCTCTTGGCTCTTGTACATATTGTGTATTACCCGTCTCTTCCTATAGCTTACCCCTATTTTTCTAAAAATTTCGAACGTCTTGCACCATTCTACACTGTCGAACGCTATTTCCAAGTCGACAAATCCTATGAACGGAAGTGTGATGTGACCATTACTTTTTACCCGTCTCTTCCTATAGCTTACCCCTATTTTTATAAAAATTTCGAACGTCTTGCACCATTCTACACTGTCGAACGCTATTTCCAAGTCGACAAATCCTATGAACGGAAGTGTGATGTGACCATTACTTTTTACCCGTCTCTTCCTATAGCTTACCCCTATTTTTATAAAAATTTCGAACGTCTTGCACCATTCTACACTGTCGAACGCTATTTCCAAGTCGACAAATCCTATGAACGGAAGTGTGATGTGACCATTACTTTTCGAAGTATCTATAAATGACCAAGTAGATAACGTCGGAAGTTCCATGAAGCTTTTCGCTGATGATGTTGTATACAGACAGGTAGCGACGCTAGAAAATTGTAGTGAAATGCAGGACGACGTGCAGACGATTGACACCTGGTATAGGGAGTGCCAATTGACGCTCAACACAAACAAATGTAACGTACTCCGAATACGTACACAGAAAGACACTTTACTGTATGATTACACAACTGCACAACAATCACTGGAAGTGGTTACTTTTCAAAATATGTAGGAGTATCGATACGAAGCGATCTGAAATTGTACGACCACGTAAAATTAACCGCGAGTAAGACAAAAAATGGCTCTGAGCACTATGGGACTTAACATCTATGGTCATCAGTCCCCTAGAACTTAGAACTACTTAAACCTAACTAACCTAAGGACAGCACAAAACACCCAGCCATCACGAGGCAGAGAAAATCCCTGACCCCGCCGAGTAAGACAGATCCAGACTGAGAATCCTCAGGATATGTCGTTCATCAACAAAGGAAGTAACTTACAAAACACTCCTTCGACCAATACTGAATATTGCTCTTCAGTATGAGATCCGTACCAGATAGGACGGATAGAGAAAACAGAAAAGATCCAAGGAATAGCTGCGCGTTTCCTTGCAAGTTACTGCAGTAAGCACGAAAGCGTCACAGAGATGATAGACCAACTCCAGCTGCAGACGCTGCAAGAAATGCTGTCTTCATCACGTTATGGTCAACAGTTTAAGTTCCTAGAGCGTACGTTCCCAGAAGAGTCGACCAGTATATTGCTTACTCCAACGTATACTTTGCGGAAAGACCGTGAAGATAAAATTGGAGAGATTCGAGCCCACAGGGAGGCAATCCTTTTTTTCCGCGAACTGTTCGCGACTGGACTGGCAAAGGTGGGGAATGACAGTTGTGTACAATGCACTCTCCGCCTCACACATCAACGTGGCTAGCGGAGTATAGATGTAGATGGAGATCCTGCACAAAAAGCTCTATGTACTGTTCTTGAATATTGTTAGATTCTGGGTAAAAATGTTTCCCGTCACGTGCATCTTTTGGTGGCTTCTTTTTGTTCATTAACATCATTTATGTCAAGCACGTGCCTTCTTCAATCTCTCTTCAACAAACAATGAAGCTTTTCTACCATTTCGTGTGTGGTGGCCACCACAGTGGTCGAATATGTAATCGTCTTTTTACATGCAGTCTCGTGAACATGCTAGAGTGAACACATCCATCGTTCATATGCACTTTGTAGCAACCATTTATTCGAAGACAAAAGTTTTCATCACTAGGATTACATCTGAAAAATCCTGGTATTTGCTGTGAGACCTGTAAAAATGCATCTGGTGGGGCTCTATCGTAGAAACTGAATAGAATACTGAGCAGTAATACATGTACTTTTTCCCCGGATATACACACATCAAAAAAAGTTTTGCATCGACTCGGTTCCGATAGTTCCAAGGCCGGTACAGAAAACTGGAATAGAGATCACCATCAACATCATTTCCGCCCTTTTTATTACTCATGAAAACAACATATTGCATGTTGTACCACCATACAGCGAGACCTTCAGAGCTTGTGGTGCAGATAGCTCTACACACCTGAACCTCTAATACCCAATAGCACGTTCTCTTGCACTGATACATGCCTGTATTCGTCTTGGCATATTATCCACAGGTTCATCAAGGCACTGTTGGTCCAGATTATCTCACTCCTCAACGACGACTCTGCGTAGGTCCCTCAGTGTGGTTTGTGGGTCTCGTCGTCCATAAACAGCCCTTTTCAATCTTTCCCAGTAAAGTTCGATGGGGTTCATGTCTGGAGAACATGCTGGCCACTCTAGTCGAGCGATGTCATCATCCTGAAGGAAGTCATTCACAAGATGTGCACCAATGGGGAAGCGAATTGTCGTCCATGAAGATGAATGCCCCAGCAATATGCTGCCGATGTGGTTGCACTATCTGTCGGAGGATGGCATTCACGAATCGTACAGCCGTTAAGGTGTCTTCCATGATCACCAGCGGCGTACGTCGGCCCCACATAATGCCACCCCTGGACGGACAGCAGGGAACCTCCACCTTGCTGCACTCGCTGGACAGTGTGTCTAAGGCGTTCGGCCTGACTGGGTTGCCTCCAAACACGTCTCCGACAATTGTCTCGTTGAAGGCATATGCAACACAAATAGGTGAAGAGAACGTGATGCGAATCCTGTGCAGTCTATTCGGCATGTTGTTGGGCCGGTCTGTACCGCGGTGCATGGTGTGTTTGCAAAACTGGACCTTGCCATGGACGTCGGGAGTGAAGGTCCGCATCATGCAGCCTATTGGTTCAAATGGCTCTGAGCACAATGGGACTTAACATCTGTGGTCATCAGTCTCCTAGACATAGAACTACTTAAACCTAACTAACCTAAGGACATCAAACACATCCATGCCCGAGGCAGGATTAGAATCTGCAACCGTAGCAGCAGCCCGGTTCTGGACTGAAGTGCAGCCTATTGTTCACAGTTTGAGTGGTAACACGACGTCCTGTGGCTGCACGAAAAGCATTATTCAACATGGTGTCGTTGCTGTCAAGGTTCCTCCGAGCCATAATCCGAAGGTACCGCTCATCCATTGCAGTAGTAGCCCTTGGGTGGCCTGAGCCAGGCATGTCATCGACAATTCCTGTATCTCCTCCATGTCTGAACAACATCGCTTTGAATAACACGAGCCGTGTACCTCGTTCCTGGTGGAACGACTGGAACTGATCGGCTGTCGGACCCCCTCCGTCTAATAGGCGCTGCTCATGTATGGTTGTTTACATCTTTGGGCGGGTTTAGTGACATCTCTGGACAAGCAAAGGGGTGTGTCTGTGATATAATATCCACGGTCAACATCTATCTTCAGGAGTAATGGGCAAAACTTTTTTTTGATGTGTGTACTAAGCATCTGTAACCAGACTTTTCTGCAATCAAATTTTAAGATTTTACTTCCTCTTCCAGTATTAAGGAAAAAGTTTTAAGCTACACCTACAAATAATACTCTTACTTTAGTTTTCGGATTTGTTCGTCGCGCAATAAACGATTTCATTTTTTACCTCGCCTTTAACAAAATGGGTACAGGTGAAAGCCAACTGTCAGACGCTTCTGGCGCATTCCGCTGATAACCTCATTTTAACCTGCGTTCTTCGTGTGCTTTTAATTACTGCGAACACTGAATAGTCTCAATGTGTGCAATACATTCCAGCTAATAAATTTCTGATGTAAGCATGTGGACGGAGTGGTAGGTTTAAAAAGAAAAAGTAATGTGATCACGAAATCTCTTTTGTAATTATGAGTGTCCTCTGCTTTTATGTCATCTGAGACCTGATATTTCCATTTCTTTCTCTCTGTGGGCCAAATATGTTTACTTCTCCACTAGTCGCATTACTAATTTAGTATTTTTGCTTAAATTACTTCGTGAACCCATATCTTCCAAGTGAAATTCTGGAAGCTAGAATCCGTTTTTGTCGAAATGTTTTGGTACATGTGGAATTTTGATCTGCTGTCATGACTTGATTCCCTGCGGTTACATGTAACCCTAGGATAGTTCTTTTTCACTGTCACATCCACATTTCTTACCCCCCTGTTACTTAACAGCTGCTTTATGGTTATCACTCTGTTTCTATCGTCGTATATTTGTTACGTTGTAACAATGTTCCGATTATACTAAATTGTTGGAAGTTTTGGCCGATACAGAATAGTAAAGTGCATCCAGTCAGTTGTTTCCAACAACTTTTGTACGCCACAGTTTCATCAAGTCTTTCATGCTCTTGCGTTGGGTTCCTGAACTCCTTCTCTCTGCTTCTTGGAAAGAAAACGCGCGTTAGTTTAATAGAATGGTATAAGATAATTTACTGAAAGTGGTGTCCTTCGGCAGCTGCAACCGTTTCCCATTTTTCGGGTAACTACTGGATTAAGAGATTAAAAGATGCAGCTTCTTTTGAGATGATACACTCATGGGCCACTTTTAGAGAGTGTTAAAAGATGTGAAGTTTTGTTCAGAAACGCCATGCTGTCTGGATTATAACAAATGGTAATCGAAAGGGGTGACGTCTGGTGAATACGGTGGGCGGGGTGAGACGAACCATTGGAGTACCTTCAAGGTTTCCTTCATTCGGCTTGACATAGAGCGTGTTGTCCATACCCTTCCACATGCGATCGATGACTTTCGCAGCAGATTTCTTGAGATGAAAGGAGAAGAGAAACAATTCCTGTAAATGCTGTTTTGTTGGTACAGTAGCCTACAAGAACAGTAAAACACGAAGAATAACCAGTGCTGCAGCAGTGACTGAGCAGCGATTCTGCATGGCGGTTGCAGGCAGCGCTGGCCAGCAAGATGCTGTCGTACTGCAGTACCGGTTATGCTTCGTGTTCTACTCTCCCTGTGGCTACACATCGATAAAACGAATATCATACTGTTCATTTTAATTTTAAAATCCAACAGCTTCAGTTGCAAAGATTACCTAGATTTACCTAGGTTTCAGTCGGGATACGCCAACCTTCTTCGGAATAAAAGTAACTATCGTTTGTCCATAGTGGACTTCGTCAAGCTAAAACTACAAGTCCATAAATTATCGTCAGAGTGTAAAAAACTTATCTGAAACTGCCTCGGCCCCACTTCGCGACCGCGATGCGTCAGCCACCAGTGCTGTACTGTAACTGACCGTAGCGTCATGAGGCCCGCCTAGGCGAACACAGTACCTTGCGCCTGCGCATAAACTGTGTGATGGGTACTTGTTGGGACAAGACGCGAACCTAACTCCTGACCTTGAATTTACTAGTAAAGTGAAATAAAAGGTATAGCCGAGGAAAAGGGCGTATATGTTATCCTGTGCAGAACGTACTTAGATCGACTGTCTTAACATTTATGAAGTATTCGTTGGTGATGATATGAGGAAGACATCACGTGCTTACAACGTATGGCCTGTATAGGAAATTTTTGTGCTTAAGCACGAAGTTTAATCACCTAAAAAGCACTTAGGAGTGGGAAGGATAATATAAAAGACAACATCGCCATTATTATGACTAGGTCTAATTTCTCTCTCTCTCTTTTCTTTTTTTTTTTTTTTGAGACGTAAATGTTAAGCATTTATGGTTACAGCGCATGAACATCCTATTGACTTAGCACACAAATGGTCATACATGAACTTATGAACAAGTCTACATCCGAAACTTCCTGGCAGATTAAAACTGTGTGCCGGACCGAGACTCGAACTCGGGACCTTTGCCTTTCGCGGGCAAGTGCTCTACCAAATGAGCTACCCAAGCACGACTCACGCCCCGTCCTCCCAGCTTTACTTCTGCCAGTAGGTTCGCAGGAGAGCTTCTGTAAAGTTTGGAAGGTAGGAGACGAGGTACTGGCAGAAGTAAAGCTGTGAGGACGGGGCGTGAGTCGTGCTTGGGTAGCTCAGTCGGTAGAGCACTTGCCCGCGCAAGGCAAAAGTCCCAAGTTCGAGTCTCGGTCTTTTGTGTTAGCAGAAGAGCGAACACCGTGTTACGAGTTGAGGCCGAAATGCACGCGTTTTACCTCACGCGGGCTGGCGTGAGGAGGGAAGAACTATACTGACGTGAGGTCTGGAACATGACAAGGAATGAGAATCCAGAAAGCGAACGTGATTAGTTTGATACTTAACTTTAATCCATTAATAATGAACGTCGCTCTTGACGGTACATGATTCACAATATTATCTGTTCAGAATACATTCTTGAAGTAATTATAGTAACTGAATATGGCGCCTTGCTAGGTCGTAGCAAATGACGTAGCTGAAGGCTATGCTACACTTGTCGTCCTGCAAATGAGAGCGTATGTAGACAGTGAACCATCGCTAGCAAAGTCGGCTGTACAACTGGGGCGAGTGCTAGGGAGTCTCTCTAGACTAGACCTGCCGCGTGGCGGCGCTCGGTCTGCAATCACTGATAGTCGCGACACGCGGGTCCGACGTATACTAATGGACCGCGGCCGATTTAAAGGCTACCACCTAGCAAGTGTGGTGTCTGGCGGTCAACCACACGGTCAGACACACAGTTTTAATCTGCCAGGAAGTTTCATATCAGCGCACATTCTGCTGCAGAGTGAAAATCTCATTCTGCAAGTCTACATCTAATCTGTAACATCCGGCTATACTGGCCATATAAAATTGAATATCACACTAGGCTAATTTGAGGCCGCTCTGTCGAATGGATACGTAAAAATCCGCTTTGAAAAGAATTTCGTTTTTGACGGGAAACAAACAGACGTCTTCCGCCGACACTAAGCATTGCTTGAAGGACGTGATGAGTAATACATGTCTGAGCTGACTCCAGTTACATGTTGCAAAAACGAAAAGATCTGAAACTTTTCGTAAAAGTATCCGACAAATGCGTTAAAGTTGAAAGACAAGGTTGCAGGAATCGTGTTTTGTGGTTTAAACATCAGCACCCTTACATGCCGACATGGGGCTGTCACAGCATACTCGGTTGTTATAATAAACGTCTACGTTGCTGAGATAAAATAGTTATTTGTTGTCCCTACTTTATGCGGTGTATGTAGAGGGTGAGCTAAGGGTGTTGAAAATAGAGCTACATGTCAAATTAACAGCTTATCAGAAGTGGCTTAGGAAAAGTGTGTCAAGCGTGTGAAGAAACTTTCGTTATTTTTTGTTTTCATTTTATTGGCTTTGACTTTTATATTCTCAATATACGAAAACGCTCTTATTTACTCTGAATATTATATTTTCACAAACCTGCAAGGCAGGCGAGTTGGCCATGACGTATTTAAAAAAAAAACTGTAGTGACATCTGGTGCAAACATAACAAAACATAAAAATTATGAAAACATATTCTGTCGTACAAACAAATAACAAATTCATAGAGGAAATCTTGCCCATCTTCTACGGAAGAGCTGTGCACTGTGAGAGATTGAATTTCACCACCGCAAGGCAATTAGACAATAATCTGAAAATTTTATGTCTGAACTATGGTAATGAAACTTGTACTGCCATAATACGAAGCCAAAGCTGCACTCTAATAACAGTTAATCGACTTGCCCCCTTTCGCATATTTGACGTACTCGGACGTTGAGTAGTCTTGTGGTGGAGGTTCTTTGTCCTTTGACATTTCCTCCAAGCCTGTACGTTAAATTTTGCATGTAACATGCACCTTACTTTTTGTTTTAGTCCTTGCTTTTTATGCTAGTTTTTGTGAACCGCTATTTTGTGTTTTTAATTTAGGATGCATTTTGGCCTCCTGTATTTTACGTTGTCAGTGTTGTAGTTGCCTAAGTTGTTTATTAGTTGGTTTTCAGAGCGGCTCGCGGTTTGGTAGAATGCTACCGCGAGTTCTCTGAACCTATCTTTGAGCATCTTTACTTCCGTTGCCTCGTGGGTGTCGGCAGTGGGGAAGCGCGTCCTGACGTGAATTGCCCGTCTGAGTGCCCGATTTTGGACTCTCTGCAGCCTTTGCAGGTGTGTTTTGGCTGCATAGCCCCAGACTGGGCAGGCATATTCAATGATAGGGCGGACAAGCGTACAGTACAGCCTCACTCCTGTAGTTGCCGCCAAGCTGCTTTTGGTATTTAGTATGGGGTAGATGTCGTTGAGTCTGGCGCTGGCCTTCCTTCTGATGTCGTCGATATGTGCGCGCCATGTCAGTCTTTTGTCAAGGTTGACACCCAGGTATTTGGCCGTGTCCCTCCATGGGATGTCGCGTCTGTGTAGTCGTAGTTGTCTGTTATGTCGTGGGCGGTGGGCAGGGTTGCGTTTGCCTCTCCTTTGGGTGAGCATTATCGCTTGTGTTTTCTCCCCATTTATTGTAATCCGCCATTTCCTGGCCCAGGCTTCCGTCTGGTGTAGTAGGTTTTGGAGTCTTGTCGTCACTATCCCCCTATTTGTACTAACGGCGAAGAATGCCGTGTCGTCGGCGTATTGGGCTGTCTGGGTCTGTGGGGCAGACGGTGTGTCGGCCGTGTACAGGTTGTACAGTATTGGGCCTAACACCGATCCCTGTGGAACTCCAGCTTTGATGGTGCGCTTAGAGGACCTCGCAGTGTCCACTTTGACGCAAAATGTGCGGTTGGCTAGGTAGCTCTTCAGGAGCTTAACGACATGGCCAGGGAATCCTAACGTGTACAATTTGTACAGTAGTCCAGTGTGCCACACACTGTCGAAAGCCTTGGCTACGTCTAGCAGCACTAGTCCACAGTAGCCTTTCCGGTTAAAGGCTTCTGTTGCGGCTTCGACCACTCGCATGAGTTGTTGGGGTGCTGAGTGTTGGTTGCGAAATCCGAACTGGAATTTGGGGAGCATGTTCTCTCTTCTTATGTGCCTGTCTATGTGCACTAGGATGAGGCGCTCGTACAGCTTACTCAGTGTTGGGAGTAGGCTTATGGGGCGATGGTGCTGGGGAAAGATGGGATCTTTTCCAGGCTTAGCGATCGCGACCACTTCCGCGTGTTTCCACTGTTGAGGGAATTTTTGTGATCGCGTGATTTCGTTGAACGTTTCTGTCAATTTTTCTATCGCTAGCTGGGGCAGGTGCTTAAGCAGTTCATTGGTGAGGAGATCGTGTCCTGGGGCTTTCTTGTTGGGCAGCGTTTTGATGGCTTTCGCTACCTCCTCCGTGGAGAAGGCAGGTGGATCGTCATCGACGTCGTCATCCGCTGCCAGAAATGCGGTTAGTTGTCTGCGGACCATTCTTTCATGTTCGTGATCCTGCGCCTCTGCTGGTGTGAACTGTTTCTCAAAGACGTCGGCGAGTGCGTTGGCTTTATCTTGGGCGCTGAACACTAGTCCTCTCTCGCCGTGCAGAGGCGGCATTCTTGCGCGTCTTTTAGTGAACTGCTTGGTGGCTTGCCAGAGGCTGTTATCCTGCACTTTGAGAGCTGTAAGGCGGTTTGACCATTGCTGGTTTCTGTGCTCAGTGAGCGCCACCTTGAGTTCTCTCTGTAGCCTATTAAGCAGCTTCCTGGTGTCCGGATTTCGCGTAAGTTTCCATTCCTTCGCGGTCCTGTTTTTGTGCCTAATCTGGGCAAGCAGCTGGGGTGGCAGTCGCTGTGTGTGGGGAGGGGGCGGAGGTAATTCTGGTGTTGCGCCCTGTGCTGCTTGCAGGACCGCGTCTGTGAAGGTACTCAGCGTTTGTTCTGTGTCCTCTGTCGGGAGCGGGGTGTTGGTAAGTTCTTCCATGACTTGTGTTTTGAATCTTTCCCAGTCGATGCGTTTGTACGAGGTTGAATGCTGGTTGCGCGGTAGCCAGCCGCCGATGTCAATCTCGAATGTGACAGGGTTGTGATCGGACGACATTCTATTCAGTGAATGCGCCGTCACAAACCCTGCGAGACCTTTGGTGATTGCTACGTCAATTACATCCGAGTTGTTTCCGTTTCTGGGAAAGTGTGTGGGCTCCTCGGGGGCCCATACGTGCATGTGGTGGATGCGCGCGATGCTTTTTAATTGTCGGCCGGCTTGGTTCGTCCTCCTGGAATTCCAGTCGGAGTGCTTGGAGTTTAGGTCTCCTCCAAGTATCAGCTTGCCTCCAATTTGTCCTAATTTGACGATGTCGTCTTCAACTAACCTGCGGTTTTTGGGTTGTCGATATGCTGACACCACAGTTACCGGTCCTGTGGATGTCTGTACCTCTAGTGCTACTGTTTCCAACTGCGTCATTTCTGGTGTGTGAATCTGGTGGTGCGGAATCCCCCTTTTTATGTAGATGGCTACCCCGCCCCCTGCAGTTGGTCGGTCTCGTCTGTAGCAGAGGTAGTTTGGTGCAGAAACTCTGATTCCCGGTTTCAGGTTGGTCTCCTGCACCATGCATATGTCTATTTCTTCTTCCGCCAGGAATTGTCTAAATTCTAGACCCTGAGGGAAGAGGCTCATGGCGTTAAACGTGCATAGTTTGAAACCCTGAATCGCTGGCCTAGCCATGTTGCGGTGATGTAGCGCTTGTTGTCGCAGTGGACTGCGAGGGCCTAACTGCCGATGATGTAAAGAGAAGGTTTTTATACTGTAAAGTTAACAATCTGACTGCAAGAATCTTGAACAGTATAAACCTCCTGAATAATGGAACTTTTACGTAAAACGTACAAGAATTAGTATTGCAAAACTGATCCCAGATCCCAGAACTAAAACTGATACACAACATGGGAAAATCTAACTGTCTCTGAATGACATAAGTTGGCCCTGATTGAATAGTAAGTAACATCAAAATATTTAGTTCTTACCTCTATTCTGCGCAAATCTGGAAAACGCGTTGCAGTACTGCTCTGTCTTGCGTGCCGCTATACTAAAGCCGCAAATTACTATATCTGCACCGAGACTCACATGAGAAGCAATGAGTTCTCTGTTAGTTGCAAATCGAAGTATTTTCGGAACACACTTGGATCCTTTTCTACTTTTGAAAAAACCATGATCAGTTAAAAACTGTAAGAGAAAGGTAGGCGAAAAATGGCGCTGCAATAATAAAAGAGTGACTTCAAAAAAAATTACCTTATGATTCCTCTTCACGTAAATAAAAGATTCCATAACACTCCGTCCTTCTCAGATCTGTTATAATTACATAATTATCTTAATTAAACACATTGATAATTTGAGAGTTTACGTTTGAAACATAACATTACAACTGCTTCCTCACTTTAACACAGCTAACCACTATCTGCTACTGCGCCATCGCGCACACCAAAGATAAGAACCTAACTTCTGCGATACAGCTTTACAACATCGCTGCTCGCTCAAAATCGATTCAGATACTAAAATTATACATGACACCTATCACGCTGTGACCAGGAGCGTTTTCACGCTGAACAGTTCGCTATGTGTCATGCTCCTCAATTTCTGGAGTGGAGCGTCAGGCGCTTGTTTCCGTCGTTGGGATTAAGACGTTCTTTGTCTCCATATAAACAGCAGGTGGAGTCCGTTCCTCCTGAGTCAGCTCAGAAGTTTGTTGCAGCGTCCGTGATTAAATAAAAAAACTGTTGGCGTGAATGATACTAAAAACAAAGTATAAACCGTAAGTTAAGTGTCAGACTTCACCACAAGATACGATATAACTACATCACTCTGTTTTGCAAAGTTCTCTGTGTGGAATAAACATTAGAGTACAAATTGTGTCAGCTAGAGTGTCGTATTATTGGTAAGTAACTACTTATGAACAGTCTTCAACCCATTTACAATAGTTTCAAAAAATGTTCAACTGTGTGTGAATTCCTAATGGACCAAACTGCTGAGGTCATCGGTCCCTAATCTTAAACACTACTTAATCTAACTTTTACTTACGCTAAGGACAACACAAACACCCATGCCCGAGGGAGAACTCGAACTCCGGCGGGAGGTACAATTGTTTGTTATTTGGTTATTTGCACTAACATGCCCTGTTATGTTAACGTATTACTTTATGCATGAAGTGTAATTTCTAACTTTCATTTAATCCCGCTTTCAAAGCTAATTTGCTGTATCTTGTCAAGCACCTTAAAACACTTAGGAGAAACGGAGGACGTTTTAACGGCCACCCTTTCGGGAGGACTAATTGTCATTCCTGTTTTCCTTGTGCAGACAACCTGCCGGATGCCCTGCAGACGGACTGTTCCAAGTGCAGCGAGAAACAGAAGGACGGCGCAGAAAAAGTCGTCAACTTCCTGATCGAGAACCGGCCGGATCAGTGGAAGGAGCTGGAGGCGAAATACGACCCCACTGGTATCTACAAGCGCAAGTACGAGGCGCGTTTCAATAAGCAGTAAGAGGCATCGGTGTGACGACGTACTGCTGTGACGTGAGCACCAACGACGTGTCTGACAAGAACTTCTCTCATACATGCAACTCACAAAGAAAGATACTGTGTTGTACGCCAGTTCGCTCTATAAATAAATAAAAGCACCTTTTATTTCTTTCATTGTACTTTTTAAATGTTGTAATGAATGTGTGTGAGCATACCAGCGACAGTACATCTACCACGGAATATTACAATGATTTTTAACTGCACTGATGGGATGAGAAGTTTTGTACCGTGAACTCCTCGGCGAAACGCTACCAGACTAATACTCCAGTAGTTCCATGACTGTGTTGTTTTTTCCTGTAAGTTAGAGTGGGCAGAGGCCATTGTTGGCTACAGGAATAAAATAATAATTGGATCCCTTCACCGACCTATCAATTCAGATGATACAATTGATGAAAAATTCATTGAGGAGTTTGACTTCAAACACATACACGACTCATACCATTGTAGTTGGTGATGACTTCAATATTCCCTCAATATGTTGGCGAAAATACATGTCTAATTCCGGAGGTACGCATAAAGCATCATCCGAAATTGTGAAAACGCAATCTCTGAAAATTATTTCGAGCAGTTAGTTCGTGAGCCTCTCGCGAATAGTAAACGGTTGTGAAAACACACTTGACCTCTTACCAACAAATACGAGGTGCATTCAAGTTCTAAGGCCTCCGATTTTTTTTTCTCCGGACTGGAAAGAGATAGAAACATGCGCATTGTTTTAAAATGAGGCCGCGTTCATTGTCAATACGTCCCAGAGATGGCAGCATCGTACGGCAGATGGAATTTTGCCGCCAGCGGCGACAATGAGAACTGTTTTAAATACTTAAAATGGCGACGTTTTCCTTACTTGAACAGCATGCAATCATTCGTTTTCTGAATTTGCGTGGTGTGAAACAAATTGAAATTCATCGACAGATGAAGGAGACATGTGGTGATGGAGTTACGGATGTGTCGAACGTGCGTTCGTGGGTGCAACAGTTTAATGAAGGCAGAACATCATGTGACAACAAACTGAAACAACCTCGGGCTCGCACAAGCCGGTCTGACGACATGATCGAGAAAGCGCAGAGAATTGTTTTGGGGGATCGCCGAATGACTGTTGAACAGATCGCCTCCAGAGTTGGCATTTCTGTGGGTTCTGTGCACACAATCCTGCATGACGACCTGAAAATGCGAAAAGTGTCATCCAGGTGGGTGCCACGAATGCTGACGGACGACCACATGGCTGCCCGTGTGGCATGTTGCCAAGCAATGTTGACGCACAACGACAGCATCAATGGGATTTTCGTTTCGTGGGTTGTGACAATGGATGAGACGTGGATGCCATTTTTCAATCCAGAAACAAAGCGCCAGTCAGCTCAATGGAAGCACACAGATTCACCGCCACCAAAAAAATTTCGGGTAACCGCCGGTGCTGAAAAAATGATGGTGTCCATGTTCTGGGACAGCGAGGGCGTAATCCTTACCCATTGCGTTCCAAAGGGCACCACGGTAGCACGTGCATCCTACGAAAATGTTTTGAAGAACAAATTCCTTCCTACACTGCAACAGAAACGTCCGGGAAGGGCTGTGCGTGTGCTGTTTCACCAAGACAATGCACCCGCACATAGAGCTAAGGTTACGCAATAGTTTCTTCGTGATAACAACTTTGAAGTGATTCCTCATGTTCCCTACTCACCTGACCTGGCTCCTAGTGACTTTTGGCTTTTTCCAACAATGAAAGACACATTCCGTGGCCGCACATTCACCAGCCGTGCTGCTATTGCCTCAGCGATTTTCCAGTGGTCAAAACAGACTCCTAAAGAAGCCTTCGCCGCTGCCATGGAATCATGGCGTCAGCGTTGTGAAAAATTTGTACGTCTGCAGGGCGATTACGTCGAGAGGTAACGCCAATTTCATCGATTTTGGGTGAGCAGTTAATTAGAAAAAAAATCGGGGGCCTTAGAACTTGAATGCACCTCGTACGAGGGCTATCCACAAAGTATATTACGTTTTGGAATTAAAAATAAATAAAGTATTGGAAATTTTTTAATTATATACAGATGAAAGCGACACTTAAATACTGCTCTTCTACATAGTTGCCATTTAAATTAAGGCACTTGTCGTAGCGATGGACGAGCTTGGAAATTCATTCGTCGTAAAATTCGGCCGCCTGCGCCTTCAACCACGTGGTTACCTCTTCTTGAAGCTGTGCGTCGTCATCAAAACGCTGCATAGCCAACCACTTCTTCATTGCTGGGAATAGGTGGAAGTCGCTCGGTGCCAGGTCGGGGCTGTACGGCGGATGAGGAAACAACTCCCACTTAAAAGATTCGAGAACTTCACGAGTGGCATTTGCCGTGTGGGCCCGGGCGTTGTCGTGAATCAGCAAGATCTTTGAGCCCAACTTTCCCCTGCGCTTGTTTTGTATTGCTCTTCTGGGGTTGTGCAGAGTTTGGCAATACCTTTGAGAGTTTATTGTGGAGCCTCTTTCAGGAAATCCACAAAAATCACACCTTTTCTGTCCCAAAAGACAGTCGCCATCACCTTCCTTGCCGACATTGTCTGCATGTATTTCTTGGGTTTTTGGGGGGAATTTGTATGCCCCCACTGCATTGACTGCCTTGACACCAAGATGGCCGCGCCAAACTCTGCACAACCTCAGAAGAGCAATACAAAACAAGCGCAGGGGAAAGTTGGGCTCAAAGATCTTACTGATTCACGACAACGCCCAGGCCCACATGGCAAATGCCACTCGCGAAGTTCTCGAATCTTTTAAGTGGGAGTTGTTTCCTCATCCGCCGTACAGTCCAGACCTGGCACCGAGCGACTTCCACTTATTCCCAGCAATGAAGAAGTGGTTGGCTATGCAGCGTTTTGATGACGACGCACAGCTTCAAGAAGAGGTAACCACGTGGTTGAAGGCGCAGGCGGCCGAATTTTACGACGAATGAATTTCCAAGCTCGTCCATCGCTACGACAAGTGCCTTAATCTAAATGGCAACTATGTAGAAAAGTAGTGTTTAAGTGTGGCTTTCATCTGTATATAACAAAAAAATTTGCAATACTTTATTTATTTTTAATTCCAAAACGTAATGTACTTTGTGGATAGCCCTCGTAATACTGAGTTAATAAAGGGCATCAAAAAGGTTACCAGGATTAGTGAACACAAGGTTGTCGTCACGAGATTGAATATTGTAACCCCCAAATCCTTCAAGAATAAAAGAAATATATACACATTCAAAAAAGCAGATAAAAATTTACTTGACGCCTTCCTGAGAGACAATCTCCACTCCTTCCAAATTAACAATATAAGTGTGGACCAGTTGTGGCTTGAATTCAGAGAAATAGTATCGGCAGATTTATACCAAATAAATTAACAATCGATGGAGCTGATCCTCTTTGGTACACAAAACTGGTCAGAACACTCTTGCAAAAACAACGAAAAAAGTTGCCAAATTTAAACAGACGCAAAATCTCCAAGACTGGCGACCTTTAACAGAAGCTGGAAGTTTAGCGCGGACTTCAATGTGAAGTGCTTATAATAGTTTCCACAACGAAAGTTTGTCTCGAAACCTGGCAGAAAATCTAAAGAGATCCTGGTCGTATGTGAATTATGCTAGCGGCAAGACACAATCAATGCCTTCTGTGCGCGATAGCAATGGAGATACTATCGAAGACAGTGCTGCCGAAGCAGAGTTATTGAACACAGCCTTCCGAAATGCCTTCAAAAAAGATGACGAAGTAAATATTCCAGAACTGGAATAAAGAGCAGCTGCCAACATGAGTAACGTAGAAGTAGATATCCTCGAAGTAGTGAAGCAACTTAAATCACTTAATAAAAACAAGTCTTCTGGTCCAGACTATATGCGAATTAGGTTCCTTTCATAGAATGCTGATGCAATAGTTCCATACCTAACAACAATACACAATTATTCGCACGACGGAAGATCCGTACCCAAAGACCGGAAAGCTGCACAGGTCACACAAATGTTCATGAAAGGTAGTAGAAATAATGCACTAAATACCATGCCCATATCATTAATGTCGATACGCAGAAGGATTTTGGAACATATTTGTGTTCAAACACTATGAATTACCTCGAAGAAAGCGGTCTATTGACACAGAGTCAACACTGATGTAGAAAACATCGCTCTTGTGAAACACAACTAGCTCTTCAGTAGCACGAAGATACAGCTAGACGTCGTCGTCCTAGGTGAATCGTTTGCCCTTCAGAACCTTTTTAAGGGAATCAAAAATGGCGTAACTACAGGGAGAGAGGTCCGGGCTGTGTGGAGGGTTACCGAGAACCTCGCATTTGAATTTCTGCAGGAGTGCTGCGACTGTGTTGGCCGTATGAGGTTTTGCAGTGTCGTGGAGCAGAATGACCCCACGGTTGAGATTGCCAGGTCGCTTTGATTTGATCGCTGGCGAAGGGTGGTTAAGATTTGCGAATAACGCTGGGCTTTCACTGTTGTCCCGTGCTGCAGGAAGTAAATCAGAAGGGGCCATTTTTGGTCTCCTTAAAGAGGCTCTGAGGAACAAACAGTTAACCTCGGACGACGAAGTGCAGCTGTACGTGCGAAGTGGTTAACATCGCAGTCTCGGGAATTTTATGAGACAGCCATTCACCACCTTGTGTCACAGTGGAACAAGTGTCTCAACAGCCAGGGTCAATACTCCTACAGGTACTGGTTTCTGTAATTATGCCTCCGGGTCGTTTCTTTTTGAACGCACCTTATATATAAACGATTTGGGAGAATCTGAGCAGTCGTCTTGGGTTGTTTGCAGATGACGCTGTCGTTTATCAACTAGTAAAGTCATCAGAAGATCAAAACAAATTGCAAAATAATTTAGAAAAATATATATGTATGTGAGCTGTGTAACTGCTCAAGTTGTAAGTAGGCTGTTTAGGGTTTTATATTGGTAATATCCGGCAGACAGGCCGGATACTTAACTAAAGGCTGGGAGAAAGGCTTATTACACGGTGGTACTCGGAACAAACGAGTATAAAGCACCACCAAGCAATTTCGAAGATGATCAGGCTGCAAGCCAGGGCGGAAAACACGCCGCACACACACACACACACACACACACGATCTCAGCCTGCCCGCCAAGGCGACGAACCCCACCTGCCCCACATACCAGACCAATTCTACAACAGCAAATAATTCACGCGGCAGACAAATTCAACTCGTGATTCAGCTTTTCAAGAGACCATACAAGGCTTACTAGCTACACGACTACCTGTAACATAACTGACAACCAAACTGAGACGTTTACCGAATAAAAGAACAATTAAAAGTACACTGACATACAAAGCTCTGCCCTTCATCTTAAAAGAAAGTCCAAAACCAAAACTGGGCGGAGAGAACACTAATTAACATACTACATGAAAGTGACACTGCACGGAACCTTTAAAACAAGCAGTAAACGACACTTGAAAGCCTTAGACTTCGTAAGTTCAGTATAACACTCTCTTATTCAGAACCTTCCTTAGCTGATCTCCGGCAGATACAACAAGTTTCACAAATCTTCACAGGTTAACAGCAGCATATGATCCATACGTAACTTAATGCTTCCAGTTACGCGACGAGAAGACGTCCAGCCTGAGATGACGGACCCGCCACCGTTTCGTACGCAAACGCGCCCACTAATCAGCACCGTACAGCCGGCGCGCGGCAAAACGGTAGGAACGGAGGACGTTGGGGACCAGACACAGCGGATAGAGACGAGGGCCTGCCCTCAGAACATGTTGGCTCGTTGTACGCCGACCAGCGAGAGAGATCTCGGCCACACGCCAAGCCGGGAAGCCAAAGGTGGAACCGTCAGAGATATGAGAGCAGACAAGTGTCGGTATCAGCGACGAAAGTGGAGCGTAACTAGCGCCAGTCGCCACGGCTCAGCATGGTGTGAAAATTGGCAATTTGCAACCTCCCCCTCACTTATCGACCTTAATGACAGTGAAAAATTAAACCGCGTGTACCTAATGGAAATTTGGGAAAAGCAATCGTCACCGAAGTTAATCTGTCGGTAAAGAGGGAGGAAAGGGTTACATCTAAATGAAAGGAAAAATGCTAATGAAACAGGTGGAAATTAATTTTGAAAAGGGGTAAAGTTAATAAAGAAAGTAAATGTGCGGCCGTTACGTTAACAATTAACTAGCGGTAATTAGATATTTGAGATTTGGGGGAAATTACGGTCGCCAGTCCTAAGGACAATTACTATAGTAACTGAAAAAGAAAGGTTATTACACATATAATTAGCACTAGAAGCGTGGCAACTGAAGGTTGACACGTGTAGTGTGAAAACTGAAAGTTTGTCAGAAGTAATAAATTTCGCTACACTCTGACTTAATTTAGCAAAAGAATTAATAAAACCGGAAAATCGAAAGTTAATTTAGTGACTAAAGTTAATAGTGTGCTTTCTTTCTGAAGCACATCGAAATTCAATAAAATACGGTTAGTCTTGGACTACCTCAACAATCATTTCAAAAGCTACTTGAATCCACGCAATTTAGAAATAAGGGATTTAACTTTGAACTTGAATTAAATGATTCTGAACAATTAACAATAGTAAAATTTAGTACGTACCAAGCTGAGCTGCAGTCACAGGTAAGCTAAAATACGGTAACAAAACTCGCACTCTTAATTTGTGCTTGTGTAATCTGAATATTGTAGCCAGCTAACTGAACTTTGAAATTAAAGCAGTGAAATAGAATTATATTTGATTTTCAACGACACTCGGGTTCATTTCGGAAAAGCTAGGGACCCTGCTTGGCAATGCAACTGGGACAATGAGCAACAAAGGTTCATGCTAAGTTGCTGTAATTTTGTGATTTGAACAGTTTTAAAAGCTGAGGTCTGCCATACAGTTGTAAAACTTTACGTGCTTGCAGTCTTCCTTGTTGGTTGTTTGAAGGTTTGAAGCCGTCGATCGAGGAGGTGGCGACAGTCACTCATTGTCGGCCGTCGCTTTTGCAGAAGCTGGATGTTGGCGTGCCTTCTTCTCGACACGGTCACCAGGCGAAACGGGCTCTTGATGTGCGCCAGCTAATGCTTCCCGTTCGCGACACCGTGTCAGAAACTATCATAGCAAGTCGAGCGCAATTACATGCTGCCCAACCCCGAAAGCGCGGCAACTCGCGGGAGCGTCACACAACACACCTGCTCCACTCGCTACTCCAGCCAGACTCCCTCTCTGCTCAGCCCGCGCTCCACGCGACAGAGTTAACACTATCAAAGATCCTACACACTTTGATTCTTCACACGACCTATCGATGTAATCGTTCGATAGCAGTTTTCCCTAGGCAAGACCCAGCGTAAAAATACAAATAATATTTACGAAACAAACCAATTATACATCGACATAAATGCATAAATATATATATACAAATAGTAAAACAATTACAATATACGAAGACACAGAAATGTTATATATTCAGGTAACAAAAATAAGGAAAACAAATTTATAGTACAATAAATGGAAATAGGAGGATATGCATTTCCGGTGTTACAAATTGACCTAAATAACGAAAAGTGTGAGGTCATCGCCATGAGCGCTAAAATGAATCCGTTAAACTTCGGTTAAACGATAAATCAGTCAAATGTAAAGGCTGTAAATTCAACAAAATACCTAGGAATTACAATTACGAACAACTTAAATTGGAAGGAATACACAGAACATGTTGTGGGGAAGGCTGACTAAAGACTTTGTTTTTTGGCAGGATACTTAGGAAATGTGACAGATCTACTAAGGAGACTGCCTACACTACGCTTGGTCTATCCTCTTTCAGAATACTGCTGCACGGTGTGGGATCCTTACCAGAGAAGATCGACGGAGTACACCGAAAAAGTTCAAAGGAGGTCAGCACGTTTTGTATTATCGCTGAATAGGGGATGAGAGTGTCACTGAAATGATACAGGGTTTGGGATCGACATAATTAAAACAAAGGTGTTTTTCGTCGCCGGAGAATCTTCTCACGAAATTCCAATCACCAACTTTCTCCTCCGAATGCGAAAATATTTTGTTGACGCCGATCTACATAGGGAGAAACAATCACTATGATAAAATAATGGAAATCAGAGCTCGTACGGAAAGATTTAGGTGTTTGTTCTTTCCGAGCGCTATACGAGACTGGAATAATAGACAATTGCGAGGGTTTCATGTTTTACCGGATTCCTGATATTCGCTGTATACTCGTGAAATGGTTGTACGGGAAAACCCTTACTTCATCGCTTCCTCGGAGATTCTGTGTCCCATCGCTCGTGCGCCGGCTATAACACAACGTTCTAACTCACTTAAGTCTTGATATCCTGCCATTGTAGCAGCAGTAACCGATCTAACAGCTGCGCCAGACAGTTGATATATCATATAGCCGTTGCCGGCCGCAGCGTCGTATTCTTCCTGTTTACCTATCTTTGTATTTGAATACACATGCCTATATCTGTTTCTTTGGCGCTTCAGTGTATATAAATGCTCTATAAATTTACGTTCACGATCCCACTGAACAAAATTCCAAACTCAGAATAATGCACACGTAATTGTAACACTGTTTGTGAAAATAAAACCGTCTACATGCGAAATGATATCTGAACTGTACTTTGCGTAAACTGACCCGACATTGGATTTTGAACAGCAAAGCTAACTGACTGATCTAACTGTAACCTGACTGTAATGTAAAATTGGCCGTAACAATTTCTCTTTCCTTGCCTGTGGAAAAGTGTAACTTCCTCCTTCCTGAACGGTCTAGTGGATTGCGATGTAGCTGTCAGTGATCACATCTGCCTAATGAAATTCTACAGTGAGTAAGGCTATCGTTACCGAAGGAAAATGACACAGGTTGTTTGGAAGAAAGGCCACAACAGACTCTTCTGAGGCAAGAATCTACTCTAAACTCAACATGAATACTGGTGATAATTTAGAAATGAGTGGAATATAGTGCAATTGCTCACGAACCACACAGGGGGAAAAAAGTACCACGTAATATTTGCCACAAAAATTACTGATAATACAAAGAAGACACTGATTAGCTAAAAAGGGTATAATCAAACGGTCGCCAGCCAGCTAGGGCAATGAATCTCTAGAATCTTGAGAAAGCTAATGCCAAAGAAATTTAAGCAAATAATTTGGCGTGGCAACAGAAGATTGTCACGCTTTTCCACAGCGTAACTGTTCACGAGAAAATAAATGAATCATAAAGCACTGAGCCTGCAGTTACTAATTCCGAAATACTAAATTTTGAAAGTAAAGTTTAACGCAGTTACTGGTTAAATAAATGACTGGCTTAGCTTAAACTTTGTTATGTAAAAAATGACTTTGAGTAACCTCTGTGTAATGTAATGCGAAATTTAGAAAAAGGCAAGCAATTTTCTTTTGATTAGTGAATTTATTTTAAGCAAGTGAGCAACTTATTTTACTTTCAATATAACAACAATGAGATACAAACCAAGCCAGCAGAAGTCACTTGCTAAGCTGATTACATAATGAATGAAATTGTGCTCTTTTAATTTGTGCTGTATCTTTAGTTATTAGTTTTGATAGTGAAATTTTACGTCGCGTCAAGTGAATGAAGTTTACACTTAAAACGGAAAATTATTTACGCCTCTGTTATGCAATACAACAATGAACAATTACTGAGGCAGAAAATTTAGACTGAAATGGTCGTTAGCAAACAAAAAAGGCTGGCAGTAAATATTTAATCTATTTTAATATTCTTAAGACACTCGGTGATTGAGTGAGAAAAAAAAGGGACGCTGCTTGATAATAATGTCTGAGGACAATGACAACACAGGTGTCCTACAAGTTTTAACTATTGCAGGTTGTTATTCAAGTTAGTCATAGTTGCCCGCCCGGTTAGCCATGCTGTCTAACGCACAGCGTTCTGGGCGGGAAGGTGTGCCCGTCCCCGGCACGAATCCACCCGGCGGATTAGTGTCGAGATCCGGTGTGCCGGCCAGTCTGTGGATGGTTTTTAAGACGGTTTTCCATATGCCTTGGCGAATGTGGGCTGGTTCCTCTTATTCCGCCTCAGTTACACTATGTCGGCGATTGCTGCAGAATCATTTCTCCACGTATACTCTCTCTCTCTCTCTCTCTCTCTCTCTCTCTTTCTCTCTCTTTCAGACACACACACACACCATTACTCTACCACGCAAACATTGGGGCTACACTCGTTTGGTGTGAGACGTTACCATGAGGGTCTACTGGGGGCCGAAGCGCACAATAACTCTGGGTTCGGTGTGGGGCGGCGGTGGGGTGAGTGGACTGCTGTAGCCTGTCGTGGGGTTGTGTACCACTGAGGGCTACGGCGGGGACAAAGCCTCTCCGTCGTTTCTAGGTCCATAGTTCAATACAGTACAATACAAGAGTCATACTTTGTGAAAGAAATGCAAGTGGGTAAATCCTGTACTTTACTATATCTGTCAGTTAACAGTCTTACAATGTTGTAACTGTGCGGACGACGAAGAATGCAGCTGACGACAATGCTGAGCTGCCTCTGGTGCTGTTGCTGGATGAGATCCCCGAGTCGTCTCCAGAGCCACGGATAGTTATGGTCAGGCAACAGACAGAACTACAGCTTCCTCCGCCTGTCCACTCCTACCGTGCTCTCAATAGTCGCGGGTTAACGAACTACGCGCGCCTTCACTGGCGCGAGCATAACTGCACGCCACGTCTGCGGGAGAGCCCAACAAACACTTCGGCACTCTTTCATGACTCGAGCTGCTCTGCCTCCTCTTTGGTCGCAACGCGACAGAGACTCTCCACACGCAAAGCTATCCAACGGCACAGCTACTACCATTTCGTCGTTTCTATCGACACATTTAAACAAAGTTCCTTTGGCTATTACTCAGCAATTTACAATATTTTCGTTACAATTACAATCAGTTATTTACAGTCAGAAATAAGTACACGATTACATCGATTACTTATTAAATATAATTTATGTAACACGGCTTACAGATTCAGCAACAGAAGTACAGTACAAGTTATCAACGGATATTAAACGGCAGAAATTTTTGTTTGGTGTAGAAGGTATTTTATCTGCATTTTCGGTGTCACAAAGGGAAACTCGGCACTGCTCGAAGTGTTGACCATAAAAAATACAACAAAGCTGCAAGTTAGCTAAAAGGAAAGTATACCTTGCTTAGTGCAATGCGAAGGCAAGCAACTTTTCTAAGTGGATCATGCTTGACTTTTAGCTACTGCATTCCGCAAACTGCAATGCTGCAACACACATAACTGGAAAAAGGAAATTCTTTCGTGAGGAGACGGCGGAAGAATTTTAATTTGCTAAATGATTGGAAGTAATGTGTCCTAAAAAACTGTATTACGGAAACCGAGCCGGCCGGTGTGGCCGAGCGGTTCTGGAACCGCGCGACCGTTACGGTCGCAGGTTCGAATCCTGCCTCGGGCATGGATGTGTCTGATGTCCTTAGGTTAGTTAGGTTTAAGTATTTCTAAGTTCTAGGGGCTTGATGACCTCAGAAGTTAAGTCCCATAGTGCTCAGAGCCATTTTTTTGAACGGAAACCGATAGACGTTCCTCCACAATAACAGTGATCTGCACAAAAATTTCCCATTGTAACAAAAATATCTCTGCGATGAAGTTAATTACTAAGCATGGTAAAGGATGGTAAAATCTATGAATGTAAACTGTATGAATTGCTAACTTTATACTTATATTCGTCTGAAGAATGAAAGCAACTGATCCAAACCGACAAAGAGAAATTTCACTAAAGCTTTCCGTTGTTCAGACACATCACAACTGCACGCAAATAAGGAGTGCAGCAAGAACTGCAACTGGACATCTTCAGTTTCCAAATTACTATTTACCAAATCATATTTATCAGTTCATCATCCTGTGTAATTTTCTCTCTGTGCACTGCGAGCTATTTCAAGAGCGCTCAGTAGCGTAGCCAACACCAGACTCTCTCGCAGGCTTGTCTTAGAATGCTTACTGCAACGACATAACGGAAATGTTTAGCGTACAAATTTGAAGTATGACACATTCAGTGAAAATGTAAAGCTCACGCCACTTCCTCTCAAGTACCAAAAATTAACTAGAAATCTCACAACCTACTGTGGTGAGCTGCTGTTCGAATGCTACATTGAAAACAAGTGTGAACAGGGTGCACCAGGAGGAATGGTCAGTTTTAAGGATGCGAAAGTAACGAAATAGTCTAGTAAACATGGGATATAAAATGCATACCTTTAGACCTATGAGGACTCGTTCAGTACGAGAGACGAGTTCTACATGGCCCACACGATCACGATACGGGCAGCAAAGAGCTTGTAGTATAGGAGATTTGTTTCACAATATCGAAGAAGAAGAAGAACTGCTCATAGCTCTTAAGGTATGCATTGTGGCTCCCATGTTTACTACACTACTCTTATTTTGCTTCGAATGATCGCTCCTGCCGTATGCCTGAAAACTGAGCATTCCTCCTGGGATACTCTGCTTATGAAGAGGTTCATCTGAGAAACCACCAATGTTGTAGCCCATAGTGAAATATTAACATTTAAATTTGTTTTTATTGTTATGTCAGACATCTCTCAGTTACAGCAGCACTGCAAGTTAGTGGTAAAGCTGAATGAATGGATTGAGACAATTCATTACTGACAATCTCGATTCACAATTCCAGGTTGAAAATGCTGCAGACAACTCTCTCACATCTGCCGACGGCAAGAGACGATCGCAACACGTTCGAATACGAAGGCTCACTGCCGACCACCAGATCTATCCACATACTGGCAATAACAACCTTGGTTATTGTGTGACAGTCCGTCTCTGCGACTTTCTGCTCTCTGAACCGTCACCCACAGGCCACGCACGTGCTTTCGTACTACAGTGGCTATTCTGCTACACAGGACGAATCCCATTCATGCCCACTGGCAGTTCCTTACCTGTGAATGTATTCAGGTCTGTTAGCACTCACGGTGAAATACAGGGTGATTCAAAAAGAATACCACAACTTTAAAAATGTGTATTTAATGAAAGAAACATAATATAACCTTCTGTTATACATCATTACAAAGAGTATTTAAAAAAGTTTTTTTTCACTCAAAAACAAGTTCAGAGATGTTCAATATGGCCCCATCCAGACACTCGAGCAATATCAACCCGATACTACAACTCGTTCCACACTCTCTGTAGCATATCAGGCGTAACAGTTTGGATAGCTGCTGTTATTTATCGTTTCAAATCATCAATGGTGGCTGGGAGAGGTGGCCGAAACACCATATCCTTAACATACCCCCATAAGAAAAAATCGCAGGGGGTAAGATCAGGGCTTCTTGGAGGCCAGTGATGAAGTGCTCCGTCACGGGCTGCCTGGCGGCCGATCCATCGCCTCGGGTAGTTGACGTTCAGGAAGTTACGGACAGATAAGTGCCAATGTGATGGCGCTCCATCCTGCTGAAATATGAATTGTTGTGCTTCTTGTTCGAGCTGAGGGAACAGCCAATTCTCTAACATCTCCAGATGCTGTAGTCCAGTTACAGTAGCACCTTCGAAGGAAAAGGGACCAAAAACTTTATTGGCTGAAATGGCACAGAAAACGTTCACCTTAGGCGAGTCACGTTCATACTGAGTTGTTTCCCGCGGATTCTCGTCGATTCACTTCTGCCGTACTCAATAACACAAAAAGCTTTCTGTTGAGCGGTCGCCATCTTAGCATCAACTGACGCTGACGCCTAGTCAACAGCTCCTCAAGCGAACAAATGTACAACTAAATGAAACTTTATAGCTCCCTTAATTCGCCGACAGATAGTGCTTAGCTCTGCCTTTTGTCGTTGCAGAGTTTTAAATTCCTAAAGTTGTGGTATTCTTTTTGAATCACGCTGTATAATGCCGTAATCTCTAGTTATCATGCATCGCTTACCTCAGACACTATAGCACAAACAACAGTTGCAGCTATAAACTGAAACGTGTAAGCAAGCTAGGAGTTGGGGAGAGGGAAGGTGCCAGAACACACGTCACCCAGAAAAAAAACCGTTATTTAACGAGTTGTAATTATTTATATTTTTATTTTAAACACTCGAAATTTAACAATCACGAATGGATAGTAGAAAACACCTAAAATGTATGTAAATTGAGAAACTTTAAGTTGAGGTTTAACATCGTAATATCACGTAGAGCTTCTGCCTCAAATGAACAGAGAAAAGCGCTGTATAGAATCAGGCCTTGCTCAGACAGAAAAGGCCTCACTAATACATGATCAAAGGAAAAATACATAAATCATCACTAAACGTTTAGTCAGCGCAACTAACACCTATAAGCTCAGCAAGTGAAAACTGAAGTGTCGGCAGAAGTGCCAACACTGTTTTGTTTGAGGAGACCGAAATGCACGCTATAATCTCACGCAGGCTGGCGTGAGGTCTGAAACAGGATACGTAATGAATGCTATAAAGAAAAGTACGTAGCTTCTGGAATACTTAACTTTAATCAACATTTGTAGAACATCGCTCTTGATGATACAGCAATAGAATCTCAATATAAATTGAATACGGCGCCTTGCTAGGTCGTAGCAAATGTAGCTGAAGGCTATGCTAACTATCGTCTCGGCAAATGAGAGCGTAGTTGTCAGTGAACCATGGCTAGCAACGTCGGCTGTACAACTGGGGCGAGTGCTAGTACGTCTCTCTAGACCTGCCGTGTGGCGGCGCTCGGTCTGCAATTACTGACAGTGGCGACAGGCGGGTCCGTCGTATACTAGCGGACCGCGGCCGATTTAAAAGCTACCACCTAGCAAGTGTGGTGTCTGGCGGTGACACCACAAAAACTACATACGAACAGTTGTAAGATTATGTGAAATACACTGAGGTGCCCAAAGTCACGTGATACCTCCTAATATGGTGGCGGAACTCCTTTCTCCCGACGTAATGCAGCAACTCGACGTGGCATGGACTGAACAACTCGTTGGAAGTTTCCTGCAGAAATGCTGAGCCACGCTGCCCCTCTAACCGTCCATAATTTGGAAAGTGTTGCCGGTGCAGGAGTTTGTGCATGAACTGACGTCACGATCATCTTCCATAAATGTTCGATGAGATATCCATCGGGCGATCAGGGTGTCAAAATCATTCGCTCCAATTATACACAATTTTCTTCAGACCAGTCGCAAAGAAATGGCTCTGAGCACTATGGGACTCAACTGCTGTGGTCATAAGTCCCCTAGAACTTAGAACTACTTAAACCTAACTAACCTAAGGACAGCACACAACACCCAGCCATCACGAGACAGAGAAAATCCCTGACCCCGCCGGGAATCGAACCCGGGAACCCGGGCGTGGGAAGCGAGAACGCTACCGCACGACCACGAGATGCGGGCACCAGTCGCAAAGAATTGACTCCCGATGACATGACGCGTGGGTGTCCACAAAAATTCCATCATTGCTTGAAACATGAATTCGATGAATGGCTGCAAATGGTCTCCATGTAGCGGAACAGACCAGAGGACGCAGTCAGTTCCATGTAAACACAACCTACACCATTATGTAGCCAACACCAGCTTGCACAGTACCTTCTTGGCAGCTTGGGTGCATGGCCTCGAGGGGTCTGCATCACACTCGAACCCTTCCGCCATCTCTTACCAACTCAAATCGGGGCTCATCTGACCACGCCACTGTTTTGCAGTCGTCTAGGGTCCAACCAATATGGACACGAGTACACGAGAGGCGCTGCACGCGATGTCGTGATGTTAACAGAGGCCCTCAACGGTAGTCGTCTGCTATCATAGCCAATGAACGCCAAATTTCGCCGCACTGTACCGTCGGACACGTTCGTGGTACGACCCACGTTGATTTCTGTCGTCATTTCATGCAGTGCTGCTTGGATAACCCTGCGCTAACGGCGCTGCTCTCGGTCGTTAAATGAAGGTCGTGAGAGGTAACGACTGAAATCTGGTATTCTTGGCACACTCTGGATGCTATGGATCTCGGAATATTGCATTTCCTAACGATTTCCGAAAAGGAATGTCCCGTGCGTCTAGTTTCAATTACCATTCCATGCTCAAAGTCTGAATTCCCATCGTGCAGCCATAAAAACGTCGGAAACCTTTTCACATGAGTCATCTGAGTACAAATGGAAGCTCCATTAATGCTATGCCATTTTGTACCTTGAATACGCGATACTGCCCATCTGTATATTTGTATATCACTATTCCATGATCTTTGTCACCTCAGTGACTACCTTTCAGAGAAATTTTTATTGAACTCTTTAAGGTGGATTCAAATGACTCAAGTTAGTTCTACAAAAGAATGTATGGATTAAAACTTAAACGACTCAAGGCCTCAAATAAAACAGCAAACAGTAAAATTAATACTGAGTACAGGAATGAATTATACATGGCGAGCACAGGTAAATACATTGAAACGTCCCATTACAAAAATTTATGAATTACTGTGCTGATAAACCTCTTACGTTATTTGCTTTTCAAACAGCTGAGCAAAACTGAACGTACTCAAACATTCACTAAAGTGTCACACAATATTTTTAGCGCAACGCAATCTGACTTTCAGTAGTCGCTACAAAGAATGGCCCTGACTAACATTAACCTATACCTTTCACAAATCACTTACCTCACAAAAATCTTCGTTAGTCGAACTACTGCAATTCAGCGAGCGCCACTACTGCCAGCTAAATAAAAGATTCAAACTACTGAAGGCATTAACTACTGATAGGCATAGTTAGCAAATGAAAGATTTTGATAGAGAACAAACAATGTATTTACCTTAATAGTGTCGAAAAGTCATAATATACATAGCAGTTCATGACATCCAGTCTTACAAATTTCAAAACTCCGCCATTTCTCTCCCCACATCCACCACTGCTGGCGGCTCACCTCCAACTGCCCAACGCTACGCGCTGTTAACATCCAGCTCCCCAACACTACAATGGCAGACAACAATGCAAACTAGCGACAGACTGCACACAGCACAGCTAGTGATTTTCATACAGAGCGCTACGTGGCGTTACCAATAAGAAAACCTAAACAGCCTACTTACATCATAAATTACAAATTGGGCTCTAAATCGATGGACAGAAAGTCCTGTGACATAAACAGACAGAAACTTTCAGCAACGCAAGTTAGTCAAACTGAAACGGGTTAATTCTTCCAACAAAAAGCAGGTTAAGCTCATACGTGAGACACATTGTATTAAGAACCCTGCGGCATAGCGAAAAGCTCCGAATAAATCTTCACACAGCCTACACACAATTCACCAAAGAAGTGCAACGAATGCTGGTAACCACAGATCGGTAATCCCACTTTACCCGTGAATTTTGTAAAAGTAATTAGCAGACCAGTTCCAGGCCCGTATTGCACCAAAACCGAGCGTCATGCTTCTTGGGTTATGTAAGTTGGTGCAATATGCACTGAGGTGCCAAATGTGATGGGACAGGTAGAAATGGCGGTAGTATCGTTACACAAGGCTTTGGCGGTGCTGTCAACATGCAGTCGGGTGAACCACGTGAAAAGGTTTCCGGCGTGATTCTGACCGCATGACGGGAGTTAAAAGACTCTGAACGCGGAATGGTAGTTGGAGCTAGATGCTTGGGAATTCCATTTCAGAAATCGTTGGATACGAAAATTAGTCTACTTTGCTTAATTTCATTCGCTTATGTATGGTATTGTATTTTGGGATAAATCTTCCCATTCTAAAAGAATATTTTTGACACTGGCCTCTCAATATGTATATTCTTTACTGTCGTTCCTAGTTAACAATAACAGCTTTTTTCCCAAGAATAGACAGCTTTCACTCAGTTACTACTCGGTAGAAATCCAACCTGCTTTTGGATCGGACTTCCTTAACTCTTTTGCAGAAAGGTGTGCAGTATACTACTGCACCCATTTTCAATAAGCTGCACAAAATTCAAAAACCTTAGCAATCCACGTGCTTTCAAATCGAAACTGAAAGGTTTCCTCATGGGTCACTCCTTTTATTCTGTTGAGCAGTTCCTTGAAAACTTAAGCTGATTTTTATGTTATATTGTTGACTGCGTTTACTTAATGTTGTGACTTGGCAAGGCAGCCAAGCCACTATGACAGGAAGCCGAAAGGCACGCGTTTAAGCTCACGCAGGCTGGCGTGAGGTCTGGAACAGTTAAGGGAATTTATAGTAGTAAAGAACGTAAGTAACTACTGGAATACTTTAATTCATAATTGGCGAACATCGGTCTGACGGTACATGCATCACAAGATAAATAGCAAATGATAATGGCGCCTTGCTAGGTCGTAGCAAATGACGTAGCTGAAGGCTATGCTAACTATCGTCTCGGCAAATGAGAGCGTAATTTGTCAGTGAACCATCTCTAGCAAAGTCGGCTGTACAAATGGGACGAGTGCTAGGAAGTGTCTCTAGACCTGCCGTGTGGCGGCGCTCGGTCTGCAATCACTGACAGTGGCGACACGCAGGTCCGTCGTATACTAACGGACCGCGGCCGATTTAAAGGCTACTTTTTTGTGTTCATAAACGTTTTATTTTTACCTGTTATTACTTTTATATTGTAATTTCATGTACTTACACGTTCCATGAACTTGGAGATTTGCTCCTCAATTTGGTCCTACGGAACTTGACGCGTAAAAGAAAATAAATAAATAAAATACAAAATTAATGGTCTACGAATGCCGCACAATGTAATAGACCAGTAGTGTGTGCCTTTTGGATTACAGACAAATAGATATCTGTGCGCCAGATAGGCGAATGGTAGGCCGCAGACTTTTTTTTTAGTTATTATTATCATTACTATTATTTGGTCAGTGTAGTTATTCTACGTAGATTCTCCCCACTTCAGTAGCGTAATGCTTAGTTATTACGAACGCATTTCAAATCGTGTTAAAATAATGTGTACTTTATTAATGCCAGTTCATGTGCAACGCTTGGTCTCTTCTTTTACGTACACAGCATACTAAAACAAAATATCAAATAAATAAATAAATGAATTCCGAGATTCATAATGTCAATAGTGTGCCGAGAGTACCAAATTTCAGGCATTATCCCTCACCACGGACAACGCAGTGGCCCATGGCCTTTCGTAACGACCGAGAGCAGCGGAGTATGCGTAGAGATGTCAGTGCTAACAGATAAGCAACACTGCCGTGAAACAACTGCAAGAATCAATGTAGGATGTACGACGAACGTATCCATTAGGACACTGAGGCGAAATTTGGCGTTAATGGGCTATGGCAGCAGACGACCAACGCGATTACCTTTGCTGACAGCACGACATCGCCTGCAACGCCTCTCCTGCGCTCGTGACCATATCGATTGGACCTTAGTCGACCGGAAAGTCGTGATCAGGTCTGATGAGTATCGATCTGAGTTGGTCAGAGCTGGCGAAATGCTTCGACTGTGGCGAAGACCCCGCGAAGCCATAGATCCAGGTTGTCAACAAGGCACCCTGCAAGCTGGTGGTGGCTCGATAATGGTGTGGGCAGCGTTTACATGGATTGGACTGGGCCCTTTGGTCCAGCTGAACCGACAATTGACAGGAAATTGTTATGTTCGGCTACTTGGAGACTGTTTGCAGCCATTCATGGACTTCAGGTTCGCAAACAACGATGGAATTTTTGTTGATGACAATGCATCATATCACGGAGCCACAGTTATTCGCGATTAGTGTCAAGATCATTCTGGATTATTCGATCAAATGATTTGGCCACCCAGATCACCCGACATGCATCCTGTCGCACATTTATCGGTCAGTCCGAGGATAAAATCCTGCCCCGGGAAGACTTTCAATACCGGGGAAAAGCAGATCAGACATGGTAATGGGAGGTGTCCTATGACTTGTGTCACCTCAGCGTACGGAGTGCATTCCGTCCGTGGACCACTAAAGTCAGCTCTCCTGGTTGCGCACGCGCCTCTTTCCCTCAGACTGTAACCTCCCCACAGAATTTTAAATAAATAATATGAATAATATTCTCATTTAGTGTAACGTCCCCACAAAATTCTTTGCCATTTAACCAACCTCACAAAATTCGTTCCCATTTAGTGTAACCTCAAAACAGAAAAAAAATAATATGATTATGATTCTAATTTAGTGTAACCTCAAAACAGAAAAATTCCTAAACCTCTCAACAGTAAAAAATATAATTATGTCGTTCATACTCAGTGTAACGTCCCAACAAAAATAATTTCCGTAACCTGGTAATAATACAATGTAACAAACCTCTCAATTAAATTGTCGCTCACTTATAACTTTTCAATAATTGACTGTGAATTTAACCTGGTAAATTTTGGACGTCAGCAGTGCTGCGTCATGGCCCTGAAAGATCATTCTGAATAAAAAGGAGAAAATTTTGTACCTCAATGAAGTCCCTGGATAACGCATATACAGGGTGTTACAAAAAGGTACGGCCAAACTTTCAGGAAACATTCCTCACACACAAAGAAAGAAAATATGTTATGTGGACATGTGTCCGGAAACGCTTACATTCCATGTTAGAGCTCATTTTATTACTTCTCTTCAAATCACATTAATCATGCAATGGAAACACACAGCAACAGAACGTACCAGCGTGACTTCAAACACTTTGTTACAGGAAATGTTCAAAATGTCCTCCGTTAGCGAGGATACATGCATCCACCCTCCGTTGCATGGAATCCCTGATGCGCTGATGCAGGCCTGGAGAATGGCGTATTGTATCACAGGCGTCCACAATACGAGCACAAAGTCTCTCTACATTTGGTACCGGGGTTGCGTAGACAAGAGCTTTCAAATGCCCCCATAAATGAAAGAGGGTTGAGGTCAGGAGACCGTGGAGCCCATAGAATTGGTCCACCTCTATCAATCCATCGGTCACCGAATCTGTTGTTGAGAAGCGTACGAACACTTCGACTGAAATGTGCAGGAGCTCCACGTGCATGAACCACATGTTGTGTCATACTTGTAAAGGCACATGTTCTAGCAGCACAGGTAGAGTATCCCGTATGAAATCATGATAACGTGCTCCATTGAGCGTAGGTGGAATAACATGGGGCCCAATCAAGACATCACCAACAATGCCTGCCCAAACATTCACAGAAAATCAGTGTCGATGACGTGATTGCACAATTGCGTGCGGATTCTCGTGAGCCCACACATGTTGATTGTGAAAATTTACAATTTGATCATCGGAATCGAGGTAGTAAAGCACATACTGACGAAACTAAAATGTGCTCTAACATGGAAATTAAGCGTTTTCGGACACATGTCCACATAACATCTTTTCTTTATTTGTGTGTGAGGAATGTTTCCTGAAAGTTTGGCCGTACCTTTTTGTAACACCCTGTATATCTGCTCTTACAATAAATTTTTCTGGCACAGCCCTGTGCAATGCTGGCCGATAGATTTGTCATTTATGAAAGAGAAACAACTGATTTTTCTTTTGCAATAATCGGGATGATCATGGATTGGAGAAATTAGTAAATTCTTTAAACTGAAATGAATGGTTGTTAAAAATTACTTTACATGAAAAAGATTATTATTAGGACATTTTTAAAACATTTACATGGGACTTGAGATAACATTACTACATATGCGCGAGGCTGCTTTTTACCTTATACAATAATACTCAGGCTCCAGCATCGCTGCACCGCGACCGGGCCAGCCAACACGATACACCAGACCAGACCACAGCAGACTGCAGACTAGCCACAACTTACTGCTACAGCTACACAGTTCCTACTGCAGTCAACACTGCTCTCTGGTCAGCGATTCTCTTATACCTTACATATCGCAGGCAGCGCATGAGCAATACATCGAAATTCCGTCTGCTCGGACCTCTTACAAGACGTTGTTATAGTGGGACGAAAGTGGTGTTTGCAGTGTCGTAATTACAACAGAGACTGACGACGGTGCCCTCTTGTGTCACTTTGTGTGCACACCGTGAAGCGGGAGATTTGAAATTTGTCCGTTCTTTTACTTTATTATTACTTCATTTTCCCATGAAGGAGCAGGCTGGCAGCTGATAAGGCGTTATTCAGCAAAGGGTTAAATCACTCTGGAAAATCTTATAAGGGACATAAAAACAGATTTATAACAAACTGAGCTGTGCGTGGCTCATGTGCCCCCCATGATGTATTTTACACCCTGTTTTTAACGTACTTCCAGCTCACTACGTTAATTTAAATTTATACTGCCACTGAGTTGCTGCTTTGCTTGATCGTGAGCGGCGCTAGCAGCGCGTATCGATATATCCCATCTCGTAGTATCTTTGCTCGACTACTATTACTTAACGGTCGTTGTCTGTCGTAAGGGAGTTGGGATAGAGAGTTGGGATCGCGGGCTCGGGCAGTCAGTCAGTTGGAAAGCGTCTGGGGCGCAGTCCGGGCCTACCAGTTGGGGAGTCGCAATGCGGCATTAGTGCAGTCGGGTTGGAGCAGCAGTGAGGTCTGCGTCGACAGCGCTCGCCCGACCATTGCCGCCACGCATCACTTGAGCTGGACCACGGACTTGGTAGATCGTCGGTCGGTCGTATCGACTCCCGATTTGTCTTCGTGTGTGCTTATTGTTGGGCATCGTTCAGGTCTTCGTGCAAGTGTTTGTCAGGTTGTGTGTGTAGTTGGCGTTATTTCCACTGACGACTACTTTATACGTTGTCGGTATTCTGAGAGGAGTCGGTAGGTTGTTGCGGACGAGGGAAGTTATCTCTGCGCGGTGCAGTTGGCTGGGGTCGCTGGCAGCCGCTGCACAGTGTCAAAAAAATGGTTCAAATGGCTCTGAGCACTATGGGACTCAACTGCTGAGGTCATTAGTCCCCTAGAACTTAGAACAAGTTAAACCGAACTAACCTAAGGACATCACAAACATCCATGCCCGAGGCAGGATTCGAACCTGCGACCGTAGCGGTCTTGCGGTTCCAGACTGCAGCGCCTTTAACCGCACGGCCACTTCGGCCGGCTGCACAGTGTCGGAGCGTGTATGGAGCTGTCCGATCGCTACGAGCTTCGTGGTTCACCGACCCAGTACGTGAAAGTTGAGTAGTGGTTTCAACTACCCAAGCCACGTCCATTTATGTTGTGGTTGTCCGTTTCGGTGGTTTGCTGTTGCGGAGGTTTTCCTGTGAGCAACACCGAGTGTTTCTACTGCTGAAATTTAGCCGCCATGCGGTGCAATTAACTAATTTGGCTGACTATAATTCGGTGCACCAGTGGAATTTTCTGCCTTGTAGCCGGTAGTGTTCTGGTTACCTGTCCTGGGCACTGACGTAAATTCAGTCAGTGTTCTTTTGAGGGAAGTTAACTATATTACCGTGTTTCAAACTCAAGTGTACCAGCGGAATTTTCTGCCTAGTGGCGGTTAGTGTTCCGGTTACCTGCCCTGGCCACCAATGTAATTTCAGACAGCGTCCTTTCCTCGCCTGCTGTCGCTGTCCAACATGGTGTGTAATTTTGACAGCTAATATGTACTCCATTGTGGATTATCACGTTTGCAACCTTTTCTGTTTGAGTTCTCATGTACTGATTGATGGGAAGCAACTCGTTGTGTCGGTCGGTCTGTGGCTGCCCACTGGTTGGGTTCCGACGGATCACCACCTGTCTCGCTTAAGTGAACGAGGGCAGACCGACCTCCATGGAGGTTTCTGAGTGCCACCGGTGTTTAGTTATCTGTTGTCAGCTACTTTAAATTCAAGGCTTGTGGTTATTTTTTTATTTTCTGAAAAAAGTTTTGAATTTTAAATTTATCTTTAAAGCTTAAACATTAGGGCCTTTTGCCTTTAAAAGATTATGGTAATATATTTTAAAATTTTGCTATCTCCTTAGCCTTAAGGCTTTCCACGTAGCCCTGACAAGTTTTTTTGTTTATTTGATATGCCTCTTTAATTGCATTTTTAATCTTCTTGATTTTTAAGATTTCTCGTTGTTAAACATTCTGGTCTTCTGCCTATAAAGGTCTATGGTAATATATTCTAAAATTTTGAAATTTAATTGTGGCCATGAGCCACTTGTATTGCTATCTTAATTGGATTTTTATCTTGTTGATTTGTTAAGATTTCTTGTTTGGAGGCCTTCAGCCGTGAAAGAGTTGCATTCGGTAAAGGTCCGGCTATCTGCCGCTTTGGTTGTAAAGGTTATTAAATTACAATTAGAAGGAGAAACTGACCTCAACCTTTCGCCCTTTCCACAATCCTATTACCTGTTCTGCCCAATGGGTTTAGCGGGCTTATCACAAATGATTATCTTTAAAAAATGGAGTGTTGGACAAAATTGATGATTTTTTAAACGTAATAGATGATTATATATTACAGTTAAAATTTAATGGCTGATGTACTGTGAATGATGCTGTGATATAATGGTGATGCTGCTGTTGAATGAAAATGATCATAGTCAGGACAGAAGTTGGTCGGTTGGTTGATTCGTGGAAGAGGACCAAACAGCAAGGTTTTCGGTCCCATCTACTTTTGTATCTACACCTACATGGATAATCTGCAAATCACATTTAAGTGTCTGGCAGAGGGTTCATCGAACCACCTTCAGAATTCTCTTGTATTCCAATCTCCGGAAGGAACGAACACCTATATCATTCCGTAAGAGCTCTGATTTCCCTTATTTTATCGTGGTGATCGTTTCTCCCTATTTAAGTCGGTGTCAAAAAAATATTTTCGCATTCGGAGGAGAAAGTTGGTGATTGGAATTTCGTGAGAAGATTCTGTCGCAACAATAAACGCCTTTCTTTAAATGATCTCCAGCCCAAATCCTATATAATTTCTGTGACACTCTCTCCCGTATTTCGCGATTAATACAAAACGCGTTGCCCTTTTTTGAACTTTTTCGATGTACTCCGTCATTCCTGTCTGGTAAGGACCGCACACCGCGCAGCAGTATTCTAAAAGAGGACGGACAAGCGTAGTGTAGGCTGTCTCCTTAGTAGGTCTGTTAAATTTTCTAAGTATCCTGCCAATAAAACGCAGTCTATAGTTAGCCTTCCCCACAACAATTTCTTTGTGTTCCTTCCAGTTGTTCGTAACTGTAATACCTAGGTATTTAGTTGAATTTACGGCTTTTAGATTGGACTGATTTATCGCGTAACCGAAGTTAAACGAATTCCTTTTAGCACTCATGTGGATGACCTCACACTTTTCGTTATTTAGGGTCAAATACCAATTTTCGCACCATTCAGATATTTTTTCTAAATCGTTTTGCAATTTATTTTGATCTTCTGATGACTTTATTAGTCAATGAACGACAGCGTCATCTGCAAACAACCTCAGATGGCTGCTCAGATTGTCTCCCATATGGTTTATATATAATAAATAAGGAACAGCAAAGGGCCTATAACACTACCTTGGGGAACGCCAGAAATCACTTCTGGTTTACTCGATGACTTTCCGTCAGTTACTATGAACTGTGATCTCTCTGTCAGGAAATTACAAATCCATTCAAATATCTGAGACGATATTCCATAACCACGCAATTCCACTATAAGCCGCTTGTTTGTTGCAGTGTCAAAAACCTTCCGGAAATCCAGAAATACGGAATCTATTTGAAACCCCTTGTCAGTAGCACTCAACACAATATGTGAATAAAGAGCTAGTTGTGTTTCACAGGAACGATGTTTTCTAAACCCATGTTGACTGTGTGTCAATAGACGTTTTCTTCGAGGTAATTCTTAATGTTTGAACACAATATATCTCCCAAAATCCAGCTGCATATCGACGTTAACGATATGGGCCTGTAATTAAGTGGAGTACTCCTACTGCGTTTCTTGAATATTGGTGTGGCTTGTGCAACTTGCCAGTCTTAGGGTACGGATCTTTCGTCAAGCGAACGGTTGTATATGATTGTTAAGTATGGAACTAATGCATCAGCATACTCCGAAAGGAACCTAATTGGTATACAGTCTGGACCACAAGACTTGCTTTTATTAAGTGATTTTAATTGCTTCACTACTCCGAGGATATCTAGTTCTACGTTACTCGTGTTGACAGCTGTTCTCGTTTCGAATTCTTTAATAAGGAAGGATGGGGTAGGGAGTCGACCACGCCCTTTCAACAACACTCACGGCATTTACCTGAAGCGATTAAGGGAAATCACCGAAAACCTAAATCAGCTTGGCCGGACGCTGGTTTGAACCGTCGTCCTGCTGAATGCAAGTTCAGTGTGCTAACCACTGCGCCACCTCCTTCCGTAGGACCGAGGTGGAGTGATGATTATGAACGTGGAGCACTGTGGACCAACAGGAGTCGAATAAAAGCCAGCTAGGGGGAGGGAGAAAAATATAACGATTGTGTGGGGCGGAACGTAGTGACTAGTGTTGGAAAGATTGGTATAGCTCGAGACGGGTTTCATCGTTGCGGAGTTGGAATTGGTTGATATTCCGATGAGAGAAGATGGATAAAGCGTGGCGATGTATGGAAGGTGGAATGTGGATGTAGTGATATATCAGTGTACGTAGGTTGGTGAATAGAGAGTTGGCCGGGACTCGGTTTTGTGTGTAATGTATTGGTTGCGATGGTGCGCCAGCAAGAGAAAGTGTGGGAAATGGATGAGTTGGTGTAAGATGCAAGGTGAGATAGGTAGGCGGATGCGAAAGGAGAGGAAGAGTGCATTCTTTCGAAGATTTCAATGGACTTGTAGAATTTAGGGGAGGCGAAGATTCAAGGAATAGTAGTGGAGGTGAGGTTGTCGCTGATTAAGTATTTTTAGGTGACGCAAATGGTATAGGGACGTGGACCCCAGATGCGGGCTGTTAGTCGGTTTATTAGTTTAGTCGCGTTTGGTCTCTGTGATGGAGGATAGGGAGGTGTGTTTTCCACATTAGTTTTTTGTTAGCGTTAGTCGTAAGTACTTTGCTTTTTTAATATGGGTTGGTTTTATGTGTAGAAATTGAAATCTGGAAGACGAAAATGCCAAGTGCGCTGACGAAAGATAGTGGCTTGGCTTTTCTGTGAATTTGCACAAAATTTTCGCATATTACACCAATCGACGTCGAGATTCAAGTGGTCTTGGAGGAAGGCACGTGAGAGTTAAAGAATGTGGCGAGAGGCCAGGTAGGCGGTGTCGTGAGCATATTGAAAGAGACAGGTGGAGGTGGAGGTGGTGGTGGGTGGGTGGGGGGGGGGGGGAATCTCTACAGTTGAAACGACCCCTTAGAACAATTTTTACACGACTGTGCTTAAACTGACACACAATAATTTTAGCGCAACGCAATCTGACTATCAAAGATCCCTGCAAAAGAATGGCCCTGAGTAACATTAAACTATACCTTTCAGAAATCACTTACCTCACAAAAATCTTCATTACTCGAACTACTGCAATACAGCGAGCGCCACTACTGCCATCTAAATAAAAGATTCAAACTACTGAAGGCACTAACTACTGATAGGGATAGTTAGCAAATGAAAGATATTAATAGAGAACAAACAATGTATTTACCTTAATAGTCATAATATATATAGCAGTTCATGACAAATTACAAAACTCCGCCATCTCTCTCCCCACATCCACCACTGCTGGCGGCTCACCTCCAACTGCACAACGCTACGCGCTGTTCACATCCAGCTGCCGCTGCCTAACACTACAATGGCAGACAACAATGCAAACTAGCCACAGACTGCACACAGCACAGCCAGTGATTTTCATATAGAGCGCTACGTGGCGGCGGCGTTACCAATATAAGAACCTAAACAGCCTACTTACATAAAGAAAACATAAACAGCCTACTTACACAGTGTGCAGGATGTAGAGGAGGGGGGATAGGACAGCGCGTGGGGGAACGTCTGTAGTGGGGGTGGAGTATGTGGGAGAAGGTATGGTTGATAGTGACATATGTAGGACGCTGGTGAAAGAAGAATGCTATACGATGGGTGTAGTTTACTTTGAGTAGATAGGTTTGTAGCTTGAAGCACAGTCCAGAATGCCATACCTGACCAAAAGCAATTTGGATGTCAAGCAGGACAAATATGGCAAATTTCCGCTTATTTAGTTGACTGAAGGTAGGGAGAGCAAGATAAAGAAATTGGTCGTTGTGAAACTCCTCTAACTTATTTAGTTTATTAATTCTGTGGCTGTCGGACTTGTGTATGGGAGCTTTACGAAGAGAATAACTTTCGTTACTAAGTAAAGTCTCTCAATTTAAAATGGAAAGAATAAGAGTGCAGATCACACTACTTTGTTTTATTAACCTTTAGATATTTAACAAACTCCTCAATAATGGCTCAGATCATCCACTCCTGAGCTAATAATGAAGCTATTTACACACTATCACTGTAGTAACCATTGCTGCACTGCATTTCCACATTAATTTTACGTGTTACCACTGTTCACGGAAGCCGTTTTGCGTCGATCCCAATATCAATGTATTCCGTCAAGGCCGATTTTTGATCAACAACCACGATGCTGTGTCTCCCAAAATGTTTATAAATAATTACGTGTGCCTTTCCGTGAAATAAACCGAATCACAAATTACTTTTATCCTTGAGACCGACGTAATCCTTTCACGCTCACGATCAATACCTTAAGCCGTCGGCACACGGACCGTGCTGCCGAACGTCAACGTTGAGCGTGCCAAGTTCAACGTGCTGCTGAACGCTCGGAAACGATGCGACTTGTGCATACGGTACGTGGGCCCCAGCGCGGTATACGCGATCGCAACGCACTCCAGCGGCAGTTGAGGGATGTTTCTAGTTCGTAAATCACACTGTTTACTCAACGGGCCCGCGTAAAATTCCCACGTTAGCTTTATTAAAACGCAAATTTCCTCCATCGTCAACGAAAAGGAAAGTACCAAGTCCAATCAATAAGGACGCAGACTCATTAAAGTTTCATTACAAACAGTGCGTTACAAATTTGGAATAATTCTCCACATAAGATAAACATTATTTCATCATTCCCACATTTTAGTAGAACTCCAAGGTCAGTCTTACTTCATCACTGTTCCTATCCAGTAGCAGAATCTTTGCAACATGTGAATTATGAAGCGTAAAAGAAAAAGGAGCAAAATATATTTATACAAGTAGCACAAGCTGTCCTTTGGATTAAGCCAATCGAACAGTCACCCCACAAAAAAAGGTGAATTTATATTTACATAACATCAAATATTATAGTATATACTTATATTAAACTAATAATAAAGTATTAGAACCTAATAAAAACGCGAATGTTAGGGAAAAAAATTTGGTTGTGTCAAGACGCGAACCACGGCCCCAACAAAACAACTCAATGCAGGTCATCGCCTCTACTCATTACGCTAAACCGACATCACGCCTTATCTTTTTAATCATAGTATCTTTACCCCTTGCTGGGAACCTTAATCGAAGATATGTTACTAACTGAAATTTAATTATAACAAATAGTACCAAGAACTATGCGTTTTGGGTGGATCTTCAGTGTGTCGCTGCCTTCAAATAGCCTACTCTCACAATAAGCAAGTTACAATAATTCTTTTTCCACGAACATGATGTTTCTCATGATTTTATTGGAACGGATCTCACAGTTAACAATGGGTTTTGCAGTGATTCTCAATGTGCTGGTGCTCAGAAACGGCATATATACATATAGGCTTGAAATGAATGGCAACATGGCGCCTCACAACTCTGTACTGAAGGGAGACGGCGTGCATGTGACGTAGGTGGCGTTATGCCATCTTATTGGTCAACGCTCAGACGCACGCTCAGAATATCTGACATGCCAAATATTGCTCTGCACGTTCGGAAAGACTGCCGAACGTGCTGTTCCACGCTATGACGTCAGAAACTCGACACGCTCAACGCTCAAATGCACGGTCCATGTGCCGACGGCTTTAGCAAATTTCTGGAGACATTTTATGCGAGGCGCAGTACACGCGACGCTCCTTATGGAATCCAAACAACGCCTGTCGGCTCACATACGCGGGCGTGACTAGTAGCGTTTGTCCGTTGTTGGTGTTAAATGGCGAGATAGCGCCTCTGCCAGGGAATAGGGCCGCTCAGTCCCTAAAATTCCAGAAGCAAGCGATGAGTAAGGACTACCATATTACTATGTCATATTACGAAAGACAACAATACTCCTTACAACGCGTGGAGTATGTTAAGCATCGTCTACTGAGCATGTTCCCAACACCAAACCAGGCTAGTCACGTGATTTTGGGACGACGCTGCTTGTCTACAATTCGCTGTAACGACGTATGTATATATATATATATATATATATATATATATATATATAAAAATCAGTTGGTTCTACTGAGAAATTATTGCACTGAAATGGTGCAGAAGTTAGATTGTTTCCAGAAGTACGTCGCACCAGATGTCCAGTCATCGGTCATTAAACTCCCGCAAACTACGGCACGGTGGTTTGTGGGCACGCAGTTGGCTCCCGATTTGTGTTTCAATGGATATCGGTCAGGGGCATTTGCTGGCTAAGACGTCAGCTCACTATAATTCTCCTCAAACCACTGTAGTACGATTCTGGCGTTGTGTCGCGGAGAGTTATCCTGTTGGAAGATGTTATAGCCGTAGGGGGAGACTTCAGGCATGAGGTGATGCAATAATATTCACTTAGTTCAGTGCAGTCGTGGCGTCTTCGAGTAGTAAAATAGGGTCGATAGAAATCGAGCTCAGTGTACCCATACCATAATTCTGCTCTCACCGGGCTCTATCTGTGGCGCGGTGTAAGTTTCAGGCACCCTTCGCCTGGATGACGTCATGTAAGGACCAAACCATCGACATGGTGTTTAAGAAATGCGATTCATTCGACAGGCGACACGTTTCTATTGATCCACGATGAAAACTCAGTGATGCTGTCCCCACTGCAATCGTAACTGAAGATTTCATTGGGTCAACACATGAACGCGTAGGCGTCTTATAATGTGGAGCTCTACGTTCGACATTGGCCTTCTGCTCTTTCTACTACCGCATTAGTGCAGCTTGTTGTCACACATTTTTCTAAACTTGTGTTCACACAGTGTTTTTTGTGGGCAAATTTTAATAACTTTCGCAGAAATGTCCCCGTAAATTAAGCCGCAAGGTGACGACCGTAAGAGAAAGAAAATGGCCTTTGAAATGAAATGTAAAATCATTGAAAAACGCGAACGTCGAGTAAGCATTGCTGATTTAGCACGCACATACAGTCAGTATAAATAAATTATTTGTTATGTTCATTTCGTGGATGCGAACGATAGAAGGCGAGAAACAGTTGCAATGCTTGATCCCTGGTGTGTGTGGTGCGAAGCTTGGCCACCTGCTGCCTGAAGGTTCTGATAAAACGTTTCGCTTCCCCGTTTGACTGTAGATGGAACGGTGCACTGGGTAGATGCTGTATGCCACGGCGTTTAAGAATCATACGAGGGCAGTTCAATAAGTAATGCAACACATTTTTTTCTGAAACAGGGGTTGTTTTATTCAGCATTAAAATACACCAGGTTATTCCCCAATCTTTTAGCTACACAACACTATTTTTCAACGTGATCTCCATTCAATGCTACGGCCTTACGCCACCTTCAAATGAGGGCCTGTATGCCTGCACGGTACCATTCCACTGGTCGATGTCGGAGCCAACGTCGTACTGCATCAATAACTTCTTCATCATCCGCGTAGTGCCTCCCACGGATTGCGTCCTTCATTGGGCCAAACATATAGAAATCCGACGGTGCGAGATCGGGGCTGTAGGGTGCATGAGGAAGAACAGTCCACTGAAGTTTTGTGAGCTCCTCTCGGGTGCGAAGACTTGTGTGAGGTCTTGCGTTGTCATGAAGAAGGAGAGGTTCGTTCAGATTTTTGTGCCTACGAACACGCTGAAGTCGTTTCTTCAATTTCTGAAGAGTAGCACAATACACTTCAGAGTTGATCATTTGACCATGGGGAAGGACATCGAACAGAATAACCCCTTCAGCGTCCCAGAAGACTGTAACCATGACTTTACCGGCTGAGGGTATGGCTTTAAACTTTTTCTTGGTAGGGGAGTGGGTGTGGCGCCACTCCATTGATTGCCGTTTTGTTTCAGGTTCGAAGTGATGAACCCATGTTTCATCGCCTGTAACAATCTTTGACAAGAAATTGTCACCCTCAGCCACATGACGAGCAAGCAATTCCGCACAGATGGTTCTCCTTTGCTCTTTATGGTGTTCGGTTAGACAACGAGGGACCCAGCGGGAACAAACCTTTGAATATCCCAACTGGTGAACAATTGTGACAGCACTACCAACAGAGATGTAAAGTTGAGCACTGAGTTGTTTGATGGTGATCCGTCGATCATCTCGAACGAGTGTGTTCGCACGCTCCGCCATTGCAGGAGTCACAGCTGTGCACGGCCGGCCCGCACGCGGGAGATCAGACAGTCTTGCTTGACCTTGCGGCGATGATGACACACGCTTTGCCCAACGACTCACCGTGCTTTTGTCCACTGCCAGATCACCGTAGACATTCTGCAAGTGCCTATGAATATCTGAGATGCCCTGGTTTTCCGCCAAAAGAAACTAGATCACTGCCCGTTGTTTGCAACGCACATCCGTTACAGACGCCATTTTAACAGCTCCGTACAGCGCTGCCACCTGTCGGAAGTCAATGAAACTATACGAGACGAAGCGGGAATGTTTGAAAATATTCCACAAGAAATTTCCGGTTTTTTCAACCAAAATTGGCCGAGAAAAAAAAGTGTTGCATTACTTATTGAACTGCCCTCGTATAACGTGAACTGAGGGCCGTTGTCCGGAAGTATGACTTCAGGCAAACCTTCTGTAAATGGGCTGCTTCTGTGTTGGCAGCGCTGTGTAGCGCTTTTCATTGGATCTCTGACTTTCTTTGTAAGAGACTCTGTGGCTGGCTGGACTCGTTGTTGGAGGTTAATCGCCAGTAGTGTTGGGCAGTTGGAAGCTAGTCGCCAGCAGTGATGGGAGTACTGTTGTGCAGTTGGAGGTGAACAGTCAGCAGTGATGGATGTTAGATGTGAGAAGTTAGCATTGATAGAGGGCGGAGGTCTGAAGTGTTGGCGAAGGCTAACGATCTGGAAGTATCCGACTTGGAGATTGAAAATTATTCATGATTATATATCTTTGTACTGGATGTCAATGACGATTTACATTCGTGTTTGAACTGTATGAAACGTCCCCTTAGAAAAATTATATATGACGGTCCTTAAACTGACACACAATATTTTTAGCGCAACGCAATCTGACTTTCAAAAATCCCTACAAAAGAATGGCCCTGACTAACATTAACCTATACCTTCCACAAATCACTTACCTCACCAAAAATCTTCGTTACTCGAACTACTGCAATACAGCGAGCGCCACTACTGCCAAGATTCAAACTACTGAAGGCACTAACTACTGATAGGCATAGTTAGCAAATGAAAGATTTTGATAGAGAACAAACAATGTATTTACCTTAATAGTGTTGAAAAATCATAATATACATAGCAGTTCATGACATCCAGTCTTACAAATTTCAAAACTCCGCCATTTCTCTCCCCACATCCACCACTGCTGGCGGCTCACCTCCAACTGCGCAACGCTCCGCGCTGTTCACATCCAGCTGCCCAACACTACAATGGCAGACAACAACGCAAACTAGCCACAGACTGCACACAACACAGCCAGTGATTTTCATACAGAGCGCTACGTAACGTTGCCAATAAGAAAACATAAACAGCCTACTTACAACAGGATGTCACATTATTAAGATAAAAAATAAATTATTTGGTTTGCAACAAAATCTTTCCTTTGCTAACTACATGCCTATTAGTAGTTAGTAGCTTTAGTAGTTAGAATCTTTTATTTAGCTGGCAGTATTGACGCTCGCTCTATTGCAGTAGTTAGCGTAATGAAGGTTTTTGTGACGTAAGAGCTTATTGAAATGTATAGGTTATTGTTAGGATTTTTTTTTAGTCAGAGCCATTCTCTTGAATTAATTATCTGAAGTCAGGTTGTAATTTTTTTGAGCAGTCTGATTGCGTTGAGCTATGATATCGTGGGTCTAAGTCATTTAGCAATTTAAGTACAGTTACACTCATTTAAATAAAGAAGTTTCACTTCGAGGCAAAAAAAAAAAGTAGAGGACAACGCCTGAACTGTGCTACGGGACGTTGTCGAGTTCATTGGCACAACAAAAGGAAATTTGTATAAGAGTCTACCACAATCAACCAACGAGTGTTCCGAAAAGGTCTCGCCAAGTCTATGTGCACACGCTGCCATGCTGATTGCCACTTAGGCTAAGCAGAGAATTTTTGTGGCGGAGTGGACTGATTTTCCGTACATGTGTGTCACTGTGACGTCATCTGTTGTAATTGTGTGTCCATACCCTGCGAAGTACAGTGTCGACGCGCTAACTGTTTCGTACGAACAGTCCCAAACATTATGTCTCCATGCTCGTCGTCAAATATGTGGAGTCTAGGAACCTTACGTACTCGAAAAACAATTCAAACAAATCGTATTAATGAGTTTTATTACAAAAAGTAAATGACAATACTTAACTTTGACAATTGCACAGATGTGTCGCAAGCAAAGGGCTGTTGTTGTTGTTGTGGTCTTCAGTCCTGAGACTGGTTTGATGAAGCTCTCCATGCTACTCTATCCTGTGCAAGCTTCTTCATCTCCCAGTACCTACTGCAACCTACATCCTTCTGAATCTGCTTAGTGTATTCATCTCTTGGTCTCCCCCTACGATTTTTACCCTCCACGCTGCCCTCCAATACTAAATTGGTGATCCCTTGATGCCTCAGAACATGTCCTACCAACCGATCCCTTCTTCTGGTCAAGTTGTGCCACAAACTTCTCTTCTCCCCAATTCTATTCAATACTTCCTCATTAGTTACGTGATCTACCCATCTAATCTTCAGCATTCTTCTGTAGCACCACATTTCAAAAGCTTCTATTCTCTTCTTGTCCAAACTATTTACCGTCCATGTTTCACTTCCATACATGGCTACACTCCATACAAATACTTTCAGAAATGACTTCCTGACACTTAAATCTATACTCGATGTTAACAAATTTCTCTTCTTCAGAAACGCTTTCCTTGCCATTGCCAGTCTACATTTAATATCCTCTCTACTTCGACCATCTTCAGTTATTTTACTCCCTAAATAGCAAAACTCCTTTACTACTTTAAGTGTCTCATATCCTAATCTAATTCCCTCAGCATCACCCGACTTAATTTGACTACATTCCATTATCCTCGTTTTGCTTTTGTTGATGTTCATCTTATATCCTCCTTTCAAGACACTGTCCATTCCGTTCAACTGCTCTTCCAAGTCCTTTGCTGTCTCTGACAGAATTACAATGTCATCGGCGAACCTCAAAGTTTTTATTTCTTCTCCATGGATTTTAATACCTACTCCGAATTTTTCTTTTGTTTCCTTTACTGCTTGCTCAATATACAGACTGAATAACATCGGGGAGAGGCTACAACCCTGTCTTACTCCTTTCCCAACCACTGCTTCCTTTTCATGCCCCTCGACTCTTATAACTGCCATCTGGTTTCTGTACAAACTGTAAATAGCCTTTCGCTACCTGTATTTTACCCCTGCCACCTTCAGAATTTGAAAGAGAGTATTCCAGTTAACATTGTCAAAAGCTTTCTCTAAGTCTACAAATGCTAGAAACGTAGGTTTGCCTTTTCTTAATATTTCTTCTAAGATAAGTCGTAAGGTCAGTATTGCGTCACGTGTTCCAAGATTTCTACGGAATCCAAACTGATCTTCCCCGAGGTCGGCTTCTACCAGTTTTTCCATTCGTCTGTAAAGAATTCGCCTTAGTATTTTGCAGCTGTGACTTATTAAACTGATAGTTCGGTAATTTTCACATCTGTCAACACCTGCTTTCTTTGGGATTGGAATTATTATATTCTTCTTGAAGTCTGAGGGTATTTCGCCTGTCTCATACATCGTGCTCACCAGATGGTAGAGTTTTGTCATGACTGGCTCTCCCGAGGCCATCAGTAGTTCAAATGGAATGTTGTCTACTCCCGGGGCCTTGTTTCGACTCAGGTCTTTCAGTGCTCTGTCAAACTCTTCACGCAGTATCTTATCTCCCATTTCGTCTTCATCTACATCCTCTTCCATTTCCATAATATTATTGTCCTCAAGTACATCGCCTCAAGTACATGCCCTAGGAACCTTACGTACTCGAAAAACAATTCAAACAAATCGTATTAATGAGTTTTATTACAAAAAGTAAATGACAATACTTAACTTTGACAATTGCACAGATGTGTCGCAAGCAAATGGCAACGTACGAAATATTAAATCTTCTTCTTAGTTCCCGACCGGCATGCAGGCGCTTGACTTTACGCCGTAACACTATTTGAACGGTGTGCGCCGAAACACTCGTGCCTGCACCGGCATTGTGCTCTGTCGTCAGATCTGCCACAGATGGCTGCCTTTCCTGAGCTACACAGTGCGGGGTCCTCCGACCGCTGTGTGTTCTGATGAGACGTGGACTGCCAATACCCACAGACTACTCGTCATTTCACCATCTTTCAACCACATTACATGGGTGCTCAAGACAGTAGTACGCCAACAATGTACCAGCTTCGACGTTTCAGAGATTCTCGTTTCCAGCAGCAGCGTGACAATGTCCCCTTTGTCAAAACCATTTATATTAGTGGCTTTTCGAATTTTCGGCCTGTGTCTTCACTATATTCGTCTATAGTCAATTTACGTTCTTTTCTTACTGAGTCACGTCCCCGCAAAACGACCAGGAGGCATTCAACCTCACGTTTTCAAATCTTTACCTACTAAATCTCTGTTGATCCTTATGGACAGAGGGCATCAGCTGGTCAAGTAATTATCAATGAAATGCTGCAGCAGCAGTGTAATTGAGATGTTCCTTTATTTTATTTTGACTGCCAGTATCAGTATTCCACTATGCCGTCTTCAGGCCCGATATGCATCTCTCAAAAGTAAAAGATATTGTCATTCAGTGGCATATATTCCTGGAGTCGTGAATTCAAAACCGTATTGCAAGTCCTTCATTGGAAGACCTGGGTATTCCAGGTGCTGCATTCGGAAACTTGATCTACATCTACATGATTACTCTGCAATTCACACATACTACACACATACTACTTCTCTACCATTCCACTCTCGAAAAAGGAACACCCAAATCTTTCCCCTTTTGGGAAAAAGGAACACCCAAATCTTTCCGTTCGAGCTCTGATTTCTCTTATTTTACTATGATGATTATTTCTCCCTACGTAGGTTGGTGTCAACAAAATATTTTCGCATTCGGAAGAGAAAGGTGGTGATTGAAATTTCATAAATAGATCTCGCCGCAAAGAAAACCGCCTTGGTTTCAGTGACTGCCACCCCAACTCGCGTTTCATATCAGTTACACTCTCACCCCTATAGCGCGAAAACACGAAATGAGCTGCCCTTCTTTGCACTTTTTCGAAGTCCTCCGTCAATCCTACCTGGTAAGGATCCTATAAAAGTGGTTCAAATGGCTCTGAGCACTATGGGACTTAACATCTGAGGTAATCAGTCCCCTAGAACTTATAACTACTTAAACCTAAGGGCATCACACACATCCATGCCCGAGGCAGGCTTCCAACCTGCGACCGTAGCGGTCGCGCGGTTTCAGACTGAAGGCCACCGCGGCCGGCAAGGATCCTATACCGCGCAGCAATATTCCAGCAGAGGACGGACAAGTGTAATGTAAGCTGTCTCTTTAGTGGGTTGACTGCCAGTATCAGTATTCCACTACGCCGTCTTCAGGCCCGATATGCATCTCTCAAAAGTAAAAGATATTGTCATTCAGTGGCATATATTCCTGGAGTCGTGAATTCAAAACCGTATTGCAAGTCCTTCATTGGAAGACCTGGGTATTCCAGGTGCTGCATTCGGAAACTTGATCTACATCTACATGATTACTCTGCAATTCACACATACTACACACATACTACTTCTCTACCATTCCACTCTCGAAAAAGGAACACCCAAATCTTTCCCCTTTTGGGAAAAAGGAACACCCAAATCTTTCCGTTCGAGCTCTGATTTCTCTTATTTTACTATGATGATTATTTCTCCCTACGTAGGTTGGTGTCAACAAAATATTTTCGCATTCGGAAGAGAAAGGTGGTGATTGAAATTTCATAAATAGATCTCGCCGCAAAGAAAACCGCCTTGGTTTCAGTGACTGCCACCCCAACTCGCGTTTCATATCAGTTACACTCTCACCCCTATAGCGCGAAAACACGAAATGAGCTGCCCTTCTTTGCACTTTTTCGAAGTCCTCCGTCAATCCTACCTGGTAAGGATCCTATAAAAGTGGTTCAAATGGCTCTGAGCACTATGGGACTTAACATCTGAGGTAATCAGTCCCCTAGAACTTATAACTACTTAAACCTAAGGGCATCACACACATCCATGCCCGAGGCAGGCTTCCAACCTGCGACCGTAGCGGTCGCGCGGTTTCAGACTGAAGGCCACCGCGGCCGGCAAGGATCCTATACCGCGCAGCAATATTCCAGCAGAGGACGGACAAGTGTAATGTAAGCTGTCTCTTTAGTGGGTTGACTGCCAGTATCAGTATTCCACTACGCCGTCTTCAGGCCCGATATGCATCTCTCAAAAGTAAAAGATATTGTCATTCAGTGGCATATATTCCTGGAGTCGTGAATTCAAAACCGTATTGCAAGTCCTTCATTGGAAGACCTGGGTATTCCAGGTGCGTCATTCGGAAACTTGATCTACATCTACATGATTACTCTGCAATTCACACATACTACACACATACTACTTCTCTACCATTCCACTCTCGAATGGCACTTGGGAAAAAGGAACACCCAAATCTTTCCGTTCGAGCTCTGATTTCTCTTATTTTACTATGATGATTATTTCTCCCTACGTAGGTGGGTGTCAACAAAATATTTTCGCAATTGGAAGAGAAAGGTGGTGACTGAAATTTCATAAATAGATTTTCATATCAGTTACACTCTCACCCCTATTGCGCGAAAACACGAAACGAGCTGCCCTTCTTTGCACTTTTTCGAAGTCCTCTGTCAATTCTACCTGGTAAGGATCTTATAAAAATGGTTCAAATGGCTCTGAGCACTATGGGACTTAACATCTGAGGTCATCAGTCCCCTAAACCTAACTAACCTAAGGACATCACACACATCCATGCCCGAGGCAGGATTCCAACCTGCGACCGTAGCGGTCGCGCGGTTTCAAACTGAAGGCCACCGCGGCCGGCAAGGATTCTAAACCGCGCAGCAATATTCCAGCAGAGGACGGACAAGTGTAATGTAAGCTGTCTTTTTAGTGGGTTTGTCGAATCTTCTAAGTGTTCTGCCAACAAAGCGCAGTCTAGCTAAGGAAGATGTGAAACTGCCTGTACATGCGGATCTGTGAGTACCTTCTTGGGAACACGACAATTTCGTAGAGTAGGGTGTACACATTGGCAAATCCTACTGTAAGACACTCACGATACCTATTAAGCAACCCGTTCAGTTCCTTCCTGTTTGCTGACGGATACCGAAAAAATTTAATGTCAACATGGCGTCAGTGTGAATTTCGTGCGACGACGCACCTACCTGGGCGGGGGCAAATTGACTCGGCTTATGAAGTGGCGTTGTGTACGCAGAGGATTCGAGTCCCGTCCACCCCGTCACACCCCCCGCCCCGCGACAGGGTCCCGGGATAAGCGGCCAGGCAGGGGGGCGCCGGCAGCCGAACTGTACAAACAGCCGGCGCCCGCTATCGACCAGCGAGCCGCCGGCCGCGGTTTTGATTATATTAGCTCAGATCGGCGACGCGCGGCGGGCACTGTCACTCCCAAAAGGAATATTTATGGCCCAAATGAATATTAATGGTCCGCTGACGGTGCCTTTGTGTCGGCTGCCCCGGGCCATTCCGTCGCGTTTAGCAGCGTCACGCGCGCGCCCGCGCCCAGCTGCGCGCGTCGCGTGCGGTCAATCATGATTCGGCGCCTCGCACAGCCCCGAGGCTCTGGCCAATGCGTCGGCGTTTTTGTGCCGTGATTTTCGCCCCGTGCGACAGACGGAAACAAATGGCGCGGCGACAGCGGATGCTCGCGTTGCATCCGCTGTCCGCAGCTACTAAGTTAGTCAAACTGTGTGACGATAATTGATGTCGAATGAATACTAATCTCACTGCTTGACATTTAAGTCAGAACACACCATAGTGTCGCAAGTTGTTCCGAGCGAACTTTTGTTTTAGGATAGCTTGCTGTATGTAACTTCGGGGGCTGACATCTAGCGGCCTACCCGGGAGACACAGGTGCGTCTGTCACTGCCTGCCGTGACTAGGAGGTGACCTTAACAGCAAGCACGTCGCGTGGAATTCCCGGCGTACGAACCCTCGTGGACGAACTTTGATTGCCATGGAAGAAGAACTGGGCATCACAGTCCATGGCCCACGAGAGCCCACACGGATTCCTTACGTCGATCGGCAAGAAGCAGACGTCCTAGATATTGCTGTCATCAAAAATATTGAGACGAACCTCCAGCTCCGCACCGTCGACGATCTTTCGTCTGACCACCGACCTGTTATCAGTATAGTGGAAAACGCAACGGCCAACCTTCCGCCCCCAACCTCACAAACTCTGAACTGGGGTTAACTTCGGACATATCTTGACAACAATATCTGCCCGACGCAGGACGTTTCAACACCGGAAGCCATCGACATCGCGGTACAAACTTTGACGCAGAAGATAAAGGTAGCCAAACGGAGGGCAACTACTCACACGGTCTACCCTGTAGTAGCTTTCGACGAGTTCCCGCCTCTACTCCAAGAACTGAAGACACAGCGAAACAGGAGCAGGCGACGTTGGCTCCGCTATAGAAACCCAATCGATCGACGAGAAACATACGCCTTAACACGAGAACTGCACAGGAGAGTGGCCGAGTGGCGACAGCAGGTCTGGGAAGATAAGATGGATGAATTCTTACTTCGAACCAAGAACGAATGTCAGGTAATCAAGAACATACGACACCAGCGGCCATCTAAACGAGCCATCAGAGGACCAGATGGCCTCCTCTATGACGAACTCGCCCAGGCAGAGCTGTATGCTACGACTTACCAAGAACAGATGTCTACACCAGCGACCCCCGTGAACGACGTCCGCCTGCAAGAGCAGGAAGCCGTCGTTACTGCTCTTCGTGCTGCGCCTGTGCAGAGCCGCCCACAACTCACCACACCAGCAGAGATCCGTAAAATTATCCGGAAGACTCGGAATAATGCGCCGGGCAACGACTCCATAAGCAACACCGATTTGAAACAGTTGCCCAGGAAACCAACTGTGCTCCTTACTTGAATTCTCAACAGCTGCCTTCTGCAGGGATATTTTCCTACGGCATGGAAGACGGCTCGAGTAGTTCCAATACCCAAGCCAGGTAAAGATACAGCAGAACCCAACAGTTACCGGCCAATTAGCCTCTTGCCGACCCTTGGCAAGGTGCTCGAGAGAGTACTGTTGCAGAGGCTCCATGACTCGCTTACACCGCATGATGTTATACGACCCCAACAATTCGGTTTCAAGGACAAGTTATCTGCCGAACTTCAACTTCTACGGATCACCGAACGGATACAAGAAGGATACAACAAGCAGCACTTCACGATTGGTGTCTTCCTTGACATCGAAAAAGCTTACAATAAGGTGTGGCGGCCCAACCTTATCGTCAAACTGCATCGCACTACCCCTACTGCGGATTGTTACATTAGACTCATAGACAGCTTTCTGCAGGACAGGAAACTGTATGTCCGAGTCGACGATAAAAACTCCGAAATGAAACTGATCTCCGCAGGAATTCCGCAGGGCTCTGTCATTTCGCCTCCACTTTTCAACTTATATATAAATGACATCCCAACAGTCCCCCTTGTTACGGCGAGTTTTTATGCGAACGATACGGCTTTTCTGACAACTGGACGACACTTGGAGCAGCTAATCGCTAGGATGCAACGGCAACTTGCTGTAATGGAACGCTGGGCGCTGCAAAATAAGATAACGATCAACCCGACGAAGACGGCAGCCGTTCTGTTCACACGGAGGAAACCAGTTCTGAACGACAGACTCCAAATAGCTGACCAATTTATCCCATGGTCACCGGGAGTGAAGTATCTCGGTGTCTACCTTGACCAAAAATTACTCTTTACGCAGCATATTGACGACAAGAAGACGCCAGCCCAGAAGATGGCCAGGTCATTGATTCCGTTCCTGAAGAGTAAGGATCTCAACCCTAAGACTAAACTCCAATTGTATAAGGCAACGGTGGAACCCACAATGTTGTATGGCTCCACCTCGTGGGGAACTACGTGCGTCTCGAACTACAGCAAACTCCAAGTGCTGCAAAACATTTGCTATCGATGGATCACAGGAGCTCCATGGTGGACAAGAAACGTCGACAACCGCACCGCACTCCACGAGACCACTATACAAGAGAAGGTCCGTGACAAGGCTCTACGAGTTTTTGACAAGATCGATGCCCTTAGGGACGAAGTTCGACAGTTAGAATCGGTAGGAACGGTAAACCCTGCTAGATGGCACAAGTATCGAGTACCGAAGTCAATAACGTTTCACCCCCCATAGGCAATCTGTCATAACATGAGGAAGCAGTCACACATAACAGCCTTGACACATTTCACCCTCCACAGGAGATAGACATCACCAAAGACAGCAGGCTAAAGGACCCATTGCGTGCCGAAGCCTAACTGAATGCGTAATAAATATAGTGTTTTCCTTTTATCCTTACATCCCATCCTAGAAGAATAAGTCATCAAGGATGATCTCTTCAGTCCACACTTCACACACACTAAAAAAAAAAAAAAAAAAAGCCTGCCGTGAGAAAGCTATTCAATGTCTCTTACTGAATGCGTACATTGACCACCTATAGGAATCTAAATAAAGGATAGTAGTTTTTGTGTAATCGCTTTCAAAATTTGTATACTGCACTTTGTTTTATTAATAGAAAGGTGGTGTGAAAACCTCAGCTTTCTAGCGGGCATATATTCGGAGATAGAAAAATTTACTTTGAAGTTAGAAAAACTACAATTAAGAAAGGAAATTCACCTGGTGTGGTGTGCGTACTGTAAGACCTTCAGTACACGCACCGTCAGATTATTTGACTTGTCGCTCTAACGAAGTAGGCGAGTGTCAGCAGTATGTATCGTAGTCTTATCATGGCGTGTTTATCTTCTGCCGTTAGGTCAGACGATAGAAATGCCACTTGCACGCTTAGAGTAACAGATTGACGGTGACCAACTTTAAACAGAACATGATTAATGTTCAGGCACATTTATTAAAATAATAACAAGCATAAAAATTACTTAACTTGGTTCTGGATGCGATTTACAATAGACAATCTGAAGTTCCTTTGGTATTGGTACCTTAATCTTATTCTCACATATATCTCTGATACTTGACAAAAGTGTCTTTACATTTATCTTCATGGCTATGTACAGGAATATGGTAATCTTATTGGGCACAGATTGAAACTTGACTATAGACTGGTACGGACAAATGTAGAACTCGTACAGACTGGTACAGACTAATGCAGACTGGTACAGACTGGTGCAGGCAAATGCAGACAGGTCATAGGAGGTCTGCACACTCGTTATAATACCTCACGCGTTCATGTATCACTGCACGAGTGTGATCCGCGAGGAGAAAAGGTTCTATGTTAGCAGCAATCCCATTGGCCGCTTTACACGGATCGGTGGAAGCAGAATTTGGTCCGTCTCTATGGCAGCGCCATCTCGTAGTGTGGAGACAGACGAGCCCTGTGCCTGCGCTGTTATGCTTAGCGGGGCGCGCTCTAGTGGGAAAGTTGTGTACGCGCTGACTGTGCGGAACTATGTACACAACACCTGGGAACATTTATGACTTGTTTTTGGTTGTCAATTGAAATACTCACCTGAAGTATCAGGGTACAGAATTATTTAACTGAAATTTAACATAAAAACATTTCAAATATCTTACAACTTTCGTAGTATGAAATCTAGAATAACTTCAGAAAGAACTAATTCAATCAGTATTTATTTTATTAGGTGTTATGTGAGCCTGTGGGTAAATGGGAGTGTGTATGTGGGACATTCGTCAAATTTCAATATTGTATTATATACCATCTTAAGTAACCTCCAAGAGTTACACAAGCCTGTCGTGGGAAAATGATCCTAGAGGATTTACCCAATTTGCTGATGACGTATGTCTAGGTGTGACTGCTATTGTAACAGAACAGCCAGAAAGTCAGCTGGAGTAAAATCTGTATCTAAAGAATATTTCCAGAATTATTGTCTTTTCTTTTTCGATTATTAAACATTACTTTAATATACACATTTCAGGCTGACGCAAATGCGACTGCGAATAAGGATTGGTGCAGGCCAGTTTTGGCGTGAGTCTGATCATGAGCGAATATTCTGATTGGCCATCAGTATGGTCAGCCAATCAGAATTGAGACGGTTCCCGTTCGTTACCCGATAGTTATACTGGGAGTGAGGCTGGAAGAAGGTAGTCGCTTGCTAGCTTTGAACGCGGACTGTCATGTTACTAGTGCCAGTAAAAATAATGTGTAAGATGAAAAATTACTTAGTGTTTGAGTTATTGGTGAGCCAAGTCGATAGAAGTTGTTGTTGAGGACTGCTTGGCGAAATTTCTGAGGTTTTGACTAAATCTGTTGGACAGATATTCGCGTGTGAAATATGGGCCATCATAGAATCCGTGTGGCATGTTTCAGTATTCAACTACAGAGCATTTTTGGCGAGCAGTTTCTTTATTAGGAATCCACAAGAAGAACAGAATGTAATAAGTCATATTAGTGATGAAATTAATGACTGTGAAAACGTTGTTTAATTTGGGTCGGGTTTGGACAGATTTCTGGCCGCGCGGGGTTAGCAGAGCGGTCTAGGGCGCTGCAGTCATGTACTGTGCGGCTGATCCCTCCGGAGGTTCGAGTCCTCCCTTGGGCATGGGTGTGTGTGTTTGTCCTCAGGATAATTTAGGTTAAGTAATGTGTAAGCTTAGGGACTGGTGACCTCAGCAGTTAAGTCCCACAAGATTTCACACACATTTGAACATTTTTTGACATATTTCTGGCTGCTGTGCGTGGGGAATATGTGTATGAATTGTGAACTGCAAGGAAATAGCCAATAGTTTAAATGTGGACTGATAGTACCTTTCCTTTGGCTATCGAGGACAAAATAAACATTATTGTGTGGAAATTTCGGACATCATTTTCCAGAATCCAATCCATTTTCTTACTGCCTGATAAAATTGGATGACAGTGTTTCTACAGAACTTTCTTTCTACATCTACATCTACATACATACTCCGCAATCCACCATACGGTGCGCCGCGGAGGGTACCTCGTACCACAACTAGCATCTTCTCTCCCTGTAACACTCCCAAACAGAACGAGGGAAAAATGACTGCCTATATGCCTCTGTACGAGCCCTAATCTCTCTTATCTTATCTTTGTGGTCTTTCCGCGAAATGTAAGTTGGTGGCAGTACAACTGTACTGCAGTCAGCCTCAAATGCTGGTTCTCTAAATTTCCTCAGTAGCGATTCACGAAAAGAACGCCTCCTTTCCTCTAGAGACTCCCACCCGAGTTCCTGAAGCATTTCCGTAACAATCGCGTGATGATCAAACCTACCAGTAACAAATCTAGCAGCCCGCCTCTGAATTGCATCTATGTCCTCCCTCAATCCGACCTGATAGGGATCCCAAACGCTCGAGCCAATGCAGCAGAGTACTCTCTGTAAAACCGAATTGGAATCCTATCAGGACCTGGCGATTTATTTATTTTCAACCCATTCAGCTGCTTCACAAACCCCAGGGATATCTATCACTATGTCCTCCATACGGGAATCTGTACGAGGCTCAAACGGCGGTATGTTTGTGCGGTCCTCCTGCGTGGAAGATTTCTCAAATGTTAAATTTAAAATTTCAGCTTTCGTTTTGCTGTCTTCCGTTGCCAGGCCAGACTGATCAGTGAGTGACTGAATGGAAGCCTTCGACCCACTTAGCGATTTTACGTAAGACCAGAATTTCATTGGGTTTTCAACAAGATCTTTTGCTAAGGTATGACGGTGGTAGTGGTTGAATGCTCCGCGCATCGCTCTTTTTACAGCAGCACGAATCTCTACTAACTTTTGCCTGCCCTCATTCTCCCGATCTTTCTTGTACCGCGAGTGCAACTGTCTTTGCTTCCTGAGCATTCTCCGAATTGCGCTGTTAAACCACGGTGGGTCTTTTCCGTGCGTAACCCACTTTTTCGGCACATACTTGTCCAATGCGTGATTTACAATGTGTTTAAAATTTGCCCATAATTCTTCCACGTCCATCGTACCGGAAGTAAATGAAGTCGATTCATTTACTAAGTGGGATGATAACAACTGCTTATCTGCTCTTTCTAGTAAGAATACTCTACTAGCCTTCTTGACAGACTTTTTAACTTTCGTAACCATAGTCATAATGACAACATCATGATCACTAATACCTGTCTCAACACTGACACCGTCGATGAGGTCTGGTCTGTTCGTGGCTACCAGATCTAAAATATTTCCATTACGCGCTGGCTGTCGATTTAGCTGCTCAAGACAGTTTTCGGATAATGTGTTCTGGTGTGTTGGCAGAAGAGCCAACACCGTGTTGCTAGAGGAGGCCGAAATGCACGCGCTTAAGCTCACGCAGGCTGGCGTGAGGTCTAGAACAGTTAAAGGAGTTGAGTCTCATAAATAAAGTACGAAGCTCTTGGAATACTTAACTTTAATCCACAATTGGAGAACATCGGTCTGACGGTACAGGCTTTATAATCTCAATATAAACTGGTAATGGTTCCTTGCCAGGTCGTAGCAAATGACGTAGCTGAAGGCTATGCTAACTATCGTCTCGGCAAATGAGAGCGTATTTGTCAGTGTAGCTTCGCTAGCAAAGTCTGCTGTACAACTGGGGCGAGTGCTAGGACGTCTCTCTAGACCCGCCGTGTGGCGGCGCTCGGTCTGCATTCACTGACAGAGGCTACACGCGGGTCCGACGTATACTAGCGGACCGCGGCCGATTTAAAGGCTACCACCTAGCAAGTGTGGTTTCTGGCGGTGACACCACATGTTCGAAAGTAATTCACACGACGGCTTGTCTGTACCACCTGTAATCAATCCATAGAGATCCGAGTCTATACTAGGTAGGATGAAGTCGCCTCCGACTAATATAGCATGATCCGGGTACTTCTGCGATACAGAATGTAGAGTCTCGCGGCCTCAGTAATTGTAGATATTAGGTGGTGGTTTTTATGAACATTGCTTTCACATCATCTTGTAAGTATCTACTTTGCCAAGTGAAGGGACATTGAGCAGACGCCGTTATGAGGTAGGTGAATTTTAATTTGCAGCCTTTACAGTGACGACGACGTAAAGACACGAGAAACTGATCCCCGACCCGCCGCAGCCATGAAGGCAGCGTGGAATAAAACTAAAAAGGTGCACTTCATTCCCGTTTATTTATTTACACTGCCGAGAAAAAAAATAGCGCACTCTTTCCGGTTCTGAGGTACCTGATATCGAATCAAGCTGCAACACCCATATTAGTATGTCGTGTAGCCTCCACGGGTGAGCCGGCCGCGGTGGCCGTGCGGTTCTGGTGCTGCAGTCCGGAACCGCGGGACTGTTACGGTCGCAGGTTCGAATCCTGCCTCGGGCATGGGTGTGTGTGATGTCCTTAGGTTAGTTAGGTTTAAGTAGTTCTAAGTTCTAGGGGACTTATGACCTCAGATGTTGAGTCCCATAGTGCTCAGAGCCATTTGAACCATTTGAACCTCCACGGGTGGCAACACAGGCGCTGACTCTGGCATCCAGTCGATCGTACAGATTGCGAATACTGTTCTGGGATACATTACGCCATGCCTGCTCGACCTGTTCACGTAGTTCTGTAAGATTTGTTGGTTGAAGAGTCGCACGAGTCACCTCTCGTCCCACCACACCTCACACGTGCTCGGCTGGACACGAGTTCGGAAGTCCTGTTTGCCAGGGAAACTGCTGCGCGTCTTACAGAGCATGTTGAGTTTCACGGGCAGTGTGTGGGCAGGCATTATCCTGTTGGAACAACACTTCGGCTTTCTGTTGCAAGAACGGCTAAAGAATGACTCTGTCAACATTCTGCACTTACCGAGTGCCGGTCAGCGTCCCTCCAGAAACACCAAAGGTAGACGAGAGCTGTAGCTTATCGCACCTTAGACCTGAGGCAGGAGCAGTGTGTTTTGGGTGAATGGACTCTGCGAGACTGCGCTCACCGGGCGTCACTGCTGCAGTGGTGAACGCACATAAGAGTAGCAAGTGGGCACTGATGGGCGGCTAGCATGTCGCGTGAAACATTATCGTACATCCAGTGCGGCAGTGAAGAATTAATTTTGTGAGCCAGGCTACTTGTGCACTTCGACACGTACCTCTACAGTTTGGCTTAACTCTTAGAGGACTTGTGTTGCGCCTAGATTTGCCTCGGATTAACTATATTCCAGTGTGAAAATCTAGAATAATTTCATGCCGCACAAGCCGTATGCTGGGCGATTCTTATTAAAGTTTAAGAACGCGTGAAGCGACGTAGTTAATGCCGAGACAAGTAATTTAATGTAACACTCATGTGGCCGCTAAAGTCGGGAAATATCCCAAAAGTGGGTAGCAAGTGTTGAACATATGACGTCATGGGTTTTACCATCCCCTCTGTAAGCAACAGAGGATCACACTTCACAGTCAGAGACGATAGGGACACACACAAGAACTTGTGGTGTCACCTGAAAGCCTATCTAATGTATGACGCGATTTATTCAACTGACATGAATGTAATGTAAACAGAGAAAATACTGTCTGAAATATTATGAGTCATTTTGTCGAGTCTGATACAATTTTGTGACAAATATTGTAAGTATTTGCCATCAATCTCAGAGATAAAGAATACGATATTTCAATACATTCCATGAAAGCATGCAACTTCAAGTGTTATATATATACACGAGAGCCATGTTGCTCGCCCCTGTTTGTTTTGTTTTTCTCCTGTTTGTTCTCTCTCGCCTGTGGGTCGATGTATGTGTAACTCGCTAGCTGTACAATCGTATGAGCTTTAAACTTACAATATATTGTTAATTGAAAGTATCTTATGTTTCCTTTTAAAAATACTTTTCCCTCCACGTGAAATTTATTTAAAGATAATGATAATGCTGTCGGTTGCCCATCTCACTTCGACTCTTTCGGTGGTCGACGGGACGTTAAACAGTAATCTCCTCCTCCTCTTTCGGTAGCGCTGTGTCCGCCATTATGTGTACTAAAGAATATTTCAGAGTTTGCGAGCGTCACTCGCAAAGCAAAATAATCCTAAGCGGTTTTATGAATTTTTACAGTCAGTTTCCAATATTAGAGTAAGTTCATATTTTTGATTACGAAAGTTATTCAGAGATTTAACACCGCAAGGCTTAGGTGAGGCTTCACCTCCGGTTAAAAATATTTTCAGTTAATTCAAAGAATTAAAAGTTAACTCAATTCTTAAAGAGATAACGTTAAAGAAATTCTTTGCAATTATTTCAATAATACGCAGGTCTTTGTACCATCCTTTCTTTCTGTATAACATTAATTTGCTAGGAAAAGAAATAATTTCAGGCTCTATATTATCACTGAGTTAGTTGCAGGTTACGTTACCTTGTCATTTGCTGAAAGAGAGCTAACATTTCCATTAATAATAAATAACTTTCGGCCTGCGTGTTTATATTTGCCACGCTACGTATACGGTATTTAAGACATATTTACTAGCGCTCAAAATATACGTGGCGTTCCAAAAACAGTATTCAGGGTTTCAACTGCTACGTTACGTTGTCATTGCTGTAGGTTAGGATTGACGCCTGCGCGTATTTCAAACTACACGTAGCAATCTGTACTGAATTATACGAAATAACTAAATTAATTCTAGATCACAACTATTACGCAGAAAGGAGGTAATGGTACAAACGGCACACTTAAAGACTCTACTGAAAGAAAAAACACAATTTATTATCGTTTCACAGCCCTCGCCAAGTCTGTTTCCTTAATTAGACAACACTTCCAGCGAGCTAAGTGTTCCCCGCAGTGAGAGCTGGCGTCCTCCTAAACAGTCCGTGTCCGCCTAGAAAACGGCGGTTGATTAAACCTACTAGTACACCCGCGCACCAGAAAGCATTTTCGAACTCTTTCTAAAGTTACCTCTCGTAGAGAACAGTTTCAATGATTCCGGACTGCCGACTTCCGAAACACACACCGCCAGACCGCCTCCGCCCCAGAGGACTCGAAACTCGCCGCCAGTGTCCGACGAGGGCTAGCGGCTTGATATGGTAGGTAAGCTGCTGGAATGGAAGGATACATGAAAAATTAACCTTTCTTTTTATTTTCCAATACACTTTCAACATTATACACTGGTAGCATGCATAAAACAATTAAGCAAAATATGGTTTCACAGAGAAGTTCAGCAACCTGAGTCATAAAATGGAGACACAGCAGAAATGTTTAGACGACTTTCATTAAAGCAAAGTATCACTTGACTTGAAATCTAAAAATAGTAAAAATTTTTGCAGTGTAATGAAGCTGAGAAGATTCAGATACCTGATAATATACTTGCACACAATATCGTTAACTTTATGTTCGATTCAACAACACATGGAAGTGTCCACCATATTTACAATAGCAATCCTACGCCACTCAGCTCGCCGAAAAACAGGATTCCGATATCCATCAACTGTTTGCTCAATTATTAAATGGAAAGAAATTTTCTCACAATGTGAAGAATAGTTCATGGTATGGCTATCACGCGTTGATCCTCTTAAATGACCTAGGCACTGGGCTACGATTGGAATATCTTGAGCAACACTACACAAACAGTTCATGTAAGCACACCAAATAGTAATTAGTACATCATAATTTCACTTCTGATAAACAACAAGCCAGTGTGAACCAGGTGATCAAGACTTACGCCTAACATCCACACAGCCACTGACAAGAACATAAAAGAAAACGTTAAACTTTATTTTAAGCCAATGCTTACAACAGGGATCAATTCAATTGAGCCAGCTTTAAAAGGTGGACTAAAACCTTCTCATGACTTTAAGACATGTTCATACTACGCAAAAATTACTCTAAACCACTTTTAAAGGGTGGATTACAATGGACAAAAACTTTTCCTGAGGCGCCTTTAAATATCAATTAAAAACTCTTTTCAAAATATTATGTAAATATTCGCAATGGTCTAAAGTTCCACTGAATCCTACTTTGAAGGGGGGAATTAAACCTTTCAGACTTTAAACAAATGTTCAGTTTGACAATAGTAAGGCTATCTGAACCACCTTTAAAGGAGAGTTATATCTTTCCAAATTTCAAACGAAGTTCACAATGGCAAGGTTACATTGAGACACACAATTTTCCACATCGATTTCAGTTCTCGGGCAGAAAGTCCAGAATTACGATTTCGAACTATTAATTAGCAAGTAAGCAGCTTGAAGCCCACAGTGTTTTGGAGGTATGTTTGTACTGTGGCCCCATGGTGGACAAGTTAAAACCATCTGAATTCCATCCACGGACAAATTGAGTTCACGATGCCTTCCATTTTTGGATGTTTTGGTACGACGCAAAAATGATGGCACTTTTCGACATGCAGTATATCGAAAACCGACCCATACGGATTTATATTTACATACAAATAGCTGTCACCATCCTTCGCAGACGATGAGTGTACTCGGAACTCTGGTACACAGAACACACAACATTGCTAACGAGAGCAGTCTGGAGGACTGCCTTCTGCTCCTAGAAAAGTTTCTGAAACCAACGGGTACTCTCCACACCAGATATGTAAGGCACTACAAATGAAACGAACAGTGGGTATAAGAAACACAGATGAGGACACAAGTTTTAAATCCATAGCTTTTCTGCCATACGTCGGAAGCCTATCGTCAAAAACAGGACGGATCCAGTGAAAGTGATTTTTCGCCCTCCCCCCAAAGACAGCAGCACTCCTGCGTTCTTTTAAAGATGCTTTAGTGTTCCAGAATCCTGGGGTTTACAAGATCCCCTGCGAGTACCGCCGTTCATATATCGGACAGACGACACGTACAGTCCCGGAGAGATGCACAGAGCACCGCGGTGATAGCTGGATCTTACAGTCTAATGAATCTACAGTGCTAGAGCACTATTTTGGCACTGAGCTCTCAATGGTGTAAGATAGCGTCGAAATTTTATCCTCAGCTTCCTCTTTCTGGGACTGAGTAGTGAAAGAAGCATTTGAAATTCGGTTGGAGACGAATTAAATTAATAGGGATAGAGGCTTCATCTTGGACAAATTATAGAATCCGGCACTTTCTGTAATAAACTCACAAAGGCGTCGCGACCGTGCAGCTAGCAGTGATACTTCGATATCACCGTGTGGATCGACCACCCAGCCACAGAACTAATTCCATGCATACGTCATACCTCTTTGTCGTCGATCAACGTCTCTGGTGCCTTGTGTATTCGTGGCCGCATGCGCAGTGGTGCAGTCCGCGGATTTAAAAGGACGGAGCAAGTGCTGGAGCGTCAGTAATCTCGCTCACTCTGAAGATGGCTGAAAGATATACAGCCGAAATATTGGAAGATGAAATCGAATTTACGCGGTTGCACGCTCGAAATCCCATGGAGCAAGTAAGAAGTTCTGTAGAACGTGACATGCTGGAGGGTGTATCACTTATATCGGTTAGTATCAGGTTTGTATTAGGTAATTGTGTATCTACGATTATGTAGAGTTCTTTGTTAGTTAAGGTCATCGATTTGTGACAGCAAATTTAAAGTCTGTGATGTTTATATGGAAAAAGGTAAATGATTGTTTAAAACAATGAAATTTTATAATATGTGTATACTGAAACGTCCCCTTAGAACAATTTCTGAATTACTGTGCTGATAAACCTCTTACACTATTTGCTTTTCAAACAGCTGAGCAAAACTGAACGTACTCAAACATTCACTAAAGTGACACACAATATTTTTAGCGCAACGCAATTTGACTTTCAATAATCCCTACAAAACAATGGCCCTGACTAACATTAACCTATACCTTTCACAAATCACTTACCTCACAAAAATCTTCGTTACTCGAACTACTGCAATACAGCGAGCGCCACTACTGCCAGCTAAATAAAAGATTCAAACTACGGAAGCCACTAACTACTGATAGGCATAGTTAGCAAATGAAAGATTTTAATAGAGAACAAACAATGTATTTACCTTAATAGTCATAATATATATAGCAGTTCATGACATCCATTCTGTACTCAAAAATCCGCCATCTCATTTCCCACATCCACCACTGCTGGCGGCTCACCTCCAACTGCGCAACGCTACGCGCTGTTCACGTCCAGCTGCCCAACACTACAATGGCAGACAACAATGCAAATTAGCCACAGACTGCACACAGCACAGCCAGTGATTTTCATACAGAGAGCGCTACGTGGCGGCGGCGTTACCAATATAAGAACCTAAACAGCCTACTTACAATATTTATAAGAAAAACAATGTATATTGGAAGCTGGTTCATGCTTAGGGCACTTGTACGTAAAATGTAAAAGATGCAGTGAAGTCCCTCCACAACGGAAGTAGAATGGCTCGATGTAAAAGGTGATTTTAGAGGTCGAACTGGGCGGCTCGTTGGTGTGAATAGTACGCAGTCGGTGGCTAGCCATTGCACAGACTTGGCTGTTGCTTGGTATTCTGGTCAATAGAGAATGGCTGTAATACGTTAAAAAATCCGTCGCCAAGAAGAAATTTTATAGAGCATTCAAACACCAAGAGCCGTGAGTACAGTTAGCAGCCATGTCGCTTGCCACCACAACTTCGCCACTGCTCCACGAACGTCATGAGTACAGATATGTATCAGAGAATGGAACAGTTAATTTGTGTGAGTGATTTTAATAATAATCCACGTGCTATATATCTGTGTTTGGAACCATGTCTTCTATCCTGACCACGAACCTATGCAGGGTCCTCTCCTAAGTGTCACTAAAGCCTAATGTGTTAAATAATATACACTACTGGCCATTAAAATTGCTACACCAAGAAGAGATGCAGATGATAAACGGGTATCCATTGAACAAATATATTATACTAGAACTGACATGTGATTACATTTTCACGCAATTTGGGTGCATAGATCCTGAGAAATCAGTACCCAGAAGAACTACCTCTGGCCGTAATAACGGCCTTGATACGCCTGGGCATTGAGTCAAACAGAGCTTGGATGGCGTGTACAGGTACAGCAGCCCATGCAGCTTCAACACGATACCACAGTTCATCAAGAGTAGTGACTGGCGTATTGTGGCGAGCCAGTTGCTCGGCCACCATTGACCAGACGTTTGAAATTGGTGAGAGATCTGGAGAATGTGCTGGCCAGGGCAGCAGTCGAACATTTTCTGTATCCAGAAAGGCCCATACAGGACCTGCAACATGCGGTCGTGCATTTTCCTGCTGAAATGTAGGGTTTCGCAAGGATCGAACGAAGGGTAGGCTCAAAAATGGCTCTGAGCACTATGGGACTTAACATCTATGGTCATCAGTCCCCTAGAACTTAGAACTACTTAAACCTAACTAACCTAAGGACATCACACAACACCAAGTCATCACGAGAAGGGTAGAGCCATGGGTCGTAACACATATGAAATGTGACGTCCACTGCTCAAAGTGCTGTTAATCCGAACAAGAGGTGACCGAGACGTGTAACCAATGCCACAACATACCATCACGCCGGGTGATACGCCAGTCTGGCGATGACGAATACACGCTTCAAATGTGCGTTCACCGCGATGTCGCCAAACACGGATGCGACCATCAAGATGCTGTAAAGAGAACCTGGATTCATCCGAAAAAATGACGTTTTGCCATTCGTGCACCCAGGTTCGTCGTTTAGTACACCATCGCAGGCACTCCTGTCTGTGATGCAGCGTGAAGGGTAACCGCAGCAATGGTATCCGAGCTGATAGTCCACGCTGCTGCAAACGTCGTCGAACTGTTCGTGCAGATGGTTGTTGTCTTGCAGACGTCCCCATCTGTTGACTCAGGGATCGAGACGTGGCTGCACGATCCGTTACAGCCATGTGGATAAGATGCCTGTCATCTCGACAGCTAGTGATACGAGGCCGTTGGGATCCAGCACGGCCTTCCGTATTACCCTCCTGAACCCACCTATTCCATATTCTGCTAAGAGTCATTGGATCTCGACCAACGCGAGCAGCAATGTCGCGATACGACAAACCGCAATCGCGATAGGCAACAATTCGACCTTTATAAAAGTCGGAAATGTGATGGTACGCGTTTCTCCTCCTTACACGAGGCATCACAACAACGTTTCACCAGGAAACGCCGGTCAACTGCTTTTTGTGTATAAGAAATCGGTTGGAAACTTTCCTCATGTCAGCACGTTGTAGGTGTCGCCACCGGCGCCAACATTGTGTGAATGCTCTGAAAAGCTAATCATTTGTGTATCACAGCATCTTCTTCCCGTCGGTTAAATTTCGCGTCTGTAGCACGTCATCTTCGTGGTGTAGCAATTTTAATGGCCAGTAGTGTATAAGAAACTATCAGCCTCGATTGCGGTAATGAAACCAACCTTTACCTAGGTTTCAGCCCAAATGATTGAGGCTTCTTCAGAAGATATACCTGAATCTATAATTTGTCTAAGAGGCATGGTCTAGAAATAAAACTAAAAGAGCCTGAATAGGCGTAGTCACATTTTAAAAATTCGGTACATAAGTACTAAGGTAAAGGTTGGTTTCATTACCGCCAACCGAGCGAGGTGGCGCAGTGGTTAGACACTGGACTCGCATTCGGGAGGACGACGGTTCAATCCCGCGTCCGGCCATCCTGATTTAGGTTTTCCGTGATTTCCCTAAATCACTCCAGGTAAAAGCTGGGATGGTTCCTCTGAAAGGGCACGGCCGACTTCCTTCCTCATCCTTCCCTAATCCGATGAGACCGATGACCACGCTATCTGGTCTCCCCCCAAAAAAACAACCAACAAAACAAAAACATTACCGCAGTCGAGCCTGATAGTTTCTTAAATATCAGATTATCACGATTGCTGACTGTGCTGCAATGTTGAAAGTACAAAAATTGATTTAAGTGTTCTAAAATTATTATTTATGATTATCAAATGTGCAAGGATTAGCGAATGTTGAAGTTAAAACCACGAAAGTGAAGTTAGTTAGAATTTTGCTAAAGTACTTTCAGTTTATTGCAAAGTTTAGTTTTTGCAAGAATAAAGAGCCAGATTGTGCAAATGTTACTGTATAAAATACCTGCTTCACAGGCGATGAAAAAGGCAAATAAGTTAAACTCGTTTGAACATAATGTAGTCTTGATTACTATCATGAATGATCTTTTTTGGAGTTAATTGAGTTCAGTATTGAATAATTTGCCTTGAAAAGTAAAATATAAACTATCTCAGTGATGTTAAGAATTGACTTTGTTTGCATTAGTCTTTGCTAATGAATAATCATAGAGCTTGATCAGTGATATACCAGTTTATGGGTCCCCACCATATTCTTCACATATTAGAAAGATAATTGGAAACAAATATAAGCAGAGGAATATGAATAGTGTAATTGTTATATTATTTATCTTTATGTGTGGTTTTTACATGCCAGTTAAGACAGAAGCCCCCTTAAGTCCAACTGCAGCAACATTTTCAGTACATCTACATCTACATCTACATTTATACTCCGCAAGCCACCCAACGGTGTGTGGCGGAGGGCACTTTACGTGCCACTGTCATTACCTCCCTTTCCTGTTCCAGTCGCGTATGGTTCGCGGGAAGAACGACTGTCTGAAAGCCTCCGTGCGCGCTCTAATCTCTCTAATTTTACATTCGTGATCTCCTCGGGAGGTATAAGTAGGGGGAAGCAATATATTCGATACCTCATCCAGAAACGCACCCTCTCGAAACCTGGCGAGCAAGCTACACCGCGATGCAGAGCGCCTCTCTTGCAGAGTCTGCCACTTGAGTTTGTTAAACATCTCCGTAACGCTATCACGGTTACCAAATAACCCTGTGACGAAACGCGCCGCTCTTCTTTGGATCTTCTCTATCTCCTCCATCAACCCGATCTGGTACGGATCCCACACTGATGAGCAATACTCAAGTATAGGTCGAACGAGTGTTTTGTAAGCCACCTCCTTTGTTGATGGACTACATTTTCTAAGGACTCTCCCAATGAATCTCAACCTGGTACCCGCCTTACCAATAATTAATTTTATATGATCATTCCACTTCAAATCGTTCCGCACGCATACTCCCAGATATTTTACAGAAGTAACTGCTACCAGTGTTTGTTCCGCTATCATATAATCATACAATAAAGGATCCCTCTTTCTATGTATTCGCAATACATTACATTTGTCTATGTTAAGGGTTAGTTGCCACTCCCTGCACCAAGTGCCTATCCGCTGCAGATCTTCCTGCATTTCTCTACTATTTTCTAATGCTGCAACTTCTCTGTATACTACAGCATCATCCGCGAAAAGCCGCATGGAACTTCCGACACTATCTACTAGGTCATTTATATATATTGTGAAAAGCAATGGTCCCATAACACTCCCCTGAGGCATGCCAGAGGTTACTTTAACGTCTGTAGAAGTCTCTCCATTGATAACAACATGCTGTGTTCTGTTTGCTAAAAACTCTTCAATCCAGCCACACAGCTGGTCTGATATTCCGTAGGCTCTTACTTTGTTTATCAGGCGACAGTGCGGAACTGTATCGAACGCCTTCCGGAAGTCAAGAAAAATAGCATCTACCTGGGAGCCTGTATCTAATATTTTCTGGGTCTCATGAACAAATAAAGCGAGTTGAGTCTCACACGATCGCTGTTTCCGGAATCCATGTTGATTCCTACATAGTAGATTCTGAGTTTCCAAAAACGACATGATACTCGAGCAAAAAACATGTTCTAAAATTCTACAACAGATCGACGTCAGAGATATAGGTCTATAGTTTTGCGCATCTGCTCGACGACCCTTCTTGATGACTGGGACTACCTGTGCTCTTTTCCAATCATTTGGAACCTTCCGTTCCTCTAGAGACTTGCGGTACACGGCTATTAGAAGGGGGGCAAGTTCTTTCGCGTACTCTGTGTAGAATCGAATTGGTATCCCGTCAGCTGTTATTATTATGAGATTGGTACATTTTTGCTTACTATGGTTATTGGTTTGTGCTTTATTGGTAACTGCTGCTACCCACAGATCAGAGTGCCCTGTGCCCGTTTGTATCCAGTGTGCTATACGAAGAGAAACATTAATGAAAGTAATTTTAAAAAGTAATAGTCAATTTTCTTAAACATATATTTCCTAATTAATGTGCCTAATTGAGCTGTCGACCGCTCATTTTTTTCATTGGTATATGAATTTTACTACTTTCATTAAACCGCAAAGTTAGTCTGTTTAATTTTTCTATTAATTGCACTATATTCAAAATTACAGTACGGTACCTTTTTTCCATTAGTTACACACGCGGTGAAAATTCAAAATTATAAACCCTCTCAGAGGGTAACATTAGCTTGTGTCACAGCAGCTTAGTGTTGTACGTGGCTTTTCCCGTGACAGGACTTACGGCTAAGTTGTTAGGGAAGAGTGGTGTACCACAGGCTAGTGTTATAAGGGGACTAAGAACGCGCGCACAACAAAGCCAGGTCTAATAACAACTATCCCGGCATGGTGTAGGAAAACAGTACACTACGCACAGGGGAGCTTTAACAGTAACCAGTAGTTGTGAGAACCGAAGAACAACTTTCAAAGCAATCGCGTTCAAATGATGCATTTCGCCAATGAGTAGTGGAAGCAATTCCATGAGACGCCACACATTGCCCCGTCGAAACCCAGTTCCGCCATACAACCCGCTGCTCTTGCGAAGCGTTCGGACGGCCTCTGGACGCTCAAAAGTCACCACTGCCACCCGGGCGCATAGTTTGCCACCGACGAACCGGCGCGCCCCCCGACCGCTGCACACACACGCAGCCTTACCGCCGGCAGCCAGCCCCACCCTCTGAGGGTCGCTCTTGAACGTCGGCTGTCCACCAGCTCCGTCTCCAGACTCCGCTCGCAGCTCCGCGATGGCCCCCAGGTGAGAACCCGTCAAACCAAAGAGCCCACTGACAGACGAATACAGATAAAATCTCTGGCCAACGACACTAGCGCTGCGTATCCGGGAAGCGCGAATCGCAACCTACTCCTCGACTTCACCGAGCTGCAAACCGCTCCACGAAATCATTTCAACATGCAGAGGTTTCGGCCAGTCAGCCTCCAGAACAGAACGTAGGCACTTCAGTTGTCCATTTCCTGTTAACCCGTTGGCTTACTCAGTGGGCTTACAGCCGGTCACAGGTTTCTAGTACGTTATTACATTGTCGGCTATGAGACGGGCCGAGCAGCTATAGCTTCTTCTTAGTGTTTCTTTTTCTCTGTTAATAGATGGCACGACATGTTTTGTACCATTGGAAAGTTGAGAAATCAATTTATTTAGAGGTGTATAACACAGTCGATTACTTTCGATATTTTGCGAGTTGTAAGCAAATGTTTTCATGTTTTGTTAGCCTGATGCAGCGTGTGAAGCAAGGAAGAAGGGAAGTGATGCGCTACATGAGCATGAAAGATGTCCAGTTGCGTTGCAGATGCCTGTATTTTTTCGGGTACACCACACCAGCAAAAACGTGTGAAAAAGTATTATCTTCATTCCTCATCATTCGTAAGGCTAGATTCTTAAGGAATTCCTACTAAAAACAATTTCATAATTTGGAGAAAACTGTGTAAGACAATATGATGATTTTCGCAAATTTAAATAGTAAATATGGGATCGACTATGTCGAAAAATATTAGTAAGTTGATGGATTAACGCTCAAAGTATTGCAGGAAAATGATGTTGCTTGCTAACGCTCAGTTATTTGTTCCCAAATGGTGTTGAGAAGCACCAACCGCTGGGCTTGTAACCACGCACATTTGAAAACAGGCAGGTCGGACCACATAAGCTCACTCCAGTCGGAACACGGAAACCTCGAACTTTGTCTCCCGGCTGTAGAATATCCGCAGATCCGTGGCCAAAGGAAAAATGTCGCTGCTGTTCACAAAATGACCAGCTCTAGCTGACATGTGCGGCCTGGAAAATGACACGTTACGTCATATACCGTCCGTATGTATTCATCTGGCCAACAGAACAGCCCTCTCGCACTCTTCGATGTATTAATGACCCATGCAACCTAAAATTCTGTACTTTACAGTCTCATAGCCGACAATGTAATAACGTACTAGAAACCTGTGACCGGCTGTAAGCCCACTGAGTAAGCCAACGGGTTAACAGGAAATGGACAACTGAAGTGCCTACGTTCTGTTCTGGAGGCTGACTGGCCGAAACCTCTGCATGTTGAAATGATTTCGTGGAGCGGTTTGCAGCTCGGTGAAGTCGAGGAGTAGGTTGCGATTCGCGCTTCCCGGATACGCAGCGCTAGTGTCGTTGGCCAGAGATTTTACTCCGAAGAATAATCTATAAGCAAAAGATTGCCAGCTAGATTACCATTGATCGTGATAGGATAATCACGTACACTGTCAATAATGATCGGAAACAGTTTTGTATTCAAGTTAATTAATTTAGTGTAGCTAGCTAAATCTGTGATTATGTATGTAACCGAGATGGATGAACCATTAATTACTGAATAATTATTTAACGTTCGCCAACTTCTACTTAAGCAAAAGATATGAATTTGCATCTATTTGCTTGAATATAATATTACGTAGCAATTCCTAAGATGTGTTTAGGTGGTAACATTAAATTTGCTCGTGGAGGCTCAAATGTAAATACCACGTATAACAAATGGCGATGTGTTGAAAAAATTCCTTATGACGCTAAAGACACATATAATCACACCAATGAAAGTTAATAACTGATATAATATACGTTTTAGAATCGGAGAAAACAGTACTGATGAGCTATTAGCGACAAATATCGCGATATGTAGCGAGAAACATTAATTATAACGATGTTAACTATCGTCGGGTTTTCGAACAAAAACCATTGATAATTTACTTTTTTATAATAAGCTTCTGTAGCATTTATACTCAACATGATTTTAGAAATACCAACAGTCACTATGAATAAAGCCCAATTACGAAAGCCAAGATTATACCTGGTGAACATTAATACGAGGTGCATTCAAGTTCTAAGTCCTCCGATTTTTTTTCTCCGGACTGGAAAGAGATAGAAACATGCGCATTGTTTTAAAATGAGGCCGCGTTTATTGTCAATACGTCCCAGAGATGGCAGAACCGTACAGAAGATGGAATTTTACCGCCAGCGGCGAGAATGAGAACTGTTTTAAATACTTAAAATGACAACGTTTTCCTTACTTGAACAGAGTGCAATCATTCGTTTTCTGAATTTGTGTGGTGTGAAACCAATTGAAATTCATCGACAGTTGAAGGAGACATGTGGTGATGGAGTTAGGGATGTATCGAAAGTGCGTTCATGGGTGCGACAGTTTAATGAAGGCAGAACGTCGTGTGACAACAAACCAAAACAACCTCGGGCTCGCACAAGCCGGTGTGACGACATGATCGAGAAAGTGGAGAGAATTGTTTTGGGGGATCGCCGAATGACAGTTGAACAGATCGCCTCCAGAGTTAACATTTCTGTGGGTTCTGTGCACATAATCCTGCATGACGATCTGAAAATGCGAAAAGTGTCATCCAGGTGGGTGCCACGAATGTTGATGGACGACCACATGGCTGCCCGTGTGGCATGTTGCCAAGCAATGTTGATGCAGCATGAATGGGACTTTCTTTTCGTCGGTTGTGACAATGGATGAGACGTGGATGCCATTTTTCAATCTAGAAACAAAGCGCCAGTCAGCTCAATGGAAGCACACAGATTCGCTGCCACCAAAAAAATTTTGGATAACCGCCAGTGCTGAAAAATTGATGGTGTCGATGTTCTGGGACAGCGAGAGCATAATCCTTACCCATTGCGTTCCAAAGGGCACTACGGTAAGAGATGCATCCTACGAAAATGTTTTGAAGAACAAATTCCTTCCTGCACTGGAACAAAAACGTCCAGGAAGGGCTGCGCGTGTGCTGTTTCACGAAGACAATGCACCCGCACATCGAGCTAACGTTACGCAACAGTTTCTTCGTGATAACAACTTTGAAGTGATTCCTCATGCTCCCTAGTCACCTGACCTGGCTCCTAGTGACTTTTGGCTTTTTCCAACAATGAAAGACACTCTCCGTGGCCGCACATTCACCAGCCGTGCTGCTATTGCCTCGGCAATTTTCCAGTGGTCAAAACAGACTCCTAAAGAAGCCTTCGCCGCTGCCATGGAATCATGGCGTCAGCGTTGTGAAAAATGTGTACGTCTGCAGGGCGATTACGTCGAGAAGTAACTCCAGTTTCATCGATTTCGGGTGAGTAGTTAATTATAAAAAAAATCGGAGGCCTTAGAACTTGAGTGCACCTCGTAAAACCGACAAACCGCAGTGACGGATTCCTGACAGGAAATGAAGGATAAAAACTCCTATGAACATGTGTCTGGAAATGGACAGTGTGCGTGCAATGGCAGCAAGTCGTCCCGGAACACAGTACAGAGCTGCATCGCATCCACGTCATAACAGGTATTCAAAGTGGCCTCCGTGGAATTGCAGGTGATAGGGGTAGCAGCGGTTGTCGTGCAGGATACGCATAAACTTGCTTTGTCTTATACCATGTTGGCGCACCACTTGCCTGGAGCTTGCACTAGGGTTCGTCTCAATACCATGTAAACCTGGTCCTCCAAGTCTTGTGTACGCAGAGTCCGCCGCTGCACCCATGATCACACAAACGTCCAAAACGAGTTTGAAATGTTGTCGGAAGTGGTTGGTGTCTGTGAGGGTATCTGCTTGGGTATAGCCGTGCTGCCTCTAGACCCTTTTCTTGACCGTACACGAATACCGCCTCGGCCTGTTCCCGACATGAACACCGGACCATTCTGTTGCTTACAGTAATTTATATCAACACACAGCCTGCAACATACAAGGAAGATACGACACGTGGTCAGATGAACTGTCATTCGTCAGCGCCATCTACCGTCGCAACGATGCATTTCCAGACGCATGATGATGAGACCTTGTTTCCACCATTTATAGTCAGGAATCCGTCCCTGCAGTTTGTCGGTTTTATTAACGTTCACCCTGATTAGTGGATATATGAAACAAATAAAGCATAAAAACTAGTCTGTACAACGATAAACCAGTCCAATGTTGCAAATTTCACTTTTTTCATTCACTCGATGACCAGTTTCGGCCCGGGACACATTTTGAAGTCATCATAACATAGTCATCGAGTGAATAAAACAAGTTAAATTTTCGATTTTTGACTGGTTTTCCGTTGTACTGGTTAATAAAGTTACTGACTCACTGCCATTGCAACATGCTGGAAGTTCATAAACACTTGTGTTTAAATATTGATATTCACTAGAGTTTTCCAGTAAATTCAAGTTAATAAATGCTATATTTCTTTCTCAGAATATTTAAAAATGATAATAATTCTGCAATACCATCAGTAGAATCTTTTCTTAACATCATAATTCCCGAAAGAAAAGTAATAGAAACCAAACTACTGACTTGAAAGAACATACATGCACTTGCCATTGGAAGTTAAATTTAACTGATTTAAGAGACTAGAAGCAGTGATAATCGATATAAGGTTTCATTATAGCACATTAACAACATTTTAGAATGTCGTTAATGTGCTATAATGAAACCTTATATCAGTTATCACTGCTTCTATTCTGTCACAATTATCACTGCTTCTATTCTGTCTATTAACGACATTTTAGAATGTCGGTAATGTGCTATAATGAAACCTTATATCAATTATCATTGCTTCTATTCTCTTAAATTAGTTAAATTTAACTTTCAATGGCAAGTGCATGTAAGTTCTTTCAAGTCAGTAGTATGGCTTTTAATTACTTTTCTCTCGGGAATTATGATGTTAAGAAAGGATTCTACTGATTATACGACAGAATTATTTAACAAATTCTCAATTCGAATAAAATAAATTTCCTGGAGATTTCTGCCGACAAATGAACACGGATTTCGAAAGCATCGCGCGTGCGAAATTCAGCTTTCGTTTTTCTCACATGACATCCTGGGAACCATGGATGAAGAGCAACTGGCAAACACCATATCACTAGACCCCTGGAAAGCGTGTGTCACGGTGGTCCACTGCAGACTGTTAACGCAGGTACGAGGATACGGAATAGGTTCCTAGATACGTGAGTAGCTCGAAGACTTCTTAAGTAATAGAATCCAGTATGTTGTCCTTGACGGCAAGTGTTCACCAGCAACAAGGGAATCGTGAGGAATGTACCAGGGAAGTGTAATACTGCCGCTCTTATTACGCATACACATAAATCATCTGACAGATACCGTGGAGAGCAATCAGCGGAGGGCACAAGATGACTTAGACAAAATTTATAGGTGGTGTGATGAGTGGCATATAGTTCAAAATGTAGAAAAATGTAAATTTATGCAGACGAGCAGAAAAAACAGTCCCCTAATGTTGAAGTACAACACTAGTACTGAACAGCTTGACACAGTCATGTCGATTAAATATCTAGGCGTAACCTTGCAAAGCGATATAAAGTGGAAAGAATCCGTAACGACTGTTGAAGGGAAGGGAATGATCGACTTAGGTTTATTGGGAGAATGTTAGGAGAGTGTGGTTCATCTGAGAAGGAGACTCCTTATTGAACAATAGTGCGAAACACTGTTGAGAACTGCTCGAGTATTTGGAATCCCAACCCGGATCGCATTAAAGAAAGACATCGATGCAATTCAGAGGCAGACTGCTGGATTTGTTACCGGTAGGTTCGATCACTACGCGAATATTACGGATATGCTTCGAGAAGTCGAGATCCATGGAGGGAAGAAGATATTCTTTTTGCGCAGACTATTGAGAAAATTTTGAGAACCGGCTTTTGAAGCTGACTGCAGAAGGATTCTACTGCTGCCAACGAACTCTAAGCGAAAGGACCACCAAGACAATATAAGAGAAACAGGGCTCGTACAGAAGCATATAGCCAGTCGTTTCTTTCTCGCTCTATTTGCGACTGGAACAGGGAAGGAAATGTGTAGCAATGGTACAATGTACCCTGCTACCACGCAACATTTGGAGACTTGTGGAGCATGTATGTAGATGAGGTCGGTAAATCACCAGACTAGTGCTAATTACAGTATATCATGAGTCATTCCGATGTTCGAAATTAATGGATCAACGCCAGAGACTACTATTTTAAAAAATTATGCTGTTTATAGGCACAATATTACTTTTTCGTGAGTTCCAGATGGTGCAACGCTATGCATTGAGTGACAACAATAACTGGCAACAGGCTCTTCCTTCAGTAACGAGCAATTTGTATTAATTTTGTCCACACAGTTCCATTATTCCTACTGCCAACTCTTCTTGATTAAGCTATGTTCCCTGATCGAGATATATGCTGTGTCATTAAAAATTTACAGTACTTTGCTACCCTCCGGATGCCACACAGACAGTGCACTTAATTACGCATACTAGCACAGCCACTTTGCCCCATGCTCAACGACTGATCACAGCAATTAAAGCCCTCCTGCGTACGCCCGCGCCCCAACGACCTTCGTGCTGTACTTTCTACAATGTCTTTGGATTCTACATATCGCAAGATCCCTGATCTCGCCAGCGTTTCTACTGCAGTATTTTACAATTTTGTTTCTCAATAGTTTGTCACAATTACAATGAAAACAATACGATACATATATTTATATCAAAAAAATTAATATAGAGATTGCAAAATTGTAAAAGCAATAATTGTCAGGTAGTATGTTGTAGTGCTGTAGTAGAACTACTGAAGACTGATTTGCTCAATGTGAGATGAAAAAGTTTCGTTGGAGTCCCAGTTTCTGGCGAAGAAACATAAACCTTTTAAGGGGAGGCGGAAGGCAAGTGGGCTTCAAAAATTAGATGTTTAGATTTTAGCATACTTGAAATGCCTGGTCTTTCCTGCGTGAAACTGTTTTTGTTTTATATAAATGCGACAATTTTTTCGTGAGATATGGTGGTTTTCCTGACTCTCTGTGCAATCTGGGGATGGTGACGGCAAGGCTTATGACTGGGTACGTGCAGAACAACCCTATGACCCAGATGTCACAATTTCTAAATTAGAGTGCATTGGACATGATCGCAAGAGAATGGGGTCCAGGTTGAGGAGATTATTGAAAGAAAGTCAAAAATAGTATTGGAAGATGGTAAGAAGGTAGGTGGTAAAGGTCGCCTGACAAATGTTGCAATAGATAGATTACAGAATTATTATGGCTTGGCCATAAGAATAAATGTAGGGAATTTAGATAACGTGAAAAGAGCTGTATGGGTTATCTTTTTCCATAATCTTTCCACAAATGACAATCCAGTGCACGGTCTTTGCCTGAATGATCCTGACACTTGGTGCAAGTATAGCAGAAGTGCCAGATATTACCACAAACATTCTTTACCTGCATCAATAATGAATGAAATTAAACCCATATTTAGAGATCTTTGTAAAGATACCTTGTTGAAGAAATGTCTTCATGGGAAAACCCAAAATTTAAGTGAATGTGTGAATTCTGTCATTTGGAACCCGTTACCGAAAACTGTATTTGTTCAGCTTATAACCATCAAGCTCGGTGTTTATGATGCTATTTTATGCTTCAATGATGGTGTAATTAGAAAACTGGATGTCTTGGAATTATTAGGCATAAAATCTAGTGGAAATACTGCAAAATCCTTGATGCAAATAGATAAAGAGAGAATGTGCAAAGCAGATATAGCTAATTTAAACTGTAAAAAAGAAGCCAGACAGAAAATAAGAGGGACCAAGAGAAGAAAAGATCAATATGATTCAGATGATGCTCAGTATGGTGCATCAAAATATTAGTGGTAAGTAATTCTCATCAATAACTATACTAGAATTGCATTATTAAACTTTAAATGGATTTTTCTCAAAACTACATTTTTTACTTTCAGGCCCCATTATTTGATAAACTAATGGGGTTAGAAACATGAAATTTGGTAAATTTTTACTGGAGATGGTAATAAGTTATTACAAGTAAATTGAGAACCACTAAACAATCAGAAACTGTTTTATAATAATTAATGTACAAAAAAAAGTTAAATTTTTGCTAGTGAAAGAATAATTTTTTTTCTTCAAGACCATAAGAGGTATTATGTTCATTTTACTTGTAAATTGAGACATATATATATATATATATATATATATATGATCTATCGAAATATACAAGTGGGTTTAAGGGAGCCACTCAATGTTAAAACACAACATTGTCCAACGTCTCGTATGAACAACTATGTATATTCTGCGACGATAATATATATATATATATATATATATATATATATATAGTCCTGTAATTCTAACCAGTACAGAATTGTTTAAGGGGAAAAGGAAGGCCATTTTTATTCGTGTTCTGCCAATGTTATTTTACCCTTTGAATATGTACACCTTTCAAAAGAAAAAGGGTGGTAAAACAATGAAATTCGTACTGCATATATATATATATATATATATATGCAGTAAAAATTTCATTGTTTTATATATATATACATGCAGTAAAAATTTCATTGTTTTATCACCCTTTTTCTTTTGAATGAAAGTTGTACCTATCCAAAGGGTAAAATAACATTGGCAGAACAGGGATATAAATGGTCTTCCTTCTCCCCATAAACAATTCTGTACTAGTTAGTATTACAGGACTTTCGAATAGTTCAGAATTGTTTCCAGCGAAGGAAACGGAAGATCAGGTAATGATACATTGCTGCTGTTTTTAAATTATTGTGAGATTATCGTAATATCCCTTCACTGACTGGGATGCACAGAGATAATTAGAATATCTGAAAAATATTACAGCAACGTCCTGCAGGATCCTACAGGCAAAAGGTCACACGTAATCAGACAGTAAATTCTCACTTCACTGCCATGGGCCTGAGAAATGGCGAGAAATGACTTCCATGAGAAGGTCATAAGATTCTCAATTACAAGCTCCAAATAAATTTAGCAAGGAAATTTGACTGACATTTTCAAAGAAAATGTCGCAGTATTCCATTTATTTATATAAGGAAACAACGTCAAATTTAATTTTTTAAAGGTCGTGTGAGGATTTGAAACCCACTCCTTTCGGATACAGGAGCAATCGAACGTTTCACCGAGATCGTTTTCTAACGTTCTTCTTCCCACCTGAACTGGTAATTCTTCACGTACGATATGTACAGCATTACATGTCAAACGATTTGATATTACTTCTGCCCACTCCGATATTTAGCTTTGTTGAGCAATAATCTTAACTGTGATGAATCAGATTGCCTATATACCCAAATCAGTAACTCCATAAAGGAGAAACACAGTTTATACAGTAAAATTCATTTCAGATCGACTAAACACCAAACATTACACTTTAGTTCGTGATATTGTGTGCCATAAACGAGAAACGACTTGCCAAACAAAGGCTAGCTGACAACTACTCTAACACCCACCACAGTAGACATACAACATCCCTCTGATCGCTGGGCGTACCACTGCGTAGTCTGGCGTCAGCGATATTGTATATCAACACATAAGGCCACCGTTTCCTTACATATCCTCATCAAAATAAAAGCTTTTAATATTCAAAATTTAGTGGCCACACAAAATTATATTGAAAATTAAGGATAAAACAAAATTTGCAAAAATTGAATTAAAAATCGTGTTTATTAGTAAATACCGTTAGTTAATTACCCTTATTTAATAGTAGATTAGTACCATAGGTAACAATTAATCAGCGTGTACAAGTGTCATGCTAAATGCAAAGTAAAGACTAACGGTAGTTATTGTTCATATCATAGACTAGTTGTTTAGTTATGACTCAGTTGTACTCAGTTTCTCAGATATTCATATAAAATTGTCATACAATCAAGGAAATTAACTACCTTGGCTCATAGGGTACTATCTACTCATACAGTAATACTAACAACTTTGCACATACCTTGACATGATAATCCATTGGCACACATATGCGAAAAGTTTAATCATTTTGCACTGTATGAGACAATCATAATTACTGCACTTCACAGGATTGGCTTTCACCACTTCTTTCGGTACTTATCTTTTAGTTGCCTATCTACAGCTTAACCTGTGCATTACCCACTATTAAACAAGCTATCGACACACTGGGCCGTGACACATGACATCATCGCTGCTGGGAACTTTGGAGCACATTAAATCATCTTAAACACTGCACTGAGTACTCTGCTTGTTTAATACCGTTCTACATGTCGCGTTGATTAACACGAAGTTAAGTAGTTTTTCGACGTAATGAGCTGGGGCATCTACATCTACATCTACATCTACATCCATACTCCGCAAGCCACCTGACGGTGTGTGGCGGAGGGTACCTTGAGTACCTCTATCGGTTCTCCCTTCTATTCCAGTCTCGTATTGTTCGTGGAAAGAAGGATTGTCGGTATGCCTCTGTGTGGGCTCTAATCTCTCTGATTTTATCCTCATGGTCTCTTCGCGAGATATACGTAGGAGGGAGCAATATACTGCTTGACTCTTCGGTGAAGGTATGTTCTCGAAACTTTGACAAAAGCCCGTACCGAGCTACTGAGCGTCTCTCCTGCAGAGTCTTCCACTGGAGTTTATCTATCATCTCCGTAACGCTTTCGCGATTACTAAATGATCCTGTAACGAAGCGCGCTGCTCTCCGTTGGATCTTCTCTGTGTCTTGTATCAACCCTATCTGGTACGGATCCCACACTTCTGAGCAGTATTCAAGCAGTGGGCGAACAAGCGTACTGTAACCTACTTCCTTTGTTTTCGGATTGCATTTCCTTAGGATTCTTCCAATGAATCTCAGTCTGGCATCTGCTTTACCGACAATCAACATTATATGATCATTCCATTTTAAATCACTCCTAATGCGTACTCCCAGATAATTTATGGTATTAACTGCTTCCAGTTGCTGACCTGCTATTTTGTAGCTAAATGATAAAGGATCTATCTTTCTGTGTATTCGCAGCACATTACACTTGTCTACATTGAGATTCAGTTGCCATTCCCTGCACCATGCGTCAATTCGCTGCAGATCCTCCTGCATTTCAGTACAATTTTCCATTGTTACAACCTCTCGATACACCACAGCATCATCTGCAAAAAGCCTCAGTGAACTTCCGATGTCATCCACCAGGTCATTTATCTACGCTGCGAGGGACGAAAGATCGTGTTGCTGTAGCTATATATCTCCAACATTGCTGCGTCGTCATACATCTCGGCATGTTGTCAAACGTAGCCCTTCGGTTGTCCGGTGACGTTAGCCTCCCACTGTTCTGCGCACCACTCAAGCTGCATTCCACTGAATGGCTCGCCAACATAAAAGGGTAGAATTCTTTTTAATGCAGTGTTGGCAACAAAGCACTGTCTACTGTAGCTTCTTGCACGCATATACAACACATTGTTTCAAAACTGCCACATAGCTTTCAGTAAGTGCTTACAACTGGCTTGCTGCAGCTAACAACTGCAGTCTTAAATAATTATCGTCCAATTTCCTTACTGACATCTTCTTTTCAAATTACTGGGAAAAGTAATGTACTCAAGATTAATTTCACATCTAAACAGAAACAATTTACTTAGCATATCACAGTTTGCACTCCTGAAGTGTTGTTCAACTGAGAATAATATTTATACACTCGCTCACCAAACATTAAAAGCCTTAAATATGTTCTATTTTTTCAAGGCATTTTTTCAATTCTGTACAACTGATGTAGCGCATGAACAGGAGTCAGTAAATAGTGCAAAATTCACCAAATTTTTGAGTGTATTTACTGATGAAAACTCGAACTAGGAGTAACATATTACTCAGCTTCTAAAACAGTTATCCTCTTCTTGTAATTGCTAGTTTTGGAAACAAACAAATCAATATCCTGGCAAATTTACCATATTTCAACCCAGTAACGTCTTATAAAATAATTTCTGGTATAACTCACCACTAAGAAAGAAAATATTGATTGTACTAATGCGATCACCTGCAATCATCGTATAGATACCTGTCTAAGGACTTAAGCATTTTAATTGCACCGCCACAATACATGTATTTGTTAATGAAATTAGTTATAAATAATCCATTAGAATTTGAGGAGAATGGTGACATCCACTTCTACTACACTACAGGAAGAATGACCTTTCTTACCCACTCTTAAAGCTGCTAATAGCTCAGTAAGGAGTTCAATACGCGACAATAAAAGGTTTTGATCATTTGACCAATAATGTAAAACGTCTGTGAGACAGCAAAGCACATTTTAAATCTAACCTAACATCATTTCTCCTGGCCAATTCCTTCTATTTCACAGACGAATCTCTATTTAAAAACTGTTAGATTGCAGATATAGTTGCATGAGTAGGTCTAAGAGATAATGTGTTCATTAATTTTAGCATTAATTATGTATACGTATTCCGCAAATTGATTCCTTCAACATCATTTCGATAAAATCATCGTTAAAATCTATGGAAAATGTAACTAACTAACTAACCGACTAACTTCCATGATGTAAATAAGCTGCAGTTACAACGGCAATTTAAAAGGAACTCAGAAGTCAGCTTAACAAAAAATCACCAAGCACCTTAGTAGCAGCTCGAAAGGTACCTAGGTAGCAGATCAAAAGGCAACTTAATAGCAGCTCAACAACAACTTAACACGACTATTGGTAACAATAAAATAACAAAGTACATTACTACCTCTGTCTGCTGAAATCTACTCTCTTGAGATCGCAGATCAGTACAGCTCGTTCTTACTTAAAATGGTTTCTCACTACGTATTCCATCGTCTTTAGAAGCCGATAAAACTATTTTTTTCTCTCTCAGTGTAGGCTGAACCCATGAAAAACCTCTACGAATATATCTGAGCATAATGTTTATGATTTTTGAACTGAAAGCATAAGTAATGAACACAGAAAAGGCAAGTGGAAAGTTTTATTTGTCAGATTCCGTTACACGACACGGGTGTACTCAGTTATTAAAGTGAAAAGAAGCTGTAAATCCCCTGTCAATACAAACAGATATTGTTTTACGCAACTTGATGCAAATTTAATTTATTCGTCATGGGTGCAATTGGGTGAATATGCAGCGAGGGGATTACGTCTACTGTTTCAAATTACACAGAGAAGCATCAAATTTAATTACGCTGAAAATTCAACAAGTGTAACTGTGACAATTACGACGGATTAACTTAATGAGATTTGAATTAGTTTAATGGATGTATTGGAAACGAGGTAACATTTAAATGTTTGATGGAAGATACGTTTCCGGGATCAAGAGTTCCCACAATGAGAATGTGTCGTGGTCGCTTCCATACATGAAGAGCTGCTTAAATAATAGTGTTAGAGGCAGAGGCACAAACTCCGAGTACATTGTTTTTGCTATTCTACTCGTAACCTACTTTCTTGAGCAGCTTCTATTACGTTAGAATGTCTGTTAATTCAGATCGAAGATTACGCCACAGCATAAGTAATTAAAGACAGATACGTTTAGTATGAACATCTACCTTTAAAAATGTACTCCGTAAATCACTGTACGGAGTGTGATAGAGAGCACTTTTTATTTTACTACGCGTTAAAGTTTCTTTCTGTCCGAATAACGGATGTGAGGTGGAAGGACCTCTGCTTCTGTGTCTCTAAGAGCGCTGTTAATCGGCTAATTCTATCTGCGCTGTCTCAAAACAATGATAGGCAGAAGGAAGCAGAATTCCTAGTTTTAGTTCTGAAGCGCGGTTCTCGAAATTTTCATTAACTGAGTCGTCAGCAAAACGGAACAGCAGCGACTACATGGCGAGAAGACAAATCAAGGTAAGTCACGTATCACAACGTCATCTCACGCAACTGAAGCAACGAGAGTAATTAACTGGCAGTGCAGATTGTGTTCTACAATTACATAATTACAAACAGTGACAGTTAAATTCCTCTTGTTTCACTAAATTACGAGACATTACGTACGTTGCCGATCATACACTGAAGTAAATGTCACTGCCTGACCCTGATTACTTGATAGTATAAATTTTTTAACTACAGTTAATACAACTGCAGAACTGTATTTAGCCGGCCGCGGTGGTCTAGCGGTTCTAGGTGCTCAGTCAGGAACCGGGGGACTGCTACGGTCGCAGGTTCGAATCCTGCCTCGGCCATGGATTTGTGTGATGTCCTTAGGTTAGTTAGGTTTAAGTAGTTCTAAGTTCTAGGGGACTGATGACCACAGATGTTAAGTCCCATAGTGCTCAGAGCCATTTTTGAACTGTATTTACCTTAGCTTATATTTCATGCTTTTTCTTCTACACTCCTGGAAATTGAAATACGAACACCGTGAATTCATTGTCCCAGGAAGGGGAAACTTTATTGACACATTCCTGGGGTCAGATACATCACATGATCACACTGACAGAACCACAGGCACATAGACACAGGCAACAGAGCATGCACAATGTCGGCACTAGTACAGTGTATATCCACCTTTCGCAGCAATGCAGGCTGCTATTCTCCCATGGAGACGATCGTAGAGATGCTGGATGTAGTCCTGTGGAACGGCTTGCCATGCCATTTCCACCTGGCGCCTCAGTTGGACCAGCGTTCGTGCTGGACGTGCAGACCGCGTGAGACGACGCTTCATCCAGTCCCAAACATGCTTAATGGGGGACAGATCCGGAGATCTTGCTGGCCAGGGTAGTTGACTTACACCTTCTAGAGCACGTTGGGTGGCACGGGATACATGCGGACGTGCATTGTCCTGTAGGAACAGCAAGTTCCCTTGCCGGTCTAGGAATGGTAGAACGATGGGTTCGATGACGGTTTGGATGTACCGTGCACTATTCAGTGTCCCCTCGACGATCACCAGTGGTGTACGGCCAGTGTAGGAGATCGCTCCCCACACCATGATGCCGGGTGTTGGCCCTGTGTGCCTCGGTCGTATGCAGTCCTGATTGTGGCGCTCACCTGCACGGCGCCAAACACGCATACGACCATCATTGGCACCAAGGCAGAAGCGACTCTCATCGCTGAAGACGACACGTCTCCATTCGTCCCTCCATTCACGCCTGTCGCGACACCACTGGAGGCGGGCTGCACGATGTTGGGGCGTGAGCGGAAGACGGCCTAACGGTGTGCGGGACCGTAGCCCAGCTTCATGGAGACGGTTGCGAATGGTCTTCGCCGATACCCCAGGAGCAACAGTGTCCCTAATTTGCTGGGAAGTGGCGGTGCGGTCCCCTACGGCACTGCGTTGGATCCTACGGTATTGTCGTGCATCCGTGCGTCGCTGCGGTCCGGTCACAGGTCGACGGGCACGTGCACCTTCCGCCGACCACTGGCGACAACATCGATGTACTGTGGAGACCTCACGCCCCACGTGTTGAGCAATTCGGCGGTACGTCCACCCGGCCTCCCGCATGCTCACTATACGCCCTCGCTCAAAGTCCGTCAACTGCACATACGGTTCACGTCCACGCTGTCGCGGCATGCTACCAGTGTTAAAGACTGCGATGGAGCTCCGTATGCCACGGCAAACTGGCTGACACTGACGGCGGCGGTGCACAAATGCTGCGCAGCTAGCGCCATTCGACGGCCAACACCGCGGTTCCTGGTGTGTCCGCTGTGCCGTGCGTGTGATCATTGCTTGTACAGCCCTCTCGCAGTGTCCGGAGCAAGTATGTTGGGTCTGAAACACCGGTGTCAATGTGTTCTTTTTTCCATTTCCAGGAGTGCATTATGAGATCTTGTATGTTACATGTGCTTCTGAGAATGAATTACAGCATTGAATGCATACGGCATTGTAGTTAGCTTATGGTTATTGCCATCCATTCTGTGCTATGAGTGTAATTGTGTTTTTTTTATTTCTTGCTCAGGTGACTTGATGTAGTTCAGTATCGCAAATAATGAGGTTGGTGCAACTGCAGTAGATAGGGACGTGAAGGCAGACTCTTTAGGTGAAACTAATCAAATGGAGACGAAAACAAAAGCAAGTGGTAGTGGAATGTCGAAGGATTCCGGTATGGGGGACAGTAGTTTATCAACAGAGATTGGAAGTCTGAACGCGGTTTTGTCACCAATCATGGAGACGCCCAAAGGAAATGAGTGTAAACTTAGGTCTGATCTGTCCATCGTTGACATGCTCAAAACATTATTGCATGATAACAAACAATTGGTTCAAATGGCTCTCAGCACTATGGGACTCAAAACATCTTAGGTCATAAGTCCCCTAGAACGTAGAACTACTTAAACCTAACTAACCTAAGGACATCACACACACCCATGCCCGAGGCAGGATTCGAACCTGCGACCGTCGCAGTCCCGCGGTTCCGGACTGCAGCGCCAGAACCGCACGGCCACCGCGGCCGGCTAACAAACAATTAAAGGAAGATATTATGTACCAGAAACAAGGTATTAGGCTCTCAGTAGACAACCAGAAATTATTATTGCAAGATAATAAACAATTACAGGAAGATATTAAGTGATTGGTAGAGCAGATAAACGAATGATTCTATAAAAAGTTCGATGAAAGTGATGAGGCTCTAAGGAAGGTGGCCGAGTCAAGTCATCAAAGGATAGATGAAATTTCCATTCAGTTTGAAGAGAACATTGCAGACAACACTAAACGTTTTGAAATGGTAGAATGAGATGTCAAAGAAGAGAAGGAAGAACTTACTAAAAAGGTTGAAGTTTACGTCGAGCGTTTCGAACAACTGTATGAGGAAATAAAACACTGTAAACACAGGACATCAGCTGTTGCGCTAAACCAGGATGCTTATGCATGGAGAGTAGAAGAAATGTACGGTCAGGTAGGCAAGACTAAAGAATAGGTCGGTCAGCAGGTGAAGAGCGAAGTGAAATCATTATTACGTAATGGAAACATTGTGGGAGGTTGCTTAATTGGTATACAAAATGAGGAGGTCTTTCTTGGTATAGGGAATTTCAGGAACTTCGAACGAAATGGAAGATGGCATCCCAGAGATTTCCTAGATAAATTAAAGGGCATGTTATTTGAATTATGGGATGAGCAGAGAAAGGTATGCTTTGTTGCAGCAAGATTGGAAGGTGAAGCTTGTACCTGGGGTATGAGAATGGGACATAAATGTACAACCTTTGCTGAATTTGAAAAGGAACTTTAGTAACTATATTGGTAGCGACAGAAGTAAAATGAAATATTGTAACAGTCTATACCAAGGTAGAAGACTTGAGAGAGGGCCACCAGGAACTTGAAGAAATGTGTTCAAGATTATTATGAGAGGAACTTCTGTTTAGATGAGCTATTGACGACAGAAGCAATAGTGTCCCTGATTATAAGTAAAATACTGACAGGAGTTCAGGATAAGTTGCGAGCCATCCCTGGAGATGACATAGGCACAGTGAAGTCAGCCTTAGGAAAATTAGACACATTGTATGAATCATGAGGAACAGGAGGAGGAGGAGGAGTAGAGTATCAGGGAACAACGAATCCAATACTGATACCTATTCAAAACATAACAACAGGCATAATGGACAACACTGAAGTAATAATAGTGGCAGGAGACATGGCGGTATTTTCCATGGCCATGGTGGTCACAGAGGACACCGTAGTGGCTACGGATATTAGAACTCAGGGCACGATGCATCGGATGACCAGGTGCGAAAGTCAAACCATAGCCCAGACAGGTAGCGTAGGGAAGGAACACTGCAAAACTAGAGGAGGTTCCTGGTGCGGCCCACTCAGGAACGGAGGAAGGAGGGCCAATACCTATCTCTATACGCAGGGTGGATAATATGACAGATATTGTGGAAGACCTACTCCAAGAAGTTGGTGAAGGTTGTGAGGAAACTATACAACTTATCATTGAATCAGAAATCTTTGGTACCCGTATCGATGTTTTAGTGGATTCTGGTAGCCAGGTCACTGCAGTATGCCAGAAGCTCTATATAAAGTGGTTAGAACAAGGAAAGAGGTTACCCTGTTTTCCTGTACATAGAATATCTATCACAGGGGGCGTTTGTGCAAAGAGTAAAGTTAATAAGAAAAAAATTTTAGTCACAATGAAGCTTGGGGATGATGGTTGTGACATATCAGTGTTAGTTGTGCCCACGTTGACATTGCCCATAATTTTAGGGGTCGACTGGTTAAGTGAATAAAAGCCGTGATCAACCTTTGGAAGAGGGTGTATGGAGGTGCAGAAAGGAGGAACAGAAGTTGCTATTGCCTTTAAAGAAAGGGTCAATGTCAAAGAACGTTGGAACGACTAAGATATGCTGTGATATCGATCGGCGACCAACACCACAAGACACTGTGAAAGGAGATTCTGGAGCTCTGAGCAAGAAGCAGTGGAGATGGCAAGGCAAGACCAGCACAAAGACATTGGACCTTGTTGAATGGAAACTCCAGTTACTAGAACATCAAGACCGAAAGATCACGGAAGAACTGATGAGGGTCCTGCGAAGGTACAGGCAGGTTTTTTCAAGTGAACCTGGTATAATAAAGATAGCTGAGTGCAAATTACAAGTGAAGGAGCATGACCCATTTTATGTATGGCCTTATGCGATTCTTCAATCGAAACGTTAAGCAGTGGAAGAAGAGCTTCAGAGAACGTTGCACATGGGAATAATAGGAAGTCAACTAGCCAATACAACAACCCATTCTTCGTTGTGGGTAAAAGGAATGGCGATGTCAGAGTAGTACTGGATGCACATCGAGTGAAAAAAGGTACTTTTCCAGAAAGAAACAGACCTGATAATTTGGAAGAGTTACTCCAAAAGTTTCATGGAGCAAGAGTATTCAGTAGTATAGATCTGAGATCAGGGTACTGGCATGTTCCCCCTCCCCACCCTCCACACAACATAAGTATTCAAGATCCTTCATTGCATTCCTGTATGGAGGAAGAAGCTACCATTATCATGTACTACCATTTGGCCTCAATATCTCTATGTCTGCATTTGTTAGAGCATTGGATAAGGTACTGGGTGAGCAGTTGAGTAAGAATGTCACTGTGTACATTGACGATATCTTAATAGCAACAGCAGTCTGGGAAGAGCATGTTAAAATGCTTGAAGAGGTATTCATGGCCTTTGATAAGGCAGGAGTGACAGCGAATTTGAAGAAATCTAGTTTTGGAAGGAGTGAGGCTAAGTTTTTTGACCACACGATCAATGCACAGGGGATCAAACTGGATGAGGACAAAGTACAAGCAGTCAAGGATTTTCCTACACCACGCCGTTAAAGCAATTAAGATGTTTCCTTGGTTTATGTGGATGGTATAGGAAATTTATAAGTGGACAGCCACTTAGTAACCAACATTTGTTGAATCTGCTGAAGAACAAAGTGTTATGGGATTGGACAGATGGATGACAAGGTGCTTTCGCGGAAAGAAAGCAACAGCTGTACAATCATAATGTGCTTTCACACCCAGACTTGAGAAAGGAATTTTACTTGGCTTATGACAGCTCAGACTTTGGATTAGAAGTGAACTTATACCATTTGGATGAAATGGACTCGGATAATGTTAAAACAATCGCATTTGCAAGCAGAGCTCTGACTAAACTGGAATGGCAATATACAGTCACACAGAGAGGGGCACTTGCTGTCCTATGGGGTTTCACAAAATTCAGATATTACCTGGCTGGTAGAACCATCAAGGTAGTCACAGACCACAAGGCATTGACGTTCCTATGATGATGGCAAACTATACCACAGGCGTCTCACCTGATGGCTACTTGCCTCACAAGACTATCAATTATCAATTTAGTGTTGTCTACTGACCTGGGAACTAAAACATCATACCTGATGCACTTTCGAGGATGCCACCTAGCGTTGATGATATAAGTGTTAATTGGCTACAAGAGCAGGAACTGAGCATTAATCCGATCATTACGAGTCATTTGTTACCAAATTACTTAAGAATATCCGATGAGATCAAAATGAAGATCTTGCATTGTAGAGTGTGAAGGTAAGATATGGGTGTGCTGGAGAAGATAAATTGAAGAAGTATTATTTAATTCATCACAACATTTTATACCGTCGTGTGGATGAATCATTGCAAGAATGGAAGTTGTGCATTCCGGAACATGCTATTGAGAAGTTGGTGTGGTACACGCATTTCAGCGATGCCCACTCTGGCGCAAACAAATGTCTAGAAAAAATAAGGAGGGAAAGTATTTTCTTTGGCATGAGCAAAAAGATTAGGAAGACATTATGGACCTGTGATGTGTGTCAGAAGAATAAGTCAACTACTGATAGCAATCAGGGACCTATGCACCCCATCAAAGACATCGTGGCTGTCGATTTACTTGGCCCACTTCCTAAGTCCTGTGGCAATTTCACACAGCTCATGGTGGTGTTAGAAGTGTGTTCAAAATATGTGAAGTTCTACCCTCTAAGAAAGGCAACCGGTAATGTAATATAAGCGAGTATGGAAAACGATTATTTTATGCAGATGTGCAAACCAAGGCCAGCGCTATGAGACAATGGACCGCAATTAGAATTGAAGGAGTGGAAGGGGATTTTGCAGACGAATGATGTGGAACAGGTCCTGATAGCCAAATATAGGCCTGCCTCAAATCCAGCTAAGAGTCATGAAGAGGTGAACTGCTTGTGCGTAGCAAGTGGAAAGAGTATATAATGGATTTTGAGAGTGTAATCAAATACCCTACCTCATGCCACGACAGGTTTTGCACGTTGTGAAATTCTGCTGAACCAGACTCCTGAGAGTATATCCTCCAACATCTTGAGCGATTCTCCCACTGTGGATCAATTCTGGGACAGGAAAATTGAATTTGCCATGGAGCATTTAAGTGATGAGGCTCAGCAGCAGAAGGAGGGACATGATAAGATCGTGGAACCGATGAAGTATGTGGTTGGTGACCTTGCGTTAATCAAAACCCACACACAGTCTAGCAAGCTGAACAAAGAAATTAAGAAGTTCCATCATGAATACCAGGGTCTGTGTCGTATTATTGATATCTGCATCTACATCTACATCCATACTCGGCAAGCCACCTGACGGTGTGTGGCGGAGGGTACCTTAAGTACCTCTATCGGTTCTCCCTTCTATTCCAGTCTCGTATTGTTCGTGGAAAGAAGGATTGTCGGTATGCTTCCGTGTCGGCTCTAATCTCTTTGATTTTATCCTCATGGTCTCTTCGCGAGATATACGTAGGAGGGAGCAATATACTGCTTGACTCATCGGTGCAGGTATGTTCTCGAAACTTTAACAAAAGCCCGTACCGAGCTACTAAGCGTCTCCCCTGCAGAGTCCTCCACTGGAGTTTATCTATCATCTCCGTAACGCTCTCGCGATTACTAAATGATCCTGTAACGAAGCGCGCTGCTCTCCGTTGGATCTTCTCTATCTCTTCTGTCAACCCTATCTGGTACGGATCCCATACTGCTGAGCAGTATTCAAGCAGTGGGCGAACAAGCGTACTGTAACCTACTTCCTTTGTTTTCGGATTGCATTTCCTTTGGATTCTTCCAATGAATCTCAGTCTGGCATCTGCTTTACCGACGATCAACATTATACGATCATTCCATTTTAAATCACTCCTAATGCGTACTCCGAGATAATTTATGGAATTAACTGCTTCCAGTTGTTGACCTGCTACTTTGTAGCTAAATGATAAGGGATCTATCTTTCTATGAATTCGCAGCACATTACACTTGTCTACATTGAGATTCAACTGCCATTCCCTGCACCATGCGTCAATTCGCTGCAGATCCCCCTGCATTTCAGTACAATTTTTCATTGTCCAAATACTGTTGAACTGGTTGGTGTGAAGTCAGGTAAAACTTAGGGCAAACACCATCAGGAAAACATTAAACCATACCATAGCGAGCAAGATTAATGACTGACTGATATATGTGGCGTGTCTGAATCTGTATACATGTCAGCTGCTAGTGTCCTCAAGTACAAACATTCATTTCTGATTATTATAAGATTTTATGAGGACACTCTATTCGAGTGACATTTAACTAGGGTGTGTTACCACCATATGCAGTATTATAAATTTTTTTCACCTTCTATCTGTTCAATCTAGACTACATGTATTATGTTCTTCTTTCCCATACAATGATATGGTTTGAGTAATTACTAGTGTCTATAGGTTGTGATATCCAAAAGGTTTTAATTTAAAAACATTTCATATTACTCCTGCTTAATGATTGTGTATCCATTCTTTTTTTGTATTATTCACTTAGTAACTGAAATCAACTTAGAGGAGTTTCATATATTCTTTTTTTACTAGCCTATGTGTTCAGATAGAACATTGTAATGTCCACTGTAGTAGTACCAGACTATGAATAGTTTAAATAGGCATTGTTAGGAGTACACTTAGAGCGTCACTAACCTGTTTCATGTACGCCAATGGACGGTTTATCACGAGGCGAGAGTGGCGAGCAGATGACTATACTGCACATCAGCCTGTCGGCGCAGCATCGATGCTACAACCACTCCCCACCCCCTTTCAGTGCAAAGAACGCTCACTTGTGATGCGGTGTTGTGAGTAGTGAAATAACATTTGTTGCTGGATTTTGACAGCCTAGTGCTGATGGAGGTTCTCTAGTTTTGACTACCTGGAGTAGCAGTGCATGCTTGTGTTTTTCTACTATTTTTTGTTCTTTCTTTTTTACCTCCTTCTTTCGGGGACCTGTATATCATATCTAACCTCTTGTATCTGTAAACATTTCTATTTCAGGGACTTGATATTCTACATCTACATCTACATCCATACTCCGCAAGCCACCTGACGGTGTGTGGCGGAGGGTACATTGAGTACCTCTATCGGTTCTCCCTTCTGTTGCAGTCTCGTATTGTTCGTGGAAAGAAGGATTGTCGGTATGCCTCTGTGTGGGCTCTAATCTCTCTGATTTTATCCTCATGGTCTCTTCGCGAGATATACGTAGGAGGGAGCAATATACTGCTTGACTCTTCGGTGAAGGTATGATCTCGAAACTCTGACAAAAGCCCGTACCGAGCTACTGAGCGTCTCGCCTGCAGAGTCTTCCACTGGAGTTTATCTATCATCTCCGTAACGCTTTCGCGATTACTGAATGATCCTGTAACGAAGCGCGCTGCTCTCCGTTGGATCTTCTCTATATCTTCTATCAACCCTATCTGGTACGGATCCCACACTGCTGAGCAGTATTCAAGCAGTGGGCGAACATGCGTACTGTAACCTACTTCCTTTGTTTTCGGATTGCATTTCCTTAGGATTCTTCCAATGAATCTCAGTCTGGCATCTGCTTTACCGACGATCAACATTATATGATCATTCCATTTTAAATCACTCCTAATGCGTACTCCCAGATAATTTAGGGTATTAACTGCTTCCAGTTGCTGAACTGCTATTTTGTAGCTAAATGATAAAGGATCTATCTTTCTGTGTATTCGCAGCACATTACACTTGTCTACATTGAGATTCAATTGCCATTCCCTGCACCATGCGTCAATTCGCTGCAGATCCTCCTGCATTTCAGTACAATTTTCCATTGTTACAACCTCTCGATACACCACAGCATCATCTGCAAAAAGCCTCAGTGAACTTCTGATGTCATCCACCAGGTCATTTATGTATATTGTGAATAGCAACGGTCCTATGACACTCCCCTGCGGCACACCTGAAATCATTCTTACTTAGGAAGACTTCTCTCCATTGAGAATGACATGCTGCGTCCTGTTATCTAGGAACTCCTCAATCCAATCACACAATTGGTCTGATAGTCCATATGCTCTTACTTTGTTCATTAAACGACTGTGGGGAACTGTATCGAACGGCTTGCGGAAGTCAAGAAACACGGCATCTACCTGTGAACCCGTGTCTATGGCCCTCTGAGTCTCGTGGACGAATAGCGCGAGCTGGGTTTCACATGACCGTCGTTTTCGAAACCCATGCTGATTCCTACAGAGTAGATTTCTAGTCTCCAGAAAAGTCATTATACTCGAACACAATACGTGTTCCAAAATTCTACAACTGATCGACGTTAGAGATATAGGTCTATAGTTCTGCACATCTGTTCGACGTCCCTTCTTGAAAACGGGGATGACCTGTGCCCTTTTCCAATCCTTTGGAACGCTACGCTCTTCTAGAGACCTACGGTACACCGCTGCAAGAAGGGGGGCAAGTTCCTTCGCGTACTCTGTGTAAAATTGAACTGGTATCCCATCAGGTCCAGAGGCCTTTCCTCTTTTGAGCGATTTTAATTGTTTCTCTATCCCTCTGTCGTCTATTTTGATATCTACCATTTTGTCATCTGTGCGACAATCTAGAGAAGGAACTACAGTGCAATCTTCCTCTGTGAAACAACTTTGGAAAAAGACATTGTGGCTTGTTATATTCATTCTTTGTTTATCCACTGTCTTGTAACTGTGTTTTGCTACACAGGTTGCACTGTAGGTAGTGTTCTTTTATTATGTATTTTTTCTCTATTTGACAACTGTTTACTTACTGTTCTTTATGTTTCTATGATTGTGAGTAACTCATGTCTGGTCCACAATGTGGCAGTGGTCTATACTCGTAGGGTGGGCTGTATACCCGTACCCCCTCCCACACCATCTCTTAACCCCCTGTGGGATAGAATTATTTATATTCGATATTCTCTTCGACAATTCGAAAACTTTTTCGTCTGGGAATGTATGCGTTTTGTCATATAGCTGGCTTGGTTGCGAAATATCTTTGCAGGCGACTTCATGTTCTCCAGAGTCGAGCATGCGGAATATTGTGCTGTGGCTAGCTCTGCATGGGAAAGGCATTATTATGGAAGTTCAAGTGTGGCTGGAAGTTCTATTATTGTGAAGTAATGAGATATGGAAGTGGATTTAGTGAGAAGTGTGTAAAGAAGTAATTAGAAATGAGCAGTGCCGCCGGTAACGTGTTTGAGTATCCGCCCAACCACATCGATCATCTGCGTCGTGTTCGGCCTCCCAGAATGAATTAATGCGAATCAGTAAAATAGTTTACCATAAAGGAGAGCAATCAAGTACCAGTGTCTTATAACGAATCTGAGAACATGCTTTCGGTCATCGCGTTTCCGCATCGTCAACAACCAGCCGCGTCGCGACGGTTAATCGCACGTTCGTACAAGTAAGAACTGTTAACTGTAAATTAACCTTTATGAACAATTTTATATCATTACAAGTGTCAAGAAGGACTGGTAACAGATATCTTTGTGTACGTGACGAACGTAAGAACTTTCGTTCGACCATTCAGCTTCCGCATAATTAACAATCACCCGCGTCGTGACGGTTACACGTACGCTCGTCCATGTGATAATTGTGGACAGACCATCATCATTGCCAGAGTATCTATTTGGCCAGCGTAAGACTGTAAAATAGGTGTGACGGCGTGAAGCAAATAGTGACAGACATTAACATAGTCACGAATGCTGTACAGTAATAAGGGAATGATAATTATGACCTCTCACCAAATCAGCAAGAAATTGAAACTTTCTGGCAGATTAAAACTGTGTGCCCGACGGAGACTCGAACTCGGGACCTTTACCTTTCGCGGGCAAGTGCTCCACCATCTGAGCTACCGAAGCACTACTCACGCCCGCTACTCACAGCTTCACTTCTGCCAGTACCTCGTCTCCTACCTTCCAAACTTTACAGAAGTTTCATATCAGCGCACACTCCGCTGCAGAGTGCAAATCTTATTCTGGAAACATCCCCCAGGCTGTGGCTAAGCCATGACTCCGCAATACCCTTTCTTTCAGGAGTGCTAGTTCTGCAAGGTTCGCAGGAGAGCTTCTGTAAAGTTTGGAAGGCAGGAGACGAGGTACTGGCAGAAGTAAAGCTGTGAGGACCGGGCGTGAGTCGTGCTTCGGTAGCTCAGATGGTAGAGCACTTGCCCGCGAAAGGCAAAGGTCCCGAGTTCGAGTCTCGGTCGGGCACACAGTTTTAATCTGCCAGGAAGTTTCATATCAGCGCACACTCCGCTGCAGAGTGAAAATCTCATTCTGGAAACATCCCCCAGGCTGTGGCTAAGCCATGTCTCCACAATATCCTTTCTTTCAGGAGTGCTAGTTCTGCAAGGTTCGCTGGAGAGCTTCTGTAAAGTTTGGAAGGAAGGAGACGGATACTGGCAGAAGTAAAGCTGTGAGTACCGGGCGTGAGTCGTGCTTCGGTTGCTCAGATGGTAGAGCACTTGCCCGCGAAAGGCAAAGGTCCCGAGTTCGAGTCTCGGTCGGGCACACAGTTTTAATCTGCCAGGAAGTTTCATATCAGCGCACACTCCGCTGCAGAGTGAAAATCTCATTCTGTTGCAAGAAATTAATTGGCATCAACACTTACGACTTAGTGTAATCAGTGCAACCTGTGATTTTCTTATCGTCTCAGAATATAATTATTCATGCCAGACGTAGGACAGTGTTGTGTATAGTGCTGAGTGGCTCCCCTAAACCCGCTTGCATATTTATATACAAAATTTCAGGCAAGCCAGCAGCAGTGTGGAGCAGAAATAATACGACCGCCGCTGGAGTATCAGGTATGTGGCGTGGACATGGCGCACGGTCAAAGTGAGAACCATTTTAAGCGTTCCCCACCAGCGTGTTGCAAAGTTAGAGATTAGTCACTGTAAATGTGAAATGTTGGTACAATGTTCAGTGTAAACATGCAAACGTCCATGCATTATGTTGTACAAGTGCCGGAAGTCAGTTTGTGGGTTGGAGTCCCATGCCATTCTATGATGTCCCATACGTGCTCGACTGGAGACAGATTTGGTGATCGAGCAACTAAGGTAACGTGTCAACACTCTGTAGAGCATGTTGGGTTGCAACAGCGGTATGTGCGCGAGCGCTATCCTGTTGGAAAACACTCCTGGAGTACTGTTCATGAATGGCAGACAACAGGTCGAACCACCAGATTGAGGCACACGATTGATGTTAGCATGCGTGGGATAACCACGAGAGCGCTCCTGCTGTCATACGGAATCGCACCCTAGACCAAAACTTCAAGTGTGGGTACAATGTGTGAAGCTCGCAGACATGTCGCTTGCAGGCTCTCACCTGCCCCCTTTCTAGCCAACACACGTCCATCACGGGCACTGAGGCAGAACCAGCTTTCATCAGAAAACACAACAGACCTCCATCCCGCCCTCCGATGAGCTCTCACTTGGCACCACTGAAGTCGCAAATTGTTGTAACTTGGGATCAATGGAATTCACTCAACAGAGCGGCAGGTTCGGAGCTGTCGAAGTAACAGATTTGTAACAGTTCGTTGTGCCACAGTGCTGCCAGCTACTGCTCAGATCGCCACTGCTGACACAGTACGACGGTATTCCCTCTGGGTAGTGCCACGTGGTCGTCCTGAGCGCCGGCCGAGGTGGCCGAGCGGTTCTAGGCGCTACAGTCTGGAACCGTGCGACCGCTACGGTTGCAGGTTCGAATCATGCCTCGGACATGGATGTGTGTGATGTCCTTAGGTTAGTTAGGGTTAAGTAGTTCTAAGTTCTAGGGGACTGATGACCTCAGAAGTCAAGTCCCATAGTGCTCAGAGCCATTTGAACCATTTGAATCGTCCTGAGCCTGTTCTTCTTGCGAGCGTACATTCTCGTGACCATCACTGCCATTAATCATGTACAGTGGCTACATCTGTGCCAAGTCTTTCTGCAATATCGCCGAAGGAACACCTGCTGCTCGTAGTCCTTTTACACGATATCGTTCATATTCAGCGAGGTGTTGATAAAGGCTTCTTTGTCACCTTAAAGGCATTCTTGACTAACATCAACTCACCATGTTCAATCTCGAAGGTAAATAACGCTCAGTACCTTTATAGCGTATATTTAAGGCAAACGTGATTTGTATACTCATCGAGCCATTCTTATGTGACTGGTGCGAAATTGTCATCTTTGAGATGTAGCAACATGCCCTCCAACTTTCCTTTTTGTTGCAGAACTCCTACTTGGTGTTGCCATTTTTTCCCATTACTGTATATTTGCAGATACTTGAAAATGAAATTTTTTCTTTTGTTTTGATAGGCCACGTCATTTATATCGTATTCTAAAACGCTTCCCCCTCCATTAGCTCTTAGAAACCGTGCAAGGAATCTCTATGTTCTGATGGTGGGACACTAAAACTGATTCTCCCAACAAAATGAAAATAAATATTGAGAGTTCAGGTTCACTTTCTATGCTAACATATATTCATGTCATCAGCACATCGGGTTTATTTAAAATCCATCCTAACAGACCTTGTAGGCCTAACAGTACTGCCCGACCGCCTTGTCAACCTTAGCTCACACACGCCACTGCAAGCGGATACGAAATGACACATGGTCAGCACACCACTCTCCCGGCAGTTGTCAGTTTCCATGACCAGAGCCGCTAGTTATCAGTCTTGAGTAATGTCCAATACTCCAGACCCACCTGCTCGCACACCGTTAAATGATCAAGTAACATACACTCCTGGAAATTGAAATAAGAACACCGTGAATTCATTGTCCCAGGAAGGGGAAACTTTATTGACACATTCCTGGGGTCAGATACATCACATGATCACACTGACAGAACCACAGGCACATAGACACAGGCAACAGAGCATGCACAATGTCGGCACTAGTACAGTGTATATCCAACTTTCGCAGCAATTCAGGCTGCTATTCTCCCATGGAGACGATCGTAGAGATGCTGGATGTAGTCCTGTGGAACGGCTTGCCATGCCATTTCCACCTGGCGCCTCAGTTGGACCAGCGTTCGTGCTGGACGTGCAGACCGCGTGAGACGACGCTTCATCCAGTCCCAAACATGCTCAATGGGGGACAGATCCGGAGATCTTGCTGGCCAGGGTAGTTGACTTACACCTTCTAGAGCACGTTGGGTGGCACGGGATACATGCGGACGTGCATTGTCCTGTTGGAACAGCAAGTTCCCTTGCTGGTCTAGGAATGGTAGAACGATGGGTTCGATGACGGTTTGGATGTACCGTGCACTATTCAGTGTCCCCTCGACGATCACCAGTGGTGTACGGCCAGTGTAGGAGATCGCTCCCCACACCATGATGCCGGGTGTTGGCCCTGTGTGCCTCGGTCGTATGCAGTCCTGATTGTGGCGCTCACCTCCACGGCGCCAAACACGCATACGACCATCATTGGCACCAAGGCAGAAACGACTCTCATCGCTGAAGACGACACGTCTCCATTCGTCCCTCCATTCACGCCTGTCGCGACACCACTGGAGGCGGGCTGCACGATGTTGGGGCGTGAGCGGAAGACGGCCTAACGGTGTGCGGGACCGTAGCCCAGCTTCATGGAGACGGTTGCGAATGGTCCTCGCCGATACCCCAGGAGCAACAGTGTCCCTAATTTGCTGGGAAGTGGCGGTGCGGTCCCCTACGGCACTGTGTAGGATCCTACGGTCTTGGCGTGCATCCGTGCGTCGCTGCGGTCCGGTCCCAGGTGGACGGGCACGTGCACCTTCCGCCGACCACTGGCGACAACATCGATGTACTGTGGAGACCTCACGCCCCACGTGTTGAGCAATTCGGCGGTACGTCCACCCGGCCTCCCGCATGCCCACTATACGCCCTCGCTCAAAGTCCGTCAACTGCACATACGGTTCACGTCCACGCTGTCGCGGCATGCTACCAGTGTTAAAGACTGCGATGGAGCTCCGTATGCCACGGCAAACTGGCTGACACTGACGGCGGCGGTGCACAAATGCTGCGCAGCTAGCGCCATTCGACGGCCAACATCGCGGTTCCTGGTGTGTCCGCTGTGCCGTGCGTGTGATCATTGCTTGTACAGCCCTCTCGCAGTGTCCGGAGCAAGTATGGTGGGTCTGACACACCGGTGTCAATGTGTTCTTTTTTCCATTTACAGGAGTGTATTTTACAAGAGGCTCAATGAACATGTGGTAGACACCGTTTTAAAGTCTGACTGGAGAAGTTCCAATAAATACAGGTCGCTTATCTCCAATTTGATTATGTCGAATAACAGCTCCCCAATTGCCCTCACCGGGGCTGAGTGTACCCCACGTGCCAACAGCACTTCGCTCACCCGGGCAGTCTCCCATCCAAGAGGTGGCCAAACCCAACAGCCCATAGCGAGATCTGACAGAAACTGGCGTTGCCACTGTGGAAAGGCCGTTGATAATGGGTACGTTTACTCATATGTTACTTTCTAGAATGTTCCATTACTATATCGCCTGTCATGATTACGCTCGTGATACTTGTCCTAATCTGCATGGTCATCTTTGTAGAAGTAATCGCATAAACGCTATACACGTTTTTGCTGAACCACAATCAAATGTGAAGATTTTGTACAACAAGTTTATGTCATCAGAAGCTATACAGTAATGTAAGAAAAGTTCTAGAAATTCTAACCTTGTAGCCAATAATAATAAAAGTACCTATTGATGAAGGCACGGATCTGCCAAAACTCGTTTGGACAATAAAAAAAGGACATTTGTTAGCATTGCAGGCGTAAATTGTATTGCTTTAATTGTATATAACTAATGTTCCTTTTCAACTTGTTTTTAATTTTTTGTTTTAACTTAAGTACTAATTTTCGGTTGATGGAGGTTCGAGTGTCGTATTATATGCACGTACCGGCACAGTTCCCGTACACCAAAGGTTTTTTTTTCTATTGGCTCCGGTATTATCTGCGTGGAACAATCAAGACGTTAATGACAATATAGGTTTAGTTAGGTTCTTTGTGAATCCATATAGCGGAGATGAGAGGTAGGCACTCTCCTTGGTTGGAATCGGTGTTCGGTTACAACAGGTTGGTAATTTTCATGAAATTGACAGGATTGATCTGCTGAAGTAGTAAGTTATTACATTTAGTCGGTTCGTTTTTGTTCTATCAACACATCGGGTTATTGAGGTGTAAGACCAAAACTCCTTAACAGAATGTCAGATGCTTTCAGTTATCTCTAGGTAGGACCTTTATCAGAGACGTGCGCTGTCAGTGCCGCTCGGTTTGACTACTTCTGGCCACTTGGTCTAAATCATGAATCAGCAACACTTTGAAATAAATCACTACCAGTCAAAAATCACTTGCCCCATGGTCCAATAGACAAGTACCAATCAGTAACTTGCTCGTGGTGTTCACTGAAATCCCTCTAACTTTGTTCTTTGGGACAGAGACAGGCTGTCTCTGTTTGATTCTGTTCCAATGAATATTGAAAACGGCTACTTATCTGGCTGCTGCCGTGTGCCACCAAAGGCTACGTCTGTCTTCTCTAGTTGAAGTGTCTATTTTTCAGTCAAGTGCTGCTGAAGAGTGTCATTCAGTAACATACCCGAAGGGGGGATCCAGTGGGTTTGGAGCCTCAGTCCCCACCCCATAGTCACCTAAATGAAATTACACACGAGCTGGTGGCCGTGTAGTGAAACTGAAAGATATAAGGAGCGATCAAAAAGTATTCCTTTAAGGAAACTGCTGCAGCTTATATCCAACGCAGTTCGACTCCGTTGGGGGTATAAAGGCAACGTCATGTGAGCAAGTTATTAGTGCGGCATTCGTTTCTTTCCGACATGCTACGGTATTACTAAACGCGTCCAAACAGGACCAGCGTGCTGTTATCCCTTTCTTAGCATCCAGAGGAGAATGAAGAATGTGTACGGGGCAGCATGTCCGCCGAAAGCCACCATAATGGAATGGTGTGACAAGGAATGCTTCATGATAACGGCCGTCCCCTTGTAAGCGAATTGTCATAACGCTGGCTTAGTTGTGGAGTATCTTCGCGGGCTGCCGCGTCTAGAGAGTCGAGCATGGGACACGGAACTGTTATATTGTGTAGTGTGTAGCTCTGCATGTGAGAGGCATTGTTAGCATGGAAGTTGAAGTGTTGCTACAAGTGCTATTACAGTTAAGTGATAAAATAAGTAAATGATTCAGAGGAAAGTGCGTCAAGAAGTAATTTAAAAATGAGCAGTGCCGCCGATGACGTATTTGTGTATCCTCTCATTGCGTGTCGCACAGCATCAACCATCCGTGCCGTGTTCGGTCTCCAAGAATGAACTAATGTGAATCAGTAATACTATTTACCACAAAAGAGAGCATTTAAGTGCCAGTGTCTTGTAGCGAGCGTGGGAACGTGAGTTCGATCATCGCGTTCCACATCACCAACAATCAACCGCGCCGCGACGGTTACGCGCACGCTCGTACATGTGAGAACTGAAAAATCAACTTTATGAATAATGTTATATCATTACTAGTGTCAAGGAGGACTGATACCAAATATTTGTGTATGCGTGACAAGCGTAAGAACTTTCGTGCGATCATTAGACTTCCGCATCATCAACAATCACCCGCATCGTGTCGGTTACGCGTACACTCGTCTGATTTGTGGACTGGTAATCATACGTTCATTGGGATAAACACTTATGAATGAGAATGTAAACAGCACAACCTGTGGATTCCTTATCGTCTCAGAAAGTAGATGTTCATACCAGACGTAGGACAGTGTTGTGCTTGGTGTTGAGTGGCTCCCCTAAACCCGCTTGCATATTTTGGTAGATAATTTCAGGCAAGCCAGCAGCAGTGTGAAGCAGAACAGTACGACCGCCCCGGGATTATCAGGTACGTGGTGTGGACAGGGCACACGGTCAAGCAACGGTCACGAAACGACAACCACTTTAAGGAACCACCAAACCCATTCGTACACCCGGGCGTGTTACACCCTTATCGCGTATGCAACACAGAAGTTACGTTGACTCAAATTGGAGACACTCCAGCACGCACCCTATAGTTTTGATCCCTCCTTATCCGATTATGACGATCTTGGCCCCTTAAAAACGACCTTGAAAGTTTGACTATTCCTGTCGGACTAAGATGTGCAGCAGGCAGTTACGAAATTCTTCACGCAGCAGGATCGTTTTACCAAACGGGTATCTTGAAACTGGTGCGTCGATGGGATGATTGCCTCTGAGCTCACTGCGATTATGCCTGATTGGCATACCGATTCTCTACTGTACGGTTTGAAAGGAAAACTTTTCGTCCCTCGTAATTAGTTTCCAATCATTTGACGAAAAAGGGATAAGCACTCTCCATAGTCAACAAGGCCATCCATAGTTTTAACCTGTCGATATATCGATAGCATTATTAGCTATCACCTATTCCTACTTTAGCCACGTTTGTACATTGTTAACCTTACTTGAGTAATTTTTTAAATTAGTTCAGTTATTACTTCTACTTGAATGTAATGTAAGCACTGTCTTTTATTGTGTTTGTGCTGTGTTCTGTTCTGATAGTTTCTAACTATGGATAACTTTGTAACAAGAAAGAAGAAGAAAACTCATTTTGATTTGTCCCATAGCGTTATAGTAACTTAAAAATTTGTACACATTACTATAGTAGCCTTATTAAGTGTCTATAGCAGATTCATGTTAGCACCCAAGTCCTTATTTGGAGACTGGTAGAGCTCTGAGGTTGCAAATATTTCAATAATTTACAAGGCAGCGGAGCGGTAAACAAACAGCATTACAAATAACATGAAAACAATGCATAAAAATACACTTGGATTTGCTTGTGTCACTTAGAAACACGCTGACCAACAAAAATATGGCCCAAGCGGCGATTCTTGCATTTCGTTAAAAAATTTCTCAAAATTCTATCATTATTATCAAAATGTTACTTTATCTGGTCACCGGGATGGTACTCAAATTATGAAAAATGGTTCCGGCACGAAACGATGGGGAAGAGTTTGTGGAGAGCAGAAGGGACATGTGATGACAACACATTCTATAGTTCGTTCGCTTTTTAAATATTTTTCAGCGAGCTGCTTTAATTTGCCCTGGCCGATTCCGTCCCGCATCCCCCTACCCCCGCCCCCGCGTCAAAAATGTATTTACGCTTTTGTAATTCTGCAATAACTGAAGCCACGACGTCCCAGCACTATTAAATCTTAAAATACGCTTGCATTCATGCATTGTCGAATAACGAAACATGCACAATTAAAGGAAAAACAAGTAATACCAGAATTCCATCTTATGTTTAATTCACTTTATTTATTTGAAAACAATGTACAACAATCAGTTTTTCCAAATTCTACACCGACCAGGGTAGCTCTGTGCCTCGAGCAACCAGGCGAGGTGGTTTGAATGCATCTATTGGCAACCTCGTAAATAGTTTTCTGTAGTTCCCCATAAAAAAAAAGAAACAGGCCAAATGTGTGTGAAATCTTATGGGACTTAACTGCTAAGGTCATCAGTCCCTAAGCTTACACATTACTTAACCTAAATTATCCTAAGGTCAAACACGCACAGCCATGTCCGAGGGAGGACTCGAACCCCCGCAGGGACCAGCCGCACAATCCATGACTGCAGCGCCTCTGACCGCTCGGCTAATCGAGCGCGGCTCCCCATTTTAAATTTAGGCAAATGTCAGGGTTGTTCCTCACTATAGATCGCAGTTAGTCCCTCCCGGATTCCTTTCTTTTCTGTCAGATTCCTATTCGATTAAAGAGGCAGCTGCTCTGCTTAAATGAAAATATGTGCATCTAAGGGGAGGCGAACATCTCTTCTGAGACTCCCGGCATTAAAAGCGACATTTACGTTGGAAGGCAGCTAGCAATCGACAATTCGTACTACATATCCACGAATAAAGATGGCTCACTTGTGGAACGACGATTTATCATGTCTTCAAGTTCAACTACAAGAATGATGTTATTCGGCGAAATGTTTTATTCGTAATATCCTTGGCACCTTGAGTGCAACCATCACAACTCTAACGTATTTGTAAATAACGCCATACAAACGATAACGTATGTTGCACGTAGTAGTGAATTTTATTAGCATCAAAGACTATATAACCACATAATCATGGCTAAATACAAATTTACGATGTTGCATACATTAGGAGTCTAGTTGAAATTAATGCGTGAATCAGTGTTAAGATCCCAAAACTCTAACATCCGAGTATTTCGTTTCATTTTTAAAATAAATTTGATTGCTATAGTTTCAAGCTGACTATCGAAATAATAATTCAAAAGAAGTTCTTAATCAGACAAGGAAACTGAAAGATTTTAATAAAATGAAAGCTGCATAATAAAATTTGAGTCTGAATTCAGGAACTTGGGATGCTTTGATGTGCTGAGCAGATTCTGACTTGGCTTCACGTAAGTTGTAAATTTAAATAGCAGATTGTAGCGTTAGAAAGGCAGCTGTCGCCAAAAGAGATTTGAGCCTGTTCAACTTCGTAAATAATTGCACCCATCGTTAAGAATCTTCTAGTCTGCTGTACTTATATTGGAACATAGAGCTGTGTTTTGTCAGCAAAGAAGCAATATGCTACATCAGAATTTTATTTTGTTTGGCAATAGAGTGAAGTTATCATACATAGTTGTTACCTGCAGTTGCGCTCGCATATCAGTGAAATGAAATGAAATGAAATGTGTGTATGACTTTATTGGCCTGGAGACCCCGATCGGAATGTTCGTCTGCTTGGTGCATGTCTTTTTATTCCACGCCAGTTCGGTGACTTGTGCCTCGATGATGATAAAATGATAAGGACAACATACACACCCAGGATCTAGCGGAGGAAATCCAACCCGTCCGGGAATCGAACACCGAGACCCCGATATGAAGGGTCAGCAACACAAATCAAAAGAACACGAGCTGCTGACATTTGTCACTACTGACGGTGATGGTACTAAAATAAAATGTGGACTTCCTAAAATTATTAAATAGCATTAAACTAATGAAAAATTAAAATAAATAATTTGTAGCTCAGAGTAGCTCGAATTTTATAGCACTTGTACGTGCAATAACATCAACTGCGCTAGCCGAGGCTGCATGTTCTGCATCTAAAATCAGGACGTCTGTCTCTTTGTCGTATAGCATTTAAAAAACGTTGTTATTTTAAGTACTGAAGCGTCCCGGAAGCTGTAACAGACGCATGACTCTCAGCATCTAAAATGTGACGGGATTGTGACTAATATTAGAAGTATGGATTACACACACTGGGGATTGTATAAGTACGGTATTCATTAAGTTGAATCATATCATACAGAACAAATCAAACAATAAAAAAAACCAAATCCTCTTTGCGTCTGTCTTGCATCAGGCGGCCAAGTGGTCAGCGTCTGTTCACCAGTGGTGCGGCTGAAATTTAAATCTGGATCTAACCCTTCCAGTCATAACACTGTGAGTTCATTCAAGCTGTCTACTCAATTCCACCTGATTCCAAGTACAATCATCATGGAGAGTTTTGATAATGACAACATTACCCCAAATGGACAGTCCACCGTCAGCATCAGTGGCGCAACTGATCTTTCGGATTTCGGGGCGGCCAGGTTAAAATGCAGAGGAAGTTGGAGTCCTCTGGCCAACTTGAAACCAAATCAAATACATTTTTTGCAACACTTAACATACAAACACTTTTGCAACCAAGTACACTTCATAAGTCGGGAGGTATATTACAAGAACAGAATATTTAAATTTTGGCATTCAGGAAACACGAACGACGGACAATAACACTATGGATTTCGGCAATTATGTTCTTTTCAAAAGTAAAACTGTTAAAAGAATACTTAATAATACACCACATCTGGGAGCTGCTTTTACAGTCTCCAAAAGTATTTTAAATTCAATAACAGAGGCAAAACACATTAACAATAAATTAATGACAATTATACATTAATTAATGCCCATATGGCAGGCAATGAGGATAACTGTAAGAAACCTGAAGAAGTTAATGAAGCTTGGGAAATGTTAGAGAGCATCATCTAGAAAATTCTACCAAACCATGTTAAAATTTTAATGAGTGATTTTAATGCTTAATTATATAAAGAGAAAAAATATAAGAGAACGGTGGGTGGATATCTTGCCCGCAAACAGACAAACCAAAATGGCCAAAAACTTGTTGAAACATGCAAAAATTTTCGCCTTAAAATCATGTTAACACATTTTAAAAAGAACCCTTCTAAACAAAAGACTTGGCAGGCACCCAATACTTTCATGGAGGAATTTCAAATCGATCATGTAGCAATTTCATACCATATCTACGACGAAATTTTAAATGTTCAAGTTAGGAAAGGGGCTAGTATTGATTCTGATCATTATTTAACGGGAATAAACGTGAAACGTACACCTCAAAAACTCTTCAAAACAAAAACTGTTATCCCAGAATTTTGCACTGCTAAAATAACCCCAACTCTAACAAGCGAACTTGACAAAAAATAATCCAACAATTGGCAAAGCCTAAAAGAAAAGTTCATGAAAACAGCACAAAATTTAATTCCACTTTGAAAGAAACAAAAATACCCCTGGTCCATGAGGCACTCAAAGATTGGAACAGTGGCAAAACTGAAAATACATACAACATCTTTCTAACTACAAAGAAGAATCTGAATTAATCTCAGAGACTAAAAGAAACTACGAAAATGTCCAACTTTTAGAAATCGAAAAAGACTTTCAAAAGAACAATACAAGAAACTTTTATAAAGTATTCAAAACAAAACTAACCAGTTACCAACCTCAAAATCTTTGCTTAAAAAATAAAAATGGCTGTGTGGCTCTCAACAATCAGAAAAATTGTAAGGTACTTACTAATTAGTTTGAAGAACTATTGAACTGCCCAGAACCAGAAAAAAAAATCCCAACTAAAGCAAACAGATAACACCAACCCTAACTCTAATGAACCTGATGAAATCGAAATAATTAAATCATTGAAGATACTTAGAAACAATGAAGCGTCCAGAGAAGACTATATAATTGCAGAACTACTAAAATCAGCTGGCACTGACATTATAACATAGATCACTCTACTATTAGAACATATATGGCAAACTGAGAAAATACCTGAGGACTGGAAAACTGCCCTATGTCATCCACTGCATAGAAAAGGGGATTCAAGGAGCCCTAGCAACAGAGGCAACTCACCACAAGAAGACACCTAATGTATTTCGCATGACCAAAGCGAGCGATTATTTCAGATTTTTTACGTGAACAGCTGACCAACAAACGAAGAGAATATTCCATCATATTAGGTTACCTTCCGTTCCTCCACAGTATAGCCAGAGCACAAGCAAAGGGTGTATGGAATATCTTGAATATCTTCAGTATCTATGTGTATTTGTGGTAAACGTTTTGTAATGCCGTTGCAGTTTGAAGATGAAGTTTGTATCTCGAAACATGTTGCTTTGCCAGACCATCTAAGAACGTCAACGCGTTTTTGTAACTGTTAGTGGTCTGTAAAAGATCTTTCTGTGCAGTTCATCCTGCCACGCACAATATAACGTGGATCGGTGCAGCATCGTATTCTCTTCATAAGCGTTTGGTGAGTCTATCCCATTATAAGGAAGGGGGCGCAGCCTCTGTTGACTGTATCCTGCGGCTCTACCCACTTTTTCCGTTCTCGTCGGCATCTATTTATTACATAGCGTGGCACCAAAGTCTTCGGGCACAATTGTCGAAGGAAATGTTCTTCGTTATTAGCCACAACTGATTTTATGCAATACCATTAAATTTCTGTCAGAATAGACAAAAGAGAAGAAGCGAAAATCTCATTAAAAGTGCGCCTGAAATGGCTACAGAAAGTGCTAGCAATTGAAAATGCTCAGAAAAGAGAATAAATAAGGAGGGGGGAAAACATAGGTACAAGTGCTTTGCAAGGCTTCACTATTTCGGAAAGATGTGTGAAAAGGACAAGCAGATTTTATTTTGCAGGTAATCAGGGTACTGACACGTAAATAATTTTCACACGACACACGTTCTATGTTTTACAAGTAGTAGTACAGTGGCGGTCTCGGTGCAATCTTGATATCAACTTGATATGCAAATTAATTAAATTGATCAATTAATCACCCCTACACACCCCCGCCCCTGACAACGCCCACACCCGCCCAAACCACGCCCACCCCCACCACCGGATGACGTCATGTGTTTTTCTATGCTGTATGTGTGCCCCAGGCCCCTCCCTCTCCCCCACCCCTCCCCCAGCCCTCCCACTCCACCAACCTGCCCTATTGGAGGAAATTTTGAATTTTGGAGGGAATTTCGAATTTTCGCGTGAATGTCTTTGTGACAGGGCTGTGCTGACATCCCACCCCAACCTCCACCTGGGAAATGATGGAAAATTAAAATTGACAATGCCCTTTCTGGGACTCGAGCCCTGGTGTTCCTGGCTGGAAAGCCTAAGTGTACCCCCCTAACACAATTAAACCACCAGAGGCACTTGGAATTAAAGGGAAATTAAAAAAAATGGCTGTGCCCTTTCTGCGACTCGAACCCTCATCATCCTGACAGGAAAGCCCAAGTGCACCGCCACAACACACAGTGGAAAAACTATTTAAAAATTTTTACTTAAACTGAAGTAACTGAGAAGGTGAAACTTCTTTATTTAATTCAGAAACTGCGGAGTGAAATTGAATGTAAGTAAACCTTCTTAAACTGCTGAGTGAAACTGAATGCACACTCACTTCGCTTGTCTTTATTATTTGAACACTTGTAAAATTTTTTGAGAGGAGCAGGGGCCTATGTAAGTAGCCTGTTTATATGTTTGTATGTTGGCAGCGCTTCAAACTGCATTAATATCACTATTAGCCCTGTGCACCCTTGATAAAAGACTCAGTGGCTGGCCAGACTTGCAGTTGGAAGTTAACAGTCAGCAATGATGGAAGTTAGATGTTAACAGTTAGCAGTGATAGCGGTCGGAAGTGTTAGAGAGAGTGGATGGTCTGGAGATGTGTCCATCATGGAGATTTACTATTGGTTGGACATGGATTCTAAAATGTGGGTAATGAAATTATTGACGATTGTATAAGTTTTGGAATTGGATGTAATGGAGAATTATATAATTTTTGGAACTGGATGTCATGGATGATTATATAATTTTGGAATTGGATGTCACGTGATTGAGGTAAAATGTGCTAAATACATTGTTTACTCTGCAACAAAATCTTTCCTTTGCAAACCACATGCCTATTGGTAGTTAGAGCCTACAGTAGTTAGAATGTTTTTATTTAGCTGGCTGTACACTTGGCGTATTTGCTGTAGTTCGTGCCATGAAGTTATCTGTGAGGGAAGTGACTTATGAAATGTATAGGTTATTGTTAGGATTTCTTCTGATTCAGGGCAATTCTTTTGTGTTAATTAATAGTAAAATTGCGACATCCTTGTATATTGTGGGTCATTAATGAATAGAATAACTTTGAGTTATATTTGTCAGGGAAAATTCTGTAAGTCAGTGTTCAAACGATAAAGACAAGCAAAGTGAGTGTGCATTCAATTTCACTCTGCAGTTTAAGAAGGTTTACTTGCATTCAGTTCCACTCAGCAGTTTCTGAATTAAACAAAGAAGATTCACCTTCTCAGTTATTTCAGTTTAACTAAAAATTTTTAAATAAAGTTTTTTCACCATATGTTGTGAGTGTCCACTTGGGCTTTCCTGTCAGGAAGATGAGGGCTCAAGTCACAGAAAGGGCACAGCCACTTTTTAATCTCCCGTTAATTCCAAGTGTCTCTGGTAGTGTAACTGTATTAGGGAAGTACACTTGGGCTTTCGACCCAGGAACAGCAGGCTTCGAGTCTTTGAAAGGGCACTGTCAATTTTAATTCCCCGCCATTTGCCTGGTGTGGATGGGCTAGGATGTCAGTACAGTCCTGGGACAAAGGAATTCCCGCCAAAATTCGAAATTCCCACCGAAATTGCCGCCAATAGGGCAGGTTGGTGTGGGGGAGGGATTGGGGAGAGGGAGGGGGCAGACACACGTGCAGCTGAGAAAAACACGTGACGTCATCCGAGGGTGGGTGTGGGCATGGTCTAGGGTGGGGGTGGGCGTTGTAGGGGGTGTGGGTGGGCAGGGGCAGGTGTGATTAATTAATCAATTTAATTTGCATATGAATTTGATATCAAAATTGCACTGAGACCGCCGCTATACTACTACTTATACATTGTCTGTTTTGTAGCAGATGACAATGCTTGATGCTTTAGATTTTATAACCCATTGTTGTTTTATGAGATTTTCTTCTGGCAGCACATGGTTAGGTTCTGTTTTGATTTGGTTCATGCTTTGTTTATAAATCGTTTCTTTTTCAGTGCTCTAGTGAGAAACGATTATTTTCAACATCTATATGACGTGCAGAATTAATGGTCATACTGACATGGGCTTTAAACAAGATTGTTAGCAAACTCGACAGACTCACTAGCTGTACTTTACAAGTTATGTGAGACATACTGTAATAGCCGGGAGCTTAGATCACAGAGTGGTAAGACGCTGAAAACTAAGAAGACAATCACTCTCGACATATTTATTTTTTACAGAGGCCAAATTTAACATAAAGAAGGGCGAACAATACATTTTTTGCCACAGAGGCGAGATACAAAGTAAACAATAACGGACAATTAAGCTCAAGGGGATCAAATTCAGTCATCAAAACATTAAATTATTGGCCCTTAAATATTTCAAAGACTTCTTTTTTTTATTTCTAACAAATTATAACATTTGAACCTCCTAAACCTCAGAAAAAATGCTGCCACGTGCACTCAAGAGACTTAACAATTACTTTGGTTGCTTGAAAATCAATATTACAAATGACCACAATATGCATAACACTTGAAATATATAAAAAAAGACTTTCAAGATTGCAGAATATTGACTTTAAAATAAGAAAGGGAGCATTAGCTAATCAAGAAACTAAGGAAGTGTTCACAAGAGCAACCAAGGAGAGATCAAAACCATATAAAGGGGGCGAAATACATGGCTTAGGCCCTGCATGATAACTGGGTTGAGCTGGGCTCCAGCGCCAAATGGTTGTTCCATTCATTACACTTCTAAAACACAGACACAAAATATAGGATAAACTTGCACAATAAATGAACGGCAAATAGGCTACTGGCTTCCAGACACATCAGAGAGAATCAGGGCAGACAACTGAGCCAATGTGGCGCGTGAGGGCTTAAGGTTAACAGAGTAGAATTTACATAACAAAATAAATCTCAACATGCGTTTTAATCCTGACTGAGGGACCTAAGGCAAATAACTCAGTCTGTTTGGCCCACAAGTATTTCAGGTTACGTGAAAATGAAAAAAAAATATTAAAGGTGCCTAAGGCTTGAGAGCTAGCATCCCAAAGATGTTCGGGCTCACATGCAGTTCCTCTTCGTCGAAATGTCGCATTACACACCCTTGTGAACTGTTGGTTAAATTGTATGGCTGCTGGCAAGTTTGCGAAATTGTATAAACATACAATGTTAATATAATGTAATGTAATAATAGTATCGGGTGCTAAAGTAACGACCCATAAAGCATGTAGGCCACACAGGTGCAATTTGGTTAGAATAGTGCTTATTCAGAACTCAAACTAATAGCGAAAGTGGTCGTATTAAGAGTTACTGTTACACTCGAGCCCATGTCCATTTGACACAATTCTATCATTCACAGTCTCATCGTCAAATACAAGTCCGATACTCCACGTCGTCATTTACACGAAAAGTTACACACTAGCTGCACGGCTGCTCATCGCTCAGAGACTAAGTCCCGCGATACCACACAACGCGAAATTTTCGAAGTCTTTTCACTTCCTAGCTACCTAAAGACCGACCGTCCGCTTTCGCATCTCCACCAGTACTGTTCCCTTTGGTGTCTAGACCAGAACTGTCCACTTTCGCGTCTACACCAGCACCATCCATATGCCCGTCCCCGGCACGCTTCCCATGAGCCGAACATACTCGCTCAACTGACTAGTGCAGTTCCCTTTCCTGAAGCTGTCCATGTCATTGGCTACAGCTTGTTCTACGTTATTTTGTATTTAACATACTCAAATAATCACAACTTGACCATTTTCACGTCTAAATAAAGTAACAATAATATCCATTGTGAAATTCATTTACATAAAACCAATACGATTTCCTTCTTTGAATATCACGGCCAGTAGTCTTGCACCTGTGAGCTTTCTGAGAAATGAATAAATAACAAAAGTAACTATCATGCACTAAACTTTAAAACAAATATTCTATTAACCAATGATTCAATCAGGTGTCATGCTGTCATCGTTTAATGTGTTTTGTGTGGAGGAAATGATGAGCTCATGCTTAACTATAAATACTAATAATTTAAATTTACTACGTCTTTTAAACAAATGAAGTTACAGAGTTGATATTTACAACATTTGTCATTTTAATGTTGCGCTTCTACAAGAAATGTCGATCCTTAAGTTTGACTAACGCGTTCAGATTTTAGCATTCAGGTCTTTGTTACAAAACTTGTTAATTTCACTTTAACAGTAAATCCTAAACTATTATAGATATGAGCAATATTCAAGTTTTATTGGGATCACCATGAAAATGTATGGGCAATGGTAGATTAAAATTACTGTGGCTTCATTCCTTGAATTACTACAGAAATAAATTGTTTCTATAAATGTTTTCCTTTATGGCTGATCTTAGGTCCTCCATATTTAACACTGCTACGTCTCCTTGGCCACAAACGGCTTCTACTGGGCTTCCCTACGACGTAAGTTCTCGTCTGTCTCACTCACACACTACAGCGATTAGGCCTCAATAGACAATAGACCCCAGTGAGTTTTCCCATCTCATGGTGAACCTGACCTTTTGTGGCACACGGACCTGGACGACAGGGCTCGTTTCACAATTCTTGTGGGCTCACTCTTTCGGTCATATTTAAATGAGAGCACAGTGCTCGTTAACTCTCACACCTCCACTTCATAACGTGTTGGCGTGCCATATATGATATGAAGGAGCAGCCAAATTTACAAGACACAAATTCATAATACAATAACAAATAAATACAGGCTACTGCAAAATCTAAGGTTTTTCTGCCGTTTGTTAAAAATGTAACGGAAAGAATAGGGAGGATCTTGACGAAGCGGAATATTACCGTAATTTACAAGCCCACCAGGAAGATACAGGAATACCTTAGGCCTGCCAAGGACGCTCGCAAACCATTGGAAAAATCTGGAGTGTATAGGATCCCATGCAGCTGTGGTGATGTTTATGTGGGTACCACTAAAAGAACTGTTTCTAAACGTTTGGAAGAGCACAAGGGAAATTGTAGAAGAGGAGAAACGGAACGATCAGCTGTTGCGGAGCATGCTTTCCAGCCAGGGAACCACAACATTCGTTTCGAGGAGACGCAAGTACTAGCGGCCACGAGCGGATATTACGAAAGGCTCTACAGGGAGGCGATCGAAATCGCTAAACACCCAAATAATTTCAACCGAAAGGAGGAGGGCGTCAAATTAAACGGTATATGGATGCCGGTGTTAAAGAAGATGTGTACCACTCGTCCACTACTGGGTGATGGCAACGGCGATCGACGGCGACGGACAGCGGCCAATTGCACTGACGTTTTCAAAACGCGTGACGTCACGCCGCGGCGCGGGGCGCGCGGACACGGAATTTAGCGGCAGTCAGTAGAGAGCCAGTGTGTGTGTTGGACCTTCCATCAAGCTACGGATCCCCTTGAAGATGTCTCCCGCAGTCGGAGACGAAACGTTGGGAATCACCACAGCATTCATCAACCGACCACGGCATAACTGCCCGGATAATTATAATGGACAAAACATTAAACCATCCCAAAACTTCAGTCTAACACATACATACACATAAGTAAATCCCTTATATACCGCCAAAAACCTAATTTATATGCATACTGTGCACTGATTTTTGACTTGGTACCATTCACCAAATAACTGAGTCCTCCGACCTCCTCGCTCCCAAATGTGAGTCTAAACTATCTCTTTATAATTGCACAAAAAAAAAAAAAAAACACTTTGTGACAAACAACCTACAATAAAACCTGAAATAAAACTTAGCAAATTACCCCTTCAAAGTTGTTACACGTATTGTTCTCTTCACCCCAACCATTTGTAATTATGTTGTGTGCAGTCTGGTTGTCCCCAGTCAAAAGATTCTCAAATTTTACTTTCCTTTTTTTCACCCTCAATTTCAAAATCCAAGCGCCTTCCCAACCAGTGAAGCGAAGTTTTATATTTAAATAAGAAACAGCACCACATCTCTTACAACTCCGTTCACTACAAAGCATCTTATACTAAAATGTTTTTCCTTGCACTGGAATTCCAAGAGCACTTCTTGCTTATCGGTTTACTTAAACCGCCAACTGCTGTTTTAGTTTTTACACTTTTTACAGTTAGTAATATTAAAATCTTACTCGTTACCCTATTTACAAAACCTTCCGCGCCTGCCGACACATTACTTCCAGAATCGAACAGTTCCTCAACTTTCTCATCATTTACTTTAATTTCAATGATAGGCTACACATTAATCACTTATTTTCGCTCTAAACCCTGTCCCTTCTCTTCCATCTCTAGAGTACACATATCCCGTTCGATCCGCCCCTCAATTTCGTACTTGTCCCAAAATAATTCATTACATGCTTCTTTCGCCCCAATTTCATTTTTTCTCCCTTATAGACCTCTCGCTATCTTAAACTTCTCTGGAGTCCAAAAATGAGGCAATAGCGATCGTAATGTTCTACTGCACCTTTCGACAATGAATTACAGTAAAATCACATTCCTCCTTAAGACACCATTCCGTCCAAACGTCACTTTTTATATTAGAATCAAACTCACTGTATTCTGCCCTAAAATTATAGACATTAGTAACTACAACATCATTATCATGAAATAAAGCATTGTGGGGCGGCCGGTGGAATAATAGAATAAATGTTTTGTATTTATGCTGTTTACCGTTCTCAACACTGGCTCTCTAACTACAATATTGGCAACCAGAAAGTGATTAGCAAAACGTGAAGCCTGTAATTAGAATTCCTAGTGCCCACTTCATCTGAGAAATACATTTATAACTTCAGCTTATAGCTCTGAGGAATTAGGAGATTGTCTGGGATTCATAATCAAAAAGCATTCTCTCTAAAATGTTCACTATATTCTGAAAGTCACAGACCAAATAGAATCCACACAATCCAACTACCAGAGCAGTTCAGAGTCTAATGTGCTGATGCCCCTATAACTGTTCAAATTAAATGTCTAAGTGAATGCTCGCCATAATTTGATGATAATGTTCATCAAACGCCACGCTAATAATGGTAGAATGTCTGTCCTGCGTCGGCACGTGAAAATACGACATACGCAAACCTAAAATAGATCATTAACGTCATCCCAAAATAACACTTCACTCGAAAACGATTTCATGGTTACGCCTATCCCGAGTAACTTATTACTGCATCGGAGGTTGTTTATATCAATGATAACGACGCGACGCGACTACTGGCACAGGTGGTGCGCTAATCAGCATCTGGGGAGAACTGGGCACTTCCTATTCTTGCGCAGCGCTCTTACATATAAAGCCGCGGTGCGGACAGCTAAGGGAACGCCTGATCAAATCTGCTCTCCCGACTGGCCGCTGGGCTAGTAATGCACCACTTTAAGTTGTCGAATAAATCATTGCTTCATTTGCTGATGGCTGACGAAGCTTTCAATTTAATTGTGCAATCAGCACACAAGTAAGTAATCATAATAAAAGTCTGACGTGGCTAAGTAAAATATTTTGGGCAAGAGAATTAATTTAATTACACTACTCGCAGTAGACGAACTCTGAACTTGCCCTTTGGAGATACGCTATCGCTATAGTTTTATGGTTATTCAGTTGAATCTTCTCACATATTTATGATTATAGCGGATCTCCCTTCTACTTAAATTTAAACATCCTAGCTTTATTTATTCGCCTACTTAATCTATCTTGCTTTCTTAATTTCTAAGACAAAAACCAGAAAATCATGAATTTCAACAAAAATTTTAATTTGTGAGATCCGGAATACTGTTTCTACTAAATTATTATGCAAAAGGAATCTAAATATAAATTTTTAAGTTTCTAGCTCTTTTCTGTTGCGCCAATGATTTTTACAGAAAAACGTCCAAATTTCGAAAATGTTTAAAGTTATCGAACTGATATTCAACACATATTGATTTAGTATTACTCCTGACATGCTAGAAACGTTTCAGGTTTTTTCTTCATTTTTAAAGTATTGCGCAACATTTATGACGTCAGAGCTAGTTACAGCGGACTGACTGGCACACAATGGAAAGACTGATGTGAATTTTATAAGGCGTGAGTAGGCTGCTTCCCTACAGCATTACTTTCTACTTCCACATGTTCACAAACACCTTCACAAACAGCAGTTTCAACAGCCGCTGATAAATCATACAACTCCCTACATAAAACCTCATTTACCTCCGTCGACAAATCACCAATATAAGAACAGTTCATAGTTTCACCATCCTCTGCCGTTACATCTCATAAATTGTAGCTACAGTGTCGTGCAATTTTGGAATCAATAGTACCACTACATTCCACTGCGTTTTGATTTAAACCTGAGCATAACACCTTTTCCTCTCCTACACGTTCCTGCGCCACATCAGTTTCAGATCGCACATCAAATTCAGATCCAAGTTCATTCTCAAACAAACATTCAAGATCTACATATCCATCCAACTTTCGGGTTCACCTTATTAGTAGAGAGATATGCACAGATTCCTTCCTCTGAAGTATCAATACCAGCAGATTAAACTTTCGTAACTTCAGCGCATAAAACCTTCCTTCAAAAATAATGCACCAGTATCCGCCGATACACACCCAGATTCCTCAACAGATGACGAGACTAATGCTACGCCACCCTTATTAACCTCCTTAACTAGTTTTGCCGCCACAATATCACCTGAAACATCATCGCCTTCATCACTATAATTTTTACCGCTGGTTAGTACCTCTTTAGAATTTTCTATACCATCTAACTCCACCAAATTCAGCTCCACCTCAGCCTCCTTTTGGCACATGGAATCTTTCATTGTATTAACATTCACACACTCTTTTGTCCCACATTCATAAAACAACTCATTTAGCCCTAAATCGTCGTCATCGCCTTTATCATTACCTTTCATTATCTTAGGATTACGCCTTTTACGTACGATCTGATTTGAAAATTTACCTACTTCATTCTCATCTCTTACTAATTTCATTTCAATATTCTGACGCCTTTCTGCCGATTTATTAACACCTATCAGATTTCCGTTTGATTGCGTCCTATTCATCGCCGGTTTATTTTGCCATCTCCGGACCTGAGATGCGGCGAAACTTAGTTTCCCGATCTGCCATTACGCTGGTTCTTTTCGCCAGGGTCCGGTCCCTCAAATCTACGTTCTTGGTGTCTATTCCTGTCACGAAAGTATCCGTTCCCATTACCCCTTTGAAATTTATCACTGGATGTGTTCCTGTTACCGTTTCCCTCACAAAACTGCTGCTTGCGCTCCGTTGATAGCTTCTCGGATGTCGTTTATAGTAATCACTCGGACTGTAGTTATGATTTTCACTCTGAAACCTATTTATCTGCTTCCTTGGGGGTTTAAATTTCAACGCCCGTTCTAATTTTTCTACAAAATCCAAAAATTGGTCTATTGAGTTGCTGGGACTGTGCACTAGATCCCACTGCAAATTTTCCGATTACCGCCTTTTCATCGCCGTTACTTCAGTAAGCACTCCCAATAGACGTTTCACATATATTAATCTCGCAAGTTCACGTTTACAAAATTCTCGCATCGACCTGTTCCCGTATTTAAATGTTGGCCCGTTCACAGACTCATATTCGAGTCGCGTTTGCTTGGCTTCACTCCAGCACTGTCCGCCCCGATATTGTCCCATGATGATTCTTACACACTTCTGTGGTGGTGTAATAGTCAGCATTTCCGCCTAGGATGCAAGTACACCGGCCGCCGAACAAATTTGCATTTACAGCCGGCACGGTAGCTCAGAGTGTTCGGTCAGAGAGCTAATTGGCCTCGGTAATAAAAAAACTGAATGGAAGGATCAACAAACGAACTTTAACGGATGTCATGTGACGTCCGCAACGTACAAACACAACGATCAACAACGAACAAAATACAAAGAAAAAAAAAAGTAGCGGAGCGGTCAGCTTGACGGATTGCCATTTTACGAGCCTAGGTTCGATTCCCGGCTGGGTCGGGGATTATCTCCGCTTAGGCACTGGATGATGTGTTGTCTTCTTCATCATTTCATCCCCATCCGTCGCGCAGGTCGCTCAATGTGGCGTCGAATGTAATAATACCTGCACCAAGGCGGTCGGACCTGAGCCGTAGGGGCCTCCCGGCCAATGACGCCAAACGCTCATTTCCATTTTGCTCCCGCACTTGTTCAAGAAACTGCTTTAAAATATTTCTTAGGTAGGGAAGGTATCATTGTGTATATTTGCCCACGATTGCGGCTTGTTTTCCAAATGTCTTTTCACGAATTTTATCTTCGCCTCGTCGGACGTTCCCCTTATAAAACCATCCCTGCATGCTGCTAGAAAATTTACTGGGAGATATTTCCCGTCGTCTCCAAAACATTAGACCCATCCCGAGTTCATCCACGGAACACTGATCACCGTAGAGGTTTGATGTGCAGCTAAGGAATTCAGTTCGTATTTTATTTGATTGATTTGCTTTTTAACTTCACTATTTTCAATTTTAATGCCAGATTCTACTTGTTCCTTGAACGGATAAGTTACTAACAGCCTCTCTCGTCTCAGTCATTAGAGTATCTTGCCTACTCGTACAATTTCTTACGTTGCCCCCCAGATCTGTCTGCCACTTCTCCACCTTATTACTGAAATTTTTCTCCGCGTGACCTACCTTAGAGTCAAGTAGGCTGACTCTTTCGGCCATATTTAAATGAGTGTGCAATGCTCGTTAACTCACTGGCTACAGAGTACACACCAGTGCAGCAGATAAAAGCAAATTTTCCTAGATCATGTAATCACAAACAGAACTAGGTAAAATGCAAGACCTCTTACAACTGGATCAATGTTCAGCTCTGTCACGTCCTTGTTACCAGGATACTGTTCCATGTTAAGAGCATTGGCCAAATTACAGCCGGTATTGTAAGCCAGATGAGCTTACAGCCAGAACACCAAACCAAACTCAGTAGAAAAAGCACAGGGACTTAACACGAACCGCAGCGAATACTTTACCGCACGCAAGAAACTGTGCTCACCGTTATTCCTGCGTTTGGTCTCAGAGAATTATGAACGGAGTGTGTTGCCACTACCACTAATCAAGGCAGCAAGAAACACCCCTAGTCGAACTCCACACGGCCCGATACCGTAAAGACAGAAGGAAGCGGCGATTCTCAAGTAGGTTTCACGAAGTAAACTTTCTACATTCATACGTGGCAAGCGGCCTTGTGTGGGCAGCAAGTACAGCGCGCTCTCCGGACATACTGTAATGCTTCACTGACAGTCAAACGCCAGAAAAACTCCAGCGTCAGCTGGGTGTGCGCTTAAATCACGTCCGACATGCCACAACACTGCCACCTACCGAGACGCCAGACAAACCGTAGCCAGGTAACGAGACCCGGAAATTCCACGAATAGGAGTTTGGAACGTATACTGCGCTTGAACATTACGAACGAACTCGGAGAAAACGATTTATTGACAAATAGGCAAGAGAAATTCAGAAAATATCGTTCTCGTGAAACATAACTAGCTTTTTATGCTCAGAAAGTAACGAGTGCTATCGACAAAAACTGATTCCATATTTTTACATTTCCAGAAGGCTTACAGTTCCTCACAAGCAACTTATAATGAAACTTCCTGCCTATGAAACATCGTCTCAGTTGTGTGACTGGATTCGTGATTTTCTTTAATAAAGTTCTTAATTACTGACAAAAAGCCATAGAGTGAGGGAGAAGTAATATCTGGCGTTCCCCAAGGAGATTTTATAGGCTCTCTGTTGCTCCTGATACAGATATACTGTGTAGGACACTATATGAGCAGCCCCCTTAGGTTATTTGCGGATCATTCTCCATCTACATCTACATCTACATCTGCATCCATACTCCGCAAGCCACCTGACGGTGTTTGGCTGATGGTACCTTGAGTACCTCCATCGGTTCTCCCTTCTATTCCAGTCACGTATTGTTCGTGGAAAGAAAGATTGTCGGTATGCCTCTGTGTGGGCTCTAATCTCTCAGATTTTATCCTCGTGGTCTCTTCGCGAGATATACGTAGGAGGGAGCAATATACTGCTTGACTCCTCGGTGAAGGTATGTTCTCGAAACTTTAACAAAAGCCCGTACCGAGCTACTAAGCGTCTCTCTTGCAGAGTCTTTCACTGGAGTTTATCTATCATCTCCGTAACGCTTTCGCTATTACTAAATGATCCTGTAACGAAGCGCACTGCTCTCCGTTGGATCTTCTCTATGTCTTCTATCAACCCTATCTGGTACGGATTCCACACCGATGAACAGTATTCAAGCAGTGGCCGAACAAGTGTCGTAGTTTGCGGACTGCATTTCCTTAGGACTCTTCCCATGAATCTCAGTCTGGCATCTGCTTTACCGACGATTAATTTTATATGGTCATTCCATTTTAAATCACTCCTAATGCCTACTCCTAGATAATTTATAGAATTAACTGCTTCCATTTGCTGACCGGCTGTATTGTAGCTAAATGATAAAGGATCTTTCTTTCTATGTGTTCGCAGCACATTACATTTGTCTACACGAGATCCAGTTGCCATTTCCTGCACCATGCGTCAATTCGCTGCAGATCCTCCTGCATTTCAGTACAATTTTCCATTGTTACAAGCTCCCGATATACCACAGCACCATCCGCAAAAAGCGTCAATGAACTTCCGATGTTATCCACAAAGTCATTTATATACATTGTGAATAGCAACGGTCCTACGACACTCCCCTGGGGCACACCTGAAATCACTCTTACTTCGGAAGACTTCTCTCCATTGAGAATTACATGCTGCATTCTGTTATCTAGGAACTCTTAAATCTAATCACACAATTGGTATGATAGTCCATATGCTCTTACTTTGTTCATTAAACGGCTGTGGGGAACGGTATCAAACGTCTTGCGGAAGTCAAGAAACACGGCATCTACCTGGGAACCCGTGTCTATCGCCCTCTGAGACTCGTGGACGAATACCGCGAGCTGGGTTTCACATCATCGTCTTTCTCGGAACCCATGCTGAATCCTACAGAGTAGATTTCTAGTCTCCAGAAAAGTCATTATATTCGAACATAATACTTGTTCCAAAATTCTACAGCTAATTGACGTTAGAGATATGGGTCTATAGTTCTGCACATCTGTTCGACGTCCCTTCTTGAAAACGGGGATGACCTGTGCCCTTTTCCAATCATTTGGAACGCTACGCTCTTCCAGAGACCTACGGTACGCCGCTGCAAGAAGGGGGGTAAGTTCCTTCGCGTACTCTGTGTAAAATCGAAATGGTATCCCATCAGGTCCAGCGGCCTTTCCTCTTTTGAGCGATTTTAATTTTTTCTCTATCCCTCTGTCATCTGTTTCGATATCATTTGTGCGACAATCTAGAGAAGGAACTGCAGTGCAGTCTTCTTCTGTGAAACAGCTTTGGAATAAGACATTTAGTATTTCGGCCTTTAGTCTGTCATCCCCTGTTTCAGTACCATTTTGGTCACAGAGTATCTGGACATTTTGTTTTGATCCACCTACCGCTTTGACATACGACCAAAATTTCTTAGGATTTTCTGCCAAGTAATTACATAGAACTTTACTTTCGAATTCATTGAACGCCTCTCGCGTAGCCCTCCTCACACTACATTTCACTTCGTGTAATCTTTGTTTGTCTGCAACGCTTTGGCTATGTTTATGTTTGCTGTGATGTTCCCTTTGCTTCCGCAGCAGTTTTCTAACTCGGTTGTGGTCCACGGTGGCTCTTTTCCATCTCTTAAGATCTTTCTTGGCACATACTCATCTAATGCACATTGTACGATGGTTTTGAACTTTGTCTACTGATCCTCAGCACATCTGTACTTGAGATAAAACTTCTGTGTTGAGCCTTCAAGTTCTCTGATATCTGCGTTTTGTCACTTTTGCCAAACAGAAAAATCTACCTACCTTTTTTAATACTTCTATTTACGGCTGAAATCACCGGTGCTGTAACCGCTTTATGATCGCTGATTCCCTGTTCTGCGTTAACTGTTTCAAACAGTTTGGGTCTGTTTGTCACCAGAAGGTCTAATATGTTATCGCCACGAATCGGTTCTCTGTTTAACTGCTCAAGGTAGTTTTACGATAATGCACTTAAAATTTCACTGGATTCTTTGTCCCTCCCCCCCCCCCCCCCCCGTTATAAACGTTTGAGTCTCCCAGTCTATATCTGGTAAATTAAAATCTCCACCCAAAACTGCAACATGGTCGGGAAATCTACTAAAAATATTTTCCAAATTTTCATTCAGGTGTTCTGCCACAACAACTGCTGAACCATGTTTGAGCCTGCTTTAACCGTGATCTTCACCCAAATTATTTCACATTCTGTTATTTACCGTCTTATAAAGGCATCAGATTATCAAAACGTATCGCAAATGATCCAGGCAGGATATCTGCATGGTGAAGAAAGCGCCAAATGACTCTAAATAATGAAATGTGTGCAGTGGTCCACTTGTGTACGAAATGAAATCAGTGAAATTTCGCTTACACGATGAATCACACAAACCTAAAGGCTGTAGACTCAACTAAATACTTAGGGAATACAATTACGAATAACTTAAACTGGAATTTTAACATAGACGAGGTTGTTTGGAAAGCAAACTAAAGATAAAATTTACTGGCAGAACACTCAAACAATGTAGTGAGTCTGTTAAAGAGTCTGCTTATACCTCGCTCGTCCATCCTGTTCTGGAGTTCTGATGTGCATTGTGCAGTTCTGATGGTGGACATCGAAAAAGTCCAAAGAAGGGCAGCTCGTTTTGTGTTATCGCCAAATAAGGGAGAGTGTGCAACGGATGGTACTGAAACAGAGGATGACAGACTGAAGGCCGAAATACTAAATGTCTTTTTCCAAAGTTGTTTCACAGAGGAAGATTGCACTGTAGTTCCTTCTCTAGATTGTCGCACAGATGACAAAATGGTAGATATCGAAATAGACGACAGAGGGATAGAGAAACAATTAAAATCGCTAAAAAGAGGAAAGGCCTCTGGACCTGATGGGATACCAGTTCAATTTTACACAGAGTACGCGAAGGAACTTGCCCCCCTTCTTGCAGCGGTGTACCGTAGGTCTCTAGAAGAGCGTAGCGTTCCAAAGGATTGGAAAAGGGCACAGGTCATCCCCGTTTTCAAGAAGAGACATCGAACAGATGTGCAGAACTATAGACCTATATCTCTAACGTCGATCAGTTGTAGAATTTTGGAACACGTATTGTGTTCGAGTATAATGACTTTTCTGGAGACTAGAAATCTACTCTGTAGGAATCACCATGGGTTTCGAAAAAGACAGTCATGTGAAACCCAGCTCGCGCTATTCGTCCACGAGACTCAGAGGGCCATAGACACGGGTTCACAGGTAGATGCCGTGTTTCTTGATTTCCACAAGGCGTTCGATACAGTTCCCCACAGTCGTTTAATGAACAAAGTAAGAGCATATGGACTATCAGACCAATTGTGTGATTGGATTGAGGAGTTCCTAGATAACAGGACGCAGCATGTTATTCTCAATGGAGAGAAGTCTTCCGAAGTAAGAGTGATTTCAGGTGTGCCGCAGGGGAGTGTCATAGGACCGTTGCTATTCACAATATACATAAATGACCTAGTGGATGACATCGGAAGTTCACTGAGGCTTTTTGCAGATGATGCTGTGGTGTATCGAGAGGCTGTAACAATGGAAAATTGTACTGAAATGCAGGAGGATCTGCAGCGAATTGACGCATGGTGCAGGGAATGGCAATTGAATCTCAATGTAGACAAGTGTAATGTGCTGCGAATACACAGAAAGATAGATCCTTTATCATTTAGCTACAAAATAGCAGGTTAGCAACTGGAAGCAGTTAATACCATAAATTATCTGGGACTACGCATTAGGAGTGATTTAAAATGGAATGATCATATAATGTTGATCGTCGGTAAAGCAGATGCCAGACTGAGATTCATTGGAAGAATCCTAAGGAAATGCAATCCGAAAACATAGGAAGTAGGTTACAGTACGCTTGTTCGCCCACTGCTTGAATACTGCTCAGCAGTGTCGGATCGGTACCAGATAGGGTTGATACAAGTCATAGAGAAGATCCAACGGAGAGCAGCGCGCTTCGTTACAGGATCATTTATCATTTAGTAATCGCGAAAGCGTTACGGAGATGTTAGATAAACTCCAGTGGAAGACTCTGCAGGAGAGACGCTCAGTAGCTCGGTACGGGCTTTTGTCAAAGTTTCGAGAACATACCTGCACCGAAGAGTCAAGCAGTATATTGCTCCCTCCTACGTATATCTCGCGAAGAGACCATGAGGATAAAATCAGAGAGATTAGAGCCCACACAGAGGCATACCGACAATCCTTCTTTCCACGAACAATACGAGACTGGAATAGAAGGGAGAACCGATAGAGGTACTGAAGGTACCCTCCGCCACACGCCGTCAGGTGGCTTGCGGAGTATGGATGTAGATGTAGATGTAGATGTAGATATGATACACGAAATGCGGTGACAGTTAAACTAAGGCGTTTTGTGTTGCGGCAGGGTCTTCTTATGAAATTTCAAACTTTCTCCTCAGAGTGTTAAAATATTTTGTTGGCGCCCACCTACAAACGGAGAAATTATCATCATAATAGAATAAGAGAAATCAGAGCTCTCGCGGAAAGATTTAAGTGTTCGTTTTTTCTATGTGTTATTCGAGAGCGAAACGGTAGAGATGTAGCTGCCAGGCTACCAGGCTCTTAATTGTGAATTGTGGAGTAATCATGCGTGCAGATCTAGAAAGAATGACACCATCACGTGCGCACGGCTCGTATACATTTGTGCATGGTGTTCAGCTGTCGAACTGCAACTACCATAACTCCTGGTGGTCGTTCACCTCAGCCACACTACCTCCATCCCCTTCTTAGCACGTTGCCTGCGCAGCCACGGGCCACGTTATTTTGTGCGCACTCGACCACTCCTGAGTTCTACAGAAAATAATTGAACCAGTCCGCAACGGAAAAAAAAATGAAATTGGGAATAACTTTTCTCTCAGTTCAGATTTCTGAGCTGCCATTTATCCAATAACGATCTTTAAAATACTAGCAACAGCACTGCGAACAGTCCGATATTACGGAGAGACATGACATCCTTCATCCCGGGAATATCTGTCCTGCGAGAAAAAGGAACGGAGCGCCGAGCTGCTTATCCGCCGAGCGCGAGCTGTTAATTTCCTGTGGAGGCGACGGCGACAAGCCGATTACATCGGCATATCGACTCGTGGGCGGCGACGATGGCTGTCTGGCTACCGGGTAGCAACAGCGAGGAACGGGGAAGAGGGCGAACCGGGGAGAAAGGGACCGGGGAACAGGTGCCGAAAGAGAACACGCGGAGCGCCGCTGGCGTGGCGGCCCATTAATTTAAACGAAGCTGCTGCTGCTTTGTGGGTTGTTAATTACGTTACAGCAGTTTGCGACGTGCCTTTGCGGGGCGTGCGATCATTGGCCACATCACCAGGAGTGGTCCACGGCTATGCGTCATGCAGGCAACTTTCTGGCCTCTCGGGAGATATAGGCGGAGAATGGCGCGTGGCGAGCCGCTAAAATTTATGTCCCTGCTGTTGGCGCAGGTACTCTTTTGTCCTGAGGAGACCCTAGAGACTTTATGTGGCGGTGGAGCAACTCTGCTGGCGTGCTAACTAAAACAGCGAGACCCTGCTGCGTAAATTTGAAGCATCGCTGTGTCTGCTGCCATTACTTCACGTAAGCTCGAGATAGAAAAAAAAAAAAAACCATTTCTGACGCAATTGTGAATAACAAGGACACATATAGTAGCGGACACTTTATAACCTCCAAAGGGGCTGTATCGAACCCCTCATACAAACTCATAGAACGTCTGCCAGGCGCCAAATAGATTTGATTGGGAACCTTCCCGGTGCTATTCTACGAGGGTCACTCCAAAAGAAATGCACACTACTTTTGTAAAAATGCAGTTTTCATTCTGCATGTGCGAAAGTTATGCAGTGTGTAGATACATCCTTCCCGATTGTTTTCAAACTTAGTTCAACCTGTTCCCGTGAGTGGCGCCATCACAGCATGTCTTCAAGATGGCTGCTACACATGACGTTCGTCAGAAGCAACGTGCTGTCATAGAATTCCTGTACTGTGAAAACTACACACTGAGGATCACCCACAAGAGATTGATAAAGGTATATGGAGATGCTGCTGTCGATCGCAGTACATTGGGAAAGCAGGTTACGTGATGAAATCGGGCACGGCAATTTTGAGGATTGTCCTCGCTGCGGCAGGCCTCGTACAGCACACGCTCCAGACAATGTGCAGACGGTTAACGAATTGGTGACTGCTGACAGACGCATCACAGTGAACGAATTGTAATTCTACGTTGGCATAGAGGAAGGAAGTGTTTGCAGAATACTGAAACTGTTGGCTTTAAAAAAGGTTTGTACCACGTTGGTTCCCAGGATGTTGACAGTGGCTCACAAAGAAACAAGAAAAACGGTATGCAGCGAACTTTTGGAACAGTACGAGAATGGTGGAGATGAATTTCTTGGAAGAATTGTGACAGGTGATGAAACATGGCTCCATCATTTTTCACCAGAGATGAAGAGGCAATCAATAGAGTGGCATCATGCAAATTCACCCAAGAAAAAACAATTCAAAACCACACCTTCTGCTGGAAAAGTTATGGCTACAGTGTTTTTCGATTCCGAAGGACTCTTGCTTGTTGACATCATGCCAAGTGGAACCACCATAAATTCCGATGCATATGTGACGACACTGAAGAAACTTCAAGCTCGACTGAGTCGTGGTTGACCACATCGGCAAAAGCAGGATGTTTTGCTGTTGCACGACAATGTACGGCCACATGTCAGTCAAAAAACCATGGAAGCGATCACAAAACTCGTCTGGACAACGCTGAAACACCCGCCTTAGAGTCCTGACCTGGCTCTATGTGACTATCAGATCTTTGGCAAACTGAAAGACTCTCTTCGTGGAACAAGGTCTGAAGATGATGACTGCCTTGTGCACGCTGCCAAACAGTGGCTCCAACAGGTTGGTCCAGAATTTTACCGTGCTCGTATACAGGCACTGGTTCGAAGATGGCGTAAGGCCGTTGAGAGGGATGGACATTATGTGGAGAAATGAAAATATTGTTCCTTAAGGATGTATCTACACAATGTAAAACATTCAAACATGTAGAATAAAAGATGGACTTTAAAAAAAATAGTGTGTATTTCTTTTGGGGTGACCCTCGTAGCAACCAACTAATGATCTAAGGTACATGCGAAATGTACATTGTGCTCCTGTCATACAAACACACATCGGCGACTTTCCTTACCCTAATGATAGGCTTCCCATTCCACTACAATGACTGTGATAAGCATTGGGAAATATTGGCAGCGTAGAAGGTACATACAATATCCAAAGTAAATTTCTGTACTTTTCTTACTCATCGGACGACGCAAAGTGACACAATTTGTTTTATAAGCCTCGTAGAGTAACGTGGGAAGGTATAATCGCGTCAGAATCTGTCAGTCGTCTACTGTAGACTGGAGTCGGTGCTATGGACCGTCTCAGATTAGTTATAGATGCGAGAACCTCAACTGCCAGCATGACACCATGAGATTTTCTCAAATATTACGTGGTGGTGGTGGTCGTTGCGATGTTTAAGGGGGACTAAACAGCTAAGGTCATCAGTCCCCCAAAATATTACGTAAGGGTTACTTCAACGGAGTGTGATGGCAGCTCTGACGCCGGCTACGAGCACATTTCCATTTCTGTGTTACGAGATAAGTAATTTAGCCAGTAATTTAATTGTTTTTGCTGTATATTCTATAGGATTTTCGAGCATTACTGTCAGATAGACTTGATAAATTGAACGTTTCAGTTTTTATTTGCGTCTGAATGGGAAAAGCGAAGTATCTGTTTAGGACAGTTTTCCGTGTACGCAAACGTTTGTTTACATTCTTAACTGACGTTAAATACGCGGGATTATCAATTACGCCAGTGTACAATACTCAATATTCACGTTTATTAGTGCCATTTAGACTCGATACATTGAAGGTAGCAGTTTTTTTAGTTTTATTAGGTCATTTTCGCGTGTACGTAAACGTTTGTTTACATTATAAATACGAGATATTATCAGTAGGTGTAGCTTAAAGAAATTGTTCAAATGGCTCTGAGCACTATGGGACTCAACTGATGTGGTCATCAGTCCCCTAGAACTTAGAACTACTTCAACCTAACTAACCTAAGGACATCACACACATCCATGGCCGAGGCAGGATTCTAACCTGCGACCGTGGCGGTCGCGCGGTTCCAGACTGTAGCGCCTAGAACCGCTTGGCCACTCCGGCCGGACGGTGTAGCTTTCCGTAGGATACCGTTTAATTGTTTAATAACATTCACTGGATAGCCCCTAGCAGTTTTTTTCTTTAGTATTCACTAGATAGCCCCCAGCAGAAAAATAAGCACCAGATCTAGCTTCTACCATACATTTTTATTGATTTTCATTGTTGAGTGTCATTTCTGTTAACTAGAGCTGTTAACATTGTGTCGCAGTAGGTTTCCTTAAATTTCTTATAGTAAATCACATATTAGCTATATAGTTAGGGACTGTGTCTGTTATGTGCGGATGCAGGAGGAGTTGGCCAAGTCCAAACGCAGCTGGAAGCTTTGTTGGCCACAGTCAACAAGCTCCAGAAGCGCGGTGGGGATGGGGTGTCTGGGGCGGCCTCTGCTGTACTAGATGTGCAGGAGGGAATGTCACAGCTCTCTTGTCACTGAGCCGACCTCAGGTGCGACTGAGCCGGCCGGCCCACTGTCACATCAGTGGGGGTGGCGGACTGTGTCGAGGTTTCGAGCCTCAAGGCGAAGGCTGCATAGGGGACACATTCACTTTTATAACAGATGCAGTTTGCTATTTGATGCTGGGGGGCGGGGGGAGGCTGGGCCGGATCAGAATGCACTTTCTGCCAGGATAATGGCTGCTCCTTCTGCAAGGTCCGGATAGGTACATGGGGATAGGGGTTTGTTAGGCGGGTCATGGAGCACTCAGAAACATAGCGGATCGAGCGGGGAAGACGTCCAACGTTCACTCGGTGTGCTTGCCGGGCGTCTTGTCTGGGATGCGGAAGAGGCTCTTCCGACGGCTATCGAGCGTGCGGGGTGTAGCCAGCTGCAGTCTGTTGCGCACGTCGGCACCAACGATACCAGTCGTCGGGTTTCCGAGGAAATCCTTGGATCCTTTCGACGGCTGGCTAAATTGGGGAAGGTCGCTTCCATCTCTCGAGGAGTAGAAGCCAAGCTGACGATCTACAGCATCGTACCCAGGGTGGACCGGGGTCCTCTGGTTTGGAGTCGAGTGGAGAATCTAAACCAGAGGCTACGACTCTGTGACGAAAATGGTTGTAGATTCCTCGACCTACGCTATGGGGACGAAGGTTGTAGGACGCCTCTCGATAGATCAGAGGTGCACTAAACACAGGAAGCAGCTACGTGGGTAGCACAGTACTTGTGGCTTGCACATTTTTTTCCCCTTTTTTTTTTAGGTTAGGTTCCTCCCAACGGGAGACAAACCGTTGGCCTGTAAAATTTCCAGTTCATGACACTGATGTGGGTGTGCCAACTGTAAAAATTGTTAGTTGGCCTAAACACGTCATTCCAAAGGATTTAAATATGCTAAATCTCATTGTAGTACATCGTCGAAGTGTCTGTAGCAAGATCAAATGGCTCTAAGCACTAAGTGACTTAACATCTGAGGTCATCAGTCCCCTAGACGTAGAACTACTTAAACCTAACTAACCCAAGGACACCACACACATCCACGCCCGAGGGAGGATTCGAACCTGCGACCGTATCAGTCGCTCGGTTCCGGACTGAAGCGCCTAGAATAGCAAGATACCCGAGTTACTCTCCGAAATAAACAGTACTAATACTAATATTGTATTAGGTACCGAAATCTGGTTGAAACCAGATATAAATAGCAGTGAAATTTTGAACTCGGATTGGACAATGTTTAGGAAAGATGGGACTGATGGTATGGGAGGTGGTGTGTTCATTGAAGTTAAAAGCTGTTAAAACGCAGTTGAGATCGATACTGGGTCAGACTGTCAAATGGTCTGTATAAAGATGTCAATCAGACAAGGAGTGACCATTGTATTAGGATGGTTTTATAGACCACAAGCATCCGCAACAAAGGTCGCAGAACGTTTCAGGGAAAGTCTTGAGTACATTCGAAATAAATATCCAAATTATCCATTAGTTATAGGTGGAGACCTTAATTGGCGTCCATTGACTGGGAAAATTACACGTTTATCACAGGGAGCAGAAGCAAAGACTCAAGTTATTCTAGGAGCACTCTGAACATACAACCGTGAGTATTTGGTTAGAAAACCAACTCTAAATGGGAACATATTAGATATCTTGGCGCCAAACAAACCTGATCTTTTTGAGGAAGTTAATCTCGAAGAAGATATTACCGACCGTAATGTCGTTGTGCCTTCCGTGTCAGTGGAAGTTGCGAAAAAACCAAAGAAACAGCCTAGAGTTTTCTTGTTTGGGAAAGCAAATAAAAATGTCATTAAATAATATCTTCGTAGTAAGCTCCAAGCACTCACAGAGGGAAACAAAGGTATTGAGCATCTTTGGTCGGAATTTAAGGGTATTGTCCAACACGTGCTATAGAAATATGTGACTAGCAAAAATATAGGGGAGGGAAAGGATCCACTTTGGTTCGAAAAACATACTAGGAAGTTGCTGAGAAAGCAGAGAATTTTGCACGGTCGTTTTAAACGTAGTCATTGCCCCGATGACAAACATAAATTATGCGAAATGAAAGCAGCTGTTAAAACGTCAATGAGAGATTCTTTTAACGAATTTGAAAGCAATATTTTATTTTGAAGTTCTAGAAATAACCCCACAAAGTTTGGTCGTACGTAAAATCTATGAATGCTACAAATAATTCATTAGCTTCTCTTGTTGAAAGTACGGGTAATGTAACGGATGATGATAAACAGAAGGACGAAATTCTAAACCTAGCTTTCAAAAACTCGTTTACAGTAGAGGACTGCAGCACCATTCCCCCTTTCAATTTTCGAACAATCGCAAGGATGGCTGACATAGTGTTGAGTGTATCTGGGATTGTAAAACAGTTAAGATCCTTAGACACTAGGAAGACAGCTGGTCCAGACGGTATCCCCGTAAGATTATTATGTTGACTATGCTACAAATGTAGCACCATTCTTATCCATCATCTAGGGATCATTGGAACAGCGGTAAGTTCCACGGGACTGGAAGAAGACCCAGGTCATAGCAATCTATAAAAAGAGTAGAAAATCGGATGCACATAATTACTGGCCAATTTCACTGACTCGATTTGCTGTGGAATCATGGTACATATTTTGTGTTCAGATATAGTGACCTTTCTACACTCTGCGAAGCGCATCTGCAGAAACCAGCTCTGTTTTAGGAAACAGCGGTCATGTGGGACACAAGTGGCCCTCTTTGTGCATGATGTACAACACGCTCTAGATACCGGCTCCGAGGCTGATGCCATATTCCTCGACTTTCGAGAGGCGTTCGACTTAGTTCCGCACTGTCGCTTGCTCCAAAAAGCGCGCGCTTACTGTCTATCCGATGACATATGGGGTTGGATAGAAATTTTTCTAACAGACAGAGATCAGTATGTCGTCCTGAATGGGGAGAATTCAACAGAAACAGGCGTAACATCAGGTGTGCCGCAGGGCACTGTAATACGTCCGCTGCTTTTTACGATTTACATAAACGATCTGGTTGACGTTATTGGCAGCGGCATGAGACTGTTTGCGGATGATGCTGTAGTCTACAGGAAAGTAGTATCACACGGAAGTTGTGAACAAATCAATGAGGATTTGCAGAAAGTAAATGCGTCGTGCAATGACTGGCAGTTATCTCTCAATATTAGTGAGTGTGACCTGCTGCGTATAACAAATCGAAAATCACCATTAATATACGAGCACAAAATAAATGCCCAGTCTTTGGAAGCGGTAACATCCGTCAAGTATCTGGGTGTGACTATTCGAAATGATCTCAAATGAAACGATCAGATTACACAAGGTGAACTCTAGATTGAGGTTTATTGATAGAATCCTGAAGCGATGCAGTCCTTCAACAAAGGAAATAGCTTACAATACTTTAGTTTGTCCAGTCTTAGAGTATTGTTCGTCTGTATGGGACCCACCTGATTCAAGAGATTGAGAAGGCCCAAAGAAGAGCGGCATGATTCGTGACTGGTACATTTAGTCATCGCGAGAGCGTTACGAATCTCATAGAAACTTTGAAGTGGGACACATTTGGCCAGCTGTTGTGACCGAGCGGTTCTAGGTGTTTCAGTCCGGACACGCGCTGCTGCTACTGTTGCAGTTTCAAATCCTGCCTCCAACATTGATGTGTGTGATGTCCTTAGGTTACTTAGGTTTAAGTAGTTCTAAGTCTAGGGGATTGATGACCTCAGATGTTAAATACCATAGTGCTTAGAGCCATTTGTTACCATTTGGACACACTTGCAGATAGACGACGCGCTAAACGGAAGAGACTGCTCAGTAAATTCCAAAATCCGATCTTCGCCGAGGATGTAGAGCGTACATTGTTACCACCAACTTTCATATCGCGCAATGATCACCATTCAAAGATAAGGGAAATTAGAGCTCGCACTGAGGCGTTCAGACAGTCGTTTTTCCCTCACGCGATCCGCGAGTGGATGGGGGGAAATATGACTTTGGCGCGAATAGTGCCCTCCGCCACACACCGCTTGGTGGCTAGCGGAGTATATATGTAGATGTAGAACGGCAATACAAAGATGAATAAATAACATAAACGATAACAGCATTTTATCGCACCTTGTAAAACCTGAAATTCAGGCGGTCTACCTCCTTCGAAAAATGCAGTCCTACGCTAGTCCTCACCAAACCGTAATTCACAGTTTCCATCCGTGCTGTCGACATTCTTCACCGTGTTAATAATTCCTTACGTCCTCTCCGCGCCGCCGAGGATATTAGGTTCGTTGCCATTGTTTGTAGTGCCTATCTTGAATAAAGTTTTCTAAGGTGTCTATATGCACATGCTCTTCCGGTCGAGCGCTTTTCGTCCACTGTCAAACGGTAACTTGTAGGGAAGCAGCCTACTCACGCCTTACAAAATTCTCATCAATCTTTCCATTGTGTGCCAGCCTAGTCCGCTGTAACTAGCTCTCACGTCATAAATGTTGCACAATACTATAAAAATCAAGTAAATAACCTGAAACGGTTCTAGCATGTCGGGAGTAATAAAATCAATATGTGTTGAATATCAGTTCGATAACTTTAACCACTTTCGAAATTTGGATGTTTTTCTGCAAAAATCATTGGCGCAACAGAAAAGAGCTAGAGACTTACAAATTTATATTTAGATTCCTTTTCCATAATAATTTAATAGAAACAGTACTTTGGATCTCACAAATTAAAATTTTTGTTGAAATTCATGATTTTCTTGGTTTTGTCTTAAAAATTAAGGAAGCAAGATAGATTAAGTAGGCTAATAAATAAGGCTAGGGTGTTTAAATTTAAGTAGAAGGGAGATCCGCTATAATCATAAAGATGTGAGAAGCTTCAATTGAATAACTATAAAACTATAGTGATAGCGTATCTCCAAAGGGCAAGTTCAGAGCTCGTCTACTGCGTGTAGTGTAATTAAATTAATTCTCTCGCCCAACATATTTGACTTAGCCACGTCAGACTTTTATTGTGATTACTTACCTGTGTGTTGAATGCACATTTAAATTGAGAGCTTCATCGGCCATCAGCAAAGGAAGCGATGATTTGTTCAATAACTTAAAGTGGTGCATTACTAGCCCAGCGGCTAGTCGGGAGAGCCGATTTGATCAGGCGTTCCCTTAGCTGTCCGCACCGCGGCTTTATACACTCCTGGAAATGGAAAAAAGAACACATTGACACCGGTGTGTCAGACCCACCATACTTGCTCCGGACACTGCGAGAGGGCTGTACAAGCAATGATCACACGCACGGCACAGCGGACACACCAGGAACCGCGGTGTTGGCCGTCGAATGGCGCTAGCTGCGCAGCATTTGTGTACCGCCGCCGTCAGTGTCAGCCAGTTTGCCGTGGCATACGGAGCTCCATCGCAGTCTTTAACACTGGTAGCATGCCGCGACAGCGTGGACGTGAACCGTATCTGCAGTTGACGGACTTTGAGCGAGGGCGTATAGTGGGCATGCGGGAGGCTGGGTGGACGTACCGCCGAATTGCTCAACACGTGGGGCGTGAGGTCTCCACAGTACATCGATGTTGTCGCCAGTGGTCGGCGGAAGGTGCACGTGCCCGTCGACCTGGGACCGGACCGCAGCGACGCACGGATGCACGTCAAGACCGTAGGATCCTACGCAGTGCCGTAGGGGACCGCACCGCCACTTCCCAGCAAATTAGGGACACTGTTGCTCCTTGGGTATCGGCGAGGACCATTCGCAACCGTCTCCATGAAGCTGGGCTACGGTCCCGCACACCGTTAGGCCGTCTTCCGCTCACGCCCCAACATCGTGCAGCCCGCCTCCAGTGGTGTCGCGACAGGCGTGTATGGAGGGACGAATGGAGACGTGTCGTCTTCAGCGATGAGAGTCGCTTCTGCCTTGGTGCCAATGATGGTCGTATGCGTGTTTGGCGCCGTGCAGGTGAGCGCCACAATCAGGACTGCATACGACCGAGGCACACAGGGCCAACACCCGGCATCATGGTGTGGGGAGCGATCTCCTACACTGGGCGTACACCACTGGTGATCGTCGAGGGGACACTGAATAGTGCACGGTACATCCAAACCGTCATCGAACCCATCGTTCTACCATTCCTAGACCGGCAAGGGAACTTGCTGTTCCAACAGGACGATGCACGTCCGCATGTATCCCGTGCCACCTAACGTGCTCTAGAAGGTGTAAGTCAACTACCCTGGCCAGCAAGATCTCCGGATCTGTCCCCCATTGAGCATGTTTGGGACTGGATGAAGCGTCGTCTCACGCGGTCTGCACGTCCAGCACGAACGCTGGTCCAACTGAGGCGCCAGTTGGAAATGGCATGGCAAGCCGTTCCACAGGACTACATCCAGCATCTCTACGATCGTCTCCATGGGAGAATAGCAGCCTGCATTGCTGCGAAAGGTGGATATACACTGTACTAGTGCCGACATTGTGCATGCTCTGTTGCCTGTGTCTATGTGCCTGCGGTTCTGTCAGTGTGATCATGTGATGTATCTGACCCCAGGAATGTGTCAATAAAGTTTCCCCTTCCTGGGACAATGAATTCACGGTGTTCTTATTTCAATTTCCAGGAGTGTATATAAGAACGCTGCGCAAGGAAGCAAGGCCCCCATTCTCTCCAGACGCTGAATAGCACACCATCTGTGTTGGGAGTCGCGTCGCGTCGGTATCATTGCTATAAACAGCCTAGGATGCCGTATTTAGTTACTCGGGATTCGCGTAACCATGAAATCGTTTTCGAGTGAAGTGTAAATTCTGGGATGACTTTAATGATAGATCTTCAGTTTGCGAATGTCGAATTTTCACGTGCCGTCGCGGGACAGACATTCTACCATTATTTAGCGTGGCGTTTGATGAACATTATCATCAAATTATGGCGAGCATTCATTTAAACATTTAATTTGTACAGTTATAGTTGTATCAGCGCATTAGACTCTGAACTGCTCTGGTAGTTGGATTGTGTGGATTCTTTTTTTTCATCTGTGACTTTCAGAATATATCTAACGTTTTTTCCACGATAGTTTTTGATTATGAATCCCAGACAATCTCCTAATTCCTCAGAGCTATAAGCTGTAGCTATAAGTGTATTTCTCAGATGAAGTGGGCACTAGGAATTCTAATTACAGGCTTCACGTTTTGCTAATCACTTTCTGGTTGCCAATATTGTAGTTAGAGAGCCAGTGTTGAGAACGGCAAAAGACAGCATGAATAAGAGGAACATTTATATAACAATTAATCCTCCTGCCGCCCCACATATGGTTAAATGGCAGGGAAATGCATCTTTTCTGCAGTTACATTACAATTCTACAGTTATATAATAAACAAAAAATTCCACCCGCCGCCCCACAAACTGACTGCCTTGTTTCATATGCTGGAAGAAGACACCTACTAAAAGGTGCCACGCCACACAAACAATAATGAGGAAACCGTCGAGGCTGCTCAAGCTGTCGTCGTTGGAAGAGAGTGTCCCATGGAATGTGAAAAATGAACAACGACAAGATACTGGTGCTGCCCACCGTTCACACTATTGGATCACCAATGTGTGGACCGCCCAGAAGTATCTTCTCCTTGTTCATTTTCCGCGTTCAATCTTGTGCAGCCTTGACGTCTTCCTTAATATTCTTGAGATTGTGTGACGCGGTAATTTTTAGTAGGTGTCTCCCTCCGGCGTATGAATCAAAGCAGTCAGTCACCGTTTGACAGTGGACGAGAAGTACTCGACCGAAAGTGCATGTATATGTAGCCACCCTAGATAACTGCCACTCTACTTCGCGTGTGGGCCATTTCGTGCAGCACGTAAAGAAAACAGACGATTTCGTTGGATGAATTAAACGTCTTCGTCTTGGAGAAGATGATATTGTCGTCAACTTTGATGCAGTCTCGTTATTCGAGCGTGTTCCCAATGAGGACTCGATAGATTTGCTTCCCCGTTTGTTTGACAGCAGGGTAATGCATCTGTGAAGCACATGCGAAGTCGTTTAATTTGCTTTTGGATGGGGGAGAGGATTTTGTTGACACGGACGTAGGTGGTTGGGGAGGCGGCTGGTTATAATTAATTTATGGGTGGAGAACTTTGAGGATATCGACTCGGACACGTATCCGCAAAGCCAGGATTTTTTTACAGCTGTGGAAAATAAACTTAATTTGTTTAGCCACAAGTGCCTGAGAAAACAGAGTGTTCATGGAATATATTAATAGCATCCATGGCCACATCAAGTTCACGATGTAAACTGAAAAAAGCAGTACCAAGACCTTCTTGGCGTCAAATTCCGCCGACAATTCTGTAGGTGTTTCAGCCACAGTATACGCAGAAAATCCATTGCAGGTTTTCCATCATCACCGTGCGCACCAAACGCGCTCTGTTCTAAGGACCTTGGTTCTTTGAGTGAAAGCCGCCTCTGATGCGGAAAAATTGACAAAACGTCTACGAGAAGTTTCCCTGAGAATGGTTATAACGACCAACAAAGATCGCAAGCAATTTCAGGACGCCGGCCGTTGTGGCCGAGCGGTTCTAGGCGCTTCAGTCCGGAACCGCACCGCTGCTTCGGTTGCAGGCTCGAATCCTGCCTCGGGCATGGATATGTGTGATGTCCTTAGGTTAGTTAGGTTTAAGTTGTTCTAAGTCTAGGGTACTGATGACCTCAGATGTTAAGTCCCATAGTGCTCAGAGCCATTTTTGAATTTCAGGACACATCCATCGAGGAGGTAAGTACAAGGCTTACGTTTCTGCTATTCTGTGCTTCAGTAACAGGGAAGTTTTAGCAGATTCTGAAGAGAGACGTTGCATAAGGTCTCCTGCTAAATAAGCCAACTCTTGAGGCCTATAAAATATAACGTAGGCAAAAACTTGTGGAGATGCATAGCATACAGGCCTTGGTCCGTCACAAACACCACCATGCCGCTTGGTGGATTTATGCTATTCAAATGACTTGTCCAGTTATTTTTCTTATTTTGTCGCTTCTTCCCCTAACCAGGCCGCTGCTCTGTGGCGAATTGTAATAACTATGGAGAAAATTCCCAGTAGCACGCACAGTGCCTCAACCAAGATCATGCCGAATGCCACGGGTATACTGAGCAGAATACTCGCTCTGGCCGAGCCTCACAATGGTCTTATGCGTACCTGAACGTAATCGAAATGCCCAAGCACTAGCCGCAAAACAAGTTATTGACGCAAAGAGTCCTGTGTAATATGTTGTCATTGTCTGTAGGGGTAGTCTGTATTGTATAGTGTTCGGTCTTGCAGTTTGTGCATGAGTTTCGTCCCTTTGTTAATACCTAGTCTGGTATGTAAAGATCCGTCAATATAAATGCCATGGTATTTTGTCAAACATTTCCGTTTTATAGATTTGTTGTTTAACTTCATAATTGGATTTATCTTCAGTGTGCCCCTTAGAAGTACGAAACAGTTTTGTTATTTTAATATAATCCATTACGGAGTCGAGGTAGCAGTTGTCGTTATACTGCTTATCACTGTTAGTATTCAACCGCGATTCTTATACATATATTTTAACAACGCGTTTCAAGAGAGAATGCTCCCATCATCAGGTTGTAAAATCTATGTCATGAAGTTAAACGGACTAAAATGACAAAATGCCATCACAAATAGTTGGGAAGTCCATATAGTAAAACAGAATTAAAAGTATATTGGACTGTGGGTCCTCGTCTTACATTGAAGTTGTTGACACAAGTCGATGGCCGTCCCATAGCTACCAAATATGCTGTCGCACTGTGCCGGCTCGGGAGCTGTTGTGGACTGACGTGCCTAGGTGTTGTGGCGTGCTTACAGCCGTGTGCTTGACGGTAACGCTATGTTACTGGGCGCCTGATATCCTTATTACATTGGTCTGACATCGTTAGCCTCTCGCAACTCTGTCAGTGACATGCTACAAGTTTAAAGTCGCATACCTACCCTGAAATAATTCTAAAAACCCGCTAAAAAATCTCATTTCTTTAAAATTATCTTGTGCATGTAGAATATTGCTTTTCTTCTTTTCGTGGATAGCTATCTCGAATTCCTCTAGTAAATCAAGTTTCCTCGCTTTCTTTTCTACATGCAATATTTCTACGTTGTCTTCTATGCTATTAAGGGGATGGCCTGTTTCATATATATGGTTCGCAACAGCTGATTTGTCATAATTTCCTAACCTGAACGCATCTTTATGTTCTTTATACCGGATCGCGAATGATCTTCCTGTCTGCCCTATATATTTTGCATCACAAGTTCTACACTGAATCTTATTAACTCCCGATCTTTCAAACTTATTTCTCTTCTCGCCAATATCGTGCTTAAGGCCATACCTCACTAGGTTATTAGTCTGAAAGGCTATTTTAACATCGTATGGCTTAAAAATATTTGCTATCTTTTGTGTGACTGTTCCGTAGTAGGGCATCGTGATAATTTTCACTTTCTTTCCATCAGGTTTATTCTTTTTGCGCTTATTACATTTCCGTAACAGTTTTTTAACCATATCTATTCTGTAACCGTTGTTCATCGCTATTCTCTTAACGGTATTAATTTCAGTCTCCCTATCTTTTTCGCTCGTAGGTATATTGATTGCCCTATGCACGAGACTACGGAAAGCAGCTTCTTTATAAGCCTGCGGATGGCATGGATCATTCGGGATCACGGCACCAGTCGTAGTTTGTTCTCTATAAACGGAGAACGCGTGTTTGTTGCCCTGCTTTTTTATATTCAGGTCCAGGAACTGTAAACAATTGTCAGTTTCATACTCCACGGTAAATTCTATTTTATTATGTGCGTCGTTGAACTTTTTTACTATTTCCTCAATGTCCTCACGGGAACCATCGACAAGTAACAGAGTGTCGTCTACATAACGTTTGTAATAAACAATTTTATCCATAATGTTATAGTCAGAATTTAGAACTTTATCTTCAAGGTCATTGATAAAAATGTCCGCCATAGTTCCTGAAATATGGCTAGTCCATCTTCCTGAATATAAAATTTGTTATCAAACGTAAAATAATTAAAACTTGTAATGAGCTGTAGGAGTTCAATGAATTCAATTGTCTCTTGCGTTGAAATTTTGCCGTATTTAAGGAAATTTCTCTTAATGATTTCTATAGTTTCTTTAACCGGAACACTGGTGTATAAGTTCTTAACATCCAACGAAACCAAACGGGAAGTGTCAGTAACTGGCGTATCTTTAATTTCGCCTATCATGGTCATACTACCACGCACCGAGTAGTTATTTTTATACACGTAAGTCTTTTTTAGAATTTGGTCCAACAATTTCGTTATTTTATATGCTGGACTATTTCGACCGTTAACAATCGGACGAACCGTGTGCAGTTCTTTATGTATCTTCACCTGTGATCTTAATTTGGGGGCCGTTGGATTCATGATAACACATCTTTTTTCAGCTTCGTGCGTTTAAGAACATTTTTTAGTTTAGTTTGGAAATTGGCTGTTATGTCTTTCGGAATTTCCGTAATGCTATTTTCGACAAAAAACGCTAAGGTCTTCGATACGTACTCCTCCTCTTTTAATATTACGACTGTATTCCCCTTATCCGCTTTCGTGGCAATAGCTTTCACTTCATTAAGCTTTTTATTTATAGAATCGACAGTTAGTCGGTCTGCTCTAGTCTTATAATTAACACTATTTCGCTTATTTAGTTCATTTTTTACTATTTTATGTAGCTTATGACCGACATGCCCGGTTTCATTATTATTTAATTTGGCAATTTCTGTTGTCATTTTAGTGATGGCAATTACTTCTTTCGCGATCTTCTTGTTAAATGATGGCTCAATATTAAACTTTAATGCTTTATTTAACATTTCTACTTCTCTATTATCAAATACAATATCCGTTTTGTTAACCACCCGTGGATAAAAGTCTAGATACGAAAGGTTTTGTTGTTGATCTTTTTTATCTTCGCACGTGTTATTACTTAATTTACGAAGTTTTTTATCTTGTTTTACTTTTTTCTTTATGAACTCCATCTGTAATATTTTGTGAAGTCTACATGTAACCTCTTCCCATACGTTCACCGGTAATCTTTCCTTAGCCTTAGTCTCTGCTTGAACTATTTGTTTTTTAATTAAGTCTCTCTTTTTATACAGATATTTAATTTCTGCGCGTATCCAAAACTTTTTTGCTTTTTCAACAGCTAGTCGTTCCGCCCATGACTTGCAATCACAAAGTTTCAACTTCACGTAATTCGGGATAACATGATACTTCACACATTCTTTGCTAAAGTTTATGTTTGTGGCAGTTTTTAATAACTTACGTCTCAAATTACTCCAAACTCCGTAATGGATTATATTAAATCGTTAGGGTCAGGCGAGACATTGAGGTTATTGTATAAATACAAAAATTTGAGACGGCTGCTGACAGAAGCCGAAAAAAGAAGATGTGTTATCATGAATACAACGGCCCCCAAATTATAATCACAGGTGAAGATACATAAAGAACTGCACCCGGTTCGTCCGATTGTTAACGGTCGAAATAGTTCAGCATATAAAATAACGAAATTGTTGGACCAAATTCTGAAAAAGACTTACGTGTATAAAAATAACTACTCGGTGCGTGGTAGTATGACCATGATAGGCGAAATTAAAGATACGCCAGTTACTGACACTTCCCGTTTGGTTTCGTTGGATGGTAAGAACTTATACACCAGTGTTCCGGTTAAAGAAACTATGATGATGATGATGAGCGTTTGGCGTCATTGGCCGGGAGGCCCCTCGCGGGGCAGGTCCGGCCGCCTTGGCGCAGGTCTTATTACATTCGGCGCCACATTGGGCGACCTGCACGCCGGATGGGGATGAAATGATGATGAACACAACACAACACCCAGTCCCTGAGCGGAGAAAATCTCCGACCCAGCCGGGAATCGAACCCGGGCCCGGAGGACGGCAATCCGTCACGCTGACCACTCAGCTACTGGGGCGGACAAAGAAACTATAGAAATCATTAAGAGAAATTTCCTTAAATACGGCAAAATTTCAACGCAAGAGACAATTGAATTCATTGAACTCCTACAGCTCATTACAAGTTTTAATTATTTTACGTTTGATAACAAATTTTATATTCAGGAAGATGGACTAGCCATATTTCAGGAACTATGGCGGACATTTTTATCAATGACCTTGAAGATAAAGTTCTAAATTCTGACTATAACATTATGGATAAAATTGTTTATTACAAACGTTATGTAGACGACACTCTGTTACTTGTCGATGGTTCCCGTGAGGACATTGAGGAAATAGTAAAAAAGTTCAACGACGCACATAATAAAATAGAATTTACCGTGGAGTATGAAACTGACAATTGTTTACAGTTCCTGGACCTGAATATAAAAAAGCAGGGCAACAAACACGCGTTCTCCGTTTATAGAGAACAAACTACGACTGGTGCCGTGATCCCGAATGATCCATGCCATCCGCAGGCTTATAAAGAAGCTGCTTTCCGTAGTCTCGTGCATAGGGCAATCAATATACCTACGAGCGAAAAAGATAGGGAGACTGAAATTAATACCGTTAAGAGAATAGCGATGAACAACGGTTACAGAATAGATATGGTTAAAAACTGTTACGGAAATGTAATAAGCGCAAAAAGAATAAACCTGATGGAAAGAAAGTGAAAATTATCACGATGCCCTACTACGGAACAGTCACACAAAAGATAGCAAATATTTTTAAGCCATACGATGTTAAAATAGCTTTTCAGACTAATAACCTAGTGAGGTATGGCCTTAAGCACGATATTGGCGAGAAGAGAAATAAGTTTGAAAGATCGGGAGTTAATAAGATTCAGTGTAGAACTTGTGATGCAAAATATATAGGGCAGACAGGAAGATCATTCGCGATCCGGTATAAAGAACATAAAGATGCGTTCAGGTTAGGAAATTATGACAAATCAGCTGTTGCGAACCATATATATGAAACAGGCCATCCCCTTAATAGCATAGAAGACAACGTAGAAATATTGCATGTAGAAAAGAAAGCGAGGAAACTTGATTTACTAGAGGAATTCGAGATAGCTATCCACGAAAAGAAGAAAAGCAATATTCTACATGCACAAGATAATTTTAAAGAAATGAGATTTTTTAGCGGGTTTTTAGAATTATTTCAGGGTAGGTATGCGACTTTAAACTTGTAGCATGTCACTGACAGAGTTGCGAGAGGCTAACGATGTCAGACCAATGTAATAAGGATATCAGGCGCCCAGTAACATAGCGTTACCGTCAAGCACACGGCTGTAAGCACGCCACAACACCTAGGCACGTCAGTCCACAACAGCTCCCGAGCCGGCACAGTGCGACAGCATATTTGGTAGCTATGGGACGGCCATCGACTTGTGTCAACAACTTCAATGTAAGACGAGGACCCACAGTCCAATATACTTTTAATTCTGTTTTACTATATGGACTTCCCAACTATTTGTGATGGCATTTTGTCTTTTTAGTCCGTTTAACTTCATGACATAGATTTTACAACCTGATGATGGGAGCATTGTCTCTTGAAACGCGTTGTTAAAATATATGTATAAGAATCGCGGTTGAATGCTAAGAGTGATAACTAGTTTTGTTATTTGCTATCGTGGGTTTGCTGTTAGTGCACCACTCACCGATGAACACGGGGAGCCGCGTGGCTTTACTCTTTAATTGGGACCTGGAGTTTGTAGATACCATGACCATAAGGTCCTCTGCGAAAGCAACCACTCCGTTTACCATGTCGTTGTCTTCGAGTGCATTCAGTAATGATATTATTGCTATGTTCCAGAAAATCGGTCTGCATATGAATACTTGCAGACAACCCCTGTCTACCTTCTTTAAAACCTTTGTGCGACCAGTTCTGCACCTAGTTATCCTGTTTTTACAATAATCTCTAGGGCTACTGAATAGAGCTAAAGGAATACTTTGCTCACTTAGGTCTTGCTGAAAGTGTGTAAAGACATTGCTTTCCCCGAAAGCCAATAATATTTTTTTTCTTTAGTGCATTACCTTGTCATAGTACGTACGAATCATTTATTTCAACTATTCTTTATTTGTTAGTACGTCACATTGTTTCTTCATTCATTTTGCTACTGTTTTATATTTTATATTGTACAAATATGAATATTCTGGTTTTATGTACTATGTAAATCTTTGGTTAGGCTAGGAGTACTGTGTGAGAGAGAGAGCGAACGACTATCGGTAGAGAGCGTGCGAGTTATGGTATCGTGACCGGTTCGCGGGTGTAGAAACGTTGCAAAGTTCGGCGTGAAAGACGGTGACACACGGAGGAACAATTAATTACAGTGCGCCCGCTGTGTTAATAGGAGATCGTGCATTACTAACCTTTTCAGACCCTCTGGCTACAATTGTGTACATTAAATTTTACTGTGTCCTGGCTGCAGCAGAAGTATTTTTTACCAATGTTAACCTGAAGCTACATTTGTGAGTGTTCAATCTTTCCATCCTGTGCAAGTGCTGCCAACTGTTGGGCTTCATTGTGAAAATATTAGCAAGACAGTGTAGCAAATGATGAACAACACTATACACAGTTGTGGTTGGTTCGATATATTACACCGTATAATCCAATATTGTTATTGTTATTTTGCATGATAATTATTGAATGAATATTTTACTAATTACTACAGTAGAGAAAATTTCGAAATTAGTTATCTTGGTCAACATAATGAAGTCAAATATACGAAATATATTTTGAAAACAGGCACAGAATTTTGTATAAAACTTGCATATAAATTCTTTAAAAAGTCATCTAAGAGCATTACCACATGAATAAAAATTTTCCTTCCACCAGAAAAAGTCGGGTCTGAAAGGGTTAAGTGAACAGTAAAACCTGAAAAGTATATCGAGTGTTTGCGGTGCCGATTTTACATGCTGTGTGAACTTGTGACAATTAGCCGTGAACCAGACACCATTGTCGTGTCGGGACACTAACTGTTAGAATTGCGTGAATGTGGAACAAACCAAAATGTTAAGTAAAAGAACAGTACTGTGATTTGATCAAGAAAAGTTTATTGTATCATCCAAACTGTCTTAAAGACGACGACGTAAATTGAACTGATTTTTAACGGACTGTTATAGTGATAAACACATGTAACTCTTTTCCTGTGGCAACACGGTGAAAGAACTGTGCGAAGTATTGGCATTAACCGGCTACATGTCGTAAATACTAAATACATTGCATAATTCCGACCTACCCGCACCGCGTGATTAATAAACTTTTAACAACAAAACGTCGCGCGCGTAACGACAACACACACACTGGAACTATTATGATCGCGCCAGTGCTGCCAGCTGATTCGACTACAACGGAGACGTGGACCACCGCCGTAACTGGAATATTAATGAAACAGAAGGATCTATCATTATCTTCACGCCACGATCCAGGATTAATTTGACACATCGTCCGCGCGGACCACCGCTGACGTCATCGCACTGCCTGCAGCAACAGTCAATACATTAAAAGAAAAATATTACGCTCTCTCTTATTTCAAAATTAAAGACAGTTGCTTTTTTTAAAAAAAACTGTCACAATATCAAGGTTCAATTTTGTTTGGTTCCAATAAATATTTTTTCCATTATTTCGTCTTGTTGACAGTGTTGAAAACCCGCCAAATTAAAGTTTAATTAATAATTTTCTTTCAAAATTCTTCTCACACATTTTGCTGCTCACCATATTTTATTTTAATGTTTGTGTGTAACTTCTTTTGAAGGGAGTACATATTTTATTTTTTGTGCAGCAAAATTAGCTACCGTAAAATTAAGTATATTAACAGCTGATGCTGTCCACCATTACTGCTTGGAAACTGACCAATAGTATTTTTGCACCTATTTTCTCATTGGCTGTCTACTTAAAAGAAATTACATATTTCGTGGGCTTCTAGCAGATGCGCGATGTCTATGTAGGCCCCTACAATATTTTTTTTTTACTTTTGCAGGTTTACTGGAATTATATTGACTTTAATTGTTCATTTGGCCCCGTTAAAGTGATTTATCGCATCTATATAATAATTGCACTGAATTACCTAATTTATTTTTTATTACGTAAACATTGGCATACCATATTTAGATTAAAATTGACGTCTTATTGGCCCCACATAAGATTCTGCACGTTCTGACGAAGACTGTGCCGAATTTCTTTTTGTCCATGACTAACAGAGGTAGTCAGATTCTTGTATAGGTCATGTTTTATTATTTAAAAGGGGTTATTTTCAGAAGTATAAAACCAGTTTCTTTACAAGTGCCGACCACCAAAAGTTGTCGAAAGATCCACCTACGTCAATTAGAATAGCCAGTATGTTTTTATCATGTGTTGTCTGTGCCATTTCTATGGCCCTGTTTACTGCATCTTCGGTGGATTTATGTTGTCGAAAGCCCAAGTGATGTGTGCTAAGATCGAAGAGCTGCGCATGAAATTGAAGTCTGTCGCACAACAATCTCTCCTGTACTCTTGCCAAAATGTTTATGAGGCGTGTTGGTCTGTAAGTCTTAGGGACAGTCGGGTCTTTGTGCTCTGCTTTCTTGATTAAAACTGAGTTTTTATGCCGCTTAATATTTCCTTCTCAAATAATCGACGTTTCTACCCCTCTGCTGGGATCTTCTTCAGGATGTCAGAGATTAGTGTCGCGCTCTCTTACAAAGGGGAGTTTTCCCGCGTTTGTGCTGGAGAAGTGGGAGTATCGGCTAAAGTTCTTGTGGTCACCATTGATGGGCCATTGTCATAGGCTAATATTCCCGTGCTGATGCAGAAGAAGGGGCGTTGTTAGTTAAACTCTTATGGATACTATTGGTGGTCCATAGTCTCTGGATAGAAAGGCACTATTCCACACTTATGCTGGAGAAGGGCTATTGGTTGAAATTACTCCTAGTGCTATTGGTTGGCGATCATCGTTGGCTAGATGCGAAACGGACAGAGCAAGAGAGGGGAAATGTTTACCCAAAATATTATTGTCCGCCGAGGTGACTTGCAGCGCGTTGTTTGTTTTGCTCACACACAGCAGCCGCATATTCACTCGCATGATAACGGGGAGACACGATGCCGGAAGCCTATAGCCGTCCTCTCTGTTGAAATGACACGCATACTTAGAAATTTCAACCGCTTCTCGGACCTTTCTTCTATGAATGTTGGTTTTCTTAGCCAGCACACGGACGTTATTAAACTTAATGTCAGAGCCACAGTTCTCATGATGTTCCGCTACTGACAATTTTACACTTTGTTCCAGCGGCGTGTGCCGTTCGTGTTCCTTAACGCGTTTTTTAACGGTTATTCCCGTTTAGCGTATATACACTTTGCCGCAGCCACATGTCACTTGACACACGCCTGCATTGTGAAGGCAGTCAAGTGCATACATTTCTTGTCGGAAAAAATCTTTTATTTTGTTTTGACTAAAGAAAGACGTCTAGATACCATGTTTCAAAATGGTTCAAATGGCTCTGAGCACTATGGGACTTAACTACTGAGGTCATCAGTCCCCTAGAACTTAGAACTACTTAAACCTAACTAACTTAAGGACATCACACACATCCATGCCCGAGGCAGGATTCGAACCTGCGACCGTAGCGGTCACGCGATTCCAAACTGACGCGCTTAGAGCCGCACGGCCACATCGGCCGGCGATACATTGTTTCTTAAGTTTATGCGGTCAGTGACCCCGAAACGAATGGTAACCTAAATGAGTGAGAAGGTGGTTTCTCGTCATTCTTATTAGCCTGATTAATATTCCGCCTAAAAGCCCTGTCGATTGAACAACTATCACAGCCATTTGCCTTCATTGTCCTCTTTAAAAATCCAACTCCGATTCCAGGTCGTCGTCATCGCTGATACGGAATGCGCGTGAAGACAGAGTGAACGCGGCACTGGTCTCTAACAGTGTTCTAGCAAGAGTAGACACCTAAACATCCTGAGGAAGATCCCAGCAGAGGGGTCGAAATGTCGATTATTTTAAGAAGGAAATATGACGCAGCCTAACAACCCAGAAGATTTTAACTTTAGTGACAACGGTCACGAAAGCTTGCAGATTTACATCACTCAGTAAGTCTGTCAGGTATGGTACCATTAAGTGGAGCAGCTCGTTTGATGGTCTCGGGTTGGATGCCATCTCGGCCCGGAGACTTTATGTTATTTATTTTGTTTATTGCCAATGCAACTCTATCGTGAACACAGTGGATGCTGATACCTTCGTTTTCATATTTGCCGCCTTTTAGTCTGCGAAGTTCGATGTGAAGTTAGTTGCCATGAATGTAGTCTTCGGCTTGTTGGGGAGATACTGTGCTGTGCATCTCCAGCGTGTTGTGGTAGTACCATCTGGTTTCTTCAGTGTTGATAATACTGTCGAGATCTTGATATGTTCAGTCTGCAGTTTAAACGGCTTCTCCGAGAAATTGTTCTGCTAGTTTGTCGTAACTTATGTGTCCCAGTTGTCTTTCCAGGGCTTATGTAGTTCTTCTTTGCATCGCGTTTTAGCATCGTGGTAATGTAGAAGTCTAATTTTTCTTTCCTGTGCTGTCTTTGATTTTTGGTAATATCGTTATTTATCACGAGTGTCTTATTAACAGTGCTGACCATGGTGCCCTTTGTCTGGGTGCGTCACAATAGCAGGAATTGTTGTAGCTTTTGCTCTCTTTAAGAAAGTGAGCTCTGTAATCTACACTTCCTTGGGTGACACATAGAGGAAACATGTCAGTCACGTGCCTTAGCTTTTGTCAGTTTCCTTTGCGTAGCCGTAATCTTGGCTGTTATGGTGTGTCTGTATTTGTTTTAGTGTATGTAATTATTGTGTTATGATCAGTGAGTATTCTTCTATCGAGCGCCTGCCAGTTCTCTATTTGTATTAATGATGCGCCGTTTGCCAGCAAATGTCTATGCCTACTCCACTAAGCTTACTCAACTACACTCCTGGAAATGGAAAAAAGAACACATTGAGACCGGTGTGTCAGACCCACCATACTTGCTCCGGACACTGCGAGAGGGCTGTACAAGCAATGATCACACGCACGGCACAGCGGACACACCAGGAACCGCGGTGTTGGCCGTCGAATGACGCTAGCTGCGCAGCATTTGTGCACCGCCGCCGTCAGTGTCAGCCAGTTTGCCGTGGCATACGGAGCTCCATCGCAGTCTTTAACACTGGTAGCATGCCGCGACAGCGTGGACGTGAACCGTATGTGCAGTTGACGGACTTTGAGCGAGGGCGTATAGTGGGAATGCGGGAGGCCGGGTGGACGTACCGCCGAATTGCTCAACACGTGGGGCGTGAGGTCTCCACAGTACATCGATGTTGTCGCCAGTGGTCGGCGGAAAGTGCACGTGCCCGTCGACCTGGGACCGGACCGCAGCGACGCACGGATGCACGCCAAGACCGTAGGATCCTACGCAGTGCCGTAGGGGACCGCACCGCCACTTCCCAGCAAATTAGGGGCACTGTTGCTCCTGGGGTATCGGCGAGGACCATTCGCAACCGTCTCCATGAAGCTGGGCTACGGTCCCGCACACCGTTAGGCCGTCTTCCGCTCACGCCCCAACATCGTGCAGCCCGCCTCCAGTGGTGTCGCGACAGGCGTGAATGGAGGGACGAATGGAGACGTGTCGTCTTCAGCGATGAGAGTCGCTTCTGCCTTGGTGCCAATGATGGTCGTATGCGTGTTTGGCGCCGTGCAGGTGAGCGCCACAATCAGGACTGCATACGACCGAGACACACAGGGCCAACACCCGGCATCGTGGTGTGGGCAGCGATCTCCTACACTGGCCGTACACCACTGGTGATCGTCGAGGGGACACTGAATAGTGCACGGTACATCCAAACCGTCATCGAACCCATCGTTCTACCATTCCTAGACCGGCAAGGGAACTGGCTGTTCCAACAGGACAATGCACGTCCGCATGATTCCCGTGCCACCCAACGTGCTCTAGAAGGTGTAAGTCAACTACCCTGGGCAGCAAGATCTCCGGATCTGTCCCCCATTGAGCATGTTTGGGACTGGATGAAGCGTCGTCTCACGCGGTCTGCACGTCCAGCACGAACGCTGGTCCAACTGAGGCGCCAGGTGGAAATGGCATGGCAAGCCGTTCCACAGGACTACATCCTGCATCTCTACGATCGTCTCCATGGGAGAATAGCAGCCTGCATTGCTGCGAAAGGTGGATATACACTGTACTAGTGTCGACATTGTGCATGCTCTGTTGCCTGTGTCTATGTGCCTGTGGTTCTGTCAGTGTGATCATGTGATGTATCTGACCCCAGGAATGTGTCAACAAAGTTTCCCCTTCCTGGGGCAATGAATTCACGGTGTTCTTATTTCAATTTCCAGGAGTGTATTTCCGCGGTAAGTTGGCGGTTGGTCTAGTCTGTTTGAAATGGGAAGATTACATTCCTTTATAACGGCGACTATTATTTATTCTTTGGAGTCCGTTCTCTCAAACTGCCAAAGGATTGACCTAGCATTTGTATCTATTAAGATAAGTATTCGTCTGCCATTTCCAAGTCGCGCAACTTCTTGTATTACTTCAGCAAAGGGCACTAATACTGGGTGTAGGTTGACGAAATGATCTCTGTTTCCCTGCCTGAAGTTATTTTGACACTAACCATTTGTTGTGTGCACAGTTGCGTTATCTGTCTTACTGAAAAATCGAGTTTTACGACAATGATTGCAGCCATGCCCTGTTTGCGCCGGTGATTTACATGTACTGACTTGGAAGGTCTGGAATGTCCTCTCATTCCTCGTTCACCAGCCTGACCAGCTCTGCGTCCATCGCCTTGAGTCCCATACAATTTAGCTGCAACACTATGGAAATTTAATAAAAATAAAGCACTTCGGAGCGCTGTGGGTGTGATCGCGGTACACGCGTTCATGCGCCCTTACTAGGTCCTTACAGACATTGTCAAGGTTAAGGCCTTCATTTCTTTGTCCACATGGTTTGTGTAGAAGATTAGAGAGTTTGCTTTTATCGGTTGGTAGGTTTTCTGGGCGTAGAATCATTTCTCTCTCTTTGTTTAGCCGTGGGTGATTAAGACTTGTTGGTAGTCTTACAAGGGGAAGGCCTCAGACACGGCCAACCGATTCGGCTCAGATTTGGTAGGTCGCTTGTGTACAACCTAAAACGAAGGAATCTAACACTCCCGCGTTTTTGAGAAAATCACCCGTAAAGGTTATGACGAGCGATCGACTCAAAGTTGGCGGGATCTATAGATAATTGTAAATAGAGCATTTTTCATCATCAGGTATGGGGTCCGAAAACGCATACTTTTCCAGAAATCGAGGTAAGAAACTTTTACAACTGCCGCTTCTGTACCCACATGGTCAACACTTTTCCCCGACAGCGCCGATAGCGCAACGGCCAAGGTAAATGGCTGCGAATCTCGAGGAAACGCTGAGAAGGGATGGCTAGAGGACAAATGTAAGGATGTAGAGGCTTATCTCACTAGGGGTAAGATAGATACTGCCTACAGGAAAATTAAAGAGACCTTTGGAGAAAAGAGAACCACTTGTATGAATATCAAGAGCTCAGGTGGAAACCCAGTTCTAAGCAAAGAAGGGAAAGCAGAAAGGTGGAAGGAGTATATAGAGGGTCTATACAAGGGCGATGCACTTGAGGACAATATTATGGAAATGGAAGAGGATGTAGATGAAGATGAAATGGGAGATACGATACTGCGTGAAGAGTTTGACAGAGCACTGAAAGACTTGAGTCGAAACAAGGCCCCAGGAGTAGATAACATTCCATTAGAACTACTGACAGCCTTGGGAGAGCCAGTCCTCACAAAACTCTACCATCTGGTGAGCAAAATGTATGAGACAGGCGAAATACCCTCAGACTTCAAGAAGAATATAATAATTCCGATCCCAAAGAAAGCAGGTGTTGACAGATGTGAAAATTACCGAACTATCAGTTTAATAAGTCACGGCTGCAAAATACTAACGCGAATTCTTTACAGACGAATGGAAAAACTAGTAGAAGCCGACCTCGGGGAAGATCAGTTTGGATTCCGTAGACATATTGGAACACGTGAGGCAATACTGACCCTACGAGTTATCTTGGAAGCTAGATCAAGGAAAGGCAAACCTACGTTTCTAGCTTTTGACAATGTTGACTGGAATACTTTCTTTCAGATTCTGAAGGTGGCAGGGGTAAAATACCGGGAACGAAAGACTATTTGCAATTTGTACAGAAACCAAATGGCAGTTATAAGAGTCGAGGGACATGAAAGGGAAGCAGTGGTTGGGAATGGAGTGAGACAGGGTTGTAGCCTCTCCCCGATGTTATTTAATCTGTATATTGAGCAAGCAATAAAGGAAACAAAAGAAATGTTCGGAGTAGGAATTAAAATCCATGGAGAAGAAATAAAAGCTTTGAGGTTCGCCGACGACATTGTAATTCCGTCAGAGACAGCAAAGGACTTGGAAGAGCAGTTGAACGGAATGGACAGTGTCTTGAAAGGAGGATATAAGGTGAACATCAACAAAAGCAAAACGAGGATAATGGAATGTTGTCAAATTAAGTCTGGTGAATCCGAGGGAATTAGATTAGGAAATGAGACACTTAAAGTAGTAAAGGAGTTTTGCTATTTGGGGAGCAAAATAACTGATGATGGTCGAAGTAGAGAGGATATAAAATATGGACTGGCAATGGCAAGGAAAGCGTTTCTGAAGAAGAGAAATTTGTTAACATCGAGTATAGATTTAAGTGTCAGGAAGTCATTTCTGAAACTATTTGTATGGAGTGTAGCCATGTATGGAAGTGAAACATGGACGATAAATAGTTTGGACAAGAAGAGAATAGAAGCTTTCGAAATGTGGTGCTACAGAAGAATGCTGAAGATTAGATGGGTAGATCACGTAACTAATGAGGAGGTATTGAATAGGATTGGGGACAGGAGAAGTTTGTGGCACAACTTGACTAGAATAAGGGATCGATTGGTAGCACATGTTCTGAGGCATCAAGGGATCACAAATTTAGCATTGGAGGGCAGTGTGGAGGGTAAAAATCGTAGAGGGAGACCAAGAGATGAATACACCAAGCAGATTCAGAAGGAGGTAGGTTGCTGTAGGTACTGGGAGATGAAGAAGCTTGCACAGGTTAGAGTAGCATGGAGAGCTGCATCAAACCAGTCTCAGGACTGAAGACCACAACAACTTTCATCAAGGATCTGAACTCGACTTTTCCAATAAATTTAAAGAACAGAATCACTGTCTATGTCCATGACATACTTGTTGCTGAGGAAACCTGGTACCAGCATCACAGCGTCTTTAACTCATTATTGGAAACATTTTCAAATGAAGAAATTTCGTCAGTTTAAGAAAATCTGAGTTTTAAAAATCTTCTATTAAATTTTGAGATCATATCATTCTAGCTTCTAGTTTTGAACCCGATCCAGACAAACTTTAGGCCATTCGTAACATTGCAGTTTCTGCTACTAAACACATGTTAGAAGATTTCTACGCCTGGTCAATTTTTTTCGCTGTTTCACTGACTACAAAGCTTTGGACATCCCAAGATTTTGTCATTTAAAAGATAAAAATTCAAACTGGTTTTGGGACAAACATGCACAAAAGCAGTATCGTAAATTGAAACAAGCTTTACACCTTTAGTTTTCCACCAGGACCTTCGCGTGATTTTTGCATTGCAACTGCCATCTCCAAGACAACCCTTGGCGTTCATGTGTTTCAATACTCGTACGTATAAAAATTAATGTTATTGTTACAAAAAGCACTGCATTTGCCAGCCGCGTTCTTTCCGCTTCTGAACGATATTAGACAATCAAAGAACTTCGGGAATTAACTGTCGTTTCGCCTTTACAAAATTCCAACCTTTTTTTATTTAGCCAAAATATAAACGAATACGCAAACCACTGTGCGTTGCAATTTCTTTTGTCCGTCAAACTTTCTCACGATCGCTTGGGGAGATGAGCGTTATATTTACAGAAATTTCATTTCACTGTTATACACGTTCTGGAAAAGAGAATATTGTTGGTGATGTCTTTTTACGATCTCTTGGTAGCTCACAATTTGGTTCATCCACAGAATTCTGTCAGTCTAAGTTTAGTCGTCTATACATACAACAGACTGATTTCGAAAACTATGTTTATTTATCTTTAAAATACTTTGCAAAAGAAGAAGCTACATATCCCATATGGAGGAATATCAATCAGCTGTGGCGGGACAACTCGACAGTTACACGTTATTATTTGGTTAGGAACAACATTCTTTTTAAACGTTTGAGACCTGATAGCGATACTTGACTTGTTTGCATTCCACAGGATTTGGTCAAGAAGTTAGTTTGGTACGGTCATCCTCATTGTGCACGCTATGGAGCAAACAAATGTTTTTAGATACTTCGTCAGTCCTTCTACTTTGTCAACATGGAAAAACGCATCCGACTTATTCTGACCAAATGTAAACTCCAATAAAAAGCTAAAACATCCACTACTTCGCATTTTGCTCAGCTGGCTCCCATCACTCCAGTTAAACTACGTCATTTACCAGCCCTTCCAATGAGTAGACAAAGCTATTCGTACATTTTTTGTAGCAGTAGAACTCACATCAAAATTTGTCTCTTTTACAACACTTCGGAAAGCGACTGCGAGAACTGTTTCTGCAGCATTTACCAAGGACTTTCAAGGGAAGTGACGAGTTACTGGCGGAATTAAAGCTGTGAGGACGGGACGTGAGCCGTGCTTGGGTAGCTCAGTCGGTAGAGCGCTTGCCCGTGATAGGCAAAGGTCCTGAGTTCGAGTCTCGGTCCGGCGCACAGTTTTAATCTGCCAGGAAGTTTCATATTAGCGCTCACTCCGCTGTAGAGTGAAAATTTCATTCATGTGATTTTCTCATTGATGTGAGGGTTATTGTAAGTATAGAAGTTAAATCATAAGCCTTTTCATCCTATGTACGTATAGATGCTAATTTTTTTACTTATACAAGGTAGAGGACGTTGTCCATCTTTTGTATTTCTTTCACTTTACGTATTTTTTAAAATAAATATTCTTTACTTCTGCATGTATAAACTACAACGTCACTCATAATGCGTCTTCCTAGCGGTACGTGCCACACAAAGATTCAGACAAAACTACAATCCAAAAAAAGAAACAAAACTTTCGTAAAGTAATGAAATTTGTCTTACCGGCTGACAACAACTTATGCAACAGTTTGATGGTATTTGACAAATGTACAGTACGCAACTGTGGTACAGGTACTGAATTCCTGGCTGTATTTAAGAGCACTGAACAAAGCATATAGACTTTTTTTGATTTATGTGTAGTATGTGCGGAAGTAATTATGGGTTTATGACGGTGAAGTTCATGATTGTATGGACTTACGGATTATGTATTTAAGGTGATATGTTTTAAGATTTCAGGAGATAGGCAATGACGTTAGGGAATGTTAGTGATTATGTGATGATTTGGTTGTAGCGCGCATTCTGAGTTGTTGTGGTTTAGTGATTATTGTCTAGAGTGGGAGATATCTTATGAATGGAGACGAGATATGTTGGAAACTTACTACTTTATTTGACACATTGTGATGAGAACTTGATCCTTTAAACATGTTGCTGTATCGATAGTGATGTTTATGAGAGATGAAACTTCTGTTCATGTGCTTGATTTGGCAACTGTTCGATTTTGCGTGTCCTAACAACTCTTCTTTCTCGTTTGGCAGGCTCATGACAGTTTTTAATTTTTCGGCTTAGCTTAGCAGATTTACATAGGTTTACCAACTATTTAGCACTTGTGTATAGCTGTAAGGCATTTTTTGTACCACTTTTGTCTTTCTTGCTTTTGGGGTGTGCTAAGTATTTTTTAGATGAGAATGAGTAGGTAGCACGTGCACAGAATAAGCATCTGTGTCCATGATTTCACTTTCATTATGTTTATGACGCACTGACGACTGACGCTGTAATGTTATTAGTCATTTTGATAGATATTACAATAATTTGTGCACAAATCTTTACTCTCTTCCATCAGCCACTTTCCTTCTGAATATCTGCTCGAGCTATAAATATTTGTAGGAAATACTATTATGTTTTATGAATAATGTGCGCAGCATGTAACAAAGCTTTTACTATTACCAATGTATTCTGACAGATATTTGCACGAAAACGCTACGGGTTTAATTCTTAGTTCATGTCTTTTAAGTCGGAACATTCACGCAGATATTTAAGCATACTATTCTGCACTATGAGACACTTATGAAACGAATGGACATTTTTTTACAACAGCGCTATGCTAGCTCACTTCTGCAGGATTTATGCAGTCATTGCCATTTGGTGAAAAAATGCTACGTTTTCGCACTACTTTGGTTTTTCACTGCATCTTTGACAAAACATGTTAACTTGGAGACACACATCGACGTGTTTTCTTTAGTGGTGTACTGGGTACACTCAAGCTAACGACACTTTACACAGAATGCATGTAATTCAGCGATGGCAAAATATATTTAGCAATGGTGTAAAAAACTGACTTTACCGCATTTGTTCACGCTGATGTTTACGGACTGTTGGTTCTACTGTGCACTATGATTTAAATCAAGTCCGCAGCTCGTGGTCGTGCAGTAGCGTTCTCGCTTCCCGCGCCCGGCTTCCCGGATTTGATTCCCGGTGGGGTTAGGGATTTTCTCTGCCTCGTGATGACTGGGTGTTGTGTGCTGTCCTTAGGTTAGTTAGGTTTAAGTAGTTCTAGGGGACTGAAGACCATACATATTAAGTCCCATAGTGTCAGAGCCATTTGAACCATTTAAACCAATTTTTTGTGGAATGTTTATGCGCCTGAGCATGATTATTTAAATCAATTTGTCATGTACTGTTTACACGCCTGTGCACAATGGTTTAAGACAGTTTGTCAACGACTGTTAGTGTGCCTGTGCACGACAAAAACAATTTGTAATTTGTGAGTCCTTTTATGTACTATTTACGGTTATCGTATCTTTATTTCTACTTCCGCATTTCGTGTTTTAACTTCGTTAGCGAATTTTGCAGTTCTTCTGAGTTAATTACAAATTTCATACTGCAAAATTCTGGCTTGAGAGGCCGAAAGACAGTGAAAGGTGTGTGTGTTAATTTTTGTACGAATTTTGGATGTCTGAAATAGCGTTCGTAAGGTTTGAATAGCTTCGATAACCACGTGCGCCCTCGATAGAGGTGTTGTGTAGCACATACATGAGTCAGAGGTGATCTTTGCTCTGAGAAGATGTGCGCCAGAGTTACCTGTTGATGGCGAGGAGAGGAGAGGAGACAGTTGGTTGAGCTTTGGAAATAGATGTGAGCAGCCGAGTTTTGGTTCGGTAGCAACAACGGACAAAAATAGAGATTTTTGGAATTTATAATAAATGAGGAGAAGACATATCCGAGAGAAAAGGAACTGAGTTTTACATTGGTACGATTATATTTGTGAAGAATGGATTACAGGCAATGATTGTTGTTGTTGTGGTCTTCAGTCCAGAGACTAGTTTGAGGCAGCTTTCCATGCTACTCTATCCTGTGCAAGCTTCTTCATCTTCCAGTACCTACTGCAACCTACCTCCTTCTGAATCTGCTTAGTGTATTCATCTCTTGGTCTCCCTCTACGATTTTTACCCTCCACGCTGCCTTCCAGTACTAAATTGGTACTCCCTTGACGCCTCAGAACATCTCCTACCGAACGATCCCTTCTTCTAGTCAACGTGTGCCCAAAATTTCTCTTCTCCCTAATTCTATTCAGTACCTCCTCAGTAGTTATGTGATCGACCCATCTAATCTTCAACATTCTTCTGTAGCACCACATTTCGAAGGTTTCTATTCTCTTCTTGTCTAAAATATTTATCGTCCTTTTGGAAAAGCTATTTATCGTGCAACTTTCACTTCCATACATGGCCACACTCCATACAAATACTTCCAGAAACGACTTCCTGACACTTAAATCTATACTCGATGTTAACAAATTTCTCTTCTTCAGAAACGCTTTCCTTGCCATTGCCGGTCAACATTTTATATCCTCTCTACTTCGACCATCATCAGTTATTTTCCTCCCCAAATAGCAAAACTCATTTACTCTTAAAGCGTCTCATTTCCTAATCTAATACCATCAGCATCACTCGATTTAATTCGACTACATTCCATTATCCTCGTTTTGCTTTTGTTGATGTTCATCTTATATCCTCCTTTCAAGATACTGTCCATTCCGTTCAGCTGCTTTTCCAGGTCCTTTACTGTCTCTGACAGAATTACAATGTCATCGGCGAACCTCAAAGTTTTAATTTCTTCTCCATGGATTTTAATACCTACTCCAGATTTTTCCTTTGTTTCCTTTACTGCTTGCTCAATATACAGATTGAATAACATCGGGGATAGGGTACAACCCTGTCTCACTCCCTTCCCAACCACTGCTTCCCTTTCATGCCCCTCAACTCTTATAACTGCCATTTGGTTTCTGTACAAATTGTAAATAGCCGTTTGCTCCCTGTATTTTACCCCTGCCACCTTCACTACTTCATCCCCCAGAGCTACCCATTCTTCTTCTACTGTATTTCTTTCCCCCATTCCTGTCAATTGTTCCCTTATTCTCTCCCTGAAACTCTGTACAACCTCTGGTTTAGTCAGTTTATCCAGGTCCCATCTATTTAAATTGCCACCTTTTTGCAGTTTCTTCAGTTTTAATCTACAGTTCATAACCAATAGATTGTGGTCAGAATCCATATCTGTCCCTGGAAATGTCTTACAATTTAAAACCTTGTTCCTAAATCTCTGTCTTACCATTATATAATCTATCTAATGCCTTCTAATATCTACAGGATTCTTCCATGTATACAACCTTCTTTTATGATTCTTGAACCAAGCGTTAGCTATGATTAAGTTATGCTCTGTGGAAAATTCTACCGGGTGGCTTCCTCTTTCATTTCTTACCCCCAATCCATATTCACCTACTATGTTTCCTTCTCTCCCTTTTCCTACTCTCGATTTCCAGTCACCCATGACTATTAAATTTTCGTCTCCCTTCACTACCTGAATAATTTCTGTTATCTCATCATTCTTTCCATCAATTTCTTCTTTATATGCAGAGCTAGTTGGCATATAAACTTGTACTACTGTAGTAGGCATGGGCTTCGTGTCTATCTTGGCCACAATAATGCGTTCACTATGCAGTTTGTAGTAGCTTACCCGCAATCGTATTTTTTTATTCATTATTAAACACACTCCTGCATTACCCCTATTTGATTTTGTATTTATAACCCTGTATTCACCTGACCAAAAGTCTTGTTCCTCCTGCCACCGAACTTCACTAATTCCCACTATATCTATGTTTAACCTATCCATTTCCCTTTTTAAATTTTCTAACCTACCAGCCCGATTAAGGGATCTGACTTTCCACGCTCTGATACGTAGAACGCCAGTTTTCTTTCTGGTGATAACGATGTCCTCCTGAGTAGTCCCCTCCCGGAGATCGGAATGGGGGACTATTTTACCTCCGAAATATTTTACCCAAGAGGATGCCATCATCATTTAACCATACTGTAAAGCTGCATGCCCTCGGGAAAAGTTACGGCTATAGTTTCCCCTTGCTTTCAGCCATTCGCAGTACCAGCACAGAAAGGCCGTTTTGGTTAGTGTCACAAGTTCAGATCAGTCAATCATCCAGACTGTTGCCCCTGCAACTACTGAAAAGGCTGCTGCCCCTCTTCAGGAACCACACGTTTGTCTGGCCTCTCAACATATACCCCTCCGTTGTGGTTGCATCTCCGGTACGGCTATGTGTATCGCTGAGGCAAGCAAGCCTCCCCAGCAACGGCAAGGTCCTTGGTTCATGAGGGTAATGATTAGGTAATGATTAGTTTCTTTTATTTGCGGTAGCGGTTTGATAATGCAGCATTTTTGGTTCGTCGGATATCCAGACCAGGAACATTTTTGCTTTAGATTTTATGTAAGGATTTATCGATAACTGAGAGAGAAATGAATTTAAAAATTAGATTTTGTAATTTTGTTAGGGAGAGATTATACACGTGAAGTTCAGTTTTTGTAACTCTTGGATTTCATTAAACGTTATTAAGCCAGTGGAAATGAAACTGAAACTGAGTTCATTTAAACCATAGTCTTTGTGCACCTCCCAAGAGACAATTAATTTTCAATTTATTTAAAAACCATTATCAAAAATTATGAACCAAGAAATTATAGCATTGTACCTCCGCATATCTCTGTAGCTACACTCCTGGAAATTGAAATAAGAACACCGTGAATTCATTGTCCCAGGAAGGGGAAACTTTATTGACACATTCCTGGGGTCAGATACATCACATGATCACACTGACAGAACCACAGGCACATAGACACAGGCAACAGAGCATGCACAATGTCGGCACTAGTACAGTGTATATCCACCTTTCGCAGCAATGCAGGCTGCTATTCTCCCATGGAGACGATCGTAGAGATGCTGGATGTAGTCCTGTGGAACGGCTTGCCATTCCATTTCCATCTGGCGCCTCAGTTGGACCAGCGTTCGTGCTGGACGTGCAGACCGCGTGAGACGACGCTTCATCCAGTCCCAAACATGCTCAATGGGGGACAGATCCGGAGATCTTGCTGGCCAGGGTAGTTGACTTACACCTTCTAGAGCACATTGGGTGGCACGGGATACATGCGGACGTGCATTTTCCTGTTGGAACAGCAAGTTCCCTTGCCGGTCTAGGAATGGTAGAAAGATGGGTTCGATGACGGTTTGGATGTACCGTGCACTATTCAGTGTCCCCTCGACGATCACCAGTGGTGTACGGCCAGTGTAGGAGATCGCTCCCCACACCATGATGCCGGGTGTTGGCCCTGTGTGCCTCGGTCGTATGCAGTCCTGATTGTGGCGCTCACCTGCACGGCGCCAAACACGCATACGACCATCATTGGCACCAAGGCAGAAGCGACTCTCATCGCTGAAGACGACACGTCTCCATTCGTCCCTCCATTCACGCCTCTCGCGACACCACTGGAGGCGGGCTGCACGATGTTGGGGAGTGGCGGAAGACGGCCTAACGGTGTGCGGGACCGTAGCCCAGCTTCATGGAGACGGTTGCGAATGGTCCTCGCCGATACCCCAGGAGCAACAGTGTCCCTAATTTGCTGGGTTAGTGGCGGTGCGGTCCCCTACGGCACTGCGTAGGATCCTACGGTCTTGGCGTGCATCCGTGCGTCGCTGCGGTCCGGTCCCAGGTCGACGGGCACGTGCACCTTCCGCCGACCACTGGCGACAACATCGATGTACTGTGGAGACCTCACGCCCCACGTGTTGAGCAATTCGGCGGTACGTCCACCCGGCCTCCCGCATGCCCACTATACGCCCTCGCTCAAAGTCCGTCAACTGCACATACGGTTCACGCCCACGCTGTCGCGGCATGCTACCAGTGTTAAAGACTGCGATGGAGCTCCGTATGCCACGGCATACTGGCTGACACTGACGGTGGCGGTGCACAAATGCTGCGCAGCTAGCGCCATTCGACGGCCAACACCGCTTTTCCTGGTGTGTCCGCTGTGCCGTGCGTGTGATCATTGCTTGTACAGCCCTCTCGCAGTGTCCGGAGCAAGTATGGTGGGTCTGACACACCGGTGTCAATGTGTTCTTTTTTCCATTTCCAGGAGTGTAGATTTGCAGCTCTGTCATTGAGACGCGCTGTAGCTACGAAAGCAGTTTGCAGCCAGGAAAGACAAACTGTGTAGAGAACACATTCTTCCTTTAATTAAATTTCACAGGGATCAACATTACGTTCGTAGTAATCAGTTCTATTTTATCAAAGTTTTGTGATTGCAATAAGTTTCAAGCGACATGATTTTCCTAAGGTTCTTGCAGTATGATTAATCTATGCATTCTCGCAGTTCTATTTTTGTCACCAACAGATAGCATTGAGATGTAAGTTCGTATCAACTTTCGTTTTCACCCACAAAAAGAAAATGTGGATAAATGTGAGGTAATGCCTACAGCGAAGGTAGAGAGACCTTTTTTATTGGATCCCAAGATCAGTGGTGAACGTTTTGAGCCGATCAGATCGTAGAACTGATTAGAGGTAGTAATATGAAGCGATATGAGATGGCATGGTCATATAAAATCAGTATTAGGCCATGAGAGTGGACTACCTTAATTTGTTGGGAGGGTTCTGAAAAATTTCGGTGCATATGCAAAGGAAGTCAGGTGTTAACAGGTCAGTATAGGCTATACAAAAGTGTGAAGGAAATTCTTGTAGAACTTAAGGGGAATTGGAAAGCCCTATCCCGACAATGTTTAGTTAACTGACTTGGCTTCCTTGTACTTCAGGAACCATTGTAGCCATTGATATGAAACTTTTACAGGACGTTAAACTGTATGTTCGGAGTCTGCTGAACTACAATAATTGCATTTCAACCACAGCTTTTGGAAATACAGTTTTTTTAATTTTGTGTACTTTTTTGTACGTAATCCTAAGTAATTTTAATTATAAATGACATTATGTTCTTCTTTTAGTTCAGTAGGCTCAGAATATGTACGTTATTACTGTCTGAAAATTTTAATACTCTACTCGAAGTGGTTTTGGAGAGTTAGGAAAAAATGCAACAGAAAATGTCAATTTTCATAAATGGCTTCTGAAGTTTTAAAAGACTGTAACTCAAATAATATATGCTAAATTTTTAAATTTTAGTCTCTCAGAAGCACCCTGCATAATACTGTATATCATCCTTTTGATCTTTTTCCAAGTTTTTTCTTCTTTTCTTTTTCCTGGACTCCTTAGTGGCCAACTGTGCTGCATACTTTGCTTTATCAATGCGAACCTTGTCCATCCAAATCAAATGGCTCTGAGCACTATGGGACTTAACATCTATGGTCATCAGTCCCCTAGAACTTAGAACTACTTAAACCTAACTAACCTAAGGACATCACACAACACCCAGGCATCACGAGGCAGAAAAAATCCCGAATCCCGCCGGGAATCCAACCCAGAAACCCGGGCGCGGGAAGAGAGAACGCTACAGCACGACCACGAGCTGCCCTTGTCCATCCATTCACTTTCTCTGATGCAGTTTACTCCAGGATTAATTCCCATATACTTTAGCACTAGCACCCTACCAATGTTGCCAACATTAAAAGCCATAACAGCATCACTGACCCCTCAACTGTAGTGTCTTCACTCCAACAAAAACATTTTTTGGTAAGCGAGTCCATATAAGATTATTGAATGACTGTTTGGTATTTTGAGTCTGACCATGCAGACACTTCTTCAGTAATTCAAGATTTGCCAGGTCTCAGTAAATAGGTTTTATGATATCCATGACTGCTGCTGGGATGGAATGTTTATGGCTGTATGAACGGTTTGAGTACTGGGCATTGCGGCAATTGCCCCACGACTCAGGTCCAGGAGGGCAAAGGTGGTGTACTGGTTTTTCATCAGTTGACAGTCTGTGGAAGAAGGTAGCCCATACTGTCTGCTTCTTTTTCAACAAATCCTCAGTATTATTTCTAATGGCCATTCCATAGTACTGCTGGAGTTCATCAATCATTTTGCCTGTCAGCCTGCCTCTTATGGTTTTGCCATCAGAAAATTTCTTGTCTCCCAAATTTTGTTTCAACTTCCTCAGCCTGGTGCCCATCCTCTTCTGGACATGACCAGCACATTTCAGTTTTGTGACAATCTTCTCACCATAACGCTGAGCAGCTACCACACTGTTATACGCTTTTGAGTCTCCATCACCTACGAACTTAGTGTAACACACTCCCCTTTCGTTCAAAGATCGACTAAAAATTTCAATAGCTGCTGAGGCCTCCGTATCACCACTCGTTACTTCATAATTTCTGTCACAGATGTGCAATTCTTCATTCCCTGATTTACTCTTTTAACAATGTTTGGTTACAATCTGGAAATCTATTACCTTTCCAGTATCCACATTGGTCACTGTAGCAACAGAATTCTTAGAACTGTAGCCGCGCTTCTGCCAAGTTCCATCAAAAGCTAATGGTATGTCAGTCATACCACTATTTATTGCAACAGCTTCGTTTGCAGCATCCTTCATTGACTCACATGCAACAGATTCCACGGCAGCTTCAATAAATCCTGCACACTTGTCGATTTTACAAGGTGGGCATGGAATATTCATCGTGGCACACATTGTTTCAGCCACAGTGTGTCCTTTGCCAATAGCTCTCAATCCATAAAACCATCTAAAATTTACTTCAAAATAATTATATTTACACTTATCAGAATTCCCAAATCAATGAGTATATTTACAACTAGCAAAATTAATGATAAGTTTCCTGTCTAGTCCATTTGATACCTCAGTGTCTTGATGTCAACTAACTGGTCCTCCACATATTTTACAACACACACATTAACCTAACGCCCTTGTTAGGACGTGTAAATCTATCAGAATATAACCTAACATTACATCACTTTCGTTTTGAGAAAACTGTGTATCATAACGGTTTATTTTAATCTTTCAAGCACTAATGGATGTTCCTCCAGTTTGCCTGTATTTCATCGTCTGCAACTTCACACGCCAAATGTTGAACACAATGTTTCCCTTTATTCGAAAATCTATTACCATGAAACCCACGTTTCTTAAAAACAATTCGTTTTGGCGTCATATTTTACTTTTTTGAGAGATTTACCAATCTATTCGTCACTTTTCCTCGGAAAAACGTTAGCACTTCGACATACAACGCATGTTTATACTATGTAACGATACGATACTGTTTTAGACAGTGCTGCCAATACAAACACGTAATTTAACGTTTACAACACAGCAATCCACAACCTTCTATATAAGAAATTACTGATTTTATTAGATCTTGAAGTAATGCACGTAAAAATTTTAACACTTTCACCCAGTGCAGATTATATTTAAAAAAATAAAATACTTCCCAATACTTTTCATGTGAGTTTATTTTGTAAGTGATATATGGAATATTGCAAATTTTATAGCGGGAGTTAGACATTTGCCGGAGCGTTATACCAAATTTCCAGCATCATCGTCACAGAAGGCAGGCGCCTGTGCTTTCGGATAATTCTCTACGCTGGTCTATATCGCGTAGCCTGCGCCCAAGTGTTGTCTTCGTGTACAGCATTTCATGTGAACAGTGATGACACTCAGGACGAGCGAATTAGGGCTGTGTTGTGGGTAATCGAACACTTCCCATCTAAAAGGCTGCAGGAGCGTCTTCACTGCCCCTGCAGAGTGCGGCTAAGAATTGCCATGAAGAAGGAAGTGCGTGGCAGTTGTGTTAGTTGGGCTGCATTCATTAAGGCGAAGACTCTCAGTGGGCACTCCTCCATGGCGGGAGGCATCGTTCTTCTAGGCACCTTTACGCGCTCACAGTGCGCTCACTAGTGAAAAGAGCGTCTTGATGCGATCGACGGTCATTTTAGAGACACTACCACACACATCTGTGCAAAGCTTCATCGGGTTTTCACTGTGGTGTCCATTTCGCGACCGATCGGAACTTACTTACTGGACAACTCTAGTAATATGAAATTCCTACATCTACATCTACATCTACATCGACATTTATACTCCGCAAGCCACCCAACGGTGTGTGGCGGAGGGCACTTTACGTGCCACTGTCATTACCTCCCTTTTCTGTTCCAGTCGCGTATGGTTCGCGGGAAGAACGACTGTCTGAAAGCCTCCGTGCGCGCTCGAATCTTTCTAATTTTACATTCGTGATCTCCTCGGGAGGTATATGTAGGGGGAAGCAATATACTCGATACCTCACCCAGAAACGCACCCTCTCGAAACCTAGACAGCAAGCTACACCGCGATGCAGAGCGCCTCTCTTGCAGAGTCTGCCACTTGAGTTTGTTAAACATCTCCGTAACGCTATCACGGTTACCAAATAACCCTGTGACGAAACGCGCCGCTCTCCTTTGGATCTTCTCTATCTCCTCCGTCAACCCGATCTGGTACGGATCCCACACTGATGAGCAATACTCAAGTATAGGTCGAACGAGTGTTTTGTAAGCCACCTCCTTTATTGATGGCCTACATTTTCTAAGGACTCTCCCAATGAATCTCAACCTGGTACCCGCCTTACCAACAATTAATTTTATATGATCATTCCACTTCAAATCGTTCCGCACGCATACTCCCAGATATTTTACAGAAGTAACTGCTACCAGTGTTTGTTCCGCTATCATATAATCTACAATAAAGGATCCTTATTTCTATGTATTCGCAATACATTACATTTGTCTATGTTAAGGGTCAGTTGCCACTCCCTGCACTAAGTGCCTATCTGCTGCAGATCTTCCTGCATTTCGCTACAATTTTCTAATGCTGCAACGTCTCTCTATATTACAGCATCATCCGCGAAAAGCCGCATGGAACTTCTGACACTATCTACTAGGTCATTTATATATATTGTGAAAAGCAATGGTCCCATAACACTCCCCTGTGGCACGCCAGAGGTTACTTTAACGTCTGTAGACGTCTCTCCGTTGATAACAACATGCTGTGTTCTGTTTGCTAAAAACTCTTCAATCCAGCTACACAGCTCGTCTGATATTCCGTAGGCTCTTACTTTGTTTATCAGGCGACAGTGCGGAACTGTATCGAACGCCTTCCGGAAGTCAAGGAAAATAGCATCTACCTGGGAGCCTGTATCTAATATTTTCTGGGTCTCATGAACAAATAAAGCGAGTTGGGTCTCAAACGATCGCTGTTTCCGGAATCCATGTCGATTCCTACAGAGTAGATTCTGGGTTTCCAAAAACGAGATGATACGCGAGCAAAAAACGTTCTAAAATTCTACAACAGATCGACGTCAGAGATGTAGGTCTATAGTTTTGCGCATCTGCTCGACGACCCTTCTTGAAGACTTTAAGTATTTTTAATATAGTGGTCAAAATAGGTGTTGCATATTGCTGAATATTTAATGCTGAAGGCGAGTGGACGTTAAACATTAATCTCCGTCTCTAATACTGAAGGCTGTGATCCAGAAAACGTTACGATGTCAATAGATTGGTTTGTAACGTCCCAGCAGTTTACTTCCGTAACCTCGGAATAGTAACGTGACTAACCTCCCACGTGACTCCCACGTGGCTCACATATAACCTTTCAATAATTAACTGACTGTGAACCTAAACTGGTAAATCTGGACGTCAGCAATGCTGCGTCATGACCCTGAAAAATCATGCTGAATAAATTGAAAGTTCTTACCTCAAAGAAGTCGCCGGATAACGAGTATATATCTGCTCCTACAAGAATTATTTGTGGCGCAGCCCAGTGCAATGCTGGCCGCTAGATTTGTCATGTATAAAAAGAAACAACTGATTTTTCTTTACGATAATCAGGATGACCATGGGTAGGAGAAATAATAAAATCTTTAAATTCAGACGAATGATTGTCAAAAGTTAATTTCATAAGAAAGATTATTATTAAAAGATTTTTTTAAAAAAACATTTACATGGGACTTGATATAACAATAATACAAAATCAGTTGTTACAAATTACATATGCGCGCGGCCATGAATAGTAATACTTGGTTTCACCTTATACTACATCGCTCAGGCAGCGCCATCGCTCTCCACGACCGGCCCAACTGCCCGACTATGAGCTACTACTACTACTGCTGCCGCCGACATTCCTCCTACTGCAGCCGACACTGCTCTCTGGTCTGCGATTCTATTGTAGCTTACATATCGCAGGCAGACCATGAGCAATCCATCAAGTTACATCTGCTCGAGTGCACTAGCAATAAATTCCTTATTCATGGACCTCTACAGGGTTGTTTGTAATATACACTGCTGGAAATGGAAAAAAGAACACATTGACACCGGTGTGTCAGACCCACCATACTTGCTCCGGACACTGCGAGAGGGCTGTACAAGGAATGATCACACGCACGGCACAGCGGACACACCAGGAACCGCGGTGTTGGCCGTCGAATGGCGCTAGCTGCGCAGCATTTGTGCACCGCCGCCGTCAGTGTCAGCCAGTTTGCCGTGGCATACGGAGCTCCATCGCAGTCTTTAACACTGGTAGCATGCCGCGACAGCGTGGACGTGAACCGTATGTGCAGTTGACGGACTTTGAGCGAGGGCGTATAGTGGGCATGCGGGAGGCCGGGTGGACGTACCGCCGAATTGCTCAACACGTGGGGCGTGAGGTATCCACAGTACATCGATGTTGTCGCCAGTGGTCGGCGGAAGGTGCACGTGCCCGTCGACCTGGGACTGGACCGCAGCGACGCACGGATGCACGCCAAGACCGTAGGATCCTACGCAGTGCCGTAGGGGACCGCACCGCCACTTCCCAGCAAATTAGGGGCACTGTTGCTCCTGGGGTATCGGCGAGGACCATTCGCAACCGTCTCCATGAAGCTGGGCTACGGTCCCGCACACCGTTAGGCCGTCTTCCGCTCACGCCCCAACATCGTGCAGTCCGCCTCCAGTGGTGTCGCGACAGGCGTGAATGGAGGGACGAATGGAGACGTGTCGTCTTCAGCGATGAGAGTCGCTTCTGCCTTGGTGCCAATGATGGTCGTATGCGTGTTTGGCGCCGTGCAGGTGAGCGCCACAATCGGGACTGCATACGACCGAGGCACACAGGGCCAACACCCGGCATCATGGTGTGGGGAGCGATCTCCTACACTGGCCGTACACCACTGGTGATCGTCGAGGGGACACTGAATAGTGCACGGTACATCCAAACCGTCATCGAACCCATCGTTCTACCATTCCTAGACCGGCAAGGGAACTTGCTGATCCAACAGGACAATGCACGTCCGCATGTATCCCGTGCCACCCAATGTGCTCTAGAAGGTGTAAGTCAACTACCCTGGCCAGCAAGATCTCCGGATCTGTCCCCCATTGAGCATGTTTGGGACTGGATGAAGCGTCGTCTCACGCGGTCTGCACGTCCAGCACGAACGCTGGTCCAACTGAGGCGCCAGTTGGAAATGGCATGGCAAGCCGTTCCACAGGACTACATCCAGCATCTCTACGATCGTCTCCATGGGAGAATAGCAGCCTGCATTGCTGCGAAAGGTGGATATACACTGTACTAGTGCCGACATTGTGCATGCTCTGTTGCCTGTGTCTATGTGCCTGTGGTTCTGTCAGTGTGATCATGTGATGTATCTGACCCCAGGAATGTGTCAATAAAGTTTCCCCTTCCTGGGACAATGAATTCACGGTGTTCTTATTTCAATTTCCAGGAGTGTAATTCTAACTGAAGCAATACATGTTTCTACTGTGAGGGGCGGTGTGTGCAGTCTAAGCCAAGCGTGTCACATGTTCGCATTGCAGTACCTGTTCTGTGAGTCATTACGAGAGTTTGGTTGCATCAGGATGGTTCTGACAACAATAACTACCAGAGACACGGTATAGTCACTCTAGGGGAGCAGGGAATGAGACAGGTGGTCGCAGTAGCGAATGTCACTGTGAGACGAAGTCTCTAGCATCTCGAATAAGTTTCTAGTCACAGGAGTTGTTGAGGAGCGTCGCAGAAGTGGCCGCAGAAGGAAACCAGCAGATATGCGGGACTGCAGAAACCCTTGACTTTACGCCACTTGTCTGCAGTGGCAGTTCCAATCAGCTAAGGAGTGCAGGTGTCAACACAGATGATACGGAACAGGCTCCCTGAACAGGGCTTGCGTGCCAGAGGGCCTCTCAAGACTCTTCCTCTCAATTGTGTTCGTAGGGGGACTCGCGCCGCATGGGCACGAAACCACTCTTTGTGGGCTAGGCAGCCGTGGGACACAACGCTCTTCTCTGATGAGACCTGTATTGTTCTCCACATTAATAATACTGACATTAGTGTATGGAGGTAAGGAGGGCAACGTTTACACCATAACTGTATCGTAGACCGCTAACCATATCAAGGCGGTTCAGCCATGTTTTGGGATGGGATCGTGTACACCGCAAGACGACCCTTGCGCCAATACATGGTACGGTGAGTGATGTGAAGTCTTGGGACGAAATCCTTGCATGCGCTGTGGCTCCACTTGGTGAACGTACTGGAGCAGGATTCACACTGATGGACGACAGTGCACGTTTCCATTGTCGCAGTCTCGTGAACACCTTCCTAGGGGAGCAGTGAATGATCCGGATGGAGTGGCCTGCATATTCTCCAGACGTAAGCTGCATTAAGAATGTATGGGCCAGGCTAAAGAGTGAGGTTTGAAATCGTCCAGTCTCACCCGAAACCTTACAGGCCACAGTAGAGACTGATTTGGCGGAAGGGGACAATATCCCACAGGCTTATCTGGATAGTCTGGTAAGGAGAATGCCTAACTGTATTCAAAGGTGTCTCCAGTTATGTGGAGAACTGATTAGCTCATTAAGTGTGTGTTATGTAAGATGACACTAAAAGAAACCGTAGTGATCGCTGTGGAATCTTTTGTAAGTGTTAGTTTTTGTTTGTGTTTGTCAAGCAAAAACGTGTTTATCTCCTTCAATTTTGGTTTTCTTATGTCCGTACCTGACGGAACAAAATCATCTTTGTTTTCTATTATGTCCAGTATTAACAATAAAGCAAAATGCAACATTTATTTAAACCACTGCATATACGTTACACATAACAGCACAATGGTTAAAAAATAAATAAAGCTCTAGTTTGGGTTGTCGCTGCTAGCAATAGATTTGACTTTTCTCTAATTCCTGGAATGTTTACGAGTCATGTGAGACGACATCATTCTTTTGTAATTTTTAATTCAGTACAGATTTACATTGATATGCGGGCGAATATTTTTAATGCCTCCCACTGGGTCCTATTAGCACTCCGCAAGCCTCTTCACAATGACACACAAGGAAATCAACGTCCTAGGTAAACGCCTATACACGCTACATCGATTTATAGCTTTATACAAAGTTAATCTGTAAGAATAACGCAAATGCTCCTGAACTGCTAAGATAACGTCACAAAAATGTTGTGCGTGACAAACACGTACAGACGTGATCTATAGGCCGTGCACTCAACCACTGATTACGCGTTATTAGTCTCGTACTTACCAGTGATTGAAATGTCACTATTTTATCACGCAAGAATATTCGACCGGCGAGCGAACAAACGTTTTCACGTCGAAAGTACAGGGTGTTTCAAAAATGACCTGTATATTTGAAACGGCAATAAAAACTAAACGAGCAGCGATAGAAATACACCGTTTGTTGCAATATGCTTGGGACAACAGTACATTTTCAGGCGGACAAACTTTCGAAATTACAGTAGTTACAATTTTCAACAACAGATGGCGCTGCAAGTGATGTGAAAGATATAGAAGACAACGCAGTCTGTGGGTGCGCCATTCTGTACGTCGTCTTTCTGCTGTAAGCGTGTGCTGTTCACAACGTGCAAGTGTGCTGTGGACAACATGGTTTATTCCTTAGAACAGAGGATTTTTCTAGTGTTGGAATTCCACTGCCTAGAACACAGTGTTGTTGCAACAAGACGAAGTTTTCAACGGAGGTTTAATGTAACCAAAGGACCGAAAAGCGATACAATAAAGGATCTGTTTGAAAAATTTCATCGGACTTGGAACGTGACGGATGAACGTGCTGGAAAGGTAGGGCGACCACGTACGGCAACCACAGAGGGCAACGCGCAGCTAGTGCAGCAGGTGATCCAACAGCGGCCTCGGGTTTCCGTTCGCCATGTTGCTGCTGCGGTCCAAATGACGCCAACGTCAACGTATCGTCTCGTGCGCCAGAGTTTACACCTCTATCCATACAAAATTAAAAACGCGGCAACCCCTCAGCGCCGCTACCATTGCTGCACCAGAAACATTCGCTAACGATATAGTGCACAGGATTGATGACGGCGATATGCATGTGGGCAGCATTTGGTTTACTGAAGAAGCTTATTTTTACCTGGACGGCTTCGTCAATAAACAGAACTGGCGCATATGGGGAACCGAAAAGCCCCATGTTGCAGTCCCATCGTCCCTGCATCCTCAAAAAGTACTGGTCTGGGCCGCTATTTCTTCCAAAGGAATCATTGGCCCATTTTTCAGATCCGAAACGATTACTGCATCACGCTATCTGGAAATTCTTCGTGAATTTGTGGCGGTACAAACTGCCTTAGACGACACTGCGAGCACCTCGTGGTTTATGCAAGATGGTGCCCGGCCACATCGCACGGCCGACGTCTTTAATTTCCTGAATGAATATTTCGATGATCGTGTGATTGCTTTGGGCTATCCGAAACATACAGGAGGCGGCGTGGATTGGCCTCCCTATTCGCCAGACATGAACCCCTGTGACTTCTTTCTGTGGGGACACTTGAAAGACCAGGTGTACCGCCAGAATCCAGAAACAATTGAACAGCTGAAGCAGTACATCTCATCTGCATGTGAAACCATTGCGCCAGACACGTTGTCAAAGGTTTCGGGTAATTTCATTCAGAGACTACGCCATATTATTGCTACGCATGGTGGATATGTGGAAAATATCGTACAATAGAGTTTCCCAGACCGCAGCGCCATCTGTTGTTGACAATTGTAACTACTGTAATTTCGAGAGTTTGTCTGCCTGAAAATTTACTGTTGTCCCAAGCATATTGCAACAAACGGTGTATTTCTATCGCTGCTCGTTTAGTTTTTATTGCCGTTTCAAATATACCGGTCATTTTTGAAACACCCTGTTAGAGGGATTAGAGAGCTTAGAGAGCCATACACACAGTAACTTCCCCGTTAGATGGCTATATGAACGTCATAGCAGAGAAAACCAAGAATATCGCTATGATATACTGTATAATGGCTTCGTAGCATAAGGAGCAATCAATTAGTAATGCAAGTTTCGGTTGAAGGTTGAAAACATGCAGAATTTGTTGTGGGACGTCGTTGAATATTCTCGCTTCAGCCCCTATAATTTCATGAAGTTCCGTTAGGTGGCGGCGCAATAGATAGCCTTGACAATGGCGTCTGCAACGGAGGAGCGTTCCAACCAGAGAACTGTCACTGGATTTATTTTGGCGGGAAATCAGAACATTACAGATATTCGCAGGCGCTTCCAGAATGTCTATGGAGACCTGGCAGTGAACAAAAGCACGGCGAGTCACTGAGTGAGGCGCCTGTCGTCATCGCAACAAGACCCCGCAAACCTGTCCGATCAGGCGCGTGCGAAGTCGGCCGCGCACAGCTGACTGGTGCAGTGTTGGAACGTGCGGACCCTCTCATTCGAAGTCATAGAGGGATCACAGCCAAATACCTCTCTGCACAACTGATCGTCTCTGTTGGTAATTCGTCCACCTGTTGGACGGTCTTCTGTTAGGCATAGAGGATCTCAGAGGCCCACTCAAAGGTGTGGGCCTCTGGGATCCTCTACGCCTAACAGAAGACCGTGAAAATCAACAAAGGACCATCTGTACGGAACTACATGCGCGTTACGATGTTGATCGTGACAATTTTTTGTCAGACGCAGTCGTAGGGGTTCATCACTTGGAACCGGAAGCAAAACGGCAATCCGTGGAGTAGAACCAGAGCACCTCCCCTCCAAAGATAAAGTTGACAGCCGCACTCGCAGCCGGTAAATTTATAGAGGCTGACTGTGAAGGGGTTATTCAGTTTGATGGTCTCCCTTGCCGTGCAACGGCCAACTCTGTAGTGTACTGCTCAACCCTCGGGAAACTGAAGAAACGACTTCAGTGTGTTCGTCGCCACAGAAATGCAGAAGAGCTTCTTCTTCTCCGTGGCAACGCAAGGCCTCACAAAAAGAGCTGCACACGCCGGCCGCCGTGGCCGTGCGGTTCTAAGCGCTTCAGTCCGGAACTGCGGGAATGCTGCGGTCGCAGGTTCGAATACTGCCTCGGGCATGGATGTGTGTGATGTCCTAAGGGTTAGTTAGGTTTAAGTAGTTCGAAGTTCTAGGGGACTGATGACCTAAGATGTTAAGTCCCATAGCGCTCAGAGTCATTTGAACCATTTGAGAGCTGCACACCGGAGACTGTTCTTCCTCACCCACCATGCACCCAGGATCTCACAACGTACGACTTCCACCTCTTTGGCCCAGTGAAAGGCGCACTCTGCAGGCAGCAGTGCGTGGATGACGGGTAGGTTGTTATTGATGCTGCAAGACGTTGGCTCCGACGTCGACCAGATCCAAGCACTCACAGAGGGAAACAAAGATATTGAGCATCTTTTGTCGGAATTTAAAGGTATTGTCCACCATGTGCTAGACAAGTATGTGCCTAGCAAAAATATAGGGGAGGGAAAGGATCCACTTTGGGACAACAAACATATTAGGAAGCTGCTGAGAAAGCAGAGAATTTTGCACAATCGTTTTAAACGTAGTCACTGCCCCGCTGACAAACAAAAATTATGCGAAATGAAAGCAGCTGTCAGAAGGACAATGAGTCTTTTAACGAATTTGAAAGCAATATTTTACTGGCAGATCCTAAAATAACCCCAAAAAATTTGGGTCGTACGGAAAATCTATGAACGCTGCAAATAATTCAATACCTTCTCCTGCTGACAGTACGAGTAATGTAACTGATGATGATATACAGAAGGTCGAAATTCTAAACCTAGCTTTCAAAAACTCGTTTATGGTAGACGACTGCAGCACCATTCCCCCTTTCCATTTTCGAACAATCGCAAGGATGGCTGACATAGTGTTGAGTGTATCTGGGATTGTAAAACAGGCAGGCAGGAAGGCATCTGGCCCATACGGTATCCCCGTAAGATTATTATGTTGACTCTGCTACAAATATAGCACCATTCTTATCCAAAATCTATCAGAGAACATTGGAACAGCGGAAAGTTCCACGGGACTGGAAGAAGGCCCAAGTGATACCTATCTATAAAAAGGGTAGAAAATCGGATGCACATAATTAGCGGCCAATTTCACTGACATCGATTTGTTGTAGAATCATGGAACACATTCTGTGTTCAGACATAATGACCTTTCCAGACTCTGACCCGTGGTCTAGGTGTAGCGTCTTTGATTCATAATCAAAACGTCTTCGGTCCCCGCCACTGCCTAAATTTTGATAAATAATCAGCATTGGCGCCCGAAGACTTTCTGCATAAGAAGTCAGCCTCATTCTGCCAACGACCTTGTCAAAGAGGGCGGAGGAGCGGATAGAGGTTCAGGGCACTCTCTTGTCCTAGGGGTGGGAAATTGCGCCTAAAGGTGGAAGAATCAGCAATGATCAACGACATGAGGATGCAGAAGGCAATGGAAACCACTGCATTAAAGACACGTAACGTGTATCCACAGGACATGTGGCCTGTATTTGAAGAAGTGTCACGATGATCTCTCCATTGGTAAAAGATTCCGGAATAGTCCCCCATTCGGATCTCCGAGAGGGGACTGCCAAGGTGGAGGTTACCATGAGAAAAAGAGTGAATAATCAACGGAAGGATAACGTTCTACGAGCCGGGGCGTGGAATGTCAGAAGCTTGAACGTGGTAGGGAAACTAGAAAATTTGAAAAGGGAAATGCAAAGGCTCAATCTAGATATAGTAGGGGTCAGTGAAGTGAAGTGGAACGAAGACCAGGGTTTCTGGTCAGATGAGTATCGGGTAATATCAACAGCAGCAGAAAATGGTATAACAGGTGTAGGATTCGTTATGAATAGGAAGGAAGGGCAGAGGGTGTGTTACTGTGAACAGTTCAGTGACCGGGTTGTTCTAATCAGAATCGACAGCAGACCAACACCGACAACGATAGTTCAGGTACACATGCCAACGTCGCAAGCTGAAGATGAACAGATAGAGAAAGTGTATGAGGATATTGAAAGGGTAATGCAGTATGTAAAGGGGGACGAAAATGTAATAGTCATGGGCGACTGGAATGCAGTTGTATGGGAAGGAGTAGAAGAAAAGGTTACAGGAGGAGCTTCCTTGGGACAAGGAATGAAACAGGAGAAAGACTTATTGAGTTCTGTAACAAGTTTCAGCTAGTAATAGCGAATACTGTGGTGTCACCGCCAGACACCACACTTGCTAGGTGGTACCTTTTAAATCGGCCGCGGTCCGCTAGTATACGACGGACCCGCGTGTCGCCACTGTCAGTGATGGCAGACCGAGCGCCGCCACACGGGAGGTCTAGTGAGACGTACTAGCACTCGCCCCAGTTGTACAGCCGACTTAGCCAGAGATGGATCACTGACAACTACGCTCTCATTTGCCGAGACGATAGTTAGCATAGCCTTCAGCTACGTCATTTGCTACGACCTAGCAAGGCGCCATAGCATTTGATAATTATTATTGTGAAGCCTGTACAGTAACGAGAGATGTTCTACAATTGTGGATTAAAGTTAAGTATTCTACCAGTTACTCTTTTTTTGCTAGTCTTATTTCTCTGACCTGTTCCAGACCTCACGCCAGCCTGCGTGAGCTTAATCGCGTGCCTTTCGGCTTCCTCCAAACTCCGTGAATTGGCTCCTGCCAATTCACAACAAATACCCTGTTCAAGAATCACAAGAGGAGGAGGTATACTTGGAAAAGGGCGGGAGATACGGAAAGATTTCAATTAGATTACATCATTGTCAGACAGAGATTCCGAAATCAGATACTGGATTGTAAGGCATACCCAGGAGCAGATATAGACTCAGATCACAATGTTCAAGACATTAGTCAGGAAGAATCAATACGCAAAGAAGTGGGGTACGGAAGTACTAAGGAATGACGAGATACGTTTGAAGTTCTCTAACACTATAGATACAGCAATAAGGAATAGCGCAGTATGCAGTACAGTTGAAGAGGAATGGACATCTCTAAAAAGGGCCATCACAGAAGTTGGGATGGAAAACATAGGTACAAAGAAGGTAGCTGCGAAGAAACCATGGGTAACAGAAGAAATACTTCAGTTGATTGATGAAAGGAGTAAGTACAAACATGTTCCGGGAAAATCAGGAATACAGAAATACAAGTCGCTGAGGAATGAAATAAATAGGAAGTGCAGGGAAGCTAAGACGAAATGGCTGCAGGAAAAATGTGAAGACATCGAAAAAGATATGATTGTCGGAAGGACAGACTCAGCATACAGGAAAGTCAAAACAACCTTTGGTGACATTAAAAGCAACGGTGGTAACATTAAGAGTGCAACGGGAATTCCACTGTTAAATGCAGAGGAGAGAGCAGATAGGTGGAAAGAATACATTGAAAGCCTCTATGAGGGTGAAGATTTGTCTGATGTGATAGAAGAAGAAACAGGAGTCGATTTAGAAGTGATAGGGGATCCAGTATTAGAATCGGAATTTAAAAGAGCTTTGGAGGACTTACGGTCAAATAAGGCAGAAGGGATAGATATCACTCCATCAGAATTTCTAAAATCATTGGGGGAAGTGGCAACAAAACGACTATTCACGTTGGTGTGTAGAATATATGAGTCTGGCGATATACCATCTGACTTTCGGAAAAGCATCATCCACACAATTCCGAAGACGGCAAGAGCTGACAAGTGCGAGAATTATCGCACAATCAGCTTAACAGCTCATGCATCGAAGCTGCTTACAAGAATAATATACAGAAGAATGGAAAAGAAAATTGAGAATGCGCTAGGTGACGATCAGTTTGGCTTTAGGAAAAGTAAAGGGACGAGAGAGGCAATTCTGACGTTACGGCTAATAATGGAAGCAAGGCTAAAGAAAAATCAAGACACCTTCATAGGATTTGTCGACCTGGAAAAAGCGTTCGACGATATAAAATGGTGCAAGCTGTTCGAGATTCTGAAAAAAGTAGTGGTAAGCTATAGGGAGAGACGGGTCATATACAATATGTACAACAACCAAGAGGGAATAATAAGAGTGGACGATCAAGAACGAAGTGCTCGTATTAAGAAGGGTGTAAGACAAGGCTGTAGCCTTTCGCCCCTACTCTTCAATCTGTACATCGAGGAAGCAATGATGGAAATAAAAGAAAGGTTCAGGAGTGGAATTAAAATACAAGGTGAAAGGATATCAATGACACGATTCGCTGATGACATTGCTATCGTGAGTGAAAGTAAAGAAGAATTAAATGATCTGCTGAACGGAATGAACAGTCTAATGAGTACACAGTATGGTTTGAGAGTAAATCGGAGAAAGACGAAGGTAATGAGAAGTAGTAGAAATGAGAACCGCGAGAAACTTAACATCAGGATTGATGGTCACGAAGTCAATGAAGTTAAGGAATTCTGCTACCTAGGCAGTAAAATAACCAATGACGGACGCAGCAAGGTGGACATCAAAAGCAGACTCGCTATGGAAAAAAAGGCATTTCTGGCCAAGAGAAGTCTACTAATATCAAATACCGGCCTTAATTTGAAGAAGAAATTTCTGAGGATGTACGTCTGGTGTACAGCATTGTATGGTAGTGAAACGTGGACTGTGGAAAAACCGGAACAGAAGAGAATCGAAGCATTTGAGATGTGGTGCTATAGACGAATGTTGAAAATTAGGTGGACTGATAAGGTAAGGAATGAGGAGGTTCTACGCAGAATCGGAGAGGAAAGGAATATGTGGAAAACACTGATAAGGAGAAGGAACAGGATGATAGGTCATCTGGTAAGACATGAGGGAATGACTTTCATGGTACTAGAGGGAGCTGTAGAGGGCTGAAATTGTAGAGGAAGACAGAGATTGGAATACGTCAAGCAAATAATTGAGGACATAGGTTGCAAGTGCTACTCTGACGCGCTTACTGTCTATCGGATGAGATATGCGGTTGGATAGAAAGGTTTCTAACAGGCAGGGAGCAGTATGTCGTCCTGATCGGGGTGACTTCAACAGAAACAAGCGTAACTTCAGGTGTGATCCAGGGCAGCGTCATAGTTCCACTGCTTTTTACGATTTACATACACGATCTGGTTGATGGTATTGACAGCGGCATTAGACTGTTTGCTGATGATGCTGTAGTCTACAGGAAAGTACTATCACATGAAAGTAGTGAACAAATCACCGAGGATTTGCAGAAAATAAATGCTTGGTGTATTGAGTGGCAGTTATCTCTCAATATTAGTAAGTGTAACCTACTGCGTATAACAAGGCGAACATCCCCATTAATGTACGAGTACAAAATAAATGCGCAGTCTTTGGAAGCGGTAATATCCGTGAAGTATGTGGGTGTGACTATTCGAAATGATCTCAAATGGAATGATCAGATTACACAAGTAACGGGTAAGGCGAACTCTATATTGCGGTTTATTGGTAGAATCCTGAAGCGATGCAGTCCTTCAACAAAGGAAATTGCTTACAATACGTTAGTTCGTCCGGTCTTAGAGTATTGTTCGTCTGTATGGGACCCTTATCAGTTGGGTCTGATTCAAAAGATTGAGAAGGTCTAAAGAAGAGCGTCAATATTTGTGACTGGCACGTTTAGCCATCGCGAGAGTGTTACATATCTCATAGAAACAAGTGGGACACTTGTAAATAGACGACGCGCTAAACGGAAGGTGTTGCTCACTAAATTCCGAAATCCAATCGTCACTGAGGATGTAGAGCATATATTATTGCCACCAACTTTAAGATTGCGCAATGATCACCATTCAAAGATAAGGGGAATTAGAGCTCGTACTGAGGCGTTCAGACAGTCGTTTTTTTCCTCGCGCGATCCGCGAGTGGAACAGTGGGAGGCGGGGGGGGGGGGGGGGGGGAATATGACTTTGGCGCGAATTGTGCCCTCCACCACACACCGCTTGGTGGCTAGCGGAGTATATATGTGGATGTAGAGATGTAGACCAGTAGAGTGATACAATGCGGGTGTACAGGCCCTCCTAGTAAGGTGGCGTAAGGCTGTACATTGAAAAATAAGGATATGTAGCTGAAAGAGAGAGGAATAATATGGTTTACTGGAATTCTGAATAAAACCACCTGCTTTCGGAAAAAAAAGTGTTGCATTATTCATTGAACCCCCCTTGTGTATTTCTACATGTACAGGGCTATTACAAATGATTGAAGCGATTTTATAAATTCACTGTGGCTCGATTCATTGACATACGGTCACGACACACTACAGGTACGTAGAAAAACTCATAAAGTTTTGTTCGGCTGAAGCCGCACTTCAGGTTTCTGCCGACAGAGCGCTCGAGAGCGCAGTGAGACAAAATGGCGACGGGAGCCGAAAAAGCGTATGTCATGCTTGAAATGCACTCACATCAGTCAGTCATAACAGTGCAACGGCACTTCAGGACGAAGTTCAACAAAGATCCACCAACTGCTAACTCCATTCGGCGATGGTATGCGCAGTTTAAAGCTTCTGGATGCCTCTGTAAGGGGAAATCAACGGGTCGGCCTGCAGCGAGCGAAGAAACGGTTGAACGCGTGCGGGCAAGTTTCACGCGTTACAGGACACGTATATCTGGACATGCTGGAAAATTGGCTCATGCCACAACCGGAGACCGACAGCGCCGACTTCATCTTTCAACAGGATGGTGCTCCACCGCACTTCCATCATGATGTTCGGCATTTCTTAAACAGGAGATTGGAAAACCGATGGATCGGACGTGGTGGAGATCATGATCAGCAATTCATGTCATGGCCTCCACGCTCTCCCGACTTAACCCCATGCGATTTCTTTCTGTGGGGTTATGTGAAAGATTCAGTGTTTAAACCTCCTCTACCAAGAAACGTGCCAGAACTGCGAGCTCGCATCACCGATGCTTTCGAACTCATTGATGAGGACATGCTGCGCCGAGTGTGGGAGGAACTTGATTATCGGCTTGATGTCTGCCAGATCACTAAAGGGGCACATATCGAACATTTGTGAATGCCTAAAAAAACTTTTTGAGTTTTTGTATGTGTGTGCAAAGCATTGTGAAAATACACTCCTGGAAATGGAAAAAAGAACACATTAACACCGGTGTGTCAGACCCACCATACTTGCTCCGGACACTGCGAGAGGGCTGTACAAGCAATGATCACACGCACGGCACAGCGGACACACCAGGAACCGCGGTGTTGGCCGTCGAATGGCGCTAGCTGCGCAGCATTTGTGCACCGCCGCCGTCAGTGTCAGCCAGTTTGCCGTGGCATACGGAGCTCCATCGCAGTCTTTAACACTGGTAGCATGCCGCGACAGCGTGGACGTGAACCGTATGTGCAGTTGACGGACTTTGAGCGAGGGCGTATAGTGGGCATGCGGGAGGCCGGGTGGACGTACCGCCGAATTGCTCAACACGTGGGGCGTGAGGTCTCCACAGTACATCGATGTTGTCGCCAGTGGTCGGCGGAAGGTGCACGTGCCCGTCGACCTGGGACTGGACCGCAGCGACGCACGGATGCACGCCAAGACCGTAGGATCCTACGCAGTGCCGTAGGGGACCGCACCGCCACTTCCCAGCAAATTAGGGACACTGTTGCTCCTGGGGTATCGGCGAGGACCATTCGCAACCGTCTCCATGAAGCTGGGCTACGGTCCCGCACACCGTTAGGCCGTCTTCCGCTCACGCCCCAACATCGTGCAGTCCGCCTCCAGTGGTGTCGCGACAGGCGTGAATGGAGGGACGAATGGAGACGTGTCATCTTCAGCGATGAGAGTCGTTTCTGCCTTGATGCCAATGATGGTCGTATGCGTGTTTGGCGCCGTGCAGGTGAGCGCCACAATCAGGACTGCATACGACCGAGGCACACAGGGCCAACACCCGGCATCATGGTGTGGGGAGCGATCTCCTACACTGGCCGTACACCACTGGTGATCGTCGAGGGGACTCTGAATAGTGCACGGTACATCCAAACCGTCATCGAACCCATCGTTCTACCATTCCTCGACCGGCAAGGGAACTTGCTGTTCCAACAGGACAATGCACGTCCGCATGTATCCCGTGCCACCCAACGTGCTCTAGAAGGTGTAAGTCAACTACCCTGGCCAGCAAGAACTCCGGATCTGTCCCCCATTGAGCATGTTTGGGACTGCATGAAGCGTCGTCTCACGCGGTCTGCACGTCCAGCACGAACGCTGGTCCAGCTGAGGCGCCAGGTGGAAATGGCATGGCAAGCCGTTCCACAGGACTACATCCAGCATCTCTACGATCGTCTCCATGGGAGAATAGCAGCCTGCATTGCTGCGAATGGTGGATATACACTGTACTAGTGCCGACATTGTGCATGCTCTGTTGCCTGTGTCTATGTGCCTGTGGTTCTGTCAGTGTGATCATGTGATGTATCTGACCCCAGGAATGTGTCAATAAAGTTTCCCCTTCCTGGGACAATGAATTCACGGTGTTCTTATTTCAATTTCCAGGAGTGTATTTCAAATAATGAAGTTATTGTAGAGCTGTGAAATCGCTTCAATCATTTGTAATAACCCTGTAGATGGTGACGTATTTCAGTGCGTATGAAATGTGATGGGGCCACCCTCTAGACGTTTCAGAGCCAGATTTCAGCCCTTCCTTCTCTAGCACCGTTCCATGCAGCAATCCGTTTCGCACAGCCCAATACACACGCGCGTACAGTGGGGCGCGCGGCCTGGTATCTCTTTCGGGTATCGGCTCAGAGAATAACTGTCGCAGGCAATAGCAGTGCGTCGTTCTCCCGGATCGTTGCAGTCGCGCCGCCGGCGGAATGAAGACGGCGCGGCCCGCGACTCGCTGCCGGGAACAAATCGAGCTTCGCGCTCGCAGCGGGGGGGGAGGCGGAGTGGAACAGCAGCGGACTGCAGGCCGGTGAGGGCTGAGGGGCGCCCGCTTCCACCGCGCACTTCCCGGTCGGGCCACCGGCAGCCGAGCGCCACCCACGCCGTTCAAAGCGGAGTACGCCACGCGTGCGTAATCTGGTTTCCGTCGACACACCGGACAGTGTCGAGTGTCGAGATGTGAAATCCAATAATAGAGAAGAGATACGCACATTACGGCTGAGTTCCCAGACAATGAAAAAAATCTTGTTTGGCGCTAGATGTACACGTTTTCCAAGCTAGCCTTCCGTGCGTGAACCTTTCCATGTTACTCTTTCCACAGATGAAAAGATTTCTACAAATAGTCTGCGCTAAACAAAATATGTTTCTGCTTTCTCTTGAACATTAGCTTTTTTAGTGTTCAGTAGGTAGAAACGGAACCGTTATATGATCATTTTGTTGTCCGTCTGTCTGTTTGTTCGACTGTTCGAAACCATTTTCCTCAGGAACAGGTAGACGTATCAAGTTGTAACTTACGTCACACGTTAAGGGGCTCCGGAACGCCCTATACTTGCAATGTTAAAATAACGCTTATAAATTACATCTTTCCTCACAAAGTATTTGAGGTAGGAAGTTGAACTTTTTACAGATTATTTATTGGAATATGGGCTACAACTTAACATAGGGATTTTACAAAATTTTAGTTCAGTTATTAAAGATGATTTTTTTTCAATTGTAATGAAAATTCACAACATTTTTTTGCAATTTTTTATTTATATATTCAAAAATATACAGTTTTTTGGAAAAAAGGCTGTGTTAAATTATGCAGAAGGTACTGTGTAACATTTACTGAAAGTTTGAAACAAATATGTTTGGAAGATCCTTCGAAAACATGTAATTAGTATGAGAAAATAAAGTTTTAGGAATCGAGCGACAAAGATTGGATTAACTTTTTAGTGCATTCCAGGTCCATAGGATGGATTATCTTCATCCTCTGCAAACTCCTCCTCCAGCTTCCTCTTGTTCCTCCTCCTGTTTACTCTTGCCTGTATTTCTAGACTCTTTACAGCCCTGTCTGCAGCCCAAAGGCGTTCCTTGTCTAAAGCAAGCATCGCTCGTACCATGTCAGAACCTATCTTCATTCCCATATTTCTAAATACCTTGCACCTTACAATGTTGCCATCATTGAAAGTCGCAACAGCATCATACACACCAAAGTGAAGTGTTTCTATTCCAACAAATACAGTCTTGGGGATTCTCGACCATATAACACTATTTACACTTTCATTGGGGTTTTGAGTTTTTCCGTGAATACACTTTTTCAACAGTTCAGGTGCTGCTAAGTCTCTGAAAATAGGTTAGCCACAACACATACTTTATCTCACATCACTAAAATGTACCTGATGAACACGGACGTTAATAACAACATCATTTGACAGCAGTTTAACAGCGCCACAGGGGTCACGCCCATGTAGAACACATTTCAAAAAAAATTTAAAAATAGTTGTAGTGTTCGGAATTGAATAAATTATATATCTATTAAAAGGTAATAGTCTGCAGATTCAGAAAACGCAAAAAAGTAAAAATTGAACTTTTCATGATTTTGAGCCTTTCCGGAGCCCCTTAAGTCCGACGTCTCTTGGTGATGCAGAAACGTGAATCTTCCAAGTCACTGTAATCAAAAGATACGGACATTTATGTTACACCTATTTTGATACAACCTCAGTCATCAAAACCGACAGACTACAGAAGATAGACAAAATAATGTTAACAGTGGTAGCAATGGTAGGTTGTTTCTGACGGTCAACAACGCAGATAAGGCACATGTCGCTCTGGACTGTGCGTGTTCAGTACGGAGTAGGCGTCAGTGGAGGCTATTTACGAGTAGTGCACACTTCGGATTTGCATTCAAAGGCCGAGGTCGACGTGCGGTGAAACATCTAATAGAGTTCCAAAGAGCGCAGAATGTTGGGGCCTTATTAGCTGGAGTATCAGTAACCAAGATAGCCAACTTATTGAATGTTTCAAGAGCAACTGTTTCAACAGTCATGACAGCCAACACAAAACATGAAAAGACATCATCGTGTATACGTAATATTCGGTGCAAATCAAAACTAAATGACAGAGGTCGTCGTACGCTAACACGAATTGTTTCAAAACAACACAAAACTACGGCGGCTAAAGTGAGTGCAGAGCTTATAGCCATCTTCGAGACACCGTTTCTATCGACAATGTCTGCCAAGAACCCTATAAAGTGAATATTCATGGTCAAGCTGCTATATCGAAGCCACTAGTGACGACAACCAACACAAATCAACGCAAAACACGGCGTCAGGAGCATAAATTCTGGACGGCAAATCAGTGGAAACACGTCATATGGTGCGACAAGTCAACGGGCCGGATTTACGCCTAAAGAAAATGGGTCAAATGGCTCTGAGCACTATGGGACTTAACATCTGAAGTCATCAGTCCCCTAGAACTTAGAACTACTTAAACCTAACTAACCTAAGGACATCACACACATCCATGCCCGAGGCAGGATACGAACCTGCGAGCGTAGCGGTTGCTCGGTTCCATACTGAAGCGCCTAGAACCGCTCGGCCACACCGGCCGACTTACGCCTGGAGAACGCCAAAAGAAGCCTACAATCCTGATTGCTTGATTCCAGTGGTTAAGCACGGAGGTGTAAGTTTGATGGTGTGGGCAGCCATATCATGGTGTTCTGCCAGTCCCATATTACTCCCGAAGGCCGTGTTACATCAAACGATTATATGATCATTTTAGGTGATCAGGTGCACCTCGTCATTTAAACGTTGTTCCCCAACAATGATGCCATATTTCAGGACGACAATGCACAATTCACACAGCCAGGACAGTACAGTCGTGGTGTGAGGAGCATACAACTAGTAACGGACTCTATTAAATGCTTGACTTTACCGAAGTATGCGATACCCTCCAAATTCAACCAGTTTAACGAGTATTTATGATTATAGGAAAGTTATTGCGTATGTTAACAATGATTGCATAGCATGTCTCCATAAACAGTCAACCCTTTAAATTATACTGAATAACTGACCCACACAAAAGTTAATATCACTTGATCACTGATACAGCAAATGTCATCATGTGAAAACTCTAAGCTCATCTTAAATAATTAATATGAAGTACGAAAAATAGTGGCCAACTTACGTATTTTGGATCTCCTTAAATAAAAATCACCCAGTGAAACCTACTTGTTCACTAGGACCGTTTTCACTCAGTATTCATGTAAACACTCTTATTTTAGACGAAAACCAATGTCATTCTTAATAATTCATGTTATTTACTTATTTATGCAAATTAGAGAAGTCAGTCGACAAACTTCTAAAAACGGCCTTTTTGTAACAAAGAATTATTCTGTCAAGTAAGAAATGTGTCTGTCATTTTAATAACTTGTTAAATTATGTTACTCGATATAAACTAATAACTTTTCTGCACAAATTACGATAACAGATATACATGTGACTTATAAACTATATCTCTTTTTAGTAGTTCTTTGACAAGGTTATAAATACAAGCAGCAAGAAGGGTCGGGAGCAGAGTCTGAATGTTACATTGATAAAGTGTATGTGTGTTATTGTTCGAGGTGGATAAACATTGCAAAGAACATGTAAAAGAAGTGCTACTTTGTGTTGTGTCATAGTCTTTGGTGGACAGTGGAATTAAGATGGCCACCAAAATAATAAATACACTCCTGGAAATTGAAATAAGAACACCGTGAATTCATTGTCCCAGGAAAGGGAAACTTTATTGACACATTCCTGGGGTCAGATACATCACATGATCACACTGACAGAACCACAGGCACATAGACACAGGCAACAGAGCATGCACAATGTCGGCACTAGTACAGTGTATATCCACCTTTCGCAGCAATGCAGGCTGCTATTCTCCCATGGAGACGATCGCAGAGATGCTGGATGTAGTCCTGTGGAACGTCTTGCCATGCTATTTCCACCTGGCGCCTCAGTTGGACCAGCGTTCGTGCTGGACGTGCAGACCGCGTGAGACGACGCTTCATCCAGTCCCAAACATGCTCAATGGGGGACAGATCCGGAGATCTTGCTGGCCAGGGTAGTTGACTTACACCTTCTAGAGCACGTTGGGTGGCACGGGATACATGCGGACGTACATTGTCCTGTTGGAACAGCAAGTTACCTTGCCGGTCTAGGAATGGTATAACGATGGGTTCGATGACGGTTTGGATGTACCGTGCACTATTCAGTGTCCCCTCGACGATCACCAGTGGTGTACGGCCAGTGTAGGAGATCGCTCCCCACACCATGATGCCGGGTGTTGGCCCTGTGTGCCTCGGTCGTATGCAGTCCTGATTGTGGCGCTCACCTGCACGGCGCCAAACACGCATACGACCATCATTGGCACCAAGGCAGAAGCGACTCTCATCGCTGAAGACGACACGTCTCCATTCGTCCCTCCATTCACGCCTGTCGCGATACCACTGGAGGCGGGCTGCACGATGTTGGGGCGTGAGCGGAAGACGGCCTAACGGTGTGCGGGACCGTAGCCCAGCTTCATGGAGACGGTTGCGAATGGTCCTCGCCGATACCCCAGGAGCAACAGTGTCCCTAATTTGCTGGGAAGTGGCGGTGCGGTCCCCTACGGCACTGCGTAGGATCCTACGGTCTTGGCGTGCATCCGTGCGTCGCTGCGGTCCGGTCCCAGGTCGACGGGCACGTGCACCTTCCGCCGACCACTGGCGACAACATCGATGTACTGTGGAGACCTCACGCCCCACGTGTTGAGCAATTCGGCGGTACGTCCACCCGGCCTCCCGCATGCCCACTATACGCCCTCGCTCAAAGTCCGTCAACTGCACATACGGTTCACGTCCACGCTGTCGCGGCATGCTACCAGTGTTAAAGACTGCGATGGAGCTCCGTATGCCACGGCAAACTGGCTGACACTGACGGCGGCGGTGCACAAATGCTGCGCAGCTAGCGCCATTCGACGGCCAACACCGCGGTTCCTGGTGTGTCCGCTGTGCCGTGCGTGTGATCATTGCTTGTACAGCCCTCTCGCAGTGTCTGGAGCAAGTATGGTGGGTCTGACACACCGGTGTCAATGTGTTCTTTTTTCCATTTCCAGGAGTGTATTTGAAGTTTAAATATTTGTTGGTTTCGCTCATTATTTATCATCAAAAGCACATCAATAACACGGGACCTCATCTTTTTACCGCTAGACAACAAGATTTACAGCCGGCATTAGCGTCGAGACACAGCAGCGATCCAGCTAGCAGCAGCGATTACCACAATGCATTTTAATGGCGCCAACCTAACATCAAGTGCTAAAAAGCTCCATAAATGGGAGTGAAATAGTGCGATTATAGCAATATCTACGACCATTATAAAAGTGCGGGCTCAGCTGGGATCTTTAAGTGCATCGATGATAATAGTGCAGCGATAAATTTCGTAAGTGCTTGGCACTACAAACAAGTTTATTTGTACAGTGTGGCAACAGTGAAAATATTTCAAAGTGAAAAAACGTGTGTATGTGTGAGTACGAAAAATTATTATCACACCACTCAGAAGATTAACATCTTCATTATGTCAATGGAATTCATCAATCAAGACTTCAGCTTCGATAAAACCGAATAAAAGTGAAGAAAGCCAACAAGGAATCCGACCACGATATCATAGCAGAGCTACAGAAAAAAGGCAATGTATTTTGTTGTTGTTGTCGTTTAAAAAATTAGTAGTTAACATGTCTCTACCTGAGAGTGATGAGGTCGTAGGAAATGTAAAAATTGAACCAGGGAAGGGTGAACAATTAAACTTAACAGAGTGGCTAACAGGGTTTGCAACTCAAATAAGCTCGCAACTTAAACAATCGAGTGAACAAGTAAATTTGAAACTTAAAGAAAACACAGACAGGTTTGATCTATTAGATTAGAAACTTAAAGAAAACACAGACAGGTTTGATCTATTAGGTTTGAAACTTAAAGGAAACACAGATAGACTGGATAGGTTGTTTGAATTTTGATCTATTAAGTACTCATCTCAATAAGAAGTGTGAGGAAATTAAGATTACCCTCAGTAAGGACACTAGAGAACAGTTGATACACTTCAGAAACGAATTTCAAGTTAAAGTTGAATGTTTAAATGAAAACATACAAGCTAACACAGACAGAATTGCTGTCATCAACAACTGAGGAGATACTCAAGTTGAATGATTAGATCAGAGAATAGACAAAACATCAGAAAATCTTAAACAAGAATACAACCTGTCTACCACTAATGTAGCTACAAAAGTAGAAAATATACACACTAAATATACACAATTGGAAGATGTTCTGATGTCCAAACAAATGTTTTACAATCAAAATACAATGTATTGGCACATCCAAGTGAAATGCTTTCCTGGTGAAAATCTGCACCCTGTTGACTTTATTCACCAATGTTTGTAGTAGGAATGTCAGATATCATAAAAACTAAGTTAGTAAAAAGGTTTCTAGAAGGGGAAGCCCTTTCCTGGGCAGATAAGAATAATGATTCTTGGAATACTTTTGAAGAGTTTGAAGCTAAATTTATTTGTAAATTTTGGTCACAATCCATACAAGCCATATTAAAGTCAGAATTTCTAAATGGACCAGTGTATAGAGGGAAAGTAGGGGGAATGCAAAAATTTTGTAGAGATCAATTGAAAAAACTTGCTCATTTGAATAACTCTTTTGATATTATGACACAAATTGATGTTTTAAAAAGAATGTTAGCAGAGAGACTGCATTGGGAATTGGTCCACGGACCAGGCAATTCAATGGAAGAGTTCCTGAAATTTGTAGATAGATTAGATAGGGCCTTGGAAAGAGAAAATAACCAAAGTTTTAGTTTCGGCAGCAACCAGTATGGGGGGGGTGGAACAGGAATGTAAATATAGATTATTACTGGGGGAGAGACTTTGAAAATTCTAGAAATAATGCTCCGAATAGGGGAGACAGGAGATATGAAAATGATTTCAGACACAATACACATGAGGGAGGATGGAGGAGAGATAACAGGAATGATAGAAATATGTATTGGGGAAGAGAACGAGATAGAAGGGGGTTTGTTGAAACTAGTGAACAAAACGACAACTACAAACAGACAGACCAAGGAAACCAGCCAGGAAACGGTGGACAGCCCAACTAGATTTCCGTAGTTTTGGGGCTAGACAATATTATGCCAGGACAACACATAACCGAAACTGGAAAAGGAGAAGATACAATGTAAAGAGTAAGTACTCTGAAAATACTGATGTTGTTAGAATGAATAAATTAGAATTTAATAAAAGGTTTTGGGATACTATGATTAAAAGTGATACAGTTAATAAAAACAGTGTTCAAGCACAGGTAGTTAGTGAAAGTGCAGAAGTTGAAGGTATTGCAGAGTTCCATAGTTGGGCTGAAAAAGATACAGGTGTTAATAACAAGTCAGACACACCACAAATAGAATCTATTTTGGGGGGTTTATTTGATAAGAATGGGGATGATGAAGTGTTTAATGGAGCCAAAGACTCAATTGCTGAGATTCAGATACATAGGGGGGAAATTGAAGATGGGGTTGTTGTGGAGAAGGAAGAAGAACTAATAGAGGGACATTTAAATAATGATCTTAAGTCAAGTGATGTTATTGATGAGAGTGTGGAGGAAGAAATAAAAGTATTTGTAGAATTGAAAAGTGAAGATGAGGTAAAGGTAAGTGATGTGACAAATATGGGTAATAATGGGGTTAATTTAAGTGAAATGCAGGCTAGGGAATGTGTATCTGATGACAAACTATTGCCTATTGGGAACTATGAAACACTAATCTATGAGAATGGTAATAATAATAATATTAAAGAAAATATAAAGGGATGGAATGTAAATGTGTGTTTTCAAGAAAAAGGGGAAAAGTTTTTATAGTTTTGTGGAACAACTATGGAAACTGTATAAACAAAGATGCGTTTTGGAAAGAATTAGCAAAGCTAAGTGCAACCTTGTATCCTACATGGTGGATAAGAATACGTAGTGGAGTTCATAAAAAAAGGGTTCAAAACAGTCGTTTGTTAAGTGGCAACACAGTGTTAAGAGGAGCAGATGAAAACAAATGTTTATATTTAAATTTGAATGCTTTGCAAACAGAGAGGGATGTGTCTAAGTGTAGGAAAGAGACATTAGACTTAGGAACTAAAGAAATAGAAAATGATCTATTGTTTGAAAATACTGAAATAGACAAAGATGTTGAGCTAGGTTGTCCATATCTTAAAGTAAACATTGGCAAGTGGGAAGGAAGAGTGTTAGTAGACACAGGAAGTCCTGTTTCTGCCATCACTTCTAAACTTAGAGATAAGCTCAGAAATTCTCAACATTTTCTTGAGATGCCAGTTGTTGGATTAAAAGTGAAAGGAGCTACAGGCAGAGCCAGTAAGGTAGCTAAGAAACAAGTGTTACTTACTTTTAAAATTGATAACCTATATTTTGAACATGGATGCTTAGTAGTAGATGACCTGAATGAAAATTTAATTTTGGGTATGGATTGAATATTAAAAGTGAATGCTGGGTTTAATTTTGAAGCAAAACAAATGTATATTATAGAACCTGTTACGCAACAAAGCTGTGTAGTGAATTTGTTAATTTTGAACTGTGGTGACAGCTGTAACCACATTCAATCAGTGTATCATGAAAATGAGGGTGTTTATTACCCGGATGAGAACTTAGAGGGAGATACAGAGGGTCAAGAGTTTGATAAGTTAGTAGAGAAAGAACTGGGGGAAACTGGAAGCCTAAATAGTACACAGAAGGAAAAATTAAAAGAGTTATTATGGGAATTCCAAGATGTGTTTGATGACAGACCTGGTAGAGTGAAATATTATCAATGTAAATTTCAGTTAAAACCGCATGAACCTTTCTTTATAAAACCGTATGGAATACCATTTGCAAAAAGAGATGCTGTGGAAAAAGAAATACAAAAAATGGAAAACTAGGAAGTTATAGAAAGAAGTTGCAGTGCCTATAACAACCCGATGATCATTGCAAAAAAAGGGAGACAATAGCGTTGGGATTGTATTAGACTCCAGACATCTAAACAAGTATCTCATCAGAGAAAACGACCACCCATAAAGTATAGATGAGCTGTTAGGTAAATTTGAGTGTGTCAAACATATGACAAACCTAGATCTCAGCGCTGGTTTTCATCAAGTTGAACTTAGTCCTGATTCGAGAAAATATACAGCCCTTCTACATAATGGTAAAAGTTATCAGTATACAGTTGTGCCATTTGGTCTCAATGTATCAATTGCAGAATTCATCAGAACATTAGATTTTGTACTTGGTCATGAAACTAGTTCAAAATTAACCATTTATGTAGATGACAATTTAATCACTGGGAAAACTTGGGAAGAACACCTTGAATTATTAAGGGAGGTATTTATGAAACTCAGAAAGGGAGGAATAACATTAAAATTAGAAAAATGTAAGTATGGGCTAGAGGAGTTAAAATTTTTGGGACACATCATTACAGAACAAGGGATTCTGCCAGACAAAGCCAAAATAAAAGCCATAGAAAATTTTCCAACACCTAGAAACAAGAAACAAATCATTTTTCGGCTTCACAGGATTTTACAGAAAATTTGTCAGTAATCAAGCATTAAATGCAGTTTGTTTGTATAACTTGCTTAAGAAAAATGTAGTGTGGGATTGGACACCAGAATATGAAGATGCTTTTAACAAAATCAAAACGCAACTATGTAACAGCCAACTTCTACATAGACCAGACATGTCAAGTTCTTTCTGGCTAGCTACTGACAGCAGCGATGCAGTGTTATGAGTACATTTATTTCAAGAAAAACAAGTAAATGGAAAAATGGAACACCGAACAATCGCATTTGCCAGCAGAATTCTGCAAAAACATGAAAAACACTACACAGTGACAGAAAAGGATTTACTAGCTAACAATGGGGTTTTACAAAATTTAGAAATTACCTCTTGGGACATAAAGTAATAGTACAGACAGACCACAAAGCATTAAGTTATCTCCAAGAGTGCAGGTTATACCATAACAGACTCACCAGATGGGCCATGTTACTCCAGCAGTTTGATTACAAAGTGACGTACATTCAGGGAAAACAAAATGTGGTAGCAGACGATTTATCAAGACTACCTTTGGGAAGTGATTTGAAGGAAGTAGTGGGGAAGAGGAGAGAATTTTCAAAATTATGCATCTAAAGGGCATTAAAGAGGAAAAGGAAATACAAAAAAATCTGTAACGAGATTAGGAGGTTTCAGAACCACAAAGAAAACTGGAAACTAGTCAAAAGTTACATAGGAAAAACTGGGGGAGAAAAGGTAGAAGCATACTATAAAGTACACAAGGGGATACTATTCAGAAGACCTAAACCGGATTTAGAGTATTGGAAACTGTGTTGGCCTGAGCAACAAATAGATACGCTCATTACTTATGTACATGAAAGCTTTGGCCACTGTTGCACCGCTAAATGTATTCAGAAAATAAAGGAGAACATTTATGTTTATAACATTAGCAGGAGAGTAAAGAAAAAGTTATCAATATGTGACAGATGTCAGAGGGTAAAAGTGACTAACCAAACAACCAGGGGAATAATGCAGAACATACTACCTACAAATAAACTCGATCTCGTTGCAACCGACATCTAGGGACCATTACCCAAGACAAGGGGGGGTTACAGTTATATTCATGTCATGGCAGACATCTTCTCCAAATTTATAAAGCTTTACCCCTTAAGGAAAACTACCAGCAAACAGATAGTTTCAAAAACTACACGTAATTATTTCAACACTGTGGGAAAACCAAAGGCAATACTTTCAGATAATGGGTCTCAGTTCACCTCTAAATACAGGAAAACTTTTATTGAAGACATGGGAATTAAACACATTTTAATATCTGCTTACCACCCGTCAAGCAACCCAGCTAAGAGATACATAAGAGAGATTGGAAGACTTTGCAGAACATACTGTAGCCAGAACCACACTAATTGGTTAGAGTACATAAATAGTTTTGAAGATATAATGAACAGTTTACAGCACTCTTCCACTGGATTTTCCCCACATGAAATAATGTACGACTAATATCCCATTAGTTTCTTCACTGAAAACATAGAGTACCCACTTTGGAATATATGTCACCCAAGAAAGAGAAGACTGTGTATGGGAAACCATGAAAAAATAAGGGGAATCAAGAAAAAGGAGACATGCAGCTAAAAGAAAAGCTACACAGTTCAAACCAGGGGACCTTGTACTCGTCAAAACACAAGAGAAATCAAAATTATTGTCAGCCAAAATTAAGAAGTTTTTTGATATTCCACATTGGTCCATTTGAAATAAAAGAAAGCCCACATCTTAATGTGTATAGACTTATCTTTCCCAGATCAAGAAGGTTATTTGGATTAAGAAACATCACTGAATTGAAACCATACAAACATGATTAAACACATTTCACTTTTTGAATACGGTTAGTTACCCACTTTTTATAAAGCATTTTAGCAGCAAAGATTTTTACTTGGTGTCCAAATAGCAACTACCACTCATCCTATAGGCACTGGAAAAGTTCCAGATAACTGAGAGAATGTTTTTATAATTTTTATTGTCACTATTGAATATTAAATTTTGAGACATCTTCTTTACTTGAAATGGGCAAGTTTAACATGCACCCAAAGAGGTGACAAACATTTATTAGTTTTTTTTGTATTGTTGGATATGGGACATACTTGCACCAAATATAAAAGACAATGTAAAAATTGTTGTGCAAGACCCATCATTTTGTTACTATTCTTTTCTTAGCCATAATATTTGTGTACAATTTTCTACAGCTAATCAGATGTTCACCAAGTTTGAAGTTTGCGTTATGTTGTGACCAATTGAAGTGTGAAATTTTGATATTAATATGTTATTGTACTATCTTGACTATGTGTCTCACTGGGAGACAATATTTAAAAAACTTTTTTTTAAATGCATATTACAAGGTGATTCAAAAAGAATACCACAGCTTTAAAAATGTGTATTTAATGAAAGAAACATAATATAACCTTCTGTTATACATCATTACAAAGAGTATTTAAAAAGGTTTTTTTTCACTTAAAAACAAGTTCAGAGATGTTCAATATGGTCCCCTCCAGACACTCGAGCAATATCAACCCGATACTCCAACTCGTTCCACACTCTCTGTAGCATATGAGGCGTAACAGTTTGGATAGCTGCTGTTATTTCTCGTTTCAAATCATCAATGGTGGCTGGGAGAGGTGGCTGAAACACCATATCCTTAACATACCTCCATAAGGAAAAATCGCAGGGGGTAAGATCAGGGCTTCTTGGAGGCCAGTGATGAAGTGCTCTGTCACGGGCTGCCTGGCGGCCGATCCATCGCCTCGGGTAGTTGACGTTCAGGTAGTTACGGACAGATAAGTGCCAATGTGGTGGCGCTCCATCCTGCTGAAATATGAATTGTTGTGCTTCTTGTTCGAGCTGAGGGAACAGCCAATTCTCTAACATCTCCAGATACTGTAGTCCAGTTACAGTAGCACCTTCGAAGAAAAAGGGACCAATAACTTTATTGGCTGAAATGGCACAGAAAACGTTCACCTTAGGCGAGTCACGTTCATACTGAGTTGTTTCCCGTGGATTCTCAGTGCCCCATATACAGACATTGTGATGGTTGACTTTCCCGTTAGTGTGGAAAGTTGCTTCATCACTAAACACAATCTTTGAAACGAAAGGTTCATCTGTTTCCATTTGAGCAAGGATAAAATCACAGAAATCGATTCTTTTAATCTTATCAGCTGCAGACAGTGCTTGAACCAATTTCAGACGATAAGGTTTTATAACTAACCTTTTTCGTAGGACTCTCCATACAGTTGATTGTGGAATTTGCAGCACTCTGCTAGCTCTGCGAGTCGATTTTCCTGGGCTGCGAACAAATGCTTGCTGGATGCGTGCTACATTTTCATCACTCGTTCTCGGCCGTCCATAACTTTTCCCTTTGCACAAACACCCATTGTCTGTAAACTGCTTATACCAACGTTTAATACACCACCTATCAGGAGGTTTAACACCATACTTCGTTCGAAATGCACGCTGAACAACTGTCGTCGATTCACTTCTGCCATACTCAATAACACAAAAAGCTTTCTGTTGAGCGGTCGCCATCTTAGCATCAACTGACGCTGACGCCTAGTCAACAGCGCCTCAAGCGAACAAATGTACAACTAAATGAAACTTTATAGCTTCCTTAATTCGCCGACAGATAGTGCTTAGCTCTGCCTTTTGTCATTGCAGAGTTTTAAATTCCTAAAATTGTGGTATTCTTTTTGAATCACCCTGTATATTCACACATGTGACTTGTCTAGTGTTTGTGTGTGTATATCATGTCCATACTTCTAATTATGTTCTTTGTTTTCATTTCATTTATGTGGCTCAAAAAGAGCAGACAGTTGCAATATTTTCTTATGGACATATGACCTGTCCATCTATGTAATATATTTATGTTCCTTCTATTACCTTGATTATTCTGTGACTCAATGAGGGCTGACTTTGAAATAATTTACATATATTTTTTATATATCTCAACATCGCATGTGATATATTTGTGTCTGTTTTTGATCATTTTCTATGTGGCTCACTGGGAGCAAAGATTATACAATTATTTTTGCTTTCATATATTAGTAAATATTTTTATTATGCTGTCATACTGAGAGTCATAACACAAAATACATTTGAAACAACACAACTAAAATATTTGCAGGAAAAAGTTTTTTGAAATGGTGTAACGGTCATTGTATGCATCCACATTATGCCTAGTAAAACAAAAAAATTATTGAAGTAAAACTTTTCCAAACTTCAGGCATTTGACACATTTGTCCTACTTGGTTAATATCATTAACATTCTGTAAATGATATTACTCAAGGGGGGTATTGTAACGGAAACTATTACAGGCTTGACTTTACTGAAGTATACGATACCCTCTAAATTCAACCAGTTTAACGAGTATTTATGATTATAGAAAAGTTATTGCGTATGTTAACAATGATTGCGTAACATGTCTCCATAAACAGTCAACCCATTAAATTATACTGAATAACTGACCCACACAAAAGTTAATATCACTTGATCACTGATACAGCAAATGTCATCATGTAACAACACTAAGTTCAACTTAAATAATTAATATGAAGTACGAAAAATAGTGGACAACTTACGTATTTTGGATCTACTTAAATAAAGATCACCCAGTGAAACCTACTTGTTCACTAGGACCGTTCTCACTCAGTATTCACGTAAACACTCTTATTTTAGACGAAAACCAGTGTAATTCTTACTAATTCGTGTTATTTACTTATTTATGCAAATTAGAGAAGTCAGTTGACAAACTTCTAAAAAACGGCCTTTTTGTAACGAAGAATTATTCTGTCAAGTCAGCAAATGTGTCTGTCATTTTAATAACCTGTTAAATTATGTCACTCGATATAAATTAATAACTTTTCTGCACAAATTACGATAACAGATGTACATGTGACTTATAAACTATATCTCTTTTTAGTAGTTCTTTGACAAGATTATAAATACAAGCAGCAAGAAGGGTCGGGAGCAGAGTCTGAATGTTACATTGGTAAAGTGTATGTGTGTTATTGTTCGAGGTGGATAAACATTGCAAAGAACATGTAAAAGAAGTGCTACTTTGTGTTGTGTCATAGTCTTTGGTGGACAGTGGAATTAAGATGGCCACCAGAATAATAAATATTTGAAGTTTAAATATTTGTTGGTTTCGCTCATTATTTATCATCAAAAGCACATAAAAAACACGGGACCTCATCTTTTTACCGCTAGACAACCAGATTTAGAGCCAGCATTAGCATCGAGACACAGCAGTGATCCAGCAAGCAGCAGCGATGACCACAATGCATTTTAATGGCGCCAACCTAACATCAGGTGCTAACAAGCTCCATAAATGGGAGTGAAATAGTGCGATTATAGACTATCTACGACTAGGCAACCATTATAAACTCAACTGCAGCTTCTTCCCTGGCCAGCACAGTTACCGTACTTGAACATTATCGAACCCCTGTGTGCGGTTTTGGAGAGCAGATTCCACAGCAGTTTCCCACGTGCCTCGTCACTAAAGAAGTTAGAAGAAGTTCTGACTGAAGAGTGGCATAACATTTCACTCGAGACTATACAATCATTATATTCCAGTATTCCAACAAGAATTGCAGCTGTGTTGTTGTTGTTATGGTCTTCAGTCCTGAGACTGGTTTGATGCAGCTCTCCATGCTACTCTATCCTGTGCAAGCTTCTTCATCTCCCAGTACCTACTGCAACCTACATCCTTCTGAATCTGCTTAGTGTATTCATCTCTTGGTCTCCCCCTACGATTTTTACCCTCCACGCTGCCCTCCAATACTAAATTGGTGATCCCTTGATGCCTCAGAACATGTCCTACCAACCGATCCCTTCTTCTGGTCAAGTTGTGCCACAAACTTCCTTTCTCCCCAATCCTACTCAATACTTCCTCATTAGTTATGTGATCTATCCATCTAATCTTCAGCATTCTTCTGTAGCACCACATTTCGAAAGCTTCTATTCTCTTCTTGTCCAAACTATTTACCGTCCATGTTTCACTTCCATACATGGCTACACTCCATACAAATACTTTCAGAAATGACTTCCTGACACTTAAATCTATACTCGATGTTAACAAATTTCTCTTCTTCAGAAACGCTTTCCTTGCCATTGCCAGTCTACATTTTATATCCTCTCTACTTCGACCATCATCAGTTATTTTGCTCCCCAAATAGCAAAACTCCTTTACTACTTTAAGTGTCTCATTTCCTAATCTAATACCCTCAACATCACCCGACTTAATTCGACTACATTCCATTATCCTCGTTTTGCTTTTGTTGATGTTCATCTTATATCCTCCCTTCAAGACACCATCCATTCCATTCAACTGCTCTTCCAAGTCCTTTGCTGTCTCTGACAGAATTACAATGTCATCGGCGAACCTCAACGTTTTAATTCTTCTCCATGGATTTTAATCCCTACTCCGAATTTTTCTTTTGTTTCCTTTATTGCTTGCTCAATATACAGATTGAATAACATCGGGGGAGGCTACAACCCTGTCTTATTCCCTTCCCAACCACTGCTTCCCTTTCATATCCCTCGACTATTATAACTGCCATCTGGTTTCTGTACAAATTGTAAATAGCCTTTCGCTCCCTGTATTTTACCCCTGCCGCCTTTAGAATTTGAAAGAGAGTATTCCAGTCAACATTGTCAAAAGCTTTCTCTAAGTCTACAAATGCTAGAAACGTAGGTTTGCCTTACCTTAATCTTTCTTCTAAGATAAGTCGTAAGGTCAGTATTGCCTCACGTGTTCCAACATTTCTACGGAATCCAAACTGATCTTCCCCGAGGTCGGCTTCTACCAGTTTTTCCATTCGTCTGTAAAGAATTCGTGTTAGTATTTTGCAGCTGTGGCTTATTAAACTGATTGTTCGGTAATTTTCACATCTGTCAACACCTGCTTTCTTTGGGATTGGAATTATTATATTCTTCTTGAAGTCTGAGGGTATTTCGCCTGTTTCATACATCTTGCTCACCAGATGGTAGAGTTTTGTCAGGACTGGCTCTCCCAAGGCCGTCAGTAGTTCCAATGGAATGTTGTCTACTACGGGGGCCTTGTTTCGACTCAGGTCTTTCAGTGCTCTGTCAAACTCTTCACGCAGTATCGTATCTCCCATTTCGTCTTCATCTACATCCTCTTCCATTTCCATAATATTGTCCTCAAGTTCATAGCCCTTGTATAGACCCTCTATATACTCCTTCCACCTTTCTGCTTTCCCTTCTTTGCTTAGAACTGGGTTTCCATCTGAGCTCTTGATGTTCATACAAGTGGTTCTCTTATCTCCAAAGGTCTCTTTAATTTTCCTGTAGGCAGTATCTATCTTACCCCTAGTGAGATAAGCCTCTACATCCTTACATTTGTCCTCTAGCCATTCCTGCTTAGCCATTTTGCACTTCCTGTCGATCTCATTTTTGAGACGTTTGTATTCCTTTTTGCCTGCTTCACTTGCTGCATTTTTGTATTTTCTCCTTTCATCAATTAAATTCAGTATCTGTTGTGTTACCCAAGGATTTCTACTAGCCCTCGTCTTTTTACCTACTTGTTCCTCTGCTGCCTTCACTAATTCATCCCTCAAAGCTACCCATTCTTCTTCTACTGTATTTCTTTCCCCCATTCCTGTCAATTGTTCCCTTATGCTCTCCCTGAAACTCTGTACAACCTCTGGTTCTTTCAGTTTATCCAGGTCCCATCTCCTTAAATTCCCACCTTTTTGCAGTTTCTTCAGTTTTAATCTACAGGTCATAACCAATAGATTGTGGTCAGAGTCCACATCTGCCCCTGGAAATGTCTTACAATTTAAAACCTGGTTCCTAAATCTCTGTCTTACCATTATATAATCTATCTGATACCTTTTAGTATCTCCAGGGTTCTTCCATGTATACAACCTTCTATCATGATTCTTAAACCAAGTGTTAGCTATGATTAAGTTTGTGCAACATTCTACCAGGTGGCTCCCTCTTTCATTTCTTAGCCCCAATCCATATTCACCTACTACGTTTCCTTCTCTCCCTTTTCCTACACTCGAATTCCAGTCACCCATGACTATTAAATTTTCGTCTCCCTTCACTATCTGAATAATTTCTTTTATTTCATCATACATTTCTTCAATTTCTTCGTCATCTGCAGAGCTAGTTGGCATATAAACTTGTACTACTGTAGTAGGTGTGGGCTTCGTATCTATCTTGGCCACAATAATGCGTTCACTATGCTGTTTGTAGTAGCTTACCCACACTCCTATTTTCCTATTCATTATTAAATCTACTCCTGCATTACCCCTATTTGACTTTGTGTTTATAACCCTGTAGTCACCTGACCAGAAGTCTTGTTCCTCCTGCCACCGAACTTCACTAATTCCCACTATATCTAACTTTAACCTATCCATTTCCCTTTTTAAATTTTCTAACCTACCTGCCCGATTAAGGGATCTGACATTCCACGCTCCGATCCGTAGAATGCCAGTTTTCTTTCTCCTGATAACGACATCCTCTTGAGTAGTCCCCGCCCGGAGATCCGAATGGGGGACTATTTTACCTCCGGAATATTTTACCCAAGAGGACGCCATCATCATTTAAGCATACAGTAAAACTGCATGCCCTCGGGAAAAATTACGGCCGTAGTTTCCCCTTGCTTTCAGCCGTTCGCAGTACCAGCACAGCAAGGCCGTTTTGGTTATTGTTACAAGGCCAGATCAGTCAATCATCCAGACTGTTGCCCTTGCAACTACTGAAAAGGCTGCTGCCCCTCTTCAGGAACCACACGTTTGTCTGGCCTCTCAACAGATACCCCTCCGTTGTGGTTGTACCTACGGTACGGCTATCTGTATCGCTGAGGCACGCAAGCCTCCCCACCAACGGCAAGGTCCATGGTTCATGGGGGGGATTGCAGCTGTATTACGGGCAAATGGAGGTCAACTCCTTATTAATAAACCGTTCCCAAGTAACTACAAGTGCTTACATTATTTTGCCTATCCCCTGTACTTCCCATTGATCTAGTATCATGAAATTTGGCAAGAAGAAAGTACAAGAAAAGGAAAGCACAAGTAAAGGTAACAATCTGAAATTATTAATTTGTTATCATATTAAACTAAAACATTCTTTGTAATCTGTTATCCGACTTTCCCTCCATCTGTCTATTAAGACCCCTTTTTGTCATGAACAGGTAGACTTATCAACTTGAAATTGACACGGATGAGCCAAAGATTATGAACACCTTTTTAATAGCATGTTTGTCCACTATGCGAACGCAATACAGCAGCAATTCTGCTTAAGAAGACGAAGTAAATATTCCTGAATTCCAATCACGAACAACTGACAAGATGAGAAACATAGAAGTAGATATCCTCGGAGTAACGAAGAAGCTTAAATCACTTAATAAAGTCAAGGCCTCCAGTCCAGATTGTATACCAGTCAGGTTTCTCTCAGAGTTTGCTGATAAAATATCTCTATATTTAGCAATTATGTACAACCACTCGCTCACAGAAAGATTCGTACCTAAAGACTGGAAAATTGCTCAAGTCACACCAATATCCAAAAAGTGAAGTAGAAGTAATCCTCTGAATTACAGGCCTATATCACTAACGTCGATTTGCAGTAGGGTTTTGTTACAAGACGTCGAGTATTTCAGTCAGTATAAAATCTGTAGGGACAGGAGAGCTACAAACACACTCACAGTGATTGAATCGTCGTAGGTTCACTATTATGAACTTACCTCAGAGTCATCCCCTTCGCTTGTGGTTGAAATTGTTCTTCTTCGTTCGTCAGCATCTTGAAAGAAACTCAACAGCTCATATACAAACCATTTCCTTCCTTTTTTAGGTGATGAACCACTTTTCGTCGTGATTTGCAGTTGTTTACGTTCACGATGGAATGATGTTTGTAAATTTTTTATTTTCTTCTTCGCTTCCACATCACTACAGTCATATTTTTTGGCGAGCTGTTCCGGTTTATCGTATCTTAGTCTTTTTTTGTTTGTAATTACTACTTCGAACGTCCCACAACTGACGCGCATTGTGATAATCTTCAATAAACGAAGTTGTTTTCGCAGTCGTCCACTCCATGTCGCAAGCAACAAGTCGCGCGGATCCACTGACTGTCGGATAGCTTGCGACAGACGGCAACATGTCGTTTCTTGTCGACAGGTGACGCATGCGACTGGCAACAAGCTGCTGGTGTGGCATGCAACAATGCCGCAAGCGGCGTGTTGCCTTGTGTCACCTTGGTCGAATTGATCTTCGTAGCCCGCATCTCGTGGTCGTGCGGTAGCGTTCTCGCTTCCCATGCCCGGGTTCCCGGGTTCGGTTCCCGGCGGGGTCAGGGATTTTCTCTGCCTCGTGATGGCTGGGTATTGTGTGCTGTCCTTAGGTTAGTTAGGTTTAAGTAGTTCTAAGTTCTAGGGGACTGATGACCATAGATGTTAAGTCCCATAGTGCTCAGAGCCATTTTTTTGATCTTTGTAGCATGCGTCATAGCCACACGTCACATGTTGCACATATGTTGCCTAGGTGTAATAGCACCTTAAGACGTCTGACGCAGTTGTTAGACCTGTTACCGCTGCTACAATGGTAGGTTGTCAAGATTTAAGTGACTTTGAACGTGGTGCTACCTCACCCCCTGGTTGCTCCTCTCCTCTCCCATCCCTGCCCCCTGCCACGTCTTCACTGTTGTGTCCCCCCTACCCTCCATCTCTACACCCTACATCTCCTTTCCCAAGGTGGCTTCCATCAACTCCCCATCCCGGATGATGCCCTCTCTCCCTCCATTTATCCCTCATATCAACTCTGATCCTCACTCCCTCTCCTTTCCTCTGTCCTTTTCACGGGCTCGCTCTCCCCCCCTTCCATCCTCTTTTTTTCCCCACCTCCCCTCTCCTTGCCCCCATCTCTCCCCCGAGTCCTTTTACATTTCCCTCCTCTGCCTCCTCTCATTCCCTTTCACGTGTGCCCTTCTCCCGCTTTATTAGTCCTCTCCCTCCTTGGTTCCTCCCCCCCCCCCGTTTTCGTTTTTTTCCCTTCCTCCCTCCTTGTTCTTCCCCCTCCTCCAGGCCCCCCCCCCCCATCTGCCTTTAGCTCGGGAGTGTCATCTTTGTGCCGCCACTTTCGTGCAGTGTTCTACAGTGAGTGTTCTACAGTGAGTGTTTTACAGTGAGTGTTCCGTGTTGTGTTTTTTGGGAAGTGTTGCGAACGGCCATCCTACTGTCGCTGGGTGTGCCTTTTATCTCTTGCGAACAGAAACCAGACTGTCGCCGTGTTTTTTTAATTGTGTGTGTACTATGTTACTTGTCTGATTCCTGTGTCTTTTATTAACGTTGCCAACCCCTTTTGCTTTCTGTTTTAACTTTCCGCATTTTTCCGCCATTTTACACTTGACGTCACCGTTTTACCGCCTGTTTTTCTTGTTTCTTTTCTTCTTCCGTTTTTTAAAATAAATGTCTGTAGGCTGTAGAGCAGCGTAATAAGCTGCTGCCGGCCCGCCCCCTTCGGGGGGAACTGAAAATCAATAAAGGAAAAAAAATGGTGCTACCGTCGGCAGACGAGCGGTAGGAAACAGCATCTCCGAGGTAGCGAGGAAGTGGGGATTTTCCTGTACGACCATTTCACGAGTGTACCGTGAATATCAGGAATCCGGTAAAACATCAAATTTCCCACATCTCTGCGGCCGGAAAAAGATCCTGCAAGAACGGGACCAACGACGACTGAAGAGAATCGTTCAACGTGACAGAAGTGAAATCCTTCCGCAAATTGCTGCAAATTTCAATGCTGGGCCATCAACATGTGTCAATATGCGAACCATTCAAAGAAACATAATCGATAGAGGCTTTCGGAGCCAAAGGCCCATTCGGGTATCCTTGATGACCGCAGGAGACAAAACTTTACGCCTCGTCTGGGCCCATCAACACCGACATTGGACTGTTGGTGACTGGTCGGACGAATTTTGCCCCCCTCGTACTCTTACGGATTTGTGGACAGCTCTGCAGGATTCCCCCCGGCACCACTTTAGACATTAGTCGAATGCACGACACGTCGTGTTGCGGCACTTCTGCGTCCTCGCGGGGCACTACACGATGTTAGACAGGTGTACCAGATTCTTTGGCTCTTCAGTGTATAATTAAAATACATACTCTAATTGAAAGGTTATGCATGACTTGTCTTTTGAAACCAATTCTTATCATTTTTAACTGCATGTCTTGTTAACAACGACCTATCTCTTCTTCTCACGCACCTCCATTCGTGTTGTAAACGGCATTGATGGATAGATTAAACGTTTGTGGTGGAATGACGGATGTAATTGTAAATATATTTATGATTGCAGCTAGCCTTTTTATACGCTGTATTGCACTCTGTTGATTGACTTGATTCTCTTGTGTTTACTGTGCCTGTATTTCCAATCTCATTTAATGTTATTTAAGTGTGTACCATGTGAGGAGTTAGCCAGCAGTATGCTTCAGCGTCCAACTACCTGCGATCCACCGCAGCTGTTCTGCGGCCACCTGTAGTCGCCCTGCCAGTAAAACCGAGTCGCTCAATCTGGCTAATCTTGTTGTTCGTAGGTTCTCTCCGTACCAGCTTAGCGGAAACCATTTCCAGGCTTCTAGCTTCCTGCTCATATTTATTCAGGCTCAAAACCCACTTAACTCGCTATGTATCACGGCAGTTCCGGGATCCTCCCAAGATTCGTTGACTTACAGTCTAGGCGCTTCAATTTGGAACCGCGCGACTGATATGGTCGCAGACTCGAATCCTGCCTCGGGCGTGGATGTGTGTGATGTCCTTAGGTTAGTTAGGTTTAAGTAATTCTAAGTTCTAGGAGACTAATGACCTCAGATGTCAAGTCCCATTGAGCTCAGAGCCATAAATGTGTCCTCGACCACCCAACAAACATTAACTACTTGTTATAATCTGTTCTACAAAGGCTTCAACGCGTTAAAGTTACACATTCCACGTAACGTCACTGCGGATAGTTGATCCTAGATATTTTACGGTACACACTACTTACAGTAATTTGTCATCAGTAGTGTAATTTCTTATATGTTTAAGTTACGTTTATTTATGTTCATTGTCATCTGCCAGTCCACGCACCATTCATCGATCCTCTGCGAGCCTTTCCTGGAGTTCGCTACTGCTTCTGACGTTGCTAGTTTCTTACATACAACCACATCTTTATCAAACGAGTATGTGGTGTTCACAAGTAGTCGTCATATAGGTGTCTCTTTAAGGAGATAGGCATTCCAAATGCACAGTCACAAAACATACACTCGCTAACGAAATCCTTCGTAAATAATCCATCATAATTTGAGAAGAATAGTGATGTTTATATGTACAACACTAAGGGAAGAAAAGATCTTTATTAACGATTGTTGAAGGTGTCTGTGGCTTACAAAGGATTTTACTAAGCAGAAAAAAAGGTTTTTGATCATTTGCCCAATAACGTAAAATGTCTGACAGCTAGCAAAGCAATTGTCAGTGTAACCTAAAATCATTCCTCCTGGACGGCTCTTTTACCAAGGACGATTATTTTTCATTTAAAAACTGGTACCGTGGTTCATGGTGTGGGTTCCTGTAGTCATGTCCTAGTTCATGAACCACGGGCAACGTATGAGTGGCCAAGTAAGTGGTCCCGACAGACCAGATACCAGTTAGTTTGGAATAAGGGTGGGCATCTCGGACATATTCTGAGTCGTGGTCACCTTTGTGCTCATACGGCAAAGACTACCAAATCCACCGGTTAGTCCCTCAACCATTAGGGGTAAAACTCAGTGGGATTCGGGGCAAGTAAGGCTAGCAACCTGCTTCCCTGGTACTTTAAATATGATGCTGGCAACAATCAGAGCAAAATGCCTCGGACTCTTAGAGGTGACGGAGTCCCACCTCTAACTGACAAACCAGGGACTCCTAAGATACGACTTGGCAAACAAATGGTAATGAGATGGGTAGCTATTAATATCAATGGGGGCTACTCTGGGAAGAAGGTAGAGATGGCAGAGGCTGCAAGTAAGATGGGGCTGGACGTTTTAGCTGTTAGTGACATTCGGGTAAGGGGTGAGAAAGAAGAGGAAGTGGGAGAACACAAGGTCTACCTGTCAGGAGTCAAAGCAGGAATAGCACAATTGGGTGTAGGGCTTTACATCAGGAAAGAAATGGAACCCAGCGTAGTTGCAATAAGGTATGTAAACGAACGACTTATGTGGATAGATTTGACAGTGTCTAGCAAGAAAATTAGGATTGTGTCAGTATATTCGCATTGTGAAGGGACAGATCAAGATAAGATGGATAGTTTTTATGAGGCACTCAGTGATGTAGTTGTTAGAGTAAAGGACAAGGACAGTGTTCTGCTCATGGGTGATTTTAATGCCAGGATTGGAAATCGAACAGAAGGGTATGAAAAGGTTATGTGTAAATTTGGAGAGGATATGGAGGCCAACAGGAACGGGAAACAACTCTTGGATTTCTGTGCCACTATGGGCTTAGTAATCACAAACTCCGTTTTTAAACATAAGAACATTCACCGGTATACTTGGGAAGGCAGGGGAACCAGATCTATCATTGACTATATAATAACAGATCAGGAATTCAGGAAGGCTGTGAGGGACACACGTGTATTCAGGGGATTCTTTGATGACACTGATCATTATTTAATCTGCAGTGAAATTGGGATTGTGAGGCCGAAAGTGCAGGAGATCAGGTCCATATGTAGGAGGATAAGAGTGGAGAAACTTGAGGATAAGGAAATCAGGCACAAGTACATAACAGTGATCTCAGAAAGGTACCAGTTAGTTTAATGTAGTCAATTACAGTCATTGGAAAAGGAATGGACAAGGTACAGGGACACAGTACTAGAAGTGGCTAAAGAATGTCTTGCAACAGTAGTGTGTAAAGGTAGGATGAAGCAAACAGCTAGGTGGAATGACACAGTCAAGGCAGCCTGTAAAAGGAAAAAGAAGGCGTATCAAAAACGGCTACATACGAGTACTCAGGTAGACAGAGAAAGTTATGTTGAAGAAAGAAACAAAGCCAAACAGATAATTGCAGCATCCAAAAGGAAATCTTGGGAAGACTTAGGAAACAGGTTGGAGACTTTGGGTCACGCTGCTGGAAAACCATTCTGGAGTGTAATTAGCAGTCTTCGAAAGGGAGGTAAGAAGGAAATGACAAGTATTATGGACAGGTCAGAAAAACTGCTGGTGAATCCTGTTGATGCCTTGGGCAGATGGAGGGAATATTTTGAAGAGTTGCTCACTGTAGGTGAAAATACGATGAGTAATGTTTCAGATTTCGAGGTAGAATGGGATAGGAATGATGATGGAAATAGGATCACATTTGAGGAAGTAGAGAAAATGGTCAATAGACTGCAGTGCAATAAAGCACCTGGGGTGGATGAAATTAAGTCGGAACTCATCAAATACAGTGGAATGTCAGGTCTTAAATGGCTACACAGGATAATTGAAATGGCCTGGGAGTCGGGACAGGTTCCATCAGACTGGACAAAAGCAGTAATCACACCAATATTTAAACATGGAAACAGAAAAGATTGTAACAACTACAGAGGTATCTCTTAATCAGCGTTATGGGCAAAGTCCTCTCAGGTATTGTTGAAAGGAAAGTGCGAGTATTAGTTGAGGACCAATTGGATGAAAATCGGTGTGGGTTTAGGCCTCTTAGAGGTTGTCAGGGCCAGATCTAGCTTACGGCAAATAATGGAGAAGTGTTAGGAGTGGAACAGGGAATTGTATTTATATTTTATAGATCTAGAAAAGGCATATGACCGGGTTCCTAGGAGGAAGTTATTGTCTGTTCTACGAGATTATGGAATAGGAGGCAAACTTTTGCAAGCAATTAAAGGTCTTTACATAGATAGTCAGGCAGCAGTTAGAGTTGACGGTAAATTGAGTTCATGGTTCAGAGTAGTTTCAGGGGTAAGACAAGGCTGCAACCTGTCTCCACTGTTGTTCATATTATTTATGGATCATATGTTGAAAACAATAGACTGGCTGGGTGAGATTAAGATATGTGAACACAAAATAAGCAGTCTCGCATATGCGAATGACTTAGTTGTGATGGCAGATTCGATTGAAAGTTTGCAAAGTAATATTTCAGAGCTAGATCAGAAATGTAAGGACTATGGTATGAAGATTAGCATCTCCAAAACGAAAGTAATGTCAGTGGGAAAAGAGATACAAACGGACTGAGTGCCAAATAGGAGGAACAAAGTTAGAACAGGTGGACGGTTTCAAGTACTTAGGATGCATATTCTCACAGTATGGCAACATAATGAAAGAACTGGAAGCGAGGTGTAGCAAAGCTAATGCAGTGAGCGCTCAGCTACGATCTACTCTCTTCTGCAAGAAGGAAGTCAGTACCAAGACTAAGTTATCTGTGCGCCGTTCAATCTTTCGACCAACTTTGTTGTATGGGAGCGAAACCTTATCAACAAGGTTGACGTTACGGATATGAAAGTAGCTAGGATGATTGCAGGTACTAGTAGATGGGAACAATGGCAGGAGGGTGTCCACAATGAGGAAATCAAAGAAAAACTGGGAATAAACTCTATAGATGTAGCAGTCAGGGCGAACAGGCTTAGATGGTGGGGTCATGTTACACGCATGAGAGAGGCAAGGTTACCCAAGAGACTCATGGGTTCTGCAGTAGAGGGTAGGAGGAATCGCGGCAGACCAAGGAGAAGGTACCTGGATTCGGTTAAGAATGATTTTGAAGTAATAGGCTTAACATCAGAAGAGGCACCAATGTTAGCACTGAATAGGGGATCATGAAGGAACTGTATAAGGGGGGCTATGCTCCAGACTGAACGCTGAAAGGCATAATCAGTCTTAAATGATGATGATGATGAAAAACTGGTAGCCTGGTTGCACAACAGTTGCACGAGTGCGGCTAAAAAATAATGTGCTGCTTAACGTTAACGCTGATCAAGTATAATATCCTGTAAACTTATTCGATGCACAACATTTTTAATACAAGAATCGTTCAAATGATCTATGGAACATCTTTGGGCACAGTTATCGAAATGACACAGACCTTCAAGTGTATACAGGTCTTATACACTGATCATCCAGAACATCACGACCACCGACCTACTGTCGATATGAACCCGTCCAGGCGATAGCAACGTCACCTGGCGAGGAATGACTGCTGGTCAGTCACACTCACGTTGCATGTTGTTTCAGTGAGCGCGCTGTCCGTGTGTAGAATGGGGAAGGTGCACCATCTATCTGAGTTAGACCGAGCGCCCAATTGTGATGGGCCGGAGGCTCACCAAGAACATTTCGGAAACTGTACGACTTGTCAGGTGTTCGAAGAGTGCTGTGGTGAGTGTCTTCAACACATGGTGAAACCACGTCCAGATGTCGTGAGGTTGGGCAGCCATCTCTGATTACAGATGTCGGACCGGCCGGGGTGGACGAGCGGTTCTAGGCGCTGCAGTCTGGAACCGCGCGACCACTATGGTTGCAGGTTCGAATCCTGCCTCGGGCATGGATTTGTGTGATATCCTTAGGTTAGTTAGGTTTAAGTAGTTCTAAGTTCTAGGCGACTGATGACCTTAGAAGTTATGTCCCTTAGTGCTCAGAGCCATTTGAACCATTTTAGAGATGTCGGGCGTTTTAGGGTTGACAGACTGGTAGAACCGGACAGGCGGCGAACAGTGGTGGACCTAACATCAGCCCTTAATGCTGCATAGAGTAAAAGTGTGTCTGAACACACAGTGCACCGAACACTCCCAACGATAGGCCTCCGCAGCCGACGACCCGTACATGCGCCAATGTTAACACCACGACACCGGTAACTACGACTGAAATGGGCACATGACCATCGCCACTGGACGTTGGCGCAGTGACAGGGCGTTGCATTGTCTGATGAATCTCGATACCTTCTTCATCATGCCGATGGGAGGCCCGAATCCGACGTCTTCTAGGGGAACAGCTCCTTGACACCTTTGCTGCGGGGCCGGCCGGAGTGGCCGTGCGGTTCTAGGCGCTACAGTCTGGAGCCGAGCGACCGCTACGGTCGCAGGTTCGAATCCTGCCTCGGGCATGGATGTGTGTGATGTCCTTAGGTTAGTTAAGTTTAATTAGTTCTAAGTTCTAGGCGACTGATGACCTCAGAAGTTAAGTCGCATAGTGCTGAGAGCCATTTGAACCATTTTGAACCATTTGCTGCGGTACGGAGACAAGCTGACGGAGGCTCCATTACGCTCTGGGGAACATTCACGTGGGTATGCATGGGTACAGCGAAGCTCGTGCGAGGCACCATGACGGTCAAAGTGTATCTTGCATTGGTTGGAGACCACGTACATCCCTTCATGATGATCATGGTCCCCGACGGCAGTGGCATTTTTCAACAAGGTAATGCGCCATGTCACAAGGAAAGGAGAGTGATGGAGTGTTTCCCATTGATGAGCTGCCCCCTACCCCCCCTCCGCGGCTCTCCAGATCTGAATCCGATCGAACATCTGGATCTGGGATGTGATCTAATGTGGCGTCAGAACTCATCGTCCCCCTTCCGGGACTTTACGGGAATGGGGTGACTTGTGTTTGCAGATGTGGTGCCAGCTTCCTCCAGCAAGCTACCAGGGCCCCATTGCTTCCGGACATACCGGCCATTAGGCAGGTGGTCACTATGTTTTGGGTGATCGTTGCACATATAATCTTATAACATGCTGTGGTACACCTATGAGAGGCCGCGGGAATAGTCCTGCGGTCAGAGGCGCCTTGTCACGGTTTCGAGCGGCTGCCTCCGTCGGAGGTTCGAGTCCTCGCTCGGGCATGGGTGTGTGTGTCGTCCTTAGCGTGAGTTAGTTTCAATTGGATGAAGGGGCTCCGGAACGCCCTATACTTGCAATGTTAAAATAACGCTTATAAATTACATCTTTCCTCACAAAGTATTTGAGGTAGGAAGTTGAACGTTTTACAGATTATTTATTGGAATATGGGATACAACTTAACACAGGGATTTTATAAAATTTTAGTCCAGTTATTTAAGATGATTTTTTTTTCAATTGTAATGAGAATTCACAACATTTGTTTGCAATTTATTATTTATATATTCAAAAATATACAGTTTTTTGGAAAAAGGCTGTGTTAAATTGTGCAGAAGGTACTGTGTAACATTTACTGAAAGTTTGAAACAAATATGTTTGGAAGATCCTTAGAAAACATGTAATTAGTATGAGAAAATAAAAGTTTTGGGAATCGAGCGACAAAGATTGGATTAACATTTTAGTGCATTCCAGGTCCATAGGATGCATTATCTTCATCTTCTGCAAACTCCTCCTCCAGCTTCCTCTTGTTCCTCTTCCAGTTTACTCTTGATTGTATTTCTAGACTCTTTACAGCCCTGTCTGCAGCCCAAAGGCGTTCCTTGTCTAAAGCAAGCATCGCTCGTACCATGTTAGAACCTATGTTCATTCCCATATTTCTAAATACCTTGCACCTTACAATGTTGCCATCATTGAAAGTCGCAACAGCATCATACACACCAAACTGAAGTGTTTCTATTCCAACAAATACAGTCTTGGGGATTCTCGACCATATAACACTATTTACACTTTCATTGGGGTTTTGAGTTTTTCCGTGAATACACTTTTTCAACAGTTCAGGTGCTGCTAAGTCTCTGAAAATAGGTTTTATCACCTCGATTATTGCATGAGGCAGACTATGCTTATGAGTGTACACTTCACCAGTTAGCAATCGTTTGTTATATTTACACCAACCGTCTTCTTCTTTGGGACACAAGCTATGTTGGGGATTTTCATCGGTTGAAGAAGTATGAAAAAAAAGAGCCCAAACAGCCTTCTTCATTTCGTCGACACTTTGTGTATTTTGCCTAATAGCCATTCCATAATAGTTCTGTATTTTGTCAATTACACTGTCAGTTAACCTTCCCTTCCCATCCAACCCTTTACCATCACTGAGTTTTTGTTTTTTGTACGAAGCTTTCAGTCGGCCGAAGTCTTCTTCCCATTCGCTTCTGTACGTGTCCAGTACACTCAAATTTCTGCACTACAACATCATCACCATAGGGCTTCAGTCCTTGAACATGTTTGAAACTTTTAGAATCACCGTCACCAAGGTAATTAACATATAGCACAGCGCCACAGTGGGTCACGCCCATGTAGAACACATTTAAAAAAAAATTTAAAAATAGTTGTAGTCTTCGGAATTGAATAAATTATATATCTATTATAAGGTAATAGTCTGCAGATTCAGAAAACGCAAAAAAGGAAAAATTGAACTTCTCATGATTTTGAGCCTTTCCGGAGCCCCTTAAGTAGTGCGTAAGCTTAGGGACCGATGACCTCAGTAGTTTGGTCCCATAGAACTTACCACAAATTTCCCATTTTTACACCTATGAGATACACTTACGAGTGAGTTTCGATAACTCTGCTTAATAATTTTAATATGAAGCAATAAATGTCTTCAAAATCGACTGTAAATTAGGTGAACAGTAAACACAGTATGCTGCTGGTTGAACCAGTTAATGTGTCTTCGTGGCCGTACTGCCGTTTCCCACTTACCACTTACAGATTGTGCGCCGAAAATGTGATTCAAACTATATTAATTGGTTTGACACTCTGTATTCATGAAGACGCAAAACCGGTTCTTTTTGCTGATGATACAAGTATAGTAACCACACCGAACAAACAAGAATTAGCCGAGGAAATTGTAAATAATGTCTTTCAGAAAATTATTAAGTGGTTCCCTGCAAATGGACTCTCAATAAATTTTGAAGAAAAACGCAATTCTCTACAGTAAATGGCGTAACACCATTGATAAACATAGACTTTGAACAGAAGTCTGTTACTGAGGCAGAATATTCCAAATTTCTGGGTGTGTGTGTTGATGAGAAATTGAACTGGAAGAAACACATTGATGATCTGCTGAAACGTTTAGGTTCAGCTGCTTATGATATTAAGATTACTGCAAAGTTTGTTGATAAACGTATCATTAAATTAGCCTGCTATGTCTATTTTTATTCACTGCTTTCATATGGCATCATATTTTGGGGTAGTTCATCATTACAAGAAAAAATAATCACTGCACAATAGCGTGTAATCGGAATAATAGCTGGAGTCCACCCAAGATCACCTTGCAGATATTTATTTAAGGAACTCTGGATGTTCACAGTACCTTCGCAATACATACGTTCAGTTATGAAATTTTGTTATTAATAAGCCATCACTGTTCAAAAACAATAACGAAGTGCGTAGCTACAACACTAGAAGAAAGGATGATCTTCACTATTCTGGGTTAAATCTGCCTTCGGCTCAGAAAGGGATGAATTACGCTGCCACAAAAATATTTGGTCATTTGCCATATAGCATTAAAAGTGTGACAGGTAGCCAACAAACATTTAAAAACACATCGAAAGAATTTCTGAATGACAACCCTTTCTACTCAATAGATGGGTTTTTACGTATGAAGTAGTAACTGCAAGGAAAAAAAGTGTAATGAAAACTCGTTAAACTGACACGTTTCACACCATTACGAAATGTCGTATTCATGATCTATGGAAAAAGTCTTAATGTAACGTAATGACTAAACATTCCGTCCTCGTGTGATGTACACAGCGATAGATTTCGCATGAACGTACATTGTGAATAGACAGTTATATGATTACCTTTACCGTCTTTGAACCGGAGGCGTATTTTAATTTTGTTCCACAACTGTAGCATTGTAGGATGGCATGTGTTTGATGTGCAGTCGGCTTATTAAACGTAAGCAAACTGTGCTGTACTGTCTGGCCTCGCCAAGAATTTATAGTTTGTGTTATTAAGAGTTGGTTGGACCAGGGTAACCTGTGACCTTTCTTCATACGTGTGCTGACTGTGGGCCAAGGTTGCGGTACAAAGCCCCACGTGGCGGCGCAATTTTGACTGGAGATATCTGGGCTCCTGCACAGGAAAGCCTCATTCCTAATTATTGTCTTTATTGTGATTGTTCTTCTAAATTAGTGGATATCTTTCTTGATTGGTTCATTATACAAAAAATAAATACTGAACTCTTAATTCAACGCTTTTCGGACCCTGTTGCTCCGATTTTGTCTCCTAAGCTACAATATGGAAAACATGGTGCTAAATTTTTAATTGAAGGTTTTGGTTTGTCTTTTGTTAGCTCTTCAACTTTTAATTACACTGAAATTGTAATTAAATATTTTCTTAAGTGTATTGTTAGGTCTTTAATTTAACTGCTGCCCTAAGTTTGCTGCAGGAGCTTGATGTTTAACGCTATAATTTTGAATACAGTACTAAAATATTAATTAAGTTCTCTCTGTCACGGTTGCCTTTCTTGGGGCTTAGGAGGATAACTTACTGTAAATCAGAATTTTGTGTTATCAATAAACGAATATTGTTGTACTGTTAACTCTATCAGTCGATTCGACCCTTTTATTTTTCCTATGGCCCTGCCTACCAATACAATATGTTTCAAATACACATCTCCTTGCCACATTACTAAGACTAATTTTTTTAATCAAACTTCGAACATGTTTAATTTCTATCCATATTTGTTAGCCAAGTGGAGGCTGTTCACGTACGTAATAACGTTCAACTTTCATTTTGCAGCACTGCGTGGCAAGGCTAGAGAACAAACGACCCACAAGGCGATCTGAAAGGAAGTTCATCATGCTGGAGCTATTTTTGTCGCTCAAGAAGCAGCTAGAAAGGCTTGTAAGAACCATATTCGCAGTTTTTCTTGCCTTGCACAATGAGGAGCGGTCTTCGCCTTTTTCGATGTTGGTAATCTGTATATGCCATTTGTGCCAGTGTGTGTCGGCATGCTACATATGGTGGCGCGAAGACTTCAGTGAGTAACAGGAGTACGTGCAAACGAACAGAAGATTAATTGCGTGGCGATTTTAATGAAGTGATAATCAATACTTTATGGCGACTGTTTCATCTGTTAGTCAGTTAATACAAGTTACCACGATAGCATAAATGGGAAACTTTCCGGAAACTACTGAGTTATTTTTCTCTAGTTTAATGAAACATTACTCGTAACAGTTTCTAAGACGCGAACATTGTAACCCACATAATTCCGATTCCAAACTCTGTAAATCCACGGCATAAACCAGTTAATATTTCTATTACATTTTGTTCGAATTATTAAGATGACTGGCGTTTGTGAATTGACAGAGTAATGAAAAACGATATTAAACTCCGCACGTTAGCCGGCCGGTGTGGCCGAGCGGTTCTAGGCGCTTCAGTCTGGAACCGCGGGACCGCTACGGTCGCAGGTTCGAATCCTGCCTCGGACATGGATGTGTGTGGTGTCCTTAGGTTAGTTAGGTTTAAGTAGTTCTAAGTTCTAGGGAACTGATGACCTCAGATGTTAAGTCCCATAGTGCTCAGAGCCATTTGAACCATTTTTTCCGGACGTTAACAGACCTCACGTCATTGCATTCCATTCAAGTATTTTTCGCTTTAGACAACGCAAAACGCAATTTCAGCCTTTTTCATGGCAGGTGATGGAGAGACGTGCTATTTCGTCTCACTTTATGACGCTGTAGTAAGTTAACTACTACTAATAATGTATTTATCGGTGATGATGAGGAGCTCTATCATATTGTTGGCTGACTATGCTATTGCCGACTACAATGTTTCCTCGTTGCGTGACCTTATGTAAATCCAGATTGGTGTAATGCATGGAGGTATTAAGAGTTTACATGTGCATAAAATGATTTATGTGAGGAAGTGTTTCAGGTGCTATGTTGTTGCATTATGTATAATGGTGTTTCCAGTGACTAATGTGTCATGAAGAGTTGTGCTGCAGAAAATGATTTCTGACATGTTTGTGAGAAACAACTGATTTTAATATCTCCACCGTGGTTGACGATAGCTTCTCAGAGACGAGCAACTGCAGTGAGTTTTGTTATGTGACAGATCTCAGACTGCCCCTGGTTGTCCATGTTGGTACTAACGTGGACATACACCGTACAGAACCATTTACTGTACTTAGGGAGGAGGTTATGTTATGATGTAAACGTACGTATATTGGTATTTCATGTATTGCAAATTTTGGATATAATTAAGTGTGCTGTTATGGTAGCTCCTGTATCCTAATATTTTCGGTCCCATGTTTTTCAGATCAGAAGATGACAACAGAAAACTGCCGAAACCGGCCATCCGTGTGAATAAATTATTTAACAATCTTGGCACCTGAAAATTTATTCGGTGTTGGTCCATACATTGATGGCCAATAACTATCCTACATTAAATCACGTGAAGCTACGCGAAAATAGTTTTGTTTTGTTGTAAAAGATTGTGGAGCTCAACACAGCTTGCTATGCTCCAGCGTCAGTATGGGTTTCGTATGTTTTTTTTTAAATTTTTTAAAGTACGCTTTAGTTCGAGTGAGAATGGCTACATGATAAACTAATGACAAAGTCGTATGGCAGGGTACTAGTAGTACTGGCTACCTCTGAATGGACGTATTCCATTTAAACGATGTAGATGGGCAAAGTTTCCAAACACATCTAATGATGGAATTATTTTTCCGAAATAAATCGATCATCTATCCTATGTTGTACGATTAGCATCAATAAAGTGCAACTTGAGGGAGTCTGTAACGTTTTTCACAGTGAAATGGCAGTAAAGCCTCTACGGACCTGTGTTCACTTAACAAATTCTCTTCTTCTGCATGTGAGAAATGAGTTTTGAAAGTGTGGCCGCACTAGTTATGGAGTGACTCTGGCACTAGGTATTTGAATAAACGACTGTTTTATGCAGAAAAATCCTTTACTTAAGTCAAGTAACATGCAGTCTCACGATTTAGGACTGTTCATATGAAATGTATTCGATAGTTAGTTCAAACCGTAGCAGTACTTACTCTCACTAATTAGTATGGGACTGGGTAATTATACGAAAAGGTAAACTGTATTAAACCAGTAGCAGCGGTCTTGAAATGGAATAAAAGACAAGTAAGTTAGCAACGCATGATGGACCATACACAGAATGTACGACAGATGTAGTTGCACACTCATGACTATAGAGCGCTAGGGCCAAACCAAATTGTTAGATGCGCCCTTCCCCTGGCAATAAAATCCAGCCCGATAGCGACAATGGTAAATAATGTTTAGGTCCGTGTTGAAGCACACATATGACTCACAGCGGACACGAATTACAAATATTCGCCGTATCAGTTCCCCACTTAGTTTTGTACAATGGCTAGTTTAGATCAAAGTTGATCAGGTTTGGATCTAAACCTAAATTTAAAAAACTAAGTACGTAATTTTCTCTATTTTACAATAAGCTGAAAAGTGTTGGAGATAAATGCTGTATTTCCTCATGGAGTTGCGTAAACAACTCGTCTGTCTGAGATGGGAGGGATACGGGTTTGGGACGTGGAGCTCGCTGGTTTTCCTACCCCTACCTCACAATATTTCGGGAACAGTTACTATCTGCTATTCTTTATAGCAGTAATTACAAATTTCTGGACGAGCATTTACTATTTACGATGCCTCTGCTCCCGTTCACTTTACGTTCAAGCACGCATTTCTCGCGGTTTTCTCATATTTTTGTCCACTCCCTGTATTTCAGCGAAAGAAACACATAAATAAGGATAAAACACAAAAACACGTACATTTTCTCATTGGAATCAGACAAATACATTTCGTTCACACTCGTGCAGTCGGAAAGGGTTGAACACAGCAAATGTTAATCAGAAGGAACATAGCCAACTATGTAAATGCATTATTGTGCTTAATGTAAACCTTAATTTCTAACACGCAATGTCGGGTACAATGTAACATCACTCTGATGAATATTTGTGAGCCATCAACCATGCAACGGAGTTTTCAGTATCTTACTCCTTTCATAACACGTTAACTACGGGAACAGTAATGGCGGATGTTATTTTAATACCAATGACAGAAGAACAGATTTCAGCCCGTGACAACATTATTCACACGGAAGCACAAAGTAAATGTCCATTGAAACCACTTTATTCTGAGATTGAGCCTGTCTGAAGATACTTGGATGTCCGTTTACAGGCAGAACAGGCCCTAGCTGAACTGTAGCAATCCTCCAAAATACTGCAGTAAGTGCTGTGTCGTAAGATACGCTGCCAGCACCTCCGATTTCCTCAACAAGCGGATTCTCACTCGTTTATTAGAATTATACATTAATACCTTCAGCAGCTGACGGGCGTTGATATACATCAACGGGGACAGGTGAAAAAGTGTGCCCCGACCGGGACTCGTACCCGCGATTTCCTGCATACATGGTAGACGCTCCATCCATCTGAGCCACCGAGGGCACGGAGGATAGTGCGACTGCAGGGACTATCTCGCGCACGCCTCCCATGTCCGAAAGAACAGACACCATATCCATATAAGTATATAGTTCTGGCAATGCCGGCCATGACCTTCTTCTTCTGTGCAGATGCACATATTACTCGAACTCTTACAGGACTTGGTAAGAATGTCTGCCACGAGTAATGAGTGTGTTGGGTAGGGACACTACGAATGTAGCGTGTGGACATACAAGGCGAGAATGTGGGTCTCGCGGGAGACGTGAGCGAAATAGTCCCTGCAGTCGCACTATGTTCTGTGCCCTCGGTGGCTCATATGGCTAGAGTGTCTACCATGTACGCAGGAAAGCCACGGTTCGAATCCCGGTCGGGCCACACATTTTCGCCTGTCCCCGATGATATATATCAACGTCCGTCAGCAGCTGAATCTGTTAATATATAATTCTAATTTCGTTTTAGACGGCTGCAGGTCATCAATGATGCCTGTTCTTTCGGACATGTCCGAAAGAACAGTCCCGTATCCATATATCTCACTCGTTTAGTCGCCTTGGATGTTCTCTGGCACTGGCTTGAGCATCTCCCACCTATGTTCTTGATACGAACTACTAACGAACGTCCAGCATTCAATAATACGTCGTCTCATTGTGTAGGCTGAAGTAAACTCACTTCTATCGTGGCGCGCCAGTCCTTGCCACAAACAATAATCTCAAAGTAAGACAATGCCTGACAGATCACTCGCCAAAATATGTGTTGTTTACAAATATTTTTTGCAAATATTTCCAGATTGTTTCAATAATTTCATGACTGGCAGATTGTATCTATATAGCTGATCTGCTGAAATACTGTGCACTGTCAGTTGCAAGTTGCCCATCTAATGGCTTCCAGGGGATACAACAAATTTCATTTCCGATATTTCATATTCTTATTGAAGTTGTTCTGCTTCTTTTTCCGGACCTAATCCCGTGTCTCTTCTTGTAGCGAAATGCAGGAAGATATGCAGCGGATAGGTACTTCGTGCAGGGAGTGGCAACTGACCCTTAACTTAGACAAATGTAATGTATTGCGAATACATAGAAAGAAGGATCCTTTATTGTATGATTATATGATAGCGGAACAAACAATGGTAGCAGTTACTTCTGTAAAATATCTGGGAGTATGCGTGCGGAACGATTTGAAGTGGAATGATAATATAAAATTAATTGTTGGTAAGGCGGGTACCAGGTTGAGATTCATTGGGAGAGTCCTTAGAAAATGTAGTCCATCAACAAAGCAGGTGGCTTACAAAACACTCGTTCGACCTATACTTGAGTATTGCTCATCAGTGTGGGATCCGTACCAGATCGGGTTGACGGAGGAGATAGAGAAGATCCAAAGAACAGCGGCGCGTTTCGTCACAGGGTTATCTGGTAACCGTGATAGCGTTACGGAGATGTTTAACAAACTCAAGTGGCAGACTGTGCAAGAGAGGCGCTCTGTATCGCGGTGTAGCTTGCTCGCCAGGTTTCGTGAGGGTGCGTTTCTGGATGAGGTATCGAATATATTGCTTCCCCCTACTTATACCTCCCGAGGAGATCATGAATGTAAAATTAGAGAGATTAGAGCGCGCACGGAGGCTTTCAGACAGTCGTTCTTCCCGCGAACCATAAGCGACTGGAACAGGAAAGGGGGTTATGGCAGTGGCACGTAAAGTGCCCTCCGCCAAACACCGTTGGGTGGATGGCGGAGTATAAATGTAGATGTAGATGTAGATCGTCGGCCAGTGATTGCTTCCGTGCGGACGCACACCAACCTCGAACTGTTACAGGAATCGGCGAGATGCCGGCAGTAATGAGGATAATGAGGAGAAGTTACACCAGTAGTGTGTGGTATAAGTTGGAAAATTGGGTCTAATGAGAGTCATGCTAGAGTAGTTTGGTATTTGCTGTGACTGCTGTCCGGATGGCGTAGAGGTCGGCGCATCTGCCTTACTAAGTAGGAGGCCCGGGTTCGAATTCTGGTCTGCCATAAATTTTAAGCTTGCCTCATCCATTAAAACAATGTCCTCTTTCAGCTAATGTCTGTAATTCCTTTGTGTCTTGGTCCACAGGGAAGGATCTGGATTTGGGAGTGTTAGTGGCAGAGGGGGGGGGGGGGGGAGGATGAGGGTGCACCAACTGTTGCAACCCCATTGACTCCAGGGCCGAATGTGAAAACTCCATCCGTCTCCGTCTACTGTTATCCATACGAAAGTCTGACAGTGTTTTTTTTGTGATATATGCGAATCGTGTGACTGAGATGGGACAAGAATAGCAGCCCAGTATTTACCTAATAGGATGTGGAAAACCGCGCAAAAACCACGTCCAGGCTGGCCAGCGCACCAAACCCGGTCGTTAACCCATCGCGAGGATTCGATCCGGGGACGACACGCCATCCCGATTCCCGGAAGCGGCGAGTTAACGGGAGCAGCTATGTGGACGGACTCAGTCCAGAACCGCGCGACTGTTACGATCGCAGGTTCGAATCCTGCCTCGGGCATGGATGTGTGTGATGTCCTTAGGTTAGTTAGGTTTAAGTAGTTCTACGTTCTAGGGGACTGATGACCACAGATGTTAAGTCCCATAGTGCTCAGAGCCATTTGAACCATTAAAGAATGAGAGCGCTTAGCAATTTCCAACTAACTTTACACATAATTTTAAACGTTTTGGAAATGTTTTCTAGCTAACACTCGTCACAAAACAATGCGAGGAAAAAAGTTTGCGCCCGAAGCCAACTACATTTATGCTGTTTATGCAGTAAAACTGGAGTATGAGCATTAGATTTTAACCTATTAATCCTTTACTACTAACCGTATTCGCAACACAGCTTGCAGACAGTATCCGTATATATCACTGAACGTACCTGCAAAATTATAACATCGTACTACACATTGTTCGAGACCTATAACGTCATGGACATTCAGATTTGTGGAAACTAAATGACTTGTTTACATTGTTTTCAATCATTACTAGATACAGTTACAGTTAAACATGTCGTTTCCCACATCGTATTTTGGTTGTATGGCACCACCACCCCAAGAAATGTTCGTTACAGTTGGAAATAAGTAGTGAAAACTAATGTAAAGAACAAAAAGTTGTCATAATCCGCCCGGCTCCACCCCCGTCGGAGGTTCGAGTCCTCCCTCAGGAGCCGGCCGACGTGGCCGAGTGGTTCTAGGCGCTTCAGTTTGGAACCGCGCGACCGCTACGGTTGCAGGTTCGAATCCTGCTTCGGACATGTATGTGTGTGATGTCCTTAGGTTAGTTAGGTTTAAGTAGTTCTAAGTTCTAGGGGACTGATGATCTCTGATGTTTAGTCCCACAGTGCTCAGAGCCATTTGAACCATTTTTGAGCCTCCCTCGGGCATGGGTGTGTGTGTTGTCCTTAGTGTAAGTTAGTTTAAGTTAGATTAAGTAGTGTGTAGGCTTAGAGACCGATGACCTCAGCAGTTTGGTCCCATAAGACCTTACCACAGATTTCCAAAATTATATATATATATATATATATATATATATATATATATATATATATATATATATATATATATATATATATATATATATCGAACAGCTGCCTGGTAATTAAACTGTCGGTTCTAGACCCGTACCAGCGCTATTTATGTGAATAAATAGTATTATTAGAAGTGGATGGCTGCTGTTTTCTTCTCAGGGAGAACCGACACATAAAACTAGGTTTTCTTAAACGAAACGCACATTACACAGACTATACTCGTTTAGTATTTGATTTAGTGAACCCTTAACGACTTTCAAGAAATCTGAAACGCAATTACTCCTATTACAGGGTCTAGGGACTGTGTAAAGAGAAATCGTTAAGTGAAATTTTGATAAGGATGCTATGTCCGGAATTGTACTGTTTGCATGTTAAATATATTTGAAGATCGAGATCCTTTCAAATCACCTTCTGCCCAGTGCACATAGAGCATGAGGAGAGGCTGCCTTGATGGGTCCCTATTGTAATCATGACGTCACATTGCGTTTTCGTCCGACTACAACAACTGCTTTGCTACTAGGACGGTTGACTGTGGTGATTGACAGACGCGCTGTGTTCTCGGCTATGAAAAGGATACTCTTCGTCAAGTAGAAGAGAAGCCGACGACGAGTTTTCGAAACCTTGTCCACGCTATGGGCTCCTGCAGGGCACACTTACGTGTTACAGGTCTTCGCTGTGGCATGAAGTGGGAAAGTGAAAAGAATCAGATTTTCGAACTTGTCTTACATCCAAACGGTACACTTCCGGAGAGGCGTTCCCGATCAAAATTTTACCTATTAAAATTTTATTTTTGTGGAGATCCACAGCCTCAACGCCTTTTGAAAATGAAAACATGGTCCAAGTGGACTGTATTCTTTCTATTGTAAGTAGGCTGTTTGGGTTTTTATGTTGGTAACGCCGCGTAGCGCTCTAGATAAAAATCACCGACTGTGCTGTGTGCAGTATGTGGCTGGATTGCATTGTTGGAATTTGCTATTGTAGTGTTGGGCAGTTGGGTCATAATTCCTGTAACACTGATGTATATGTTTATTTATATTCTTTTGTAAAGACCGTATTACTACAACTGTTATCTGTATTGTTATGTTCTTCAATGATGTATTTTTTACCTTTGTAATTGTATTCATATGTTGTAAATTTATAATTGTATAGACACCAGTTCTTCAAATTAAGTTTCATTTCACTGCACACGTTTCTGTTGGTCATAGTATATGCACAATATGTGAGTAGTTGGGATTGTTAGTGTTTGCACGTGTGTTAATAATTCAGAAAGGGATTGGTTAACAGCATTGCTGGTTCTAAGGACAATTACAAAACCTTTGTGAGCGCACAAGTGGTGGTTTATGGACTTGTTATATAGTACAAGACTCTTCGATGGTGATTGTGCACCTGCACAGTCGCAACAGATGGCTCCTGGTCGTCTCTACAAGGACTACAGCGGGTCTGCATCTTTGATGGCCCACCAATACCATTATTTCTACAAGGACTGCAGTGGATCTGCGCCTCTGGTGGCCCACCAATACCATAATCTCTAACAGGACTACATTGGTCTGCTCTGTGATGACCTACCTATCAATATTCTTCAATTCCGACTGACTCTGCTGTGGGTTTGTTCTGTTGTGGCCCATTACCTGTCTGCATGTCAAGAGTCAGCACTGTCTTCCCGTGGGAAGGACAATACTACTTCTGCAAGACTGCATGGACATCCACTACTTCCGTGTGCATTTTGGGCTATGTAAGTAGCCTGTTTAGGTTTTTATGTTGGTAACGCCATGTAGCGCTCTACATGAAAATCACTGACTGTGCTGTGTGCAGGCTGTGACTGGTTTGCATTGTTGGAATTTGCTCTTTTAGCGTTGGATAGTTGGCTGTTAACAGCGCGTGGTGTTACGCAGTTGGAGGTGAGCCGCCAGCAGTGGTGGATGTGGGGAGAGAAATGGCGGAGTTTTGAGAACGGATGATCTGGACGTGTGTCCATCAGAGACAGTAAATTTGTAAGACTGGATATCATGAACTGCTATATACATTATGACTTTTGAACACTATTATGGTAAATACATTGCTTGTTCTCTATCAAAATCTTTCATTTGATAACTATGCCTATCAGTAGTTAGTGTCGTCAGTAGTTTTAATCTTTTATTTAGCTGGCAGTAGTGGCGCTCGCTGTATTGCACTAGTTCGAGTAATGAAGATTTTTGTGACGTAAGTGATTTGTGAAAGGTATAGGTTATTGTTAGTCAGGGCCATTCTTTTGTAGGGATTCTTGAAAGTCAGATTGCGTTGCGCTAACAATATTGTGTGTCAGTTTAGTGTTGATCAGAATAGGTAAAGAGCGAAATGTCTGAGTACGTTCAGTTCTGCTCAGCTGTTTGAAAATCAAATAATGTAAGAGGTTTATCAGCACAGTAATTCATTAATTTTTCTAAGGGGACGTTTTACTACGAGGGTTATCCACAAAGTATATTACGTTTTGGAATTAAAAATAAATAATGTATTGGAAATTTTTCTATTATATACAGATGAAAGCCACACTTAAATACTACTTTTCTACATAGTTGCCATTTAAATTAAAGCACTTATTGTAGTGATGGACGAGCTTGGAAATTCCTTCGTCGTAAAATTCGGCCGCCTGCGCCTTCAACCACGTAATGACTGTCTTTTGGGACAGAAAAGGTGTGATTTTTGTGGATTTCCTGGAAAGAGGCACTAAAATAAAGTCTCAAAGGTATTGCCAAACTCTGCACAACCTCAGAAGATCAATGCAAACCAAGCGCAGGGGAAAGTTGAGCTCAAAGATCTTGCTGATTCACGACAACGCCCGGGCCCACACGGCAAATGCCACTCGTGGAGTTCTCGAATCTTTTAAGTGGGAGTTGTTTCCTCATCCGCCGTACAGTCCCGACCCGGCACCGGACGACTTCCACTTATTCCCAGCAATGAAGAAGCTGTTGGCTATGCAGCGTTTTGATGACGACGCACAGCTTCAAGGAGAGGTAACCACGTGGTTGAAGGCGCAGGCGGCCGAATTTTACGACGAAGAAATATCCAAGCTCGTCCATCGCTAAGATAAGTGCCTTAATTGAAATGGCAACTATGTAGAAAAGTAGTATTTAAGTGTGGCTTTCATCTGTATATAATAAAAAAAATTCCAATACTTTATTTATTTTTAATTCCAGAACATAATGTACTTTGTGGATAGCCCTCGTATTACCTGTGCAGTCGACTAATATCAACTTTGGCTCATTTTCAAGCTGGAAGCTTAAGAAATGTGCTTGAAAATTACTCGAGGTGGAAACTGGCCGATGGCACAGATAATAAAAAGTGAGCCGTGGCGCCATCAAGTTGCTAGACTGTACTGCGTGGCTTCACTAGCTCAAGGATAGTATCGACTATCCCTCTTGCGGCCCCGTTGCCAATATCTACGAGGAAGAGTTGGTATCTGTGGGTTGTGTCCTTAGGTCTCTGCTTACTGATATAAATATACGGATTCGCTGGCCGGTGAGTGAGAGCCGCCAAGTTGGGAGATTGGCGGTGGTGTCGCGACAAGAGGCGGTCACGAGTTTCCAGTGGCCGAAGCCACGAGCTACGCAAGGAGGACCGGCGCAGAGGAAGGATACCGGAATACTTCGCCGGGGTCAGCGTCGGCTACAAGCAGCAGGCCGACGTCCCGTCGGTGGGATGGCGACATTCGTGTCGGACGACCGCTCGTGGCCTGGCTGCCCTCTTCTACCTGGCTGTCGTCGCCACCACTCGGTAACCGACGCGACGCACCGTGGATCCATGGAGCTGCTTGCTGGTAAAGGGGAGTAGCATTCTATAATCCTCGTGGTGATTGGTGTCATTGTCTACCCGATCTCCCAAATATTTTCTGGTATGTACACAACCTTCAGAGTTTTACTCGATCGCCCCTTTGGTCGTAAATATAGGCCGTAGTATTGTACTAAGATACTGGTTGTCGTATGTTTTTGGATAGGGTCCGCCTTCAACAAAACACAATTTTGTTTTTTGACCCAAACATGTTTCACTGCAGTTGCAGCATCTTCAGTGTGCTTTTATTTTATGTATGTTAAAGATAAACAATGTTTCTTACTGTTTGTATAAATGTAACTATTAGTTTTTAAACCGTAATTACAGATATTTGAAAAAACACATAAAATTATGAATTCAAGCGTTTTTACCCCATGGTGTGGTTTTTTATGTATTGTGTTTCTACAATGACTGTTTTGTTCCGCAGTTTGTCATTTGCAACCACTGAAATTAATTAATTTTATGTGTGTGTGTGTGTGTGTGTGTGTGTGTGTGTGTGTGTGTGTGTGTGTGTATGGGGGGGGAGTGTCTGTTTACATTATGTTTTCTTTTTGCAACCACTGAAATTAATTAATTTTATGTGTGTGTGTGTGTGTGTGTGTGTGTGTGTGTGTGTGTGTGTGTATGGGGGGGGAGTGTCTGTTTACATTATGTTTTCTTTTTCCTGATCTTCATCACTGTCAAACACTATATATTGAGTTGCCACTGTCACTGTCACTGTTTCACTGTTTACCAGCTGTAAAAACAAATATGGCGGGCAGTGGAACAGTTGAAGGTGGAAAAACAAGATGGCTGACAGTGGAACAGTTGAAGGTGTCCCTGGCGGTTGTTCTGATTCTTTGAGAGGTGTCTGTTGTGAAGTTTTGTGTGTGTGTGTGTGTGTGTGTATGTGTGTGTGTGTGTGTTTGTGTGTGTGTGTGTGTTTGTGTGTGTGTGTGTGTGTGTGCGAGCGTGTGGAGGGGGCACTGGAGTGAGGAGGTGGTGAGGGCTCTATAGGTTGGTCTTGTCTAATAATTCCTTGAGGGCAGAGACCAAAGTTCCATAGCAGAGAGCTCTGTATTCATTTAGCACTTGTTTTCCTTCCACTATGGCTTTTTGTATCTGATACTTTTCTTCAATTATTAGTTTTTGTGGGGGGCTGTTGCTGCATTTGAGAATTTTCAAATCAGTATTGATGTTTGTTGGGTTATGTTTCTTCTCCATGAGGTGTTCAGCAAATGTGGAATGAAAGCTGCTACTTTTTAATGCTCCTCTGTCTTCTGTGTATCTGGTATTAAAGTTTCTGCTTATCTGCCCTATATAAACTGATTTACAGTCCTGACATGTTAGTTGGTACATACCAGATCTGCTGTGTCGGTCTGTGCTTGTGTTGGTTGTCCTTAGTTTTTCTCTGTGTTGTCTGTCCTGTAGGCTATTTTTACTCCTTCCTTTTTCAGTATGTTGCCTATTCTGTGGACTCTAGGTGAGAGTGAACCACTTGTTTGTCCTTGCGGATGTTTCTTGTTCCTGTCTGCTCATATGTGTGTTCTGTGTGTTTGTAAGTTAATGAGGAGGGTTTCGTTTCTGTGTGTTGGGTGTCCCTTTTAATTTTGTTTTAATTTTGTGGTTCAGTTAATCTATAGTATTTGTGTCATATCCATTCTCTACTGCTATTTGCCTGACTGCCTGTAATTCATTCTTGTAGTTGTTTTCAGAGAGTGGGGTTTTGTTCAGTCTGTGTAGTATATATTGGAAGCCGGCTAGTTTGTGTGTAATCAGATAATTAGAATCTTTGTGAATGACTGTGCTGGTGGTGGTCACTTTCGTGAATATAGAGAATTGGTTGTTGTGTCTGTATATTGTGGGGTCAAGGAAGTTTACCCTTTTGTCGTGTTCTGTTTCTATGGTGAATTTTATTTTTGGGTGTACTTTGTTTATATCACTGTGGAGTTCTTGGATGCGACTTGGTGTTTACAGCTGGTAAACACTGAAACAGTGGAAGTGGCAGTGACAGTGGCAACTCAATATATAGTGTTTGACAGCGATGAAGATCAGGAAAAAGAGAACGTAAGTGAAACATAATGTAAGTAGACACACACACACACACACAGAATTAATTAATTTTAGGCATAAAAATAACAATTTTCAAATCGTAATTTTGGCTTAAACAATTTATCTACTTTAAGGTGTAAGTGGTTGCAGATGACAAACTGTGGAACAAAACAGTCACTTTAGAAACACAATACATAAAAAAGCCACACCATGTGGTAAAAAGGTATGAATTCATAATTTTATGTGTTTTTTTTCAAATAGCTGCAATTACGATTTAAAAACTAATAGTTTCATTTATACAAACAGTAAAGAACATTCTTTATCTTGAACAGCCATAAAATAAAAGCGCACTGAAGATGCTGCAACTGAAGTGAAACATGTTTGGGTTAAGAAACAAAATTGTGTTTTGCTAAAGGCGGACCCTGTCCAAAAACATACGTATTGTTAAAGCAAACACGGAAAAAAAGAGCTTCAGCCCCAAGATGATTATAGTGGTTGTCGCTTAAAAATTTGCCGCGTTACTGTATTACCCTTCTTTATTATTTTCAGGTTTGTACCCGACCCTAAGAATTTTACTCGGTCGGCTCTTTGATCGTAAATATACACTCCTGGAAATTGAAATAAGAACACCGTGAATTCCTTGTCCCAGGAAGGGGAAACTTTATGGACACATTCCTGGGGTCAGATACATCACATGATCACACTGCCAGAACCACAGGCACATAGAGACAGGCAACAGAGCATGCACAATGTCGGCACTAGTACAGTGTATATCCACCTTTCGCAGCAATGCAGGCTGCTATTCTCCCATGGAGACGATCGTAGAGATGCTGGATGTAGTCCTGTGGAACGGCTTGCCATGCCATTTCCACCTGGCGCCTCAGTTGGACCAGCGTTCGTGCTGGACGTGCAGACCGCGTGAGACGACGCTTCATCCAGTCCCAAACATGCTCAATGGGGGACAGATCCGGAGATCTTGCTGGCCAGGGTAGTTGACTTACACCTTCTAGAGCACGTTGGGTGGCACGGGATACATGCGGACGTGCATTGTCCTGTTGGAACAGCAAGTTCCCTTGCCGGTCTAGGAATGGTAGAACGATGGGTTCGATGACGGTTTGGATGTACCGTGCACTATTCAGTGTCCCCTCGACGATCACCAGTGGTGTACGGCCAGTGTAGGAGATCGCTCCCCACACCATGATGCCGGGTGTTGGCCCTGTGTGCCTTGGTCGTATGCAGTCCTGATTGTGGCGCTCACCTGCACGGCGCCAAACACGCATACGACCATCATTGGCACCAAGGCAGAAGCGACTCTCATAGCTGAAGACGACACGTCTCCATTCGTCCCTCCATTCACGCCTGTCGCGACACCACTGGAGGCGGGCTGCACGATGTTGGGGCGTGAGCGGAAGACGGCCTAACGGTGTGCGGGACCGTAGCCCAGCTTCATGGAGACGGTTGCGAATGGTCCTCGCCGATACCCCAGGAGCAACAGTGTCCCTAATTTGCTGGGAAGTGGCGGTGCGGTCCCCTACGGCACTGCGTAGGATCCTACGGTCTTGGCGTGCATCCGTGCGTCGCTGCGGTCCGGTCCCAGATCAACGGGCACGTGCACCTTCCGCCGACCACTGGCGACAACATCGATGTACTGTGGAGACCTCACGCCCCACGTGTTGAGCAATTCGGCGGTACGTCCACCCGGCCTCCCGCATGCCCACTATACGCCCTCGCTCAAAGTCCGTCAACTGCACATACGGTTCACGTCCACGCTGTTGCGGCATGCTACCAGTGTTAAAGACTGCGATGGAGCTCCGTATGCCACGGCAAACTGGCTGACACTGACGGCGGCGGTGCACAAATGCTGCGCAGCTAGCGCCATTCGACGGGCAACACCGCGGTTCCTGGTGTGTCCGCTGTGCCGTGCGTGTGATCATTGCTTGTACAGCCCTCTCGCAGTGTCCGGAGCAAGTATGGTGGGTCTGACACACCAGTGTCAATGTGTTCTTTTTTCCATTTCCAGGAGTGTAGACCATACTATTGTACTAGGCACTAGTTGTCGTTTGAAAATTGGTTTTGATATTATGTTGCTCTTCCTTTTTAGTTCATACCGGATCATTAATGTTTTAATGAATAAGCTCCTGGTTGGAAATACAGCGGTCTGCCGTTAAACAAACAGGGGCCTTGTGGCTAGACTTAGTTATTAACCGGTCCAATTCCTTGATTTCAATTGTATCTGAGATAACCTGAATTACCTTTTGTACTAAGCTGTGCGTTCCTGTCTTTGAAAGACCGGGTCATTATTGGTGTATTTTTAACTGGATCTTGTGGTTCCTCCTAGTGATTCCTCGTGTAATAAGTGCTCATACGTAATGTTTTAAAACGGTCCTTCAGATCTGTCTTCATAATTGAGAAGCAGTTTAACTTTTGACATATTAACAGCCAACAGTCACCAGGGCTCCTCTGGGAATAAGATTGTCAATGGGGACAGGGTGGGATCCAGTCGCGCCTTGTTGCTGACTGAAAAGAAAAGGTTGTCCGTTTTGAAGCAAGCTTTATCACTGTCATAAATGTTTTCTAATTTGTTTAACCTTTAAGCGTAGGTGCACATCTTAACCCCGAACCTTTCGACATACAATTTAAAAAAAAAGTACGTCATTTGTTTGAGTAGTTGAAACACTCTTGTCATCAATATTACTTACATGTTTTCATGTGTTGCAGAAGGGCGTTTAATAAGAGAAACTGTGTCCAGCACAGCCGGCCGCTGTGGCCGAGCGGTTCTAGGCGCTTCAGGCTGGAACCACGCTGCTGCTACGGTCGCAGGTTCGAATCCTGCCTCGGGCATGGATGTATGTGAAGTCCTTAGGTTAGTTGGGTGTAAGTATTTCTATGTCTAGAGGACTGATGACCTCAGATGTTAAGTCCCATAGTGCTCAGAGCCATTTGAACCATTTTTGTGTCCAGCGCGGTGGTAAACATCGACGTTTCACCCGGTAACGGGCAGGCTGCAGGTCCGGGCCCTTGTAATTATTGTCATGTTGTTCTTGTTTTGGTTTTTCTTGTAAAAGCTTATTGATTTCACAAATTTGTTAATTTGTAAGGAAAACAATATTATGATTATATATTGTTAAATAAACAGGTTGTGTGTAAAGGAAGTTACACTGGTGGGTCCTCCCTTCCACGTTTTCCTTCATACCAGTAACTACGACGTCTCAAAAAGAATACAGCCTGTAACAACAACAACGCTGTACTATTGTACAGATAAATAATATTTTGTTTTCTGCTGATTTTTCGATAAATTAGTGTAATCGATGTTCTGAATTCATTTCTTTTTTTTTTGTTTCATGTCATTGTGTTAAGAAAACTGTAAACAAATTTCAATGTGAATATTAATGTTTATGTCAAATGTCAAGCAATATTGTAATAGAATTGAAGTGTAACAAATGTTGAAACTGTTGTAAGATGTTTCAAATTGTAATTGTGCGTCTGGTCCATACGTAGGCAATGTGTTAGGATATGTAGAATGCAAAACCTCGGGTGAAAACCCGGCTTGTAAGGGAGCGGTAAAAGGTGGTAGACATGCGAGCGCGGGAAAATGCACACAGGCGATGCACGGCATAACGGGCTCAGCAGTAGTAGTTGGAGTTTGGCATTGGTCTGAGCAACACGTTCTGGAGCGAGGAGGCTCTCCTGGAAGACGTAGTTTCATTGAGCCTCGGATATGCCGTTGCAACGCCTGTACAGCATGGCAAAATTCCATAGGCACTAAATGGAAAAGTATTGCGACGCTAAGAAGAAGTAAAGTGCCGATACGTCAAGAGCCATTGCTGCTCTGCTGCTCTGTGCCTCGCCATCTCGCTGCCTGCCAACCGCCACATCGATACAAACAGGTTGAAACTTTTAGTACTGTATTCGTATGGATCAGTGTTACTTTTGTTCCATACTGTTCAATAACAACTTAAATTTTACCAGAACTGTCCTATCATTTATCTATCCTCACAACTAACCTAGACAGCGTCCTTTCCCAATGTTGTGCAATCCGAGTGTCCCGAAATGAAAATTTAAAGTTTGCGTTAATAATAATTACCTGCAGACCTAGCTATGTTAGAATGATGTTTAAAGAACTGTTTTGTTAATGAACCAATAGATGAATAACGAAGGTCTGACAAAGTTGGAAGATAATTTTGATATTGATTTAGTATTGAAGTTTAATGATTTCGAGACAGATATAATGGTATTTAAATGAGCAGGAAATAAGATGAAAAGAGTAGTAACTCATATATTGGAAATCTTGAGCACATAATGATTTCAGTAATCAAATTTTTTAATACAGTGATCATAACAGTTTCAGGGTCCCCCCCCCCACTTTTTTATTCATTTGAATTCTGAAGTGTTCTAAACTGATTTGACCAGCACAGTTAAAGTCAATATAAAAAACCAAAATTTATCAGTGTTTTATCTTTATCAAAATTGACATTGTGTGTGTGATTCGAAAGTGCTATTTCTAGGGTAACCTATGCCCGATTTTAATCAGATCAATAGACAGTACGAAGTTTTGTAGTAAACATTATAGTGTAGTGTTATGTATTTATGGTTTTTCCATATCAGTACAGAAAGTGATATTATCAGTTCAATAGATTTTCTGGTTCTAAAATTTACCATATTATGCAGTGTTACTACGTGTTGTTTTGCGTGAACGTACATCAACTTGTACAGGTAAGAAACTGAGTTAATGCCTAATTAGGTTGGCGACCGTATTATTAACAAATTGGTAGCTTCTTCTGGGTTGTTTCTTGTCCGTCCTGAGGTGTAGTTGCATTTCGGACTTACTTGACGTATCATTGTTATTACAGAGTGGGTATAAGTCTGATTTGCCTCCATTCAGGTACACGCGGTCAATATCTATACAAAAATCCCTGTTTCGTAAGGTAAACCCCACTCATTTACCATATTACAGGCTTTATGGAGAATCGTGTGTCCCACGCGCACGTTACAAGCCTACTGTGACTATGTTTCCATTCTCAAAATTTTGCCTACTAACTCCCCTCTATAGCAGCTCGAAACGTGTAATTTGAATTGTGAAATGTCATGTTCATAAAATACAAATTAGATACGGTAATATACAATAACATAATTTTATGTATTTTACAGACTTATACGAGCAGGTAACACACGACACCACAGTCTTCTCACGTATCGCACGTGCACAGGAGATATCGAATGTACAATTCATATTGGCGGGAAAATGGTATGTACGAAGCCTCCGTATTTTAAGTCAACGGGGTTGTCGCAGTGGTAACACTAGTATCCGTCAGATCACCGAAATTAAGCTCTGTCGGACTTGGCTAGCATTTGGATGGGTCACCGTTGGGGCTGCCGAGATCTCGTGAGGCGGGTTGAGGAGCTACTCTATGGGGAAGCAGCGGCTTCGGTCGTGAAAACTGACAACGCGCGGGAGAGCGGTGTGCTGACCACATGCCCCGCCATATCCGCATCCAGTGACGCGTATGGACTAAGGATGACACGGCGGTCGGTTGGTAGCGTTGGGCCTTTCTAGGCCTGCCCCTAGTACTTAGCATTACAGACGCAGTGCAGCTTTTTTTTTAAATTCTATTACAGAGTGGTAATCAGACACACTACGAAAAATTAGCAGTTGAGGTTATCTTAGATACCTGCATTACACTCAGATGAAGAGCCTGTTCTGACACCGGAGGACACAGACGACGACTAGGATTTACAACGGTAAATAAACTGCCAGATGTATACCCTGTGCTTTGCGCTAATACAGTCGGTATTACGCTCCACCACTTGTCTGCAGGAAGTACAGAGAGGAACGGAAGTTTTTCTTTTAATTGAAAACACGACTAGAAAGGGAAACTGCGTTGAACAAAAAGCAATAGGGTGGCGGCCGAAACACGCCGATCCGCAGCGGTGCGCTGTCCCGCGCGGCGGCGTCCTCGGACGGGCCGACTGATTAAAGTGTGCTCCACCCTCCCTCCCTCCCTCCCACCCCTCTCTCTCTTTTCTGGTCCGGAGCCCGCTCCCCTGCCCCCCTCACTCCCCCGCGTCTCCTCCCACTCGCCAGCACTTTTTCACCGGATCTGAAGAATCGTTCGCAGAACGTATCAGGAAATTAAATCTCGCAGCTCGTGTTTTCAATTAGGGAGCTCCGGAGCGTTTCCACTCAATAATTCCGAACAAATTTCACTGTCTGTCACATCCGTTTTTTCTGCAGATGAAGCAAAATCTTTTCGCTAACCTTTGAAAGCGAAATTGCGGACCGTTTAGCAAAAGTTTCGCGCACCTCATCCTGTTCACAGTGGCTGTAGAAGACTGGGCAATAAACAAAATTGGCGTGAAAATATTTTTTTTCTCTTTCTTATCTTTAATTATCTGTTTTAATTCGTTTTATATACGAATTTCTTTTTCCTATAAGATGGTATATGAAAGCCATCTGACTTCAAATTCTCGCTGCAAATAACACTACAATCTGCAAGCTAAAATACTATTTCAGCAATATCACATTATTAATAATACTGAAGATTAGCCAGCTTCTAAAGAGGCATACAATCGAGACCTGAAGACCTCCAGCAAAAATTCGACAAGTCTTGAGGCCTCTGAAAGGCGATATAGGAGTCACAACGTGAGGAATATGCAGAATACCGTCTGGTGGGTGTTGCACAGTTCTATGCGGAACAGACTGTGCCCACACTACAGAACACGAGAGATGTTCTTTCCTACGATATCCCGAGAAATCAGCGGTAGTGGAACATGCTTTTACAAACGGACGCCGAATTGCATTCGACGAAACATATATAATTTAACGGACAAATTGCTTAGAAATTAGAATTATATATTAATACCTTCAGCTGCTGACGGGCGTTGATATATATCAACGGGGACAGGTGAAAATGTGTGCCCCGACCGGGATCTCCTGCTTACATGGCAGATTCTCTATCCATCTGAGCCACCGAGGGCAAAGAGGATACCGCGACTGCAGGGACTATATCGCGCACGCCTCCCGCGAGTTCCACATTCTCACCTTATATGTCCACACGCTACATTCGTAGTGTTCCTACCCAACACACTCATTACTCGTGGAAGACATTCTTACTAAGTCCCGTAAGAGTTCGGGTAATATGTGTAATATGTGTGCTTCCGCACAGAAGAGGAAGGTCATGGCCGGTATTACCAGAACTATATACTTATATGGATATGGTGTCTGTTCTTTCGGACATATCCATATAAGTATAAATTGCTTAGAGGTTGAAGCGTGCACGCAACCGAACCATTACTGAGGTGGACGTCAGTGACGTCACAGTCGCTAGCGCGGCTATTCATGGAAGGCAGTAACAACCACACGACACACCAGCAAAGCATCGGGGGCTGCGTTCGAGGACATCGAAGAAGCTTTCGATCGTCTCTGGCACAACGGTCTCATACGCAAAATCAGCGCCGCTGATTCCACAGACGAACGCGTATGTCTCGTATACTCGGACCTCACACGAAAAGAAATTTCAACACTGACATTCAGGGCAAACAATCAACACGGCGCGGTATTCAAGCCGGAGTATCCCGAGGCAACATACTGGGACCTTTTTGTTGAACCTCTACATTAACGATATTCCAACAACACATAACACGATGGGCTCCACCAGCGCAGTTGACACCTCTGCCCTAGCGCAACATGGGAAACCATCAAACATTAGTTCACGACTACAGACACAAGTCAGCCTTGGTTGGAGAAACGGCGTGTCAAGGTAAACATTGACAAGTGCGAGGCGGTTGTGTTTACACGCAGACGCACACAAGTGTGCACACCCCAACGCTGTAGACAAATAACTCTACACACGCGTCCCATACGTTTCCGTCAGAAACTCACAAGTAAACCTACCCAAGGGACATATTTTGAATTTGATCGGCTTTGAATGCTTTGTAGTGTAGACCAAAATAAGAAACACAGTTTTTAACATGAGCCCATACGGCCGTTAATGGGGTGAAACACTACCTTGAAGAAAACTGAGTTTAATACACTCTCAGATAGAAAAACGGCGCTCCACGAAGGGGTTATACAGATTGGTCACAAATTAATATTCATACAGGTATCGACGGAAAATGTAAAACTGTAAACTTCGGCGGATGATGGATGAAAGTGTAATCCTGCAGCGCAATTTCACTGCGCGGGCGTGCGTACACTGATACAGCGATGTTTCCGATTTATTTCTGACAAATGCGTCTTTGGAACATCATTTCATTGTATATGATCCGATCTGGTATTAACGATGCCATACATTTTCCCAATAGTCAAATGTCGGAAAGGAAAAAATAACTGGGTGAGGGGGAAGCAATTTCGAAAAACAATTACATTTTCGACAAATTTGGTTACACTGTTTTAAACTACTTTAAAAACATTAGAACTTTTATTTGAGCCTTTTTTATGTCTGCTATAGTTTCAACGGTATTCGTTCAGAAAAAGTGAAGAAAAATCTTTTTCGAGGAGGTGTTCCAGCCCCTTAACGGCCGTAGGGGCTCGTGTAAAGAAATATGTATTTATTATGTTGCTCCATACTGCAACGAATTTAAAGGCGATCACAATGGAACTGTGTCCCTTGGGCAGGTTTGCTCGTCAGATACCTCGTCTGCTATAGTTTCAACGGTATTCGTTCAGAAAAAGTGAACAAAAATCTTTTTTGAGGAGGTGTTCCAGCCCCTTAACGGCCGTAGGGGCTCGTGTAAAGAAATATGTATTTATTATGTTGCTCCATACTGCAACGAATTCAAAGGCGATCACAATGGAACTATGTCCCTTGGGCTGGTTTGCTCGTCAGATACCTCGATGTTTTGCTGGATCCAAAACAGCCTTGGGGGGACCACAACAATACGTCACCAAGCAAAAACACGCGAGTCTCGAACAACTGTATGCTATACTTAACGGGCAAGACAAAAGCACGTTCAATAGGAAGGTGTTGAGATTCTGTACATGATACTTCTTACACCACTGGTGGCAGTCTAGGGTTACGCAAAGCCGGTACGACTGCGCCGCCTGCAGCTCTTACAGAACAAGGTATTACGAGTCATAAACAGTGCTCCAAGATACACTCGCGTCGTGGGCTTACCTCTTGATCCTAATCTGGGGAACTACAATCACAACCACAGGTAGAAGCGTAACCGCCAAAAAAATCTTTTCGTTGGAGACAGTCAAACACCTGAGGTAGGCATATGCTAAGCTCACACGCAACACGGTATCGGCGAACTCCTGCATCACAGGAAACCTGACTGGTACCGCCATCTGCGGGCGCAATGCCTACAAACCGCCGAAAACAGTGAAGCCAAACACACGAGCCGCGCGGGATTAGCCGTGTGGTCAGGGGGCGTTGCAGTCATGGCCTGTGTGGCTGGTCCCGGCGGAGGTTCGAGTCCTCCCTCGGGCATGGGTGTGTGTGTTTGTCCTTAGGATAATTTAGGTTAAGTAGTGTGTAAGCTTAGGGACTGATGACCTTCGCAGTCGAGTCCCATAAGATTTCACACACATTTGAACATTTGAACAAACACACGAATCACAAACCACGCATAACCATACACAACGAGCGGCCGGTTTTATAACCAAACTCACCTTACTATTGACGATATTAGCATATCACAGGTATTCTGACGATGCATCTGGTCCAGGAGATATGGTGGGAGTCCAGCCACTAACATTTTCTAACACCCACGCATGAAATGTCGCTACTGAAACAAATCAGCCAGTAGCCCTACTAAGAGCCCAGACTGCCACAGAGGTTTTTTTCCCATGGCGCTTTTCTCAGTGCCCTTTTCAGTCTTCCTTTAAAACCACTACCCTACTATCTTCTGAAGAGGACCATAGCCGGCCGGAGTGGCCGAGCGGTTCTAGGCGCTACAGTCTGGTTCGAATCCTGTCTTGGGAATGGATGTGTTGTAAGTAGGCTGTTTAGGTTTTTATATTGTTAATGCCACGTAGCTCTCTGTATGAAAATCACTGGCTGGGTCGCATTGTTGGAATAGTAGCTATTGTAGTGTTGGACAGTTGGATGTTAACAGCGCGTAGCGTTGCGCAGTTGGAGTTGAGCCGCCAGCAGTGGTGGATGTGGGGAAGTGAGATGGCGGAATTTTGAGAGTGGACGATCTGGACGTGTGTCCATCAAATATAGCAAATTTGTAAGACTGGATGTCATGAACTGCTATATATATAATGACTTTTGAACACTATTAAGGTAAATACAATGTTTGTTCTCTATCAAAATCTTTCATTTGCTAACTATACCTATCAGTAGTTAGTGCCTTCAGTAGTTTCAATCTTTTATGTAGCTGGCAGTAGTGGCGCTCGCTGTATTGCAGTAGTTAGAGCAATGAAGATTTTTGTGAGGTAAGTGATTTGTGAAAGGTATAGGTTAATGTTAGTTAGGGCCATGCTTTTGTAGGGATTATTAAAAGTAAGATTGCGTTGCGCTAAAAATATTGTGTGTCAGTTCAGTGATGATCAGAATAAGTAAAGAGAGAAATGTCTGAGTACGTTCAGTTTTTCTCAGCTGTTGGAAAATCAAATAACGTAAGGGGTTTACCAGCACAGTAATTCACTAATTTTTCTAAGGGGACGTTTCATATGTCGACCCTTAGCCGAGGATAGCTCACTGGAATCTTCTGATTTTTTCTTGTATTCTGTGTGATTAGTGTAGCTATTGTTTATTGCTAACGCGTAATTATAGAGAGAATTTCCTTTGTAGTTGTAATTTTTCATTGTTGTACAGTAAAACAGTTGTGGGATGCATGTAGATTTGCACCAAGTATTTCGCAGCTACGCTTGCAATTAACGAGATATTATTTTCAGTGCTATGTTAATGTGTTTTCTTATTTTGCTTTTCAAATTATGGTTTCCTGTGTTATCGTGTGAAATATTGTGACAATAATGGCGTGTGAAAAACGTAATACTAGGCTCTAAAGTAAACTAAGAAATGACAGTGATGACGAAAGCAGTGTGTTAGCTCCACCATGTAATGAATAAACTAATGTTCAAAGTAGTAATTTGGTAATTGTGCATAGGGAAATGGAGCGGGCTGCAAATAAAGGGGTGGACAGTGAAACAATTAGTGAACAGGGAAGCATTATCGATTGATCGGTTGGCAACAGCTCGCCTCAGGAATCCGAAATAAAGGACACAATCTTGCAAATAATGTAGATTCAGGTTTTGCGTCCTCACCGTTTTCTCAAATAAGTCAAGACACTTTTTCTGCTATTCAAAATGCGAATATTGCCGGTTCAAATGCACTGCCGAATAGCACTGAGGAACATGTTTCAGACACCAGTGCATTGTTATTACAGTTAATGCAACAAATGGGACAAAGGCTACAAAAGTTAGACACAACGATTGAACAAAATCAGAAACAAATGGGACAAAATCTTCAAAAGTTAGACACAATGGAACAAAATCAGAGACAAACACAGCAAAAGCTTCAAAAGTTCCATACAATGGAACAAAATCTTCGGAAGTTAGACACCACGCTTGAACAAACACGTGAAGATTTAACTACTGAGTTACATAACATTGAATCGAAATGTCAAAAAGTCTGTAATGACGTAAAAACACAAATTTGTGAGCCTTTTCAACCTGTTTTTTCGCAGCATGAAAATGCATTATAGAATCCCGAAGCAGCCATAAAAGAACTGCAAACTATTGTTCATGAAAATCATGAGACTTTACGGGCTAAAATTGACTCAGTTGCATCTACCGTTCGGTTACGCCACTTGCAAAAACTCAGGAAAACTTAAAGGACACAGTAGATTCTCTGAAAATTGGTTCAGAATGACACATGGAGGTAATTAGTTCATTATCAGAGAATGTAGTCGAACTTTCGGATCAGCTAAATAATTTATCTACGAAGGTAGATGATAATCTGAATGACACAAGACCGATAGTCTTTAATGACACAGAAGAGTACGAACAAATTAGGAAATTCAAACAAAATCAGAATCAAATTAATACGCAACAACAAAGAGAAATCCGGGAAGTACAAGATCAGTCGGCACAAGTAATACAAGAAATACATATTTCAGAGGACACTCGAACTCCAACACGGGAAGAGGGACTAAGAAATATGGAAAAGCCACAAAATAATAACACAGGGCATTTCGGAAATTATGAAAGAAATAGGCAAGGTGCACCGAATTTTGAGATGGAACCGCCGACACGACGTAACAATGACTGATATGCGACTCGCCAACACGATGATTTTGGCTATAAGCTGTTCATTACTACACGTAAATTCAAAACATTTAAGAATTCTGGCAACGACATTCATCCACAAGCGTGGCTTCATCAATTCTCTCATTGTTTTCCTCCCAACTGGTCATTAGAGCCTAGATTAGAATTTATGTGTGGCTATTTAGAGAATGAACCAGCTGTAAGAATGCGATCGGTCATTCACGATTGTCACAGTGAAGGAGAATTTTATCATGCCTTCCTCTCAGCATATTGGTCTCAAGCTACACAAGACCGAGTAAAACATAGCATCATAATGATGAAACATTTCGAACAATCTGAATTTTCCGGTCTTGTCAAATATTTCAAAGTCATGTTACATAGGAATCAGTATCTTTCAAACCCATACAGCCCATCAGAACTCATCCGCATTTGCTTAATGAAATTTCCTGAACATTTACGACATATTATTTTGGCAGGACGTTGCAAAGACGACATTGATGCTTTTCAGGAAACTGTTAAAAGAATTGGAAATCGACACGGACAATCGCGGGACGCGAAAACAGGAACACAACAATTACAGGTCACATCCGTCACAATTAAGCGATGAAAGAAATAACAACTGGACACGACAAGGCTATTCTTACAACGTAAATCGTGACCAAAACAGACACCACCTGTATGACAACCGTTGGTTCATATGGTTCATATGGCTCTGAGCGCTATGCGACTTAACATCTGAGGTCATCAGTCCCCTAGAACTTAGAACTACTTAAACCTAACTAACCTAAGGATAGCACAGACTTCCATGCCTGAGGCAGGATTCGAACCTGCGACCATAGCGGTCGCACAACCGTTGGCAGAGTAGTAATAATTACAGAGAAAGATCACCCCTCCGTTGTAATGACTATCACAAGGACAATCAGAGAAACAGACAATATGGAAACCAAAGTAATTATTATCAAGGGAGACAGAATAACTTCAGATGCAATGGTCCACCGTGCAGTGACGATTCTGGGAGAATTTCTCCACCACATGACCAACGAAAAGGAAACTATGTAAACTACCGACACGACGGCAGACGATATAATCGTAACGACATACCTGAATTGCATCAGAACTGGCGGGATTCAAACAGGGCAGGGCCCTCTCGACAAGGTGAATTTGTAGAAGTTAGGTCTCCTAATACCAATAACGACACACGCCAAATAAGAGACAGACAATGACTCACACCGCAGGCAGCCACGTGCGCCGGCTGGCTCAGCGAAAAATAGCATAGACGCTAACCTTGAGAAAAATTTGAGCATTCTTTACCGTTGTATACCACATGATAATTGCTTTGAAGTTAAATATCCAGTCTAGAACCTAGGGAACATATTTAGACAGTATTTACGAGTGCATTGTTATAGTGAACAGAGAACACAGTGTTGTTATTTGTACATTCTTGCTTGTTCGTTGCACGATTACGTAACGACTATAAGGCTTATATACTTAGAACATATACTGCTAATGAGATTTTAATGCAACATTTTAGTTTACTTGAAAAGACATTTTGTATTTGAAGTACTTTCTGTGAGACTGAAGATAACTTACTATTTGATTTCTTTGACAGCTACATGATTATATCACGACGCTACTAATGTGTGACACAATTTACATTGTTGCTTTTGTGCTGTATCTATTTTGTATCTGCACAGTTTTTCTGAATTCTTCTGGAAAGGGAAACATGTTTTAGTAGTAACTTTTGTGGTATAGCTACAATGAGACAGCCTTTATCATAGCACAACAATACATTCCAGTATAGTACTTTCTTGATCACGGTACTGTACGTAATAACTACGATATCAATACGCATAGCATATCACTTTTGTTTATTACGAGGTAAGTACATTGACTTCTACAGAACTTTGCTTATGGACGACGATAATTACGACATTTGGCATATTTTTACCGTTAAGTAATGACACAGATTATCTTACAACAAGACGCACAGTTTAGTGCTACAGTACACGTATTTGAGTGGTTGATTTTGTACTTAAAACATTTATTTTTAAAGATTTTTGAATTACAATGATACAAAGGTTTTCCGTGATACATTTCATTCCAGTGCTGTAATCTGTAACACCTGAGGGTATAATTACATTAATCCTCAGGGGGTACACGCTTGCTTTGTGTACCATGCGTTTGGCAAGCACAAGGAGCCCTAGCTAATATGGTATTTGCTTATACAACTTTACACATCGGTACCATATTTCTCTAACACAGAATTACACAGCTATCTGATCATTTATCTGAGAGAGACAAACATTTATTTTACTACATCAGTGACAGATGTTTATGGCTCTCTGGCTCTGAGCACTATGGGACTTAACAGCTATGGTCATCAGTCCCCTAGAACTTAGAACTACGTAAACCTAACTAACCTAAGGACAACACACAACACCCAGTCATCACAAGGCAGAGAAAATCCCTGACCCCGCCGGGAATCGAACCCGGGACCCCGTATGTTTATGTAATTACACAGTTCGATAACTTCACACTTATGAAATTGAATTTTGTATGTACTTTGTGAACTGTTCATATATTTTTCGGAATCACTGTGATACTATGAGAGCTTTGAAAGATGTGTTTGGTATGGGATCATTATTTTTAAAGTATGTTTGAGGTAGATGACACTATTGAAATGAGCAGAGAATTTTTTTTAGGTTTTGAAATTATTGCAGAATGCTACGACATTTTTGAGATTTGACTGAGGTATTATGATGTTATTATTACGACAACAATGTGTATTTTGCTGTTGAGGTATGTTTATGATCAATAAGCTGATGCTATATGAGGAATTTGATTATGCTATGTATTTATTATGATAAAATATTGAGGAAGTGTCGACGAATATGTATATGTGTAATAAGGTAAGGAATAATGAGTAGTGGTTAGAGACTCTGATTTGTAAAAAGGATGTTGGAAACCAAGAATCGTACTTTAAGAGTTGTGAAATGTGTGTACATGCATGAATGTATCACAATGCCGACGAAAATTTGTTGGCCACTGTTATATTTATAGGATTTTGTTTCTACACATTTGTAACGCAAATTGCCAACCTGTGAAATTTTTTTATATGAGACTGTCACTGCTGTTGTAAATATTTCAGTAAGAAAGTTAAGTGACCTTCATGTAATAAGTCGTGGGCGCCCAGCTGTGCCACCTTCCTGGAGAAAAAGCCATTAGGTGGAGAAAAAAAGAGGCCATTAACCTCGCTATTGACATTCCTTTGTAGAAAGCCTCACAAATATGACACGCTATTGCTTGGAAACATATGATTATACTGTGGAACACGTACTTTGTGCTACTTACTGAAACGCTTATGCCGGCCGGTGTGGCCGTTCGGTTCTAGGCACTTTAGTTTGGAACCGCGTGACCGCTACGGTCGCAGGTTCGAATCCTGCCTTGGGCATGGCTGTGAGTGATGTCCTTAGGTTAGTTAGGTTTAAGTAGTTCTACGGGACTGATGACCACAGATGTTAAGTCCCATAGTGCTCAGAATGCATGAATGTATCACAATGCTGACGAAAATTTTTTGGACACTGCTATATTTATAGGATTTTGGTTCTACAGATTTGTAACGCAAATATTACGACCTGTGAAATTTTATTTGTATTAAACTGTCACTGTAGTGGAAACTGATGTCGTAAATATTTTGGTAAGGAAGGTAGGTCAACTTGATGTAATGGACTGTAAGCACCCAGCTGCGTGACAGTCGCCTGGAAAAAAGCCATTAGTGTGTGCCTTTCAGAGGCACAGGTGGAGAAAAAAGGAGGCCATTATCCTAGTTGTTGACATTTCTTTGTAGAAAGCATCGCAAATACGACACACTCAAATTTGAAAACATAAGATTACACTGTGGAGCTCTTAATTTATGATATTTACTAAAATGTCTAATGCAATGATGAGAAACATTTTTCATCTATTGTCTTTCTAGTTGAGAGATTTTTTTACTACCTTTGGAGACGCCATTTGCCTAGTGAATGATGTTTCATGCTTTGTATATATATTTGCCTATTTTGTTTAATATCTAGTTTCTAGCTGCACTGCAGCATCGGCTAAAATAAAATTTAATAGATGTACTAATATAGATATTTTATGCCTACAGATCCAGTAAATAATAATTTTATGATCTACTTCCAAAAATAATGAGGGAGCACAAAAAGATATTTCCCTTCACAGGAATTGCATACATAATTTTTGTCAATGACTGGGTAACTTGTTTCGTAGAGTAAGTCAAGGTGATGCATCACTCTAGTGTTAAGATGTGACATAGGTATTAAACATGGCCATTTTTACTGTAATATTTTTTCTTCTTGAGCTTTGTCATGTTTAGGTGTAAGTTACTGCATTTGTTGCTGCTGTTTGTCAGGCATGGTCCTACTGAATTTTACCTTGTGTTAAGCCACTGATTAATTTTTCTTGTTTGCTGCACATTGCCTTATATTAGTTGTAATATTGCATTTGCTTTGCTAATTTACATATACTGCTGCTTGCTATGCCAATTTGCATTTTTTGTCATTGCTGTTTGTTTTAATTTTTTGTGTGTTGCTGCATTGCCTCGTCACTTAGTATATATATCTGAGCTCAGTAGATTTAAGTTTGCTTAAGAGGGGGTAGACTATATAAGAAACTAATTATGAATAGAATACAGAAAGTATGATTGGATAGGATTTTTTTGTGGGAACAAATGTTGAAATAAGAGGAAAGATCTATGGAATGAAGATTTGGGTTGGACTGCAGTACCAAATGTCACACTGAAAACAAACCCTGTCCTGTCCTTTTGTGTTATTCTACTATGTGCCTGTGTACCTTGTGTATTTGTGTTTTTCCCGTCTTTATGTGTTTATCTGATAAGACTTATGTTGTAGAATTTTTCTAATACTCAGCTACAGTCACTATGATGAGGAATACTGTTATCCTCAAATATAATTTGCATTTATAATATGCTGTTTACTATTTAAAGATGTTTAGACATTATTTACTCTATTTTGTTTTTATGCTCACGTGTGAAGTTGATGTTTCGAAAGTTATTCTGACCTTTTATGTATTTACTTATGTCATAATTCCTGTAACACTGATTTATACATTTATTTCTATTCTTTTGTAAAGTCTGTATTACTACAAATGTTATCTGTACTGTTATGTTCTTTAATGATGTATTTTGTACCTTAGTAATTGTATTGTATTGTAATTGTTGGAAATTTATAATTGTATAGACACCAGTTCTTCAAATTAAGTTACATTTCACAGCACAAGTTTCTGTTGCTCATGTGTTGCTAATTCAGTAAGGGACTGGTTAACAGAATTGCTGGTTCTAAGGACATACCAAACAGTTTCTGAGTGCGCAAGTGGTGGTATTTGGAGTTGCTATATTGTCTGCAAGACTCTTTAATGGTGACTGTGCACCCGCACAGTCACAACAGATGGCTGCTAGCCATCTCTACAAGGACTACAGTGGGTCTGCACCTTTGATGGCCCACCAATACCATAATCTCTACCAGGACTACAGGGGGTCTACTCTGTGATGACCTACCTACCAATATTCTTCAAAACTTCGACTGACTCTGCAGTGGGTTTGCTCTGCTGTGGCACATTACCTATCTGCGTGTCAAGAGTCAGCACTGTCATTCCGTTGGAAGGACAACACTACTTCTTCAAGACTGCATGGTAATCCACTACTTCCGTGTGCATTTTCTTTTACTGCTTAGACTTTGTGCATAAAATTGTAATTAATACTGTGATCAATGATCAGGACTGTCTTTAAGGACTGTGAGAAAATCTGTGCTTTTGACCAATAGTGTATCAATAAATGTGTGCATTGGGTATCTTTGTTATTGCAATTATGAAAAATTTCTTCAAATCTGTATTGGCCACTGCCCAAAAGAATTTGTAACATTTTTTTGTGGGGAGCATGGGGGCTATGTAAGTAGGCTGTTTAGGTTTTTATATTATTAACGCCACGTAGCGCTCTGTATGAAAATCACTGACTGTGCTGTGTGTAGTCTGTGGCTGGGTCGCATTGTTGGAATAGTCGCTATTGTAGTGTTGGGCAGTTGGATGTTAATAGCGCGTAGCGTTGCGCAGTAGGAGTTGAGCCGCCAGCAGTGGTGGATGTGGGGATGTGAGATGGCGGAATTTTTAGAGTGGACGATCTGGACGTGTGTCCATCAGAGACAGTAAATTTGTAAGACTGGATGTCATGAACTGCTATATATATAATGACTTTTGAACACTATTAAGGTAAATAGATTGTTTGTTCTCTATCAAAATCTTTCATTTGCTAACTATGCCTATCAGTAGTTAGTGCCTTCAGTAGTTTGAATCTTTTATTTAGCTGGCAGTAGTGCCGCTCGCTGTATTGCAGTAGTTAGAGCAATGAAGATTTTTGTGAGGTAAGTGATTTGTGAAAGGTATAGGTTAATGTTAGTCAGGGCCATGCTTTTGTAGGGATGATTAAAAGTCAGATTGCGTTGCCCTAAAAATATTGTGTGTCAGTTCAGTGATGATCAGAATAAGTAAAGAGCGAAATGTCTGAGTACGTTTAGTTTTGCTCAGCTGTTGGTAAATCAAATGACGTAAGGGGTTTACCAGCACAGTAATTCACTAATTTTTCTAAGGAGACGTTTCAGTGTGTGATGTCCTTAGGTTAGTGAGGTTTAAGTAGTTCTGAGTTCTAGGAGACTGATGACCTCAGAAGTTAAGTCCCATAGAGCTCAGAGCCATTTGAACCAATAGGACCATATTAGCGTTTGAGCACATCGAGCTGTATGAACAATATCACAGTACCTAATCCTGTGACTCCTCGATTAGAACACTAAACCTTTTTCAAAGGTGACAGTAACATTTTTTTTGTGATGACCACCATGCTAGGGCGGGCATAGAGAGGTCCTAAGGGAAACTACACACAACGGTCGCCCCTTGATAGCAGCAGAGGAGAACTGTTCCGAAAGGTCGGGGGTATTTAACCACTCGCTGCTGATGGATGTTGACCAGTATTTTATTATTAAACCAGCTTTTTTTGCCTACAGTCTAGAACACATATATATCACATATATGTCATATATATATACAGACATATATATTTACCATATTGTGCACATACGTGTTACATATTTCCTCTGCATCTGTTACGAATTTATCTCTACAGTCTCACAGTAATCCTAATGAAACTTGTAATTCTGTGTGTGTAAGAAGAATGCAAAAAAGTATGAACAATGATTCAATTGTTAAAGTATGAAAATGGAACAAACATTTTTAACGTTATGTTATAAGGTAAGAATTACATCTCATTTCTTCACATTCTCTCGCATCCCTTTTTTTTTTAACACGTTGCTTTCGAACGTTTTACACGTCAGCACCCCATTCCCCCCTTCCCCTTAGCGTAGAAATGGTATTTTACTCCCACAGTATTTTTATAGAAAAAATCAGTCACTCAAATACCAAGTATGATGTTTTACTCCTTTTCACCCCACCCTCAGCCACAGGGGTTCTGGATGTGTCTTGCCGACACAGTTTCTTTTCCAGTTAGCAGATTGTTAACTGTACCAGGGGTTATGCACTTGCCTCAGGCATTACACAGATACGCTGATATGCCACGGTCCTCATCCCCGCCCCCTACCACCAATAGGGGTGAAACGTCATCGGGACAGTCACCAATGAGCTCAGCGACCCCGAAAACTATGCATTCGATATTAATACTGGGCGTTATCGAATATTTTTACGTGTCACAGTTTCTCGCATCTACCCCGGCTCCTAGGAGTGATACCTACATATTAACCTCACAGTATTCTTATGGAAATAATTAAATACATAATACAAACAGGGAGCTATCCACTCCTTTTGAAACTAATCCTAAGCTTTCATACAATACGATGAATCCGGTTTATTCCGGGAAATACAGGGCGATTCCCTCATGAAGTTACAAACCTTCACGGATGGTGGAGAAGGCTAAATGTACCAACTTGAGGCAAGGAACGCTGGACCGGGAACGACCGACTCGAAAGTTATAACCGAAAATCCTTTTGATATCTCTGCCAGGGGAATAAATGCACCGGTATTGTTGATGCTAACATTGTAGGATAGCCTACTTTCAGAGATGGTAGTATGGACCAAAAAGAAAAAAGTCCAATAAATATGGGATCTAAAATGCATACCTAAAGAGTTGTGAGCACTTGTTTATCTTAGATACTGTGAAACACTTCTCGCCTACTGCAAGCTCATTTTTTATTTTTTGGAGAAGATAGATGGACAAAACAAGCAAAACACGTACAGTAAATATAAGCTGTAAAATGCATAAGTTAAGAGCTATGGGCACTTGTTAAGCTGAAGATATCTGTTTGACAGCATCGAAGATGATGAAGTGCTCATAACTCTTAAGGACATTTTATTTTTGTTTTTGTCCACATTGTAACCTCTGAAAGTTGCCTAACCTACAGCCAGCAACAACAGTACAAGTACACCTATTCCGTCGCAGAGGTATCAGAACGAATTTCGCTTATAACTTTTGACTCGATCGTTTCCGAACCAGTGTCTCTTACCTAAAATACATACATCTTGATAAATGAAAAGCGGCAACAGCTTTTAAATGATTCTTTATTGAAACGACAGGATTTGCAGCTTGTAGCTACATTCTCAGGTATACGAGTAGGAAAATGGGGAAAAATGAAATAAACAGTATTGTCTATACACCAAGTTTAAAAAGGATGTAGCAGATAATGGATGAGACTATTCACAATCAATTCATATAAAATCCATACCAGATTTTAATGGACAACGCGACGTTCTCAATCAATTCGAAACAAAAATCCATCGCAACATTGGAGTCAGGCAACAAAATCAGCAGAATGGTGGGGTCTACCACTTCAGTTAGCAAGGGATCCTACAATAAAAAAAAAACATCAAGACAACTGATAGGATTTAAAATTAAAAGTTTGAAAATTTGGAATTAAAATAAATGTAATTAATAAAACGGGAATTTAATGAGATAAGCTCTCCGTTTGGAGAGTATCATAATGCGAAATAGACTGGTATGGCAGACGCATACGGTGGTATTATGCAGGCAGTAAAACAGGTCATATAAAAACCACGATACAGCAGGGAACCTAAAATAAAAATGGAGCAAACAGCCAGTAAAGACACTTTGGAAGAAAACACATTGTTGTGGTCTTCAGTCCAGAGACTGGTTTGATGCAACTGTCCATGCCACTCTATCCTGTGCAAGCCTCTTCATCTCTTAGTACCTACTGCAGCCTACATCCTTCTGAATCTGCTTAGCGTATTCATCTCTTGGTCTCCCTCTACGATTTTTTCCCCTCTACGATTGCCTCCAGTACTAAACTGATGGTCCCTTGATGCCTCAGAGCGTGTCCTACCAACCGATCCCTTCTTCTAGTAAAGTTGTGCCACAAATTCCTCTTCTCCTCAACTCTATTCAGTACCTCCTCATTTGTTACATGACCTACTCATCTATAATCTTCAGGTATCTTCTGCAGCACCACAGTTGGAAAGTTTCTATTCTCTTCTTGTCTAAACTATTTATCGTCCATGTTTCACTTTCATACATAGCTATGCTTTCAGAAAGGACTTTCTGACAATTAAATCTATACTCGGATATTAACAAATTTCTCTTCTTCAGGAACGATTTCCTTGCCATCCCCTCTCTACATTTTTTAAAAAAATTGTAAACTTGTGGTAAGACCTTATGGGCCAAACTGCTTGGGTCATCGGTCCCTAAGCTTACACACTGCTTATCTATGTTAAACTAACTAATGCTAAAGACAACACACACACACACACATACACACACACACATGCACGATGAAGAGGACTCGAACCTCCGACGGGGGGGGGGGGGGGGGGAGGAGGAGCCACGCGGACCGTGACAAGGCGTCCTAGACGTCCTAGACCGCGCGGACCCTGACAAAACGCTTAAAACCGGGCGGCTACCACGCGCGGTGCTGCATTTTATATCCTCTCTACTTCGACCATCATCAGTTATTTTGCTTCCCAGATAGCTAAACTCATCTGCTACTTTAAGTGTCTCATTTCCTAATCTAATTCCCTCAGCATCACCTGATTTAATTCGACTACATTCGATGAGCCTTGTTTCGCTTTTGATGATGTTCATTTTATATCCTCCTTTGAAGACACTGTCCATTGCGTTCAGCTGCTCTTCCAGGTCATTTGCTATCTCTGACAGAATTACAGTGCCGTCGGCCAACCTCAAAGTTTTTATTTCTTCTCCGTGGATTTTAATTCCTACTCCAAATTTTTCTTTTGTTTCCTGTACTGCTTGCTCAATATACAGATTGAGTAACATAGGGGAAAGGCTACAACCTGTCTCCCTCTCTTCTCAATCACTTCTTTCCTTGTGTTCACCTCGACTCTTATAACTGCCATTTGGTTTCTGTACAAATTGTAAACAGCCTTTCGCTCCCTGTATTTTATCCCTGCCACCTTCAGAATCTGAAAGAGAGTATTACAGTCAACATTATCAAAAGCTTTCTCTAAGTCTACAAATGCTAGAAACGTAGGTTTGCTTTTCCTCAGCCTGTCTTCTAAGATAAGTCGTAGGGTCAGTATTGCCTCACGTGTTCCAACATTTCTAATCAATCCAAGTTGATCTTCCCCGAGGCCGGCTCCTACCAGTTTTTCCATTCGTCTGTAAAGAATTTGTGTTCGTATTTTGCAACCGTTACTTAATAAATGGATAGTTCCATAATTTTCACATCAGTCAAAACCGACTTTCTTTGGGACTGGAACTATTATATTCTTGTCTCGAATGAAAACAACCCACAGTTGCGCTAAATTATGTTTATTTTAAACTTTGACCATGGTTTCTGCTATAATAATATAGCCTTCTTCAGAAGTCATATACACTAATAAATGAAAAATGTCTTAGCATGCATGACTTTTGAAGAAGGCAATATCATTATAGCAGAAACCATGGTCAAGGTTCAAAATAAACATAATTTAGTGAAACTGTGGACTGTTTTTCATTCGAGACAATTTCGTAACGGTTGCTGTAGCCGCTGACATGACGAAAATAATATTCTATTATTTTTGAAGTATGAGGGTATTTCGCCTGTCTTACACATCTTGCTCACCAAATGGAAGAGTTTTGTCATGGCTGGGTCAGCCATGGCTATCAATAGTTCTCATTGAATGTTGTGTACTCCTGGGGCTTGTTTCGGCTCAGGTCTTTCAGTACTCTGTCAAATTCTTCACGCAGTATAATACAGAGAAATAAACCAACCAATTGACGCTGAAAAATCGAATAAGGCCAGTTTAAGGAACACATCGTGAAACTCAGTAGTCACATAGGCACAACGAACACAGGCGAGAGACTAAGCGTGAGGGAAAGGAACCGACCCCAGAGGTAAGTGTACACATACTAGACAATAAGGTCTCTGTTCAAAACAAATAGCATCTAATCGAAAAACTTGTCAATTTGTCCATTCCAACTGGGACTCACATTATGTCACTGGACATTCACAGTGTCAACATTCCTTTAGATCAAGAACAGAACTTCACTGCTCACAATTTACGAATCCAAATTAACTGGCCAACCGACAAAATCAATGACGCCCTCACACTACTCGTAATTGTTTTGAAATATAGCCCTTTTAAATTCGGTGACTGGCATACTGTCTGGACAATATTTTTTTGTCTGACCTTAAATATGATTTTATGACGAATTTTCCAACCCATTCCAGCAAATTCGTATTGTGGGGTAGATACTTGGACGATATTCTTGTTTTATACGATGGTAGAAGATGATTTCTGCAATTTCGTGGATGATTTAAACGGTTTACATCACACTTCCATTTCACTATTCAACATAGCGAGAGCAGATCACTTGCTTATTTGGCTCTTTTAATCAAGCTAAACAATTTTATGCTGGAACAGGATATATATAGGAAAGCAAATACTACCCATCTTGTTATTCATAGGATCTCTAATCATCTTTTTACAAAATGGCCGCATGCAGGTCATTGCTTTATAGGCCGTATAACGTCCCCTTGTCTAAGGAAGCCTTCAAAGGCGGATATGGGCTCGTTCAATACACAGCGTACAGCAATGGCTATGACACTAATTTTGAGAATAATGTTAACAAAGCAATTTTAAAAATGTTAAATCCACCCATCTTTCGTGGCTCCAGGCGAGATGATATAAGCCTGGTGAATGCGGACCATGGGATTATGTATAAAGTTAGATGTCATAGGTTTCCATACCCAGGTAAAATCTCGGAGGAGATACACTCCAAGCCTCGTGTTAAAACTGTAAAGTCCGTCTGTTTCATTCCCAACAACATACATAGCTGATGCAGACACAAAGAATGTACAACCAGCAGAAAATACTGTGCCATCGGTGTCTATTGCATCCACTGTGACAACTGTCCCACGACATACGCCGACAAACAGAAAGATTTCGAGAACATCTAAATTTAATCAGTTCGAAATCAGCTTTGAATACACATACCTTTGCGCAGTGTCGTTCCATCACTATGTTGCTGAATAATCTAAAAATTTTACACTATGAAATTGAAGATCACAGCCTAAATCTGTACGAAGAAATTGAGTTAATGCTTTCTAAGAATCATTCCCACAACACACATTAAATCGTCAAACTGAATTGAGACATCGCAGTCTTTTGCAAATTTCGACTGACTAAATAGGGTTACTTAGCTTTATTCGTATTTTTACAACTACAATACATATTACATATTTTCGCCCCATTTTCTGTTTCCTTCTGTTACTCCCCCTCCCTCCCCCCAAATTACTTTTCGTTCACCCCCCTTTCCCTATTATCCTATCGCTTTTTATTTTCTCCCATCGCCCCTCCCCTCTTCTTGAGATCCCCTTTACTAGAGGTCTGCATTGTCTCCGCTCTGCCCTCTGGCTCTCGGCAGTATGCGACCGAGCGTCCTCTTCCGCCGGCTGTGGGCAGCAGATCGCCAGCGCTCGGCCGAGTGCGCCAAACGCTCTGCCGGTCGCCAGTAACCGGTGGACTCAGTGCCAGCGAGCGGCGCTTCATAACACTCCTTGAGATCAGAGGCCACCGCTTCACATTAACCGCTCACTTATTTCTTTTACAAATGTCTTTCGTTGTTTACTACCAGTTCTATGACCTAAATAATACCCTTGTATATGTTACATTTGACGTTTGTTATACAGGGTGTTTCAAAAATGACCGGTATATTTGAAACGGCAATAAAAACTAAACGAGCAGCGATAGAAATACACCGTTTGTTGCAGTATGCTTGGGACAACAGTACATTTTCAGGCGGACAAACTTTCGAAATTACAGTAGTTACAATTTTCAACAACAGATGGTGCTGCAAGTGATGTGAAAGATATAGAAGACAACGCAGTCTCTGGGTGCGCCATTCTGTACGTCGTCTTTCCGTTGTAAGCGTGTGCTGTTCACAACGTGCAAGTGTGCTGTAGACAACATGGTTTATTCCTTAGAACAGAGGAATTTCTGGTGTTGGAATTCCACCGCCTAGAACACAGTGTGGTTGCAACAAGACGAAGTTTTCAACGGAGGTTTAATGTAACCAAAGAACCGAAAAGCGATACAATAAAGGATCTGTTTGAAAAATTTCAACGGACTGGGAACGTGACGGATGAACGTGCTGGAAAGGTAGGGCGACCGCGTACGGCAACCACAGAGGGCAACGCGCAGCTAGTGCAGCAGGTGATTCAACAGCGGCCTCGGGTTTCCGTTCGCCGTGTTCCAGCTGCGGTCCAAATGACGCCAACGTCCACATATCGTCTCATGCGCCAAAGTTTACACCTCTATCCATACAAAATTCAAACGCGGCAACCCCTCAGCGCCGCTACCATTGCTGCACGAGAGACATTCGCTAACGATATAGTGCACAGGATTGATGACGGCGATATGCATGTGGGCAGCATTTGGTTTACTGACGAAGCTTATTTTTACCTGGATGGCTTCGTCAATAAACAGAACTGGCGCATATGCGGAACCGAAAAACCCTATGTTGCAGTCCCATCGTCCCTGCATCCTCAAAAAGTACTGGTCTGGGCCGCCATTTTTTCCAAAGGAATCATTGGCCCATTTTTCAGATCCGAAACGATTACTGCATCACGCTATCTGGACATTCTTCGTGAATTTTTGGCGGTACAAACTGCCTTAGACGACACTGCGAACACCTCGTGGTTTATGCAAGATGGTGCCCGGCCACATCGCACGGCCAACGTCTTTAATTTCCTGAATGAATATTTCGATGATCGTGTGATTACTTTGGGCTATCCGAAACATACAGGAGGCGGCGTGGATTGGCCTCCCTATTCGCCAGACATGAACCCCTGTGACTTCTTTCTGTGGGGACACTTGAAAGACCACGTGTACCGCCAGAATCCAGAAACAATTGAACAGCTGAAGCAGTACATCTCATCTGCATGTGAAGCCATTCCGCCAGACACGTTGTCAAAGGTTTCGGGTAATTTCATTCAGAGACTACGCCATATTATTGCTACGCATGGTGGATATGTGGAAAATATCGTACTATAGAGTTTCCCAGACCGCAGCGCCATCTGTTGTTGAAAATTGTAACTACTGTAATTTCGAAAGTTTGTCTGCCTGAAAATGTACTGTTGTCCCAAGCATATTGCAACAAACGGTGTATTTCTATCGCTGCTCGTTTAGTTTTTATTGCCGTTTCAAATATACCGGTCATTTTTGAAACACCCTGTATATGTTACATTTGACGTTTGTTAATATGTTGCAGATTACTGGAATTCTGGCTTTGAGGTTATCACGTATTCCAGTAATTGTAACGTTAAAAACTGTAATGTCTGTATTTAGTGTTTTGTTCCGTTCGGTAGACAAACGGGAACACAGTAGTCAAATCATGGACTATGTGTGGCCTATCTCCAAACTCGGCCACGTATACGTTGTACTAATATTGAATGCAGGATCGGGAAGAAATGATGGAGTTAAAAGTAATACGAAATTTTGTTGCACAAACGTTAATTTCTGAACAAATTTTGACCTGTAAATAACTTTACAAGTGAATCATGACCATACAGCTCGTTTTGCGTCATTGTGCTCTCTGATACACACGCGTCATTTGTGTTCCTGGAGCTATTACTACAGCTCGCGGTTTGAACTTCTTCCTGTGAAGTCAATGAAAGTGGAATCACACATTTATAGAATTTGAGGAATGTTTCCTTCCTTGTGATTACATGGTATGTTGTGAATACTTGCCGGCCGCAGTGGTCTAGCGGTTCTAGGCACGCAGTCCGGAACCGCGCGACTGCTACGGTCGCAGGTTCGAATCCTGCCTCGGGCATGGATGTGTGTGATGTCCTTAGGTTAGTTAGGTTTAAGTAGTTCTAAGTTCTAGGGGACTGATTACCACAGATGTTAAGTCCCATAGTGCTCAGAGCCATTTGGACCATTTTTTTGTGAATACTTACGTAATTGTGATGGATCAATAAGAGATCATCCACCTTGTCTGAATCCAGGCACCAACCATCTTTTGCTGGACAGCAGGTGACCGGCCTGGCTAAAATTTCTCTCGCCGGCAGCACTAGTGGCAGAAATACAGAGAACTCTTCTGGCTACTACCGACAGTCTTGGAAATAACCCCGCATCCGTTTTCCACCACTGCAAAATTTGTCCTTCGGCAAAGCTACAGTCGGATTTGGAGAGCGAAAGGTACCTGTCGAGTTCATTGGTAGTAACTGTGTGTCCATCTTCGTCGTCCTCATCCGAACTCCAGTTCATCCTGGACTTTTTCATGGGAAGAACTTGGTCACTGTTTGCTTCAATGGCCTCTAAAGATCAATGAAATCATCCGTAAGATATTCCTGTCACCTTCAAATATGTATACACCGTAGTTAGAATTGCTGGTTACTAAACGACTATATTTACGGTGACATTTTATATATATCGCACAAATTACATAAAAACGCATTGTGGAATGTTTAAGCTGCGAAACCTTTTCAAAATATCACATTGTAGACGTAATAAATGTTGATCTGACGAAAGATGGCAGAGTAGACAAACAAACATTCGTTTACTAATGGGTTGCAGTGAATGAACCTTACCATTTACGGACGGGCAGTTCCGAGTACAATCGTCGAACTTCAGCATACGTGGCTTGCTTTTCGTCTTCCGTGTTTCTTCAAATGACGCCGTGATGGCCATAGAACCGTGGCAACGTAATGGATAGCGTCAGTTTTGCACTTCTCTGTGATGAAGTATGCTGCTCTTCTTTTTATTTTCACCATGAGCTGGAAAGGAAACCCAATATACATAACTGTGCTCTGATAATTAAACAGTTACATGAAGGATCGTAACCTATAAAAAGTGTTCTTACCTCGTTGTCAGTGTCTATTGGTTCACAATAATGTCACAGACTCTTGTACCACGGTAGCACACGTTCCAGCGTTGTTATCTTTGCAGTTTTCAAATCCAAACTCGCTTCTTTAAAGGGGGTTAGAAAAGCGACAACGTCTCGTACGCACCCTTCTTGGAAGGTTTATAAGAGTGTCGATTACCCCCGTGATTCTAGTAGATCTCGAATATCGTCGATTTGACTTATGACGGAATTGAGCATTAGCAGTATACTGTTCCACCGAGCCACAGCTTCTTTGTTCACAGAGTGCCGCAGACGCCCCGAGTGACCCGATCTCTTCAAATAGCCTACTATAGCTCTTGCTGATAGTAGACACGACAGTATTTCAGGGGCTTCGTCTTCTAAAAACGTCTCTTGAGATGTGTGACGAAGCGCAGTCATCAAGCAGTGATCAAAGCAAGGCAAACGGTCGTAAGATTCAAGTGCCTTCTTCATATTAGCTCCTTGGTCGGTGACAAAGTAACATTTCGTAAGATCATTCTTGGTAATTCCTAACTCAAGCATCCGCTCTTCGATTTCGTGCCGTATGTTCTCTCCTGTCTTAGGTACGTCCGGAAACTCGGTTGTTATCAAAACAAGCGTTTCTAGCTGTCACTCATCATTCACATAATGCGACGTCACAGTCAAAAAACTTCTCTTCTTGTAGTTATCAGACCACAGATCAGCGTCTAAAGCGCACATTTTGTTCTTTAAGGCACATATTAGCTGGGGCACCATTGTCACCCGTATTTTGTCTGCCTTTTCTTTAACATGCCGCCATACAGTGGTAGGGTGCGGAAGAACATCTTCTATACTGACTTTGCCGTAAGTGGCGCCAACATTGATGAGTTCCTGAGAATAATTATTGAAGCCAATCTTACTACAAGTATTTAACGGTAGCAAATCTATTCCACTCATATCGACCAACCTATCAACAACAACTTTCTTTTTGCTACTTGGTACTGCAAGTGGCCGGTGGACTTCTGCTCCGCAGTTACTTTTGCAGTGCCGAATCATACCTGTTGTGCTTGACTGGTACCAAAGTATGGTATCACATGTGGTACATTGCACGAAACCAGCAGAAGCCTGCGTGACAGGATCCACTACAAGTGCAAACGATTTCCAAGCTTCACTTTTCGCCTCCTCTTCCGACATGTCTTTCTTCTTCAGGATATCGCAGCGTGGGCCTTTCCCAGGCAGGACACGTAGAAGATGCAACAAGTCCACTAAAGAGACAGCTTACACTACACTCGTTCGTCCTCTGTTAGAATATTGCTGCGCGGTGTGGGATCCTTACCAGGTGGGATTGACGGAGGACATCGAAAGGGTGCAAAAAGGGCAGCTCGTTTTGTATTATCACGTAATAGGGGAGAGAGTGTGGCAGATATGATACGCGAGTTGGGATGGAAGTCATTAAAGCAAAGACGTTTTTCGTCGCGGCGAGATCTATTTACGAAATTTCAGTCACCAACTTTCTCTTCCGAATGCGAGAATATTTTGTTGAGCCCCACCTACATAGGTAGGAATGATCAACAAAATAAAATAAGAGAAATCATAGCTCGAACAGAAAGGTTTAGGTGTTCGTTTTTCCCGCGCGCTGTTCGGGAGTGGAGTGGTAGAGAGATAGTATGATTGTGGTTGCATGAACCCTCTGCCAAGCACTTAGATGTGAATTGCAGAGTAATCATGTAGATGTAGATGTAGATGTAGATGTAGATGTAGATGTAGACGAAATGGGAAATGCTCGAGCGGTTGTTTTCATCGAAATGCAGAGCTCTACTCTTTACACCTCTCGCCATCTTTAACTAAAAGTTGTCATCATTATTCTAAACTCATGATTATTGTTTTTTTTTAAATTTTCTGTCAAGATTATATCATGATCCAGATTTGATTATATTTTGCGATCTTTGTATTAATCAACTGCGTAAGGGCGCCACTCAATTCCGTCTGTCGCGCTCATTCATAATTTTTATTGTGTCTGTTACGTTCACGTGATGTCTCTTATCACCTAATCTGTGCGCGCTGGCCTTTCCTGTTTGTTCCTTGCCCCTTCGGCCCTCCCTCCTTCCCCCTCAGTGTTCCACCGGCTGTCGCCTGTGTTTTTTCTGGCTATGTGACTACTCCGTTTCACATTGCGTTAAGTCCCTTAATACCGCCTTCCTCCCATCTTTCAGCTTCGTTTGTCTAGTCTGTTTCACTACATCTATTTTCTCCCAAGCCAGTCTTCACTGGCTATTAATCATCTATCTTTAGGTTTCCTATTTTATCGTGCTTTTTTTTATTTGATAAGTTTTTATGCCTGCATACCACTGTATGCTTCTACCAAACGAGTGTACTCGGCATTATGTTGCTTTCCCAACTATGAGTTTATCTAATTAAATCCACATTTAATTTTTGTTAATAACTTTCTTTTTGTTTCACATCTAGAAACTTTGAATTTTAGATCCTACAGCTCCTCTTGATGCTTTTTACTATCTTGCTATCTGGGGTGGTCGATTCCACGATTTACCGATTTTATGACCTGACTACTATTCCTTCAATAGACGTTTTACTTTGATTTCACAGAATGTTGGGTCTTCCATTTAACCTCTGATTGGATTTTATATAAATTGAGTGTGAGTGCAATTATCGTACTTTACTATATTCTTTTTTTACTTGGGGTATAGGATATGTTGCTTCTTGTATGTTTCCCCACCTCCCTACTCAGATGTATACCTAAGGATGCGGCTACAAAGTACCAAACCGGTCGTATCAATAAAGAACTATTTAACAACTGTTGCGGTTCTTCGATTATCAGGATGTATTTGCACAGCTGTCGCTACCCGGAGCATAATGTGTTTTGTAATCAAACTGATACATTCACATCTCCGCAGCGCCCACGGAACTTTTTAACACTACAGATCAGCCTGTACAGTCCCATAAACTGAATATGACGCATTAATAATGGTATCTGACTTTGGTTATTGAATTCGGAGATGGAGAAGGTTACGCGTATTGCAACGGAGGTGGCGAGGTTACTTAGAGGTAACACAGCTGAGTACTGAAGTACCACTTTAAATGGAAACTCAATCGATTCTGTCACAAAGTGTAGCAAATCGGCTGGGCTTGTGGAGGACAAATATTTTTGTCATCAGTTGCTCTACAATCCCTAATAACCTGGACCTATATTTTTGTATGCCCATTCTTCTGTTTGGTGATCTGAGTGACTTCGGCCATTCACTTATATAATAAAATGGAACACCTACAGCCATCCTTACGATATTATTTGTTGTATGGCTACCAGTTTCGGTACCTCAGTGCATCACCTACAGTCCTTAACTCCAGTCGTATACCCGACTCATCAGAGGCCAACATGTATGAACTGGTTTTCGCAGACTGAATTCAGTTGGTAGTTGATGGTTGGAGTCCCATCTTCATTGTTACAGGTAGTCTGCGAAAACCAGGACATAGATGTTGGCCACTGATGAGTCGGGTATATGACTGGAGTTACCCCCTCAGCGTTAGTTAAGGCCTGAAGGTGGTGCATTAAAGCAGCGAGACTGGTAGCCATATAACAAATGACATCGTAAGAAGGGCTGTACGTGTTCCATTTGAACCTATAAGGGTTGTGTGGTGAAAGCAGTAATTCATACGACACCGTCTCCGCCGCCGTATAACTTGAAGAACTGTATAGGCGTCACCCTTACTTGGAATGCTGAAATTTCTTGTGGACAATAAAGGCAAAAGCTGCAAGCTTGGTCTTGAGCAAACCCAATGTAAATTAATGGAACGCGTTGTAACACGACCGCTGCATGTGTGCTACGTTGCAACGAACGTGCTGCCTCTCTCAACTCCATGCGTGATGATTGGGTGTTGTGTGATGTACCTAGGTTAGTTAGGTTTAAGTAGTTCTAAGTTCTAGGGGACTGATGACCATAGATGTTAAGTCCCATAGTGCTCAGAGCCATTTGAACCATTTTTTTCAACTCCATGAATAAAGACACAGGTATCTAATGGTTGATAATCTGAGGAAGCCGATAATGTCGGGCATGACTACGAACAGATGTTATTATTAGTTTACGAACAGTACGATTTATTGACGAAAGCACCTCTTATGGCAAACTATTTGAAATATGCACAAGCAATTAAAATTTCGCGTGCCACCACACGGCACCGATCTTTTCACACAATCTCTCACGTGAATAAAAGCGGCACGAATAACTATATTACAGACAGATTAGGAATTTCAACCGAAAATGCCGGTCCGCGCGTAGTCCAAACCCGACTCACTCCTCTCGACTCCGCTTCTGCTGTTGAGCACTCGCACTCTGCAGCAGCTACCAGACGTTATTCAAAACACTGGCAGCGGTCAGAGATTACTTTACAACCGTACATCGGTGAAACCAGTGATAGCTGCTACATAGTCGTTGCGGCTAAGCAGTTCCATAAAGTTACTCCCAAATGTTGTTGATAACAGCATATAACTTGACATGTGACGGTAAAGATCCTCACATGTGCACGAAACAAAGACTAAGTACTCAAGGTACAACCTATACGAATTTAACATGAAATTAAATTTCGAAACACGAAATTCCAACAGAATATCTTCCCGTATTGTTTGTACTAAATCTAATTGAAAAACATCCAACGCATTTTGCAGTCTTCCACAAACAGCAATTCGTGCAAGTTTGTACAAAGTTTCCATTGTAATAGAAGTGTACTTACTATTTCTGGCAGCTCGTTAGCGACAATAGAAGTTCTCGAAGTCGATTCAGAGGACATACTGTACAGACGACAATACCATGCCCCTTATATACTGCAGTGGTTGCTAACCAACTTCAGTTATCAATACTCACATGTCTGTCACTCCAAAACGAAAGCTTCTACACGTGCCAACCTTTTGCTGGCGTGGGTGCTTGCTCAGATAATTGTCCTAAAAGGACAAATTATCTCAGCGGGACAGGGACCGCCGCCATGCTGACCCCAGGGGCCCCGGTGGGTAAATGACCTTGGGCGCTCGAAACATGAAGACGAGTCGTCATGTCTTCGTTTCATGAGCACCCACCGGGGCCCCCGGGGTCAGCATGGCGGCGGTCCCTGTCCCGCTGAGATAATTTGTCCTTTTAGGACAATTATCTGAGCAAGCACCCACGCCAGCAAAAGGTTGGCACGTGTAGAAGTTTTCGTTTTGGAGTGACAGAAATGTGAGTATTGATAACTGAAGTTGGTTAGCAACCACTGCAGTATATAAGGGGCATGGTATTGTCGTCTGTACAGTATGTCCTCTGAATCGACTTCGAGAACTTCTATTGTCGTACCGAGGTACACTTAGTAGAATTTTTGAGCAAAGGAACTGTGTAAGATAATCAATTCGCAAAGCCTAACTGTTTTAATAACTCAATGTGATACTGAAAAGACGTCATATAAAAACTAGCCGCTACAGCTACGAACAGACATCGAGTCGGTACATTTAACATACTTTCAGAACATCACACCAAAGGATTATGTAAAAATAACTTTACAAATTGTTTAAAAATATAAAAAAAATTTTCTTGAGTGCGAAAGAAGCTGTATATGTTATGAGAAATTGGGAAGGAGAACAAAGACCCACCGCTATGCACGAAGAGTCCACATGCAGGAGACAACGCAGAAGGGAGGCGATTTCACGTAACTTCAGTACTATCGCCGTTTACAGTCATGTGAATTCAAACCAAATGCTGGCTGGCTGTTTACTACGATCTCACCCATATGTGTAAGTTGCTGGTGGAATGTACCCGAATCAAATACACGGGAAAAGAGTCTGAATACTTCTTCTACGGCGTGCCGCCCAGGTGCAGAGGCGAGTGGAGAGCGCTTTGTGCTTCGGACTGCATCAGGGAACCAACTGGACTACGCACGCCTCGCCCTCCTACTGTCCGGCTACCGCGGAAGGTCTTATCTCGCAGTGACAGATCTCTGCTCTTTCCTTTTTGTCAAAGACGTGCCATTCTCGTGGATGGGAAAGGAAACGACTATCATTGGCACAAGGTAATCTCCAGCACGCACCGTACGGTGGTTTATGGAGTATATATTTAGATGTAGCTGTAGATAGAGAGGACTAGTGACTGGTTGTCTTATGTGAGTCAAGATGAGACTTACGCCTGGCGTGGGTTGGCAATGTCTGAAAGGCGCTCGCTACGAAACCACTGCTTTTCTGTGTATGTACAGAATATGGCTTAAATTACTCCATACATTCCTTAGTTATTGTTCTGTCACTCCCTTTTCATCCCCACCTGTACAGGAGGTAGGTGGTTCTTATCCTCACAGCGCCTTTTCCCATGTAGTAAGTGATATGTGTACCATCTTTGTTTGAATCTATCGAGTGGTTTAGGACTTGTGGAAAGTACATTCATACATCAGCTTTTATAAATATGCTAGCTTTTTACGCTCGGCTTCGCCAGCGTACGCATATATTACATATATTACATACATATATGTCTGATTCTGCACTGTTATCTGTCGTACGACTCCAGAGAGGATTTTAAATTCATCTGTGGTACTCAGCCGTGTGCCATGATAGTACGTTCCGAAACACACAGACCAAATTATTGGCTCTCAGCAGTGCTTAGTCAGCACAAATAAGCGAACAGTTGCGATTCGCACTTCGTATTAACTAAATATAGGAACAAAAATACCATGAGGTTCTTTTAAGCATGTAGCTTATTCCCGCGGTACTTTTGCAAAAAATGTGTCATGTAAATACCAACTTCGGCAGAAATTGCTCCAGGTGACCCTGAGACCAACTCCACCCTCAGACGTAGCGCTGCGGGGAGCTTTTACTGTTAAAGTATTTTTCCCCTGTTGCAATGGGCGAAAGGGCATCACACCAGGACAGACACCGTGAACCTACTGACCCCATAAACTTTGGCTTCGATACTAATTCAGTCGTTACAGATTGATTTATGTGTAGTGGTTTCTCATCCTCACATCCTAGGAGAGATAGGTAGGGCTTTGCTGCCCGCACAGTGTTTTTATGCAAATGATAGAAGTAATGAGTCATGTATATACAAATTTTGGTTGAAATTGATGTAGACATTTATGAGTTATTATTCTACTTCATCCCGTTTCCGCCACGAGCGCATCCTTGTGGGAAGTGGGTGGTTCTTAATCACAAAGTGCTTCTTTCCACACATGATATGTGTACCAATCTTGGTTGAAATCGATGCAGTGGTTTTTGAGGACATTTGGAATATACGTACATATATTCATAGAGCTTTATAATATATAGTCTGAATCAGAGCTGTACCGACAAATCTCCAGAGCTGCAGATATGGAATAAATCAAGAAAGCGAATTTCTAGTAAGCATGGCGTCTAAAACGCATATTTTAAGAGTTATAGGCACTTGTTCATCTTAGATATTGTGAAATACAATTCTTCTACTACATGCCCTTTGCTTTCCTTATTTTGGAAGGAGGCAGTATGGACCAACATAAGACAAAACAGTTGAGTAAACACTGCTTCTACAATCCATCAGTTAACAACTATCGGCTCTTCTTTAGAAGAAGAAATGTTTCACAATAGCAAACATGAACAAGTGCTCAAAGCTCTTAAAGTATGCACTTTAGACCCCATCTTTAATGGACATTTTCTTCATGTTTTGGTCTACCGCTAAAAACATGGAAAACAAAGAGCTTTCAGTGGAAGACAGCGTCTGACAGTAGCGAAGATGAAGAAGTGCTAATAACTTTTAGGGTATGCATTTCAGAACCCATGTTTGCTGGACAGTTCTTACTTGTTTTGGTCTAAACTGCTGCCTCTGAAAGCTTTTCGGTGGAGTTCTCGTTCACTCTCTGTATCGATATAGACTGATATGTTAATACTTACATAAACAAATACTTCTCTAATATTGTTGCACTTAACAGCATTCAAGGCATGGTGCCTTCGCCTACGATGAAAAGTACTCTGGTTAATACAAAGTACGCGCGAGAAGTAGAAAGAAAAAAGGTCCAAAAGAAGAAAGCAATCGTGTGGCTCTCCTTCCCTACCCTGGATCGTCCGCAGCCAACACTGCCGGGATAATGGAGAAGAGCAACATAAAAATACTTTTTTCTCAGCGGGTGAAATCGAGAACGTGCCTGGGTGAGACAACGATCGACTATGACTATGGGTACCTGGCATCTACAGCATCAGTTACGAGTGTGGCATGCAGGACATGGGTTAGACGCAGCCATACACCTCGCTGCACTGTTCAGAACGTGAGAGGTGCGTTAGCTTACGCCACACCAAAAAGTCTGCAGTGGTAGAGCACAGCATCAATAAACGGCAGGTGTTTGTTTCTGAACAGGTAAAGATGCTGTGTCGTACCAACGGGTTTAGGGGATTCGGTCTTGCTCTACTTCACTACGGTGCCATTAGATTTGTTTACTATAAGTTCTGTACATTGATAACATCCCACGAGGTGGTAGTAATGTCTGAAGAGGAGCGCTGCTCCCAACATGCAGTATCAGGCGCACACATCCACAGACAAAAGTACAACTACTCAAATTATCGATTATACTGATGTACTCAGTAACAGAAATGCTCAACTCTCAAGTGATCGTTCTGCAAACAGTCGTAGCCATCGCCAGTGTCTTGGTCAGAGACTAAGACCAAACTGTTGAATACGACTACGTCCTTCTCGCCACATATACAGCTCCGTGGCGGTCTTGCGTTGCCCCTGGACTGCTGATCCCCAGTCGGACCCGTCGTAGGCGACTGTGACGGTTTCTGCGGCGGAAAAGTCGAGGCTCTTCGGCAGGTGAGATATGAAACTGAGAACTCTTTGTTCTAAGTAACTGCGGACGTGCTACATAGTTCCCGTTGCACTGGCGACCTCTGTAGTTGGCAGCTATAGTTGCTCATGGAGTCGCTGCGCCTGGTGTGTAGGCTGCCCTGGCAATCTGCGTTGCTGGAGGGAGGGCTAGATTGCAGTGGAGCTGCAACTACGCGACTCGCGGTCACAACAGTCGTGAGAATACAGCCTAAGGAATAAGAGTGCATGGCGACCTTGTCGACAGCGGCAGCAGTATTCAAGATAGTTCCACATGGTATGTGGCGTTCGAAAATACACAACAGAAATGCTCTTAAGTGAAAGCCGTGAAAGGTTAGACAGGCGGGACCAGAAATCGAAATCGGAACCGCTTTATCCTGGTTCCAACATCTCTTCTGGACGTACGCGACTGGCCCACCGGTGTAGTGTAGTCTACTGACAAGCAGCTATAAAGATACGAACCAGACGTGAACCCTACACTTTGCCTGAAAATGACGAGCAGAAAACTCGTCGAAACGTTACTACAGCTTCACGCCAAGACTCAGCCGATAACATCTACACAAATACTCCGCAGTTCACTGTACGACACGAGGCGGAGGGTACCCCATACTACCACTAGTTACTTCCGTTCCTTCAAAAAGAGCGAGGGAAAACCGAACTGTCTATGTGCTTCCATACGAGCCCTACTTTCTCCTATCTTATCTTCGTGGTCCTTAAGCACAATGTACATTGGATGCAGCAGAATAGTTCTGCAGTCAGATTCAAATGCCAGTTCTCTCCTGCGCCTGGCGAATAGGCTGCCCTGGCAATCTGCGTTGCTGGAGGGAAGCCTCGAAAAGAATGTCGCCTTCCCTCCAGGGATTCGCATTGGAGTTTCTGAAGCATGACCGTGACACTTGCTTGTTGTTGAAACCGATCAGTAAAAAATCTAGCAGCCGACCTCTGAATTGCTATTATGTCATCCTATAATCCGACCAAAACTCTCGAACAGACTCAAGAATAGATCGCAACAGCGTCCTATATACGGAGTCCTTTACAGATGAACCCCACTTTCCAACAGTTCTCCCAGTAAACCGAAGTCTGCCATTCGCCTTCATTACCACAGTCCTCATATGATCGTTCCATTTCTTATCGTTTTGCAACGCTACGCCCACATGTTTAAAGGACTTGACTGTGCCAAACAGAACACTACTAATGCTGTATCCGAGTATTACGAGTTGTTTTTCTTACTCATCGGTATTAGCTTATATTTTTCTATATTTAGAGGTAGCTGTCATTCATCACACCCACTAGAAATTTTGTCTACATCATCTTGATCCTCCTACAGTTGTAACACCATAGCAAGATATTATGTAATTTTTTTCCTTCTGATTAATTATGCTTTGCATAAAGTGTATTTTCTCTAATATGTGCTCTTTGATATCTTCTAGTATGTTTTTTCTTTACTGACTAATTGCTTTGGTTGTATTTAGAAATGAATGATTTTGGTTAAATGATTTTGTATTGATTTGTTAATATGGCTAAATGCAATGTTTGCTTAAAATGTTTACTTGCTACTTTGTAACGGCTGATCCACACTTAGGGCTCTTGGTTCATGTTATGGTAAAAGATGGAGTGGTTCCCCTCTAAAACGGAAGTTATTTTGCTCGCGCGAATTGCAGTTGGTAAGAGTGAAAAAGGCGGGCATTAGAGTCAGTCGGAGACTAGCTACTGGACAGTTGGCAGCTAGTGATTAGAAGGTGCATTGTGCAGTCACCGAGTGAGGCTTTTAGTGCTCGGTTTTATTATGCCAAAGTCTCGGGTGGATGAATGCATTTAATACAATGCTGTGTGGCCTGAAAGTATTATAAAATCTGCTGATCTTCGCCGTGAAGAAAATAACAGAGCATTTCAATTCCAACGGCAAGTCCATCTGCCATTATATACTTGCCACAAGTATTGCGAAATCACTATAACAGAGAGGAGGAATCATAATTTGTAAAGTGATGGATCAGCACATTTAGTATGTGCAAATACAAGGTAACTGATACCAAAATTTATGTACCTCCATTGATTTGTTCCTTATCAAAATACCTCTCAGGATCCTCTCCGTCCGGACAATGATTTCCGAGTGCCCAGATTGTGAGAATTTATTATCAAAAAGAAAGACAATTATTTGATTAATTTTGTTTGAAACTGAGTGAAAAAGGCTATCAAAAATTAATGTCGATTTGGGTAAAGTTCAGGAGGAAGTAAGTGTCTCTTTTGTGAACGCCTTCTAGTGATTGAAATAATTCATTTTGAAGTTTTGTAGACTTTTAAAATTACTTGCTTATCGTCTGGTTTTAAAAGTAAAGAACTAGGATGATAACTAATAGACAACAACCCCTTTTGAGGTTATCTTTAAAGTAAATGTGTTTAATGATTGGTTTGAAATGCAATACCTGGTGAACATATTTACTGCAAAATCTGTTACAAAGATGCATACAAGGTGGGTCAATATTTCAAAAGGAGAATTCCAAAAGTTGGCATTCTTTAAATTATTCATGAAAGTGTTAGTTTGCTTTACAACAGTGGTCAAGATTAAGCCCACTCTCCCCCTTGGAAAGTTGCTAAAAATACGTAAAGTTCCTGGATTGATGAATATTGTCACTGCTTTTGAAATTTATGTTGAGTTTTGTGCACATTCTGTGCTAAAAAGTGTAATATCAGTTTATGAGCACTCACTTACTGTTTTATTCTCACTGAAGGTAAAGTTACTATGAATAACATTATCCGTGAATACAGTTACTTCTTTAGTTTTAAAGAAACTTATTCAAGTGAAATTTAATGGAGTTTGTGCTATGTAGGAAATATCTGACAAATAAGACTAGACCCTTGCCCAATTTCCAATTTAGTATTGGCTTGCATTTGTTGTGTTGATGTAGTTACTCATGTTTGACAAAGTATTTAAAATTGATGAGTGTAACAGTGTCTTTTGTGTTTGTGAGGACAGACCTGTTTACAATAACTGTTAGTATCCACTTTACCATTTTCTTTTTGCTTGTGATTGGGTTCGTTGTACTGTCGTAGGAAAGAAGTACAGGCTGTGTTTTTCCACCAAAAATTGTTTACTTTTTCTGTAAAAGCAATGTCACACATTTCTATGCCTAATTAGGCTGGCGACTGTATTCTGTTTCATTGGAGCAAGCTTTATTAGCTAAAACAGTTCCTAAACTGGATCAGTTACCTTCAGTGTGTTCACGTAACTTCAATTTCAGGTCCGATAAGCGAAACCATTTAGGTATTTCACAGTCAAGTCTGCAAAAATCCTCACAGAGGGTAACATTATACTGCATCTAAATACCATAATCGATTATATGGTATCAGTACACAAACGGTGCAGTGTACAGTGTTATACGCGGCTTTTCCCATGACAGGACTAGTTGTTCTGTTAGGACATAGTGCGTAGTAAACCAAATTTGGTAATCGATAGCAAACACGCGTAGGCAGTTAATGTTATACAGTCTAACTTCGATACCTTACCGTACACGACAGCATCGTCAGAAAACAACCGCAAGTTGCTGTCCACGCTGTCCGCCAAATCATTTGTGTACACCGAGAATAATAGAGGTCCTATCACACATCCCTGGGGCAGTCCTAACAATATCCTTGTCTCTGATGAATACTCGCCGTCCAGGACAACACACTGGGTTCTATAACTTAACCCGAGAAGGTTGTGGACAAATCCTCATGTCCTCGATTGGTCAGAGAGAACAGCGCTGAGGTACCTCGTCAAATGAAGATTCCAGGCACCGCAGAGTTCCAGTTCTGACGAGTGAGTTTTTTCGATAAGTTCGATAAGCTTAACCTAAAAGACAGCTTGCATTCCTTGCAGTAAGATATTTTGCACTTTCGTGTTTTAATTTTTTTATTTTACATATTGTAAAGATTCTGCTACGGAATAGGATCAGTAATTAAATAAGGATGACCTTAGGGTCTTACTAAAAAGCGAGAATGATGAAATAATTTTTGTATCATGTGGATAACTATTGTAAATTTGTGTCACACTATTTGTAATGGAACTTTTATAAGACGATGTACTTATTTACTGGACATGGTGCTTTCCTTTTTGCTTTATAACATGTTCATAGATACTGAATTTTTTATTTATGTATTCCACAGACAGAACATCGTGACTAGCTTATGGACAAGGGAGGAAATGTGCATTTTAGTAGAGCTAACGTGGGAATTTTATTCGCATCCATTTCGTAAACTGCGTGATTTGCGAGCGAGATAGAGCCGACAGCTGTCGCTGGAGCGCGCTACGGTCGCGCATACCCTTCTGAGGCACACGTGCCGTGTGCACAAGTCATCTCGTTTTCGGAGGGTTTCAGAGCAGCTTGTTGAACATGGTACTCTAATCTTAGACGTTCGAAAGGACGGCCCTTGTGCCGACGGCTTTAATTCGCACTTGTACGTCGTCCGGGGCAGTGGGCTGTAGCAATCAGTCCTGCGGACATTTTGGCTAGTGTGAGTACGATGGTATTCGACCAGAAAGCATCGGTGCTTTGATGAGAATGCAGCCTGCCACAAGCATTGCAGTCACTTTTGGTTGACTGGCAACTATATTAAAAGTCTGGTTAAATAGAATCTTATCGTTTTCCGCAGCTTTTGTGAACAAATCTAAAGATCCAGGATTCCTAATTAATCTGTAGGCTGGAGTGAATTACAAGTAGCATAAACGCTCAGTTCCCAAGTTTACAGGGTGTCGGTGACATTATATTTTTTATCGATTTCTGCTGTTATTCAAAGAAAGTGTTAGCTGTTCTCACCCGTCGTCACCCTGACAAAGCTGTATGGCTTATCTGATGCTAAATTATATGGTTTTTCCATTTGACTTTGATTTCGTAGCTTATTAACTTATACTTTTTGCTGGTATTACCAATATGTAACACGAGTCTTCGCATTCGCATTGCTATTTTCATGTGCTTGAGCTAGGTAGTACGGTTCTTTCTTATGGCTGAACTTGTATGCAGGTTACATTGCACATACGTTCCACGTTAAGCTTTTTCAGCAAATAAGGTACGTCGAAGGTGACGCAGTTACTGTGAGATCATCGGCCAGATGGACTACGTGAATGCGGACCATTGTGTTCAGCACACAGGCTAACTATTATAGGTTGATAGGCGAAGTAGGAAACATGTGACAGAGACGTTTGTCCTTGCGCAAATCGAACATATAAAACCTGAACTCCAATGATTGGAGCTTGTATCATATATTTAACAGTTTTGTGCACCTATACATTATTAAGCTGTGTTACTTTCGAGTAACTTCTCCTTTCTGCCCCCCTCCCTCCTTCTCGTTATGGTTTTCGTAAGATCGCCTTCTCCTGACGTAAATAAAAAGGTCAGCCATTATTCTTGAGTCACGTTTAGTTTGTGGAGTTAATTTCGGGGCTTACAATGTGTTCATTACTTCGTATTACTTGTAATTTGTCAAGACTGGATGGCAGTTAACGAGATGGGAGACAGTTGTACTGTGGACGTAGTTTGTAACGGACGTGCTAAATAGGAGTGCTGATGAAGCCCCAACTTTTCCAGAGTCTTGAGATAATATGAGTAAGACTGAATAGTGTGTGTGTGTGTGAACAAAATGAGTTCAATGACCATTTTCAACTAATTACATATGGAATTACACATGACTAAACATAGATGAGAGTAAAGTTATGCCTTTGCGTCTTTATCCACTGATTGATTGAGGTCCAAAGTTTTATTTCGATCCTGGAATTGTGATATCATCTAAAAGAGGTGAATAATTGAATTGGGTTTTCCCGCTTAATAATAAGTGTGGGGATGTACACATCCGGTTTTTAATTTCTAAAATTTCTATTTAGCCCCCACACCTATTATTAAACGAGCAAACGCAATTGAATTATTCACTTCGTTTAGATGATATCACAACTCCATGGCAGATGTAAAACTTTGGGCCTCAGTCCATTAGTAGAGACAGAAAGTTCTTGGCTGATGCACAACTTTATACCCCCCTATGTTTATTCATGTTAGTGTAATTGCTAAATTGTGTAATTCCATAAGTAATTTTTAACAAAATGGTCGTTGAAATAATTTTGCATTAAGCCGTGGATCGATAAATTAAGTAGTTGAGGTGACTATCTTGTCCTTATCATCATGTTTATCTGTGCATTATCATCTTTGGGATCAGTAATGTACTTGAAAAATGGGCTTATACGCTAACCTAGGTTGTGCAGTAATAGTAATGAAATTTGTGAAACAAGGCAAAAAACAGTGTTTAGTTCTCTAATTGCGCTATTCTGTTATTTTTCTGTCCAAACAGCAAAATTTATTTACTTCTTTTAGTTTCTTCATCTCTAATCTATTTCTGTCAGCAATACCTGATTTAATTCGACTTTATTCCATTGCCCTTGTTTTATTTGGGTTGATATTCATCTTATATCCTCGTTTCAAGGCAGTAGCTGTTCCTGTAAATCCTTTGCCGTCTCTGACAGAATTAGAACGTCCTTGGCAGTCCTCAGCGTTTTCATTTCCTCTCCAAGAATTTTAAATCCCTTTCCAATGTTATTCCTGTTTCCTTTACTGCTGGCTCAATATACAGTTTGGGGATAAGCTACAATCCCGTCTCACTCGCTTCACAGCTACTGCTTTTCTTTCCTGTCCATCCACATTGAGAGAGGTGTGTTACCACTGCAGCGGTGCAGACAGCTAACGTGTCCAATGGTTCTGGAACACTTTCTCCTTGTGAAAAGTTAGATGGACGATCCATAACATAACCATTATGAATAATTGTGATTTAAAACCGATATACCTCCGAAAACAGAATGTGTTCGCTAAATTACGGTGATATGATGATGCCCGAGCAGGTGATAACTGTCACCGGGCTTCCAGAGGATCCTGTGTTGCCGCGATCCAGTCTTTGATCGGAAAATTATTAGTCTTCAACAAAAGTAAGGAAAAGTAGCATGGAAGGACCACAGAGCGCTGCGTTAACAGCTACGGGTAGGTAGCCGCAAGTGTGGCTACATGGAGGTTATAGTAACAGACATGCCGGTGGATTGTGCAGCGGGAGTAGCTAAACTCAGCAGTTTGCGGTGCAGCACGGGCGTAACCGCGTGGAAAGTGGGGTGGCGTCACCGCACCAGCATAAGTCGCTTGTTACGGCGACGTGATTAGGCACCGAATTTTAGTAACACAAATGGTCGCTGAAGGCTAGAAATAAGGCACGGGTATTCAGACAGGGATCACTTGTCACTATTGGAAGCTAGCAGCACCATCACGACGCTGGACAACGAGACGACTGGATTCCTCCAGCTGCAGCCACGGGTTCGATACCGGGCGGTGTCTGCCACCTGCACTAAGCCCTGCTCATCTGCCGTCTGCACCTGCCGACTCCGACGCCAAGTTCCTAGTGGGAGTCGGAACCAGAACAGCGGCTGTCAGCTGCGTGGTCGTAGAGACTACGACTGGAAGAATATACCACAAAACAGTTGTTTCATTGTGTTCGACAATAGGCTGATTAACGTACAGCAGGCAGCCGAAAATGTTATGACCGGAACCTCCGTAATCCTGCAGTAACATAAGACAGAATTTTTATTATTTGCGCAATACTATCTTGACCATTCTACCAGTTTTACTGTTGCTCTTTAATGACTATTTACTGTCAACAACTATAAAGTTAGTCGTAAAGGTGAGCCTGTATAGCAACAGTGTACCCAATCGAACCAGACTCATTCAGTCATCTAATGCGTAATACTAGAATGAATTCAAGTAACTTTCCTTGCAATCTTCTTAAGCGTCTGTCATTAGCACTGGCTCCTTTTGATCAATATCGTAAGGAGACCAGAGTAAACTTTCTTCTCTGTTTTCGATTTAACAATGAAAAGCCGAATAGCAGTCGTCGGGGAAAAAGTTACGAAATGACACGATGCACATCCAAAAGGAGAGACAATTATTTTTACAACGACCCAGGCAGATAACTGGATTTTGATTCAGTGTCATAAATGCCTACAGATAATAAAGACTTCTGTTGTTTACTCGGGTTTACACGTATGATCGATGGTCTCAATCCCAAACGGCAGTACAAAGATATTGTGAAGGCCCATGCACGAGATTTCAACGTTGAACAGGTGTACAAAGATATCGTGAAGGACCATGCACCAGTTTACTTGGACCCGATTCTGCCATCACGTAGATGCTACGATCATAGAAGGTACGTCTAGCGGCATTAGATTTCTGAGGCTCGAAATCACTTGTAAACAAATCTTTCACGAGGACAGTGTAAAGTATAAGCACGGCTAGTATTGCTATCATTGAAAAGGTTTCTGTCAGTTTATATTACAGATATGGTATCAATCAGCTTCAGAGTTCAGTCCTGCTATATAGACACTAAGGGTGGGGCTGTCAGCCTGTAGGCCTTTTGGGAAAGCGTTTTGACGAAAAATTTCAGCAGACTCTGTTCTTAGCGGACGTTGAGAGTACGAATGGTTCAAATGGCTCTAAGCACTATAGGACTTAACATCTGAGGTCATCAGTCCCCTAGACTTAGAAATACTTAAACCTAACTAAACTAAGGACATCACACACATCCACGCCCGAGGCAGGATTCGAACCTGCGACCGCAGCAGCCACGTGGCTCCGGACTGAAGCGCCTAGAACCGCTCTACTCCAGCGGTCGGCTTGAGCGTACATAACCGCTGTCGGCCAACATCCTTTTCAATTCTATCGTCAGGTTATTTTAGTGTGTTTGGCCACAAAAGAACAGTCAGATACCCTTTAACGCTCTTTCGTACCAAATGTTTTCAAGTTACCTACTCTTTTTATTTTTCTTACTTTACCAGCGAGCCAATTTTTACATTTTAGTGAGCATCGATAATAGTTACTTGAAAGATTTAATTTTCTCACGCTCATCCAGATTTCGTAAAGTGGCTAGTCCCTCCCCTTTATGCACTCCTCGTTTTCAGTCAGACCTAATGTGCTGTCTGTGAAGCTTGACACTCGTTAAAATTATTGATGTACAATTTACTTTGTCTGTTTCGATCAGTGTTGGGAACGATGTGTCGGCTTCTATGCTTTATACACTCCTGGAAATGGAAAAAAGAACACATTGACACCGGTGTGTCAGACCCACCATACCTGCTCCGGACACTGCGAGAGGGCTGTACAAGCAATGATCACACGCACGGCACAGCGGACACACCAGGAACCGCGGTGTTGGCCGTCGAATGGCGCTAGCTGCGCAGCATTTGTGCACCGCCGCCGTCAGTGTCAGCCAGTTTGCCGTGGCATACGGAGCTCCATCGCAGTCTTTAACACTGGTAGCATGCCGCGACAGCGTGGACGTGAAACGTATGTGCAGTTGACGGACTTTGAGCGAGGGCGTATAGTGGGCATGCGGGAGGCCGGGTGGACGTACCGCCGAATTGCTCAACACGTGGGGCGTGAGGTCTCCACAGTACATCGATGTTGTCGCCAGTGGTCGGCGGAAGGTGCACGTGCCCGTCGACCTGGGACCGGACCGAAGCGACGCACGGATGCACGCCAAGACCGTAGGATCCTACGCAGTGCCGTAGGGGACCGCACCGCCACTTCCCAGCAAATTAGGGACACTGTTGCTCCTGGGGTATCGGCGAGGACCATTCGCAACCGCCTCCATGAAGCTGGGCTACGGTCCCGCACACCGTTAGGCCGTCTTCCGCTCACGCCCCAACATCGTGCAGCCCGCCTCCAGTGGTGTCGCGACAGGCGTGAATGGAGGGACGAATGGAGACGTGTCGTCTTCAGCGATGAGAGTCGCTTCTGCCTTGGTGCCAATGATGGTCGTATGCGTGTTTGGCGCCGTGCAGGTGAGCGCCACAATCAGGACTGCATACGACCGAGGCACACAGGGCCAACACCCGGCATCATGGTGTGGGGAGCGATCTCCTATACTGGCCGTACACCACTGGTGATCGTCGAGGGGACACTGAATAGTGCACGGTACATCCAAACCGTCATCGAACCCATCGTTCTACCATTCCTAGACCGGCAAGGGAACTTGCTGTTCCAACAGGACAATGCACGTCCGCATGTATCCCGTGCCACCCAACGTGCTCTTGAAGGTGTAAGTCAACTACCCTGGCCAGCAAGATCTCCGGATCTGTCCCCCATTGAGCATGTTTGGGACTGGATGAAGCGTCGTCTCACGCGGTCTGCACGTCCAGCATGAACGCTGGTCCAACTGAGGCGCCAGGTGGAAATGGCATGGCAAGCCGTTCCACAGGACTACATCCAGCATCTCTACGATCGTCTCCATGGGAGAATAGCAGCCTGCATTGCTGCGAAAGGTGGATATACACTGTACTAGTGCCGACATTGTGCATGCTCTGTTGCCTGTGGTTCTGTCAGTGTGATCATGTGATGTATCTGACCCCAGGAATGTGTCAATAAAGTTTCTCCTTCCTGGGACAATGAATTCACGGTGTTCTTATTTCAATTTCCAGGAGTGTATGTCGTGATGGTTCTTTAGTACAAATTCATTTGCAGTGATTGTGTTTTCAGCGGACACTGGCCCTTAAGGCGAGACGTTTCTTCTAGATACGTCGCAGAAAGAACCCAAGTGGTGAATTATAAAATATTTTGGTCGATATGGTTCTAAGGAGATATTACGTTTAATTACGGCACATGTCCTGTCCAAAAGATATGAATAAAAGACGTACTAAGCCCCAGGCAACAACATGCTTTTAATGTAAGTATAATGTGTATAATTGCTGAAAATGGTTACATCTCATATAAAGGAAATTATCAGTTGAGAAATTCAGCAGATATCTTTGCTGCAGTATTTATGGAAAGTTGACATATCACAGCGGATGTCACGCAACTGAGAATTTCGGTATCGGTAGATAGGACCAGTCATTACGCGAGTTACCGTTCGCTGTCATCGAAGCCCTATTCCGGTTACGGCTTACCACAACTGTCTTGTTACTGTTCAGAAATACGGTCCATATTAGATTCATTAGGCTACAATTACAGCGGCCCTAATTGCGGTATTGCCCGAATGACCACCGTATGTAAATCGAGAGTAATGAAATTACGCGACACACAGAGCCAAGTGTATTAAAGATTATCGGGCCGTAAAACTCGTAGCATTCACACTTTTTTTCCAGTAGCAGTGCTACCACCATGGTAATTTTCCATTTAGAGTTAATTACCAATTAAACTGCTAGCCTTTTATTTAAAAATTCTGCGATTACAGCATTTAAAGTTCAATAAATCAACTACTGCAGAGACTCCGAGGATGCAGTTGTTACACTGTATAGCGCTGACGTGCAGCAACAGAGATACAACGGTTTATAAGCGGCATGTACTGCATTGAGCTGAGGGTTTACAATAGGCTGACACTTAGCGAATTTTTTATAATTATATCCGTAAAACTGAGTTGCGGACACGAATATTGGAAACTCTGGGAGTATAATCATCACCGACATTCATACTTAATCTGTGCGGTGTCGCACCAGTTCTCGAGATGTGCGGTCTATTTGACGTGCAACGTGGATCAAGAGTTTGTCAAGAGGATTCGGAGGGTTGCCAAGGACTGTGTATGTGAGATGATATGCCAGTGTATATTACGTTGTGTCAAATCAAACTAGATGCACACATCGTAACAGGTGTAAGACTGTGCGAAGGTTTTTCTGTGAGATGACATGCAGACGTACTAAAGTCTTTGAATCGATAGCTATATCGTCGGAGGCATTGATTTAGACATAACATGATATTACAATCTTTGAGAGCCGAGTAGCAGTTGATATTCATCTGTCAGTAAGCAGAGCTATGTGAAAGTGTTAAGCACTAACAGTACTTACGAACACCATGCAATGATATGAGTAATTGAGTGTATTATATGTCTGAGAAAGCTTAATTACTGCTTGCTTATTTTTACTGTGCCTAATGGCGTTATACTTTTAACGTAATTAATGCTACAGTACTTACGAACACCATGCAATGATATGAGTAATTGAGAGTATTATATGTCTGAGAAATATTAATTACTGCTTGCTTATTTTTACTGTGCCTAATGTCGTTATACTTTTAACGTAATTAATGCTACAATGACAATATAGACAGATTCAGGTTATGTGTTTGTTAGAATGTGAAACCACGCGAGATAATGATTTTATTTGCCTTGCTTATAGTGCTTGATAATGTCTTCACAAAACACATACATTTTGTAATTTAAATAAATGACATATGGACAACTGGTTTGTCATATCCGTACTGATACTGCGACAGATATTCTTGCTTTAAACACCACATTTAAATGGCTATAGCTCCATAGTCAGGTGTAATCGAAATTTTATATATATATAAACCACTGGGACTGATGGATAGTAATTAGTACCAGTAATACCGATTTTCTGCAGTACTCCATTCATTTATTCAGTGAAGGGAAAATGCAATTTACATTATCCGATGTAATGTATTCTGACACCTAGTAGTGGACATTTGTGGCGTGTATACCCGTCGCCTTTATGACGGCCTCATCTCTGCTGGACATAATTCAAATGATCTTCCCAAATTTTGTAGGGGGAATGGCAGCCCATACTTCCTCAAGAGGCGAAATCAGTGAAGGTAGTGACGTTCGACGGTAGGGTACTGAGAGAAGTCGACTTTCTAACACATTCCAAAGGTGTTCCATTAGGTTCAGTCCATTTCTACATCTACTTCTACATCCATACTCCGCAAGCCACCTGACGGTGTGTGGCGGAGGGTACTTTGAGTGCCTCTATCGGTTCTCCCTTCTATTGCAGTCTCTTATTGTTCGTGGAAAGGAAGATTGACGGTATGCCTCTGTGTGGGCTCTAGTCTCTCTGATTTTATCCTCATGATCTCCTCACGAGATATACGTAGGAGGGAGCAATATACTGCTTGACTCCTCGGTGAAGGTATGTTCTCGAAACTTCAACAAAAGCCCGTACCGAGCTACTGACCGTCTCTCTTGCAGAGTCTTCCACTGGAGTTTATCTATCATCTCCGTAACAATTTCGCGATTACTAAATGATCCTGTGACGAAGCGCACTGCTCTCCGTTGGATCTTCTCTGTCTCTTCTATCAACGCTATCTGGTACGGATCCCACGCCGGTGAGCAGTAATCAAGCAGTGGGCGAACAAGTGTACTGTAACCTACTTCCTTTGTTTTCGGATTGCATCTCCTTAGGATTCTTCCAATAAATCTCAGTCTGGCATCTGCTTTACCGACGATTAATTTTATATGGTCATTCCATTTTAAATCACTCCTAATGCCCGCTCCCAGATAATTTATGAAATTAACTGCTTCCAGTTGCTGACCTGCTATATTGTAGCTAAATGATAAGAGATCTTTCTTTCTATGTATTCATAACACATAAATTTGTCTACATTGAGATTCAATTGCCATTCCCTGCACGATGCGTCAATTCGTTGCAGATCCTCCTGCATTTCAGTACAATTTTCCATTGTTACAACCTCTCGATACACCACAGCATCATCTGCAAAAGGCCTCAGTGAACTTCCGATGTTATCCACAAGGTCATTTATGTATACTGTAAATAGCAACGGTCCTACGACACTCCCCTGCGGCAAACCTGAAATCGCTCTTACTTCGGAAGACTTCTCTCCGTTGAGAATGAGATGCTGCGTTATCTTATCTAGGAACTCTTCAATCTAATCTCACAATTGGTCTGATAGTCTGTATTCTCTGACTTTGTTCATTACAACGACTGTGGGGAACTGTATCAAACGCCTTGCGGAAGTCAAGAAACACGTCATCTACCTGGGAACCCGTGTCAGGAATGTTATTGTTGACAAACCAAGGCCTCGCAGATGGTGATGTGTGACAGGCTGCAGAAAACCATCCCTGTACCGTAACGCCACCTCCTCGACACTTTACATGATGGCTGGTAACTTTTTACAGGTATTCGGATTGCATCGGATTGCCACAGGATACAGCGTGATTCATCATTCCAGAACACTCGTTCCACTGTGTACTGGCGTAACTCTTTACACCACCTCACGAGTAGCTTAGCGTTGATTGTGGTTTATATAGAGCTGCTCGACCATTGTGTCCCACACTTTTTAACTCCCTAGAACATCAGTGTGCTAAAGGACTCCATGTAGCATTCTACGATTGACTCTTTCCGCCGATTTTATTTGATTTTCTGTACTCGTCCTCCGTAATGCTCGACGGTCCCTGTCCGTTGTTACATGACGTCCCTCTGGTCTTGGTTTCGTTATGGGTGTTTCTTCACATTTCCGCTTCGTAATCACATCTCCAACAGCCGACTGGAACAGCTTTAAAAGTGTTGAGTGTCCCTGAAGTATCTGTTACTCAGGTGCTGTCCAGTGACTGGCCCACTTTCGGCGTCCACTGAGCTCTCTTTAATCAACTCATTTTGCTGTTACTACTTCCCTGCTGACAACATAATACACTCCGCTTCCTTACATACTGGCGGGTTTGCCTCTCGTGAGATCTGGTGGTCAGTTTTACATTGTGTGGGAGTGTTCGGATACTTTTGGTAGAGTAGATGCCTCTGTATGGATCCCAGTCTCACTTTCCTCTCATCACACATAAGCGAGATGTATGAGGCGTGTTTTTTAAGTAAGTACCGTTTTGAAATTAAAAGAAAAAAGACGTACCAAGATATCTCAATAATTTTATTTTTACATGAAAGCCTGTACCTTAATCTACTTTTCTACGTAATTTCCGTCAATATTGAGGCACTTGTCATAACGTTCTACCAGTTTTTGAATACCCTCCTCATAGAAGTCTGCCGCCTGACTTGATAACCACTGCATCACCACTGTTTTGACTTCGTCATCGTCTTGAAGACGCTGACCGCCCAAGTGTTTCTTCAAGTGCAGGAACAGATGGTAGTCACTGGTCGCAAGATCGGGGCTGTACGGAGGATGATCTAGAGTTTTCCATCGAAAAGATGTGATGAGATCTTTGGTCTGATATGCCACATGCGGACGGGCATTGTCTTGTAGCAAAACGATGCCCTTGGTCAACTTCCATTGACTGTTGCTTTGATTATGATGTGACGTAGGCCACCCGTGTTTCATCGCCCGTAACAATTTGGCTTAAGAAATCATCACCGTCGTTCTGGTACCGCCACTCAATGAAAGTCAATGCACTGTCTAAACGTTTGGTTTCGTGCGCATCTGTCAACATTTTCGGTAACCAACGTGCGCACAATTTTCGGTAATTCAAGTGCTCGGTCACAATGCCATACAAAACACTACGAGAAACATTAAGAAAGTCATCCCGCAAGGAGGAAATCGTAAAGCGTCTGTTTTCTCTCACCTTATTGTCTACTTCCTGCACCAAACTTTCATTAACGACCGAAGGACGCCCACTCCGTTGTTCATAATGCACATTTGTGCGGCCATTTTTAAATGCTGCCTGGAACCGCACGACCTCTGCGGTCACAGGTTCGAATCCTACCTCGGGCATGGATGTGAGTGATGTCCTTAGGTTAGTTAGGTTTAAGCAGTTATAAGTTCTATGGGACTGATGACCTCCGCAGTAAAGTCCCATAGTGCCCAGCGCCATTTTTTAAAAATTTTCTCACCCGCTTTCTTACCATTCCATCACTCATAATGTTTTCTCCGTAAACTGCACAGATCTCTCGATGAATATCGATCGCTTTTAGGCCTTTAGCACTAAGAAATCTTATAACAGCCCGTACTTCACAGTCGGTGGGACTCACGATTATCGGAGGCATCTTAAACACTCAGTACACAACCTAAAAAAGGAAGAATCAAACTGTAATGGCGTCAGTGCGTAGATTAAGGTACAGGCTTTCATGTAAAAATAAAATTATTGAGATATCGTAGCACGTTGTTTTAAATTTCAAAACGGTACTTAACAAAAAACACGCCTCGTACTTTGGCGGGAGCGTAATTGTCCCACAGGCTCTCCTCGACTACTGAATTCTCTAAATTTCCTCGAAAGATTTAACAGGGATCGGAGTCAACCTTCTTTCACAGACCATCCCTGAAATTCATGGAAGGCCTGAGCTACGCCTTCCTGTGGTCTCTATCGACCTGTTAACGATCCCAGCAGTGTGCTCCCAAATAGTTTGTTTTCTGCTATAGTGCCTGTTTGACAAGAACTCCTAATACTGCAGCAGTGCTAGTATCAATCTGACTAGCGTGATATTTGATAGTAAGGCCTACCCAGGAACAGATACAGAATCAGGTCACAATTTCGTTGTGATGAATAGTAGACTGAAGTTCAAGAGAATCGTCCCGAAGAACCTGTGTGGAAGGAAATTGGTACTGAAGTACTTAGGGGTGATGTGTCGCGTTTGAAGTTCGCGATGGATGTGGGTATTGCAATAAGAAATACGACAGCAGGCAGTTCAGACAGAAGAAATACTTCAGTTAATCGACGAAAGGAGGAAGTGCAAATGTTTTAAGGGTATTACAGGACTACAGCAGTATAAAGTCCTTATGAATGAAATAAACACCCAAGGTGAAATGGCCGAAGGAAAAACGTGAAAAAGTCGAAAAACGATTGACGTCGAAATGTCTAACACAGCATATAGAAAAATCAAAACAACCTTCAGTGAAATTAAAATCAAGGGTGGACACATGAAGAGCCTTCTTCTTCTCCTTCTTCTTCTTCTTCTTCTTCACTTCAAGGAGCAGACTTACAGCCTGTCCCGCCTACACAAAAGCTACCTTTTCCTTGATCTTTCTATATCTTTCTTTCCTACAGCTCTCTAGTCTATTACACGTTTGACTATTCTTTATGTCCCCATTCTTTCATTATGCATCTTTCATTCACGCAGAATATATTTAATTCCATCCCTAGTTCAGAATTCTCTATTTGATCTCTCAGAATACGCCCAATTAGTTTCCTTGAAAATGTCATTTCAGCAGACTGTGTCCTTTGGCTCTTCTTGTTGTCCAGGTCTCTCTTCCACATGTGAGCATAGGTGTTGCCATTACTTTGTAGAGTTTTGTCTTCCCGTCTTTCTTGGCTTTACTGGCTAGTGTTTTGTGTGTAGTGCCTTATAAAATTTGAAACTTATGTAACTTATTGCAGATGTCATGTTGTTGTTGTTGTGGTCTTCAGTCCTGAGACTGGTTTGATGCAGCTCTCCATGCTATTCTATCCTGTGCAAGCTTCTTCATCTCCCAGTACCTACTGCAACCTACATCCTTCTGAATCTGCTTAGTGTATTCATCTCTTGGTGTCCCTCTACGATTTTTACCCTCCACGCTGCCCTCCAATACTAAATTGGTGATCCCTTGATGCCTCAGAACATGTCCTACCAACCGATCCCTTCTTCTGGTCAAGTTGTGTCACGAACTTCTCTTCTCCCCAATCCTATTCAATACTTCCTCATTAGTTATGTGATCTACCCATCTAATCTTCAACATTCTTCTGTAGCACCACATTTCGAAATATTCTATTTTCTTCTTGTCCAAACTATTTACCGTCCATGTTTCACTTCCATACATGGCTACACTCCATACAAATACTTTCAGAAATGACTTCCTGACACTTAAATCTATACTCGATGTTAACAAATTTCTCTTCTTCAGAAACGCTTTCCTTGCCATTGCCAGTCTACATTTTATATCCTCTCTACTTCGACCATCATCAGTTATTTTGCTCCCAAAATAGCAAAACTCCTTTACTACCTTAAGCGTCTCATTTCCTAATCTAATACCCTCAGCATCACCCGATTTAATGCGACTACATTCCATTATCCTCGTTTTGCTTTTGTCGATGTTCATCTTATATCCACCTTTCAAGAGACTCTCCATTCCGTTCAACTGCTCTTCCAAGTCCTTTGCTGTCTCTGACAGAATTACAATGTGATCGGCGAACCTCAAAGTTTTTATTTCTTCTCCATCGATTTTAATACCTACTCCGAATTTTTCTTTTGTTTCCTTTACTGCTTGCTCAATATACAGATTGAATAACATCGGGGAGAGGCTACAACCCTGTCTTACTCCCTTCCCAACCACTGCTTCCTTTTCATGTCCCTCGACTCTTATAACTGCCATCTGGTTTCTGTACAAATTGTAAATAGCCTTTCGCTCCCTGTATTTTACCCCTGCCACCTTCAGAATTTGAAAGAGAGTATTCCAGTCAACATTGTCAAAAGCTTTCTCTAAGTCTACAAATGCTAGAAACGTAGGTTTGCCTTTCCTTAATCTTTCTTCTAAGATAAGTCGTAAGGTCAGTATTGCCTCACGTGTTCCAGTATTTCTACGGAATCCGAACTGATCTTCCCCGAGGTCGGCTTCTTCTAGTTTTACCATTCGCCTGTTAAGAATTCGTGTTAGTATTTTGCAGCTGTGGCTTATTAAACTGATTGTTCGGTAATTTTCACATCTGTCAACACCTGCTTTCTTTGGGATTGGAATTATTATATTCTTCTTGAAGTCTGAGGGTATTTCGCCTGTTTCATACATCTTGCTCACCAGATGGTAGAGTTTTGTCAGGACTGGCTCTCCCAAGGCCGTCAGTAGTTCCAATGGAATGTTGTCTACTCCGGGGGCCTTGTTTCGACTCAGATCTTTCAGTGCTCTGTCAAACTCTACACGCAGTATCGTATCTCCCATTTCATCTTCATCTACATCCTCTTCCATTTCCATAACATTGTCCTCAAGTACATCGCCCTTGTATAGAACCTCTATATACTCCTTCCACCTTTCTGCTTTCCCTTCTTTGCTTAGAACTGGGTTTCCATCTGAGCTCTTGATGTTCATACAAGTGGTTCTCTTATCTCCAAAGGTCTCTTTAATTTTCCTGTAGGCAGTATCTATCTTACCCCTAGTGAGATAAGCCTCTACATCCTTACATTTGTCCTCTAGCCATCCCTGCTTAGCCATTTTGCACTTCCTGTCGATCTCATTTTTGAGATGTTTGTATTCCTTTTTGCCTGCTTCATTTACTGCATTTTTATATTTTCTCCTTTCATCAATTAAATTCAATGTTTCTTCTGTTACCCGAGGATTTCTACTAGCCCTCGTCTTTTTACCTATTTGATCCTCTGCTGCCTTCACTACTCCATCCCTCAAAGCTACCCATTCTTCTTCTACTGTATTTCTTTCCCCCATTCTTGTCAATTGTTCCCTTATGCTCTCCCTGAAACTCTGTACAACCTCTGGTTCTTTCAGTTTATCTAGGTCCCATCTCCTTAAATTCCCACCTTTTTGCAGTTTCTTCAGTTTTAATCTACAGGTCATAACCAATAGATTGTGGTCAGAGTCCACATCTGCTCCTTAAAATGTCTTACAATTTAAAACCTGGTTCCTAAATCTCTGTCTTACCATTATATAATCTATCTGATACCTTTTAGTATCTCCAGGATTCTTCCATGTATACAACCTTCTATCATGGTTCTTAAACCAAGTTTTAGCTATGATTAAGTTGTGCTCTGTGCAAAATTATACCAGGTGGCTTCCTCTTTCATTTCTTAGCCCCAATCCATATTCACCTACTACGTTTCCTTCACTCCCTTTTCCTACACTCGAATTCCAGTCACCCATGACTATTAAATTTTCGTCTCCTTTCACTATGTCATATTCATGTCATATTCACAGCTTACATCACATTTTAACTCTGAAAGTGAGATACTTGTTCATCTGATTTTCCATCAAGATTATCTTAGAACGTAATGCGCATTTTCCTTTAAAAGTCAAATCTTTGGTTTTATTTCCTGACTGTGTCAAGTTATAGAGTTTACCTATTGAGTCCAAACGATATAGAGCAAACTGGAAATCACCCACTATCTTTCGTTAAATTATTTGATCATACGCAAAGAGTACAGTATTTAAATGTGTGTTTCTAGGAAATCATTTTATTGCTGGTATAACTTCTTGTTTCCATTGTCTGCAACCTTGTCGTACTCCTCTGTTAATTGGTATTTGTTTTGATCTCTCTTTGCCTGTATCAATTAAAATTTCGTTATTTAAGTACAAACTTTTTACTACATGTGCTAAATATTTCAGATAACGTCGACTTTCTATTATATTTCACAGTATGTACCTGTTGATTCTGTCGAAAGCTTTTTCATAATCTACAAATGCAATATAAGTTTCCACATTATGTTCTCGTCCATTTATAGTTATCTGCCCCACTACTGTAATATTGCCACTACATGATCGTCCCTTTCCAAAACAATTTTTTTCTTCCAGTAAGAGGGCGTTCGACTATTCTTTTAAGTCTATTATTAAATGTTGGTATATGTAATTTATAGCCAGTGTTGAAGAGTAGTTTTCACAAGCATGTATATTACTTCCACCTCTCTCCAAGAGACAGGTCATCACCAATTTCCAACATTCATTTAATAAATTCAATAGCCTCAGTTCTAGCATTAAACATCCTCATTTGATAAGTTCTGCGTTAATATTATCAGGTACTGCTGCTTCTGTTCTTCATCTGAATCTATGCCTCTTGTACCTTATGTCCACCAGTGTATTGTTGTCTCCTTGGTATATTCCATCATCTGGTTCTTTGTCCTGCTCTATTTCCGCTTGTTCAGTTTTATCATTGTTTTCTACCATTAATCCCCGATAGCGTTTTATCCAAGCTTCTTTATCTATTACATATAATCGTGCAGTCTTTCTTCTGTTTGTTGTCTCAGGAGTTTATAAACCTTTTCTTGTCTACCATGTAGATCATTTTCAGTGTTGCTATTATTGTATCCCAAGATTCTTGATGAGCTTGTCTCACTATTTTCTTAGCATAGTTACCTTTTCTTTGTACTGCGCTTTCGTTTCTTTTGTATTTTTCTGTAGATTGGTAACGTAAGCTTTTTGTTTCTCTTCATATTTTGATACTGTTTCTCCTCCGACACTTCTTTTTCTTCCCTATTGCCTCTGTCGCCTCTTGGATCACACATGCTTTCTTGTTTTCCCATCTGTATTTATATAGTTTCCAGTAGATTTATTTTGTAAATAGTGCGTGAGTTGCTGTTTGCAATAGACCTCTTATACTGTCGTGCTGCAGAAGGTAGATTTTGAAATCTCTGTCTTCGAGTTTACTCTTCATCAGAATTTGTTCTTTCCATCTAGTAATTAGGTTTATCTTTCAAGTCATCAGGATCTGACTCTCTCTCTATTTCTGTGTACCCTTACATCTTGTATCAGTCCTCCAAGCTTTATGTTCGCCGGCCGCGGTGGTCTAGCGGATCTAGGCGCGCAGTCCGGAACCGCGCGACTGCTACGGTCGCAGGTTCGAATCCTGCCTCGGGCATGGGTGTGTGTGATGTCCTTAGGTTAGTTAGGTTTAAGTAGTTCTAAGTTCTAGGGGACTGATGACCACAGATGTTACGTCCCATAGAGCTCAGAGCCATTTGAACCATTTTGAACTTTATGTTCATTATGACGTAATCCGTACCAGACCTTCAGTTTTTCGTCAAGGTAGACCCACAGCCCCGTGCTGTCGTCAGGCTGGTGCTGGGAAAGAGGGCATCCCAGGCCAAGAGAAGTCTACTTGTATCAAACATAGGCCTTAATCTGAGGAACAAATTTCTGCGAATGACGTTTGGAGCACAGAACTGTGGAATGCATCCAGTAAATAATCGAGAACGTAGGTACCAGATGCTACTCTGAGATGAAGAGGTTGCGACAGGAGAGAAATTTGTGGGGGGCCTCATCAGATTATTTAGAAGACTGAAGACTGAAAAAAAGTGATTTTCATTTAAATATGCGCTCTTAGTAAACAATACGACCTGAAGCAAACAGTCACGGCTAATCTTGTAACGAGATACAAATGGGCTTCGTCTCTTTGTGAAAACTGTCATGCATTACAAAAGTTCTTTTGTTCTTGATAGAGGCTGGAGGTCCATAATGGAGCAGAAAGTTTGATGTCGGATTTTGGGTACCTCGAATTAACGAAATCGAAAAGCAGACTAAAATAAGAAATTTACACACATATCTGGGAGGAAAATTCCTTGACCTAAAATTCTCATTTAATATTGGCAACTGCACTTCACGATCGTACATCACATCGCTCAAGGCATATATTTTTATTTATTACTCAAGAACAATTGCCAGATGTGGCTCAGATGTAAATGTATACTTAAGGATGTGGCGGAATTCTCTTCGGTTAATTATTATTCATTTCTTTCATTTATGTTATCTATGTTACAGAATGTGTGTAAATTAGTATAAACGTAAGGGTTGTCCATGTATATTGTCTGTTTATGAGTGCTATCCTCAGAGAGATTAATATCTCTGCACTGTCAGCGGAACGGACAATTCATCTACATCTACATCATACTCCGCAAGCCACTTAATGGTGTGTGGCGAAGGGTACTTTCTTTACCACTATCAGATCCCTTCAACCCTGTTCCACTTGCGAATAGTGAGTGGGAAGAATGATTATCGGCAAGCCTGTATTGGCTCTAATATCTCGAATTTTACCCTCTCGGTCAATACGCGAGATGTATGTGGGGGAAAGTAATATGCTGTTTGACTCCTCCTGAAAAGTACTGTCCCGAAATTTCAGTAGTAAATCTCTCCGTGATGCACAACGTCTCTCTTGTAACGTCAGCCAGTGGAGTTTGTTTAGCATTTCCGTAACGCTCTCTCGCCAGCTAAACGATCCCTCTTCCACGAACTGTCCTTATAATCTACTTCTTTCGTGGATGAGTTACATTTCCTTAAGATTCGTCCGATGAATCGGAGTCTTGTGTCTGCTTTGGTCATTCTACTTAAGTTCGCGGTGGATAGTTACGCCTAGATATTTTACGGCAGACGCTGTCTCCAGCTGTTTGTCATCAGTAGTGTAGTTGTACAGTAGTAGATTTATTTTTCTATTCACACGCAATATGTTACTTTTATTTACGTTCAGGATCAACTGGCAGAGCCTGCACCATTCATCAATTCTCTGCAGGTCGTTCTGCAAATTCTTACTATCTTCTGGCGTTGCTACTTGATAGACAACTGCACCATCTGCGAATAGCCTTAAAGAGCATCCGACGCTATCTACTAGATCATTTATATATATTGTGAACAGCAAAGGTCCTATCAAACTTTCCTGTGGTACTCTGGATATTACCTTCACATCTGTCGATTTTGTTCCGTTAAGAGCGACGTGTTGAGTTCTATCTACAAGGAACTCTTGAATCCAATCGCAGGTCTGCTCCGATACTCCGTAAGCTCGTATTTTTTCCATTAAACGGCAATGAGGGACGGTGTCAAATGCCTTACTGAAGTCAAGGAACACGGCATCAACCTGAGCGCCGTTGTCCACTGCGCTGCGGATCTCATGGAATAACAAAGAGATCTGAGCTTCGCAGTATCTCTGTTTGCCGAATCCATGTTGATTTTTTATAGAGGAGCTGTTCAATTTCCGAGAACGTCATAATTCTTATGCGTAAAACATGTTCCATAATTCTACAACAGATTGACTTCAATGATATAGGTCTTTAATTGCGTGGATCTGTCTTAAGGGGCTCCGGAAAGGCTCAAAATCATGAAAAGTTCAATTTTTACTTTTTTGCGTTTTCTGAATCTGCAGACTATTACCTTTTAATAGATATATAATTTATTCAATTCCGAAGACTACAACTATTTTTAAATTTTTTTTGAAATGTGTTCTACATGGGCGTGACCCACTGTGGCGCTGTTAAACTGCTGTCAAATGGTGTTATTATTAACGTCCGTGTTCATCAGGTACATTTTAGTGATGTGAGATAAAGTATGTGTTGTGGCTAACCTGTGATGGTTCAATATATATCGCTGGTGTGATTGTCGATTGTTTCATGTTTATTTACTCTGTCGTTATCTCGAAAATATTCGTAATTAATTTTGTTTCTTGAGTCTCTGTTTTGTTGAAGTATAATAATGAGTAAAAGTAAAGTTATTAGAAATCCTCTGAAGGATGGCAACATTGTAAGGTGCATGGTATTTAGAAATATGGGAATGAAGATAGGTTCTAACATAGTACGAGCGATGCTTACTTTAGACAAGGAACGCCTTCGGGCTGCAGACAGGGCTGTAAAGAGTCTAGAAATACAAGCAAGAGTAAACAGGAGGAGGAACAAGAGGAAGCTGGAGGAGGAGTTTGCAGAGGATGAAGATAATCCATCCTATGGACCTGAAATGCACTAAAAAGTTAATGCAATCTTTGTCGCTCGATTCCCGAAACTTTTATTTTCTCATACTAATTACATGTTTTCTAAGGATCTTCCAAACATATTTGTTTCAAACTTTCAGTAAATGTTACACAGTACCTTCTGCATAATTTAACACAGCCTTTTTCCAAAAAACTGTATATTTTTGAATATATAATTAAAAAATTGCAAAAAAATGTTGTGAATTTTCATTACAATTGAAAAAAATCATCTTTAATAACTGAACTAAAATTTTGTAAAATCCCTGTGTTAAGTTGTAGCCCATATTCCAATAAATAATCTGTAAAAAGTTCAACTTCCTACCTCAAATACTTTTTGAGGAAAGATGTAATTTATAAGCGTTATTTTAACATTGCAAGTATAGGGAGTTCCAGAGCCCCTTATGGTCTTTCTTAAAAACGGGAATGACCTGCTCTTTTTCCCAGTCATTAGGTACCTTTCGTTGCTCAAGCGATCTACGGTGAATTACTGCTGGAAGAGGAGCACGTTCTTTTGCATAATATGTATAGAATCTTATAGGTATCTAATCTGGTCCTGAGGACTCTCCACTACTAAGAGATTGTAGCTGCTTTTCAATTCGACGATCGGTTATCTCAATATATGCCATTTCGACGTTCGCACAACGATTGAAAGGAGGGACAGTGTTAAGATCTTTCGCGGTGAAACAACTTCGGAAGACCGAATTCAGTATTTCGGCTTTCTTTCTGCTATCTTCCGTTTCGGTGCTGGTGTGATCGCTGAGAGAATGAATAGATGATTTTGATCCACTTACTGATTTTACACACGACCAAAATCTCTTAGGGTTTTTATTCAGGTCAGTTGACGTCTTACTTTCGGTGGGAAATAGAGGAAGGAAGGAAACAAGGGTTAGCTTCAGGTGTTCTAGACATCAAATGTATGACAATGAAGATTTGAATTTTCGAAGAGTAATAGTTAACGAAATGTGAATAAAAGCTGAGGAAATCGTGTGATTCCAAGTGATTTAAGTTGTGGCGATTTAAAGAGCGAATTTTGAACGTATGGGATGCTATGTGTAAACAAAAAATGACTGTAAAATACTGCTTTGTACTCACTTATGGTGAGGAACAGTTAATTGTTAAAGAACGCTTTTGTGAGAGCGTAGCACATCATTACATTGTCTGTCTTTTGTGTTCAACAAATTATTTCGCCCCTACAGTTATAGATCGGGACGTGTGATCAAATATGACTGGAGAAACGAAGATTGCGATTAAATTGAAAGTTTTAACCTCACCTGCATGTTCCTTTCCTGATTAACTATGTGAGATAGACCAGTTTGTCGCTTAAGAGCGCCAGTAATCATTATTTTGGCGTGCACTCGCAAAAAGTTAAGTAATGCTTCATGTCATTAGAAAAATTAATAGATACTGGAATGAAGCTTTGACTGAATGATTGTTATATTGTGGCTATATATGTAAAAAAAAATAAATAAATAAAACCTGTGGAATACTTAGTGTAGTGAATATTGATCTTTATCTAATGTAACGAACTGCATGTGCTTATTATTTTAAGTACACTGTAATTCCACACTATTCAAAATAAAAGGTCAAAACAGATTTTATTTTCTTAATTATTAACTTGTTGAAATAGTAAACCAAGAATATTTGCCAGTTTATTGTCTGTGTATTTTTAGAAAAAAGTTCGTTTTTTAGAAGTCAGTTTCTTCTCCTAATAATAATGACATGTTCCAGATTAAAAAATTAATACATTAAGAATGCTGTGGTTCACTGTATAGGTAAGCAATGTATTATTATTGATACATGACTGTTTTTTGGCTTAAAAATTTGACATGGAAACAAAAACAATTTTTGCCAAGTGTCCCCAAATGCAACTACTGAAGCTTTCATTCGGATTATGTGTTTTGCATGTAAACATTTTTCCAGCAATTTAGAATCTGAAAGATCCCTGTATATCGACATTAGTTCTACCACAACAGTTTCAAATGGTTCAAATCGTTCAAAATGGTTCAAATGGCTCTGAGCACTATGCGACTTAACTTCTGAGGTCATCAGTCGCCTAGAACTTAGAACTAATTAAACCTAACTAACCTAAGGACATCACACACATCCATGCCCGAGGCAGGATTCGAACCTGCGACCGTAGCGGTCGCTCGGCTCCAGACTGTAGCGCCTAGAACCGCACGGCCACTCAGGCCGGCCAACAGTTTCTGGCATGGGTTGTTCATGTGTATGTTTTTGTTCATTTGCTTCATATCTATTACACTTTCACCATGAACTGTTTCCTTTTTGGCAGAGGCTCATCAGTGGATATTATGTGAAACAGAGTTGCCCAAATTGCTTTCATGATTTCAGTGACATTTTCGCTGTTTGTCCTGATGGCCAGACCATAATATTCTGTGAAGTTTTCTGTTTCCGAATTTGAGAGACTGCCTTGTTCACCAGTTGCTTTAGTATCAGAGAATTTTTGTCCTATGATGTTCTTGCAGAGTTTCGTAAGTCTTTCCCCCATTCTCTTGAGCACATGTCCTATACATTCCACTTTTTAAATTTTAGTTTCCTCATATGGTTTAACAGCCACAACCACCATCACATCTAACAACTGACCTACTAAAAATGTACTGCCCCATGTTTTCCATACCACCACTGAAACCTTCAATTTTTTTGTCACACTTGTTTCGGTTTACCTTGTTGGCACAACCTTGGCAGTGTTTGGTCACACATTCGTTGACCACCACCTTTCATGTATGTACAGAGGTAACTGTGACACCTTCAATCAGCGATGTATGGCCTCTCCTCTGCCACGAACTGTCCAATGTACGGATATCAGAAAACTGGCAAGTATTTACAGTTTCTTTCGCTGCCCTCAGCATAGATGCTTCACTGACTTCTTTATGGCATTTTGAAAATGTTTATAATACCTCCCAAATTTAACAGCTGGCGGTGGGCGATTAATCATAGCACAGAATTACTGAGCTGCTTTTATTCTCTTCCGAATACACCTCATGTCATAAGCGAGATGAATATTCAGTTCCTTATATTTTGTGCATATTACAGAGATGCCATTGTACATTTGGTAATTTACACACTTGACATTCCGCTACAATTTTCCTGGTAGGCCTCTTCACTTACTTATGAATTACTACACGTAAGGGATTTTTCACTATTATAGTATTCAGATTTATCAACAGACGAAAGCAATTCTGAAAACTTACAGTCATCAGTGACAATGTAACCGTTAACAGCACTTCGCTGCGGCGTGACAATTTCTTCATTTTTACGATTTCCAATAATACGCTTATGTTAATTGCCGTAAAATTTCGTCTGAAGCTAAATGACTTCGATTTTAGCATTTTACGACAACAAGCTTACAACATGAACACTCGCGAAAAATATTAGTAAATTCAAGTAATCTACAAGTATCGACAGAGAGATCGATTGCAATAGGTGTTTGCTGAAAGTACAGTCGATATGTTCATTATAGATATTACACAAACGAGTTGCAATGGAAACAGCGGCTCCAAAATAAACGAGACACTGTAGGCAAGGTTTTGTGTGACAGCTAGTCATTCACGATTCGCATCTGTTTTAGAAAGGTATTTAAACACGAAAATGGTAAGGTTCTGTACATAAACTATATATTTTAAGGGTAAGGAAGAATCACTGGATTTTATTAAATACAAAAAATCCATTTTTGATCCCTCGTGACGTCCAGGTTCCCTTAATGGGCTGGAGCTTGAATAGCCCGCTCTGCCCCTAGGAGTGAAAGAAAAAAAAAAAAAAAAAAAAAAAAACGAACAGTCAAAGCAATTTCCGATCGATGCTTTCTGGAGGCATCTCATGATCGTTATACAAATGTAGGAACTGGGAATACCTCCTCTCTTATTCCAGGACCTTGTCCCAGGTACATATTTAAGTCTATGCAGCGCTGGGTACCCGCGGCTCCGCGTTTCTCGGATCTGCTTTGTCAAGCCGCCTCCGGCCGCCACACCGTCCGGTGACGCGAGCAGCGCCACTACGTAGCGTGCAGATTGCGGGTGACCCATTCGTGTTCGGGTTGTCACACGTCCACCTGATCGCACACCTGCGTACTTCCGCGCGGGTACTGAGATCGCCTCCGAGATCCTCGGCGGGGAGTTCGTCTCCGGCGTCCGGACGGACCGCCACCCACGTGGTGAGAGCACGCCGCTTTTGCCAACGCCTGCCGTTGCTGCAACCCCAACAACGTTGCAGCCTCGCGCAGTCGCCATGATGCCAGGCGCTGCCACGCGGCCACCGATCAGAAAGTCTTAGTTTCCATCGTACATCGCCTCTACCGACGATCAGACCTTCGTCCTCGTGGACACAAATTACGTAATCGTCGCAGGAGGTCATTCCCGTTGTTCTGTTCAACAGTCACTGAAGGACATTTCAGTTCTTTTGCACGCGTGGACTTCGTCCTCAAACTGTATTAAATTGAGTTCATGTTCCATAAACAGTGTTACCTCAAGCGTGCCAGTCTGTCACTGCCATAGTCCAATATTCGACAGGACGGTTCAGTATTCAAACACTGCGAATTCGACGGTTCCGAAGAAGGCTTACAGGACTTTTGTCTTGGCTGACAGACAAATCCCGGGGCTGGTTAACCCCTTTTATTAGTACCCAGTTGGGGACCACTCTGTTTCACTACCAAGTACCCTCGTAATTGGCTAAAAGGAACCACGACAGTATAAAACGAACGTCTGAAACTGCCCATTCCACTCCTTGGAGCGGAGAGTTAAAAATGAAGGAGAAAAATTTAAAAAAATGAAATGAGAAAGACAGCAATTATGAGGTATTGAAGCTCGGTACGTTAAAAGATAAAACATTGTGGAGCCATTAACAGACTAATTAACGGCATGCAATCTTACAATTGTAGTCAGTAGAGACTGTCATATTTTGTAATCGTAACAGGTGTTCAAAGTTGTGTATTGGCATGAATTTTACACGTGCATATTTGAATACGGTTTTGCCATCGAAATTAAGTCGCTAGAGAACATTGGTAACAAAGTAAGATACCCCGATAACATTATAAGTTCTCGGAAAGTGCCTGTGGTGTCACGAAACTTGTAGCCGGTCGGAGTGGCCGTGCGGTTCTAGGCGCTTCAGTCTGGAACCGGGCGACCGCTACTGTTGCACGTTCGAATCCTGCCTCGGACATGGATGTGTGTGATGTCCTTAGGTTAGTTAGGTTTAATTAGTTCTAAGTTCTAGGCGACTGATGACCTTAGAAGTTACGTCGCATAGTGCTCAGAGCCATTTGAACCATTTTGCCACGAAACAAAAAATAACACACGCTAATTCAAATGTTAAAAAAGTGAAAAGTAACTGACCAGCTAGGCTTCTCGAGTTAATCATGAATGATAACAACGGACTTCGTAAAATATTCATAACATATTCTCCTGATACATCAAATGCGTGCGCCGTACTTATACAAAATGAAAACTAAGGTAGATGCGAAATCTGTTATTTTCACCTAGGAAGAGTTTATTGGCCTTAGAAAATGTTGAAGGCAGTGACCGAAGATGGTGATGGTAGTTCCAAACACTTGAGTCAAAACTGAATAAGGCAGAGTACAGGTTCTCCGAAGCGATTTACCTCTGAAAAGATACAGCCGATTTAGCTCCATCTACAACGAACTCGACTCCGACAGAACGTAAAACCGTGACCCCTTGCCCCTTTCCTTTCGAAGGCAGGATGTACACACGGTGTTTCTTTTCAGAAGAGCTCTGTCTATCGCGTCTGATTAAAGGGTGCTGCGTCTTTCGCCCAGCCATGTGAGGCTTCCCGGATTTCCTAAAACGCTTACGGAAAGTAACATGATATTCAATTTGGCAACCCAGTTTCCCGTAAGATGTCTAGTGAGCGTTTGCCTTCTGTACTGATGGGATTTCTCTGAACACCCATCTCGTTCCAGACATGAAAAGAATTTTCAGATAAAGCTTTGACGACGGACGATGAGGGCGCAACCACCTTTTATTTCGTGTCTAACGACGTGCAGACGAGATAAAGAAAGAACGAGGAATAAAAAGACCGACGGACTAACTCAAAGAGTGAGGATGAATTTAATGACAGCTTACATTATGAGAGCATAAATATAGTTGACAGAGCGTTGTTTAATATTTCGGGCACTGAATAACTGCGCAGTCATTCAGCACGTGGCGAGTATCACAATACATTCATTACGGAAGGTCAAGAGCTTTTGTGTTAACATTATAGTGACATTCGCTACGGAAGACTGCGAGAATTTATTGGAAACAAAACCAGCAACATAATTCGACAGATGAAAGACTATTTCCTGATATTAAAGTGATTTACCATTGTATTTCTTAATTTGTCTGCTATTATTGTGTCATTAATGAGGCAGTACAAAATTAACATTCAGTCGTGTTCATTAGTTGCATTTATGAAAGGTATGACCGTTCCAGTAATGAACACAAGATTAAAAACTTGTTCCGTTCACGTGTTTAGACAGTCAGATGATTAATATTTTCACATTAATATTGCCCGTTTTACCAAAAAATAATTATGGCTGCATTTGGTTTCAAAGTTAATTGAGACGGCTCCAATCACTTGTTTCCAGACATTATGCCCCAATTCCCTGGCGAAATTCTGACTAGAAAATGCCATTGTTCGTAAACTAGTATATCGTATATAAGTTGAAGCTGAAGTTTCTTTATTTAGTCCTTTTCTTACATATCATTTAAAATTACATCAAATTAATCTCTTCACATCATTACTGTCGTACGCACTGTCTGTGTGTGTGTCACAGAAATGGATTACGTCTAGGGAATTAAAAGCTGTAGCGCTTCCCGTTTACTGTAACAACCGGTTCTGTATGCATGCATAGTATGAATTTTTTTGTAGAAAGAGACCACTAGCGTATTACTTCACAAGAGCACTTCCTGGACTGTACAGGGCTCATGCAAGAACTGTTATCGAAGTGCTTTAATTTCACGAACAAAGAGTGTGTTTTGCGTTTCCATGTATACGAACAACAAAGCGAAAGAACTAAATAGCAGTTGTTTTGTATGAAAGCTCTTTTACCTCTTAAGCTCTCACAAGTGAGTGCATAGCAAGTTATAACTCCGGTACTAATGCCCTGAAAATATTTCTCTTCGCAGGAATTATGAAGTAGAGAGCAAATTTTCATAGAGCAACGGAACAACAAAGGGATTTTTAACATATGGTAAATGAAGATAAATTAGAACCTTCATCTGTTCTAATACGTATATGTATTGATATGTATGTATGTATTGACAGGTTTGTATCTATTGACAGGTTGAGACTTATGGTGGACCGTAAAGCCTGTCCGGATGGTAGAGATGGTTAAGGCAACCATTCTAAAGTAATGGAGCGGCACAACCAGGTGTGACCCGTGTAGTCTGCTCCACGGGACTCATGCCTGCACTTGGCCGATGCCGTGAGGTGGGAACTATTTCTAAGAGAAGTGTCTAATGCATATTATAACCTGCCTACTTGAGAGTCCATATGTAAGGCTACTATTTCTTTTGAATGAATATATTTGGGCAAGATCTTAAAACTGTAAGTGAACTTACGATAGCCATTTGGGAGTGCAGTGTTTTCTATTTTATATGAAAAGGTATTACTTTTCTCATTTGAAAAGTTGTTATATATTTGTTAGAACTGAAGCCAACTGATAGCCTTCATGTATAAATGTTCTCTGGCTGGGAGTTTATTATTATAAATTTTATTTCTTCACTATTAAATACAAAATACAGTTATTCACAGTTCATGTGTAAGGATATTGTTTCTTTTAAATGAATATATTTGGGCAAGGTTTTAAAACTGTAACCCTTTAGGCGTTCAGTGTATTCTATTTTTTTTAATATTAAAAGGTATTGTCTCTCGCATCTGAAAAGTTGTTATACTCGGTTTGCTATCTAAAGCTAACTGACGGGTCTTATGCACAAATGTTCTCACTTGAAGTTTGACAATTGTTATCTGTTGATTGACTTTAATAAATATTGCGAACAATAAAAGGTGAATGCTAGCCCCCCTAGGTCCCGTCCTTCCGTGTAGTCCTTTGGGCGTCTTATGAAACGCCGAGGCAATACCAGTTCAAAATCTAAGGCAAATTCGGTGTCAGAAGACGAAACTACTTCCTAGTATCATTTAGTGAAGCATACGAAAAACGGAAGAATGACTTTTATTGATGAAATTCGAACATAAACGGCACAATTCTCAGAACTCAGCAGGATATCATGGACGAGATGTATCGCTATTATTGCGAGCTATATTATGTAAATCAAAGTAGTCATGCATCCTTGGAAGAATTCCTTGACATCCTAGCCTCACAGCTGACAGATCACAACTAAAATTTTCTCGACGTAGTCAATGAAGAGGACGAGTATGAGACTCTGTGCACCTCACCACCAAAAAAATCCCCAGGAGCGGATAGTCTGCCAGCAGAGTTTTACATCAGTTACTGGCCAATAGTGGATGCGAAAGTCACGGACATTGTAAATGAGGTTATTCAGGGTAAAATGATTCCGGCTGAGTTTAAAGAAAGTAAAATTGTTCTTGTGCCAAAAATTAATGGAAACAAAGATTTTAATAATTTTCTTCCAATGTCAGTGCTGAATTCTGATTATGAATTAATAGCTAGAATAGTAAACAAGAGAATGACATGCCTTACAGATAAAATTATTAGTAAACATCAGAACTGCGCGCAAGGCAGAACCATTTTTCAAAATCTAGCAGAATTCAGGGTATCATTGCAATAACTTCTGTAACAAACATAAAGTGTGCTTTATTTTTTACTTTTTTTGAATTTTATAAAGCCTTTGATGTAGTAAATCATGAATGTGTTCTACAGATGTTGAAGAAAATAGGTTTCAATGATAGGTTATACAGTTGATACAGAACATAGCAAGTGGAATAAATGCAAAAATAGCAGGGAATTGTCAACAGTCCAGGCCGCTACAAATAAAACGAGGTGATCCTCAACGAAGCCTTCTGCCCTTGTCGCTCTTCGCCATTTCACTGGAACCTTTCCTCCGGCATGTCCAAGCTCGATTAAAAGGCTTACAATTATCAGGAAATAAAACAGTTATAAGAGCCTACGCTGACGATATAGGAGTCAATATAAGGAATAATGAAGAGGTAACCACGCTAGCAACAGTGATTGATAGGTACTGTAGAGCATCTGGAGCCAATTCAAACGAAAAACCATGTAAGGTGTTAAATCTCAGAGGTATCGATAATATCAACGTCGAGTGTGAAAAACCAGTCCGACAACATAAAACACTTGGGGTCACCCTGACAGCGTGCCCCATGAAAATGACGGCTTTAATTTGGAAAGTTGCAGCAGATAAAGTGCAAGGAGCCATTACAGAAAATTTAACTCGATATATGAACTAAGTTTAAAGACCAAAGCATACCAACTCATGCATCCTTAAAGCTTATTATACTGCCCAGCTGTTTCCAACACCGAGAATGACAGCGAGGAGAATAATGTCCAAAATCACAAACTTTTTGTGGAGAGGTGAAGTGTTCAGAGAACGTGCTAAAGTAGCCACTTCAGATCCTAAAAATGGTGGACTAGGATTAACTGATATAACGGATAAAGTCTCTGCACTTTTTATCAAAAAGCAAGTCAATTTAATAAGAGACTCGCGAGAAAGCATAACTAGCCAACTTATCGAGATCATTAATTGACGCGCAGAATATCAGCAGGCGTTTACAGCATGTGAGGGTATTCTTTGTTGAGTTCAGTTATGTAAGTGCCGAAATCAGACAGTCACGACATTTAACATCAAGAGCCATAATGCGGGAATGAAAGAAAAGCGAAGGAAGGAACAAAATAGAACGACAGTTTCCAAACATTGACTGGACTGGGATCTGGAAGAACATTAGTTCTAATGTGCTCACGTCTAATATAAAAACGCCATGGTACAAGACAGTTAACAACACGGTTGGCACCAATGAAAGACTGTACGCAACGGACTCTGTGAAACAAATTTATGTCAACAATGCCATCTAGTTGACACACTGATTCATAGATACACTTGCAGCGGTCACATGAATAGTTGGAAGTGGATCCGAGAACAAATAGCTCTGATTACAAGGACATTCCCTGAGAGTATATCTCTGTCACTGATACACAGGCGTGAAGCACGCTATTTCCCAGAGGCAAAAAATAACGCTATGTACTGGTTGCTGGGAAATTTTGTTAATGATATTAACAAACTAGAATCCAACAGCACCATAGAGTTCCAGGTACGCAAGCTGTGTGAATACCACAAAATTAGAAGGTATTCGAAGCACAAAAAAAGTTCGGTAGTATGTTAAAAATTATATTTGAAAGAATGGGCATTGGTTAATATAAAAAAGAAGATTGTGTTGACAGTGGTGTAGTGTAGTTACCTTTAAGGATATTATTTAAATTTTTACTGTACATTTTTGGTGTGTGCTTTTTCTACTTCAGAAAGTAGTTGCTGAACAATAAACTAGTAGCCAAGATCGCAGAAATTATTTTTATTCCATGATTACCGGTTTCGGCGAAACTAAAGCCGGCATCAACGGATCTAGGGAGGACAGAAAACACTGTAAAAGTGGGCTTGGATTACACTTATATAACATGTATACATATAAATTTAGGTACATACCTTAGGACACATACAGGTTACAATATCAAGACAGACAATGGTGATATTAATAGTTGCCTATAACACGCAAGCTTTACAAAATTGTCATACGTAGCACACAGGCGTCCAAGAGAGATGACATTATAAATGTGAAATGTCTCCATCACACACAAGCACAAGCTAGGTACTACCGCAACTCCGGCTCTGTTCTTACACTACAGGCCGCGTCGCGAGATGGCGGTAATCATGGAATAAAAAGAATTCCTGCGATCTTGGCTACCAGTTTATTGTCCTGCAACCATCTAGATCGCTACCACATGAGCACAATGTGCTCACTACAGAGAGTCATTTTTGAAATTTTATAAGCTAATGTAGAGAGCTTATGTGACAGTCAAATTGTTTGTCTAATAGTGTCTAAACACAAAACATTAAAACTGCATAATTGGTTAATAATATAAGTATGAAAATTGACAGTTTTTATGGAAATGTCTTTATTGTTTGGTTAAAACCACACGATTGACACGGGTTCCCAGGTAGATGCCGCGTTTCTTGACTTCCGCAAGGCGTTTGATACAGTTCCCCACAGTCGTTTACTGAACAAAGTAAGAGCATATGCACTATCAGACCAATTGTGTGATTGGATTGAAGAGTTCCTAGATAACAGAACGCAACATGTCATTCTCGATGGAGAGAAGTCTTCCGAAGTAAGAATGATTTCAGTTGTGCTGCAGGGGAGTGTTGTAGGACCGTTTCTATTCACAATATATATAAATGACCTTTTGGATAACATCGGAAGTTCACTGGGGCTTATTGCGGATGATGCTGTAGTATATCGAGAGGTTGTAACAATGGAAAAATGTACTGAAATGCAGTAGGATCTGCAACGAATTGACGCATCGTGCAGGGAATGGCAATTGAATCTCGATGTAGACAAATTTAATGTGCTGCGAATTCACAGAAAGAAAGATCCTTTATCATTTAGCTACAATATTGCAGGTCAGCAACTGGAAGCAGTTAATTCCATAAATTATCTGGGAGAAGGCATTAGGAGTGATTTAAAATGGAATGACCATATAAAATTGATCGCCGGTAAAGCAGATGCCAGACTGAGATTCATTGGAAGAATCCTAAGGAAATGCAGTCCGAAAACAAAGGAAGTAGGTTACGGTACACTTGTTCGCTCATTGCTTGAATACTGCTCACCGATGTGGGATCCGTACCAAATAGGGTTGATAGAAGAGATAGAGAAGATCCTACGGAGAGCAGCGCGCTTCGTTACAGGATCATTTAGTAATCGCGAAAGCGATACGGAGGTGATAGAGAAACTCCAGTGGAAGACTCTGCAAGAGAGACGGTCAGTAGCTCGGTACCGGCTTTTGTTGAAGTTTCGAGAACATACCTTCACCGAGGAGTCAAGCAGTATACTGCTCCCTCCTACGTATATCTCGCGAAGAGACCATGAGGATAAAATCAAAGAGGTTAGAGCCCACACAGAGGCATACCGACAATCTTTCTTTCCACGAACAATAAGAGACTGCAATAGAAGGGAGAACCGATAGAGTTACTCAAGGTACCCTCCGCCACACACCGTCAGGTGGCTTGCGGAGTATGAATGTAGATGTAGATGTAGATAGTATCTGATATAAAGTGATATTCAATGATTGGCAAATTGCACTGTTCATTTCTGCCCTGTGATGTGCAAGTCAGTTTTCCAGTGAAAGATCTATGTAACATCCACGAGATAAATTTTTGGCTACAGTGCGACGAGAGGAAATTATGCCTCTAACAGTTATAAACATTATGTATTCGACGTATGAAAAACAATGAAAACTTATAGTGAATTAATTATTTATATAATATTCTATGATATAGTTGGACATATCGATGTGTATCATACAAAGACAATGATAATTGTAAAGTGCTTTTATGATCTGCGTTTGTCTTCCTTTGTTTTTACCTTTTGTTGGTTGGCTTTTGTAGGTTCAGCACGCAAGGCGCATATCAAACTGAGGTCTGTTAAGAAATTGTAATTATTTCTTAATTATTACTTGAAAATAGAGTTCGTTATTATTATAAACATGAGTGAATAATTATTTGTAACTGTAATTCCTTTCTCAGTAAGCGTTATCTGTGTTAATTGTTTCTTTCCGCTGCAAGGAGCGCAGCCATTAATGATAGCAATTTGTATCGCGTTTTTGTCTGTGTTTTCCTTAGAAACAAATCAAGTGTTTGCTTGATGAAGTCTAAATAGTGCACAATACGAAAGTAGAGTTTCTGTAAAGTTCAATAAGCATTTAAAATACTTATTTGCTCTAACAATAGAAAGTCTCTATGAATTGTCTGCCGCCATCTTCACAATTATCACAGTGGCAAATTCAAATTACGCAACTCTGCAGACATAAATGCTGAACGTAATACAAATGTGTAAAAATAAATGTGCACCGGTGGTCTCGAACTCATTTTAATGAAAATAATTCGAATCAGATTGGTTCTTTAAAAACAGTGCTCATAGCACGATTGATATAACAAAACTTTTCTAGCTGATGTATGGAGCCGAAATTAATTACGCACGAATTGCGAAGAATATTGTTTCAGGTAACATACGTCAGTGTTGTGCGCGGCTGATATTCGGTGGTTTTAATGATCATTTTGCTGAAGATAACTGTTTCCATCATAATCCATAGTTGTATAGACTCTGTTGTATGAACTGCGATTTAGTGACACTTACACAACATACAGACAACACTTTAACACGACGTTAACTTGGAGTTCTTTAGCAACTTGATCAAATCTTTAGCCGGGAGAAAAATTATTTAGTAGTTACTCAATGTAATAAAATAAGATCATCATTTCCATTTACAAATTAGTTAAATACCAAACCACTGAATAACACAGCGAACGCCACATCTAATATATAGTTCAGATCACTTCATATAAGTAACATTCCATTAACGTCCAGAAATTGTAGTTGGATGGCTAATAAACTTTATGATATCTCTTTTCCGCCATTCTCAAGTATTTAAGAGATTGTCTAATATGATTATTAAATTGTTTTTAAGTGCAATGGGCATAAATCTTCCATATTCTGTATACATTTTGCTGACTTCCATGCAACTGTGTGAAATGATCATAGCTAGTCTGACTGAGCTGACAAGGATGAAGATCAGTTTCTTGTCTTAACCTGTGCCTCACGGAGACGATTTCCTTGTGTACATTAATATATTAAAAATTATCCACAAAACTTGCTAATATCCTTCATAAAGTGCTAATTATGCTTCTGTTAAGGTTGGAGCACACGTAATTCGAAAAGCAGTTTTTTATTTATTCACATTTGAAGAAGTTTGAATGTTTTTTAAAAAAATTTTCTTGATGTTAAAATTAATTCTTTCTGTTAATTTAGTCAGTAACACAATCTTCTGTTGTATTTCTTTAACATCAGCATAATTCCAATGATCAAACTGTTTTTGTTTCAATCATTTCGTGTATAACATGTGTGCATGGTTAGTACATGTACTTAGTATGTATTTTGAATGTGTACCGTTGTTCCTTAAATAAATGCTTAAAAAAAAGATGGCAGAAATAGTTAAGGCAACCATTCCAGAGTAATGGAGCGTCTGGGGTCGAGTGCCCGTCTGGCGCAAATTTTCACCCTTCACCATTGATTTATTTCAGTGTTTGTAGGCGTCTGAAGACCTGTTTCTCGCAATATTGTTCTAATACGACCTATCAGTGTAAAAGGATCACTGTTTTTAGGAGAAGTACGTGACATGTAGAGGTAACTGCACACAGTATATTCTAATACCCTTCGTAAAGAAAATTATACGTGTGAAAGAAAAATCTCCAAGCGTTCATTGCTGCATCAAGTGTCTCGAAGTTCACTGCGATTTAAGCTTATCTTGTTTGGCTGAAAATGGAAACGTACAGTGGAAATTATTGTACCTGCTGAAGACAATTTGTAGGATTATTAATTCTACTGAAGGCAGTTCATTTTTAATATGGATATGCTGCACTCGAACACTGTAGGAGCATGAACAGAGGTTAAATGAGCACATCTGAAAACGATTAACAGAGCTCGTAGGAGTGATAAATAATTTAGGGAAGAAAATAATTCTTGAGAGATTTTAAAACAACTTCTCTTATTATTCAGGAAGTAGCCACCAAAACTCATGAACAACACACACAAATGTACTCTGACGGACCACCTGCATGTCCAGTACCACACATTCACAAAAAGCAGAAAAATAACATCGTATGCTATAAAATCCCCTGCGAAACTATTTGGAGAATGAGAAATTAAAGTGAAAGACCACCGATATTACTGCACGACTCAATGAAAAATAAATATTATTCTCCGCGTATTCAAACAAGTACCCAAACCAAAGAAAGAGCCGGTCGCTGTGGCCGAGCTGTTCTATGCGCTTCAGTCCGGAACCGCGCTGCTGCTACGGTCGCAGGTTCGAATCCTGCCTCGGGCATGGATGTGAGTGATGTCCTTAGGTTAGTTAGGTTTAAGTAGTTCTAAGTTCTAGCGGTTACGCAGCCCCTGTTGTATGCCTCCACTTGTAACATGTGATTAAATAATTGCAATACCCATTAGTAGCCTCGGATAGCCATTGTGACTCTCGGTTCTTGAGTGATTACTGATCCTTGTTGTATGTCCGATGTGCCACGTCAGTTTGTGAATGTTTTTGAATCACCATGTATAAACATATTGTTCTAAAGAATTGCCACACGTTCTTACAGGAGGCAGTAGGGGTAGATTGGTCAGAACTAGAAGAAAGTTTTTCCAATGATGTGTCCAGAATTCACTACCTGCTGAGACATGGACCACTGTGTCCTCTCATTCCCGTCTGCCTGCTACCAAGAAGTAGACACAATAGGCAATGCTGTACATGGTAACCACTGAATCACGCCATGGGTCGATTCGGACTGCAAAAGGTGGGCCACACGCTCTTGTAACGTCTGCACATTGTCGATGAGCTGGGCGAACGTCAATGCCTTTAAATCTTCTCGTAGCCAAAAATCGGACGGATTCAGGAACGACGAGGTAGTGCTACCGGACCTCCTAGACCAATCCATTACCCAAGAAACTTTACTGTGAGATACTGTCTCACGAGCAGTAGAACATGGTTTTTTCGCCTTCTTGCATAAACCGCAGGAAGTTTCAAGCCTGTTAATCTAATTGTTCAAGTATATGCCCCAATCAGTCTCTCGCCGACAATTCCTGCTCATATACTGACGATGAATTGACCCTGTCGCCTTACCTCCACGATTACTCTAGGATTTACATACACCCACATATGAGTATTGAGGTAATTTACTACGCTATTTCTTGAGACGGCCTACACCACCGAATACCACGCAATATTCATCAGATGTAAATCAGCTTATAGCTCAACAAATATTGGTATACGGAAATACAGTTAAAGGAATTTTTCCTCTACTTCTGACCAGTAAAACCTTTTATATATAGAATTTAGCTGAAAGAAATGTGCAATGACACGAACAGTAATGATAGTTCTACTCAGGGGAAACAATTACACTGTAGTCACTGCGATTGTTATTGACCCACTGGACATTACAAAAAGCGGGACTGGTTCTTAGCAGCGCGTTTGATCACCACGAAGTACAGTGTACGCTCTGTAGCATGATCCCATGTGAGCCAGAAGATTGGTAAAGGGCTCTTGATGTAGAACGTTCTACTAGCCGATCACCGCAGTTGACAACTTCTGGACGGTCTTTGGAGCACATGGCCGCGCTGTAGTATGTGTCCCAAACGCCTCCTACAAGTGGTTGATGGGATTAAAGTCGGGGATACGAGTACCCCAGTCAATTCACCCAATATTTTCACGTGCGAAGAGCTCTTTCACCTGGACTGTTCCATGCGGGTCGCTCATTGTCATCCATGAAAACGAAACCACGCCCGAACGAACACCTGAGAAGATGCACGTGGTGAAGGAGTACAGTGTCACATTAACGCTGACCGTGTACGGTGTTCAAAGATTTTGAGGTCAGCACACTCATGGAACATTATGCCACCAGACACGGTAACACCTGGACCATCAAACATCTCATGTTCAGAAATGTTCCTGGGTGCATTACGTATTCTGATCTCATGCCATATGAGGGTAAGTTCAGAGTCACTTCTCAGAGTGAATCTGCTCTCATGTGACAAGAGCACGCGTCCTCACTACTCATTGAGCCAGTCCCTGTGCTCCTGCCACTATCACAAACGACGCCGCAGATGTGTGAATGTCAACGGATCACAACGTGTTGTTCGTCGAGCAAAGAGGTAGAAACCCAGATGCACTCGCCGTGCCACTGCGGAGCTTAAGATAGAGTGTCTTGCAGTCTTCTGTGGCTACAGTTGCTTTTGCTGTTTTACATATGTTCCTTTTCACCTTTTGTACAACGCAACGACCATCTTCTGTTGTAGTTGACCAAACTCGACCACCTCCTCTCTTTCGGAGAGCAGTGGCTCTGGTACGGCACGCGCTACATGCGCGTGGAAGGTATCATCAACATATGTCCAGTAATATATTATTTTTCATGTGAGTCTGTTTACTTCTTTTGTAAGTAGGGTGTTTAGGTTTTTACGTTGGTAACGCCACGTAGTGCTCTATATGAAAATCACTGACTGTGCTGTGTGCAGTCTGTGATTGATTTGCATTGTTGGATTATATGCAATTGTAGTGTTGGGTAGTTGGCTGTTAACAGCGCGTAGCGTTGCGCAGTTGGAGGTGAGCCGCCAGTAGTGGTGGGTGTGGGAAGGTAAATGGCGAAGTTTTGAGAGTGGATGATCTGGACGTGTGTCCATCAGAGACTGTAAATTTGTAAGACTGGATGCCATGAACTGCTGTATATATTATGACTTTTGGACACTATTAAGGTAAATACATTGCTTGTTCTCTATCAAAATCTTTCATTTGGTAAATATGCCTATCAGTAGTTAGTACCTTCAGTAGCTAGAATCTTTTATTTAGCTGGCAGTAGTGGCGCTCGCAATATTGCAGTAGTTCGAGTAACGAAGATTTTTGTGAGGCAAGTGATTTGTGAAAGGTATAGGTTAACGTTAGTCAGGGCCATTCTTTTGTAGGGATTATTGACAGTCAGATTGCGTTGCGCTAAAAATATTGTGTGTCAGTTTAGTGTTGATCAGAATAGGTAAAGAGCGAAATGTCTGAGTCCGCTCAGTTCTGCTCAGCTGTTTGTAAATCAAATAATGTAAGAGGTTTATCAGCACAGTAATTCATTAATGTTTCTAAGGGGACGTTTCACTTTAAGGAACTTACTTTTGAGATGATTGAGAAACAAAATCATCAATTTTCTGGATCTTAAAAACACCATCCAGCAACAAAACCGCATGTTCAGGATACACAGAACACACATATACGCAGATATAACACTGGACAACTCATCATACCATCCCAGCACACAGAAACAAACTCCATTGAGATCCATGCTACACAGTGTACGCACTCTTGATTCAGAAGAAAATAGTCTCAGGATTGAGCTAGGTATAATAAAAGTATTGCGGTGAACAATGGCTACTACCCAAAACAACTGATAATTTAAAGAGACAAATACACTAAAGTACACAACAAAATTCTACACTGCGAAAGAAAAGGAAATATTTGCAAGTATCTCATACCTGACCTCCATATCCCAAAAAACCGGTAACATTTGCAAAAAAAAAGCAAACGGTTGCATTCCCAACTAATAATAAGTTAGGAGACTTACTCGTCCATAACATAAAGTCAAATACACAAAAATTTAACAGCAGTGGAGTGTACGAAGTATCATGCCCCAGTTGCCTTGCCTACTACGTACGGAAAATAGGCAGAAACTTCAAAACCCGTTTTCAAGAACACACGTATACTTTGAGGCTCAACTTGTAACCTCCCCCTCACTTATCGACCTTAATGACCGTAAAAAATGAAACCGCGTGTACCTAATGGGAATTTTGGAAAAGCAATCGTCACCGAAGTTAATCTGTCGATAAAGAGGGAGGAAAGAGTTACATCTAAATGAAAGGAAAAGTGCTAATGAAACTGGTGGAAATTAATTTTGAAAAGGGGTAAAGTTAATAAAGAAAGTAAATGTGCAGCCGTTACGTTAACAATTAACTAGCGGTAATTAGGTATTTGAGATTTGGGGGAAATTACGGTCGCCAGTCCTAAGGACAATTACTATAGTAACTGAAAAAGAAAGGTTATTACACATATAATTAGCACTAGAAGTGTGGCAACTGAAGGTTGACACGAGTAGTGTGAAAACTGAAAGTTTGTCAGAAGTAATAAATTTCGCTACACTCTGACTTAATTTAGCAAAAGAATTAATAAAACAGGAAAATCGAAAGTTAATTTAGTGACTGAAGTTAATAGTGAGCTTTCTTTCTGAAGCACATCGAAATTCAGTAAAACACGGTTAGTCTTGGACTACCTCAACAATCATTTCCAAAGCTACTTGAATCTACGCAATTTAGAAAGAAGAGATTTAACTTTGAACTTGAATTAAACGATTCTGAACAATTAACAATAGTAAAATTTAGTACGTACCAAGCTGAGCTGCAGTCACAGGTAAGCTAAAATACGGTAACAAAACTCGCACTCTTAATTTGTGCTTGTGTAATCTGAATATTGTAGCCAGCTCTGAGTACTTTAACTGAACTTTGAAATTAAAGCAGTGAAATAGAATATTACTTTAATGCTGGCGTTTGAATTTCAATGACACTCGGGTTCATTCCGGAAAAGGAAGGGACCCTGCTTGGTAATGCAATTGGGACAATGAGCAACAAAGGTTCATGCTACGTTGCTGTAATTTTGTGATTTGAACAGTTTGAAATGCTGAGGTCTGCCATACAGTTCTAGAACTTTACGTGCGTCCAGTCTACCTTGTTGGTTGATTGAAGGTTTGAAGCCGTCGATCGAGGAGGTGGCGACAGTCACTCATTGTCGGCCGTCGCTGCTGCAGAAGCTGGATGTTGGCGCGCCTTCTTCTCGACACGGTCACCAGACGAAACGGGCTCTTGATGTGCGCCAGCTAATGCTTCCCGTCCGCGACACCATGTCAGAAACTATCATCGCAAGTCGAGCGCAATTACATGCTGCCAAACCCCGAAAGCGCGGCAACTCGCGGGAGCTTCACACAACACACCTGCTCCACTCGCTACTCCAGCCAGACTCCTTCTGCTCAGCCCGCGCTCCACGCGGCAGAGTTAACACTACCAAAGATCCTACACACTTTGATTCTTCACACGACCTATCGATGTAATCGTTCGATAGCAGTCTTCCCTAGGCAAGACCCAGCGTAAAAATACAAATAATATTTACGAAACAAACCAATTATACATCGACATAAATATATATATATATATATATATATATATATATATATACAAACAGTAAAACAATTACAATATACAAAGAGACAGGAATGTCATATCTTGAAGTAACAAAGCAAGGAAAAACAATAATAGTACAATAGATGGAAACAGGAGGATATGCATTTCCGGCGTTACAAACTGCCTCGAAAAATTAGTTATTGCACAACGTATGTTGGAAGCAAACCACATCATCAACAGTATAGAGAACAATCTGGTAGTACTGCATAATGAAGCCCTAAATCTTTTCTAACAACAGGAGATATAGCTCCATAAAATAAAATAAAAACCAGAATCTGTTTTACATGAACAGACAGATTTAGTGGGGCACAGTTATTTCAGTAATTTTAAAAACCTACTGCAAAGTTATTTCCTGGATGTGTCAATTATTTAATAATTAGATCTCTGGCACTGTACGAATCAATTCTTCTTTGATCACAACATCTATGAAGTGTTTACAGAAATGTGTATGCAAAGGGCGCCTCTTGAGCGAAGTGATATGCATGAATCGGATGGAGAAATCAGCGTGTGATGGTGTTAAAAATTTACTTTTCTTGGACTGTGTGGTATGTTTACACTGTTGATTTTTTTCAGTGTTTCGCACATGTTTCACACATTTGACTTACGAAATTTATTACCTAACATCAAAACCCTTTCGTGATAGGAATTTCCATTTGACCACATTCAACAGTAAAAATAAATCTTGTATTAAGTGAACTTACACATAAGGATGGACTCACAGGGTCAGAAAGGCATCGTGTTTCGAATAAAACACGAAAATTTGTGACTGAAGTCGTTTTTTAATTTATATTTCCAGTAAAACAAAACTATATCTCTCAAATTTTAGCTCAGTGCATCTTCGCATCATTCCTAGCCTTCTTTCGTTCGCGTCGTCACGGAATCCTACACCAGATCACCGAAACAGTGGCACTCGTGTGAGCGTGTAGCGTCCACGCTCCACAAATGAAGCTGACAGGCGTCTGACGGAGAGGGGCCGCCGGATTCAGTTTGTTACTTTATGAGCGATATCCGAAGAGCGGCGTTAATCGTCCTCACGGAGAATTTGACGCGACGGACGGCCGTCCACCTTCATTAGAATACATCGACCCATCCATCAGACGCATAATCGCCGGCACTAATTCACACGTACTCGTGGCTTAAATTAATGCACACGGACGCCGGCTTTCTAGTTTATCAACGCGTCCGTTCGCAATAGACCGGAGGACATACATCACCGGGCGTGGTGATACGCGAATGTGGACGTAAACGCTCCCAAGGTTCCGGATCCCTTCGCCAGATACATTGCAGCACCGCGCTAATATATTCTCCCTACCGCTCTTCCTGTGATATTTTTACAGGCGGTGTAGCTCTTTAAATGGTCTCTCTTAACTTATCCGTGACTGTTCCGGCGATTCGAACTCAATTTTACGTTTTGCTCTCGTTATAAAGCACTCCATTGTTACGTATCCCGGGTAGCATGTGTAAAAATACAGTGGTGAGGGAAGTTAATAAAATCTAACCTTCATTGGCAATATCTGACTGTACCTGACCTTTTATTATAACAGTACTGTAACGGGCTGTTTGAAAACGATAACGTGTGTTGCTGACATAAGCATATAATCTAGGATCCTAACTCAACATTACCAAAAACAGCACAACTGAGAGCTAGACAGAAGCTTGCATCTGGTTCAAGTCTTAGTCGTACGAAGACTCTTACTACGCAATTTCAGAGACGCAAAAGTCACCTTCTCGCACCAGATCCAGATATTAATGCAACACACTGCAGGAAATTACTTACTAAGCCATTGGGTTGCAACTTAAACTGGAGCCAACACATGAATACACTAATCAAGAGGTTTAGGTCTTCTTACACTCAGAAGTACCGCTCATTGAGACAGACAAGCATTGGCTAATCTTGCACATTATCGTTCCCTACTTTCTCACGGAATTGTCTTCTGAGGCAGCACATCTAATGGAAACAAAGCAGTTGTCTGTATAATTAAACCCGGCTGGTAAGCACGCTAGAAAATCTGAAAAGGGAAATACTAAGGCTCAGTACAGATGTAGTGGGTGTCCGTGAAGTCCAATGGAAAGAAGACAAGGATTCCTGGTCAGATTAGTATAGGGTACTATCAACAGCAGCAGAAAATTCTATAACGGGAGTAGGAATTGCTATTAATAGGAAAGTCGGGCAGAAAGTAAGTTACTGTGAACGGTTCAATGATAGCGTTGTTCTCTTCAGAAGCGACTGGAAGCCAACACCAACTACTATGGTTCACGTATACAGGCAGACGTCGCAAGCAGAAGGGGATGAAGAGACAGAGAAAGTCTATGAGGATAGTGAATGGTTAATTTAGTACGTAAAGAGAGATGAAAATCTAATAGTCATGGGAGACTGGATGGTTCAAATGGCTCTGAGCACTATGGGACTTAACATCTGAGGTCATCAGTCCCCTAGACTTAGAAATACTTAAACCTACTAACCTAAGCACGTCACACATCCATGCCCGAGGCAGGATTCGAACCTGCGACCGTAGCAGCAGCGCGGTTCCGCACTGAAGCGCCTAGAACCGCCGGCTGGAGGACTGGAATGCGGCTGTAGGGGAAGAAGTAGAAGAAATGGTTGCTGGAGAACATGGGTTGGGTAGCAATTATGACGGAGGGGCAGAACTAATTCATTTCTGCAAAACAATTCTGCTAGTAAATGCGAATACTCTGTTCAAGAATCAGAAGAGGAGGATGCATACTTGGAAAAGGCCGCGAAACACGGGAAGAATTCAGTTGGATTACTTCATGGACAGACAGAGACTTCGAAATCAGGTACTAGTTCTAAGCCAAATCCAGGAGCAGATAGAGACTCAGATAACAATTTAGTAATGACGAACGGTAGGATAAAGTAAAGAGACTACTCAGGAAGAATCAGTGCGCACAAAAGTGGGATACGAAAATAATAAAGAATGAAGAGAGAATTTCTCTGTGGCTATAGTCTGTGATAGTAAATAGTTCAGTAGGCAGTTCAGTTGAAGAGGAGTGATTATCTGTGAAGAAGACAATCACAGAAGTTGGAGAGAAAAACATAGGTACAATGATGGTAATTGCGAAGAAACCATGAGTATCAGAAGAAATAGTTCAGCTAATCGACGAAAGAAGGAAATACAAAAACGTTCAGGGAACTACAGGAATACAGAAATTCAAGTACTGGACTGAGAGAAATAGGAAGTGCGAGGAAGGTAAGGTGATGGGGCTGAATGAAAAATGTGAAGAAATCGAAAAAGAAATAACTGTCGGAGGACTGACTCATCATACAGAAAAACAAATACTCGCACAACCTTCGGTGACATTTAAAGCAAGTGCGATAACATTAAGCGTGCAGTGAGAATTATATAGTTAAATTTAGAAGAGAGAGCGGATAGGAGCAAAGAGTACATTGAAGGCTTCTATGGGGGAAACACTTATCTGATGAGGTGATAAACGGAGAAACAGGAGTCGACATACAAGAGATAGAGGATCCAGTATTAGAATCAGAATTTAAGAGAGCTTTGGCAGACTTAAAATCAAATAAGGCAGAAGGAACAGATAATATTCTACTATAATTTCTAAAATCATTGGAGGAAGTGGCAACAAAACAATTACGTACGGTGATGTGTAGATTGTATGAGACGGGCGACAATCTATCAGATTTTGGGAAAAACATCACCCACACAATGCCGAAGATTGCATTAGGCAACAACTGCGAGAATCATCGCACACTCATCTTAATAGCTCATGCATCCATGCTGGTGACAAGAGTAATGTACACAATCCTCGAATAAAAGAATGTGGGTGTGTTAGGTGACGATCAGATTGGCTTTGGGAAAGGTAAACGCACCAGAAGGGCAGCTCTGAAATTTGGAGCTGATAATGGAGGCAAAACTGAAGACAAATCAGAACATGTTCATAGGATTTGTCGCTCTGGAAAAAGTGTTCGACAGTGTAAACTGGTGCAGGATTTCGAGATTCTGAGAAAAGTAGAGTAAAGCTATGGGGAACAGGAGCATTATACACTATGTACAAGAACCAAGAAAGAACAGTGAGAGTGGAAAACCAAGAAAGAAGAAGTGCACGGATTAAAAAGCGAGTGATACAAGGCTGTACTCTTTCGTCCCTACTGCACTATCTATACATCGAAGAAGCAGTGACGGAAATAAAAGAAACTTTTAAGAGTGAGATCAAGATTAGAGGTGAAAGGATATCAGTGATAAGATCGCTGATGATATTGCTGACCTCAGTGGAACTGAAAAAGAATGATGGGATCTGTTGAATGGAATGAACATACTACTGAGTAGAGAAAGACGAAAGTAATGAAAAGTAGCAGAAACGAAAGCAGTGAGAAATCTAACATCAGTATTAGTGACCATGAAATAGGTGAAGTTAAGGAATTCTGCTACCTAGGCAGCAAAATAGCCCATGGCAGAGGGAGCAAGGAGGACATAAAAAGCAGAATGGCACTGGAAAAAAGGCATTCCTGAGCAAGTAGGACGTAAAAAGCAGACTATAATTGAAAAAAAGGGCATTTCCGGCCAAGAGAAGCCTACTAGTATCAAACACAGACATTGAAGAGAAATTTCCGGGAATATACGATTCGAGTACGGCACTATATTGCAGTTAGACATGAACTAAGGGGAAAACGGAACAGAAGAGAATCGATGCGTGTAAGTTGTGGTGCTACAGAACGAATGTTGAAAATTAGGTTTCTTTTACTTCTGTCACTGCTTTTTCGATGTATAAACAGTGCAGTAGGGGCGAAGACTTCATCATTCCTATCTCACACACTTTTTAATCTCTGCACTTCTTTTTTGGTTTTCTTCTCTTACAGTTCTTTCTTGGTTCTAGTATATATTATATAATACCCATGTTTCCCCACAGGTAAGGAATGAGGAGGTTCTCTGCAGAATCGGCGAGGAGAGGAATGTATGGGAGACACTGCCAAGAAAAAGGGGCAGGATTACAGGTCACGTGTTAAGTCATCAGGGAATAGCTTCCATGGTACTAGAGGGAGCTGCATGGGGTAAATTCTGTTTGAGGACTTAGGCTGAGAGACAGAGAGAGAGAGAGAGAGAGAGATACATTATAACCTACTCATGAAAAGGTATATTTTTAAATGATCTTATGTTAAAGGTTTAACACAGTAAAAAAAGTGGTAGAGTTGGCACCTGTGTACATACTGACATACTGTACCTTGAAGTAACGTAACTCATGGTGTGAAAACTATCCAGACTATATTCATTAAGTGTTTGTGAAAGGGAACACTTCGTGACTTACAAAAAACTTTACACATAATTTCACACCTGTTCCAAACTTGTCCTCTGTTAGAATCTTAACGTAAACTTTGTAATACATTAACTCATTTGTAAAGTAATCATACGTTTGAAGCTCTAATGTATATGAGTGTTCAGGTCTTTAAAGAATAGAATTTGGGGAGGGGGGGGGGGTTATTGGCTCAGCTGAAGTGACTAATGAGAATAGTGTGTAGAATACGTACGTAACTGCTTATCTCGCAGAATTATTTTTTAAGGGCCATGTTGTACTTATGCACATTGCCACGTATGTTGACTCGTTCATGTTTTCGCTGCTAAGAATAACAATCAGTTTCAGGTGGACTGTCATGTGCATGATCATAATACAAGCCAACAGATAATTTACATGCACATTTTGCTTCCATGTGTAACGTTGATAATGGAATTATGTGCAATAAATTTCTTTTACTTTCTTATGTGATTACAAAATTGTTAAGCCCTTAGATTATCGATTTTGGTCAGCAATGACCATCTTCAGATTTTATTACCTGCTACAGTCTGCTGTTTCATCCATTTGACTTATCTCTCTATTTATTGTATCATTTTTATGGTATTCTGTTAGTTACAAAAGCTTGTTATGTATGTCATTATATTTTTACCTGAAGTCGCCACAAGGGCTTCTGAGAGTAACGTATAGTCCCTTAACCATTTACGTTTTAAAAATTTAACTTTAACTTTAGTCGTGATAATTGAGTGCATTTTATCACTGTATTAAATTATACTCCTATTAAGCCCACCGTATACTACACTTGTTGTATTCTTCTTTTTGTTGTATTTCTTACAGTTATATACATGACGAATTTGTGTAGAGTTACAGTAGCGACATCTAACGGACTTAAGACACAAATATTTTGTGGCTACTCCAGTGCATTTTGTTGTGAACAGTTGCGCTATTAACGTGATGATTCCGCCGACATTGTGGACTACTATATACCATATTTTAAATATGTGCAACCATGCTATGCAGATTTTGTGTGTATCTTCTGATGATGCCACTACGACTTCACTATATTAGCACATCTTTTAAAACAGGTGTGACTCGTTATGTTTTAAGTGCATGTTTTCTACCTGTATGTGAGTAAAATTTTCCGTTATGGTCCATTGTATTTTTTTAAGATGTAGACAGTCCAGTAGTTATATTTGTTTTGTCCCATATCTTTCTGCAGAAATGAAGATTGTCATCGCTGACCGAAGCCAGTAGTTTAAGGACCTAATAATTTTGTGATCATGGACGGAGATAAAAGAAATTTCATTCTATACTTACCGGGTCACTGCTCCATTCTTGACCATCTCGCAGCTTGTGGAATTATGTACTCTGGTGTTTAGGCAGTCAGCAAGTTCCCATGCAATACAAACCAACAAATTGGGAATCATACAAATTCAAAAGAAAATTAAATACCTATCTTATTAGCCACATGTTCTTCAAATTGAATGATTAAATTAGTTCGAGGATTGCAAATCAAATTTATGAAGCTACATAGCATTTAGGAGTAGAACGGGAAGTATTTAATGTAGCTCAGGAGGCAGCTGCTTTTTCATAATTGTGGAACAACTTCTAACCTTCTAATTTACTTGCGTTAACACATATAACATTCAGTAACACAGTGAGTACCAAGGAAGTCACTCTCTCATGTCTTAACAGAAGTCCTATAATTCTGTCTCTTCTCCCTATCAGTACAGTCCACATATTCTTTTCCTCTCTGATTCTGCGTGGAGCCTCCTCATTGCTTACCTTATCAGTCCACCTAATTTTCAACATTCTTCTGTAGCACCACATGTCAAATGCTTCGATTCTCTTCTGTTCCGGTTTTCCCACAGTCCATGTATCACTACCATTCAGTGCTGTACTCCAGATGTACATTCTCAGAAATATATTCCTCAAATTAAGGCTGATATTTGATAATGCCCTTTTTGGCATTGCTAGTCTGCTTTTGATGTCCTCCTTGCTCCGTCCGTCATTGATTATTTTACTGCCTACCTAAGAGAATTCCTTAACTTCATCTACTTCGTGACCATCAATCCTGACGTTAAGTTTCTCGCTGTTCTCATTTCTACTACTCCTCATTACCTTCGTCTTTCCTCGATTTACTCTCAATCCATACTGTATACTCAATCTGTTCAGCAGATCATGTAATTCTTCTTCACTTTCACTCAGGATAGCAATGTCATCAACGAATCGTATCATTGATATGCTTTTATCTTGAATTTTAATTCCATTCCTGAAACTTACTTTTATTTCCAACATAGCTCCCTCGATGTACAGATTGAACAGTAGGGGCGAGAGGATACGTCCTTGTCTTACGCCCTTTTTAATACGAACACTTCGTTCTTGTTCGTCCACTCTTATTATTCCCTCTTGGCTGTTGTACATATTGAATGTGACCCGTATTTCCCTATAGCATTCCCCTACGTTTCTCCGAATTTCGAACATCTTGCACCATTTTACATTGTCGAACGCTTTTTCCAGGTCGACAAATCTTATGAACGTGTCTTGATTTTTCTTTATTCTTGCTCCCATTATTAACCGCAACGTCAGAATGGCCTCTCTCGTGCCTTTACCTTTCCTAAACCAAACTGATCGTCGTCTAGCGCATCCTCAATTTTCTTTTCCATTCTTCAGTATATTATTCTTGTCAGCAACTTGTATACATGAACTTTTAAGCTGATTGTACAGTAATTCTGGCACTTGTCAGCTCTTGTCGTCTTCGAATTGTGTGGATAATGCTTTTCCGAGAGTCAGATGGTATGTCGCCAGAGTCATACATTCTACACACCAACGTGAATCGCTTTTTTGTTGCCACTTCGCCCAACGATTTTAGATATTCTGATGGAATGTTATCTATCCCTACCGCTTTATTTGATCTTAAGTCCTCCAAAACTCTCTTAAATTCTAATTCTAGTACTGGATCCCCTATCTCTTCTAAATAGGCGCCCGTTTCTTCTTTTATCACATCAGACAAATCTTCCCACTCATAGAGGCTTTCAATATATTCTTTCCACCTATCCGCTTTCGCCTCTGCATTTAACAGTTGAATTCCCGTTGCGCTCTTAATATTACCACCCTTGCTTTTAATGTCACTGAAGGTTGTTTTGACTTTCCTGTATGCTGAGTCTATCCTTCCGACAATCATTTCTTTTTCGATGTCTTCACATTTTTCCTGCAGCCATTTCGTCTAAGCTTCCATGCACGTTCTATTTCTTTCATTCCTCAGCGACTTGCATTTCTCTCTTCTTGAATTTACCGGAACTTTTTTGTACTTCCTACTTTCGTGAGTCAGTTGAAGTATTTCTTTTGCTGCCCATGGTTTCTTCGCCGTTACCTTCTTTGTACCTATGTTTTCCTTCCCAACTTCTGTGATGGCCCTTTTTAGAGATGTCCATTCCTCTTCATCTGTACTGCCTGCTGAGCTGTTCCTTATTGCTGTATATATAGCCTTAAAGAACTTCAACCTTATCTCGTCATTCTTCCGCTGCTGTTGATATTACCTTATACTCATCTGCCCAGGCATCCTTTTCTTTCCACTTCACTTCACTGACCTCTACTCTATCTAGATTGAGCCTTTGCATTTCTCTTTTCAGATTGTCTAGTTTTCCTACCAGGTTCAAGCTTCTGACATTCCACACCCCGACTCGCGGAACGTTATCCTTCCGTTGATTATTCACTCTTTTTCTCATGGTAACCTCCACCTTTGGCAGTCCCCTCTCAGAGATCCGAATGGGGGACTATTCCGGAATCTTTTGCCAATGGAGAGATAGATCATCATGACACTTCTTCAGTTACGTGTCCTGTGGATACACGGTACTTGTCTTTAATGCAGTGGTTTCCATTGCCTTCTGCACCCTCACGCCGTTGATCATTGCTGATTCTTCCGCCTGTAGGGGCAGTTTCCCACCCCAAGGACAAGAGAGTGCCCTGAACCTCTGTCCGCTCTTCCGCCCTCTTTGACAAGGCCGTTGGCAGAATGAGGGGTGATCTCTTATGCCGGAAATCTTCGTCCGCCATTGCTGATTATTAATCAAAATTTAAGCAGTGGAGGGATTCGAACCCGGGACCGAAGACGTTTTCATACTGCATCAAAGACGCTACCCTTAGACCATTGATACATAAATACTTAAGTAGCAGAATGACTTTTATTAGACGCCACAAAATTTTTGTTTTCTTGTATGCCTACTTTTGCTTCGACGTAATCGCTTTCCTCCTCCTCCCAAACTCTCTCACTCCCTTCCTCTCTCTCTCTTTCTTTTAATTTACTACTAAGCGATGTAATTAACGATCTTTTGATGTGACACAGCACCCTGTTCTGACAACATAAGGAAAGCATTTACGAACATTTCAGATAGAAAGACCATACTTTTACGTAATTCAGCATAACCCAAGAGAGGAATAATAATAAGAGGTTAACACTCATTGTTATCGAGGTCACTGGAAACGAAGCAAATACCTGAATTAAAGAAAGTCAGCCGATGCTGGGAGATTTAGAATGGGAAATGAGACAATGAAAGTGATAGATGAGTTTTGATATTTGGGCAGCAAAAGTCTGATGATGGCCAAAACAGAGAGACTATAAATTACAGACTGGATGCAGCAACAAAAATATTCTGAAAACGAGTAATTAACTAACATCTAATACAAATTTAAGGGTTAGTGAGTTCTTCCTGAAGGTATTTGTCTTTAATTGGCCGAAGTGTAACCTTATACGGAAGTGACACGTAGGAGATAATGATTTCAGACAAGAAGAGAATTGAACCGAAAAGTGGTACAAAAGACTGCTGAAGATTAGATGGATACATTGGTAAATAATGAGGAGGAACCTCATCGAATTGAGGGAAGAAGAAGTTTTTGGAGCAACTTAACATAAAAGAAGGGGTCGGTTTACAGCCCACTTGCTTAGCAGCCAAGGAATAAATAGAGGGTAGTCCAGGGGGATGGGGTAGAGGAAGATTTAGGCATTAATATGGTAAGCAGGTTAAAAAAAATGGTTCAAATGGCTCGGAGCACCATGGCACTTAACTGCTGAGGTCATCAGTCCCCTAGGACTACTTAAACCTAACTAACCTAAGGACATCACACACATCCATAACCGAGATAGGATTCGAACCTGCAACTGTAGCAGTCGCGGTTCCAGACTGTAGCGCCTTGAACCGCTCGGCCACTACGGCCGGCTAAGCAGGTTCAAAAAGGTGTGTGTTGCAATAGTTCTTTGGAGATGAAGGGGATTGCTTAGGGTAGAATAGCGAGCAGAGCAGCATTAAATCAATCTCCCAACAGAAGAAGAGAGCAAGTGAAGAAAATCGGCCCTATCATTTCGAAGGAATTTTCACAACATTCGCCTGTAAGCGTTCAGTAGGTAAATCACGGAAAACGTAATTCAGAGTGACCAGACGGAGATTCAAACAGCCCTCCTGCAGAATACAAGTCAAGTACTTTGCATCTACGTTACCTCTCTTTGCGAAGTGTTATCGAACAGCGGATTTGGGGTTTCACCACAGAAAAAAGACCGATACAAAAACTTTCATTCGTGTTTCATTTCTCTCGTGGTGAGTGCTAAGGACTATAATAAATCAAGAAATATAGAGAAAAATACAATGTGAATTAGGAGATAAGAATTCAAAGAAGAAAACATGGCGATGGACGAATTTAGTCACCCGTAAGTCAGATATATTATATCGATGAACTTGCGTAGTGAAGTATAGCTAACACGGGAGTCAACGGGCAACGGAAAAACGAAGAAAGGACAGCACTGAATAACGAAGAGGTGGACGAACAGCTCCAAAAGAAGACAGGAGCGGTAGAGGAACCCAAGTGTGAACTTACAGTCTTCCACAGGGAAGATGGATGAAAACTACCAGATCCTAGTACATTTACGACCACCCAAACCAACAAGAGATCCATTGTGTTCTTGGATGAAGCAATCTGTGATCACATTCATGAGCATATTGGAAGAAAATGGCTCTGAGCACTGTGGGACTTAACATCTAAGGTCATCAGTCCCCTAGAACTTAGAACTACTTAAACCTAACTAACCTAAAGACATCACACACATCCATGCCCGAGGCAGGATTCGAACCTGCGACCGTAGAGGTCTCACGGTTCCAGACTGAAGCGCCTAGAACCGCTTGGCCACACCGGCCGGCGGAAGAAAATGTTAAATAACTTTTCCAGCAGTATATTTTGCAGGCAAAGAGGAGTATGCAGGAAACAAAAGCAGCTGCAGTGCAACACAGTTAAAATATTTGGGAGACGTATTCGTGAGACCACACAAGCAGAGACAATTCACAATCCAGTCGATTCTGTTAAATTTATATACTGGCACCCTTAGTCATGATTCACGAGAAACCCTTGCATCAAGGTGACACTGTGCGTAATGAAGTATGTCAGGACGATTTATAAACAAGTGACATACGTTATAAATTAGTACGTGACTGTTCTATACACTTGCAGGTTGCTGGGTTCTTCTCTACAGTAATTTTCGATGATGTTAGGCTTGAGCAAATCATTGGTAGTTTATGGATTTTAGCCACTCCGAAGGTCAGGCAAATTGGGAATTCAAAGTCGCCCGAAGCATCGCTGGACTGCTATGGAGAACTTTTCAGAAGGGTATAAAATTCATTGGAATGTAAACGACGTCGCTCATTTCTTAAAATCTAAAGCCAGACTTATTATCTAGCCTTAAGTGCACTACGATCTCACACCAGCATGTCTCCTGACATCGCTGGAGACTCTACAGCAATCTCTGCGTCATCTCTCGTATGATTGCTTCGACAGATTGCTCGGTATATTTGGAGACCCACTAGATGTATTCCCATCACACTAAGGCACCACATAGGTCGCAAAATGCTGCACGTCAGAAAGTGGTTTAATGATATGAGAAAGGTACTATAGAGTAATTAATAATTATAGTGTGGCCTTTTTACTATAGGTTACTATTAAATGAACGTTTGTGCTCACAGGAATGACCGCACGCAACTCTGATCAATTTAACATCAGTTAAGAAACGCTTATCTTTAGCCGAAAATGCTAATTTACATTCCTTTATAGCCAAAACCAGTCATGGGGAATTTAAGGGTGCCAAACAAATGTACTCCGCAAGTCTCTCAGTTTTCAGCAACATGGTTCGTTGGCTGGGTCGACAAGTTAAGATAAATGTTTCAATTATCTGTAAATACTTACTGCTGAAGTCATATGAACTTAGGCAAATGTGTATGAACACTAACGATGGTCTCTGTCACTGTCTGATGACATCAATGAATAATGTTCAAGAAATATTACATACCAACTGTTGAAAACTGGAAACCTTTCACTTTCAGGAATCTGTATGGGCAATAAAGGAATAATGAACGTTTGTGTTAACATAAATTTTCACATGCATGAAATTTGCGAAAATTACATTTCTTGCTGAATTGAAGTATGTGGAAATATCTAAGAAAATGAAATTGTATCTGTTAATGTGTACGGTATTCTGTACTCAGAGCAAGATTTGACAGTTGCGGAGGGACAAAGCACACGGAGGAAGAAGTTTCCATAGCTTCCATCAAATGTCTCGAAAATTCATAAATGCTAGAAACATGTAAAACCCTTATGTTGCAGGTCGTTAATACAGTAACATACTACTTCCACAGCATAAAAAACCTCTCAAGGCTGCATGTAGTGGTTCTATTCCTTCTCATCATTACATTCCAGCTTGTGTTATTTCCAATCTAAAGAGGAGGTAGATGATCACTTGTTTAATGACACACAAGTTAAACTGCAGTAGGCTGCTAATAAGTCAACTCGTGCACACACAATAAAAACCCCATTCAACAATGCCCACTTTAACAGCTACAATGGAACGTTTATTATCTGTAGCCGAAACGAAGAATTTTTCAGAATTACGAATAACAGTGTGTTTGGTAAAGCTATGCAAAATGTGTAACAGATGAAAGACATATAACCGGCTGCATCTTGGGAAGGAAGGAAGGGAGCTGTTGCAGTGATTACAACCTAACTTGCAAAGGCACGTTACTTTTCACGAAAATTTGTTTGTTATTACCTTAAACAGAATTAGTGTAATGTTTGTAAAGCCCGTAGTAGTAGTAATGACAATCTTAAATATTTCAAAGATCCCCCTTACAGAGTTTCATTATGGATATTTGCTAGACAATTTTTCAGCAAAGCATGTAAAGCACTAATACATAGATACAGATAGCTTATTTTATCATATTTAAACTGTAAATATTTATGAGGGCTTTAGGATTGGCGTGCATGCACGGTCTGATACTTTAAGTTTTTCTGTAAATAACAGATACAGCATTTCAGTTGTAAATAAAAAGCAAGCTGGATTAAGGAAGATGTGTGGAAAGGTGAAACTGTTACTGAATTTGTCCATCTACTAGCTAAAATGTATGCAGTTCAGATTGAATCAGGATGTTAACGCAGAAAAAAGATGTTGTCAAAAAGTTTCCTATTAAAGAATTAGCCATCGATGATTACCAGAAATATGTGCTGAGCTCTCATGTTAAAACAGTTCTGCATTATGTATTCATACCTGTCATGATAGGGTATTATGCCAGATAATATCAGATTTTTAAAAACTGGATCGACACAAATTCATTCCAGACTACCACAATTTTTTTAACACACTTCATAAATAGTTCACCCCCTATTTATAATAATGTATGGCACTATGTGAACAACTGAACTGTCTGCGGCAACGACTCTTTTTCAGCAACAGACTGAAAAATGGAGATCGTGGTATTTCCGTTCTGTAGGACCTCCTCTTCTTCAAAAATGGAGATGACTTAATTTTGTGGTTATGTTTAGTATCTACAGGAAGAAGACGTAGAACGTTCTCTGAAAACTTTTAAAAATCAGAGTGTTGGTTGTAACATCAATAATATTTACATTTTATAGCTGGGGACGATTGTATCAAAAATTTCTCGATGACACTAACACAGAGGAACAAGGCATTTTTCTGCTACTGGCTGTCTTGCATTGTTATCTACCTCTTCATTTAATCAGCAAGTTAATGCTTTCACAATCCTCCAGCATGTCGTATTTCGCCTCCTCAGCATAAATGCGTGAGCGCTGTGCCAGGCTAGTTAAAGCATTCGCAATCAAGCGTCCTCCAAGCTTGTCTTAACGCTATGTGCCAGAGGCCTCCGCATAGTCAACTACGAGTTGCGTAACAAATGAAATGATTTCATCAACTATCAAGTAGCAGCAACTACAATTTAGAGTGAAATGAGTGGCTGCTTGGTCCAAGAGAGCGCATGCTTACATGATAAGTAAATTTAATATCTGATAATATTTTATGCTTACTATTTCACAACTTTCGATGTCCTAAGATACAGAATCTGCAAGTTTATGTAGTTCATAGAAATCAAGAGTTCACATGTCGCTAGTGTCATTAAACTGGTGTTACCTTGTACAAAAGCACGTACTTCTAAAAATAAAATCTTACATACTTATTATCTGAAGTGATAGTTTATATCTAAAATATCTGTTCACAAAGATATTGACATTACTGTAATATTTCCATACGTAAAACAGCTATATTATCAAGAACTCACCTACTTACAGTTCTGTTTGTATTTTCTTCAGATTTTCGTATATCAAGGAAAAATATCGTAAAAATTGACTGAATGAGTTCCAATAAATATGTATATGACAGGTTACAAACCTGGACATGAGTACCTGCGAAAAGATGTTAACAGCACATTAGTCCTATGTTGAAGACAGTACATGTTCCTAGCCATTGTATATAGGTGACGTACATGTTGAAGTAGGAGCTTTTTGTCTCTACTAATGCATACTTCTAGAAGAAAATACTATATTCTCAAATTAGTAAATAAACGTCACAGTGAATTGCTCAGTCATCTTCCTAAAGTGGCAGACTCAATGACTACGCTCCAATGGCCAGTTAGAACTGTTTTGTATTAAAGGCTTATCGAAGAATTGAATCTGATGTATAACACACACAAACCGATCTCAAAAACACAAATTTTGCACACTTACACAGTGTGGCTAGTTCATGAATCTCTGTCAGCACCTGAATACAGAATATTGTCAGTTCTCAATACTTGATCTCACGCGACCAGTATGTGTTGACAAGACTGAGAATGTTTTAGGGCCATCAGTAGTGCTCGTCAGTATCTCTGGTACTGACAGTACATCAGTACACTCCCTCATACAGTCAATATATTGATGGCCTGAATGTATTACAGAAGGTGGGATGGTGCCTTTACAGAAGTACTATCTCTGAAAGTAATCTAGAAATTGTGTGTTCTATCAAAACCAAGCCATTTTATGAAAGTATTATTTCCTTATCTTCGAAGGTTTAAATACAGAGCAAACAAGAATTTTAAATAAAACAAAGCTGAAGGCTTAATCTTAAAATACTTCACATAAGGTTCGGCTGAAGGCCATATACTGAACACAGAACAGACAATATTAATACACGGCTGAAGGCCTGGCACAGTATGGTCATGTTACAAAATGAAATCCTCCTTATAAATGAGGACGTCTACGAAGTAAAAAAGGAATGGGACGACTATTCGAGCCATAACTCCATGGTGGAAGTGAGTTTAATGTCGCGGTAGTCTGCTCACTGAACAATGTTGCCAGCTCCTCATTTTTATACATGTATTTTCAAACTGCACCAAAGATGCTTTTGCTTGATATACTTTTGTCCTGAACCTGGGTAATGAATACCGTTCCAGCCTTTAGGTGTGGCACTTTTGCTTCACCTGTAAACCTGTCATATCCTACTGGAGCTCGTGTAACAGACAAAGTATTCCATCTCCTTCACGCATTGCCAAGACTAGATCACAGAACAGCTTTCATAGTGAGGAATGAGCTACATTCAAGTTATCACATGCAGACGTTACAAAAAGTGGGTGTCAATGTTTCTGCAAAGCCAGAAAAGTCCACACTTGACAAAACTGCTGACAAAAACATCATTCAACTTACTTTGTCTCAACCTGCCACATTTAGCTTTCATCTGTCAGGTGCAGACGCGAGTGCGCGCTCGCGCGCGCTTGTGTGTGTTTGTGTGTGTGTGTGTGTCTTCAATTATATATTTTTGATAAATTAATACGAATCACGATGACCACGGCATTTACGAAAAGACCAAGTAACATCAGTATGACTTCATTGTAAAGTTGTTTTTGTAGCGCCATTTAGTCAGAAGATGAGGTATTACGTCGAAACATGTCGCTAAATAAATAATATAATAGTTGACAAAGTTTGTGACTGACAGCGGTCCAAAAATAGTCAAAATGGATTCAAATTTTAATACAGATTGTTCGGATGCCAATTTACGCAATTCAGATTGTAACAACAACGACACTGTACTATTGTACATATAAATAAATTTTTTCTTCTGATTTTTCGATACATTTGTGTAATTGATGTTCTGATTTCATTTCGTTTTTGTTTCATGCCATTGTGTTAAGAAAACTGTAAACAAGTTTCAATGTGAATATTAATGTCTATGTCAAATGTCAATGTGATAGAATTGAAATGTAATAAATTTTGGAACTGTTGTAAGATGTTTAAAATTGTAACTGTGCGCCTGGTCCATGCGTAGGCAATGTGTTAGGATATGTAGAATGCAAAACCTCGGGTGAATACCCTGTCTGTAAGGGAACGGTAAAAGGTGGATGGCAGGCGAGCGCGGGAAAATGCGCGCGGGCACTGCATGGCACAACGTGCTCAGTGGTAGTAGTTGGAGGTTGGCATTGGTCTGAGCAACACCTTCTGGAGCAAGGAGGCTCTCCTGGAATACATAGCTTCATTGAGCCTCGGGTATGCCGTTCCAACGCCCACACAGCATGGCAATAGTCCAAAGGCACTAAATGGAAAAGTATTGCGACGCTAAGAAGAATTAAAGTGCCGATGCATCAAGAGCCATAGCTGTGGTTGTATGTGTGCTCTGTGCCTCGCCACCGCGCCGCCCGCCAACCGCCGCATCGATACTAGCAGGTTGAAACTTCTAGTACTGTATTCGTATGGATCAGAGAGAGAACTGTGCAATAATAACCTAAATTTTACCAGAACTTTCCCCTCATTTAATTATCCTCAGAACTAACATAGACAGGGTCCTTTCCAAATATTGTGCAATCCGAGTGTCCCAAAATCAAAATTAAAATTTGTGTTAATAATAATAATTTGCAGAACTAGCTATGGTATAATGGTGTTTAAAGAAATGTTTTGTTAATGAACCAGTAAATGAATAACGAAGGGCTAACGAAGTTGAAAGATAACTTTAATATTGATATAGTAATGAAGTTTATTATTTCTAGACAGATATAAATGTATTTAAATGAGCAGTAAATAAGATGAAAAGAGTAGCAAGTTATATACTGGAAATCTTGAACGCATAATAAATTCAGTAATCATTTTTTTAATACAGTGATCACAACAGTTTCAGGGTCCCCCCCCCATTTTATTCATTTGAATTCTGAAGTGTTCTAAATTGACTTTTAAAGTCAATATAAAAGTCAAAATTTATCAGTGTTTTATCTTTATCAAAATTGACATTTTGTGTGTGGCACGAAAGTGATATTTCTAGGGTAACCTATGCTCGATTTTAATCAGATTGATAGACAGTATAAAGTTTTGTAGTATACATTATAGTGTAGTGTTATGTATTCATGGTTTTTCCATATCAATACAGAACATAAAACTATCAGTTCAATAGATTTTCTGGTTCTAAGATTCTACTATATTATCCAGTATTACTACTTGTTGTTTTGCACGAATATATACCAGCTTGCACAGGGAATAAACTCAGTTAATGCCTAATTAGGCTGGCGACCGTATTATTAACAAATTGGTAGCATCGTCAGAGCTGTTTTTGGTCCATCTTGACGTGTAATTGCAGTTCGAACATACTTGACGGATCATTGTTATTACAGAGTGGGTGTAAGTTTGATTTGCCACCATTCAGGCACACGCGGTCGATGTCTATACGAAAATCCTTTCTCATAAGGTGAACCCCGCTCACTTACTATAGTACAGGCTTTAACGAGTACTGTGTCACGCGGAAGTTACAAAATCAAACTCACTTAACTGATTAGCTGCTTTATTTCAATGGATGCCAAAAGACTAGAGCTGACACCAGCACTACCTTGTATTTGTTTTTCAGTTTCCGCCACCGCCAACTTGAATTGTGACAATATTGTCCCTGCCTCTAAGCAACCACCAAACATTGGCAGAAACACCCTTACTGAGTCCTGAAGCCAGGGCCTCTAGACTAAACGCAGCGCTGAGATGTAGCCCAGAAGTCCTGTATCTATACAGCTCTAGAGGTGAACTAACTTTGAGCTTTACTGGGGTACACACTTCTCAAAAGGAGAAAACATACCAAAAAGTTCAAATTTTCCATTCTTTGTCGGGAATATCATCGTCTTTGCCCAACAGATGGGCAAAGACGATGATATTCCCGACAAAGAATGAAAAATTTGAGCTTTTTGGTATGTTTTCTATATATATGTGTGTATGTGTATGTGTATGTGTGTGTGTGTGTGTGTATAACATATTAACGAGTGTGTTGTTGAATGGAATGTGAGTGTGAGATTCTATCATTTTAGTTTATTTAATTTTGGTTTCACTGCAAAGACAAGCGAAATCACGGATCGTTGTTAGATTGTACTGACACAAAAATGTAGATTGGGATCCTGTATAATCATTGAAGTTACTTAGATGAATCCGTGGTCAAAAACAGTTAATCATTATAGGCTATATGCACACACTAAAAATATTTCACCATTTTCAGTACGTAAGGACCTATGCGTGATTTAACTTATTGCGGGGCAAGTCTGTGTCCTATTACGCATAACATAAATCATGTGAATAAATCGTACTTTGAAAATATCAGTTTCCTATATATCATAAATGAAAGAAATAATATCGCCGATCTCCAGCGTTGCCTCCAGAACGGGATAATAATTACGATAATCTGAAATAGGCGCTTAATGGAGGTCAATTGTCGCCGTCCAGCGATGTTCAGCTTAGTGCCGGCGTGGCGTCTGAAATTATTTTGAAAATAATGGGAGAAGGAAACGGGATATGTGGTGCAGGTTTCAGTTAAAATTAACAACAAATTTCGCCTCACTGTTCTAAACGATACGCTCGTCGTACGTCCAACATTGATTTATGCGGCTATCTCGAGCAGTATTATTTGTCTGTCAGCACTAACAACTGTACGCAAACACCGCTGCTCTCGTTGTTAAGTGTAGGCATTCGGCCAATGCGTTGCCCATGGCGAGAGATAACGCCTGAAATGTGGTATTCTGCTGACACTCTTGACACAGCGGATCTCGGAATATTGAATTCTCTAATGATTTCCGAAATGCTATGTCCAATGCGTCTAGCTCCAGTTACCATTCCGGGAACAAAGTCTGCTGATTCCCGTTACGTAGTCATAATCACGTCGGATACCTTTTCACATGAATCACCCGAGTACAAATGATAGGTCTGCCAATGCTCTGCCGTTTTATACCTTGTGTAAGCGATACTGCCGCCTAGTATACATTCCTGGAAATGGAAAAAAGAACACATTGACACCGGTGTGTCAGACCCACCATACTTGCTCCGGACACTGCGAGAGGGCTGTACAAGCAATGATCACACGCACGGCACAGCGGACACACCAGGAACCGCGGTGTTGGCCGTCGAATGGCGCTAGCTGCGGAGCATTTGTGCACCGCCGCCGTCAGTGTCAGCCAGTTTGCCGTGGCATACGGAGCTCCATCGCAGTCTTTAACACTGGTAGCATGCCGCGACAGCGTGGACGTGAACCGTATGTGTAGTTGACGGACGTTGAGCGACGGCGTATAGTGGGCATGCGGGAGGCCGGGTGGACGTACCGCCGAATTGCTCAACACGTGGGGCGTGAGGTCTCCACAGTACATCGATGTTGTCGCCAGTGGTCGGCGGAAAGTGCACGTGCCCGTGGACCTGGGACCGGACCGCAGCGACGCACGGATGCACACCAAGACCGTAGGATCCTACGCAGTGCCGGTGGGGACCGCACCGCCACTTCCCAGCAAATTAGGGACACTGTTGCTCCTGGGGTATCGGCGAGGACCATTCGCAACCGTCTCCATGAAGCTGGGCTACGGTCCCGCACACCGTTAGGCCGTCTTCCGCTCACGCCCCAACATCGTGCAGCCCGCCTCCAGTGGTGTCGCGACAGGCGTGAATGGAGGGACGAATGGAGACGTGTCGTCTTCAGCGATGAGAGTCGCTTCTGCCTTGGTGCCAATGATGGTCGTATGCGTGTTTGGCGCCGTGCAGGTGAGCGCCACAATCAGGACTGCATACGACCGAGGCACACAGGGCCAACTCCCGGTATCATGGTGTGGGGAGCGATCTCCTACACTGGCCGTACACCACTGGTGATCGTCGAGGGGACACTGAATAGTGCACGGTACATCCAAACCGTCATCGAACGCATCGTTCTACCATTCCTAGACCGGCAAGGGAACTTGCTGTTCCAACAGGACAATGCACGTCCGCATGTATCCCGTGCCACCCAACGTGCTCTAGAAGGTGTAAGTCAACTATCCTGGCCAGCAAGATCTCCGGATCTGTCCCCCATTGAGCATGTTTGGGACTGGATGAAGCGTCGTCTCACGCGGTCTGCACGTCCAGCACGAACGCTGGTCCAACTGAGGCGCCAGGTGGAAATGGCATGGCAAGCCGTTCCACAGGACTACATCCAGCATCTCTACGATCGTCTCCATGGGAGAATAGCAGCCTGCATTGCTGCGAAAGGTGGATATACACTGTACTAGTGCCGACATTGTGCATGCTCTGTTGCCTGTGTCTATGTGCCTGTGGTTCTGTCAGTGTGATCATGTGATGTATCTGACCCCAGGAATGTGTCAATAAAGTTTCCCCTTCCTGGGACAATGAATTCACGGTGTTCTTATTTCAATTTCCAGGAATGTATATGTGGGTACCTCTATCCCATGACTTCCGTCACCTCAGCGTAGTTTCACACCATTTATAGATCTCGCTTCACGTAACTGTCAGGGATACTAAATACATCGATTTGCAGTTCCATACAAAATTATTGCGTCGAATTGTTCTGTTCGCAGAAGATGAATTTGAACAGAATGTCCAGATACATTGAAGAGCCAAAGAAACTGGTATACATGCCTAATATCGTGTAGGGCTCCCACGAGCACTCAGAGGTGCCGCATCACGACGTGGCATGGGTCGACAAATGTCTGAAGTAGTCCTGGAGGGAACTGACACCATGAATCCTGCAGGGGTGTCCATAAATCCGCAAGAGTACGAAGGGATGCAGATCTCTTCTGAACAGCACGTTTCAAGGCATCCCAGATGTATCCAATAATGCTCATGTCCGAGGAGTTTGGAGGCCAGCGGAAGTTTTCCTCGAGCCACTCTGTAGCAATTCGGGACGTGTGGGGTGTCGCATTGTCCTGCTGGAATAGTCCAAGTCAGTCGGGATGCAGAATGGACATGAAAGGATGCAGGTGATCAAACAGGATGCTTACGTACGTGTCACCGTCAGAGCCGTATCTGGATGTATCACGGGTCTTATATCACTCCAACGGCATTTGCCCCACACCATTACAGAGCCTCCACCAGCTTCGTCCCCTGCTGACATGCAGGGTCCATGGATTCATGAGGTTGTCTCCATACCCGTACACGTCCGATTTGAAACAGGACTTGTCCGACCGGGCAACATTTTTCTAGTCATCAACAGCCCAATGTCGGTGTTTACGGGCCCAGGCGAGCGTAAAGCTGTGTGTCGTTCAGTCATCAAGGGAATAAGAGTGGGCCTTCGGCTCCGAAAGCGGTTATCTACGATGTTCCGTTGAGTGGTTCGTATGCTGACACTTGTTGATGGCCCAGCATTGAAATCTGCAGCAATTTACCGAAGGGTTGCACTTCTGTCAAAATGAGCGATTCTCTTCAGTCGTCATTGGTCCCGTTTTTACGGGATCTTTCTCCAGCTCCAGCGATGTCGGAGATTCGATGTTTTCCCGGATTCATGATATTCACGATACACTGGTGAAATGGACGTGCGGGAAAATCCCCACTTCATCGCTACCTAGGAGACGCTGTGTCCCATCCATTGTGCGCCGACTATAACACCACGTTCAAACTCACTGAAATTTTGATAACCTGCCACTGTAACAGCATTAACCGATCTAACAACCGCGCCTTATTCTCCCTGTTTACATATCTGTGTATTTGAATACGCATGCACATACTAGTTCGTTTGGCGCTTTAGTGTATATCTGTGTATGGGTAATCAGTTTTAGCTGGAAGTGATGTTCAGTTTGCGGGCGATCCTGCTACGTCATGCCGGGCGCACAGGGCTTCAGCTAGGGCGATGGTGGACGTCTCGGCGGCCTGCAAGCGACTCAAACTTGACGCACATGACATGACGTCAGTTCCGCCGTTACGTGTACAAAAGACAAGAATTATATTGTTCGCGATTGCACATAGCAATGCAAAACTGTCATAAGTACAGAGGAGAACGATTTGTGAAATTAAAGAGGAGATGAGTACGTTTTTGATAGTGAGCAGATATCCTTTGTGATTAACTTATTTGCGAAGTTACAGCACGGAGAAATTCAGTCAATGATTACTAACTTACATAATACCCGTGGTATAAGGAGAATAAGCCACCAGATTAAAACGCCCATTAGTGATTACCAGTAGCTCTGCGCAGAACTATCGCATTTTCATAGTTTTAAGTAATGACAGTAATTTAAATAAGTGTAGTCGTAGAGATAAGGGTAGTTGTAGAAATCTATGTAAGCCACTTCATTGGCTGCCAGAGCCGATACGCATTTTTTTTTCATTTCTGAACAGCATGACTTATGTGTTGGTGCTCCTATAGAATCAAACTGACAGAAAGATGATCAACTGTGCGATATATCTGACAGCCACAGTGATATTTAAATACTAAATTACCGTATCTGAATTATGTTTGGTATCTAAATCATTTTCGACATTAGCTAGATACATATTAAGAGTCAAGTTTGATACAGAAGAGCAATTGCAAGACTACACTGGTCTTACGCTTTGATTTGAAAGTATAGAGGTTAATGTATGTTCACACCCAGAGAGCAATCACTTTAACTTTGCAGCCTTCCAAGTGTCTAACTGGCCAGGCATCTGTTAAGTTGATTCCACCCTCAGAGTGTGGTTGATTTTGCTAGCCTGCCTCGGAGGTCATAACTTTTATTGCAATCTTAAATAAAGCTTGAATGCTGAAATAATTTAATGAAATGGTGGCCATGTCATTATTGTAGTCAATTATTGATGGGTGATTGATACACTCCTGGAAATTAAAATAAGAAAACCGTGAATTCATTGTCCCAGGAAGGGGAGACTTTATTGACACATTCCTGGGGTCAGATACATCACATGATCACACTGACAGAACCACAGGCACATAGACACAGGCAACAGAGCATGCACAATGTCGGCACTAGTACAGTGTATATCCACCTTTCGCAGCAATGCAGGCTGCTATTCTCCCATGGAGACGATCGTAGAGATGCTGGATGTAGTCCTGTGGAACGGCTTGCCATGCCATTTCCACCTGGCGCCTCAGTTGGACCAGCGTTCGTGCTGGACGTGCAGACCGCGTGAGACGACGCTTCATCCAGTCCCAAACATGCTCAATGGGGGACAGATCCGGAGATCTTGCTGGCCAGGATAGTTGACTTACACCTTCTAGAGCACGTTGGGTGGCACGGGATACATGCGGACGTGCATTGTCCTGTTGGAACAGCAAGTTCCCTTGCCGGTCTAGGAATGGTAGAACGATGCGTTCGATGACGGTTTGGATGTACCGTGCACTATTCAGTGTCCCCTCGACGATCACCAGTGGTGTACGGCCAGTGTAGGAGATCGCTCCCCACACCATGATACCGGGAGTTGGCCCTGTGTGCCTCGGTCGTATGCAGTCCTGATTGTGGCGCTCACCTGCACGGCGCCAAACACGCATACGACCATCATTGGCACCAAGGCAGAAGCGACTCTCATCGCTGAAGACGACACGTCTCCATTCGTCCCTCCATTCACGCCTGTCGCGACACCACTGGAGGCGGGCTGCACGATGTTGGGGCGTGAGCGGAAGACGGCCTAACGGTGTGCGGGACCGTAGCCCAGCTTCATGGAGACGGTTGCGAATGGTCCTCGCCGATACCCCAGGAGCAACAGTGTCCCTAATTTGCTGGGAAGTGGCGGTGCGGTCCCCTACGGCACTGCGTAGGATCCTACGGTCTTGGCGTGCATCCGTGCGTCGCTGCGGTCCGGTCCCAGGTCGACGGGCACGTGCACCTTCCGCCGACCACTGGCGACAACATCGATGTACTGTGGAGACCTCACGCCCCACGTGTTGAGCAATTCGGCGGTACGTCCACCCGGCCTCCCGCATGCCCACTATACGCCCTCGCTCAAAGTCCGTCAACTGCACATACGATTCACGTCCACGCTGTCGCGGCATGCTACCAGTGTTAAAGACTGCGATGGAGCTCCGTATGCCACGGCAAACTGGCTGACACTGACGGCGGCGGTGCACAAATGCTGCGCAGCTAGCGCCATTCGACGGCCAACACCGCGGTTCCTGGTGTGTCCGCTGTGTCGTGCGTGTGATCATTGCTTGCACAGCCCTCTCGCAGTGTCCGGAGCAAGTATGGTGGGTCTGACACACCGGTGTCAATGTGTTCTTTTTTTCCATTTCCAGGAGTGTATATCGATATGGGGTTAGTCTTTTATAAGAAATTACAAAATTTATTGATAATAAATAGGACAAACAACACAAATTAAGCGAGTTGACAAAAAAGTCATAAGAAGTTGGCCTCACAAATACAAACTACTAATAATTGGTACTCCATTGGGTGATGTTTGGTTGGCAAAGACTAAGGTTTGTTGGTTTAATCTGTTTACTCTGGCTCAAAATATAAGTAATGGAATCTGAAATTATCTAAGACAGAATAGACTTTTATGGATTTATTCCACACAGAAGTTATATTATGTTGGTGCAGCTCTCAACAGGTGGTGAGGCTGTCATTCAGTTTGCCCCAACACGCTGGAACAGCAGTACTATACCCCTTTCTTGATGCGTAGCACTGTCTCAGGTGGTGGTCATGGCATAAACGTCTGCAGAGCAGCTATGTGCCGCGCCTGTCATTTGTTATCGCAGGCACAAAATATGCAAAGTTAGGGGCTGGCGATCCGTTACAAGGATCGTAATTACTCTCTGATGGATCCCTGAAATCTGAGCATATTCCAGCGTGTGACACTCCCATTCACCAGTCATACCAAAAACCAATCTGACTCGTTCATATAGCAGTGCATATAAGGGGGTCAAATGTCAAGGTAGCAGACCTGATGTGAATAATACTGTTCTCAGCACCGTGAGTTGTCCAAGAGGACTAGGTATGAACAGGCAATACATATCAGACTTCATAATAGGCTCCGTAGTCAAGAAAAATGCCAGTGCGAAGTCACGCTCAGGATAAGTATCCCAAGAGCAACCCTCTCATAACCAAAGTCAAGACCAGAATGTCTTCTCCAGACCAGAAAATGTCTTAATCAGAAGGCCACATTTCTCCACTCCTCCCTTTCCATCAAACCTTGGTAAACTCGGAAAAAGCAGCCGCACAATCTCCCCAACAAGGGTTTCGTGCCAATCACAAGACTACATGAGCGCCATGTCTTCCCTCTCGTTCATCTGCTCTACCCTCTGGCCAATCCTAAACAAAGGTAATAATATTCTTTTCCATGCTGGAGAAGAAGCCAATCCCTCACTTGTAAATTCATGTGCAGGGAAGGGAAGACGTTACACTCCCTAATTGTTTTTCCCATGGCCACTTTAGGCGACATGTTTCGACTTTCCATTTTGACCAAAAGTGAACAACACATTTATCACAGAGATAAATGGCTGAAAGTTACAGCATGTCTGATCAGGGGCCTCGGCTAAACAAAGAGAAGTGATTTTATGTCTCGACATGGACCATTTCAGAGCCACCATAAATGTTGTGTTCCATTCTGAAATTCTTCTGCAGGCCTGAGGCTTCCCAAAAAACTGTCAGAAGGATGACACCACCTGACGGCACCACTGATAGTGTCCTGTCCAAGGTGAACATGGAAGCTCTCTGTCCCTGCTGTGGCCAGAAACGCCAATCAGGTGGATCCAGGTAGGCAGTTTTTCGCCTACTCAGCCGAAAGCATTGTTTGCACACCAGTGCGAGAAACTCTTGGGACCAGCGTTCTGTCCCTGATAAGTGCTTTGAGATGTTCCTCTCCCTAGTACCTGCATATGGCTTCCAAGCCCCAAATGTCCACTGCAGTGTGTACTGTTAGATAACCAGACTGCCTGCATGTTCTCGACTCTAGAAAATACTATTCGAAGGAGAGTTACCACTAAGATACCACATGCATTAACAGTGTACATGCTCCCATCAGAGCCTACCCATGTCGTTACCTTCCTGTCGTCTCACAAAAATGATGTGTACGGTGCAACAACAACATTAAAGAGTATCCTTGGATATGAAAATAAGTGAGAGAGTGACTTGTTCTGTATCACAATCATCATATATTTGCATTGTCACCATATGTTTTCTTTGTTCATTCCCTATGGTTGCCTGCCTGGAAGCATGTTTTTCATCTGCGGGAATGGCTATATGTATTTGGACTTAGAGTACGTTCCTTTGGATGTAGGGACAGCTTAGCCAGTTTTGTATGATCCGTCACTATTGTTTAAGTGGCACTGGTAGTTTTTGTCTGTGCGCTGGTTTCTGGTCCATGGCAGGGATCTACATCTACATCTACATGGATACTCTGCAAATCGCATTTAAGTGCCTGGCAGAGGGTTCATCGAACCACCTTCACAATTACCTATTATTCAAATCTCGTATAGCGCGTGGAAAGAATGAACACAGAATGAACACCTATATCTTTCCGTGCGAGCTCTGATTTCCCTTATTTTATCGTGGTGATCGTTCCTCTCTATGTAGGTCGGTGTTAACAAAATATTTTCGCGATCGGAGGAGAAAGATGGTGATTGGAATTTCGTGAGAAGATTCCGTTGCAACGAAGAACGCCTTTCTTTTAATGATTTGCAGCCCAAATCCTGTATCATTTCTGTGACACTCTCTCCCATATTTCGCGATAATACAAAACGTGCTGCCTTTCTTTGAACTTTTTCGATGTACTCCTTCAGTCCTATCTGGTAAGGATCCCACACTGCGCAGCAGTATTCTAAAAGAGGACGGACAAGTGTAGTGTAGGCAGTCTCCTTAGTAGATCTGTTACATTTTCTAAGTGTCCAATAAAACGCAGCCTTTGGTTAGCCTTCTCCATAACATTCTTTCCAATTTAAGTCGTTCGTAATTGTAATAACTAGGTATTTAGTTGAATTTACGGCTTTTAGATTAGACTGATTTATCGTGTGGATGAGTAGCGAGCAGCCTCACTGTTCTGGGAGTTGTCAAAGAAGTAAACCTTGTTTTAGTCCTTAAAGTTATAATTTTGTGAATATGTGTCACCTTAGCTGAATCCTTAATTTATTTCTTAATAGGTTTCAGCTATTACAGAATAAATCTGAACACCTTGCGTAGGCAGGAATTTCGCGGTTTTTGGAATTTATAGCATTGTTTTTTTGTGCTTTATAACTTTGGGTGTGTGGGGCACGAGGTCATGTGCACCTATGAGCGTTACTACTAGATTTCTAAATCGGTCGTGTAACTGATTACGAGCAGTGCATATGGTTTTAAGATTTAGCAGTCATATTAAAAGAAAAGGTCACTGTGTTTTGTAAAGTTTGAGCAAGTCTTACCTTGTGCATGGTTGGCAGGCGTTATCAGGGATTTGTTCATGAGATTGTGTTTTAGTATTCTATGCCAGAAAATGAACAACTTTTCTTGCTTTAATAGACTCTCACACTTTATTGTCTGATTCTTCTTGGAAATTTTCCTTATATTTTATCGATTCTTCTTTATAGAAGGAAGGCATTTGGTTACTAGAGATTTTCGGTGAGTCCAACTTTTTGGAAGAATTTTCATTGTGCTTAGTTGCAATCTCACGCAAATTTTTCTAAATTTGGGAATAATTATCTATTAAAGTTTTCCAACATTGAGGCTACCATCTCTCTAACCTAATTTAAATATTGGTTCCTTTAATAAATTATGGAACAGTTTCTTTCTCTCTGATGAATAGTTATCCTGAACACGTGTGAGTATAATCCACAGTACTCCCGATTTCAAACGGTCGGTCATGCATGCATTCATTCATACAATCAGTTTTACCGGCAATTTTTAGTACACTCACTCAATGACAGATTAAGAATTTTTTATTAAACACATGTTTGTTATTCTGCTTTCCTTTTTATTAATTCTGAAATAAATGTTTAGTAAAAGAGGCTGATGATGTTCAATGACTCACTCGCTGTTTATACAATTCCCTATCAACACACTTCCAAGCCAACTTAGCTCATATGTGCTGATTTTTAATATACACTCCTGGAAATGGAAAAAAGAACACATTGACACCGGTGTGTCAGACCCACCATACTTGCTCCGGACACTGCGAGAGGGCTGTACTAGCAATGATCACACGCACGGCACAGCGGACACACCAGGAACCGCGGTGTTGGCCGTCGAATGGCGCTAGCTGCGCAGCATTTGTGCACCGCCGCCGTCAGTGTCAGCCAGTTTGCCGTGGCAGACGGAGCTCCATCGCAGTCTTTAACACTGGTAGCATGCCGCGACAGCGTGGACGTGAACCGTATGTGCAGTTGACGGACTTTGAGCGAGGGTGTATAGTGGGCATGCGGGAGGCCGGGTGGACGTACCGCCGAGTTGCTCAACACGTGGGGCGTGAGGTCTCCACAGTACATCGATGTTGTCGCCAGTGGTCGGCGGAAGGTGCACGTGCCCGTCGACCTGGGACCGGACCGCAGCGACGCACGGATGCACGCCAAGACCGTAGGATCCTACGCAGTGCCGTAGGGGACCGCACCGCCACTTCCCAGCAAATTAGGGACACTGTTGCTCCTGGGGTATCGGCGAGGACCATTCGCAACCGTCTCCATGAAGCTGGGCTACGGTCCCGCACACCGTTAGGCCGTCTTCCGCTCACGCCCCAACATCGTGCAGCCCGCCTCCAGTGGTGTCGCGACAGGCGTGAATGGAGGGACGAATGGAGACGTGTCGTCTTCAGCGATGAGAGTCGCTTCTGCCTTGGGGCCAATGATGGTCGTATGCGTGTTTGGCGCCGTGCTGGTGAGCGCCACAATCAGGACTGCATACGACCGAGGCACACAGGGCCAACACCCGGCATCATGGTGTGGGGAGCGATCTCCTACACTGGCCGTACACCACTGGTGATCGTCGAGGGGACACTGAATAGTGCACGGTACATCCAAACCGTCATCGAACCCATCGTTCTACCATTCCTAGACCGGCAAGGGAACTTGCTGTTCCAACAGGACAATGCACGTCCGCATGATCCCGTGCCACCCAACGTGCTCTAGAAGGTGTAAGTCAACTACCCTGGCCAGCAAGATCTCCGGATCTGTCCCCCACTGAGCATGTTTGGGACTGGATGAAGCGTCGTCTCACGCGGTCTGCACGTCCAGCACGAACGCTGGTCCAACTGAGGCGCCAGGTGGAAATGGCATGGCAAGCCGTTCCACAGGACTACATCCAGCATCTCTACGATCGTCTCCATGGGAGAATAGCAGCCTGCATTGCTGCGAAAGGTGGATATACACTGTACTAGTGCCGACATTGTGCATGCTCTGTTGCCTGTGTCTATGTGCCTGTGGTTCTGTCAGTGTGATCATGTGATGTATCTGACCCCAGGAATGTGTCAATAAAGTTTCCCCTTCCTGGGACAATGAATTCACGGTGTTCTTATTTCAATTTCCAGGAGTGTATTTAATAATATATAACCCTCCATATATATATATATATATATATATATATATATATATATATATATATATATATATATATAATGTTACAAATATTATTGTACCAGAACGCTGCTATATATATATGCCAGGACGCTGCTATTTTGCTATTTTTTTGAATATATATAGGACGGTCCATTGATACTGTCCGGGCCAAATATCTCAAGAAATAAGCATCAAACGAAAAAACTACAAAGAACGAAACTCATCTAGCTTGAAGGGTCTATGGCGCTATGGTTGGCCCGCTAGATGGCACTGCCATAGGTCAAACGGATATCAGCTGCGTTTTTTAAAATAGGAAACCCCATTTTTATTACATATTCGTGTAGTACGTAAAGAAATATGAATGTTTAAGTTGGCCACTTTTTCCGCTTACTGATAGATGGCGCTGCAATAGTCACAAACGTATAAGTACGTGGTATCACGTAACATTCCTCCAGTGGGGGCGGTATTTGCTTCTTGATACATTACCCGTGTTAAAATGGACCGTTTACCAATTACGGAAAAGTTCGATATCGTGTTGATGTATGGCTATTGTGATCAAAATGCCCAATGGGCGTGTGCTGTGTATGCTGCTCGGTATCCTGGACGACATTATCCAAGTGTCCCGACCGTGCGCCGGATAGTTACGTTATTTAATGCAACACGACGTGTTCAGCTACATGAGAAACGTCAACCACGACCTGCAACAAATAATGATGCCTAAGTAGGTGTTTTAGCTGCTGCCGCGGCTAATCCGCACATCAGTAGCAGACAAACTGCGCGAGAAGCGGGATCTCAAAAACGTCGGTGCTGAGAATGCTACGTCAACATCGATTGCACCCGTACCATATTTCTATGCACCAGGAATTGCATGGCGACGACTTTGAACGTCTTGTACAGTTCTACCACTGGACACAAGAGAAATTACGGGACGATGACAGATTTTTTGCACGCGTTCTATTTAGCGGCGAAGCGTCATTCACCAACAGCGGTAACGTAAAACGGTATAATATGCACTATTGGGCAACGGAAAATCAGCGATGGCTGCGACAAGTGGAACATCAGCGACCTTGGCGGGTTGATGTATGGTGCGGCATTATGGGAGGAATGATAATTGGCTCCCATTTTATCGATGGCAATTTAAATGGTGCAATGTATGCTGATTTCCTACGTAATGTTCTACCGATGTTACTACAAGATGTTTCACTGCATGACAGAATGGCGATGTACTTCCAACATGGTGGATGTCCGGCACATAGCTCGCGTGCGGTTGAAGCGGTATTGAATAGCATATTTCATGACAGGTGGATTGGTCGTCCAAGCACCATACCTCACGGTCACCAGATCTGACGTCCCCGGATTTCTTTCTGTAGGGAAAGTTGAAGGATATTTGCTATCGTGATCCATCGACAACGCCTGACAACATGCGTCAGCGCATTGTCAATGCATGTGCGAACATTAAGGAAGGCGAACTACTCGCTGTTGAGAGGAATGTCTTTACACGTATTGCCAAATGCACTGACGTTGACGGACATCATTTTGAGCATTTATTGCATTAATGTGGTATTTAAAGGTAATCATGCAGTAACAGCATGCGTTCTCAGAAATGCTAAGTTCACAAAGGTATATGTATCACATTGGAACAACCGAAATAAAATGTTCAAACGTATCTACGGTCTGTATTTTAATTTAAAACATCAAGCTGTTACCAACTGTTCGCCTAACATTGTGAGCCATATGTTTGTGACTATTACAGCGCATCTATCACAAAGCAAAATAAGTGTTCCAACTAAAACATTCATATTTCTACATGTACTACACGAAACGTAATAAAAATGGAACGCAGTTGATATACGTTTGACCTATGGCAGCGCCATCTAGCGGGCCAACCATAGCGCCATCTGGTTTCCTCCTTCAAGGTAGACGAGTTTCGTTCTTTGTAGTTTTTTCGTTTGACGCTTATTTCGTGAGTTATTTGGCCCGGTCACGATCAATGAACCACCGTATATATATATATATATATATATATATATATATATATATATATATATATATATATATGTACAATAATATATTTAAAATGGGTTTACAAGGTGTCTACCACGCAGCAGGTCCTGAGAAATACAAAAAATACAAGGTTGCCCACACAACACCCATGTCGGTGCAAATGAGATTTATCCACTAGTAATGTCTGTTTGTTTGTGAATAAATTAATCACCTAAATCCAAAGTTATATTTTTAAATGCCCTATAAATATTACATATCAAACCTTAATGTAGAGATGTAGAGACACACAGGACTGTGAATTCCACATAACATGAAACTCCAGTAACCTTTGACAACAGAACTAGTACATATTTTACGTGTCATAAATATACTCAGGGGAAACAATGCGTGGGCGTAAGAAGTGAAAAGATGGTGCAGGGACAAGTGAGGGACGGGAATGCCACCCTTCCCCTTCCCTTAACATAAAACCACGAGTTACCTCTTTTTTATTATTTTGACAGAAACTTAAAACCCCAAGTATACTCGAGCAAATTACGAACAGACCGTTGAAGAAATAAAAACCCCTTTACACCCGTTTCCGTACTGCCAGATAAGAATTTAGCCGCTAGAGAGCATCGGGTGCTACATTTGTAGCTTGCCTGTCGTGTATTGGTTGAAGTGGTCGCCACTAGATATCGTCTTTGCTGTGGGCAGCTTTGGATACTCGCCAACAAAACGTGCAAAACGTGACCTTTCAGACTCTCGCCTGTACTGTTGTTGAAGCAATGGTTAAAAAAAAAAGATGGCTACAGCGTTCCTGAGTTTGACATTGAATTTACCGGCTCAGAAAGTGAAGAAAAATGTGGTGTTACTTCGTTATACTGGAAGTGATGACAGTTAGTCAGGTGAGTGACAAGTGATCATCAGCGGTACGAGATAGATAAACCCTCTGTGCTCCATCCAACTCCTCCAATGTTTCTGTCCGCAAGAATCGTTGTGAAATACATGGTTAGTCTTCATAGCTACACAGAAACTTCAAAATTACTTTAAGTTTCAGGATATTTTAGTCAATCTATCTTCAAAATTTTTTAACTATTTATTTTGAGCTTCGAAACCTGTCTTTATACGTCTGTATTTAGTATCTTCTTCATTACTAAAAATATTATTCTTTGGAAGACAATTTGAAAAAAAAAGTTTTATCATGGCGTTAATAGGAGGTTGGGAAACTGCAGTTGTCTACGGAAGAGGTTACTCGCTTACATGAACTTGCTACAAAATTTGATGTGAAGCAACATGAAGACTGAATCGCACTATCTCATGTAGACAGATTTAAAATTTCAACCAATCACTCACAAGGCAAAATCTTTGTATACTCTTAAGCTATTTTTACATCTCTACTCTAAAGTCAGTTGCCATAAAATAATACAGAAGCTTGTATTGATGATTTTAATCATGCTTCAACTGTGAATGGGTGGAGAGCAAACCTAAATATGTGGTGAAGTCAAGAGAACTCTTTGTAACGCATTTTATAGTGGTTTAAGTAAATGTCTCTCATACATTCTCGTTATTATTTGTCAAAAATTTAGCATAACATTTGCGTAACTTGATAGAATATGCACATCTGATACGTTCACGCAAATCTGTTTGACCGTTTTGACCGGCCCAAAGAGTCATCAACTTATAGATGTAGGGCTCTCAAATCCCAGTAACACAGCAAGACAGGAAACAGTTCGTGATATGATACATTTTGGGAGAGACTGTCACCGCAGTAACAAAGCGAGAGACGATTTTTGTTTAAAAGTTGGCTGTAACTTCGTTCTGCGAGAATTAACATCGCAGGGAAATAGACTGGATATTGAAACGTTTCTATAATGCACGGTAGAATAATGTTGGAGTGCAATGTGCGGTGAAAGCACAGCGTTTGCGGCGAACCGCTTACCCTTTGGATGACACTGTACATCCAGCGAGTTTACACGCCGCCAATCACATAGCGTCAGTTGTACGGCGAAATTGTTATTACCTGCTCATCTGCGGTCTTCCGCATAGCAATTAACGTTAACAATCTGTTGGCCATTGTAATGAAATACGGCGCAGATCAAATTTGCTCGCTATTACTGCGCCCCCAGAAATGTTTACAGGCATTTCAACAGCTTATCGAGTTTGTCGAAAACGTGACCCAATATGTGCCGCTTTCTGGCGGGATTAGAGCACATATTTTGGAAGAGAGTCGATGTTCCAACCAAAAATAAGCCAACAGTTTGGTGTGACCTGAGAACGTGTAACCCCCATTCAGTTAACAGAAAATTAATTCAAGCCCTTTATAGAAATTTACGCTCTTCTACCATCGTCATCATTATAACAAAAATCTGTCCAGTGAATCAGTATGCACTTTGCTATTTGTGATTTCGTACTGATGAGATCTACTGATTGTTTACTTCAGTTGGCATTAACTCGAGCCCTCGTTAATAATGTAGATTCCAGAATACATTAGTCCGTTGGATATACTTGTAGCTGTTAATTGCGCAGGATACTGGTCCACAGCTTCATATGTGTGTTTGAGGTAATAATTTGGCTTTATAAATTAAAAGTTAAAGTTTGGAATGTTTCTTGGTGTATTGCTGTTTTGCACGGAACGGCAGCAGGAAATCGATGCAATGAACTGAGATAGCTACCTTAGTGAGTCAGTGTTACTATCTTCACCTCAGGGAAGAGAATGCAGCCACCCGTGTAAGTACTACTGTAAAAGGAGCTAAACTAATAGCTGTCTTTCTTAATGCCTCCATTATTTTATTGTTATTATTATTAACGTTACTGTTATTATTGTTGCGAATTATTACTTTTTGACAATAATGCAACTTATTATTAGAATTTTATTACGCAATTATTAATTAATACCGTTCTTAATTCCTCCCTTATTTAATCATCATTATTATTGTCAATTTTACTATTATTAATGCCAATTATCATTTTATTAACAATGCGATTGTCACGTAATTTTTTTGTTGATGTGTTGTTCTTTTTCAGATAATATAGACAGTATTAACACCCCGATCCGGCCAGGCTAAAATGTCAATAAACATATAAATAAATACCTCTCCCCACTTCACCTGAAGCTGCGTCTTTTCCTGTACCGTTTAGTGCCGTCATTCCCATGGGGTAAGACAAGTCAAAACTACGATGTGTCTTATGATTCAAGTATCGTGACATCTTTAGTTACCATATGTTGATGACTAATAAATCACATGACATTGGGACTCCTTCATATATTAAATGTTCTGATAGCATGCAAACCATGTTTATAATGTTCTGAATGAACAGATTTGAAAGTAGCGTCAGGTTTAAAAATATACAAAAAATAAAATGCAACAATTAATCTATCATAATCTTATCAAGATGTCCATCAAACGATTCCTTTTGGTTTGAGGATTACAAGACTGTTGAAAGACATACGTTGATTTTCGTCTTTCCTTCATTAATTCTAGAGCTCATTAACTTAATTATGTAACATTAATTTTTCGGCTGTTTCTAATTGAACAGAGTATTACCGATGCCTAGACGAGGTTTACTTTCTATCTAACAGTATCTGTAGCCTCAGAGAACTTCAAGCGTATTTCTTCATGCATTAGTGGCAACAGCCTTGCCTCAGTGGATACACCGGTTCCCGTGCGATCACCGAAGTTAAGCGCTGTCCGGCGTGGTCGGCACTTGGATGGGTGACCATCCAGGCAGCCATGCACTGTTGCCATTTTTCGGGGTGCACTCGGCCTCGTGATGCCAATTGAGGAGCTACTCGACCGAATAGTAGCGGTTTCGGTCAAGAATGCCATCATAACGAGCGGGAGAGCGGTGTGCTGACCCCACGCCCCTCCTATCCACATCCTCCACAGAGGATGACTCGGCGGTCGGATGGTCCCGGTAGACCACACGTGGCCTGACGACGGAGTGAGTGCTTCATTCATTAGTACTTCCGCATCCCGCTTCTTTGCGCATTGATTTTTGCTGAGTAGTCTCTTAAACTTCAGCTACTCTTCATCACTACTAAGTTGTGATCTGAATCTATATCAGCTCCCGTTTATGCCTTACATTCAGTATCTGATTTCCTAATCCCTGAATGACCGTGGTGTAGTCTATATGGAATCTTCCCGTATCTCCCGACCTTTTCCAGGTATACATCCTCCTGTTATGATTCTTGAAGAAAGTATTAGTTATTACTAGCTGTAGTTTATTGCAGAACTGAGTTAGCCCTTCTTCTCTCTCCGTCCTACTACGAAGACCATGTTCTCCCGTAATCCTTTCTTCCGATCTTTTCCCTACAACCGCATTCCAATCCTTCATGCCTATTAGATTTTCGGCTCCCTCTAAATACCGAATTACCCGTTCAATATCCGCATACACTTTTTCTATCGCTTCATCATCCGCTTGCAACTTCGACATGAACTGTTGTTGTCGATATTGGTTTGCTGTCGATTCTGATGAGAACAACGTTTTACTGAACTGTTGACAGTAACTCATTCTCTGCCCTGCATTCCTATTCATAATAAATTCTACTGTCGTCGTACCATTTTACGTTGTTGTTGATATCACCCTACACTAGTCTCACCAGAAATCTATGTTTTTTTTTCCATTTCATTTCACTGAGATGGATTGAGCCTTTGCATTTCCATTTTCAGATTTTCTTGCTTCCCTACCACTTTCAAAGTTCTGACATTGCATGACCGAGTGGTAGAACGTTATACTTTAGTTGGTTATTCAGTCTTTTTCTCAAGGTCACTTACCCTCAGCAATCCCCTCCCGGAGATCCGAATGGGGGAGTAGTATGGAATTTTCTGCCAATGGAGAGTTCATCATGACACCTTTTCAATTGCAGGCCATTTGTCCTATGGGTACAAGTGGATTCCATTACTTTCTGCTGCCTCATATCTTTCATTATTTCTGATTCTTCCACCTTTCTGGGACAATTGCCCATCCTAAGGGCAACAGTGTGCCGTGAACCTATGTGTGCTCTTCCGCCGACTTTGACAAGGCCATTGGCAGCAGGAGGGTGACTTCTTATGCCGGAAGCCTTCGGTCGTCATTCCTGATAAATTGTATTCAAAATTTAAGCAGTGCCAAGGTTCAAACCCGGGACACAGGAAAATATAGGACTCTGGAAAACGAGGGAAAGGTGGGACTGCCAAAAATATGACCGAGAAGCCGTGTCTCTCGCCGGTCGATAAACAGGTAGCTGTGGGGATTCATAGAGGGCAGTCAGATAGCCATTGTGAAAGACAAGGAGCGGATGTGTGTGGATTTTGGCGAGAAATTTTAATGTTGTTGAGTCAACGGGTATGTCTAGAGAGTAATTTGGATGCTGAAAGTACCAGATATTGGATATTGCACAAATAAGATCCGTGTAGGGCACAGCCGAAGGGTGATCGAAGACTTCAGAGATTGATACGGTACGGAACTGCTTCAGTGTGCAAACTGAAATGGTAATAAAACATGTAATTGTAAGCTAGGTTAGTGAGGAGTTTAGGGCACGGTGGAATTTGTTAGCGCCATTGCGCACCGGAATGGTGAACATTCTGTGTTCCTCTGTTTTGTTTTGCATGTGCACACGCACATAATGAGTTCACTTAGAACTGTGCTTTCAGTCTGCAAAAGTGACAAATCAGTTCTTTTATAAAACCGAGGTCCTACAGAGGTCCATCTTGTCACTATCTACCATAGCTTTAATTAACGCTGATCCAACATATCCACTCCGATCTTGATCCGTGCTTGTTCTGTAAAACTTTGTGCTTGTACATCAGTACGTTCAGTCAATTTCCATATATTCTTTAACTGAACATTCCTAACTCCTGCATCCCACTTAGAGTACATTCCCTTAATGTAGAGAGTCCGTACGATGCTGATCAATTTTAGCCATCAATTTTCCCTCTGGTACGACTTCAAACGGAACACTGGACTCGCATTCGGGAGGACGACGGTTCAATCCCGCGTCCGGTCATCCTGATTTAGGTTTTCCGTGATTTCCCTAAATCACTCCAGGCAAATGCCGGGATGGTTTCTTTGAAAGGGCAGGGCCGACTTCCTTCTCCGTCCTTCCCTAACCCGATGAGACCGATGACCTCGCTGTTTGGTCTCTTCCCCCAAAAACCAACCAACCAAACAGAACAATAGTGATCATACAATGTAAGCTTTCACGGCCGGTATTGTCTTCACTTAAAACTTCCGGGCTGGTAGGCCGTGGTCGAAGTATAGAACACTCTCCTGACGTTTCGTCTCCGACTGCGGGAGACATCCTCGGAGGTAAAGCGGCGAACTGCAGTTAGTGTTAACGTGAACAGGGTTGGATAGAGAATACTCTGTCTATGTTCAGCGTTTAGATAAATAAGTTTCAGTGCAGTTCAAGAAGTGAGTACCTATCACACAATCGGTAAAAGAACAAACAATCCATAAAATTCTGTTTACTTTCTATCTGTATATTATGTGCGTCCCTTCTTCCAGTGTTGTCCAGGTAATGCAAAAGGTTGATCACCCCTGGCTAAGATGATTCATACGTTAGTTTTAATCCGGTATGGCCATTTCACTTATCGTTGTTGACTACTTAACATCAGTAAAAAGACTGAATTTCTGTTGGGCGACGCTTCTAGGGTGTTCCAGTGGAACAGGAGCTATCGCCGTAACAAGTTTACAAGACATTACCGATTGCGAACCCAAGACAATTCCAAAGGTTTATAGTAGCAATAGTCAGATTAAACAACAAGCATCTTTCACTGTAAGTGGATGTCGTCTAGGCAAATTTATAGGTTTTTATCGATGCTTTAGTTAATAAATTCTTATTAAAACATTCTCTTTTATGTGAAACTAGTCGTGAGAAGAGGGGTATTTCGACCTCCGCTTCGACTGAAATCCAACAACTGCTTCTAAGAGATTTTCTAAAAAAGTGTCAAAATTTAAATGAGCGGCGTTCTCTCATTAGGTTTTTAAGGATAAACTGATGGAAGTCATCCCTCACAAAATCTATTACGCCATTGCGAATGTGATGAGGTTCTGGCTGGGGATAACTTATAAAAAAAGGAACCAAACACGAAAACTTTAAGCACACGGAAAGGGCTGAAAAAAGTTATGTAAGTAAAAGGCTCGGTACGATACGAGACGGATAAATTCAGATAATTTTGTGTAGCAGCCGAAAGAGCCAACATTTATTAAGCTGAATTTAGGTTATGATGAACAAAGCAATCCATCTGAAGTAAATAGATTAGTCACAATCAATTTCTGATTTACGAGGAGCGCGGCACGTTGAACAGGGTTATATCACAACACATTACTGCTAGATTGAACATTCAGAATTAGTATTTCATTCAGCAGCGGAATGTGAGCTATTACGAAACCTCCTCGCAGATAAAATCTGTTTACTAGACGGGGACTCGGAATTACAGTTGGCATTCACGGGTAACGCTCTTCCCGCTGGATTTAACTAACCAGGCACGAGTGACGAGCGGTCGTCACAGCTTCACATTTCTCAGTATCTCTCTCTCTCTCTCTTTCTCTCTTTCTCTCTCACTCTCTCTCCTACGTTCTTTTGGTTTTCGTTGAAACAATTCTGGAATCAGAGGTGTAATGGCGAGTAGGTATCATGCATTCATAGCAGAGGGTCTCTAATAATGTTGCTCGAAAAAGACAAAGTTCCGACGTCTAGTCATAGTGCGGAACATAGTTCATATTTATCATGACGTTTCGATGCTCAACATTTGTTATACGAACTGAAATGATTCCTTGTCTCTAGGTAGAATTTTTATACAATGCGTGTAACGCATGCGACAAACGCATGCGACTAACATAGATTTGGAAAATCAGTAATGCAACTGATGTCTGTTTCCCCAAAGCCAATAAAGAACGTAAGTTATTACTTTGACAAAAAAAGAAAAAAGTGAAGAGTTTTGTGAAATCATTTGTCCAAAAGAAGAAAGAAATAAAACAGATTAGAGAAACATTTGACACCCCTTTTAATGATTTTGCTAATCGTTTAGAGCAGCTGAAATGCTTGTAACCTCCCCACAAAAAATGAAAATGAAAATGTGAGCCAAGTGTAACCTTCCCACAAAATATAATAATTTATAATTAAATGAATTTTTAAATATATTGTAAAATCTGAACAAAATTGGTTTTAATGTAACCTCTGAACAAAATTGGCTCCGATTTATAGTCTCTGTGCAAAGAATGCATTCACACTTAATATTCCCACAAAAATTCTTTTCTCATTTAATGTCAAGTTCGAAATAGAAAAATTCCTAAACACCAAAATAATAAAAAAACGTTCTGTAACCTGATAAATTTTATGAGGACAGCAGCGCTGACCTTCGGCCCTGTATTCTGAATAAAAAAAAGCAAAAATTCTTACCTCAATAAAACTGCAATTATATCTGCTCTTAAATTAGTCATTTTTCGACAAAGTTTCGTGCAATGCTCGCGTATATTTTTTTTTTTATTCTTGGATGCAATGATAATGCTTTGGAAATTCTTTAAATTGAAATGAATGCTTTTCTTTAAAAGAGTTGCTTTATATTATAAAAATTATTATTGGGGCATTTCTTTGAACAAATTAAATTACAATTAACATACATTATTAAACATGCGCAAGGCTGCTTCTTTACCTTCTACAACAATACTCATCCTCCAGAGTCCTGACCAGAGTCGCGAGCAGAGCACACAGCCGACGCATGCCGACTACAGCTTACTAGCACGGACTGACGACTACTACTGGACTGACGACTCGCGCAGACTAGCAACAGCTAACGATAAACTACTCTCTGGTCAGAGATTCTGTCATGCCTCGCCCATTGCCGGCAATGTATACGTCTTTCATGCTCAAATGTTAGTAACATAGGGAGATCACAGTCCAATATCCTATAGCACACTTAAAAATTCTAAGATTCTGTATTAAAAACTGAACTTTAAATAATCAGCAACTCATTTGCTACAAAAGGGTTCTGTCTCAGCCCCTTTCGTGTATTCCTTTTATCACGAGTTCGTAATTTATATTCAACTAATCCAGCAGATTACTCTTCTGCTGTTTGTATCACTACGGGATATTATACAATAGTTATGTTTTGATATTTTAACATTTTTATTACTTGTCATTGTATCATGCCCAGTGGAACTCCAATACACAAAGATATTCTTCTAATACCATTATTTACCAAATGCACTCCTTCAAGTGATGATGATGTTTTTCAGTTTTCCGGCAACCTGTCTCCTCACTCATCCACGCAAAGGTATTTGAACACACCGACCTACAACGTTAGCATGGCTAGAGTCGGTGTCCCTGTACGTACTAGTCGTATTTCTTAGCTGTATTCTGTGTTAACTAGACAGAGGCGTCACTCGAGTACGCACGAGAGGGCATTATTACATCACAAATATACACACATCGTTATATATTTTAGTACTCGCATATTCATCATTTAATGCAAATATTCACCAGGTGTATGTCACGTTATGACAAGATGATGATGAAAATTAAGATTTTATATATATCTTTGGGCCTTCTTCAGTCCAGAGACTGATTTGATGCAGCTCTCCATGCTGCTAAATACCGTGAAAGCTTCTTCATCTCCAAGTAACTACATCCTTCTGAATGTGCTTCTGTATTCATCTCTTGGTCTCCCTATACAACTTTTACCTTCCACGCTGCCCTCCAATAGTAAACTGGTGATCCCTTGATGCCTCAGAACATGACCTACCAACCGAGTCCTTCTTCTACTCAAGTTGTGCGACAACTTCCTCTTCTCTCTAATTCTGTTCAGTACCTCGTCATTAGTTACGTGATCTACCCATCTAATCTTCAGCATTCTTCTGTAGCACCACATTTCGAAACTTTCTATTCTCTTCTTGTTTAAACTATTTATCATCCATGCTTTCATGTTTCATTTTCATAGATAGCTTCACTCCAAACTTTCAGAAGATACTTCCTGACATTTAAATCTATACTCGACGTTAACAAATTTCTCTTCTTCAGAAACGCTTTCCTTGTCATTGCAAATCTACATTTTATATCCTCTCAACTTCGACCATCATAAGTTATTTTGCTTCCCAAATAGCAAAACTCATTTACTACTTCAATTGTCTCACTTCCTAACCTAATTCCCTCAGCATCACCTGATTTAATTCGACGACATTCCATTATCCTCGTTTCGCTTTTGTTGATGTTTATCTTTTATTCTCCTTTCAAGACACTCTCAGTTCCGTTCAGCTGCTCTTCCAGGTCCTTTGCCGTCTCTAACAGAATAACAATGTCATCAGAAAACCACAAAGATTTAATTTTTTCTCCGTGGATTTTAATTCCTACTCCAAATTACTCTTTTGTTTCCTTTACTGCTTGCTAAATATACAGATTGAATAACATCGGGATAAGCTACATCCCTGTCTCACTCCCTTCCCAACCACTGCTTCCCTTTCATACGCCTCGACTCTTTGTTTCTATACAAATTGTAAATAGCCTTTCGCTCCCTGTACTGAAAGAGAGTATTCCAATCAACATTGTCGAAAGCTTTCTCTAAGTCTACAAGTGCTATATACGTTGGTTTGCCTTTCACAACCTATCTTCTAAGATAAGTCGTAGGGTCAGTATTGACTCACGTGTTCCAATATTTCTACGGAATCCCAAGGCCGGGTTTAACCAGTTTTTCCATTCGTCTGCAAAGGATTCGTGTTAGTATTTTGCAACCGTGACTTATTAAACTGATAGTTCGGCAGTTTTCACACTTGTGAAAACCTGCTTTCTTTGGGATTGGAAATATTATATTCTTCTTGAAGTCTGAGGGTATTTCGCCTGTCTCATGCATCTTGTTTACCAGATGGTAGAGTTTTGTTAGGGCTGGCTCTCCCAAGGCTATCGGTAGCACTAATGGAATGTTGCCTACTACAAGGGTCTTGCTTCGACTTAGGTCTTCCAGTGCTCTCTCAAATTCTTCAAGAAGTATCATGTCTCCCATTTCATCTTCATCTACGTCCTCTTCCATTTCCATAATATTGCCCTCAAGTACAACGCCCTTGTATAGACCTTCTAAATACGCCTTCCACCTTTCTGCTTTCCTTTCTTCACTTAGAACTGGTTTCCATCTGAGCTCTTTATACTCATACAAGTGGTTCTCTTTTTTCGAAGGGTCTCTTTAATTTTCCACGCGCTCTGGTCTCCGAAGTAGACCACGAAGGCTCAATAATATTTATATCTGGTGACTGTGGTCGCCAGGGAAAAGTGACAATTCATCTTCGTGCTCACAAAACCAGTTCCCGGCGATCCGAACTGTGCGAAAAGGCACCCTGTCGCCTTGGAACACAGCATCTCCATTGGGAATCAAACATTTTGCCATGGGATGGACCTGTTCAGCTGAAATCGTCACATAACCCTTTTTCAGAAATGCAGACTCGCATTACAGCCATTGGGACCATGGAATACCACCATATAGCTCCCTGAACCTTCACCGAACCCCTGCCATATTTCACTCATGAGGCGTATTCGCGGACAGAAGTTGGAAACAGAGCGCAACAATACTCATTCGACCAAACGACTTTCTTCCATAGTTTCATATTTCAGGCTTTATAACGGCTTTCGGCATCATACTTACCTGCCATGGGACTTTGCGCAACTTATGAGTGGTTTTGGAGTTCCAGCTCGCTCTTCAATTACTTGCTTCTGGAGCTACCTTCTTGTTGTTTGGGATGATTGGCAGGGTTCAGTAGTGTGACGTTCAGTTCTGCAGTGACTTTTGCAGCTACCGTCCTCTTGTTTTTCGTCACTATACTCTTTCCTGACCGTTCACCGTGACCACTCAACACACACACACCACACACACACACACACACACACACACACACACACACATTAGTGTATGATGTGTTGTGGATTGGCAAGAGAGCCAACCCGGTGTGAGAGGACCCCGAAAGGCACGCGTTTTAGCTCACGCAGGCTGGCGTGAGGTCTGGAACAGGTCAAGCAAATTAGACTAGCAAAAAAGGACGTCGCTGTGGAATACTTAACTTTAATCCATAAATGGTGAACATCGCTCTTGACGGTACATGTTTTACAGCATCAATAGTAACTGGTTATGGCGCCTTGCTAGGTCGTAGCAAATGACGTAGCTGAAGGCTATGCTAACTATCGTCTCGGCAAATGAGAGCGTATTTTGTCAGTGAACCATCGCTAGCAAAGTCGGCTGTACAACTGGGCCGAGTGCTAGGAAGTGTCTCTAGACCTGCCGTGTGGTGGCGCTCGGTCTGCAATCACTGATAGTGGCGACACGCGGGTCCGACGTATAATAACGGACCGCGGCCGATTTAAAGGCTACCACCTAGCAAGTGTGGTGTCTGGCGGTGACACCACATGATGTTTTTCCGCTTTCCCTGTATGCGATATGAGCCGTGCTGCGGCTCGCGTTGGTGCTGTTTGTAGGCTTCCGCCCTCTATTGGAGGCCAGACCGTATCCTTTAGTTGGCATGGTTGCGGTTGTTTGTCTTCTTCTCGTCTTGACTGATACCACTCGTTTCGCAAGCGTTGCCTGTCCGCTAGTGGCCGCAGCGGCGGTTATCGATATGTAGTAACTGTTACCCTATCTTTGGGGCGACGTCGTTCTTTTTCCGTGTCGTAGGAGTGTGCCAGGTCGGTTGGGGACTCAGGAAGCGCCAGGTCCGCGCAGTGTGCGAACACGCCAGGACCGCAGGTGGTGCGAATTGACTGCCAGATGGAAGGGCTGTGGTCACGAGGGTGCACGACCTCGTCGTAAACAAGATTCTGCAGGCTTTAAGATGAGTGCGTTTCAATTCAAGTAGATAAACCTCCACCATTGTGACATCTCGCAATTCTCCAGTGAGTTAGGTTCGTGTTGCTGCTCGTAGTGTCGCCGAGGCGAAGAGCAGCGAGTGGAGTGCTTGGGGAAAGCGGATCTGATTAGGTTTCCTCGACTTCTTATTACTATTCATTGCGTTCAGCTTGTTACAATTTCTTAAGTTCAACAAGCGGTATTTTTCCTGACAGGTGGCCGCTAACGCCCCAGTTACCTGCCCTGGGGTTAGTGTATGTAACAGCAGGGTACGTTTCCTCGCCTTGCCGCTGCTGTCCGGTAAGGCGTATAGTTTTCATAGCTTGTGATTCTTCTACTGTGGTGGTAGTGATTTGTTTCTCGTTCCGGATGCTCTAAGCACAGTATTCTGAGGGCGTAGTGCAGTCCCCCGGTTCCGGCTTTGGCGTGTTGTTGCATTCTTGAATTTGGGTTATTGGACGTCAGGTAGCTTCAGCAAGATTATCATTAGCCATTCGTTAGACTGCCACTAGTCTTGTGTTATCAGCTTGTGAAGTGAATGCAACTGTTGGCTGCCTATCTCGTCGCTCGCGAAATTGTTGGTTGCCGGACCTTCTCAGAGGTCGGTTCCTGGAGCACCGACTGTGACTGGTCCTTGTGTTTTATTATTGTATTATTTATTACCATACCTTGTAATTCCTACATTAAAGGTTATGTACGTCTAGTTAACAGTTCCGGTCGCCTTCTGGTATAAATATAGCAGTGTAATGGTTGTGTTACAAGGTTACCATCATCTTAGTTCACCCGTTTGATGGTCAGTTGCTTGTTTCTTTTAATTAACCTTTGCTTGTATTTGCGGCTTTAGAGCAGGTTTCTGATTTTTTTATATAATTGCTGTTCCTAGAGTGTAAGGCCTTCAGCCGTGATTATGGTCATTTGCTTTGACAAAATAATTCGATATTTGTATTTTAGCAGTTAGCCTTAAAACCTTATTTACTGCCATTCCTGGCGTCTGATGCCTTCTGTTGTATTTGTGGCCACTTACTTTTAATATTTCAATATCTGTAGTTTGTAATTGCAGCTAGTTCTTAAACATTCTTAATTTATTGCCATTCTTGGCGTGTACAGCCTTCAGCCGTGATCACAGTGACTTGCTTTTTTCTTTAACATTATCTGTATCTGTATTTTATGGTGGTTTGCTAAATTTTACCGCACTGAAATCACTATTATTTACACAGTTGTTTATTCCTTTATTAATTACGTGTGTTATTTTTATTTATTGTTGAATTACTGTTTTAAAAATAAATGTGTGTAACTGTAAAAGGCAACCAATAGTAACTAATTACGGCCCCGTCCACAATCGTAACCAAATCCTGCTTTCCCTTGATTGCCACCAGGTTTCACGGTTTAGGTCTTCGATACGGTGCCCTCGAACCACCAAATACTTCTGCTACCGTCGTTACGAAAGTGCCCACCGTACGGGCACCAATAATTTGGCCACGTTCGAATTCACTTGGCTCCGACGTAACGCACTCACGACTACACAGAACACTGTTGTGATCACCACCGACATTTGGAGCGTATTGAGGACACTGCGCGAGTCCCGTTCTTTGTCAAATACAACAGTGTAACCTGCAGAGTTGACTAGCATCTGAATTTATGTTCAAGTATGCATTTCTCGCAGCGTTTCCGAATTTTTGTCCAAGCGCTGTAGGTTTCCAATTGCAGTAGCGTACCATATAAAATTATTCAGAGTGTGTTCTCTTTCCATGAGGGCTTGTTATCCACTACAGCTAGAAATGGTACGTTGACAGTTCTGACAAAATGGCTGACCATATACGGGGAGCGTATTCAGCGATCTATGCGTGAACGACCAATTGCCAATTAGGGCCTCCGGAACGCCCATACTCCAACGTCATGAAATACAGACTCGACAAAAAATGAATGCTTTTTTGTCCTCGCTTGCACTGAATTGCGGCATTGATCAATGTTCCGGCATATCCACTCAAGCGTGATGGATGACATTTCCCTCAGTAAAGAAAAAAATCGCCGAATGTGTGTAATTTTATTTTTCATTTCATGTAATGTTTATCTTTCTAATTACTCTCTTGATACACTGCAGTAAACATAGAGTACACTATATTTTGCAATACAGCTCACAACAAAACGAAAATCATTCAGAATGAGAACGATGTACAGCTACAGAAAATTTTTGAATGGATTTAGATATTGAACAACTAAACAAAAGAAACAGGAAGACAACAAAAGAACATTTTGTCAACAAAACGCGTAATAATCTACATAAGCCGCGGCTTGTGGGCGGTCAAAGAAAGATGGAGTCTTCTACCGTCTTGTTGGTTTCCATCTTCTCAAGACCTAGTTTATGCTACCATTGTGCTGCTGCACATGAAAATCGTCGGTACCAAAATTAAGCTAAGTAACAACTGCACACACAATCTAAATGTTAGAGTTTGTCGGGGATCATCTAAATATTTATCGTAGCATTACAAAATGTGTGCTATTTTAAGGCTATACCGCGTCTTCAGGTTGCATCCAGAAAAGTTCTTTTCTTGTGGCATTTGAGTCTCTCTCGTCTTAGAAATATCTGGGACCGTCGACAACCTGCGTCACTTGTTTGGTTGGTTGATTGATTTGTGGGAGGGGACTAAACAGCAAGGTCATCGGTCCCATCGGATTAGGGAAGTAAGTCGGCCGTGCCCTTTCAGTAGAACCACCCTGTCATTCGCCTTAAGGGTATACGGAACGCCCTATGCTTACAATGTTAAATTGAGCTAAAAGTTAGGAACATTTTCTCATTTGTTATTTGGACGATACTCTTGATTTTTTCACAGAACGCAGAGATATGTTCTGCTTTTATGCTGAATTATTAATTTTGAAAAAATAATGTATAGTTTTTCAGATATTTAATTTTTTGTAAATGTTAAAAAAGTTATACATTTTAACAAGTATTTTAAAATTTACATCCATTAATACAAAATAATTCCACATATCTTTTAATTCAGATATATTACGAGGGCTGTTCAGAAAGTAAGCTCCGATTGATCGCGAAATGGGAACCACAGTGGAAATTAGAAATGTTTTATTTTTAACAGTTAGCTACACCATCCAGCTACTTCTCTACGTAGTTGCCGTTCTGACTAAGACATTTGTCGTAGCGTTGTACCAACTTTCCAATACCCTCATCATAAAAGACAGCCGCCAGTACTTTCCGCCAATTCTCTACGCTGGCCTACAGCTCGTTTTCTGTGCCAAAATGTTGTATTCATAGCCAGCGGTTCATGTGAGCAGAAATGAAACGCAGGGGGAGTCAATTACGGGCTGTATTGTTGGTAGTCAAACATTTCCAATTGAAAACGATGCAGGAGCATTTTCATTGGCCCTTCAGAATGCGGCTGAGAATATTGCCTTGTAGAAGAAACTGCACGACAGTTATGTAATGTTGGCTGTATAGCTTCAGGCGAAATTTCTCCCCAGGTCCTCGTACTTGGCGGGAGACACTATTCTCTAGACAACTTTACGCGATCAATGTGAGCTCAGAAATGAGGGGAGTGACGTGATGCTATCTAGGGTCATACTAGAGACACTGCCCAACACATCTGTGCAAAGCTTTATCGGATTATCATAGTCGTTTCCATTTCGCGATCAATCGGAGCTTACTTTCTGAACAGCCCTCGTAGAAAGTCTTAAGGAACAACTACAGAAAACTTCATCTTTCTACTATAAATAGGCCCTGAGAAAATGTACCTTATACACAAAGAAACTAAAGTTACGGGAAATTAGCTTCAAAGTTTTTACTTCAGTACAAGCCTGCTCCATAGCTTGTATCATCAGAATCGTCCAACAGCTTCCTCTTGATGGCTCTGCTATGCTGTCTAGCCATCTTTGAATATACTTTTATGGCATTATCTGAAGACCTGAGCCTTCCTTGTCCAAACAAAGCATAGCTGCGGCAGTTCGTAGTCCTACACAGAGCCCCAACTTCTGCAGAACTTTGCACTTTGTTATATTGCCCTGATTGAATGATGAAACAGCATCATAAACGCCAAAGTGAAGTGTGTTTATACCCACAAACACAGTTTTAGGTAGTCTATTCCATATCACATGGTTCACACACTCATTTGGATTTTGAGTCCGGCCATGAAGACATTTCTTTAGTATAATATCTGCGAGGTCTCGGAATTTTGGTTTTATTTCATCCATTATGGCAGGTGGCAGGTGATGAGGGTGGTTGTATTGTTTCTTAGTTACCTTGCCTCTGTTGTACTTGCACCAACTATCGTCTCCTTTTGGACATAGCCCATGTTGGGGATTCTCATTGTTTGAAGCTGTATGAAAAAACAGAACCCAGACTGCTCTTCTAATTAATTCTGCATCTGCTGTATTCTGTCTTATTGCTAGACCATAGCACTTCTGAATATGATCTATTGTAGCATCTGTCAGTCTATTTTTCCCATCTAAAGTTTTTCCATCGCTCAATTTCTTGCCTTTCATGCTAGCCGTGAGCCGTCGAAGTCTTGATCCCATCCTTTTCTGAACATGGCCAATACACTCCAGTTTGGAAATTTTCACATCGTTACCATAGGGTCTCAGTTCCTCAATTTCTTTGAAAGCCTTTGAGTCACCATCTCCAAGATAATTTATGTATCTAACGTTGTACCATTTTACTGAGCGTTGATAAATACTTCTTACACCAGCAACTTCCATACCACCACTTGACCCATAGTAATTTGCCAAGCACTCCTCTTCATGTTTATTTTTCATTTTCTCCTTGCATCTGCAATGCTTGGAAAGTATTGCCACATCAACTACCTTACCAGTGTCCACATTTGTAGCTGTTACTATACCATTCAGAGATGTGTGGCCTCTCTTCTGCCAGCTTCCATCAAAGGCTATGGACAAGTCTCTGCTATTATTATTTTCAACAACTGCTTCCTCAACAGCATCTTTCATGTTTTCCTGTGCCACATCTTCTACAGCAGAGCCTATTGCAATTATGTGTTTGTTAACTTTTGAAGGTGGAGGAGGGAGGTTCATCACACCACACAACATGGAACCTGCAGCCCTGCCCTTTCCTATACACCGTAATCCATAAACCAGTCTAATGTTTATATCGTATAGTTTACCTGTATCTGCAGTAACATGTGAGGAATTGGAGAAAGTAACACTGTGTTTGCAATAACTGCACATCAACTCTAATTCACAAGCAAGTCCTCCATGTAAGTTTGTTTTCAATGAAACACCACATTTTCCACATTGTTTGCAGCACACATTGTTCTCCAAAACGTCTGATAATAAAGAGACGTTAATTTCCTCATATTTTGTAGTCCCAGCATTTAGTTTCTTGTATTCTTCTTCAATTACAGCTAGTTTTCTTCTTGAAGCACTTTCCGGTGTAGTGGCAGCAGCATCACTCAATGTATCACTACCAGTGTTGAGGTTAGTCGCTACTGGGACATCTGATACTGATGAAGATTAATCAGACGAATATGTAGTACACTTTACTTTCTTGCGCCAATGTACACGCTTTCTACAGGGTGTTTCAAAAATGACCGGTATATTTGAAACGGCAATAAAATCTAAACGAGCAGCGATAGAAATACACCGTTTGTTGCAATATGCTTGGGACAACAGTACATTTTCAGGCAGACAAACTTTCAAAATTACAGTAGTTACAATTTTCAACAACAGATGGCGCTGCGGTCTGGGAAACTCTATAGTACGATATTTTCCACATATCCACCATGCGTAGCAATAATATGGCGTAGTCTCTGAATGAAATTACCCGAAACCTTTGACAACGTGTCTGGCGGAATGGCTTCACATGCAGATGAGATGTACTGCTTCAGCTGTTCATTTGTTTCTGGATTCTGGCGGTACACCTGGTCTTTCAAGTGTCCCCACAGAAAGAAGTCACAGGGGTTCATGTCTGGCGAATAGGGAGGCCAATCCACGCCGCCTCCTGTATGTTTCGGATAGCCCAAAGCAATCACACGATCATCGAAATATTCATTCAGGAAATTAAAGACGTCGGCCGTGCGATGTGGCCGGGCACCATCTTGCATAAACCACGAGGTGTTCGCAGTGTCGTCTAAGGCAGTTTGTACCGCCACAAATTCACGAAGAATGTCCAGATAGCGTGATGCAGTAATCGTTTCGGATCTGAAAAATGGGCCAATGATTCCTTTGGAAGAAATGGCGGCCCAGACCAGTACTTTTTGAGGATGCAAGGACGATGGGACTGCAACATGGGGCTTTTCGGTTCCCCATATGCGCCAGTTCTGTTTATTGACGAAGCCGTCCAGGTAAAAATAAGCTTCGTCAGTAAACCAAATGCTGCCCACATGCATATCGCCGTCATCAATCCTGTGCACTATATCGTTAGCGAATGTCTCTCGTGCAGCAATGGTAGCGGCGCTGAGGGGTTGCCGCGTTTGAATTTTGTATGGATAGAGGTGTAAGCTCTGGCGCATGAGACGATACGTGGACGTTGGCGTCATTTGGACCGCAGCTGCAACACGGCGAACGGAAACCCGAGGCCGCTGTCGGATCACCTGCTGCACTAGCTGCGCGTTGCCCTCTGTGGTTGCCGTACGCGGTCGCCCTACCTTTCCAGCACGTTCATCCGTCACGTTCCCAGTCCGTTGAAATTTTTCAAACAGATCCTTTATTGTATCGCTTTTCGGTCCTTTGTTTACATTAAACCTCCGTTGAAAACTTCGTCTTGTTGCAACAACACTGTGTTCTAGGCGGTGGATTTCCAACACCAGAAAAATCCTCTGTTCTAAGGAATGAACCATGTTGTCTACAGCACACTTGCACGTTGTGAACAGCACACGCTTACAGCAGAAAGACGACGTACAAAATGGCGCACCCACAGACTGCGTTGTCTTCTATATCTTTCACATCACTTGCAGCGCCATCTGTTGTTGAAAATTGTAACTACTGTAATTTCGAAAGTTTGTCCGCCTGAAAATGTACTGTTGTCCCAAGCATATTGCAACAAACGGTGTATTTCTATCGCTGCTCGTTTAGTTTTTATTGCCGTTTCAAATATACCGGTCATTTTTGAAACACCCTGTACATACCTTCAGACTAGGTCTTGGCATGTTGAAGGAAAGAAAACTCAATGACTTCTCCACATACGACTTTCACAACAATGACATGGATGTACTCACAAAGGAAACAATACAAATGGAGCAGAATCTATTGTCAACTGTCTAGCAGTGTAGCCAACAGAAAAGCTAATTCTCTTGTGCTCAGTTATATCTCTGGCAAGGCTGTCTATATCAGGTATATTTCGCGTCTCATATACAAGGTGCGGAACATCGTGTGTCGAAATTATTTTAAAAAATTATTTAAAACAGTTCTATTCACGTCATCCAAATATTTTATACATGGTATTAAACGGGAGAGTCTAAATTTTTCGAAAATGCATTTACCCAAAAATCGATTTTTTCATCGAAAAACTCATTCCGTATACCCTTAAGGGAGGTAGGATGTCAAACGGGCCGACTTGGATCAGGAGAGGCACCACAGGAAGGATTCAGGTTTCATACTCATAGCAGTGGAAGCTCAAAAACGTAACCAAACACTTCTTTTTTTACATGTGAAATTTCATCATTTTTTCACTTACTACTGGCTGCATTTGTTGCTATAGGTACACTTTTCTTCCTAAGTAAGAGAGATTCTTCGATGACTAGCACAGCATACAAACCATAGTTACAGGTGTATGAAGCTCTAGAAGTTATTTAATTGATGAAAAAATGAATGAAGTGTTACATTTTAAATTTCATGTTTAGAAAAAACTCAAGTTTTATAGTTAATTATCTCAATTTTTCCACAGTTTTTTAATAGATTTGGATAATTCTAGAGTTTCATACACTTGTAGCTACTGTTTGTAAGCTATGGAAAATTCATCGAAGAATCTCTCTTACTTAGGAAGAAAAGTGTAACTATAACAACAAATGCAGCCAGTTATAAGTGAAAAAATGATGAAATTTCACCTGTAAAAAAAGGTATTTTGCTTCGTTTTTGAACTTCCACTCCGATGAGTGTCAGTCCTCAATCCTTCCTCGTCATAGTGACAAAGTTTTATGAATTTATTTGTAAAAGTATAGACAGTAGAAATTAAAATGTCATGTGGTGACTCTCCTGCTCCAAGTCGGTCCGTTTGACGTCCTATCCCCCTTAAGCGATTTAGAGAAACTACGGAAAAACTAAATCAGGATGGCCGGACGCCGGTTTGAACCGCCGTCCTTCCGAGTCCAGTGCGCTAACCACTGCGTTAGCCCGCTCCGTTCTGCACCAGAGTAGCGTTCATTGCGAACGGCAAGGCTGTAACGACAACAATTTTGCTTTCCGATTAACTTGTACTGTGCCACCGGAACATCTCAGAACTCACACTTCTCCTAGAAAGCAGGAACTGATAATGCGTTACATCTCTGGCATACCCCCTCTGCCAAGTTACAAAAAAGGAGGAAAAATTTGCGAAAACGCTTGGAACGTTTGTCGCAAAGATGGGCTAAATCACCCAGGAAGTAGAATGTGATCAGCAGAAGAAGAAAACATTAGACATACCGAGATTCTAAATGAATGAGATTGTGAAATCATATGAACCACAGAAATCTAGATCAGTGGGCCTAGATTAGTAACACAGGCCATCGATGGAAAGACTTACTAATAAAACTTGCTTTTTTTGTGGGTTTTACTATGCTGTATTCTAATATGACAACAAAGAAGACGTAACAAGAACCTTTTTGTACAATTAACACTCAGTATTTTAAAAAGTTCAGTCTCAGTGAATTTAATGATATGTACTATTTTAATGAACCAGGAATATGTAGATATTACAGCAAGAGACCGGTGTTGGTCCAGAATAAGTCACGAATTTTATAGTTTCGATGCCATTGATTTTATGTCACCTTGTATGCTGTTGTATATACACTCCTGGAAATTGAAATAAGAACACCGTGAATTCATTGTCCCAGGAAGGGGAAACTTTATTGACACATTCCTGGGGTCATATACATCACATGATAACACTGACAGAACAACAGGCACATAGACACAGCCAACAGAGCATGCACAATGTCGGCCCTAGTACAGTGTATATCCACCTTTCGCAGCAATGCAGGCTGCTATTCTCCCATGGAGACGATCGTAGAGATGCTGGATGTAGTCCTGTGGAGCGGCTTGCCATGCCATTTCCACCTGGCGCCTCAGTTGGACCAGCGTTCGTGCTGGACATGCAAACCGCGTGAGACGACGCTTCATCCAGTCCCAAACATGCTCAATGGGGGACAGATCCGGAGATCTTGCTGGCCAGGGTAGTTGACTTACACCTTCTAGAGCACGTTGGGTGGCACGGGATACATGCGGACGTGCATTGTCCTGTTGGAACAGCAAGTTCCCTTGCCGGTCTAGGAATGGTAGAACGATGGGTTCGATGACGGTTTGGATGTACCGTGCACTATTCAGTGTCCCCTCGACGATCACCAGTGGTGTACGGCCAGTGTAGGAGATCGCTCCCCACACCATGATGCCGGGAGTTGGCCCTGTGTGCCTCGGTCGTATGCAGTCCTGATTGTGGCGCTCACCTGCACGGCGCCAAACACGCATACGACCATCATTGGCACCAAGGCAAAAGCGACTCTCATCGCTGAAGACGACACGTCTCCATTCGTCCCTCCATTCACGCCTGTCGCGACACCACTGGAGGCGGGCTGCACGATGTTGGGGCGTGAGCGGAAGACGGCCTAACGGTGTGCGGGACCGTAGCCCAGCTTCATGGAGACGGTTGCGAATGGTCCTCGCCGATACCCCAGGAGCAACAGTGTCCCTAATTTGCTGGGAAGTGGCGGTGCGGTCCCCTACGGCACTGCGTAGGATCCTACGGTCTTGGCGTGCATCCGTGCGTCGCTGCGGTCCGGTCCCAGGTCGACGGGCACGTGCACCTTCCGCCGACCACTGGCGACAACATCGATGTACTGTGGAGACCTCACTCCCCACGTGTTGAGCAATTCGGCGGTACGTCCACCCGGCCTCCCGCATGCCCACTATACGCCCTCGCTCAAAGTCCCTCAACTGCACATACGGTTCACGTCCACGCTGTCGCGGCATGCTACCAGTGTTAAAGACTGCGATGGAGCTCCGTATGCCACGGCAAACTGGCTGACACTGACGGCGGCGGTGCACAAATGCTGCGCAGCTAGCGCCATTCGACGGCCAACACCGCGGTTCCTGGTGTGTCCGCTGTGCCGTGCGTGTGATCATTGCTTGTACAGCCCTCTCGCAGTGTCCGGAGCAAGTATGGTGGGTCTGACACACCGGTGTCAATGTGTTCTTTTTTCCATTTCCAGGAGTGTATTTTATGATACCTAACGATAGTCTTGCAGCGGGGCGGGGTCAGTCTGTCGTTCATTCGTCTCCTTACACTCTCTGTCATTTTCATCGAACATTTCACTCACCTCTATACTTATTCCTTCCGACGTCGCTTCACTGTGCAGTAGTAGATACACGCTCGGCAGTGTAAAGCAGCGTTGATGAAACCACTACCTAATACCTACCATACAGAGGCCGCGAAACTCAAGTAGCAAATCAGTTCCTGTAAGTTCATTTTCACAAATTTCGGGCGGTAGGAGAAGGCAGTTTAACTGCAGTAAGCATTTGAAAATTCGATTAACGTCATTTTATTCATAAGGAAGCACATGAAATGGCTATCAAGTCCGTATCTAATAATTCAAATGCTCTATCGTTCCAAGTTCACTGTTTACTCAACATATTTCACACGTAAAAGATCCAGAATTCCTGCAAGTCCGGCCCGATTAATTTTGCGATCTAACGGTCACTGACGCACCACTATTAGGAGTTAAACGTTCGGTCGTTTCGGTGGTCTTCTATGTATGTTAGAACTGCTCGCCAAAGCATTCCATCAAGAACACGGAATATGCCACGTGGAATTGTCTCTACGACCAAAAGATCACACGCTTATAAAACTTCAACGAATTAATTCAGATACATCAAACTTTCCTCAAAATGTTCGTAACATAAACCGCCTTAGTCTCGACACGTTTTAAACGCGATGAACTCACTAGTTCCTCATTTTACAATTTACTTTCAGGGAGACATCCAACATGGTGTCACTTGGAAACTGGTTAGCGAACGAGTTCTCTCGATGCTCCTCTCCTCCCTGCCTATCTAACTATCTGCACACGGAACTGCTTGATTCTGATTAGCTATATATTTTCAAAATATATATAAATGACCTAGTAGATAGTGTCGGAAGTTCCATGCGGGTTTTCGCGGATGATGCTGTAGTATACAGAGAAGTTGCAGCATTAGAAAATTGTAGTGAAATGCAGGAAGATCTGCAGCGGATAGGCACTTGGTGCAGAGAGTGGCAACTGATCCTTAACAGAGACAAATGTAATGTATTGCGAATACATAGAAAGAAGGATCCTTTACTGTATGATTATATGATAGCGGAACAAACACTCGTAGCAGTTACTTCTGTAAAATATCTGGGAGTATGCGTGCGGAACGATTTGAAGTGGAATGATCATATAAAATTAATTGTTGGTAAGGCGGGTACCAGGTTGAGATTCATTGGGAGAGTCCTTAGAAAATGTAGTCCATCAACAAAGGAGGTGGCCTACAAAACACTCGTTCGACCTATACTTGAGTATTGCTCATCAGTGTGGGATCCGTACCAGATCGGGTTGACGGAGGAGATAGAGAACATCCAAAGAAGAGCGGCGCGTTTCGTCACAGGGTTATTTGGTAACCGTGATAGTGTTACGGAGATGTTTAACAAACACAAGTGACAGACTCTGCAAGAGAGGCGCTCTGCATCGCGGTGTAGCTTGCTCGCCAGGTTTCGAGAGGGTGCGTTTCTGGATGAGGTATCAAATATATTGCTTCCCCCTACTTATACCTCCCGAGGAGATCACGAATGTAAAATTAGAGAGATTAGAGCGCGCACAGAGGCTTTCCGGCAGTCGTTCTTCCAGCGAACCATACGCGACTGGAACAGGAAAGGGAGGTAATGACAGTGGCACGTAAAGTGCCCTCCGCCACACACCGTTGGGTGGCTTGCGGAATATAAATGTAGATGTAGATGTAGATGTATTGATCTGACTGACCAATCAGAACGATCTTTCCAGATCATTCTCGCAACAAAGCTTGCATTAGCCAACCACTACTCAGTCATTTATGTCATTACAATATCAATTTCTAATATATTGTTTAATAAAATGAAAAGAAATGCCAAATATTCTTTAAATTAATATAGAAACTTTTTCCGCTTCAGACTTTTATTCTGGCTGCTCTCTTACAAAAGCAAGCACACATCGACGTACGTCATCAGCATCGCGGTTGCAACACAGTTTTCCCACGATTCAATTTTATAAGGTTTTACATAAAATGACATTAAGTTTTAACGTACGTCCCGCATACACTCATTCATTCCCAAGTATTCATACAACAAAATAATAAACAAATAATAATTTTGAATGATTTTTATACTACATAACGCAGAGTAATTAAATTTTTGCAAAGAAAATTCCAATTAAGTGATTTTTTTTATATACTGTGAGCTTTGTTGTGGCTTCAGATGATAATAGAAAACATTTGGTTATTGTTCCTAACTGAGGTTTGAAACATAAGTGTCGGTTTTAGGACATTTAAGTAATTGTTTCAATCTCCGTAACGACAACAGATAAAAATCTGAAATTTTGACAGGATCCCTTCCTTAATAACAAAAGATTGCGTACCAAGTTGGAACAAAATCGGATGGTAATTACTATGGTTTATTTAGATTCGTAGGGGGTATGAATTTGCTTACCGACTGAATGTTGCTTGAGACCGCTCACACGTCTGGTAGCGTCAGCTGCACTCTGCGTCAGAGCGAACAAACGTAGCCATCCTGAAGCCACCATGCTATACCGTTGTGTGCCTTTCTGCAACGAATGTTATGTTGTAATTACTTGCTACGTTGCAGTCTGTGGACCGAAACTGGTTTATAACAAAGTAATTTGTATCAGAAGCTCTTGTCGGTTGATAACGTAGTGTTTTTGATATTAGTTATCAGATTTATGTCGTTTTACTACTCTTACTCTCATTGTAATTTCATATGGACTTTGTCTTTCATCAATCTGTCTACTTTGTTCACATCTGCAGTCAAGCTTTTCTCCAACTTTCTAAAATTGATATTGAAATACGAAGAGTTCCTTCCCATCCCACATCACGTTGATTAATACATTAATAAAGTGTTTCAGTACGACATGTTGACGCTGCTTGCGCAGAGTACTTACGAAAATCAAATAAGGAATGTGTACAACATGAACTCTAATGTGATGTTTGAGGAAGGTAAGCACCACGAAATGCGCTGACTTGGACTGTGTTATTCAGCGATAAACTGGGAATAGTTTGCGATGAAGCAACGAAACGTTGTATACAGACGAACCATTAGGGCTTAGGCGATACGTATCACATAACGGGCATTCTACGAGGTGCATTCAAGTTCTAAGGCCTCCGATTTTTTTTTCTAATTAACTACTCACCCGAAATCGATGAAACTGGCGTTACTTCTCGGCGTAATCGCCCTGCAGACGTACACATTTTTCACAACGCTGACGCCATGATTCCATGGCAGCGGCGAAGGCTTCTTTAGAAGTCTGTTTTGACAACTGGAAAATCGCTGAGGCAATAGCAGCACGGCTGGTGAATGTGCGGCCACGAAGAGTGTCTTTCGTTGTTGGAAAAAGCCAATAGTCGCTAGGAGCCAGGTCAGGTGATTAGGGAGCATGAGGAATCACTTCAAAGTTGTTATCACGAAGAAACTGTTGCGTAACGTTAGCTCGATGTGCGGGTGCGTTGTCTTGGTGAAACAGCACATGCGCAGCCCTTCCCGGACGTTTTTGTTGCAGTGCAGGAAGGAATTTGTTCTTCAAAACATTTGCTTAGGATGTACCTGTTACCCTAGTCCCATTTGGAACGCAATGGGTAAGGATTACGCCCTCGCTGTCCCATGAACATGGACACCATAATTTTTTCAGCACTGGCGGTTACCCGAAATCTTTTTGGTGGCGGTGAATCTGTGAGATTCTATTACGATGACTGGCGCTTTGTTTCTGGATTGAAAAATGGCATCCAAGTCTCATCCATTGTCACAACCGACGAAGAGAAAGTCCCATTCATGCTGTCGTTGCGCGTCAACATTGCTTTGCAACATGCCACACGGGCAGCCATGTGGTCGTCCGTCAGCATTCGTGGAACTCACCTGGATGACACTTTTCGCATTTTCAGGTCGTCATGCAGGATTGTGTGCACAGAATCCACAGAAATGCCAACTCTGGAGGCGATCTGTTCAAGTCATTCGGCGATCCCCCAAAACAATTCTCTCCACTTTCTTGATCATGTCGTCAGACCGGCTTGTGCGAGTCCGAGTTTGTTTCGGTTTGTTGTCACACGATGTTCTGCCTTCATTAAACTGTCGCACCCACGAACGCACTTTCGACACATCCATAACTCCATCACCACATGTCTCCTTCAACTGTCGATGAATTTCAATTGGTTTCAGACCACGCAAATTGAGAAAACGAATGATTGCACGCTGTTGAAGTAAGGAAAACGTCGCCATTTGAAGTATTTAAAACAGTTCTCATTCTCGCCGCTGGCGGTAAAATTCCATCTGCCGTTCGGTGCTGCCATCTCTGGGACGTATTGACAATGAACGCGGCCTCATTTTAAAACAATGCGCATGTTTATATCTCTTTCCAGTCCGGAGAAAAAGAAATCGGAGGCCTTAGAACTTGAATGCTCCTCGTACTCCGTCTGTGTCCATACCAAGAAAACAGCTGTTATGTCCATGGTAGAGGATACTAGCCTACCAATTTTACAACCTGTTCGGATTTCTCTCAATTTGATTTTCGTTTGGAGTGCGGGTGGAGTGACTTTAAATGTTTGTGTGTGCTCGGTAGTTAGTTTGATCTTGTCTTTGCAGTCCCTTACTGATCGACATGTAAAGGGCTGAAGTATAATTTTCAGTGCCATTGACGTGGCCACCTGCCAAAAACCTAAATAACCAATTTTTGCAGCGCAGTCCGCTGCCAGACGTGGTGGTAGAGGTGGTTGGTAGGTTGGTTGTTTTGGGGAAGGAGACCAGACAGCGTGGTCATCGGTCTCATCGGATTAGGGAAGGACTGGGAAGGAAGTCGGCCGTGCCCTTTCAGAGGAACCATCCAGGCATTTGCCTGGAGTGATTTACGGAAATCACGGAAAACCTAAATCAGGACGGCCGGACGCGAATGCGAGTCCAGTGTCTAACCACTGCGCCACCTCGCTCGGTATAGAGGTGGTCTCATAGATTCTCGATTGGGTTCAAATCCGGGACGTTTGGTGGCCAGGAGACTACGTAAGACTCATCATGGCGCTCTTAGAACCAAGCACGTACGTTGCGAAATGTGTTACACGTTGATAGCTGAGACGGTAAATACCATCGTGCCGAGGAAAACCAAACTGCTTGCACCGGTGGATATGTTCTCCATAGATAGATGCCTACTTGTGTTTATCCTTTGCGGCTTCCAGAATGATCAGATCATCCAGTGGATGACACGAAAACATTCCCTAGATCATAACGCTCCCTCTTTGTTTGCTTTCAGACGTTTCACCCCGTACACGCCAACTGTCTCCTGCCCGATGGAGCATAAAATGGGATTCATCTGAAAAGGCCATCTATAGCCACTCAGTGTACGTACTGTCGTGCCAGTTCCAGCCTTTGTCGGCGATGAACAGCATTCAGCATGGGTGCCTCAACCAGGCGCATGCTGCAGAGGCCCACACGCAGCAATGTTCGCTGAACGATCGTTGAGGAGACTGTTGGTAGCCCCTGTTTCATCTGGGTGGTCAACTGGTCAGCGGTTGTAGGTCCATTCACCCATACACATCTCCTCAGTCGTCGTTTAAACCTGTCATCGTTGGCTCAAATGTCTCTGAGCACTAAGGGACTTAACATCTGAGGTCATCAGTCCCCTAGAACTTAGAACTACTTAAACCTAACTAACCTAAGGACATCACACACATCAATGCCCGAGGCAGGATTCGAACCTGCGACCGTTGCGGACGCGCGGTTCCAGACTGAAGCGCCTAGAACCGCTCGGCCACACTGGCCGGCTGTCATCGTTGGCTTGTGTTGCACTTTAATTGTCTTTCTGTCTGCTTTGGATAGCGCCATTTTCCCACGCACGATATACTTTAAGCATGACCGCACATACACTGTTTAGAAACTTAGACGTTTCGGAAAATGCTTACACCCTTTGCCCGGAAACCAGTGCTCATGTCCTTGTCCGTTTCCGTATTATTTCTACGTCTGTACCGTTCTCCGTGTCCCTCTCCCCCTTCCCTTTACACGTTACATACCCTCCGCTATTTGTGCTGCCTTATGTGACCGGCTATTCCTGGTTGGCGTCGAACATAGGATGTGGTCACATTAACGTGACTTACCCATGTACATTCCTATCTTGCTTTGCGATCGTGAGAAAATCATAAACTAAGAGCCCGTGCAAAGACGCAAAGGCATTTTTCCCTCATTCAGAAAGCGATTGTAATAACGAAGGAAACCAGTAATGTTGATATGATGTATCCTCAGCCATTAACTTTAGGGTAGCTTGCGCAGTGTTTGCATAGGTCTTACATAGAGGTAGATTTACCACTTTCTATTGCTTGATTAAACTCGTAGGAGGGGTTTCGTGGGATAGTTGTTGCCTACCTTCAAGTACCGGCCAATACAGGTTTTTCCGAATTCCATGATAGTCTCTTGTGGGACCAGCGAACATATGGCCAAATGTGCTCTTCCTCCTTGTGTTTGTTCTGTATTGCAGGTTAGTCTTATTTTATGTGGGTCTTACGCTTTCGAGTGATGTTCTGGGATGGGTAGCACAAATGTTTTGTTAACAATCTCTTATGTAAATGTTTTATAACCAATATATTGTGTAACCTGAACGGATTTTCACTGTATCCTATCAATGAAGCCAAGTGTATTACCAGATTTACCTACGACTAAGCCTATGAGATCATTCCATTTAATATTTCCACAAATTGTTGACTGATTTAAGTTCTGACTCATTTATATTGTTTGTAATCATAGGATACTACGTTTCCGCGTTTTGTGAAGAGCACGGTTTTCCATGTAGAAACACTGAAATCCAGCTGACAATCTCTGCATCACATTATAATCTTACCAGGATGTATCTGAAGATTTGTTCAGGTTTGTTCAGGAAGCGCTTTGCTACACCAAACTGCATCTACTGCTAAAGATTTAAGAATGTTATTAATACAGTTGCACAAGAGAATACTTTCATTGTGTGTGGCACGGTGGCACCGTCTTCTACGGGCTCCTCGAAACTATTTTTATGGTCTGCCAGAAAGCGATGGAGAACATACTAAACATAGTTCATAGTCTGCAAGTATACCTTCTTGTTTTGCTCACTGAAGCGAATGTTTCTAATCTCAGTTTACCCAGCGTGATCAGGAACTGTGATTATAAATCAAAGTTTTGAGTTATAATTGATCACTATATTTGATAAATTTTCACATACACAACATAGTAGTATTCCTGATAATAATAATAGTGTTGTATACATCATAAACACCACTGTGAGCAGTTCAGAGGCGGCCGCTACGGTAAGTTCCCATTAAATGGTCTTTCGCCCTGACTTTTGATAATCAGAGTTAATAGCTAGCCACAATAGTGGAAAATAATGTCACCACTTGCCACGCGGTTTTGTTAACATTATGGGCGACTGCGGGCTTTCTAATAAAGAGTGGAATGAGATGGTGTGGTGGTTCTCAACTATGTACCCTCCGACTAATATATATATATATATATATATATATGCATTTATGTCGATGTATAATTGGTTTGTTTCGTAAATATTATTTGTATTTTTACGCTGGGTCTTGCCTAGGGAAAACTGCTATCGAACGATTACATCGATAGGTCGTGTGAAGAATCAAAGTGTGTAGGATCTTTGGTAGTGTTAACTCTGTCGCGTGGAGCGCGGACTGAGCAGAGAGGGAGTCTGGCTGGAGTAGCGAGTGGAGCAGGTGTGTTGTGTGAAGCTCCCGCGAGTTGCCGCGCTTTCGGGGTTTGGCAGCATGTAATTGCGCTCGACTCGCGATGATAGTTTTTGACATGGTGTCACGGACGGGAAGCATTAGCTGGCGCACATCAAGAGCCCGTTTCGCCTGGTGACCGTGTCTAGACGAAGGCGCGCCAACATCCAGCTTCTGCAACAGCGACGGCCGACAATGAGTGACTGTCGCCACCTCCTCGATCGACGGCTTCAAACCTTCAATCAACCAACAAGGAAGACTGGGAGCACGTAAAGTTTTAGAACTGTATGGCAGACCTCAGCTTTTCAAACTGTACCATTTTCGTAACTATAATTACAGCAACTTAGCATGAACATTTGTTGCTCATTGTCCCAATTGCATTACCAAGCAGGGTCCCTTCCTTTTCCGGAATGAACCCGAGTGTCGTTGAAATTCAAACGCCAGCATTAAAATAATAATATAGCATTTCACTGTTTTAATTTCAAAGTTCAGTTAAAGTATTCATAGCTGGCTACAATATTTAGATTACACAAGCACGATTTAAGAGTGCGAGTTTTGTTACCGTATTTTAGCTTACCTGTGACTGCAGCTCAGCTTGGTACGTACTAAATTTTACTATTGTTAATTGTTCAGAATCATTTAATTCAAGTTCAAAGTTAGATCTCTTCTTTCTAAATTGCGTAGATTCAAGTAGCTTTTGAAATGATTGTTGAGGTAGTCCAAGACTATCCGTATTTTACTGAATTTCGATGTGCTTCAGAAAGAAAGCTCACTATTAACTTCAGTCACTAAATTAACTTTCGATTTTCCGGTTTTATTAATTCTTTTGCTAAATTAAGTCAGGGTGTAGCGAAATTTATTACTTCTGACAAACTTTCAGTTTTCACACTACACGTGTCAACCTTCAGTTGCCACGCTTCTAGTGCTAATTATATGTGTAATAATCTTTCTTTTTCAGTTACTATAGAAATTGTCCTTACGACTGGCGACCGAAATTTCCCCCAAATCTCAAATACCTAATGACCGCTAGTTAATTGTTTACTTTCTGTATTAACTTTACCCCTTTTCAAAATTAATTTCCACCAGTTTCATTAGCACCTTTCCTTTCATTTAGATGTAACCCTTTCTTCCCTCTTTACCGACAGATTAACTTCGGTGACGATTGCTTTTCCCAAATTTCCATTAGGTACACGCGGTTTAATTTTTCACTGTCATTAAGGTCGATAAGTGAGGGGGAGGTTACAAGTCCTGAGACTGGTTTGATGCAGCTCTCCATGCTACTCTATCCTGTGCAAGCTTCTTCATCTCCCAGTAACTACCGCAAGCTACATTCTTCTGAATCTGCTTAGTGTATTCATCTTTTGGTCTCCCTCTACGATTTTTACCCTCCACGCTGCCCTCCAATACTAAATTGGTGATCCCTTGATGCCTCAACACATGTCCTACCAACCGATCCCTTCTTCTAGTCAAATTGTGCCACAAACGTCTCTTCTCCCCAATCCTATTCAATACTTCCTCATTAGTTATGTGATCTACCCATCTAATCTTCAGCATTCTTCTGTAGCACCACATTTCGGGCTTCTATTCTCTTCTTGTCCAAACTATTTATCGTCCATGTTTCACTTCCATACATGGCTTCACTCCATACAAATACTTTCAGAAACTACTTCCTGACACTTAAATCTATACTCGATGTTAACAAATTTCTCTTCTTCAGAAACGCTTTGCTTGCCATTCCCAGTCCACGTTTTATATCCTCTCTACTGCGACCATCATCAGTTATTTTGCTCCCCAAATAGCAAAACTCCTTTACTATTTTAAGTGCCTCATTTCCTAATCTAATTCCCTCAGCATCACCCGACTTAATTTAACTATATTCCATTATCCTCGTTTTGCTTTTGTTGATGTTCATCTTATATCCTCCTTTCAAGACACTATCCATTCCGTTCAACTGCTCTTCCAGGTCCTTTGCTGTCTCTGACAGAATTACAATGTCGTCAGCGAACCTCAAAGTTTTTATTTCTACTCCATGGATTTTAAAACCTACTCCGAATTTTTTCCTTTGTTTCCTTTACTGCTTGCTCAATATATAGATTGAATAACATCGGGGAGAGACTACAACCCCATCTCAGTCCCTTCTCCACCACTGCTTCCCTTTCATGACCTTCAACTCTTATAACTGCCATCTGGTTTCTGTACAAATTCTAAATTGCCTTTCGCTCCCTGTATTTTACCCCTGACACCTTCAGAATTTGAAAGAGAGTCTTCCAGTCAACATTATCAAAAGCTTTCTCTAAGTCTACAAATGCTAGAAACGTAGGTTTGCCTTTCCTTAATCTAGCTTCTAAGATAAGTCTTAGGGTCAGTATTGACTCACGTGTTCCGATATTTCTACGGAATCGAAACTGATCTTCCCCGAGGCCGGCTTCTACTAGTTTTTCCATTCGTCTGTAAAGAATTCGCGTTAGTATTTTGCAGCCGTGACTTATTAAACTGATAGCTCCATAATTTTCACATCTGTCAACACCTGCTTTCTTTGGGATTGGAATTATTATATTCTTCTTGAAGTCTGAGGGTATTTCGCCTGTCTCATACATCTTGCTCACCAGATGGTAGAGTTTTGTCAGGACTGGCTCTCCCAAGGCTGTCAGTAGTTCTAATGGAATATTGTCTACTCCCGGGGCCTTGTTTCGACTCTAGTCTTTCAGTGCTCTGTCAAACTCTTCACGCAGTATGATATCTCCCATTTCATCTTCATCTACATCCTCTTCCATTTCCATAATATTGTCCTCAAGTATATCGCCATTGTATAGACCCTCTATACACTCCTTCCACCTTTCTGATTTCCCTCCTTTGCTTAGAACTGGGTTTCCATCTGAGCTTTTGTTATTCATACAACTGGTTCTCTTTTCTCCGAAGGTCTCTTTAATTATCCTGTAGGCAGTATATCTTACCCCTAGTGAGATAAGCCTCTACATCCTTACATTTGTCCTCTAGCCATGCCTGCTTAGCCATTTTGCACTTCCTGTGGATCTCATTTTTGAGACGTTTGTATTCCTTTTTGCCTGTATTTTTATATTTTCTCCTTTCATCAGTTAAATTCAATATATCTTCTGTTACCCAAGGATTTCTACTAGCCCTCGTCTTTTTACCTACTTGATTCTCTGCTGCCTTCACTACTTCATCCCTCAAAGCTACCCATGCTTCTACTACTGTATTTCTTTCCCTCATTCTTGTCAATTGTTCCCTTATGCTCTCCCTGAAGCTCCGTACAACCTCTGGCGTAGTCAGTTTATCCAGGTCCCATCTCCCTAAATTCTCACCTTTTTGCAGTTTCTTCAGTTTTAGTCTACAGGTCATAAGCAATAGATTGTGGTCAGAGTCCACCTCTTCCGCTGGAAATATCTTACAATTTAAAACCTGGTTCCTAAATCTCTGTCTTACCATTATATAACCCATCTGAAACCTCTCAGTATCTCTCTTCGTGAAAGATTGCAATTAAATAAACTATGCAGGTACTATTTTAACGACTTTAAATGGTGAGTACGATAGCAGAAGTACCTGAAGAATGTCTTTTATTACTGTAAAACACTTATAGGTGTCGATGGTCCAGCAATTAAATAAAATATAAGTTGAATAAAAGGGAACAATTGATTCCTACTTCACGGAGTTGGTTATGAGCAACAGCAGAGATATTCACTTCTAAACGCGTACTAAAAATTCACTGCAGAAGCTACGGAAATCTCACAAGCGCACCATTCGACACCACGAAATATTTCTACCTCTCGCGGCCACAAGAAAACTACTGCACTCTCCAATCTTTCCTGTGACTCTCCGTGTCCTGTGCGGTACTCCCCTCGCACCGCACTGTTCAGAACTCTCTCGTGTCCTCTTCCGTACTGTCCAGAACTCCCTGTCCTCTCTCGAAACGATACTGCTCCCCACTTCCATACAGTCTCTCCATGTGTCCTTTTTGGAACGATGGCTGTGATTGGCGAGAGCGCTCCCGCCCTGTCTCCAAGCCAACGCACACTCACAAACATAATGAAACATATACGAAATACTGGATTTACATTTAAATAACTTGAAATTAAATAAATATTCTTACGGATGGACCATAAACACGCTCTAACACAAATTATAAAATACATAAACAAATTAAATAAACACATATCAAAGGAATAGAACAGAAGTAAGTCAGGAGCCTAATGTCTCTGTGCTTTCTTAAACACAGTAAACAATTGACCAAATTTTTAATGAATATTATATATCGTACATAAACAAAGACATAGATGAATAAATATATTTATAAGCATACTGCTACCGTGTCTCGTGTAACTGTGGAGTACTTACGGCCTGACGCAATTAATAATAATCGGCCACTTTGACCTCCAAATGGTACCTGAGTTGGTACTATTCACGTTACATGCCTGTAATGTGTACCAATTTAGGTTTACACTAGTAGCTTTCTAAAGAGATGTCGATCGACGCAATCGGATGAACTGTTTAGATTTTGGAAATTGGTTGTTGGGTGTTACTTGTATAATTTACAGTCAGATACTATACTTTGAACTAATAAAGGTATTGAAAGTCTGATTACACCATCCAGAATCGTCGTGCAAATAATGATAATATAAAGGTTAATATTTTTGAGTTATCATGATTCATCTGACTACTATTAATTTCTATACGAACTGGGAAATGCCTGCCAGCGCGGCCACACACAACTCCGAACTTAGAATATTTTCAGGGCGCCACAACTCGCCCGTTATCCCACACTGCACACTAACAGCTACTTTCGCGAAATCTGTGCGATACAGGATGCTGTACAGTCCTCACGAGTTCACTTCCTATTTGTGCCAAAAACATGCTTTTAGCAGGAGCATAGCTGCGACGTCAGCCGAGGCAGTGAGTAAGCTGGTGTTTGACCGACGCGGACCGTATGGTAGCTGGATGTGAAGTGAAGTGGTTTCATCGCCTCTCAGACCGTGTTTACAAGCATATATGGCCGCAGGGGACGGTAGAAGGAAACGCCCGCCGTCATCCGCTCTATGCCCAATTAACAGCATCTAATTGGACGCTTTCTCGGACATTTATTATTTAATAACGCGGTGATGAATCGATTTAGAATCTTCCAATTTTTGTGTTAATGGAGTTACGTTGGCTTCAGTCACAGAAAAAGTTCACTCAGATTTACTTAGGGAAACAGGAGACATCACACACAGTCAGTTAAAGTTTCCAATTACAGTGGTACAGCGAGTACTAACAAGGGAACCTCGCCATCGCACCCCCCTCAGGTTTAGTTATAAGTTGGCACAGTGGATAGGCCTTGAAAAACCGAACACAGATCAATCGAGAAAACAGGAAGAAGTTGTCTGGAACTATGAAAAAATAAGCAAAATATACAAACTGAGTAGTCCATGCGCAAGATATGCAACATCAAGCATACTGTGAGATCAGGAGCGCCGTGGGCTCGTGGTTAGCGTGAGCAGCTGCGGAACCGAAGGTTCTTGGTTCAAGTCTTCCATCGAGTGAAAAGTTTAATTTTTTTATTTTCAGTTTATGTGACAAACTCTTATGTTTTCATCACTTTTTTGGGAGTGATTATCACATCCACAAGAAAACCTAAATCGGGCAAGGTAGAAGAATCTTTTTTACCCATTCGCCAAGTGTACAAGTTAGGTGGGTCGACAACATATTCCTGTCTTGTGACCCTCATGCCGTGACCAGTGTCGTATAGAATATATCAAACGTGTTTCCCTGTGGAGGAATCGGTTGATCTATGACCTTGCGATCAAATGTTTTCGGTTCCCATTGGAGAGGCACGTTTTTTCGTCTACTAATCGCACGGTTTTGCAGTGCGGTCGCAAAACACAGACACTAAACTTATTACAATGCACAGAGACGTCAATGAACGAACGGATAGATCATAAATTTGCAAAAATGAAGAAAGTAAAAGTTTCACTCGAGGAAAGACTTGAACCAAGGACCTCTCGTTCCGCATCTGCTTTTTTTTTTTGTCCTTCGACTTGTAGTTAAAGTCCAGTTGTTACAGGAGCTCCTGAAGTGTATCCGCCTACAGCATGCCAGCTCGTCCAAACGTGTCTTCTCATGGCGTAGGCGTGGGTTCTGGGTAGCAGATCTATTCAGTTCGCTTCGGTTTATACAGTTTTCAGCTTCTCAGGGCTTCGACGTTCCAGCTACTAGGTGGGTCATCGAAAGTGCTCCGTAAGAAATAGGAAAAATATTGTTTATAGCGTGGGTTGCGTATTAGGACGCAGTGTCGTTCGTTGAGATAAGTCCAATATCCTAGCGTAGACTTGTCGCCAGAAGTAAAAAGATAGCGGATCGTGTGGCCACAGATCCAATTCACAGAGTTAGTTTTGGCGGAGGGGTAGAAAGTCTTATCGGGATACAAAAGAATGTGGACGTCGATCTGAGCCGGTGTCTGGCGAGTAAGAAACGCCAAAATTCGCCGCGCAAGTGTCCAGACGTCTAGCGCTGTGCCACAGTGGAAACGGTGGACATCCGTGTCATCCACTCCACAGTGGGTGCAGAGGGATGAATCGGCGAGATGGATGCGGTGCAGACGATCTCGGTTAACATGTTTGCCATTCACGGTGATGTACCACGCTGATTGAACGTCTGATTCGAGAAAACGCGCATGGATCGCCTTCCATATGTGTCGCCACACGTACTGTGGATACTTACGTTCGATGGGGTTGGACGGGCGGCACTGTTGTAACAATTCGGAGACTGTTTTCGTGAGGTACAAACGTGTAAGTGGTAAGGACCGGTAGATATAACACAACTCCAGGAAAAATCGTTCGATGTAATAAAAGGGGGTTGGAATGGTCGATACCAGTACTGGGGCGGACAAGGAGGCCGGTGCAAAGTTGTGAAGCAGGAGGCTAGTAAGGCTCTGCGGGCAACGATGCCAAAGTTTCAGTTGGGAGCTGACGTATAGTGCCTTGACACGAGTCGGCACGTGGATGAATCCCACCCCGCCACAATCTCGTGGCAGTGCAAGGGATTCATACTGTACCTTGAATAACATCGCCGAGCTGACGAAGGAGCCGAAAGCCATCAACAGTCGTCGCGCCAGGAGATTTGGGACTGGTAGTACTTGAGCCACGTGTGGTATACGGGAAGCATGATACATGTTCACGTATTGCGCGCGTTGGATAACGTCGAGAGCTCGTAGCCGGTGATCTGCGAGATTTGCTCTGATTGTCTGTAGCAAGCGTCTACCATTGATAGTCGCTGAGCGGCGCAGGTCTGCTGTGAAATCAAGTCCAAGACACCGTATGGTGGCGGCGACACTAAGGGGGGCAGCGCATGTCTCCGGCAAGCCCTCACCAATCAGCAGGACCATGGATTTTGACACGTTGAGGCAGCTCGCCGACGCTTCGCCGTAAGCCGCCACCCATGTCAGTGCTGCTCGTACTTCATCTTCACTGCGCAGATATAGTACTATGTCGTCTGCGTAGGCCGTACAACAAAAACGGTGGCCTTGCACAGCCATGCCTTCCAAACGTTGGCGCATGCCCTGGAGCAGGGGTTCCAAGGGGAAAGCATACAAAATCGTGGAAAGATGGCATCCTTGTCGTACAGATCGTGCGATGACCAGGGACGGTGTAAGACGACCATTGTACATGATTTTAGAGGTTGCACTACTCAACAGGCGCATAACCACTGTGACAATACCGCCAGGAAAACCCGTATGCTGAAGAACTGTCAGTAAATAGAAGTGGTCAACACGGTCGAAAGCCTGGCTAAAGTCCAGTGAAGCCAAGGCGCCAGGGAGACGCTGATGATGCGCTAATGCTATCATGTCTCTGTAACGGCAAAGGGCCGTACGGATGTTGCTGTCTCCTCCTAGGGATGTCTGGTCGCAGGAATGGGCGTAACGTGCGACCTTCTTGAGTCGCGATGCCAGTAGCCGTGGGAATATTTTCATGTCGCTGTTGAGCAAAGTAATTGGTCGATAGTCCTGGACCCTCGATAACCCGCGCGGTTTATGTACGGGGATAATAATTCCTTCTAGAAAGGCGCTCGGGACCACTGTCATCGGTGACATTATCTCTTGTGCGATTGCCGTCCACGTGGAAGCCAACAAATAGTGAAAACTTTTATAAAATTCGATGGGTATACGGTCAGGTCCAGGAGATCTGTTATCGGAACCCGCCTTGATAGCGTCTACCACTTCATCTGTGGTTACGTCGTCTTGGAGGTCATGCACTGCATCCTCCGGAAGAGTGTTCGTAGAAAGCTGAGCGACTTCTGTGATCAGTGCTGCAGAATGCGGTACGGCTGCGTATAGCCCGGCAAAATGAGCATGGAGAGCACGACCGACGCTTTGTTGGGTGTTGTGCCGGCGCCCTTCCACATCAGTGAGGACTTGGATCAGAGCTCGTCGTCGTCGTTGTCTTTCCTGAAGAAGGTGGTACATCGACGGACGTTCTTGAGGGATTCGATTAGAAGCTCGAGAACGGACTACAGTGCCTTCCAAGTTACGCCGCATGATTAAGGAGATCTGCGCCTTCGTGGACCATCGACCGCCGGGCTGGCGAGAAAGGCATCGTCGTACAGTCACGTAGAATGGTGTAGTAGAAGTGCAGGGTATTAGTTTGCCATGCCTTTAATTCTTTCCCATAACTCATCAGAGTCTTCCTGAGGGTCGGCTTTGCACAGGAGAGCCACCATGATAAGGTGGAGTCATAGGCTTCTCGACGATGGTGGCAGCGTGTCCACGCTTCTTCGACCATACGGCGACAGTCTGAGGAGGTCAGGTCAGCGACATTGAGTTTCCACAGACCACGACTATGCCACACTTGCTGTCGGGCGAGAGTGACGTCACAGAGGTACGCATCATGGTCTGAAATGTCCAAGGGCCAGACTTCCGCATGACGTGTGCCATCAGCAAGGGAGCGGGTAACGTAGATGCGATCTATGCGGCTTGACGAGTGAGAGGTGTAGAATGTATAGCCCGGTTGAATTCCGTGGAGCTTCTTCCATGTGTCAACAAGTCGTAGACGGTCGATGACCACTGACAGATGCACAAGGAGAAAGTCGCGGGAGTTGGTCCGCGGGCTCTTGTGTCGAGTTAAAATCACCGCCGAGTACGAAATCGTCCTGCGGACCGGCGAAGAGGGCTGTGACGCTTTCGGCAAAAAAAGTTTGTCGGTCATGACGGCGGCCAGTGCCGGACGGAGCGTAGATATTAATAATACGCACGCCGAACAGTGTGAGGGCCATACCTCGCGCAGTGGGGATGTAGATGACGTCCTCTGCAGGGAGTCCGTCGCTTAGCAGGATGGCGACGCCGCTACCGGTATCGGATGAGGGGGAAACATGGGCGTTGTATCCGGTGGGAACTAGGAAGTCAGCCACAAACACCTCTTGTAAGAGTGCTATATCCACATCAGCAGAGTAAATAGTGTCTCTGAACATGGCCAGTTTATGGGGGGCACGAATGGTGGCAAGATTCATCGTGGCGATACGATATTGTTGTGTACGGCCATCCTCAGTATTTGCAGAACGTGCGGTAGAAGTAGCCGGCTGGTGGAGACCCGCCGGTGGTCCCGCAGTGGTGATAATTACTGGCGGGGCGCCAGCCCCAGTGTCGCCGAGGTGGACTCCTGTGCAGACACGCTGGCAGTCTGTTCCACTTCTGCTTCAACGTCATCGGCCCAGGAAGCTGACGACGTGGACATGTGACGGTCACATACTTCCGGGACGGGTGTTGTGGATTCCGCAACATGAGTGGCAGGGGGACCGCCGTCATCATTCGTTGACAACGGCGAGGACACGTCCCTGGCTGGGAGAGTAGGCGTCACAGGAGGGGCGCCTGTTGCTGCCACATCGCGTGACTGGACGCAATGTGGGAGATCACCGTCAGACATCAGGTCGACATCTCGCGGGGCCGTCTGACAAAGGGCGTCATCGGAAGGCGTTCGTCGTCGTTTCCTGTGTTTGCGAGGCGACCGCTGTTTTCTGATGTGGCCTTCTGAATCAGAATGTGGTCGCCCGTCGTCTGACGCCGAACCCGTCTGGACAAAGGCAGAAGTCGGCACGACACCGAGGTCGACGTCCATGGTTCCAACAGGAACATCGGTTTCGGTCTGCAAACCGGACGGTCCTGAAGCGAGCACTGGAGGCGACGCCGTGCTTGTGTCCTCGGCGCGTTGTGCTACGGCGGGTGGCGTTGACGATGCTGCTGGCGCAATCGAGATTGGTACGGCAGGGTCCTGTGCAACCTTGGCGTAGGTGATGGGTAAGAGCGTGACCGTCGAAGCCTGGGTCGCTTCACGTAACGGCGTCTGTATTAAACGGCGGTGTAAGCATTCGGAACGTACATGTCCCTCCTGGCCACATCCTGCGCACGTTCGTGGCTGTCCATCGTACATGACGATGGCCCTCACACCGCCAATCAGCAGGTACGATGGGACATGTTTCGTCAGCTCAATTTTTATTTGCCGGACGCCATTTAATACGTGGTAGGTCGTAAATGTTTTCCACTTCTCCGTGACGTGACCCAAGACGGTGCCATATGGTTGGAAAGCGGCAATGACCACATCCTGAGGCACCTCGAACGGGAGCTCAAACACCCGCAATGTCCGGAGACCGAATCCAGCATGGGCGACTGCCACAGCACCCTTATGTCCATCAGAGTGTTTAAATTTCAGTCCGGTGGCATGACGGTGAATTATGTCATTGCAAATTTCCTCCGTCGACATCTTGATGTAGACAATACTTCCAGTGATGGAAAAATGCCGATTACGTCCTGGGGGTTCAAACGTAGATCCTCACGTATGAACTGTTCGACTTCGAAAGCTCTGGGTCGTGGATGTTCGGCCTAAACCGTTACTTTGATCGTTGCACGGCGGTACGAGTGCGCCATGGTGTACATTAGTACTGAACTCGATAGACACAAACACTGCGACGCGGAAGTGAACACCGCCGAGAGCGGAGCGTCGGACGGCACGCGGAGCAGCTCCGCACGCTAGCACGGCTGCGAGCCGACTATCTGCTCAAGCTAACCACGGGACCACGGCGCTCCTGAGCTCAGATTAGCCTTGATGTTGCATATCTTCCGCAAGGACTACTCAGTTTGTATATTTTACTTATTTTTTCATAGTTCCACACAACTTCTTCCTGTTTTCTCGATTGATCTGTGTTAAGTTTTTCAAGGCCTATCCACTGTGCCAATTTATAACTAAAACTGAGGGGGGTGCGATGGGGAGGTTCCCTTGTAAGAATCGCCTTCCGTAAATGCCGCCATTATCGCATGCGTATCGGTCTTGGGGTTCCTACGCGACACTGAAGGCTCCCTTGCTTCTACAAATGTAGGGTAGTGAGACGAAGTACTATACCTGGTAGGGTTTAGGGCATGAATTCGTGCTTTGCGAATGCACAACTCCAAGTGCCGGAAATTACCACGACATTATCTGCTTACATATACAGAGGAATTTGGCAACATTCTTCCAAGAGTGGTGATTGTCACTCTTTCCCAGGCCCGTGCGTTTAGCTGACTTCTCACCCACTGAAAAGTTGTGAGATGCGATGTCCACTCCTCTACTCGCATTGATAGGATTTACGTCTCCCGTCCTCTCCCAGCAATAGTGAGCGACGCGGTGGTGTGGCCAGTAGCCTTTACTGTTCACGAGGCCTGTATATGTGCCGTCACCCTTCGTCGCTAATGGGTGTGGCGCAGCCGACGTCCTGGAAATTTAACCTTGTTCATCTCTCTTCTCCAGATTGTCGACGCGCCGTCGAATACACGTGGAGTTCGTGCGGACGCCGCCTCCCGACATATCCTACATCGCTTAGTTGGTGGTTAAGCTATGCGAAGCCCGCCCTACGGAGAACCTTTATTACATATGGTTGTGAAACCGCTACTTGGTGGCGACAGACCCTTGATCTTTATTTCACCATCCTTCGCGAATGTGCCTCCTTGCCACCCACAGCGGAACGACAGATGACAGTACCAGCGTGCGAAGGCACAGATCGTAGCACATATGCGCTGACACCCGGAAGGTTCGATCGTCAGAGCGCCAACAAATGACACAGTCGCAGCGGAACGACCCACAATGTACCACGTCATTCGAGAACGTCAACTGCGAAGGCGGGCGCTGATGCAGGCCATCACTACTGTGGACGGTCGTCACCACGCCACACAACGTGATACTGGTGCGGCCTTCTACGATCATTAGGCACCACTTTATTCTGCTCAATGTTCCGACCCGACGACGATGACAGGAATCTCACAACTGGTTTACGGCATTGCCCCATAGGATTTACAAACTGAATTATTGAATGACATTACGGCAGATAAAGTTATTGATGCCATGGGCAAAGGAGCAGCGAATAAGTCTACTGGCACCGAAGGCTCCATGTGGAGTTTTATAGAACTTCCCAGTGTTTAATGGCTCCCAAGTTGACAGACATCTGTGGGGAGCCTAGTTCCCCCACATTGCCGCTCCCCGCAGCCTTCGTAGAAGCAATAAAATTATACCGGTACACAAACCTAAAGGTGGGGCTCGAATACACCCGCTAACACTCGTCAACTGCGACATGGAGATATTCATCAGACTATTAGCAAACCGTATATGACCGACCCTGCCTAATGTCATGTTACCAGACCAGGCTCCCTTAGGGGGTATCAATAACATCCACACAGCTCTGTCTCGGTACTGTGACCTACTAGCCCTAGCTAGGGCACACCGCATTCCGGGAATGCTGGAATCACTAAATTTTAGCCAAGATTTCGATCGAGTGGATCACGCGTACCTAACGCCCGTTCTCCAACACATGCAGTACCCGCAGCAATTCACAGACGTCGTGATGCGACTTCCAAGGTGCTCATTAACGGGTGTCTCACGCAGTCCTTCCAGATTTTCAGATCGGTGCGTCAAGGCTGCCCCTTGTCGACGTTACTATATGCTCTGGCACTGGAGCCGCTCCTCTGTGGCCTCCGTGAACGCCTCACCGGACTCACGTGACGTCACATTTCGCAGTACAGCGTATGCAGACGTCCTGGTTCTCGTGCTCCGCAATCGCGAGGATGTAACCAGCGCACTAGAATGGATTGCCACATATGGTGTGGCTTCCGGCAGCTGACTCAAAGTCACTAAATCGGTCACCATGGCCATAGGAGACGGGTTGGTCCCGGCGCGTGTCGACCCCCTACAACTTTGGCCGTTGGGTGGCTTGCGGAGTATAAATGTAGATGTAGATGTAGATCAAATGTCTCGTAACGAAGTTTCACGACGACATACGACGCACTGCGACCCTTAAGTATCGCCGCTTCTAACAACAAATTCGGGTCCTCCAACCTTGGCCGGCCGGTGTGGCCGAGCGGTTCCAGGCGCATCAGTCTGGAACCACGCGACCGCTACGGTCGCAGGTTCGAATCCTGCCTCGGGCATGGATGTGTGTGATGTCCTTAGGTTAGTTAGGTTTAAGTAGTTCTAAGTTCTAGGGGACTGATGACCTCAGATGTTAAGTCCCATAGTGCTGAGAGCCATTTGAACCATTTTTTCCCTCCAACCTTCGTCTGCGGACCCTTGACATTCTTCAAAGGACACACTTCCTCAATGTTTACCTCGCATCGCGCCTTCCACACATAGCGCGTGTCCTTACAGTACCGTTACTGATGGCTCGACGTCTACTGGCGGCATTCAGAGCGTACGTCAGTAGAGGCATGCTCTTCAAAGTCGGTTATGAGTCTCTGACCCTTCCCCCGGAAAGGGGAGGTCTTGGCATAGTCCATGTCCACGACAGAGCTGTGGCCCTGTTTGTCGTCTCGCACCTCAAGCTGTGGCGCCACCACTCTGGAATTTTGACCCGATTGCTGCTGGAGTCCTTAGCTCCATCCTCCCTTATGCGCCCACTGATGAAGCAAGACATACCCCCACCCTTCTACTACTTCGGGCACTTTTACATAAAACACAATTATGTCCATATCGTAGTACCACCGACGAAACAGGCGTTGGAGCGGGATGTACAGGGTGTTTCAAAAATGACCGGTATATTTGAAACGGCAATAAAAACTAAACGAGCAGTGATAGAAATACACCGTTTGTTGCAATATGCTTGGAACAACAGTACATTTTCAGGCAGACAAACTTTCGAAATTACAGTAGTTACAATTTTCAACAACAGATGGCGCTGCGGTCTGGGAAACTCTATAGTAAGATATTTTCCACATATCTGCCATGCGTAGCAATAATATGGCGTAGTCTCTGAATGAAATTACCCGAAACCTTTGACAACGTGTCTGGCGGAATGGCTTCGCATGCAGATGAGATGTACTGCTTCAGCTGTTCAATTGTTTCTGGATTCTGGCGGTACACCTGGTCTTTCAAGTGTCCCCACAGAAAGAAGTCACAGGGGTTCATGTCTGGCGAATAGGGAGGCCACTCCACGCCGCCTCCTCTATGTTTCGGATAGCCCAAAACAATCACACGATCATCGAAATATTCATTCTGGAAATTAAAGACGTCAGCCGTGCGATGTGGCCGGGCACCATCTTGCATAAACCACGAGGTGTTCGCAGTGTCGTCTAAGGCAGTTTGTACCGCCACAAATTCACGAAGAATGTCCAGATAGCGTGATGCAGTAATCGTTTCGGATCTGAAAAATGGGCCAATGATTCCTTTGGAAGAAATGGCGGCCCAGACCAGTACTTTTTGAGGATGCAGGGACGATGGGACTGCAACATGGGGCTTTTCGGTTCCCCATATGCGCCAGTTCTGTGTATTGACGAAGCCGTCCAGGTAAAAATAAGCTTCGTCAGTAAACCAAATGCTGCCCACATGCATATCGCCGTCATCAATCCTGTGCACTATATCGTTAGCGAATGTCTCTCGTGCAGCAATGGTAGCGGCGCTGAGGGGTTGCCGCGTTTGAATTTTGTATGGATAGAGGTGTAAGCTCTGGCGCATGAGACGATACGTGGACGTTAGCGTCATTTGGACCGCAGCTGCAACACGGCGAACGGAAACCCGAGGCCGCTGTTGGATCACCTGCCGCACTAGCTGCGCGTTGCCCTCTGTGGTTGCCGTACGCGGTCGCCCTACCTTTCCAGCACGTTCATCCGTCACGTTCCCAGTCCGTTGAAATTTTTCAAACAGATCCTTTATTGTATCGCTTTTCGGTCCTTTGGTTACATTAAACCTCCGTTGAAAACTTCGTCTTGTTGCAACAACACTGTGTTCTAGGCGGTGGAATTCCAACACCAGAAAAATCCCCTGTTCTAAGGAATAAACCATGTTGTCTACAGCACACTTGCACGTTGTGAACAGCACACACTTACAGCAGAAAGACGACGTACAGAATGGCGCACCCACAGACTGCGTTGTCTTCTATATCTTTCACATCACTTGCAGCGCCATCTGTTGTTGAAAATTGTAACTACTGTAATTTCGAAAGTTTGTCCGCCTGAAAATGTACTGCTGTCCCAAGCATATTGCAACAAACGGTGTATTTCTATCGCTGCTCGTTTAGTTTTTATTGCCGTTTCAAATATACCGGTCATTTTTGAAACACCCTGTATATCGCGTCCTACAGCAGAAGCGCCCAACAAATATCGTGGAGGTCAAAAGCCCTCAGGTTAATTGGAAGGTGGTGTGGAAGACGATACAAGCGGTTACACTGGATACAGACGTCCGATCCACATCGTACATCACAGTCATGGATAAACAGATCACCCGATCACACCTCACACGATAAATATGGCGGACTTTCCTCTATGCGTAGACTGCTGAATACTGGACATAGACAAGCCCCGTATCACATGTGGCGCGTCAGAGGACGTATGGTGCTTGGTGCGACAAATTTTGTCGTATCTTCTACGACTGACTCCAGATCACATCACACCTCGGCTTCTACTATTTCCGCATGAACAGTATTTCCCGCGCACAAAATCAACGCAGTCACGTGGATCCGTGGGCATGCGGTACAATACTTATTTCACAATGGACGTAATGATCTATTGGACTTTTGGAACTCCCTACAAGAAGGTCATTGCGAGATTGTACGGAACCCAAAACATGGACAGTATTTTTCTAGTTATTTAGGGAGTGCTCTACGCGACCCTCCACGCAGTTGCATCATTAACAAGTTGGAGAGGATAACCATTGAGAGTCCGAATACAGGTGGAATAACATACCAGATATGTGAAGACGTACCTGCATGATGAAGCATACAGAGAGTAGCAACACACCCTTCTGCACTGTGTACGAAGCACATATTTCGCTTCCCCATATATATTACATACAGTACCGAGATATGTGTTTTGTTTACCTAGAACACAATGCAGTGCTAAGTATATTTATTAAAAAAAATAGTTGTGTAGAGCATCTGCCATGTAAGCAGATCCCACGTTCGAGTCCCAGTCAAGGCGAAAATATTTATGAACGCCTGTAAGCACCTAATGGTCTGGATTCCACAAATTATATAGGTTCCTATCACTTTCGTAATGTCATCTTCATCATATGAAATAATTCAGAATGAGACAACTGTAAGTAGTGGCACAACTTTCGTTCTGCCTCACTCTGCATTGTTGCCAAATTTATTCAAGATGCCGGCCATATATGTGGCAATGTTGAAGTGATGTCATAGTGGGAAGTTCAAATTTTGGTGGGAAAATAGGTCAACTGGGCTACCTCCACTAACCTAACCCCAACCTCTCCTCCCCTCCTCCCATCCTGTCACCACTCCCCTTCCCTCCCCTTCCCACCCACATCTGGAAATTGGTGGGAAAAGGACACGGTCAGTGCTGGGCTGTTTAATAGGATGGATGCAAGTCTTTATTTTGTATGCATTGCTCCCTTCCTTCACCTCTCCAAACTGGGAATTGGTGGGAAGAGGACTAAGCATGTGCCCGATAGTATGGATATAAGTATGCATTGTTTAATTAAACAATGTGAGTTGTCATATACAGTAGCTCCATCCAGTGAGTTCACCATGAGGTCCAGAGTCCAACTGACCTAGTTCACTACACCGCCACCAGAGGGCACTGTCGTCCCTCCCTGTCTCCACTACTGTGATGTAATTCAGGATGACGGTCTGGGGAAAAAATTGCGGGAAAAGTACTCAGTCTGTGTCTAGTTGCTGGACAGGGAACATGGATGTAGTTGTTTACTGTGTTCAATCGACGAGATGCCTGCTCTGGAGAAGTAGTATTGCCGGCCGCGGTGGCCGAGCGGTTCTAGGCGCTTCAGTCTGGAGCCGTACAACTGCTATGGTCGCAGGTTCGAATCCTGCCTTGGGCATGGATGTGTGTGATGTCCTTAGGTTGGTTAGGTTTTAATAGTTGTTCTAAGTTCTAGGGGACTGATGACCTCAGATGTTAAGTCCCATAGTGCTCAGAGCCATTTGAACCATTTGAAGGAGTATTTTAGCACCTGAGGTCTGTGTCGATTGCTAAGATATTTGGTGAAGACGAATATGTTTCATCAAATAATGATAATAGGACTATGTTACACTTCTCAACTCATGCTGATTAATACATCTGCTGTTACTGTAAATAATTCGATAAAAATCCAGTCAATCAGTCTTCTGAAGAGCAAGAGGTAAGACGAGCAACCCAAAATTTCCATGCCCTACTGGAAGAGAGGTAACATGCTGGGTTATGGCATGGTCACAGAGCGCGCCAGCTTATGGCATGGTAATGCACTAGCCTCTAAGCACTTTGTCACACTGGAAATACCCATGGCCTTTCTTCTTCCCATCCCCGGCACACCTATAACCTTCGTCATTGAACACGAACTGCTTCAAGAGTTATTACATCTGGCGTTTCGGAATATTGTCACATACATACCTTGAAGATATCACAGAAACTAAATGTACTACTGCACAAAGAGAAAGAGAGAGCTTTGTAGATGACGCAAGAATATTTAAACAATTATACGTTTTATCCTGAGGAATACCACCACCGCCACAATTGAACAAGGACTCTAAAAGAAACAGATCGTGACACATATGTGACACCGTTTGTGCACTCTTGTCAGAAGTACCCTGGTCTTCGAGGACGAGCTGCTTCAGCAGTTAATAAATCCTACTGACAAGGGAACCTCCCCATCGCACCCCCTCAGATTTAGTTATAAGCTGGCACAGTGGATAGGCCTTGAAAACTGAACACAGATCGATCCAGAAAACAGGAAGAAGTTGTGTGGAACTATGAAATAATAAGCAAAATATACAAACTGAGTAGTCCATGCGCAAGATATGCAACATCAAGGATAGTGTGAGGTCAAGAGCGCCGTGGTCCGGTGGTTAGCGTGAGCTGCTGCGGAACGAGAGGTCATTGGTTCAAGTCTTTCCTTGAGTGAAAAGTTTACTTTCTTTATTTTCGCAAAGTTGTGATCTGTCTGTTCGTTCATTGACGTCTCTGTTCACTGTAATAAGTTTAGTGTCTGTGTTTTGCGACCGCACCGCGAAACCGTGCAATTAGTAGACGAAAGGACGTGCCTCTCCAATGGGAACCGAAAACATTTGATCGCAAGTTCATAGCTCAACCGATTCCTCCACAAGAAAACACGTCTGATATAGTCTATACTACACTGGTGACGGCATGTGCGTCACATGACAGGATGAAGTTGTCGACCCACCTAACTTGTACACTTGGCGAATGGGTAAAAAGATTCTTCTACCTTGCCGGATTTAGGTTTTCTTGTGGATGTGATAATCACTCCTAAAAAAGTGATGAAAACATAAGAGTGTGTCACATAAACTGAAAATAAAATGTTAAACTTTTCACTCGATGGAGGACTTGAACCAAGAACCTCTCGTTCCGCAGTTGCTCACGCAAACCACGTGACCATGGGGCTCTGGGGTTTACAGTGTCCTTGATGTTGCTTATCTTGCGCATCAACTACTCAGTTTGCACATTTTGCTTATTTTTTCATATTTCCACACAACTTCTTCCTGTTTTCTCGATTGATCTGTGTTCAGTTTTTCAAGGCCTATCCACTGTGCCAACTTGTAACTAAATCTGAGGGAGGTGCGATGGGGAGGTTCCCTTGTGAGTATGTCTGTAAATACAGTTTCAAAAAAATATGGCTGCACAGTAGTTTTGCCTCAATTCTGCGATGTATACCGCCACACACGAACATTGACTCTAAAAAGATCGCGGCACACTTGCGAAACCGTCCCTGAGACGCTTCGTGCAATTTTGTAAGAAGTACCCTTGTTTTTGAACACAAGCTTCTTCAGAAGTTACTAAATCCAATTGAATATGTCCCTAAATGCACGTTAAAATATCGCGGCACAGTAGTTTGCCTAAACTTCGCGATGTGTACCGCTACACATGAACAATGACTCTAAAAAGTTCGCTGCACAGTTGTGAAACATCCCTGAGACATTTCACACGCTTTTGTGGAAAACAGATCCCGAAACCGATACTAGCTGCAATATCTGATTTTAACACGAAAAATATGATATTTAGAAGTCTAAACAAATACCTGTGTAACTATAAACAGGATGATCACCATTTTTCGAGCTTTAGCTGCTTGTTTGAAGGCGCTGCGAGAGAGAGGGAATAGTTTCTAAGTCCTACAGCTGCTGTGCTGTTCATCACTTTTCTGAAACGGTGAGTGGGCTTAGTTTATGTTTGCCACTATTGGAGTCAGGGGCGTTATCTTTTCCTCACTTCTCGAAGCACACACTGGTGTCCAAGCACAGACAGGAAAATCAGAACAATTCGAGGCACTGTCTTACAGACGAGTAAAACCGCTGGAATTTTCGGTATCCTACAGCTGCTGGTCTGGCGATGCTCTAAAGCCACAATGGCGTATGAGGGACAGCATCCCACCAGCGGAGGATGGTCTCTTGGTTTCTGAATACTTGAACAAAGAACACATCACGTTACTCTCAGATGTCATGGAACTTTGAGTAGGCACCTTACCTCTGTCCTGTTCGAATTAGTCTGTAGAGGCCCCACACAGACGAGTGAACGACATTTGCTGGTACTTTAGACATGAGAAGTGCCTTACTTGTTTTGTAATGTAGAAGGATGATTTGTAATCTGTTATATCACTGATATCTGTATTCGCAGAGTAGAGCTATCAGTTTGCGCAATTTTTTCGAGTTTTCGCATAAAGATCTCCGCAGACGAGATACGTTTCTAGTTACTCGGTGGTTTGCAGCATGTTTCCATCTCTCTGAACCTTGCTAAAGTCCTGGATTCATAGAGAAATAATTTCCACTCTTCGTCTTTGTAATCATACTGTGCAAGCTATTGGTAGCATACTGATGTGTGCTTGATATAGAGAACTATCGCGTAAACGGCATGATATTCTGTCAAACCATCGGAAAATACATGTGTTCTTGTAATCCCAGAGTATAGAGGTGGGTGTAGAAAGTAAGCAAGCAAGCAGATCAGGCACGGCAACAGTAATGCCTTTGTGCCGAGAGGAGCCAGCCCAGCGTTTGTACACCAGTCTGGAGGGTGACTGTGGTCCGCTGAGCGTGCTCTGTGTGCATGTCAGGCATGTGGGGTAGTTGACTTGAGACAGTTGGCCATAGTGGGTGACAGACCGACCTCACGGGAAATATCCAGTGCTGTGAGGACTAAATACAGTGCATGTGCTAATGCTGTCTGTCTTCGTGGTGTATGTACGAGTGTCAGGTGGTCGATAGCTATATGGCAGCATGCAAAGTGATGATTATGTGTGGTGCAGGATACGAATTGTATTTACTACTACATAGGTATGGTATGTGGTGATATAGCCCAGATGGAAATCGGTTTCAAGTTGAAAAATTCAAGCTTTCCTCAACGGTAACAGAGCAGTGTGATTGAGGAAGTGTCTTTGGTGACAGTTTCCATATTTCATGATCTTTAGATCACTTTTGCTGGTTTTAACTGTCAGTACAATATCACTGCTGTATGTTCTTTTTTTTCGGTCTGTGCAAAACAGTTTTGCCACTGAAAGTCTCGTATTTGTCTGCCTGCGGAAAAAAATGGTGGACAGTGCTCGCAAACAGACAGCAGCAGCAGATTGGCGGGGAAATTCAATCAGTGCCAATCAGAAGGCTACATTCACAAGATACCCCTTGTGTAGGGCATAGGAGCCTCTACGGGCTGGTTCAAACATGACGGGGGTAAGGTGTCTACTGAAAGTTCCATGACGTCTGAGAGTAATGTGATGTCTTCTTTGTCCGAGTGGTTCGAGACACGGGACGCTGGCCCTCATCTGCCATTGCGGCTTTGGAGCCTCTCCAGACCAGCAGCTGTAGGACACCTAAAATTCCAGCCATTTTTCTCGTCCGTAGGACTGAGCTTCAAATTGCTCTGTTTTTCTTGTCTGTGCCTAGACACCAGTGGGTGCTTCAGTAAATGAGGAACAACAAATGTAAACTAAGCCCACTCACTGTTTTAGAAAAGTGATTAACATCACAGGGACTGTAGGGCTTAGAAATATTTCTCTCTCCTCTCTGGCAGCGCCTTCGAACAAGCAGCTAAAACTCGAAAAGTGGTTGAGCGTCCTGTTTAGAGCTACAGAGATATTTATTTCTCCTTCCAAATACCATCGGCTTTGTGTGTACAACGAGGCATTCCAGCTGATATTGGTTTCGGGATCTACACTCCTGGAAATTGAAATAAGAACACCGTGAATTCATTGTCCCAGGAAGGGGAAACTTTATTGACACATTCCTGGGGTCAGATACATTACATGATCACACTGACAGAACCACAGGCACATAGACACAGGCAACAGAGCATGCACAATGTCGGCACTAGTACAGTGTATATCCACCTTTCGCAGCAATGGAGGCTGCTATTCTCCCATGGAGACGATCGTAGAGATGCTGGATGTAGTCCTGTGGAACGGCTTGCCATGCCATTTCCACCTGGCGCCTCAGTTGGACCAGCGTTCGTGCTGGACGTGCAGACCGCGTGAGACGACGCTTCATCCAGTCCCAAACATGCTCGATGGGGGACAGATCCGGAGATCTTGCTGGCCAGGGTAGTTGACTTACACCTTCTAGAGCACGTTGGGTGGCACGGGATACATGCGGACGTGCATTGTCCTGTTGGAACAGCAAGTTCCCTTGCCGGTCTAGGAATGGTAGAACGATGAGTTCGATGACGGTTTGGATGTACCATGCACTATTCAGTGTCCCCTCGACGATCACCAGCGGTGTACGGCCAGTGTAGGAGATCGCTCCCCACACCATGATGCCGGGTGTTGGCCCTGTGTGCCTCGGTCGTATGCAGTACTGATTGTGGCGCTCACCTGCACGGCGCCAAACACGCATACGACCATCATTGGCACCAAGGCAGAAGCGACTCTCATCGCTGAAGACGACACGTCTCCATTCGTCCCTCCATTCACGCCTGTCGCGACACCACTGGAGGCGGGCTGCACGATGTTGGGGCGTGAGCGGAAGACGGCCTAACGGTGTGCGGGACCGTAGCCCAGCTTCATGGAGACGGTTGCGAATGGTCCTAGCCGATACTCCAGGAGCAACAGTGTCCCTAATTTGCTGGGAAGTGGCGGTGCGGTCCCCTACGGCACTGCGTAGGATCCTACGGTCTTGGCGTGCATCCGTGCGTCGCTGCGGTCCGGTCCCAGGTCGACGGGCACGTGCACCTTCCGCCGACCACTGGCGACAACATCGATGTACTGTGGAGACCTCACGCCCCACGTGTTGAGCAATTCGGCGGTACGTGCACCCGGCCTCCCGCATGCCCACTATACGCCCTCGCTCAAAGTCCGTCAACTGCATATACGGTTCACGTCCACGCTGTCGCGGCATGCTACCAGTGTTAAAGACTGCGATGGAGCTCCGTATGCCACGGCAAACTGGCTGACACTGACGGCGGCGGTGCATAAATGCTGCGCAGCTAGCGCCATTCGACGGCCAACACCGCGGTTCCTGGTGTGTCCGCTGTGCCGTGCGTGTGATCATTGCTTGTACAGCCCTCTCGCAGTGTCCGGAGCAAGTATGGTGGGTCTGACACACCGGTGTCAATGTGTCCTTTTTTCCATTTCCAGGAGTGTATTTTCCACAAAAGCGTGTGAAGTGTCTCAAAGATATTTCAGGGACATTTGACAAGTGTGCAGCGATTTTTTTAGAGTCAGTGTTCAAGTGTGGCGGTATACATCGCAAAATTAAAGCAAACTACTGTGAATCGATCTTTTTCAAAGTGAATTTAGAGACATATTCAACTAAATTTAGTTACTCCTGAAGCAACTCATGCCCGAATGTAACGCCGGAAATGCATATCCTCCTATTTCCATCTATTGTACTATAAAATTGTTTTCCTTATTTTTGTTACCTGAATATATGACATTTCTGTGTCTTTACATATTGTAATTGTTTTACTGTTTGTATATATATATATATATATATATATATATATATATATATATTTATGCGTTTATGTCGATGTATAATTGGTTTGTTTCGTAAATATTATTTGTATTTTTACGCTGGGTCTTGCCTAGGGAAGACTGCTATCGAACGATTACGTCGATAGGTCGTGTGAAGAATCAAAGTGTGTAGGATCTTTGGTAGTGTTAACTCTGCCGCGTGGAGCGCGGGCAGAGGGAGTCTGGCTGGAGTAGCGAGTGGAGCAGGTGTGTTGTGTGAAGCACCCGCGAGTTGCCGCGCTTTCGGCGTTTGGCAGCATGTAATTGCGTTCGACTTGCGATGATAGTTTCTGACATGGTGTCGCGGACGGGAAGCATTAGCTGGCGCACATCAAGAGCCCGTTTCGTCTGGTGACCGTGTCGAGAAGAAGGCACGCCAACATCCAGCTTCTGCAACAGCGACGGCCGACAATGAGTGACTGTCGCCACCTCCTCGATCGACGGCTTCAAACCTTCAATCAACCAACAAGGAAGACTGGAAGCACGTAAAGTTTTAGAACTGTATGGCAGACCGCAGCTTTTGAAACTTTTAAAATTGTTGCATCACAAAATTACAGCAACTTAGCATGAACCTTTGTTGCTCATTGTCCCAATTGCATTACCAAGCAGGGTCCCTTCCTTTTCCGGAATGAACCCGATTGTCGTTGAAATTCAGACGCCAGCATTAAAGTAACATCATTTCACTGATTTAATTTCAAAGTTCAGTTAAGGTATTCGTAGCTGGCTACAATATTCAGATTACACAAGCACAAATTAAGAGTGCGAGTTTTGTTACCGTATTTTAGCTTACCTGTGACTGCAGCTCAGCTTGGTACGTACTAAATTTTACTATTGTTCAGAATCATTTAATTCAAGTTCAAAGTTAAATCTCTTATTTCTAAATTGTGTAGATTCAAGTAGCTTTTGAAATGATTGTTGAGGTAGTCCAAGACTAACCGTGTTTTACTGAATTTCGATGTGCTTCAGAAAGAAAGCTCACTATTAACTTCAGTCACTAAATTAACTTTCGATTTTCCAGTTTTATTAATTATTTTGCTAAATTAAGTCAGAGTGTAGCGAAATTTATTACTTCTGTCAAACTTTCAGTTTTCACACTACACGTGTCAACCTTCAGTTGCCACACTTCTCGTGCTAATTATATGTGTAATAATCTTTCTTTTTCAGTTACTATAATAATTGTCCTTAGGAGTGGCGACCATAATTTCCCCCAAATCTCAAATATCTAATGACTTCTAGTTAATTGTTAACGTAACGGCCGCACATTTACTTTCTTGATTAACTTTACCCCTATTTCAAAATTAATTTCCACCAGTTTCATTAGCATCTTTCCATTCATTTAGATGTAACCCTATCCTCCCTCTTTACCGACAGATTAACTTCGGTGACCATTGCTTTTCCTGAAATTCCATTAGGTACACGCGGTATAATTTTTCACTGTCATTAAGGTCGATAAATGAGGGGGAGGTTACACGAAGATAAGGGTACTTCCCACAAAAGTGTGCGAAGTGTATCTGGCGCTGTTGCACAACTGTATCGCGACCTTTTGCTTTTAGAGTCCATGTTCAAGCGTGGCGGTGGTGGTATTCGTCGGAATCAATAGGGTACCTGTTTAAATATTCTCACGTCATCTGCAATGCTCTCTCTCTCTCTCTCTGTGCAGTGGCACAGTTAGTTCCTGTGATATCTTCAAGTTACGTATGTGACAATATTCAGCAACACGAGATGTAACAGCTCCTGAAGCAGTTTGTGTGTAACGGCAAAGGGTATTCGTGCGCTGGGGATGGGAAGGAGGAAGGTCATGGGTATTTCCAATGTGATAGGAAGTGCTTAGTGGCTACCGCGTGACTGTGCCGTAAGCTGGCGTGTCCAGCGGGGTGCAAAACCTCTGGGGTGCACATCCTGACTCTTGCACTTCGGAAGACTGACTGACTGGACTTTTATCGATTGATCTACGGTTACAGCAAAAGCATTTATCAGCATTAGTTCCGAAGCATAAGTTAGGCCTATCTTTTTTATTTCATGAAATGTATTCATCTTCACCAAACATCACTGCTGTCGACACAGTCGTCAGATGCTAATGCACTCCACCTTCTCCATCACAGACATGTCGTCGATTGAACACAGGAAAAATTAATGTCCATCCTCCCAGTCCAGCAGCTAGAAATCCAGCACCTAGACACAGAGTGAGTTCTTTTCCCGCCTTTTTTCCCAGGACCGCCATATTGGATTACGTCTTGGGAGGGGAGACTCGGACGGACGACAGCGCCCCTTGGTGGCGGTGTTTTGAACTGAGTCAGTTGGACTCTGGACCTCATGGTGAACTCACGAGGAGGAAATGCTGTCTGTAAAACCTAAAATTGCTTAAATAAAAAATGCATACTTACATCCATCCTAATCAGCAGCACAAAACTGACTGAGTTCTTTTCTCGCCAATTTCCAGATCAAGCAGGGAAGGGGTGGTAAGCAAGTATACAAAATAAAGACTCACGTCTGTCTGTGAAGGGAGTGGGTTATGTTGATGGAGATAGCCCAATTGATCTATCTTTCAGCCAAATTTGAACTTCCCAGCGTGACGTCATTGTGACATTGACACATCTATGGCCGCCATCTGGGATCCGCCATGTTGAATAAATTTGGCAACAATGCCGAGTGGAACAGAATGGAGTATCCCTACTACTACTGCATACTGCGTGGTTGGTGACTGACACATCGGAGTCATTTGAATGCTGCTCAGCCTTTGTGTCGTACTCTATTCAATCTCCAAAACTGGTGCGTTCTGCTGATGAAAAATGATTTGTTTACCTATAGAAATCTAGGAGCCTTTTGACGTAATTTTTCCCACGATGGTCTAGAAGACCTATTCAGTATTCCTCGTTTATCGTTTCATGCCATAGAACCATGCGACATGCGTAGTTATTACTGTTATTGTTTTTCTTTCGGAAGGTAATCTATACCAAGACTCTCTTTTCAAATTATTACTTCTGTGGTAGGTCGAATTCACTTCGAGCTGCCTGGTGCAAAATCACCGACCTCCGAATATTTTCATTGCCGTCCCATTTCTGGGGTGATACAAAAATTTGACAGAACCAGCTGAAATGTTTTTGAACAGTAAAGCAATTGATGAGATATTGGTTTCACATTTGCCTTTGGTCAGCATTCAATAACAGTCGCACGCTACTTGCACAAAACTTCTGTGGTGTCACCGCCAGACGCCACACTTGCTAGGTGGTAGCCTTTAAATCGGCCGCGGTCCGTTAGTATACGTCGGACCCGCGTGTCGCCATTATCAGTGATTGCAGTCCCAGCGCCGCGACACGGCAGGTCTAGTCTTGAGAGACTCCCTAGCACTCGCCCCAGTTGTTCAGCCGACTTTGCTAGCGATGGTTCACTGTCTACATACGCTCTTTGCAGAGACGACAGTTTAGCATAGCCTTCAGCTACGTCATTTGCTGCGACCTAGCAAGGCGCCATATTCGGTTACTATAAGAACTATATTCAAGAATGTAATCTGAACAGATAATATTGTGAATTATGTACCGTCAAGAGCGACGTTCATCATTTATGGATTAAAGTTAAGTATCAAACTAATTACGTCCGCTTTCTGAATTCTCATTCCTTGACATGTTCCAGACCTCACGTCAGTATAGTTCTTCCCTCCTCACGCTAGCCTGCTTGAGCTAAAACGCGTGCATTTCGGCCTCCACCCGTAACACGGTGTTGGCTCTTCTGCTAACACAAAAACTTACTCACTCTTAACTGTAGTAAAATGTGCCATTCTTTTTCTTCTGCTACGTGTATAGCGTGACCATTTTGAAAACTCCATACGTGGATAATAACTTAGAAAAGTACCGTTGCTTTGAATTCAGCCATCGTTTATTAACTACTGAACATGATGAAACAGGCTTCAAAGCCTTCAAGAACCAAGGATGAATTTCTGCCGGTAATGCACCGTCTAAAGCAAATATTTCTGTAATGGCACAGTATCACTGTTAATACATTCGATCGAAAAATACGATCCCCACTGCGTCAACAAGTGGTGTAAACAAAATGATTGCACGATCTCTCGGATGTCTTATCTCTTTCCTCCTGCAGAAACATTATAAGTAGATAAGGTGGCTGTGGCTGACCCACGCAGAAACTGCGCGTGGATTACCAACGCTTTTATATTCTTGGTCAAATCACGCATGCATAACGAGTTACGGTGCCCAGCCGTCCTCTACTACAGTAATGATAGTGCGTTAGCGGTCGCAAATAAACAGCAGGCTCTATTGATAAAGTGGTACGTCTAACTTATGGATCTCGCTGCGAAGAATTTTCCACGCCATTGTACGGATGAAGGGTCGTTCCGGAAAGCAGTAGGTCGCTTTTGTGCCGAACATATCGTGCGCACCTGTTCGGTTTTATGGCAGCCGGAAGATAAAGGACGAAACGACGCAGGCGGCGCCGGGGGTGGACCGTAGCGACGGTGGCGGCGGTGGAGGCGGTAAGGCGGCGGAGGTGGCGGAGGCGGCGAGTCAATTTGCCGCCACGCTGGGCGCACCAACTCATGGCCGCCTACCTCGCAGATCCCGGAACGACGTAGAAAGAAGCGCTCAGGATTAGAGGAGAGTCTGCCTACGTACTGCGGAGAGCGATATTCTGTGAGTACCACAATTGGGATAAGAGTTAATGCATTGGAAATTACGACGCTTGTGTACCAAGTATGCTGACGCAATAGCTCCATATTCAAGATTCATATGCAAACACTCGCTCGACGAAACATCTGACCCTAAGAAATGGAAAGTTACACGCGTCGCGTCACTACACAAGAATGGAAATAGAAGTAATCCGCTGTTTACACTGATTAGCCAAAACTTTATGTCCACTTGTAACCTCCCTCTTACTAATCGGCCTATCCTGCTTGCGATATAAAATATGACCGTGGGTCATTTTTAATGGATATTTTTTTTCTAATTGTATAAGGCTATCTTTCCCGAAGAAGTGATTCCGATAAGTAGGAGTAAAGTGTACAACCGACCCTTCTGATGGAATGTCTACTAAAAATAAAAGTAATTAAACCGAACAGGGCTATAATTTGGAAAACGAAAGTTATTTTGTGCATTCACACACGAATAAAACTGGACAGAAAGGGGTACCACTGATCATGAATCCAAAAGTTAGATTAATGAACGAAAAGGAAGTAATCAATGATCGCCAGCCCACTAGGGCAATTTACGTCCAGAATCCTGTACAAGGTGATGGGAAAGAAGAACATGTATTATTAAACACAGACGTCACCACTAAAGGTTGCCACTTTTTTTTATTTTTGACACTAATTTTAAGTGAGTATGTAATGATAAAGAAAACTGAGAAGTCACTCTTACGTTATGTTTGGCATTAAATTTTGAAGAAGGTAGTCGAGCAATGATTTGAAAATATGCACTTAAACAGTATGTTAGTACTGAACTTCGTTACGTGAACAACGACTTTCAGTGACCTCAGCATAACATCAAACAAATTTAGAAAAAAAGCAAGCACATTTTACTTTGCCGTTACTTATTTTGCAAATAGGATTTCATATTATTGTCTGAGCAACTGCGCCTTTTTTACTGACTTTAAATATTAGAATACGTACCAAACCAAACAGTCATGTGCTCCAAGCTATAAGTAAAATAAATAAAACTTCCGCACTCTTAATTTGTGCATTGCTTTAGATTTGGATTTTTTCCAGTGATTGATTCTCAAACTCGAAAAATGAAATTGCTTTGCTTTAGTCACATACTGAAGCCTCTGTTGTACAACAGTTAATTGAAAGTAGACTGAGGCTAAAATTCTTAAAAGAGAAATTATTCATTAATAAACCGGCTGTAACTATTGAATTTGTTTCTTATGACACTCAGCATATTAGGAAAAAAAGGAACAAGGATCCTTGTTGGTAACAATGCCTGGGAGCAATGAGGACACAATCGCCCTGAGTTTAACTGATTATTATTTAAATAAATCTTATCAATCAAATCACATTCAGTTGTGCTGCTGGGTTAGCCGTTAATACTTTCTACCAATGAAGTCTTACTTCAGCGCTGTTCATACGACGAAACTCAGAGCCGACGATAAAACTGTGTTGCTGGAACTGCTGCTGTTGTTGAAGACGGTAGCATATTGTGGTGCCACGGCTAATTATAGGAACGGGCAACCGTAATTAATACAGCCTCTTCCGCCCGTCCCCTGTCCATACTTCTGCTCTAGACATCTGGCCGGCGCGCATACATGATGCCGCCGAAAATGGTACTCTCTACTGCGAGAGCATTAACATCACACTTCCGCACACTACAAGCGGTGGAACCCGTCTTCCCTCTCCTCGCGCGCTCTGCGCAACAATCTCCTACCCAATGATTTTACAACGCACAAGCACTGCTATTAACCTTGCTAGTCGATGCAAATAACAACTCCTTTGGCGTTTTCATAGAGCTTTTAAGTTTCACTGTAAAACACAGATCAAGAAGTCAGTATAAATTTGGAAACTTAATAAACCACGGAATAATGTAGATAGAGAGGTAAAAATTGACACACATGCTTGGAATTACATGGGGTTTTATTAGAACAAAAAAAAAACAAAGTTCACAAAATGTCCGACAGATGGCGCTGGACAGCAAAACGTCAGTGACTGCGCATGACAATCGTGTATAAAAGGAGCTGTAATGAGAGAGAGAATCAGATGCGCCAGCAGACGCACCATGTTGACGTTACCTGAAAAGGCGCTTTTAGTAAAGCTGTATTATCAGAATGGGGAATGTGCTAGTTCAGCGTTACAATCCTATCGCCATAGGAAGGGGATTCGAACGGGTAAACGTCCGTGGACAAATGCAGCTGTGGGGAGAATGATTTCGAAGTTCGAAGCCACGGGTTGTTTAGAGGATAGACCCCATAGTGGCCGACCGAGCACAAGGCGTAATGCTGCTGAGACAGTTGAGGAAGAAATGGAGACTGTAGCGGGTTCGTCTATGCACGGGGAAGTCAGCGCTCGTGCAGTCGCACGTCGCACCGGCATTCCATACACTACTGTTTGGTTGGCACTTACGCGTACCCTCCGATGCTATCCGTACAAAATCCATCGGCATCATGAACTGTTACTTGGCGATTCAGTGAAGCGGAGGGCATTTGCGATGTGGGCGTTTCAAAAGATGGCGGAAGATGACGATTGGTTGAGTAACGTGTTGTGGACCGACGAAGCTCATTTCACGCTCCGAGGGTCTGTCAACGCCCAAAACTGCAGAATTTGGGCTACCGAAAATCCTAGAAATGTCGTGGAAACTCCATTGCGCGACGAGAAAGTCACGGCATGGGTTGGATTTACCACAGCTACCGTTATCGGGCCTTTTTTCTTCGAGGAAATGCGTGATTCTGGTTTTGTAACTGCTACGGTGACGGGTGAGAGGTACGCCGATATGTTACAGAATCGCATCATCCCCAGCCTGGCTGATAAACACCTGCTGGACGTACGATGTTAATGCAGGATGGCGCTCCACCCCATATTGCCCGACGCGTGTAAGATCCCTTGCGCGCGTCGTTTGGTGATGATAGTTTGCTCACTCGCAACTTTCGTCATGCTTGGCCTCCCAGGTCCCCAGACCTCAGTCAGTGCGATTATTGGCTTTGGGGTTACCTGAAGTCGCAAGTGTATCGTGATCGACCGACATCTCTAGGGATGCTGAAAGACAACATCCGGCGCCAGTGCCTTACCATAGCTCTGAACATGCTTTACAGTGCTGTTCACAACAATATTCCTCGACAACAGCTATTGTTGAGGAATGACGGTGGACATATTGAGCATTTCCTGTAAAGAACATCATCTTTGCTTTGTCTTACTTTGTTATGCTAATTATTGCTATTCTGATTCAGATGAAGCGCCATCTGTCGGACATTTTTTGAACTTTTGTATTGTTTCGGTTCTAATAAAACCTCATGTCATTCCAAGCATGTGTGTCAATTTGTACCTCTCTATCTACGTTTCCAAATTTATACTGACTTTTTGATCACCCGGTACAATGAAACGTCAACAGACTTCTACCTAAATGTACACATACAGTGAAGCACTGTCCTTACTTATTAAAAGAAAGCATTTAAATTACAATTATTTACATACAATTCAGAAAAAGTTATACACTCCTGGAAATGGAAAAAAGAACACATTGACACCGGTGTGTCAGACCCACCATACTTGTTCCGGACACTGCGAGAGGGCTGTACAAGCAATGATCACACGCACGGCACAGCGGACACACCAGGAACCGCGGTGTTGGCCGTCGAATGGCGCTAGCCGCGCAGCATTTGTGCAGCGCCGCCGTCAGTGTCAGCCAGTTTGCCGTGGCATACGGAGCTCCATCGCAGTCTTTAACACTGGTAGCATGCCGCGACAGCGTGGACGTGAACCGTATGTGCAGTTGACGGACTTTGAGCGAGGGCGTATAGTGGGCATGCGGGAGGCCGGGTGGACGTACCGCCGAATTGCTCAACACGTGGGGCGTGAGGTCTCCACAGTACATCGATGTTGTCGCCAGTGGTCGGCGGAAGGTGCACGTGCCCGTCGACCTGGGACCGGACCGCAGCGACGCACGGATGCACGCCAAGACCGTAGGATCCTACGCAGTGCCGTAGGGGACCGCACCGCCACTTCCCAGCAAATTAGGGACATTGTTGCTCCTGGGGTATCGGCGAGGACCATTCGCAACCGTCTCCATGAAGCTGGGCTACGGTCCCGCACACCGTTAGGCCGTCTTCCGCTCACGCCCCAACATCGTGCAGCCCGCCTCCAGTGGTGTCGCGACAGGCGTGAATGGAGGGACGAATGGAGACGTGTCGTCTTCAGCGATGAGAGTCGCTTCTGCCTTGGTGCCAATGATGGTAGTATGCGTGTTTGGCGCCGTGCAGGTGAGCGCCACAATCAGGACTGCATACGACCGAGGCACACAGGGCCAACACCCGGCATCATGGTGTGGGGAGCGATCTCCTACACTGGCCGTACACCACTGGTGATCGTCGTGGGGACACTGAATAGTGCACGGTACATCCAAACTGTGGTGTCACCGCCAGACACCACACTTGCTAGGTGGTAGCTTAAATCGGCCGCGGTCCATTAGTACATGTCGGACCCGCGTGTCGCCACTGTCAGTACTTGCAGACCTAGCGCCACCACATGGCAGGTCTAGAGATGCGGACTATCACTCGCCCCAGTTGTACGACGACTTTGCTAGCGACTACACTGACGAAGCCTTGCTCTCATTTGCCGAGAGACAGTTAGAATAGCCTTCAGCTAAGTCCATGGCTACGACCTAGCAAGGCGCCATTAGCCTTACAGTGATTGTAATTAACCGTATCTGGAGATAGTCTCATTTGTATCGTCAATAGCGATGTACCACAAGGATGAATTAAAGTTAAGTATTCAAGGAGCTGCATATTTTTCTCTATAGCATTCATCAAGCATCCTGTTCCAGAACTCACGCCAGCCGGCGTGTGTGTACGCGTGCCTATCGGTAACCTCACCCTGTGTCTAGACTCTTGTCTAGACACAACACAAACTGTCATCGAACCCATCGTTCTACCATTCCTAGACCGGCAAGGGAACTTGCTGTTCCAACAGGACAATGCACGTCCGCATGTATCCCGTGCCACCCAACGTGCTCTAGAAGGTGTAAGTCAACTACCCTGGCCAGCAAGATCTCCGGATCTGTCCCCCATTGAGCATGTTTGGGACTGGATGAAGCGTCGTCTCACGCGGTCTGCACGTCCAGCACGAACGCTGGTCCAACTGAGGCGCCAGGTGGAAATGGCATGGCAAGCCGTTCCACAGGACTACATCCAGCATCTCTACGATCGTCTCCATGGGAGAATAGCAGCCTGCATTGCTGCGAAAGGTGGATATACACTGTACTAGTGCCGACATTGTGCATGCTCTGTTGCCTGCGTCTATGTGCCTGTGGTTCTGTCAGTGTGATCATGTGATGTATCTGACCCCAGGAATGTGTCAATAAAGTTTCCCCTTCCTGGGACAATGAATTCACGTTCTTATTTCAATTTCCAGGAGTGTATATCAGTATTAGGTGCCATACATCCTGCATTTTCGGTGTTACGAGAGCACAATGCTGGTGCACGCACAAGTGTTTCAGAGCGCACCGTTCATCGTACATTGGTAAACATGGAGCTGCGCAGCACACCACCCCCAGTCTTCACGTGTTGATCCAACGAGAATGTCAATCAGGACTGCAGTGGGCACAGGACTATTGGGATTCGACTTCAATCAATGGAAACGTATTATGTTATGGGAGACATTTTCCTGTGCTTGCAGGGGACCTGTAGTAGCCACAGAAGACACGGCGATACCAGCGAATCATCTGTATCGTTGACGTATGATGTCTTCGGCCGCAATATGATGTTTCAGCAGTGTAATTCTCCGCGTGTCGGAGTCATAATCCTACTACAGGCGTTTGAGGAGCATTATGGTGAACTAACGTTGATGTCTCGGCGACCCAAATTCGCTTGATGTAAATCCACTGCAGCCCATGTGGATCGCTGTCGGGGGCCATCATCGCTTACGAAAATCAGCGGCCCGTTATTTACGCAAATTACATGACCTGTGCGTAGACATCTAATGCCACGTATCTCAACAAACTGTTGGATCCCTAATGCGCAGAATCAGTGATGTATTTCGTTCCAAAGGCGGAGAAACAAGCTATTAGGCACGTGGTCATAATGTTTTGGCTCATCAGCGTGCAGACTCATGTCACCCATGTCGACTGAGTAGGATTTGGGAACGTATACGATCTTCGAACGTTATGAATTACCTCGAAGAAAACAATCTATTGACACATAGCATAGATTCAAAAAGTATAGTCGTTGTGAAACGCAATTAGCTTTTATTCACACGAAATATTGAGTTCTATCGACAGGGGATCACGAATTGATTCCATATTTCCAAATATGCAAAAGCCTTTTGACACTGTTCGTCACGAATCGCTTCTAATCAAACTGTGAGCCTTTATAATACCGTAGCAGCTGTGCAACTGGATTTGTGATTTTCCGTCACAAAGGCTGCAGTTCATAGTAATTGACGTGAAGTCAATGAATAAAACAGAATTGATTACTGGTTTTATCCAAGGAAGTTTCATAGTCAGTTTACTGTTCCTAAACTACCTAAAATATTTAAGAGAGAATCAGCACTACTCCTGTCTGCACACTTGTGGAGTATTTCTGCGTAGTGTGCGATCTACAACACATAGGGTTCGTCTAAGACACAGAAAAAGTTTAATTATGGGCAGCTCGTTTTGTGTTATAGCGAAATAGGGGAGAGAGTGTCACTGATGTGATATACAATCTGGGGTTGCAGTCATTAAAACAGAGGCCTTTCTCGTTGCGGTGAGAATTTTGCACGATAACTTTCTCTACCTAATCCGAATAAGTTTTGTGGAGTCCGACCTATGTAGAGAGGAATGTCCTTCGTACCAACATAAGAGAAGTCAAAGTTCGCAAAGTAAGGTTTAGGCGTTCATTTTTCCCAAGTGCTATGCAAGAGCGGAATGGTCGAGACATGGTCTGAAAGTGGATCGATGAATCGTCTGCCACGCACTTAACCTGTGAATTTCCGCAAGGATATGTAGATGTAGATGTAGATGTAGGAAAACTAGGGTAAAGTTACCGTTCATGACTATCGCGGATTTCGGAGACAGGGAAAGTGCACACATACGGATTGGTTAGTGATTTTGAACCAAAGCAAGATTAGGGTTTAACGTTCTGTCGACGACGGGGCCATAACAATCGTAGCAAAAACTCACATCTGAGGAGGATAGCGAATAGAGCTGACCGTGTCCGTTTCAAGGAAACCGTGTCGGGGCCGCGCGGGGTAGCCGACCGGTCTCAGGCGTCTTGTCACGGTCCGCGCGGCTTCCCCCGACGGAGGTTCGAGTCCTCCCTCGGACATGGGTGTGTGTTTCGTCCTTCGCGTAAGTTACTTTAAGTTAGATTAAGCAGTGTGTAAGCTTAGCGACCAATGACCTCTGCAGTTTGGCCCCATAAGATCTTACCACAAATTTCAAATTTGCCAAACCATGTCGACATTCGGCTCAAACGGTTTATCTAAACTAAGGCAAATATAAACTGAATCAAAGTCGCCGTCGTCCCCAGAACGATTCCGTTGTGCTAACCACTGTACGACCTCGTTTGGTAATAATTTTCTAGAGTCAGGCCAGCTGCGTCTTGCCTTCTTAGGAAAGCTCCACGCCGCCTACGTCTCAGTCGCCCCTTAGTTAAGGTTAAGCTCCAAAGAGGGCACAGCCATCAAGAACTATGGTTCAAATGGCTCTGAGAACTATGGGACTTAACATCTATGGTCATCAGTCCCCTAGAACTTAGAACTACTTAAACCTGACTAACTTAAGGACATCACACAACACCCAGTCATCACGAGGCAGAGAAAATGCCTGACCCCGCCGGGAATCGAACCCGGGAACCCGGGCGTGGGAAGCGAGAACGCATCAAGAACTATGACACACATCAGCCTTATCCCACACAAATAGATCCCGAGTGGACATAGACATACATCCGCCAAATGCGAACAGGCTCCCCTCAGCAAGTAGTGCTTCAGGACTGTCGTCGAACAATGGCCAGACAGAGTCAGCACAGTGCCTCAGCAAGTGTCTCGTGACTCATCTACAGTCGCCACTTGAAACGTAAACGCTGGTAGTCTGTCGGCTAACAATTCGCATACCTCGTTGGTCCACGGACACCGCATGGGGTAATGTTGTGGAAGCTGCACAGTATCTCAAGGAGACAGCTGCTCGTCATTTTCGGGTGTTTACAGTTGTGCTGCTGCAGTGGCTCGGCAATGTATGCGCTGACTCGCTAGGAAAGCGTACGTGCGAAGAGGTGGGGCTATAACGTGATCGTAGATGAATCACAGAGCACAGAGACATCCAAGGACCCCTGTCGGAGAAACGGGTCACTAGCTTCGACCGCGCGATACGGGGAAAAGGCGGACGCAGATCACGTCCCGGCGCGCGGGCAGAATGGTTCAAATTGCTCTGAGCACTATGGGACTTAACATCTGAGGTCATCTGTCCCCTAGAACATAGAACTACTTAAACCTAACTAACCTAAGGACAGTACACACATCCACGCCCGAGGCAGGATTCGAACCTGCGACCGTAGCAGTCGCGCGGTTCTGAACGGAAGCGCCTAGAACCGCTCGGCCATCGCGGCCGGACGCGCGGTCAAAGTGCTCGCGGCCAGTTTAAGTGTGCGGACTCCCAATTTCCCCTCTGAGTAGACTCTCCTTCGTTCGTCCACGATGCCTTAGTACTGCCAATGCTGGTTCCCAGCCTTGCTGAGTTGAAATGTAGTGTATCTGTTAATCCGGTCGTTACTTATACCTTGCGAGGTGCCGGGGCAAGCAGTGTATTTAACACTAAATTCTTCTAGAATCTCCATATGTAAATGATGCTCTAAGCTCCCCCCCCCCCCCTATTCTAACTCCGACTTTTGCTGTTGCACATGGATTAAAAAATATACGCGAACTGACTGTAATCAACCCTGCAAGTGGAGTAGAAAAGAGTTTGGCACCTGCAATAATTTAATTTGATAAATAAGTTAAATAAAGGAAGGTTTCATTAACGTAGTGAGAAATGATGGGTTGCTGTACCGATTAACAGAATGAAAGTTCTGTCCAAAATAACAATATGATTTATTAAGACTAAACACAAAATAATAAACAAAAACACATGAAACATTTACAATACATCAAATTGGCTCAAATTGGATACTCAAACAAACGCTATGAAGGTGAAGTTGTCCCTAAACTAGATTGTGAGGTTTAAGACGAAGTGGTATGTGGAGCCAATTCCTTGCCACCCAAATCTTAAGAGAGACACACAGCTAACCCAACATTAATTGCTGCTACTCAAGACAGAACAAAGTTAGAAAAAGACGAACAGGCGCGCTGTGCTGAGCTCTGATTATCACCTAGGAAAATCCCTATCTGCCGGTGCTGCGGACATACATTACCAAACTGTCTTCTTAACTGCCAGAACACGATCTGGCGTACCGGAGGCGATGGCTGGTTGATTCGACGTCCTCGACCGAAAGGCGAGAGCCGACTGCCTAGAGCACCCGTACAGGCCGAACACACAACATTCCCGCCCCCACGACAGTGGCCGTGGTTAAACGTTCCAATCAGCAACTCGAAAACCGGCGGAAAATTCCACTCTATTGCCGGATCACTACCATTCCACCAATGGAGATTCTTGGCGCCAATTTCTGCTCTGATTTTGCTACGTCACGGAGCTATGCCCTGAGCAAGCCAACCACAGTTACTATTTTGCAGAAAGCGCGGGAATTTTCCCGCCACAACTGCCTGGGTACACAAGTCATTCCCACGCCTCGCTGGTAGCCCGCCAGAAAGTGTTTTCGCTAAGTTTCTGCGAAGTAATGGAACCTCTAGCCCAGCCGTTACTTCAGACCCCTCCGGGCGTGTCTTTTGACAATGTCAGCGTCTGCAAAGCATTCACTCGACTTCCTCACACCTGTCGGCTTAACGCTTTCCAGATCAGCAGTGCCTGCCTGTCACCGGACCACCCGGGTGACGAGAGACGCTGCGTGGGAAGTCCGCGTGTGAAGGAATAGCCACTTTTCACTGCATGCAATTAGAGCGCAAAATCGTAAGATAGAAATATGAGAGGGGGCTAATGCCACCTCTCAACCTATTTGGCTGCTTCGTTAATGATTAAGTCCAAACACGTGGAAGCTGACGTAGGGGTCTCCATAGTTCTTGCTATGTCCCGTGTCAAGACAGTGCTCAGCAACAGCAGAATTTTCTGGCAGACCTAATCTGGTGTGACGTCAATGTTCATAGCATCTGTCTTTAACACTGCGACATTGGCACGGGATTTTATACATCCCTGGTCTCCTTATATGTAGGCTGTCTTCAACACAGCCAAACATCGTTTGTCCTCGCGCCGGAAGGCGGAAGACCAATTTTATTTGATGTTGACTCGAACAGCATGCCGATCTTAAAGGACACGCCACGAGCATAGGATAGAAAGACTATCCTCTTGCAATTCTCCGTTTGATCTGCCTCTTCTTGAGACATAGGGCGTGGATGTTGAAACGCATTACGAATATGTTTATCAGAGTCCCAGTTTTGTACAAAGACAGAGCGAGGACGGCTAAGCTCTGCTGATAAGTTTCCTGCATGAACGAGAGATTGTAATATGTCACTGCGATGAGATGAGCGATGGCAGCTCGTAGCTCGTAAATAAAGTTCAGTATGTTTTCGTTAACGAAACACACGATGGCCTAAGGAAGCGTCTTTTTTTTAATTCTCTTTCCACGAAGACAAGCTCTAGAAAACCTCGCCGTATGCAGTCAGTCGTTATCTTGCTGAAATATAAGCTCTGAATGGCTTGGCACGGTGGGCAAGAAAACAAGACATATAATGTCGACAACGTAGCGCTGTTCTAGAAAAGTGCCGCGGATGACAACCAAACCAAATGGCACCTTAGAATATCACTCCTGGTTGGTGGGCCGTAATCCCACTCTTGAACGTCTCTTTTATTTCCGCCATTGTTTCTGGACGTATAGGCCGAACAGCAGGGTCGACGGGCTACGTCCCTGTCTTACACCCTTTTTAGTCCGACGATTTAGTTCTTCGTCTTCCACTCATACTATTCCCTCTTGGTTAACGTACATATTGTATATTACCCGCCTATACGTCTAGTTTACCCCACGTATTCTCAGAATTTCTAACATCTTGCTCCATTTGACACTCTCGAACGCTTCCTGCAGATCGACAAACCGAATAAACGTGTCTTGATTTTACTTTAGTCATGCTTCCGTTAACAGCGGCAACGTCAGAACTGCCTCCCTGGTGACCTTACTTTTCCTAAAGCCAAAGTGATCGTCGTCTAACCTACCAACAATTTTCTTTTCCATTACTCTGTATGTTATTGTCAGAAACATGGATGTGTGAGCTGTTTAACTGATTGCGCGATAATTCTCGCACTTGTCGGCTGTCGCAGTCTTGGGAAATGTGTGGATGACGTTTCTCCGAAAGTGATGATACCGGGTGGTTATAATTATACTTTCCCTATTTAACATGTTATAACACGGAAACTAATTAACCGTACGAGTACCAAACTTGCTAGCGTTAATGTCCAGAGTATGGGGTGTGTGACTTCCATACGTCACAGCGCCACCGTCCAGTTCCAACTATGGCCACCATGTGCCGTGACCAGTCATCATGATTCACAGTCTCACACACCCGACCAGTCACAGTCCACTTGTTGACCTGTCAACACGAGTTTGGCCAAAAGGACAGGGAGTTATTGGGGAAGCTCATTATCAAAATAGCAGTAATGCTGCAGCTGCACTTCGAGAAAGGATTAGGGAAGGGTGCTCTTTTTCCACCTGCTGAGCGGAGGATGATGAAGAAGTTCGAATTAATTGGAGAACTGGACGTCGCTCCGGGAAGAGGCCGACGACCGGGTGCACCACAGGTGGTTGATGAAATCGCTGTTGCTATGGCAGACAACATGTAACACCATAGCTTAGACACAACATACCGTTGATTCATTTAGCTCTCTATTTTGTTCAACGTCCCATCGTTGAACTTCTGTAATTAGTGTACGATTAATTCGATACTGTAATGAAGTATAATCTCTGTAATATCCACAATAAGAGCAAATGATCTTTTGTCTTCCTCATATAATCTATTTGGTTATCTTTAAGATTAAATAATTTTATTTAAATAATTTTGTGTAGAACTACCAATATATGCAAATCTTTTTTATTTGAAATGTTTGTTTGCTGTTATGCAAACTGCTGACTTTCATTTAGGATTCTTAGTTATTTTGTATGTAAAAGGTGTTGTGGTTCCCCTCGGGAACGGAACTGTGTAGTGCGCGCAAATTGTGGTTGGCCTAGCTACAAAAGGTGGAAGAAAGAGTCAGTCGGGGACGAGCTACCAAACTATCAACTACTCATATAAAAGTTGTGCATTGTGCTGGTTCCGAGAGAGGATTTTCCTGACGCTTTCCAATGCCTCGGATGGATGAATAAAGAGCTGGAACTATTCTGGAATTGGTGTCTATCTACGCCACCAAGAAATGACAGAGTCCAGCAATTGTACCTGCAAATCCACCTACCAATATGCAATCGCCACCACATTGATCAATCACTGTAATGGAACACTATAGTAATGTGCAATGAAGGATCAGCTCATAGGATGTTATAGTGTACCCAAATATGAGGTAAAATATGACTGAACTCTTGTACCTACCATGATTTATCCTCAGTCACATATCCACTTACTGTCCCCCCCCCCCCCCCCAACTCTAAAGTGTTAACAGAGTGTCCTTTAATGAAGGCTTATTAAAATTAATATGGCTATAAGTGTGCTAAAATTAATATTGTTTGTTGAAAGGCTCTTACAAATATCTCAAATTTGTGTTTCACTGTAGTAAAAGTTGAAAACTACAATTGTGGAAAGTTATATGTTCATTTATTCCCCCCCCCCCCCCCCCCCCCATGAACCATGGACCTTGCCGTTGGTGCGGAGGCTTGCGTGCCTCAGCGATACATATAGCCGTACCGTAGGTACAACCACAACGGAGGGGTATCTGTTGAGAGGCCAGACAAACGTGTGGTTCCTGAAGAGGGCAGTAGCCTTTTCAGTAGTTGCAAGGGCAACAGTCTGGATGATTGACTGATCTGGCCTTGTAACAATAACCAAAACGGCCTTGCTGTGCTGGTACTGCGCACGGCTGAAAGCAAGGGGAAACTACGGCCGTAATTTTTCCCGAGGGCATGCAGGTTTACTCTATGATTAAATGATGATGGTGTCCTCTTGGGTAAAATATTCCGGAGGTAAAATAGTCCCCCATTCCGATCTCCGGGCGGGGACTACTCAAGAGGATGTCGTTATCAGGAGAAAGAAAACTGGCGTTCTACCGATCGGAGCGTGGAATGTCAGATCCCTTAATCGGGCAGGTAGGTTAGAAAATTTAAAAAGGGAAATGGATAGGTTAAAGTTAGATATAGTGGGAATTAGTGAAGTTGGGTGGCAGGAGGAACAAGACTTCTGGTCAGGTGACTACAGGGTTATAAACACAAAGTCAAATAGGGGTAATGCAGGAGTAGGTTTAATAATGAATAGGAAAATAGGAATGCGGGTAAGTTACTACAAACAGCATAGTGAAGGCATTATTGTGGCCAAGATAGACACGAAGCCCACACCTACTACAGTAGTACAAGTTTATATGCCAACTAGCTCTGCAGATGACGAAGAAATTGAAGAAATGTATGATGAAATAAAAGAAATTATTCAGATAGTGAAGGGAGACGTAAATTTAATAGTCATGGGTGACTGGAATTCGAGTGTAGGAAAAGGGAGAGACGGAAACGTAGTAGATGAATGTGGATTGGGGCTAAGAAATGAAAGAGGAAGCCGTCTGGTAGAATTTTGCACAGAGCACAACTTAATCATAGCTAACACTTGGTTTAAGAATCATGATAGAAGGTTGTATACATGGAAGAACCCTGGAGATACTAAAAGGTATCAGATAGATTGCATAATGGTAAGACAGAGATTTAGGAACCAGGTTTTAAATTGTAAGACATTTCCAGGGGCAGATGTGGACTCTGACCACAATCTATTGGTTATGACCTGTAGATTAAAACTGAAGAAACTGCAAAAAGGTGGGAAGTTAAGGAGATGGGACCTGGATACACTGAAAGAACCAGAGGTTGTACAGAGTTTCAGGGAGAGCGTAAGGGAACAATTGACAGGAATGGGGGAAAGAAATACAGTAGAAGAGGAATGGGTAGCTTTGAGGGATGAAGTAGTGAAGGCAGCAGAGGATCAAGTAGGTAAAAAGACGAGGGCTAGTAGAAATCCTTGGGTAACAGAAGAAATATTGAATTTAATTGATGAACGGAGAAAATATAAAAATGCAGTAAATGAAGCAGGCAAAAAGGAATACAAACGTCTCAAAAATGAGATCGACAGGAAGTGCAAAATGGATAAGCAGGGATGGCTAGAGGACAAAAGTAAGGATGGAGAGGCTTATCTCACTAGGGGTAAGATAGATACTGCCTACAGGAAAATTAAAGAGACCTTTGGAGATAAGAGAACCACTTGTATGAACATCAAGAGCTCAGATGGAAACCCAGTTCAAAGCAAAGAAGGGAAAGCAGAAAGGTGGAAGGAGTATATAGAGGGTCTATACAAGGGCGATGTACTTGAGGACAGTATTATGGAAATGGAAGAGGATGTAGATGAAGATGAAATGTGAGATACGATACTGCGTGAAGAGTTTGACAGAGCACTGAAAGCCCTGAGTCGAAACAAGGCCCCCGGAGTAGACAACATTCCATTGGAACTACTGACGGCCTTGGGAGAGCCCGTCCTGACCAAACTCTACCATCTGGTGAGCAAGATGTATGAAACAGGTGAAATACCCTCAGACTTCAAGATGAATATAATAATTCCAATCCAAAAGAAAGCGGGTGCTGACAGATGTGAAAATTACCGAACTATCAGTTTAATAAGCCACAGCTGCAAAATACTAACGCGAATTCTTTACAAACGAATGGAAAAACTAGTAGAAGCCGACCTCGGGGAAGATCAGTTTGGATTCCATAGAAATAAAGGAACACGTGAGGCAATACTGACCTTACGACTTATCTTAGAAGAAAGATTAAGGAAAGGCAAACCTACGTTTCTAGCATTTGTAGAATTAGAGAAAGCTTTTGACAATGTTGACTGGAATACTCTCTTTCAAATTCTAAAGGTGGCAGGGGTAAAATACAGGGAGCGAAAGGCTATTTAGAATTTGTACAGAAACCAGATGGCAGTTATAAGAGTCGAGGGACATGAAAGGGAAGCAGCGGTTGGGAAGGGAGTAAGACAGGGTTGTAGCCTCTCCCCGATGTTATTCAATCTGTATATTGAGCAAGCAGTAAAGGAAACAAAAGAAAAATTCGGAGTAGGTATTAAAATCCATGGAGAAGAAATAAAAACTTTGAGGTTCGCCGATGACATTGTAATTCTGTCAGAGACAGCAAAGGACTTGGAAGAGCAGTTAAACGGAATGGATGGTATCTTGAAGGGAGGATATAAGATGAACATCAACAATAGCAAAACGAGCGTAATGGAATGTAGTCGAATTAAGTCCGGTGATGCTGAGGGAATTAGATTAGGAAATGAGACACTTAAAGTAGAAAAGGAGTTTTGCTATTTGGGGAGCAAAATAACTGATGATGGTCGAAGTAGAGAGGATATAAAATTTAGACTGGCAATGGCAAGGAAAGCGTTTCTGAAGAAGAGAAATTTGTTAACATCGACTATAGATTTAAGTGTCAGGAAGTCATTTCTGAAAGTATTCGTATGGAGTGTAGCCATGTATGGAAGTGAAACATGGACGGTAAATAGTTTGAACAAGAAGAGAATAGAAGCTTTCGAAATGTGGTGCTACAGAAGAATGCTGAAGATTAGATGGGTAGATCACATAACTAATGAGGAAGTATTGAACAGGATTGGGGAGAAGAGAAGTTTGTGGCACAACTTGACCAGAAGAAGGGATCGGTTCGTAGGACATGTTCTGAGGCATCAAGGGATCACCAATTTAGTATTGGAGGGCAGCGTGGAGAGTAAAAATCGTAGGGGGAGACCAAGAGATGAATACACTAAGCAGATTCTGAAGGATGTAGGTTGCAGTAGGTACTGGGAGATGAAGAAGCTTGCACAGGATAGAGTAGCATGGAGAGCTGCATCTAATCAGTCTCAGGACTGAAGACTACAACAACAACAACAACATATGTTCATTTTCGTTAAGGGCTTGTTTCTTCAGTGTATTGAAAGTGTGTTTAATTTTCCCTGTTACAGTGGTTAAGATTAAGGCCCTCTTCCATTGAAAGTAGTTAAAATGCTCAAAGTTACTTAATTAGAGAAAGTTCAATTACTCTTGCTATTCACGTCAAATTCTTTACAATATTGGGTCCCCCTTGTGTACTGAAAGTGCATATTAATAGTGTAATAGGATCCACAGTTTATCCTTTATGCTCATGATAAATAACAATTAATAGATAGACCACTATCTATGAAACCAGTAACTTTTTTTATGCAAAATTCAGTGAGAAATTGCCAGTGAAATACATCTAGCTTTCGTTCTAAATACAAAAGTATTTAGCCGAGAGAGACTTAACCTATGACCAGTTCATAATTTTGCAGTGAACTACACCCCTGGAAATGGAAAAAAGAACACATTGACACCGGTGTGTCAGACCCACCATACTTGCTCCGGTCACTGCGAGAGGGCTGTACAAGCAATGATCACGCACGGCACAGCGGACACACCAGGAACCGCGGTGTTGGCCGTCGAATGGCGCTAGCTGCGCAGCATTTGTGCACCGCCGCCGTCAGTGTCAGCCAGTTTGCCGTGGCATACGGAGCTCCATCGCAGTCTTTAACACTGGTAGCATGCCGCGACAGCGTGGACGTGAACCGTATGTGCAGTTGACGGACTTCAAGCGAGGGCGTATAGTGGGCATGCGGGAGGCCGGGTGGACGTACCGCCGAATTGCTCAACACGTGGGGCGTGAGGTCTCCACAGTACATCGATGTTGTCGCCAGTGGTCGGCGGAAGGTGCACGTGCCCGTCGACCTGGGACCGGACCGCAGCGACGCACGGATGCACGCCAAGACCGTAGATTCCTACGCAGTGCCGTAGGGGACCGCACCGCCACTTCCCAGCAAATTAGGGACACTGTTGCTCCTGGGGTATCGGCGAGGACCATTCGCAACCGTCTCCATGAAGCTGGGCTACGGTCCCGCACACCGTTAGGCCGTCTTCCGCTCACGCCCCAACATCGTGCAGCCCACCTCCAGTGGTGTCGCGACAGGCGTGAATGGAGGGACGAATGGAGACGTGTCGTCTTCAGCGATGAGAGTCGCTTCTGCCTTGGTGCCAATGATGGTAGTATGCGTGTTTGGCGCCGTGCAGGTGAGCGCCACAATCAGGACTGCATACGACCGAGGCACACAGGGCCAACACCCGGCATCATGGTGTGGGGAGCGATCTCCTACACTGGCCGTACACCACTGGTGATCGTCGAGGGGACACTGAATAGTGCACGGTACATCCAAACCGTCATCGAACCCATCGTTCTACCATTCCTAGACCGGCAAGGGAACTTGCTGTTCCAACAGGACAATGCACGTCCGCATGTATCCCGTGCCACCCAACGTGCTCTAGAAGGTGTACGTCAACTACCCTGGCCAGCAAGATCTCCGGATCTGTCCCCCATTGAGCATGTTTGGGACTGGATGAAGCGTCGTCTCACGCGGTCTGCACGTCCAGCACGAACGCTGGTCCAACTGAGGCGCCAGGTGGAAATGGCATGGCAAGCCGTTCCACAGGACTACATCCAGCATCTCTACGATCGTCTCCATGCATTGCTGCGAAAGGTGGATATACACTGTACTAGTGCCGACATTGTGCATGCTCTGTTGCCAGTGTCTATGTGCCTGTGGTTCTGTCAGTGTGATCATGTGATGTATCTCACCCCAGGAATGTGTCAAAGTTTCCCCTTCCTGGGACAATGAATTCACGGTGTTCTTATTTCAATTTCCAGGAGTGTACATTTACAATTTTTTGTCAGATAGGAAAATGTTTGAAAAGTAATACTGAACCTATGTCCAATTTATGATTCTACAGCGAATGTTAATAGTAATGTTATAAAGACCATTCAGTTTGAATAAGTCCTGAAAGTAAAAGTGTGTATTGTTATCTATTATATTTGTGCAAATAGTTTGTTCTGCTCTGTCAGACCCAACCTTACTGCGAACATACGCAGGTGTCAGAGTTCATTGCACTCGCGAGTGACAAAAGTATAGGCTGTGTTTGCCCATTGAAGTTACTTATTTTCATTTCTTGAATAAGAATGTTACTCATTCTCATGCCTAATTAGGCTGGCGACCAGTTTATTATCATTTGGACGCTGTGGATAGGTAAAATATTGTTTGTTACTGTTAAAATATTTACGTAATTTTGACTTTCACTTCCGATAAGGCACCTCCGTTGGGTACAACACGGTCAACACAAATAAAATCCTTTCGGAGGGTAACACTGCTCAGCTTCTTTATACTATAATTGCTTGAATAAAAATAATTTCACTATACGAACTGCCTCCAGTTTTGAGTTCATGGTATAACAGTAGCAGACGGTAGTGTTATAAACGCTGGCGCAGTTCCCTGTCGTCAGGCAGTACACGTGCTGTGTCACGACAGTTGAACATCCTGTGCTCCACTGGATGGAAGGTGCTTCGAACCATTCTCAAATGGTATCCGTACAAGATCCCTACAGTACAAGAGCTTGCAGCATAGGACGCACAGCGACGTTTTGACTTCGCTCTAAACTATCTCCAAAAGGTTGAAGTTGACGAGGGCTGGCCCTGGACCATCCTACAGACGAAGTTCATTTTTCTCTGATGGGTGAGTTGAACACGCAGAACTGCCGATTGTGGGGTTTTTCACCTCCATTCACTGTGCGTTAAGTTTCTCTGTCTGGTGAATGTGCCACAGTATGGTGTGGCTTCACGGCTACGTTCACTATTGCCCCATTCTTTTCTGAACAGGGCGGCTCTCAAGAACCAAAGACGTGCACGGTAACTGGCCAGCGCTACTGCAATGTGCTTCGCCGGCATGCCGTACCCGCCCTGCAGTAGAGAAACGCATTGAACTCGACAGTTTTCATGCCAGATGGAGTCCCACCGCACATCGTTCGTGAAGTTCATCTGCTTCTCCGAAACACATTGTGAAGCGATCGAATTAACAGCCGATATGAGACTTCCTGGCAGATTAAAACTGTGTGCCCGACCGAGACTCTAACTCGGGACCTTTGCCTTTCGCGGGCAAGTGCTCTACCATCTGAGCTACCGAAACACGACTCACGCCCGGTCCTCACAGCTTTACTTCTGCCAGTATCTCGTCTCCTACCTTCCAAACTTTACAGAAGCTCTCCTGCTAACTATGCAGAACTAGCACTCCTGAAAGAAAGGATATTGCGGAGACATGGCTTAGCCACAGCCTGGGGGATGTTTCCAGAATGAGATTTTCACTCTGTGAGGACCGGGCGTGAGTCGTGCTTCGGTAGCTCAGATGGTAGAGCACTTGCCCGCGAAAGGCAAAGATCCCGAGTTCGAGTCTCGGTCGGGCACACAGTTTTAATCTGCCAGGAAGTTTCATATCAGCGCACACTCCGCTGCAGAGCGAAAATCTCATTCTGGTAACAGCCGATAGTTTCCAAATGCTTGGCAGGCTCGATCATCTGATCTCACTCCCTGCGATTTCTGGTTGTGGGGCAACTTGAAGGACAGGGATTAAAAGGGGAACATTCACACATGTGCTGATCTGAAGCGCAGCATATAAAAAGAGATAGCCAGCAGACCTACGGACATGCTTCGTTCTGCTGATCAGAATGCAGTCCTGTGCTTTCAGACTCTTTTGGACACTGATAAGCGCCATACTGAGCCCCTTTTGTAGCAGTAACGGTACCGGTATGTAATGGTTTGATGTATCGTTGTAGCAAATTAAAAGTGTTTCAGTTGAATTGATTCTGCATTATGACTCTTCCCCATATCCTTGACATTAATACTGTAAGAAGGATGTTTAGGTTTTTATGTTGGTAACGCCACGTAGCGCTCTGTATGAAAATCACCAACTGTGTTGTGTGCAGTGTGTGGCTGGTTTGCATTGTTGGAATATTCGCTATTGTAGTGTTGGGCAGTTAGATGTGAACAGCGCGTAGCGTTGCGCAGTTGGAGGTGAGCCGCAAGCAGTGGTGGATGTGGGGGGAGAGATGGCAGAATTTTAAGAGCGGACGATCTGGACGTGTGTCCGATATATATATATATATATATATATATATATATATATATATATATATATATATATATAATGAATTTAGAACACTATTAAGATAAATACATTGTTTGTTCTCTATCAAAATCTTTCATTTGCTAACTATGCCTATCAGCAGTTAGTGCCTTCAGTAGTTAGAATTTTTTATACAGCTGGCAGTATTGGCGCACGCTGTATTGCAGTAGTTTGAGTAACGAAGATTTTTGTGAGGTAAGTGATTCATGAAAGGTATAGGTTATTGTTAGTCAGGGCCATTATTTTGTAGGGATTTTTGAAAGTCAGATTGCGTTGCGCTAAAATATTGTGTGTCAGTTTAGTGTTGATGAGAATAAGTGAAGCGAGTAATGTCTGAGTACGTTCAGTTTTGCTCAGCTGTTTGAAAATCATATAACGTAGAGGTTTATCAGCACAGTAATTCATTAATTTTTCTAAGGTGACGTTTCAGTACTACAAAGTTTGGTCCTCGTACGGTAAATAGTTTCCCCACTGTAATGCGTTAAATATGGAAAGTTTAATTACAACCACCTGGTGTACCCATAGTCTCGTTATCCTACACACCTCCGTCAATAGTCGGTTTGTTGCCACTTCCCCTAATGATTTTAGAAATTCCGACGGAATGTTATCCATCGCTTCCGCCTTGTATGATTTTTGTCAGTCTTCCAAAACTCTTCTGAATTCTGATTCCGATACTGCCTTCCGTGTCGACTAATGTTACTTCTTCTTGAGTTCACTCGCAGGAAATAAACTTTTTTTCTTTTACGTTATGAGAATCGTTCTTGTCCGCTTTTGGTAGATATAGCGGATAGACTTTAAAGTGGGCTTCACGAAAACAAGAGTACGGCATACTTCGATTCACTCGACCCTGCGAAGAGTAAGCCAAAATTCGAATGTGGACGTTGCAGAATGACTGTTTGGTTAGAAACGGGCGTGTGTCAACCACGATATTCGAGAAAGCCGCCTGCAGTAAGGAAAGCCGATCCCGCGCGATGGGAGCGGCGTATGGCGGAGGGTGCTCGCCATGCATGCAGCCTGCCGAAAGACCAATATGGAGGCTGGCCGGGGCGCCGCGGCGCGCCTCGCGTGAATGGCGCGGATATTGACGCGCCGGCGACGCTGACGGCGTCCCGACGCCGACGCCGACGCCGACGCCCGGGCGGCGATAAATTCCAGGGCGAGCGGCGCGCCCCTCACCTCTGACAGGCGGCACCTTTGTGGAGGGAGGGTGGGAAGGTGGGGGGAGGGGGCAGGGCCTCCAGTCGGCTGCACGGGCCACGGCTGCGAATGGAGGCGCCCGATACCGCCGGCTGTAAATACGTCACCCGGCGTGGCGCCAGATTTATTAGCGCGCCTCTCATTGACGAGCGGACGGCAGAAAAAGAGGAAGGGTGACTGATAACGGGAACCGCCACGCCGGCTCGTAGTGCAGCTCCCTGCAGTCCTTCGTGCTCTTAAACTGGAGCATGGGTCAGGAGGGTAAGAGTATGCACTTAGTGGTTTGGACTTGACAAAAGGTAAAAGATGAGAGATATGTCTCTCAGACTTCACACAAACTATTTCATTGCACTATCAATCAGTAAATTTAGAATTCAAGATTTTTATCACAATGAAATTTTCACTCTGCAGCGGAGTGCGAGCTGATGTGAAACTTCCTGGCAGATTAAAACTGTGTGCCAGACAGAGACTCGAACTCAGGACTTTTCTCTTTTGCGGGCAAGTGGTCTACCGTCTGAGGTACACACGCCCGTTTCTAACCAAACAGTCATTCCGCAACGCCCACATTCGAATTTTGGCTTACTCTTCATAGAGTCGAGTGAAACGAGGTATGCCGTACTCTTGTTTTCGTGAAGCCCACTTTAAAGTCTATATACTATATCTAACACAAGCGGACTAGGACGATTCTTATGACGTAAGAGAAAAAAGTTTATTTCCTGCAAGTAAACTTAAGAAGAAGAAACAGGAGTCGACACGGAATGCAGTACCGCAATCAGAATTCAGAAGAGCTTTGGAAGACTTAAAATAATCAGCTTTAGTTCTGCCAGTATCTCCTTTCCTACCTTCCAAACTTCACAGAAGATCTCCTGCGAAACTTGCAGGACCACCATCCTGGAAAACGTTTCACGACTTTTATCTCTCACAACTTAAAAAAAAAGAAAAAGAAAACTGAAAATATAACAGTTACATACTTTTACCTTGCTAGAAGGGTAAGTATACGGGGGTAGTAGTGGACAAGATGTACGCACTGGATTTGGCTTAGCAATGATCGCGCACAAAAGGCTCACAGCTTTTGAAGTATTAGGGTATTCTGCCTTACGGCAGGTCTTGTCATGGGTTAAGCTTCTTCCACTTTTGTCTGTCCATATGTAGGCGCCCCGGTGGTCCCGGTCGCTTACGGTGGACTGGATGGCCGAGCGGTGACCTCTCCAGTTGTCAGGATGCTAGTAAATGGCTGTAGAAGCGTCAGAAACGCCAAAGAGACATTATTAACTCATAACATCTTTATTCCTGCAGAGTACAATGTGGCTTGGTGATATCAACAACCTTCCCCGAGTCCTCGCTGACTCGTAACGATGACACCAGATCCGGGCCGCACAGTCCTGCTAGCGCAGCGCCGCGTGCTGTGACGTAGCTGTGGAATGTCCTTACTTCGGCAGCGCGTGGCTGGCGGCGCCCGGCTGAGCGGCCGGCTCGGCTGCGGACAGCAAGCTGGTGCGCGTAGAGGCTCCGGGTTGGAGTCCCCGGCGCTGTCGGCACCAGAAGGGTTATCGTAGTGCGGAGTGTACTCCGTCCCACCCCGTCTTCTTCCCTGCTGCTCCTGGTGGCTCGTCTGCGGTGGACGGGCGGAACGGGCTGCAGTCCCCCAGCGCCGTCGGCTCACCCGGTTGTGACGGCGGATGCACAGGGCCTAGGCCCCGCACGATGTCGACGACGGCTCACTGATGTGGTCAGCATTGGCGGCGAGCCAGTCTGCCGCGATGTCTGCTAATCCTGGGTTGATGATTGACAGCGGCAGCAGAGAGGACCAGAGCTGGTACTGTCCCCTCATGTCTGCTGCTGGATGGGCCACCTTTACTGCAGCATCTCCTTAATAAAGATTAACATGTCGATCACCGAGCTGAGCGCTACGCAGCTACCCAGTACACATATAACTGCAAGTCTGACTGCGAGTGCCTTGTTGCTATCAAAGCTGGCGTACTTAAAGGAAGCACGAGCGACGTCCTGACGTCGTGCTCGTTTGTAATGGCCGCATTCGTTCCACTTATACTGCTGATTCATCTGTCGTACTCGCCCCTTAGGTGTTCTTGCGACAGAGTTACGTGCTGTTACGGCAGACTTACGCGAAGTTGTGAATTGCAGTACAGCTGACGCTGTACCTCTGTCTTGCACTCTACGAAAGTCTCCGTCTAACACAAACCCGCGTGCTAAGCAATTCTCTCTCGCTTGCTGTGTGTAACCAGGCCATTGCTCCACGTGGCGACACATGCCGATATATGTGCAATCCTCCTACCTCTGGCTCTCGGCATAGGCAACGAAACTTTGACAATATTTCACGTTTCCAACTCTTTACTATTCCGTGACACTACACATAGCCAGTCTTTCATTTCTGAATATTTGCCTCCTTTGACATTGTCCAGGATTTGATGTGTTCTTTTTCCTCTTCCCCTTTTTCCAAATGGCTCTGAGCACTATGGGACTCAACATCTTAGGTCATAATTCCCCTAGAACTTAGAACTACTTAAACCTAACTAACCTAAGGACATCACACACACCCATGCCCGAGGCAGGATTCGAACCTGCGACCGTAGCAGTCTCGCGGTTCCGGACTGCAGCGCCAGAACCGCTAGACCACCGCGGCCGGCCCCTTTTTCCACCATTCCTTCTATTCCTTCCTTCAATAAACAGTCCCTCCTCAAACAATGTCTAATCCAATTCCATTTTCTCTTTCTGATGACTTTCGGCATGTTTCTTTCTTCTCCAACTCTTCTTAATACTTCTTCATTCCTTACTCGGTCTTCCCATTTCGCTTTTTCCATTCTTCTCCATATCCATATCTCTAGTGCCACCAATATTCTTTCATCTTCTTTCCTCAATGTCCAGGTCTCTGCACCATATAGTGCAACGCTCCAGAAGTAACATTGTCCGCAGCTCGTGGTTGTGCGGTAGCGTTCTCGCTTCCCACGCCCGGGTTCCCGGGTTCGATTCCCGGCGGGGTCAGGGATTTTCTCTGCCTCGTGATGACTGGGTGTCGTGTGATGTCCTTAGGTTGGTTAGGTTTACGTAGTTCTAAGTTCTAGGGGACTGATGACCATAGCTGTTAAGTCCCATAGTGCTCAGAGCTATTAGAACCATTTTGAACCAGATGTAACATTTTGCAACTCTTTTCCTCAGGTCTTTGTTTAGTGGTGCACAAAATAATTTCTGTTTCCTCTTGAATCCTTCTTTTTCCATTGCAATTCTTTTCCTAATTTCTGTTGAGCAACACATATCATCTATTATTATACTTCACAAGTCATGATGATGAGGTCCCATACTCCGAGGAGCGTAGGGGACGATGCGGGAGACCCGCACCGCTGTACGAGGCAAGATCCTAGCGGAGGTAGTTTGCCATTGCCTTCCTCTGACCGTAATGGGGATGAATGATGATGATGAAGACGATAGAACAACACCCAGTCATCTCGAGGCAGGAAAAATCCCTGACCCCGCCGGGAATCGAACCCGGGACCCCGTGCGCGGGAAGCGAGAACGCTACCACAAGACCACGAGGTGCAGGGAAGGTTTCTACTTTAATTGAGTTTCTATTTTTCCTCGGTTCACATTTTATTTTACCATTTGCTCTGCACCCGGTAAAACTGAGCTAATGCTAAAAGTTTCGTTTTCTGTAGTCCTTGGCGCTACATGTTTTTTTGACAGTCTTTAATCTGCTCCAGAACTTAGGTCTACGTATCCGCTTCACTTTTGATTCACATCTTTCGCTGCCACCAATGAAGGAGCAAAAAGTTCTTCTTATATTACATCAGGATTAAATGGCCGTATTCGCGTAGCTGAAAAAGCTTTTTCAGCCAGTTTAACTTTTGCAGTAGCTGCGCAAACCTCCCTGAAAACCGGTGCTAAATCGATAGCCTAGGCTTCAGTACTTCTCTTGGGTGCTGGTCAATCAATTTTTCCGCTTTAGCAGCATAAGCAGCTTTCACTGGTCCAAAAAAGCTTTTCTCTAAAGAAAACAAACACACTTCTTACACCACGATTGCGGTGTAGACGCTTTTATTGTTCCAGGACGACCGGGTTCAACATTCTCATGCTGCCGTCATCTGATTTAAGAGGGAAAGTTGAAGATAATAAAGGGGGTGGGATGGAGGGATACTATAGTTCATTTTAAAGATTTCATAAAATATATCAAGTTCTACGTACGTTATAGGACTTGTTATAAATTTGACATGTTACTTTACATGAAGTCAAAGCATAAAGTTTGGTCCCCACGTTCGCATATCTTGGTCAGAATCCAGTTGATAAACTGCACACATATAATAAAATGCACACAGTTGGTAAAATGTATACAGATCAAGAAACCCTCGTATCGTTCATGCGTGTTAGAAGCGGCCATGGTTCTCACAAGTTTGTTGCACTACACTACACTACGCTGCCGGCGGTGTGTTGACATTGAGGTGGCAGACCGGTTACGAAGTTACCTTTCTCGCCATTGGGTGGCGTGTGCTCATTTGCAACACAACCGATCGCCCCACAACATAGTATGTGTTTTATGTAACGGTTGAATAACGTGCCTTGCATAAGATGGGAGAGCTCATAACGCCGGAAATGCATATCCTTCTATTTCCATCTATTGTACTATAAATTTGTTTTCCTTATTTTTGTTACCTGAATATATGACATTTCTCTGTCTTTGCATATTGTAATTGTTTTACTATTTGTATACATATATTTATGCATTTATGTCGATTTATAATTGGTTTGTTTTGTAAATATTATTTGTATTTTTACGCTGGGTCTTGCCTAGGGAAAGCTATGTTATCGAACGAATACGTTGATAGGTCGTGTGGAGATCCAGAGTGTTTAGGATATTTGGTAGTGTTAACTCTGCCGCGTGGAGCGCGGGCAGGGGGAGTCTGGCTGGAGTAGTGCGGTTAAGCAGGTGTGTTGTGTGACGCTCCCGCGAGTTGCCGCGCTTTCGAGGTTTGGCAGCGTGTAATTGCGCTCGACTTGCGATGATAGTTTCTGACATGGTGTCGCGGACGGGAAGCATTAGCTGGCGCACATCAAGAGCCCGTTTCGTCTGGTGACCGTGTCGAGAAGAAGGTGCGCCAACATCCAGCTTCTGCAACAGCGACGGCTGACAATGAGTGACTGTCGCCACCTCCTCGATCGACGGCTTCAAACCTTCAATCAACCAACAAGGAAGACTGGTAGCACGTAAAGTTTTAGAACTGTATGGCAGACCTCAGCTTTTCAATCTTTTAAAATCGTTGCATCACAAAATTACAGCAACTTAGCATGAACGTTTGTTGCTCATTGTCCCAATTGCATTACCAAGCAGAGTCCCTTCCTTTTCCGAAATGAACCCGAGTGTCGTTGAAATTCAAACGCCAGCATTAAAGTAACATAGTTAATTCGATTTCACTGCTTTAATTTCAAAGTTCAGTTAAGGCATTCATAGCTGGCTACAATATTTAGATTACACAAGCACAAATTAAGAGTGCGAGTTTTGTTACCGTATTTTAGCTTACCTGTGACTGCAGCCTAGCTTGGTACGTACTAAATTTTACTATTGTTAATTGTTCAGAATCATTTTATTCAAGTTCAAAGTTAAATCTCTAATTTCTAAATTGCGTAGATTCAAGTAGCTTTTGAAATGATTGTTGAGGTAGCCCAAGACTAACCTTATTTTACTGAATTTCGTAGTGCTTCAGTAACAAATCTCACTATTAATTTCAGTCACTAAATTAACTTTCGATTTTCCGGTTTTATTAATTCTTTTGCTAAATTAGGTCAGAGTGTAGCGTAATTTATTACTTCTAACAAACTTTTAGTTTTCACACTACACATGTCAACCTTCAGTTGCCACGCTTCTGGTGCTAATTATATGTGTAATAACCTTTGTTTTTCAGTTACTATAGTAATTGTCCTTAGGACTGGCGACCGTAATTTCCCCCAAATCTCAAATCTCTAATTACCGCTAGTTAATTGTTAACGTAACGGCCGCACATTTACTTTCTTTATTAACTTTACCCCTTTTCAAAATTAATTTCCACCAGTTTCATTAGCGTTTTTCCTTTCATTGAGATGTAACCCTTTCCTCCCTCTTTACCGACAAATTAACCTCGGTGACGATTGCTTTTCCCAAATTTCCATTAGGTACACGCGGTTTAATTTTTCACTGTCATTAAGGTCGATAAGTGTGGGGGAGGTTACAAGCTAAAAGTGTTATGAAATTATCGCGACAAAATAAGATATTAAGATAGTAAATTGTTACTTTTACATTATTAAAAAACAGCTATTCACTTCTAAACCTGTTTTATTTCGTTTATAAGAAAAACAAATTAAGCAAATTGAACAAAATCTTGAGGAAGAAAAGAGTAGGCGGTGAACATTTGCTGCGATATCTTGGCCTCCTTGTTATTACTTTACTAAATAACGGTTAGACGCTAACTCCTCACAGACAGAGAATCTCAGGATTCACGATCTTGTCACTAACGAAGTGCACTTTAGCGTGACAAACACTTACGATATGATCGAAAAATTACATCGAGAAGTAAAAAACAAAGGGAATTTTACCTTTGAATTGATTGAAAATGAAGGCAACAGACTAACGGTAAACCGTCGTACTTCAACACAGTTTTAGCAAGACTAAAATGTCACAATGTAGATTCTCGCAATCGTTGCCAACAATGCGAAATTGTGCTGCGTAGTGTTAACGGTGCTCTGCGTACTCCCGTCCACCGTTCCTACACTTACTGTTCGTGTTGATCTCTTACAGCAACTGTGGCCGATCGGTTCTAGGCGCTTCAGTCCGGAACTCTGCCGCTGCTACGGTCACAGGTTCGAATCCTGCCTCGGGCATGGATGTGTGTGATGTTCTTAGGTTAGTTAGGTTTAAGTAGTTCTAAGTCTAGGAGACTGATGGCCTCAGATGTTAAATCCCATAGAGCTTAGAGCCATTTTCTTACAACAGCTTATCTTACAGGTGAGAAGGGAACTTCATGGGCTCGAACACTCAGAACTGCACGTAAACCTTCTTAGAATATAAATCACACATTCCAAAAAGCAGTGGTAATGGCCATTCACTTGCGAAAGTGCTTTTCTTGATGCGTTTGAATGATCCCTTGTTCAACATCTAAAAGAGGAAGTTTCGTATGATGAAGAAACAGAAAATCGATGTAATACGACCAAAAGCATACATTTTTCAATGACGTGGCTTACTATATTTCCCTCTGTACAAAATAATTACGTTATCTGAACAGCGAAGTTTTTCTACTCATCTGATAGCTTTGCAAAGCTATTCGGCTATTTGGGATTTCAGTGAAGTGGTCAAAGCAAAGTGGAACAGCCACTTTTCCACATTCAACATCACTTCTGGCTTCAAACACTACAAAATCAAACTCCAAACAAATTACATTTTCAGTCAACCATATTGGTATGTGAACGTCAAAACCTGCCTTTTACCAAACATATTGTGACATAGGCTTGTACTTCGGTGCAAAACTTTGATTGTATACTGTAAGGTGTCAGGCAAATCCAACACTTTCCATGAAAACCCCGACATAATAAGCCAATCCGGCAGTATGCCACATAGCTCCGAACAAATCCTGACATTAAATTAACCAAAGTAATACGATCAACAAGTGAGCAAATGGAATACCACAGACTAACACAAGAAGGCCTAAATGCATGTCATACCTTCCCACCGTGAAATAGACGCAGTTCCGAGGGAAGGAACGAGAACAGAAGCCGAGAGCAGAACCATGTTAAGCTAGAAGGCCCTACGATAAGGTACGGACACCCACGGTGCTAACCAACCACCAGGACCACCCCCCAGCCCATGTTAAAAGATAGAGCCCTCCAGAAGAACAGTATAGATCTTACGATAATACTAAAAGGGCCACATCAGCTGCAAGTTTTAGCGTGAGACTTTTTCGCGTCTCTGTTACGTTGCAAACGTTAAAAACATTGCCCCACCACGAAAAGTACTACGTTTCTCATTGGATAGACAGAATTCTTGTAGGCGGAGCTTAAGGTTAACATTGAGACCCTGATTGGTCAGATGAAAACACAGCCAGATAGTTTTTTTAAACCAACTTTGGTAAATTGTAGTAAGGAGAAGTTAGGAGAGAGTTGCTTCCGAGTCGGCGAGGTGCGTGGAGCATTGCCGCCTGCTCCCCCCCCCCCTCCCCCCCCCCCCCCCTGATGAACACCAACAAGGTAATGAACGCACACGATGCTGCATTTTTGAGCGCATAAGGCTTCACTCAGAACTGCAGAAGTCTCATCTGTTACATCCCCTTTTTACGTAATACTAGTGTCGATCGTCAATCGAAGCTCATGGTATTCACATTTGCTACGTAAGTTAAAATCTGAAACGCGATCATTTTTCTGTTATATTGTCATTGAGAAGCCACATCAGCCACTGTAATTTACGACAAGTTAGATAAGTAATTAAAGATAATTGAGGGTCACTATAGACCATTTTGATAGTTTTCTCTTTTGTGAAACTTAATTTAAACCTAGATTATAGATGTGATATGGCATAGGTCATCCTTCGATCCATTGTAGAACTTGGAACCCCCCTCAGGGAATATTCGTTCACATTTTAGTTGAACGCAGTTGGTTTTTATCATCCTGTATTAAATTATTTCCTTTTATCAATAGTGCAATTTATAAACAATGTTTTGTGAGTAGAATAAAATTTCCAGTGGTAAACTTAACTGCTTTTTCGACGTTATTTTACCAGATAACTAAAAATAGGAAAGCCTTGAACCCCTTCCACTAAATTTAGTTGGTATTAAGGTTCTTTTACAGGGAGTGCAGTGGAGCTGACGCTGAAATCATTAAGTATTTGGTTGTATCATCGCTAGTCTCACTGAACTCTTCTGAACTCTACATGTCATGTGTGGTCTGGCGTCTCCTTACCAGTAACAGGTCCCAGGTTCAAACTAGTCAATTCCCTAAAAAACACGCTCAGAGCGTCGTTGCGCGAAAGTGGTAGGGAGACACGACTTGGAACTAACAGACACCACGCAGAATGTTAGAATACCACAGAATGAAAGCTGTGATAAAACCACCACTTGTAGGTCAGGAAATGTGCTGCTACGTTACCTGAACGTGGGGCAATTAGACGGATGGCGGCGAACCATTACTGAAACACTCCTTTATTAGTCTTGATGCCAACGGCCTTGCGGCAGTGGTGACACCGGGACCCGTCAGATGACCGAAGTTAAACGCTGTCGGGCTGGGCTAGCACTTGGATGGGTGACCATCCGGTCTGACGAGCACTGTTGGCAGGTGGGGTGCATTCAGCCCTAGTGAGGCAAACTGAGGAGCTACTTGACTGAGAAGCAGCGGTTCCGGTCTCGTAAAATGACATAAGGCCAGGAGAGCGGCCGACCGCGGTGGTCTAGCGGTTCTGGCGCTGCAGTCCGGAACCGCGGGACTGCTACGGTCGCTGGTTCGAATCCTGCCTCAGGCATGGGTGTGTGTGATGTCCTTAGGTTAGTTAGGTTTAAGTAGTTCTAAGTTCTAGGGGACTTATGACCTAAGATGTTGAGTCCCATAGTGCTCAGAGCCATTTGAACCATTTGAACCAGGAGAGCGGAGAGCTGACCACGTGCCCCTCCATATCCACATCCAGTGACGCCTGCGGGCTGAGGATGACACGGCGGCCTGCCAGTACCGTTGGGCCTTCATGGCCTGTACGGGCGGAGTTTAGTTTAGTTTAGATTTTAGTTTATTAGTCTTGATAAAGGTATGGGATTACAGTGCATGGGAGGGTATAGGGACTTACCTGCCGACACGGTAGGCAGTATGTGTTAGCAGTAATAGGCGCTGGCATCAGAGAAGCTGCTGGAGGTTGACTCTACAGCATGTCTCCTCGTGGTTGCGGCGGACCATACCGGGAGGACATTGTTTAAATTTTGGCAGCCAGCACAGCCAAAGCCGGATGCACACATGGGCAGTGAGGTCCACAAGAAACAGTGAACATCAACAGAGATACCGGACAGCCTCCAGTCCCATTGAGCGAGATGACGCAATGGTTAGCACACTGGACTCGGATTCCGGAGGATGACGGTTCAAACCCGCGTCCGGCCACCCAGATTTAGAACTGCCGTGGTTTCCCTAAATCGCTGCAGGCAAATTCTGGGAAGATTGCTTTGAAAGGTCTTACCCGATATTCTTCCCATTGTAATGTCCCCGCAGAAAATACCGTCTACCACGCACCAATTAATCATTTTCAGTCAAACCATCCACATTCATTCACTTTGGAAAAGTTATCTGATCTGATTTTCTCGTAATATATGCGGCGACAGCTCGACGACGCCAAAGTATTTTCTAGTGCGTTTATTCTTTGAAATAACAGAGATGCATATATGCATTCTCCATGGTTGTTAAGAGTGGTAACTAGGACAGCTTCTGGAGTATCTGTTGAGGGATTGACGTGTTTCTGAGAGATACATACTCTGCTTTTTTTCTCGCTAAAGCGAGCCAATTAACATTTGTGCCGCTAGCGGTTTGTTTGAGGAGAAAGAGACTGTAAAAGGAAAATAATTAAGGCGTGGAATCACCGGAGATCTGGACATGTAATGGAGATGGATTTAATACACAATTTCCTCCATAAATAAGGTTTGTGGCTTTTTTGTTCTGGAGTGAATGAACGAATGAGTTTTTTCTGAATCATTTGATGATCACGTTGGTCCTGTAATTAGTAGGGAAGTTTCAGATGTGTCGAAGAGAGCCTGCAATCACTGAGTCTGTGTTAAATCGTCCAAAAAGGCTTCGTACACATCTGGAATTCGCAATCTTTCGTAAAAGGAACAAATTGTCCAAACGATTGATTCTCCCGACTGACTGCAGTGTTTAACAGTAATAATAAATGTAAAGATCTCTTACAGCAAGCCAGCCGCTGATTACCAAGACGAAGGACTCCACCAAAGATACTATTTGGCTGATTTCACGTAATGAAATATTATATTAAAAACTGTACATAGATAAAGGAGAGAAAGAGAGAGAGCGAATGAAAATAGAGATAACACTAATAATCCTCCATTAGTCTAATTTTTCGCCTGTCTTATCACGGATCAGGCAAGAACGGGTAGGACCTTACTTTACTGTATAGATTTATGTGTGAAGGTGAAGGGATCTTAAAGGCAACAGATACACGTCTATACAGACAAGACATTACACAGAGATTGCGGCTAGCTGCATTCATCATCTATTCTTAGATAAAGAGACGGCAACTTATTATCCAAACATTTAAAAATGTTAAACCATCCTTGAAACAATCTGAGCTTATGTTCCGTCTCTAATGACTCTGATGTCAACGGGACGTTAAACTCTACTTTTCCTTCCTTCCTCCAGTCGAGACTCACAACACGCGAGTGGCCAAGGAGGGGGTCTCCAGCAGAAGACAGTCACACTGCAGTGCGAAGGCGCCAACTTGTCTGGATGTGGCTCCAGCTCAAGCAGACACATACAGGTCCTTGAGAGGAAGTCTTTGAAAGGTGACTGGATTCTTAATCTGGCACTGTAGTGGTCTTCGCGTAGAAGTTAACAACTGATGAAGACGTGCGGTGTTTGGCATCAGGTACACACCCCATTATGATCGAGTACAGAGAATGTTGGCGAGAATCTGGGAACATTTGAGAGTGAGGGTCAGATTTTGGGGATTTGGGGGAGGGGGGTGATATTTATGAACCTGCTGTCCCAGTACTTGGCCAACAGAAGCAGTCTGAAGGGGTGACAGCCTGTAGCGACCCGGTCTGGCCATTCGGTGGCTATGACGACATTTGTTCTGATTTTCTTGTTGAATTACCTCCTACAGGAATCTAGCCAGAGCCGCGATACTGCCCAGCTTCACCTTTCAAAGGCGCTCGATAGCTCCTTCTGCTTCGTCAGATTTTTGAAGTTCTTCACTCTGAATATTCCTTGTGAAACGGTGTGTGAATTTCAGGCTGCCACTCGCTTCCCTCTGTAAGATGTCATTTTGCTGAGTGTCGCAGGAACAATTCATCGCACCAGGAGGAGTCCACCAATACGTTCCATGGGTTAACGTTACCTACAAGTCGGTAGCCGGAGACACAGTAACAAAGTGCCAGCCAAGTGTTGGGGGACTGACGGTCCTAACGCTACTTTCGCGAGGTTAGGAGGAAAACTCCGCTTCCTGCACCTAGCCAGTCACTCACCCAAAAATAACGGGAATACCTTTAACGGACACACGCTTCACTGCTGAATATCTGCGGTGAGAACTAAGGAAAGTCGCTAATACTTCTAGTGTGGATAACCTAACTGTATCTTCAGAACTGTTAACATATTCATTCAAACTTTGTAAAGTTACTCCGTGGGAGGGACGCTAGGAAAAGTTTGCTGTCTTTCACATTAAATAAAGAATAACTTTCCAAAACGCACCTTCGCCAAGTGCTTACGCACTGCTCAACCAGACAACAGGAGAAACACAGTTCGTGAGATTTGACAGACGAAACAGGAAAGGCTCATACCTGCATTAAAATGAAGTGGTATTTCACTGTAAAAATACAGCAACCAGCCACTTTTTAATGCGTTTTATTTATGCCAATATGCATTTCGGGTTTGCACCCATCTTCAGCTGGCAAATTATATGGATCTTCAGTTACGACAGTAGTACAATCTCGACAGCAGTTTGGATGCTGCAGCAGGCCTGTGCAAAAGCAACGATTCCAACCATTTACTTCAATTTCGCGAGTTTAAAGTTACGCACTATCAGTTGTTCATTTTACTTACATTCTCCTCTCCTTGTTTTTTCTTGGCTTTTCTTCTTTTTTGCAACAACACAAACACTTTTTATCACGTATTTTACACAGGCGCACTGCGTTATCCGCCATGTTGTCGACTGACAGTTTTTTGTTCACATACAAACGGTTTATCTATGGACAGAGTTATATTTTTCGATAGTTTTGAAGTTATAAGATAAGCTACTGTTTTCTAAACATTGACTTGGGTGACAGAAGTATTCTAAGTACGATGTATAAAATTTTGTTTTTTGGTAGTATTGAAGATACTAAACTAACATAACACATTTATACAACGCAGTAATTCATACATTTACAATATAACGAAGATAGAATTAAGATTTTTATGTTTTATACTATTAAATGCATTTGTTGGGTTTATATTAGATTATGTTATTTCTTGATTGTGCTTAGTGAGTGGTTTGATAAGTAGAGTGTGGAAGTTTTTCAGAAATATTCGGTTTGGTAGCTCTGTTTGGTCGTTAAGTATGTCAGAAGGGGATGCATGTTTATGTGAATAAATTTCGATTTCTTCTAGGAGGTTCATTATTTTTCCTTTGTTGGCTAGGTGGAGAACTTGTAGGTTATGGGATATGTCGGTTACTTGATGTTCTTCTTCTGCTACATGTTGAGCGAATGTGGATTTATTTAAGTTTTTTAAACGAAGAGCATCCATGTGTTCTCGAAAACGTATGCTGAAGTTTCTCCTTGTTTGGCCTATGTATGTTTTTGGACATGAGTTGCAGTTAAGTTTGTGTATTCCTGATTGATTGTACGGTTTGGTATTATTTTTAATGTTATGGATAGCTTTGTCCTTTATTTTGTTATTTGTATGAAGTGGGCTATAGCACACCCGTTTCACTGTGTGGCTGATTAGCCACAAGCGTCACGCACGCTCAGTGGACGACATGTTACCCACGAACAGTCAAAACGCGCAATGGCCACATTAGAGGGCAACAGCATGTGAAGAAATGGTGTCAGTCTCTCTCGTGACCAAGCATCCGTACACTTGGGAATGCGGACATTTGCGGTTTTACCTGCTTCGAAAGGTTGGGTACCCTTGTCTCTTCCTCCTCCAATACTTCGGCCTGGGAATCCCCTGGACTGTTTGTTTTAAGCCTCACAACAGTATCGCTAAATAGCTTAATGATGGACCTAGCAGGTCGCAGCTCGGTTTACTAACATCTAATCGGACCCAACATTGAACATCACTCAAATGACCTTCCTGTCACCAGAAATTACAGTTACATCTAACTTATTTACTGTTTATTGACCACATTTTCTTTCTCTGTTCCGAACGTTGTCCGTCGACACATTATTAATGAATTTTTGACCGCAATTTTAGTGAGTGAATTAACATGGAGTATGTCCTTCTTCTTTTCAACCATTCCCATACCCATCTGTTCCTTCCCGATTGCTTTTTGGACTGCCAATCATAGTGCTTAAAATAGTCACAAATGCAGTGCCCAAAATAATTAGGGACGTTAGCATTCGTTTTACATCGATCTTTCACTATTCCTTCCATGGCGATGAGCTGTTTCTACCGCAGGCAGTAAGTGTGGAAAGACGCTGCCTCACAAAGGTAGGATGGTGCCAAACTGTATTTAGGTCTGGCAGAACTAATTACGGTTGACATGGTCGATGGTATTGTTTCGATGCCCAAAAATTTTAAATATATCGATTTCCGGATACGAAAAAGACGTTCTATTTATTTTATTTATTTAGCGTATGGCTAATACAGACATATCATAAAATTAAATTACGTATACATATGTACAGTCATGCTCAAAAGTATCCGAACGACCTGAATTGCATTTCGCCTGATTCTAATGCAACCCACATAGCGCAGCTGTCTAGCAGGTCCTCTTATCGCCCCTCGGTACAGTCGTTTGACTATTGACAATGGTTCCAACAAGTCACCACTAGAAAACACTGTTCTATATCGCAATAACTCAAGATATAAAGTAATACCAAGGTACTACAAATCTCAGGGAACATCTTATCACAGATAAGACGGTTCTTCAGGCTTGTAAGTTCACATTTATTACAATAAATGACATACATGAAATGTTACCACTCTCATTATTACGTCAGATAGGTAATTCACGTAGTAAGTTCGTCTTATTCATGATTTCCTCTTCAAAATAACATACCGTACTTATTATTTAACACAAAATGGAATTAAAAATTTAAGTTATTGACGAGCAGCTAGTTGAGAATATGTATGAACATCAAATGACACGACTAACCGTCTCGTTCTGCATATGGATTCAAACCCAGGACATGCAGACTAAGCAAATACTTCGTGACTGACGGAAACTAACAGTCATTCCTGACTAGGCATACAGAGAGTGATATACCTCGATTTTAGACAGTATCAGTTAGCAAATATCAACTTTAAATTACATAACGTAAACATTGTTAACGGACGCGAATTCCTACTCAGCATCTATTGTCCTTTTTAACGAACTACGAGAGATGTTAAATATTGCTTCTTCACAAGTAACGTACTTGAAATGCCGTGAGGTAAAGCTTTGTGTAGGACAGGGATTAGAACCCAGAACATAACTGGATTGTCATCCAAGCACAATCAACTGTGACATATCGGATTTTCTCGGCAATAGCTAGATGTTTTAACTGAAATGACGAGACGAAACATTAATTTTTTCTTTCCCAGGACTCCAACCTGGCACCTATCGCTGATATATTCTAGAGAAAACGAACGTTAAAAATGGGTTTGTTGCACCAGCAGCGACATGTGAGCGTGTTTGAACTAAAAATAATATGACGAAGAGTTCAGTGCTGACTGAGAATCGAGCCCCACACATATATTGTTGTTGACTGCACACAAAGAGACATCAGCTACCGAATTTTTCTCCACCAGCAGTTCGGAATAACATCCTTGAATTTACAATGATTTCGCGAACAGTTCTGTATCTCACTGGGACTCAAAATCGTCAGATACCGTTAGTGTTGACAACGAATGAAAATACATAAAAAATCAAAATTATTACCCACCAGCAGATAGGTATTCTCATGCTACAGCTTCATAATACATAATGAAAGCTTTAGTGCCAGGCCAGGATTCGAACCCTTTCACGCGCAATATGTGGAGATGTTGAGAAATCTGCAGTTTTGAAGAAACAACAAATTGCAGTCGAGCTGCATTGTCACGAAGGGATCAAATTCCGCGTTAAGGGCGGTCTGAGTTGCATTCCCAGATCAGAACCAATTTTATCGACATACAGAAGCTCAAATAAAAGATGGAATAAGTATCCTGTGACCCTACATAGCGTTTGTTTCGTCACTAGCAATAAATAGCTAGTATAAGAAAGGTTACTGTTGATGGAGTTTCTACGTGTCGCGACTCCTGACTTTATTGTGGTTCAACCTAACGTCTACTTGGTAGAGAAGAAATATCATGTTTAACATGAATGTCAGACCACAATCCTATTATACCTTCTTCACTTGGCGTAACCAGAAGAGAACAGAATATGTCTCTCCTTATCAAAAATTATCAGCAGAAGTTGGAATAGAACCCAGAGCATAAGTATATGAACGTAGCATCAATCCAAGAGACCACCAAATTTTCTTCCCTATCACTCATTTTTCTATCATAACAATGTTGCGCCAGAGTGGATGAGAATTCTGACACACAGACTCCCTGTAGTGGTTTGCAGCATGTTCAGTACATTCATTTATTTGGTTGACCGAATCGCCATGAACTAGCTGCCTCGGCTACCCAGTGCATACATTCGACTCTATTTTGTAATCACCGAAATTAAATCACGTAACTGACACCTACACAGAACTGCCAACAGTGTAGGATGCAGAAATTTAAACAGGAAGTGTTCCTTTCGACTTGAGTACCTATTGCGCTATCTGTTTGTTAAAAACGTCGTGCAGTGCAAAACAAAAGCTGTAAATGTCTGTCTCTCAGAAGTCTAGATCCGGCCATTTGCATTATCTCACAGCACTGTGCAATGCGCAAGTTCTGGAAGAATTGTTGTCGAGTTCTGGAGGTTATGTAGCTATGTGTCAGTTTGTAGCGTAACGGTAAGCGTCGCGTACTGCTGCTAAGACGTCGCGAGTTTGGGTACATTGGCTGCTACATTTTTTTAAAAACGCCATACTGCTTTCTGCTGAAGTTATCGATCTAATGGAACTTTGAACATAATTCCCTTCACTTTTCAACCCAAAATAGTCGCATGTGGAAAAAGGGCTAACTTCTGCGACATTTTGTTCTTTTCAGGTTTAATAGATGGCCAGGCTGCAGATGCGTCTCGAAACTTTTGTATTATGTATGGGGAGAGCGCATCGCGCCAAAATACGCCAGGAAAGTATTTTCTACATTAGCTGTCGTGTGGCAGTGGCATTTTATTCTTCATAAAACCTTGTTTGACAGCTTTAACTCGTAACAAGTTTTCTACATGCATGTAATCAATAAACTGCATGTGCATTGTCAGACTGTTGTAGATAACATCAGATAATTCGCATATATCGTTGATGATTAATTTCTCTCTCATGGTAACTAATGTTTTAACAACACTAAAAGAAACCGTACGAAAATTGTGCACTGTATTACAAGAAATGAAATAAAACTACCCACGATAACCTTACGACGAAAGTCTATTTTAATGAAACTGAGTATCTGTACACAAGCGTGCCTCTATCGACACGAATTAGTAAAATACTGCTCACTTAGATTTTGATTGGGTCTGTGTTTAATTGGTATGCTGTGTCATACTGAAGTGGTATGCAAATGTGGCATTTCATAAATAAACTTATGTATTCCTAGAAACCCAAAATTTGTTTGTCAGCAGCGGAAAGAGGCGTTAGAGGCGTTATCTGTTGTGCAGCATTGTAAGTTTTTCACCATTGCACTATGAGCCGAAAGTATTTTCTTACGATTTCCTTATCGATGTGTGATCTGGCTGCTTGTAGCTCTTTCACAGAAGGGATAAAAACATTACTGCCAGCAAGACTGGAACCGCAAACCATAACATACGTTTGTTTCAGGTTAGCACATTTCCACAGAGCTAGGAAAGAGGCATGCCTCTATGTCTGCTCTTACGAGACCAGTAGTGGCTACAACTCGTAAACCGCTATTTAAAGGACGACATTAGATGCGATTTTCACGTGCAACGACTTTCCTGGGCAGAAAACCGTAAATTTACACTCTTTTGTTACAGCTCAAGCTTTAATAATAACTCAGAATATTAAATGGAAATGACAGGAAAAATCAAGTGAACTTTGAGGCTTAATTCCGTGCACACCAGGAAGTAACTCGTCGATCACAGAGTTGCCAAATATACCTTGCCTTGTTGCCAAATCTCAGTTACATTACCAGCAAGAAGAAGACAAACCGGTGTGATCCTACAGTGGGCTGGGAAGTGACCATAGCTGACGTCTCAAAGACGCGGCTGCTACGGCCTGGAATACGGAATCCGTCCGTTTCACATTTCTGTAACTGGGTTTAGGGACTGGAGCGTAGTTACTAATAATACTCAGAACTGACTGCCAACTAAGCTTCATAAATCAGTAGCTCTCATAGTTGTTTTTATATATCTTTCGTAAGTGTACTCAAAACTAAGAAAATCATTGACGAACGTTTTCGTACCTCGCCGATAGTCGAGCACAACAAACAAATAAAAATAAAAAAAGACTGTGTATGTGTGTGTGTGTGTGTGTGTGTGTGTGTGTGTGTGTGTATGAGAGAGAGAGAGAGAGAGAGAGTGAGTGAGGGAGAGAGATAAAAATAAAAAAGAATGAGAGAGAGAGAGAGAGAGAGAGAGAGAGTAAAAAATTGTTACAAAGAAACTGAATCATGGTATGTAAAGAAATCTTTCATTAAAATGACACGTTCTACATCATTACGAAATGTCGTATTCATCATCTATGGGATAAGTATTAATCTAAGCTAATCTAATCATGTCATATTGCTGACTAGTCATGAAGAGGCACGAATTACAGAAATTTTCGCCAATATCAGTAACCAAATCTAAACTTAAAAAAAAAGACAGTTTTGTAATAAACCGGGACTCCTGTAAAGACCCTTTCGTCGCTGTTAACTAACCACGAAAGATGTGTGATATACCTCCATTCAGAAGGAACAAAGTGTTGATGCATTTAAAGACGAAGCGCATGATGCGAAGTTCTGTGACGGAGAAACGAACCCAGCATGCAATCGGATTGTTAACTAAGTAAAATCAAATGTTACGTTTCGGTTTTTCTTACCAACTGCTAGATGTTTGAATCTATAATAAGAATACAAATTTTTGTGCCTAAGCGACAATCGAACTGCACACCTACCGTCCTACTTTATCATCCATAAACATAGCATAAGTAACACTTGCTTACTCACCAACAGTAAGATGTGTGCGTTTTTGACCAGAAATAACGACACCTATTGCGATTGTCGGCAACACATGAACAGACATTAAAAATGCACGTTAATTTTCACTAGCAAACTGGTATGCACGTGACAGGGCTTGAAATGAAATTATGAATATTTTTGTACTGGATCAAGATTCGGACCCACATACTTACCTCTGGAGGAGACCTAGAGAAGATTGCAGTCTTGGGAAAAGGAACGAAATGATTGAACTATACTGTTCCGAGAGATTCAGATCCTCGAAAGATGAGATACGAATTCCAATCACAGGCCAGCATAAAATTTTTCATCGTCTCTAGTTCAATCAAGTACAAGAAAAATAATAGCCCTGTTCCTTTAAATGGCTATCGTTTCATCAAATAAAATAAAATTTTCTAATGTAAGTAAGTTTAACGGAGACAGTATTTCTGTTTACCATGACTTCCGCCCATGTCATTTCCCAACGTAAACCGGCTCTGCCCAATTGGTAATGAAGGAACGTGATGTTTAATGCGGATTCTGGATTATAACGTCTCTCTCTTGAGGTTTCCAGAGGTAAAGTAAATATGTTTGTGCCTCTTAAAAGTAAATGCCTGAACCCACGCATTGCACCTGTGATAGTTCGTTCCACCAGACCATTGTGGCCACATTTCCCAGCCCCAGGAGTATGCTGTAACGGATGATGTGCTTAGCTTACAAAATTAGTCACGGTGGAAAAAATGCGAGTCTATTCAATGGGTAAGTAGAAGCAATCTTACCGCGCGATTGCTACGGTCGCAGGTTCGAATCCTGCCTCGGGCATGGATGTGAGTGATGTCCTTAGGTTACTTAGGTTTAATTAGTTCTAAGTTCTAGGGGACTGATGACCTCAGATGTTAAGTCCCATAGTGCTCAGCGGCATCAGAAGCAATCTTCTGACGTGGAGATTATGCTATTCTCATGTCAGCAGGATGTAAAGACTCTTCTAGGCATCATAGCCTCGATGTAAAGCCATTTTGAAATATTCACTAATTCAGCAAGTTTCTTAGTTCTAGAAAATCCACTGTGAAGTGTGAAGTTACCGGATAATTCGATTATTACCATCATTGTTACTGTCTTTTTCTTCATATCGTTGCTGGAACACATGTGCTTGACGATCATTTAATGCCTTTTGGTCATTATAGAAGTAGTTGCCCAAGAAGAGGTTCTTTCCCTGTCTACGGAGTCCTTTTCATGTAAATATCAAACATCAGCAATTATTCGCAGATTACATTAAAACTAAAGTAATTGCTGAAGACGTTACTTGATAACAAAAACGCGCTGCCTTTCTTAATTTACTTGCGCCTAGAAATGGCTGTCGAATACTGCCAAACCAAAAGCCAAGGGATCTTACTACCTTCCGTTATACGTCGCTGTCAGTTCTTCCACAAGATTTGGTCGACGTGACCTGTTTCAAGTTGTGTATGGCAGAGAATGTTTTAGAAAATCAATTGTTTTCCTTTGCAATAAACAGAAAGATTTTCATTGTAAGCTATCCAAGTTCAAAATTTTCGCATTATTAGTTCAGATTTAATATTCACTTCTATAATGTAGGTAAGTATTTCACAGTTGCAAAACCCGCATCCTACTCAATGACCTTATATATTGTCGCTGACCATAAATTCTAGCTCAGAGTGTCACCAGTTTAAGTAACCTAATGTAGCGAAGACTGTTTGCCAGTGCTCTTTTTCACCGGAATATATGCAATTCACTCATTGGGCTCCAATAGTACACTGTAACAGTAATTTCTGTGTATATGCAATGCATGCGGCTTGTGGAATTTAGTGGTGCTCTCTCTTCCACTTCCGTATACAATATGCCTGACCTAAACGGGCCCTTTATCATTACAGGCCCTGGGCAGTGCAACGTTATTCTGACAACAGTAATGTGCTTATACTGACAGCCTCACAGTTCGTTTTAGCTGATTTTGCACTCATTTAAATAGAACAACATGACCTTCCAGTGAGAGACATTTCGTCCCCCTTTTCCTCGTGTGAAATTTGTCAGTAAGATTATTGCCTTCCAACCAACGAAATGCGGCAGAGTACAGCCAGAAAACTATTGACAAACCACGATTTAGTGCCGTTAAGACGATTTCATTAAACATTGTCGTAGCTGAAGGAATTTAGTTTCTTCTTAAATCGTCTTATGCAGCAACGTTCACAGGTATCTCAAATAGGAAAAGCTCTTTATCCAAGTACGAAGGTTGCGAGACAAACTTCCCACAGTTTGTGTCAGGTTGATCTTTTCGTCTGGTAGCACTGCGTAAGTATTTTGTCTAAGAGGTATCACAAGTAGAGTTCCTGTAGCTGTGGGAATCATTGGTTGAAAACGAGTTTAACGCTAATGGGTATAGTACTGCCAAATATTCAAAATGATTATCAACCTGTCTGAGTTCATCCACAAACTGAGGCGTATTTATAATACGGTAGCTTGTCTTCCTTGAGTGGGCATTACACACACTTATACAATACTATGAATATTTAGAACGCTGTAGTTAACATTGCTCTCATAAAATAATTTTGTTAATTTTTCTGGGTGTTCAGCGTGTAATAAGTGTTTCAAAAAAGTCTTAAACAAAAAAAATTGTCCGTAAGGTGGACAATACAATCGTTCTGCCAGCAGAATTCTATGTCCGGCAATATGCTCTATCTGGTTACGTTGTAGACTGCGTCACTTCCTGGAGGAAGTGACTAGTCAGCAATATGACATGATTAGATAAGCTAAGATTAATACTTATCCCATATATCATGAATACGACATTTCGTAATGATGTAGAACGTGTCATTTTAATGAAAAATTTCCTTTACATACCATGATTCAGTTTCTTTGCAACAATTTTTTACTCTCTCTCTCTTTCTTTTTTATTTTTATCTCTCTCTCTCTCTCTCTCTCTCTCTCTCTCTCTCTCTCTCTCACACACACACACACACACACACACACGCACGCACACAGTCTTTTTTTATTTTTATTTGTTTTTTGTGCTCGACTATCGGCGAGGTACGAAAACGTTCGTCAATGATTTTCTTAGTTTTGAGTACACTTACGAAAGATATATAAGAACAACTATGAGAGCTACTGATTTTTGAAGCTTAGTTGGCAGTCAGTTCTGAGTATTATTAGTAACTACGCTCCAGTCCCTAAACCCAGTTACAGAAATGTGAAACGGACGGATTCCGTATTCCAGGCCGTAGCAGCCGCGTCTTTGAGACGTCAGCTATGGTAACATGTCAGCCCACTGAAGGAACACATCGGTTCGTCTTCTTCCTGCTGGTAATGTAACTGAGATTTGGCAACAAGGCAAGGTATGTTTGGCAACTCTGTGATCGACGAGTTACTTCCTGGTGTGCACGTAGTTAAGCCTCGAAGTTCACTTGATTTTTCCTGTCATTTCCATTGAATAATGTGAGTTATTATTAAAGCTTGAGCTGTACAAAAGATTGTAAATTTACAGTTTTCTGCCCAGGAAAGTCGTTGCACGTGAAAATCGCATCTAATGTCGTCCTTTAAATAGCGGTTTATGAGTTCTAGCCACTACTGGTCTCGTAAGAGAAGACCTAGACGCATGCCTCTTTCCTAGCTCTGTGGGAAGGTGCTAACCTGAAACAAAGCGTATGTTATGGTTTGCGGTTCCAGTCTTGCTGGCTGTAAAGTTTTTATCTCTTCTGTGAAAGAGCTACAAGCAGTCAGATCACACATCGGTAAGGAAATCGCAAGAAAATACTTTCGGCACATAGTGCAATGGTGAAAAACTTACAATGCTACACAACTGGTAACGCCTCTTTCCGCTGCTGACCATCAAATTTTGGGTTTCTAGGAATACAAAACTTTATGTATGAAATGCCACATTTGCATACCACTTGAGTATGACACAGCATACCAATCAAATACACACCCAATCGAAATCTAAGTGATTAGTATTTTACTAATTCGTGCCGATAGAGGCACGCTTGTGTACAGCTACTCTGTTTTATTGAAACAGACTTTTGTCGTAAGGTTATCGTGGGTAGTTTTATTTCATTTCTTGTAATACAGTACACAATTTTCGCACGGTTTCTTTTAGTGTTGTTAAAACATTAGTTACCATGAGAGAGAAATTAATCATCAACGATATATGCGAATTCTCTGATGTTATCTATAACAGTCTAACAATGCACATGTAGTTTATTGATTACATGCATGTAGAAAACTTGATACGAGTTAAAGCTGTCAAACAAGGTTTTATGAAGAATAAAATGCCACTGCCACACGACAGATAATGTAGGAAATACTTTTCTGGTGTATTTTGGCGCGATGCGCTCTCCCCATACATAATACAAAAGTTTCGAGACGCATCTGCAGCCTGGCCATCTATTAAACCTGAAAAGAACAAAATGTCGCAGAAGTTAGCCCTTTTTCCACATGCCACTATTTTGGGTTGAAAAGTGAAGGGAATTATGTTCAAAGTTCCATTAGATCGATAACTTCAGCAGAAAGCAGTAAGGCGTTTTTAAAAAAATGTAGCAGCCAATGTACCCAAACTCGCGACGTCTTAGCAACAGTACGCGACGCTTACCGTTACGCTACTAACTGACACATAGATATATGACCTCCAGAGCTCAACAACAATTCTTCCAGAACTTGCGCATTGCACAGTGCTGTGAGATAATGCAAATGGCCGGGTGTAGACTTCTGAGAGACAGACATTTACAGCTTTTGTTTTGCAGTGCACAACGTTTTTAACAAACAGATAGCGCAATAGAGTAGCTCAAGTCGAAAGGAACAAATGGTTCAAATGGTTCTGAGCACTATGGGACTCAACTGCTGTGGTCACAAGTCCCCTAGAACTTAGAACTACTTAAACCTAACTAACATAAGGACATCACACACATCCATGCCCGAGGCAGGATTCGAAACTGCGACCGTAGCGGTCGTGCGGTTCCAGACTGTAGCGCCTTTAACCGCACGGCCACTCCAGCCGGCTCGAAAGGAACACTTCCTGTATAAATTTCTGCATCCTACACTGTTGGCAGGTCTGTGTAGGTGTCAGTTACGCGATTTTATTGCGGTGATTACAAAATAGTCGAATGTATGCACTGGGTAGCCGAGGCAGCTAGTTCATGGCGATTCGGTCAACCAAGTAAATGAATGTACTGAACATGCTGCAAACCACTACAGGGATTCTGCGTGTCAGAATTCTCATCCACTCTGGCGCAACATTGTTATGATAGAAAAATGAGTGATAGGGAAGAGAATTTGGTGGTGTCTTGGATTGATGCTAGGTTCAAATACTTATGCTCTGGGTTCGATTCCAACTTCTGCTTATAATTTTTGGTAACGAGAGTCAGATTCTGTTCTCTTCTGGCTACGCCAAGTGAAGAAGGTATAATGGGATTGTGGTCTGACATTCAAGTTAAACATGATATTCCTTCTCTACCTAGTAGACGTTAGGTTGAACCACAATAAAGTCAGGAGTTGCGACACGTAGAAACTACATCAACAGTAACCTTTCGTATACTAGTTATTTATTTCTAGTGACGAAGCAAACACTATGCAGGGTCACAGGTCACTTATTCCATCTTTTATTTGAGCTTCTGTATGTCGATAAAATTGGTTCTGATCTGGGAATGCAACTCAGACCGCCCTTGACGCGGAATTTTATCCCTTCGTGACAATGCAGCTCGACTGCAATTTGTTGTTTGTTCAAAACTGCAGATTCCTCAACACCTCCACATATTGCGCGTGAAAGGTTTCGAATCCTGGCCTGGCACTAAAGCTTTCATTATGTATTATGAAGCTCTAGCATGAGAACACCTATCTGCTGGTGTGTAATAATTTTGATTTTTAATGCATTTTCATTCGTTGTCAACACTAACGGTATCTGACGATTTTGACTCCCAGTGAGACACATAACTGTTTGCGAAATCATTGTAAATTCAAGAATGTTATTCCGAGCTGCTGGTGGAGAAAAATTCGGTAGCGGACGTCTCTTTGTGTGCAATCAACTACGATATGTGTGGGGCTCGATTCCCAGTCAGCACTGAACTCTTCGTCATATTATTTCTAGTTCAAACACGCTCACATGTCGCTGCTGGTGTAACTAAACCATTTTTAACGTTCGTTTTCTCTAGAATATAACAGCGATAGGTGCCAGGTTGGAGTCCAAGGAAAGAAAAAATTAATGTTTCGTCACGTCATTTCAGTTAAAACAGCTAGCTACTTCCGAGAAAATCCGATATGTCACAGTTGATTGTGCTTGGATGACAATCCAATTAGGTTCTGGGTTCGAAACTCTGTCCAACACAAAGCTTTACCTCACGGCATTTCAAGTACGTTACTTGTGAAGAAGCAATATTTAACATCTCTCGTAGTTCGTTAACAAGGACAATAGATGCTGAGTAGGAATTCGTGTCCGTTAACAATGTTTACGTTATGTAATTTAAAGTCGATATTTGCTAACTGATACTGTCTAAAATCGAGGTATATCACTCTCTGTATGCTTAGTCAGGAATGACTGTTAGTTTCCGTCAGTCACGAAGTCTTTGCTTATTCTGCATGACCTGGGTTTGAATCCATATGCAGAACGAGACGGTTCGTCGTGTCATTTGAAGTTCACACATATTCTCAACTAGCTGCTCGTGAATAACTTAAATTTTTAATGTCATTTTGTGTTAAATAATAAGTACAGTATGTTATTTTGAAGAGGAAATCATGAATACGACGAACTTACTACGTGAATTATCTATCTGACGTAATAATGAGAGTGGTAACATTTCATGTATGTCAATTATTGTAATAAATGTGAGCTTACAAGCCTGAAGAACCGTCTTATCTGTGATAAGGTGTTCCCTGATATTTGTAGTACCTTGGTATTACTTTACATCTTGAGTTATTGCGATATAGAGCAGTGTTTTCTAGTGGTGACTTGTTGGAACCATTTTCAATAGTCAAATGACTGTACCGAGGGCGATTAGAGAACCTGGTAGACAGCTGCGCTATGTGGGTTGCATTCGAATCAGGCAAATTGCAATTTAGGTCGTTCGGATACTTTTGAGCATGACTTTTCATATTGACATACAAGAAACTTACGTTTGTCTTTACCACTGAATATCCAGTCCTTCAATCCAGCGCACTGCATCTGGAGTTGCTAGCAGGAAGTCCTCTTCAGCACTGTAATAGGCTCTGAGCACTATGGGACTTAACTTCTGAGGTCATCAGTCCCCTAGAACTTAGAACTACTTAAACCTAACTAACCTAAGGACATCACACACATCCATGCCCGAGGCAGGATTCGAACCTGCGACCGTAACGGTCGTGCGGTTCCAGACTGTAGCGCCTAGAACCAATCGGCCACTCTGGCCGGCGCACCGTAATAGGCTCGAATCCTGCATTGACTGACATTGTGGTGAACCGTCTGGTATCGAGCCCCACAGTCACAGGCTGGATTAGGCAGCTTCTTCCACTTAAAGAGAGCATCCCTGCATCGGCCATTGGCGGTACGGATTCTGTTGAGAGCAGTCCAGGTCTTGCGTGGTAGGTCGAATCCACTTGGAAGTTTAGCACCCGACAAGATGTGCAGGCGCACATCTGTCACTGCTTCCCACTGACCTTTCCAGTCTTCAAGGGGTTTGAAATCCTTAGCAACCATGTCAGCAGCATCGCACAGAGCTGGCTGGCGTGATTTCAGTCTCTTACGATTTAAAAGTGGCAGGTCGCTATGCACAGGTAGGTTAGAATTCCTGGAGATCTTGTGGAATTCTCTCATAAGGGCAGTACATCTGCGTAGATCAGGAGGCACTATACCGGTTAACAGTGGCAGCCAATAAACTGGAGTAGATCTGATTGCGCCAGATATTATGCGCATTGTCGTATTCAGCTGGGTATCAACAAGCCTTGTATGATGACTGTTCGTTCAAACAGGTGCACCATACTGAGGACTTGAGTACACGAAGTCCAGAGCTGAAGATCGCAGGGCAGTTGCTGAAGATCCCCAGGTAGTTCCGCATAGCTTGTGGAGGATGTTGTGTCGAGTCCTCAACTTTTGAGCTAAGTTAAGAAGATTTTGTTTGAAGCATAGTGTACGGTCCAGAATGACACCAAGATATTTTGGGTTACAATTATGACAGAGAATTCTGCCTCTGAAACTTACTTCCAGTTCTACGTTCGGCAACCGATCATTTAAATGGAAGCAACACACTTCTGTTTTATTCACACTGGGTTGGAGTCTCCAGATTTGCGGAGAGAGACGTTCTATATTTCGCTACAGTGGAACGTTAGTTAGAAAAACAAACACTGATCAACCAGAACATTATCACCACCTTCCTACTAGTCCGTATGTCCAACTTTGTCGTGGATAACACCGGTGATGCATCCTGGCACGGAAGCAATGAGGCAGTGGTGGGCCACTGGAGGGAGTTGGTACCATATCTACACACACGTCATCTCATTCCCGTAAATTCCGGGGAGGGGGGCGACGAGCTCTGACGCCACGTTCAGTCACATCGCAGGTGTGATGTGGCGACTTGGGGGGCCAGCACATCAACAGGAACTCGCCACTGTGTACCTCGGACTACTCCATCACACTCCTCGCCTTGTGACATGGCGCATTTTCTTGTTGAAAAATGCCACTGCCGTCGTGAAACTTTATCGTCATGAAGGGGTGTACGTGGTCTGCAACCAGTGTACGATACTCCTAGGCTGTCATGGTGCCTTAAACGAGGTCCGCTGGACCCAAGGTTGTCCACGTGAGTTTTGGCCAGAGCATAATGGAGCCGCCGCCAGTTTGTCTCCGTCCCGCAGTAGAGATGTCAAGAATTCTATTCTACACAGAGTACGCGAAAGAACATGACCCCCTTCTAACAGTCGTGTACCGCAAGTCTCTAGAGGAACGGAAGGTTCCAAATGATTGGAAAACTGCACAAGTAGTTCCAGTTTTCAAGAATGGTCGTCGAGCAGATGCGCAGAACTATAGGCTTATATCTCTGACATCGATCTGTTGCAGAAGTTTAGAACATGTTTTTTGCTCACGTAGCATGTCATTTCTGGAAGCCCAGAATCTGCTCTGTAGGAATCAACATGGATTCCGGAAACAGCGATCGTGTGAGACCCAACCCGCTTTATTTGTTCCTGAGACCCAGAAAATATTAGGTACAGGCTCCCAGGTAGATGCTATTTTTCTTGACTTCCGGAAGGCGTTCGATACAGTTCCGCACTGTCGCCTGATAAACAAAGTAAGAGCCTACGGAATATCAGACCAGCTGTGTGGCCGGATTGAAGAGTTTTTAGCAAACAGAACACAGCATATTGTTCTCAATGGAGAGACGTCTACAGACGTTAAAGTAACCTCTGGCTTGACACAGGGGAGTGTTATGGGACCACTGATTTTCACAATATACAGGGTGTTACAAAAAGGTACGGCCAAACTTTCAGGAAACATTCCTCACACACAAATAAAGAAAAGATGTTATGTGGACATGTGGACATTTCCATGTCAGAGCTCATTTTAGTTTCGTCAGTATGTTCTTCCACTTACGCTCAATGGAGCACGTTATCATGATTTCATACGGGATACTCTACCTGTGCTGCTAGAACATGTGCCTTTACAAGTACGACACAACGTGTAGTTCATGCACGATGGAGCTCCTGCACATTTCAGTCGAGGTGTTCGTACGCTTCTCAACAACAGATTGGGTGACCGATGGTTTGGTAAAGGCGGACCAATTCCATGGCCTCCACGCTCTCCTGACCTCAACCCTCTTGACTTCCATTTATGAGGGCATTTGAAAGCTCTCGTCTACGCAACCCCGGTACCAAATGTAAAGACTCTTCGTGCTCGTATTGTGGACGGCTGTGATACAATACGCCATTGTCCAGGGCTGCATCAGCGCATCAGGGATTCCATGCGACGGAGGGTGGATGTATGTATCCTCGCTAACGGAGGACATTTTGAACATTTCCTGTAACAAAGTGCTTGAAGTCACGCTGGTACGTTCTGTTGCTGTGTGTTTCCATTCCATGATTAATGTGATTTCAAGATAATTAATAAAATGAGCTCTAACATGGAAAGTAAGCGTTTCCGGACACATGTCCACATAACATATTTTCTTTCTTTGTGTGTGAGGAATGTTTCCTGAAAGTTTGGCCGTACCTTTTTGTAACACCCTGTATATAAATAACCTAGTAGATAGTGTCGGAAGTTCCGTGCGGCTTTTCGCGGATGATGCTGTAGTATACAGAGAAGTTGCAGCGTTAGAAAATTGCAGCGAAATACAGGAAGATCTGCAGCGGATAGGCACTTGGTGCAGGGAATGGCAACTGACCTCTAACATAGACAAATGTAATATATTGCAAATACATATAAAGAAGGATCCTTTATTGTATGATTATATGATAGCGGAACAAACACTGGTAGTAGTTACTTCTGTAAAATATCTGGGAGTATGCGTACCGAACGATTTGAAGTGGAATGATCATATAAAATTAATTATTGGTAAGGTGGTTGCCAGGTTGAGATTCATTGGGAGAGTCCTTAGAAAATGTAGTCCATCAACAAAGGAGGCGGCTTACAAAACACTCGTTCGACCTATACTTGAGTACTGCTCATCAGTGTGGGATCCGTACCAGGTCGGGTTGACAGACGAGATAGAGAAGATCCAAAGAAGAGCGGCGCGTTTCGTCACAGGGTTATTTGGTAAGCGTGATAGCGTTACGGAGATGTTTAGCAAACTCAAGTGGCAGACTCTGCAAGAGAGGCGCTCTGCGTCGCGGTGTAGCTTGCTGTCCAGGTTTTGAGAGGGTGCGTTTGTGGATGAGGTATCGAATATATTGCTTCCCTCTACTTATGCCTTCCGAGGAGATCACGAATGTAAAATTAGAGAGATTCGAGCTCGCACGGAGGCTTTCCGGCAGTCGTTCTTCCCGCCAACCATACGCGACTGGAACAGGAAAGGGAGGAAATGACAGTGGCACGTAAAGTGCCCTCCGCCACACACCGTTGGGTGGCTTGCGGAGTTTAAATGTAGATGTATATGTAGAGCTGTTCCCGTACATATCGGCATGAAGAAGGGGGTATCGGGATTCATCAGATCACGCAATGCTCTGCGACTGCGCCAACGTCCAGTGGCAATGGTCACCTGCGCATATCGGCCGTAGTTGCCGATGTTGTCGTGTTAACATTGGCACATGCGTGGGGCGTCAGCTGTGGAGGCCCATCGTCAGTAGTGTTCTGTGCACTGTGCCAAGTTGCACTCTGCCCATCATTAAAATGTGATTTTATTCCTGCCTGAGTTCGCTGCCTGTCCTGTTTCACTAGGCTGGCCAGTCCACGACGTCTAACATCTTAATGAGGTAATTGCGTTGGCTTCCGCGGCCAGAGTCAGTCGACATAAAAGTTTTCTGGGTTTGGTACCGCGTCATAATGTAAAAACTACTGCTGCTGTAGAAAAACCAACGTTTCGGCCACGATTGCAGCGGCATTCTTCTGGGTCTAATGGACCGAGAAGAAGGCCGCTGCAATCGTGGCCGGAACGTTGGTTTTTCTATAGAAGCAGTACTTTTTACATTATGACGCGGTACCAAACCTAGAAAACTTTTATGTCGATCTTAATGAGGAATGGCTGCCCAACCGTACGGCATCCAGTTTTGGTTTCACCTTGGTTTCGCCACGCGTTGAAGACACCACAGCATTCCTTGTACACCCGACAAGTCTTACAGTTTCCGAAATGCTAGTGCCGAGCCCCTGGGCCATCAGAACCTCTCCTCGTTCAAAATCACATAGATCGCTTGCCGGCCAGTGTGGCCGAGCGGTTCAAGGCCCTTCAATCTGGAACGGCGCGACCGCTACAGTCGCAGGTTCGAATCCTGCCTCGGGTATGGATATGTGTGATGTCCTTAGGTTAGTTAGATTTAGTAATTCTAAGTTCTATGGGACTGATGATCTCAGTTGTTAAGTCCCATAGTGCTTAGAGCCATTTGAACCATTTGAACCATTTGAAGATCGCGCTCCTTCCCCATTCTACATACAGACAGCACGCTCACTGATACTACATGCACCGTGTGTGTGTCTGACTAGCAGTCATTCCTCGCCAGGTGAAGCTGCTATCGTCTGCACGGATTTACGAGGTGCATTCAAGTTCTAAGGCCTCCGATTTTTTTTCTCCGGACTAGAAAGAGATAGAAACACGTGCATTGTTTTAAAATGAGGCAGCATTCATTGTCAATACGACCCAGAGATGGCAGCACCGTACGGCAGATGGAATTTTACCGCCAGCGGCGAGAATGAGAACTGTTTTAAATACTTAAAATGGCGACGTTTTCCTTACTTGAACAGCGTGCAATCATTCGTTTTCTGAATTTTCGTGGTGTGAAACCAATTGAAATTCATCGACAGTTGAAGGAGACATGTGTTGATGGAGTTACGGATGTCTCGAAAGTGCGTTCGTGGGTGCGACAGTTTAATGAAGGCAGAACATCGTGTGACAACAAACCGAAACAACCTCGGGCTCGCACAAGCCGGTCTGACGACATGATCGAGAAAGTGGAGAGAATTGTTTTGGAGGATCGCCGAATGACTGTTGAACAGATCGCCTCCAGAGTTGGCATTTCTGTGGGTTCTGTGCACACAATCCTGCATGACGACCTGAAAATGCGAAAAGTGTCATCCAGGTGGGTGCCACGAATGCTGACGGACGACCACATGGCTGCCCGTGTGGCATGTTGCCAAACAATGTTGACGCGCAACGACAGCATGAATGGGACTTTCTTTACGTCGGTTGTGACAATGGATAAGACGTGGATGCCATTTTTCAATCCAGAAACAAAGCGCCAGTCAGCTCAATGGAAGCACACAGATTCACCACCACCAAAAAAATTTCGGGTAACCGCCAGTGCTGAAAAAATGATGGTGTCCATGTTATGTGACAGCGAGGGCGTAATCCTTGCCCATTGCGTTCCAAAGGGCACTACGGTAACAGGTACATCCTACGAAAATGTTTTGAAGAACAAATTCCTTCCTGCACTGCAACAAAAACGTCCAGGAAGGGCTGCGCGTGTGCTGTTTCACCAAGACAACGCACCCGCACATCGAGCTAACGTTACGCAACAGTTTTTTCGTGATAACAACTTTGAAGTGATTCCTCATGCTCCCTACTCACCTGACATGGCTCCTAGTGACTTTTGCCTTTTTCCAACAATGAAAGTCAGTCTCCGTGGCCGCACATTCACCAGCCATGCTGCTACTGCCTCAACGGTTTTCCAGTGGTCAAAACAGACTCCTAAAGAAGCCTTCGCCGCTGCCATGGAATCATGGCGTCAGCGTTGTGAAAAATGTGTACGTCTGCAGGGCGATTACGTCGAGAAGTAACACCAGTTTCATCGATTTCTGGTGAGTAGTTAATTAGAAAAAAAATCGGAGGCCTTAGAACTTGAATGCACCTCGTATATCGATAGTGGGTCTGTGGTCAAAATGTTCTGGCTGAGCTGTGTACGTTGGTACCTGAAGCAACTGCTACATCTAAAATCCATCTATGTAGCGGGTCACCATCAATAATTAAATGTTTTCAGTTGCTAACGTGATTTCAAGAAACCAAGATGTGGAAGGAGGAGGCCCCATACGTACAGGCTGTGTCGGGTAAGACGCAGAGAAGGCGGCTTCGGAGCGGATACGGAGTACGAGGGAGGGTCTTGCCTAAGGGAGAGCGAATGGGCTAACCGCAAATATCCAGCACACCCTGCCGACCGCAAACAATGGAGATTGCAACTCTCTGACATTCGTGTGATTCTGTACCACCGACAACAGTCGTGGCAGTGCAGTGGTCAGGGCGATGAGTGATAGAAACAATCACGTAACGTTCGAATGCAGTATTAGTCGTGTGCTGCTTGATACACTCGCGCTATTAAATATCTACGTGTAACGTTACAGACTGACACGAGATGGAACGACCAATTAAGATTAGTTGTCGGGAAGGCGCATGATTGACTTCGTTTTACTGAGAGAATCCTAGGAGTTGGAATCGGACCATGTACATCTTAAAGTCATATAGTAACATCTGTTGTCAAAATCTTGACAATTGACATGACTGAGTTTAAACTCACTGAAGGTAGCTACTGACTGGCTGAAATATAGATCTACACTAGAAATAGAGACCAGATTTGCGACTGATTGCTGAATTCCTTTTCCTTTTTTTTGTAATCTACCCCTCCATTCCTTGTTGTTGCTACTGTCCACGATGGTGAAGTCTTTCAGAAGATTCGACAGGAGTAAGATTTACAATAAACTTTTTGCTTATCTTTTCTAGGCTGGCACCAGTTCTTCATGTCTATGGGTCTGATTCCTGAAGCTGAAGTTCTCACGTTTTAGGTTCCCGTGGTTCAATTGATCTAAATAATTTAGAAGGATGTGTTTGCGAAATTTTTGTTTTCACAAGAATTTACTGTCTAACATTCTACTATATCACACTGTCCTCTGAATTTTCACATTCACAACACCGAAATTAAACTGTTCGTCCAAAATACAAAAATACGTCCGATCACATCAGAGGCATGCTTACTACTACTTCACTCTGCGGCAATAAATATTCCAAAGGGTTTTCAATGTTTATTGGCAAATGAATTTCTGTCAGTTTAGATTATTATTTTAAAAGTCAATCCAGAAATAAACATAATAAACAGTACTAGATTGCGTAATTAATTACAGAAATTTTAAGTGCGCCAAGTATTTCGTAATTTTAAATGTTTCTAAAAAAAGAAAAACAATTTTAACTGTACATGCAGAGCTAGTACATATTGATGGTTACATCAAAAATAGAGTAATTCATTTTCATAAATTTTAGCTTGAAATATAAAATATTGTATATAAAATTTTATTAAACTTTTCAGAAAAGCGGCTAAGATAATATTGACGAAATTCCTCTCAGGGAATTGGCAAAATCCGCTAGGAGCAATATCACGTTTTTGCATGCAGTCAGTGGCTGTGACGTTAGTTGTATTCTTTACAATCACGGAGAAGTGAAATGCATCACTACAGTTAAGAAAAAACCCTAACTGCAACAAGACATAAAAATATTTAAAGATCCAAACGCGGACAATGAGATCATAGTGGAATGTGGTAAACGATTCCTCATCTACTTGTATGGTGGTGTAAGAGGAAAGCTTCCGAACCATCCCAGAATCCTACATCAAATTGGCTTTCAGGAAAACTGTCAACATTGCTTCTCTGCCACCAACTGAGGATGATGCATGACAACAGTTTTCCGAATGTACCACCTAGTTGAACAGTGGCAGTGCAAAAATAAAAATCTCGAGGCATAATGGGATTGGACGGGTTCCAAGAATCTTATGGTTTCAACCACTATGCTTCAGCCGCCACCACCCGATGTTATTCTGGCTGATATCGCATGCAAATACGAAACTGAGTGCCGTGACTACTCTTTAGCTGCCGCAAAATAAGCCTCCACTGCTGGAAACTCTGCATGAAGTGCGACATAGTCTGCGAGAATTTCAGCCACTTGCTACAGAAGAAGGTAAGCCTCATTTCACATTGTTGTTATTATAATTGGTATGTGGTCCCTTATTGTACCACGCTTACCCACCATATCTTAGATACCATAAAGAGGAAGCAGGATGGAATCATGGTTGGTACTCACAATTTATAATTAAGACAGTTTATTGACATTACGCCTTTTAAGGAATTTGACAATTACAAATAGTGGACGAATCAGGGATAAAGTTTTACAAATACAGTTAGAAACCCAATGTACTCAGTACTCAGATAAACAGTCCCTTAAGAAAAAGTTATTAAAACTTAATGTGCTAGGAATTTATAGGAACCTTAAGCATAGCAATTATCAACTACTTCACATTGCCACTTCATGAAACTCCTTGAAACCAGTCATTACACTAAGAAGGCCACACTTAACGTTCTCCACTAAAATACCCTTATAAACTTACTATTTCAAAATGTTAAAGAAGCACTTGTTAAAAGGTCAATTTCAAACTTAACATTGCCGGGCACTATTACGCCTCGCTTTATTTTCCCTTATTAAGAAAACAGAATTACTGACAACTTCCAAAATTTAAACTCCCATATAGGATTTCCCTCAAATACATATAACGAAAACAGTTACCAATAAAGGGTGCCGGCCAGGGTGGCCAAGCGTTTCTATGCGCTACAGTGTGGAACCGGCATTACCGATACGATCGCAGGTTCGAATACTGCCTCAGGCATGGATGTGTGTGATGTTCTTAGGTTAGTTAGGTTTAAGTAGTTCTAAGTTCTAGCCCCCCCCCCCCCATGAACCATGGACCTTGTCGTTGGTGGGGAGGCTTGTGTGCCTCAGCGATACAGATAGCCGTACCGTAGGTACAACCACAATGGAGGGCTATCTGTTGAGAGGCCAGACAAACGTGTGGTTCCTGAAGAGTGGCAGCAGCCTTTTCAGTAGTTACAAGGGCAACAGTCTGGATGATTGACTGATCTGGCCTTGTAACAATATCCAAACCGGCCTTGCTGTGCTGGTACTGCGAACGGCTGAAAGCAAGGGGAAACTATAGCCGTAATTTTTCACGAGGGCATGCAGCTTTACTGTATGATTAAATGATGATGCCGTCCTCTTGGGTAAAATATTCTGGAGGTAAAATAGTCCCCCATTCGGATCTCCGGGCGGGGACTACTCAAGAGGATGTCGTTATCAGGAGAAAGAAAACTAGCGTTCTACAGATCGGAGCGTGGAATGTCAGATCCCTTAATCGGGCAGGTAGGTTAGAAAATTTAAAAAGGGGAATGGATAGGTTAAAGTTAGATATATTGGCAATTAGTGAAGTTCGGTGGCAGGAGGAACAAGACTTCTGGTCAGGTGACTACAGGGTTATAAACACAAAATCAAATAGGGGTAATGCAGGAGTAGGTTTAATAATGAATAGGAAAATAGGAATACAGGTAAGCTACCACAAACAGCATAGTGAACGCATTATTGTGGCCAAGATAGATACGAAGCCCACACCTACTACAGTAGTACAAGTTTCTATGCCAACTAGCTCTGCAGATGACGAAGAAATTGAAGAAATGTATGATGAAATAAAAGAAATTATTCAGATAGTGAAGGGAGACGAAAATTTAATAGTCATGGGTGACTGGAATTCGAATGTAGGAAAAGGGAGAGAAGGAAACGTAGTAGGTGAATATGGATTGGGGCTAAGAAATGAAAGAGGAAGACGCCTGGTAGAATTTTGCACAGAGCACAACTTAATCATAGCTAACACTTGGTTTAAGAATCATGATAGAAGGTTGTATACATGGAAGAACCCTGGAGATACTAAAAGGTATCAGATAGATTATATAATGGTAAGAAAGAGATTTAGGAACCAGGTTTTAAATTGTAAGACATTTACAGGGGCAGATGTGGACTCTGACCACAATTTATTGGTTATGACCTATAGATTAAAACTGAAGAAACAGCAAAGAGGTGGGAATTTAAGGAGATGGGTCCTGGATAAACTGAAAGAACCAGAGGTTGTAGAGAGTTTCAGGGAGAGCATAAGGGAACAATTGACAGGAATGGGGGAAAGAAATACAGTAGAAGAAGAATGGGTAGCTTTGAGGGATGAAGTAGTGAAGGCAGCAGAGGATCAAGTAGGTAAAAAGAAGAGGGCTAGTAGAAATCCTTGGGTAACAGAAGAAATATTGAATTTAATTGATGAAAGGAGAGAATATAAAAATGCAGTAAGTGAAGCAGGCAAAAATGAATACAAACGTCTCAAAAATGAGATCGACAGGAAGTGCAAAATGGCTAAGCAGGCATGGCTAGAGGACAAATGTAAGGATGTGGAAGCTTATCTCACTAGTGGTAAGATAGATACTGCTTACAGGAAAATTAGAGACCTTTGGAGAAAAGAGAAACTCAGTTCTAAGCAAAGAAGGGAAAGCAGAAAGGTGGAAGGAGTATATAGAGGGTCTATACAAGGGCGATGCACTTGAGGACAATATTATGGAAATGGAAGAGGATGTAGATGAATATGAAATGGGAGATACGATACTGCGTGAAGAGTTCGACAGAGCACTGAAAGACCTGAGTCGAAACAAGGACACGGCCCCTGGAGTAGACAACATTCCACTGGAACTACTGACGGCCTTGGGAGAGCCAGTCCTGACAAAACTCTACCATCTGGTGAGCAAGATGTATGAAACAGGCGAAATACCCTCAGACTTCAAGATGAATATAATAATTCCAATCCCAAAGAAAGCAGGTGTGGACAGATGTGAAAATTACCGAACAATCAGTTTAATAAGCCACAGCTGCAAAATACTAACACGAATTCTTTACAGACGAATGGAAAAACTAGTAGAAGCTGACCTCGGGGAAGATCAGTTTGGATTCCGTAGAAATACTGGATCACGTGAGGCAATACTGACCTTACGACTTATCTTAGAAGAAAGATTAAGGAAAGGCAAACCTACGTTCTTAGCATTTGTAGACTTAGAGAAAGCTTTTGACAATGTTGACTGGAATACTCTCTTTCAAATTCTAAAGGCGGCAGGGGTAAAATACAGGGAGCGAAAGGCTATTTACAATTTGTATAGAAACCAGATGGCAGTTATAAGAGTCGAGGGGCATGAAAGAGAAGCAGTGGTTGGGAAGGGAGTAAGACAGGGTTGTAGTCTCTCTCCGATGCCATTCAATCTGTATATTGAGCAAGCAGTAAAGGAAACAAAAGAAAAATTCGGAGTAGGTATTAAAATCCATGGAGAAGAAATAAAAACGTTGAGGTTCGCCGATGACATTGTAATTCTGTCAGAGACAGCAAAGGACTTGGAAGAGCAGTTGAACGGAATGGATAGTGTCTTGAAGGGAGGATATAAGATGAACATCAACAAAAGCAAAACGAGCATAATGGAATGTAGTCAAATTAAGTCGGGTGATGTTGAGGGTATTAGATTAGGAAATGAGACACTTAAAGTAGTAAAGGAGTTTTGCTATTTGGGGAGCAAAATAACTGATGATGGTCGAAGTAGAGAGGATATTAAATGTAGACTGGCAATGGCAAGGAAAGCGTTTCTGAAGAAGAGAAATTTGTTAACATCGAGTATAGATTTAAGTGTCAGGAAGTCATTTCTGAAAGTATTTCTATGTTGTGTAGCCATGTATGGAAGTGAAACATGGACGGTAAATAGTTTGGACAAGAAGAGTATAGAAGCTTTCGAAATGTGGTGCTACAGAAGAATGCTGAAGATTAGATGGGTAGATCACATAACTAATGAGGAAGTATTGAATAGGATTGGGGAGAAGAGAAGTTTGTGGCACAACTAGACCAGAAGAAGGGATCGGTTGGTAGGACATGTTCTGAGGCACCAAGGGATCACCAATTTAGTTTTGGAGGGCAGCGTGGAGGGTAAAAATCGTAGGGGGAGACAAGAGATGAATACACTAAGCAGATTCAGAAAGATGTAGGTTGCAGTAGGTACTGGGAGATGAAGAATCTTGCACAGGATAGAGTAACATGGAGAGCTGCATCAAACCAGTCTCAGGACTGAAGACCACAACAACAACAACAACAAGTTCTAGGGGACTGATGACCTTACAAGTTAAGTACCATAGTGCTCAGAGACATTTGAACCAATAAAGAGTGACTTAATGACACTTCAACACTAGATCCAATTACATAACATGATAGGACCACTTACATAAACTACAGCAGAAACACTGATCTTTAAAAGTAAATGTTCAGGTGCTCAGGTGTGTTAATAAAAGACTACTAGAAAGAGCTGCACAAGTAACTCAGCAGATGCTATGCAATTTAAAGTTTAGCCAGTTGCCAGTCGCTAATATGTAAGGAAACAGGTTCGTATAAGAACAGTGTGGGGCAGGTGGGAATAATTGTTATAAATGTTTTGTTTTTCCCGGCGGATGCACCATATGTGGGGCGGTGGGTGGAATTTTTTGTTATTATCTGTTCCTACTATTTATTTATTGCTGTTGTTTGCCGTTCTCAACACTGGGTCTCTAACTACAATATTGGCAACCAGAAAGTGATTAGCAAAACGTGAAGCCTGTAATTAGAATTCCTAGTGCCCACTTCATCTGAGAAATACACTTATAGCTACAGCTTACAGCTCTGAGGAATTAGGAGATTGTCTGGGATTCATAATCAAAAACCATTCTCTCTAAAATATTCACTATATTCTGAAAGACACAGACCAAAAAGTATCCACACAATCCAACTACCAGAGCAGTTCAGACTCTAATGCGCTGATGCAACTATAACTGTCCAAATTAAATATTTAAGTGAATGCTCGCCATAATTTGATGATAATGTTCATCAAACGCCACGCTAAATAATGGTAGAATGTTTGTCCCGCGGCGGCACGTGAAACTACGACATACGCAAACTGAAGATAGATCATTAAAGTCATCTCAGAATTAACACTTCATTCGAAAACGATTTCATCGTTACGCGTATCCCGAGTAACTTATTACGGCATCTGAGGCTGTTTATAGCAATGATACCGACGCGACGCGACTCCTGGCACAGGTGGTGCGCTAATCAGTGTCTGGAGGGAACTGGGGCCTTTTTCTCTCGCGCAGCGTTCTTATATATAAAGCCGCGGTGCGGACGGCTAAGGGAATGCCTGATCAATTCCGCTCTCCCGACTAGCCGCTGGGCTAGTAGTGCACCACTTTCAGTTATCGAATAAATCATTGCTTCCTCTGCTGATGGCCGATGAAGCTCTCAATTTAAATGTGCAATCAGCCCACAGGTAAGTAATCATAATAAAGCCTGACGTGGCTAAGTCAAATATTTTGGGGGAGAGAATTAATTTAATTACACTACATTCAGTAGACGAGCTCTGAACTCGCCCTCTGGAGATACGCTATCGCTATAGTTTTATAGTTATTCCGTTGAAGCTTCTCACATCTTTATGTTTATAGCGGATCTCCCTTCTACTTAAATTTAAACATCCTAGCCCTATTTATTCGCCTACTTAATCTATCTTGCTTCCTTAATTTTTAAGACAAAAACCAGAAAATCATGAACTTCAACTAAAATTTTAATTTGTGAGATCCAGAATACTGTTTCTATTAAATCATTATGAAAAAGGAATCTAAATATAAATTTTTAAGTTTCTAGCTCTTTTCTGTTGCGCCAATGATTTTTACAGAAAAACGTCCATATTTCGAAAATGGTTGAAGTTATTGAACTGATGTCCAACACATATTGATTTAGTGTTACTCCTGACATGCTAGAACCGTTTCAGGTTATTTACTTGATTTTCAAAGTATTGCGCAACATTTATGACGTCAGATCTAGTTACAGCGGACTGGCTGGCACACAATGGAAAGGCTGATGTGAGTTTTATACGGCGTGAGTAGGTGCTTCCCTACAAGAGGTTACACACAATATACTAGGGTCACTCCAAAAGAAATGCACACTATTTTCATTAACCCATCTTTTATTCTACATGTTTGAAAGTTTTACAGTGGGTAGATACATCATTTAGGAACAATATTTCCATTTCTCCGCATACTTTCCATTCCTCTCAACTGTGTTATGCCATCTTGGAACCAGCGCCTGTATACCGGCACGGTAAAATTCTGGACCAACCTGTTGGAGCCACTGTTTGGCAGCGTGCACAAGGGAGTTATCACTTCAAACCTTCTTCCACGAAACGAGTCTTTCAGTTTCCCAAAGAAATGATGGTCACATGGAGCCAGGTCAGGACTGTAAGGTGGGTGTTTCGGTATTGTCCATCTCAGTTTTGTGATCACTTCCGTGGTTTTTTGACTGACATGTGGCCGTGCATTGACGTGCAACAGCTGAGAGGCACCCACATGCCTTGCTCATACTGTGGCATCAAGCAGTCAGGCCTGCAAGATGAGTGGTCTGCCAAGCGAGTGGATTCATTATTAGTTATCGAGTAATATGAGCTCTAGTACTCACACTTAAGTTACAAGTTATCCTCCTATATGATTACTATGCAACGGAAACACGCATCTGACTCTCAGTAATTTACAGAACTCTGACTGTACACTACGCACTGGCAATACCACATTTTCTTTTTTGTCTACACGTGGCCACCGCACTGAATATGAATGGCGCACACATTATAAATTCGGGACATTATGACAACATACAATTCAATGGGAAAGTCCACCAATCTTTTTATTTTCACTTTCTTATTTATTCCGATAAATTCACTAATCTAAACACACAAATTCTATAACCTACAACAATAACACATAAGAAATTCCGCCCAGTGGGCATGACTTTACATTGGTGAATCTCTATATTATGGTCTCGTAATTATTTTAACGCTACAGTGCACTTTCTGGATAGGATGGTGGATCTTTTATTATTTCTCACCCTTCGACTCTCACAATCATCCTCACGAAACTTTCCTCCAGACCGAGCGGTACAGAAGGAACAAGCATAACCCACTAATCTTTTGAAACTACCTCGCTACACTCCCATGCAAACCACACATACCCAAATTACATTACATACACCACACTACAATATGAAAAACAAGACAGTGAATAGTCACAACATTATCACTTTCAGCTTTCCCACTTCAATTAATATTTATCCCAGTTTCACACGACACTGCCCCACTTTGTAATTCTACTTTCCTACTATGAACTCTGGAGATATATGCACGTCTTCCTGTGCAATGCAAGCCATGTGGCGTTGCTAGATAGACGGCCGACTCACCTTGCTTCTCTCTCAGAGTTTGAATCTAGCGTCACACGCAAAGTAATATTAAGAATGTATTCATCACACACGCGAGTCCTCAACTGATACCATGGACGTGTACTTTTCTTTATCCTTTGTCTCATACACAGATTGAGACTCACACAGTACTCACCACGTGGAAGTACTCGTCTCTAATTTCAAGTCCTGCACATGCCATTTCTTAAATATTTCAACTTATGGTACACACGCTATTTCTTAAATATTTCAACTTATTGTACACACGCTAGTAATTCAGCTTAACTTAAGCACACGGAAGTATTTCAACTTATTGCTACACGTGGTTTCTTTGTGACCGTTGGTCACTTCCAAAGATTACTACAATCCCATTAATATTACCTGCCTGACATTTAATTCTCCCCACAAAAGTTCCTGAAATAGAGAAATTATTATTTCAAACTACTCTTAAATATTCCACATGCATACCATGCCTCCACTCTTTCGTCATTACGGAGCACAACTAAAACAGGTGTTAACAGCACAGGATCCAGCGGCAGAGTGCTGATACATGGCCATTCTCGAGGTCCTCTCACACCTCTGTCGAAGTGGGGGAACACCTTACTACCCTATTGGTCAGCCACATTTCAGGCGCTCAAAGCTCTGATAAATTTCATCTCTTTGGTTCCACCAAAGGTGGCCAAAGGATCGCCTCAAAGATGATCATATATTCACATTCACTATCTGCGGTTAGCAGACGACCATACATTCATTCATTTCAAAAGATCTCACCAAACTGGATGTAGGGATTTATTTTGTGGGAGTGCACATATGATAAATTAAATAAATAAATTGTCATTCTTTCCTACACTGGTATCAGGCTTCGCTGTATTAATTGAAAATGAGTTATTTTACAAAAAAAAGTGTTGTTCTGACAAAAATAATGAAGTATGTTGTACCTATTTTCAATGTCGGGCGGTACTGTACCCTTTCACCACCGGCTACCCATGCAGAAAAAAATGGCACGGTACTATCCTTGCAATGCGAGGGTAGTTCCGAAATTTTTTTTAAGAAAACTGTATTAGAACAAACATAGCAAGTCATCAAAATAACCAGGAGGAGACCTTAGCCCCTGGTGACCTGAAATAGACGACCAAATGCTGTTACTTTACCAAATTATTGACACAGTTGTTGCATTGTTGTACTCTCCACAATCCGGAGTAACGTACACATACATATTTACAACAATCCAAATGACAAATAAAACATCACATCATACAAATAAAAAATAATGGTGAGATAAAAATTTGCTTAGTTACTGGGATCTTCGTTATTTTTATGAGTAATCCAAACTTCACTAATTCTATGAGAAATAAAAAAAATACTAATTGTACTCATGAATTTTGAAATAGCTCACCGTTCAAACACAGAGCAAGTAATCTGACATTCATAAATTGCGGGGTAAAAACCTTTACACAGCAAAGTCTAAATACAAAACAAAATCAACAAAAGAAAAACATTGCGTACACTAGTTACATGTAGAATGTCAGGCTCCATACCATTACTCTAAAATATACATCAGACGTACAGAGAAATAAAACTGAGAAGAAAAACAATGAAATATACCACAAGTTAGATACTGGTTACGTAATATAGTCAACCTAAGACATCATGTCATACATCGCTAACTATCCTCACTTAAGCAATTGCCACAACTACTCGACTGTGAGTTTAACCTTATCCTTGTCGACCAGTACAAATACCTGCTGCTGAGCTAGTCAGTCCATCAACTTGGTTCAATACACGCAGTAAATAGTTTAGCAATAAGTGCTTGAATCCACCAGTAGCCCTCGTATCTTACTCTACTGCTCATTTCTCTGTTGTTACACATTTAGACGACAAGAACTTGCATTTCGACTAGCCCTCGTTACACTTTAATGTGAAATATCACCACTGTGATAATGAAAATAAGTGGCTTCAGTCAACACACCAACAAGATCAGTACTGTCCACGACATCAAAATGCATCAGTTAATTCCGCTATTTGTTGTGCAATGCAAATTCTTGTCCCCTGTTACAACCTTACTGACCAATGCAACAAGAGCCGCTACATTACTATTACGCCACTGGATAATAATTAAAGCATCATTGTACCAAATATTTTAATAAACATGCTACGTGAACTTGATAACCCAGAACAAACAAAAACAAACACTAACTATTCTAAACACAAATGTTAATGAAATACAATTACACTTGCTGTCCCTTCAGGAATGAAACATATAAAAAAATTTACACAATTACAAGTACATATACATTATTCCCTATCTTGCGAGTCACACGGAATCATTTCATTCTCTGATTTTCTTGGGGTCAAAAGAGTTGCTGACAGGTTCCCTAGAAACACTGTCTCAGTGTCAAAGCTCTCCCATGGTTACCCGGACGAAAGTCTTTAAGTCACTCAAATCGGCATTTTGAACACGCACTGTACAGTAAACTGTATCTCACATTAAACACAAATGTCATAGTCACTCTCAGCGTACCATCCACACGAATCTGGTCGTCCAGAAATGGCCCTACAACTACTATTACCCACGGTTCTGTCCTTTCAGTTCGTGGTGTAATTAAAAGTCGTAAGTTTCAACAAACAGCACTTATTCCCGCACCAATTCAAGAAATGTCTCCTAGTACAAATGCAAATGTCAATGTCCCACTTTAGTTTCTTGTGTTCATACAATAATTAGTCACTAAACGACAACTGTCCTCTTCAAGAATACCAAGCGTCCCACATGCAATTCACAAAGCACACTTAACAAGTCACTGCCAAAAGTTTATGGATCCCACCGTTCAGTGGTCAAGACAAAACAAAACGATCGTCCTGTCTGCTAAAGACAAAAACTTTTCCACCACTCACAACTTGGAAACACCAGTCCTTCACTTTCCACCTTATGGAGACATACGAGCAGTCATCTTGTTTCACGGCTCCACAGTCCAGTACTAGTTAATAGTTGCTGGTAAAAAATGCCTGCCGGGCTCTGCCGCGCGTCGTCCATTCTGCCGTGGCGCCGCTGCGTGCCCCGTTGAGCAGAAGAAACCACCCGCTGTTGCCTCCGCGGGATACTTTCCCCAGTTGTAAGGGTGGCGGAACTTATGAATGGCCAGTGGTATGTGCGTGTCGCCCCAGGCCGTTGACCTGCTGTAGCGGGCGCGTGGAGTGTACCCCGTCCGGCAGTGGAGTGGGCAGTGCCGCGGCTCTGTCGCCCATCGCCATGGCTACGTCAGCTCGGCCCGCTAGCGGTATGGGCGTTACGACACCCAATCAGTCAGACCCTTCCGTGCATCTCGCAACATTACAGACAAAAGGATATATTTAAATACTCATTGATTACATGTATGATCTATTAGATACAGTGGTAATAAAAGAATCTTTGTTCTAAAAAACATAAAACTATACACCCTAGTTTTCTACACATACAATGTCAACATTTATCCCTTTTCTATATACAGCCCACACTTGTGCTATTGATTGCATCTGTCGTCCCTCATACAAAACATGAAAGTGTAAAAAAAAACAAAAGGAATGATAAACAATCTATACAACTCATAATTACAATATAAAATAGTAGACTACTCTAACATCCTATCACAGTGAAAATATTAGAAACTGTTGATTCTAAAACTACAATATGCAATGAACCTTTGTGCTTGTGACAGACTGAAATTAATACCCCTTGAAAGTGTTCTAACAAAAAAATAAGAAATAATCTACACAGCTCACAATTACCTACCACAGGTTATTAAATATTAAACTACTTTAACAGCCTAACACAATAAACATTTTAGAAACTGATGACTCTAAATCTACAGCATACAATGCACCTTTGTGCATGTGACAGACTGAAATTAGTATCTCTTTATATATTTTACATTTTATTATACATAACAACATTTATAGGACATGTATGAACCATCCACATGATGTCAGATCCTGACCTGCCATCGAGGTTCATCCAAATCAAACAATACACAATAATGTTTTAGTTACAGATCGGTAGCATCCCCTTTACAGGAGTGTGCGCATTGATCACACTACTCTACGACTCTCACTCACCAGACATCACATTTTCCTTCTCATTCAATCCATTAATACACTAACAGAATAGGTCTAGAAGTCAGCTAACCTTAACACCACCACACTCACGACAACATACCATACCTTTGCTCCCTTATACTCATAACACCACCACACTCACGACAACATACCATACCTTTGCTCCCTTATACTCAACCACATAACACATGAAGCTGTTTCGGAGATAGCATTCCAGTCTCCGAATTCGTCCTTTCACTCTGGCACCTCTTTCCATCGGCTTACGTCTGCATTCAATTTACCCATTATTCATCCTGCTAAATATCAATTTAGAATTGTGACATTTCATCTAAGAACAAAAAATACACAAATTATTCATCCTGCAAAATACTGTACACATTCTTGGTACCGTTTTAATTAGTTATACTGGTACCAGGCTTCAACAACAACAACAACAAAAATTATTTTTTTCACATAGCAACTGTTATGGTAAGGATTAGATTTACACTTATATTACATCTTACGTCAGTATTCCACAACGTTCACCATCTGGATCTCATACTCCCTTCATGTCCCTTCACATTGTGCAGTTGTCCTCATCTCTTCATTCGTATTTCGGCTCTCCGTCCGTCCATTACTCCATCATTTCCTGGTCTTGCTTCGCCATTGGCATCAATCTCTATTGCAGCATACACAGGACCCTCTGTAACATACATCTAAGACATCTCCACATTATTCAATTCTACTCACCTTTATTTACCACTGTTTCATCACGTCGAATCTCTCTTTATTAATCACACTGCTTCACGTCGCTACTCTCCTTAAATATCACCTTTATCCACTAATATTTATCACGTCGCTTCTCTATCTACCATCTTTATCCACTCATTAATCACCACGTCGTTTCTGCTTGATCCTTATTCATATGAGAAAAAATACGTACATACACCACTCTGTCGACTCCTGTTCATGACTCATTCGACCAGTCTATTCCGTCATACTTCCTGACATCCCGCCTGAAAATTGTTATGTTCGATTTGACCCTGCACAACGTTACACACCACAAATAAATACACTGACTATCTACCATAAATTGCCTACTTTCGATCTATCCTTAACTTTTCCATAATTTGATGTTAGAAATGTGATGAAGCCCACTCGATTGTTTTCCCTTGATCGTCTCAATCAGTACAGCATTTTCATGGACAGTCCGCCTCACTCTGAATGGTCCACTATACACAGTAAAGAATTTGCCAGTTAGGAATCTAAGCTTACATGAAAATTAAATGTGTGCAGAGAATATACAAGTTGGGAGAGATGGGCAGCCCAAGTGTTAGAAACTTAGGTGCTAGTGGCCTCTTTCCCTAACACCCGATTCCGAACAACCATACACAGCACTTCATTATAACTGTCACCACGACAATGACATCAGATAGCATCTAATTTAAAAACTTCGATCACAATGTTGCCTTTTTACATTACGTGTTAATTACCTGCCATAGTCAAATCGCACTAATTAAACTGGACTCATTGGCATTATTACATAACATTTTTAGCAACTGGTCTTTGAGGAAACAGTCCTTTTACTTTAGTGTTCCAAATAAAAATTTGCAAATTTTGCTGAGATACCAGCCTAACAGATGCCATTACTTGTGTTTTATTCTCTGATCAGAAGTATGGTATTTGCATTCCTACATATCAGTAGAGTATGTCTGCTACATAGCCAATTTTCAGTGCCAGCTGCATGTGTTTTAGAGCAAGATATTAAGGGCTGACATGTTGGATTAGTTTCTCATATCCTTCAATCCATTACGACGAGAATGAAATGCCAGGATTCCATGCTCTCCTGTCATTCTCATAGTTTCTGCCGTTCCTATCCTCGACTCTGTCTGACCTATGAGTCGTGTCGCCGTTCACAATGTTGCTCTCATTACCCAGTTCCTGTAACAAGTGCTGAAATGACGCAGAATCGTCTAAGCCTCTGCCTGCTATCACTATATCTCTGTGCAATCTCACTGGCAATTTCGTTATGCAGATTCTAATGAGCTCCCCAGTTTCGTATGGCACATCCAAATATCTATTTCGTCTCAGCATTTCCTGATAGCACGACACTGGATCTCTTATACCACCTTCGTTACAATTCGGCATCATCAATATGCTTTGCTTAACCTGGTCCTGCTTACTTTTCGACCAGAATTCATTAAAAAACTTCTCACAAAATATCTTGTAGCTACTACAGTCTTTAATAACTTCCTGCATTTTCGCTCTAGCCTCGTCCCTCAAATGGTTACACACAAACTTCATTTTGAGGAGCGGTCCCCACGATGAAGGTAATGAATCTTGAAATTGAGACAGCCTTGGACTATACCCAGTTGGGTTTGCCACCTGTTTTATCCGACACAACCGTTCTTCTGACTCTCTGAATTCGTCTTCCTCTTTCTGCCTATTTTCGCTTTTTGAGTTTATCTCACTCTCCCTCTGCAATCTACCTGGTGGTGTGTCACCCTCGCTACTGCACGCTAATTGTAACTGTGCTAGTCCTTCACTATGTTTCCTACTTATTTCGAATTGTGCCTCTTTAAACTGTAATGGTGATTGTATCTCCTCCTGGTCGGCATAAACCTCTCGCTGCGTACTGTCAGAACCTGTCTCGCCTCTTGTACTGAAATTTTCTGCATCTGCACTAATCGTATTCTTTCTGACCACTACCTCCGCAACTTCATCCCTGTGTGTATTTAGCGCCACTTCTTGCTGGGTGATTTGAGCTTCCACGCTGTCTAATGCCCCTTGTTTATCTGCAAGTAAGTCCTCCACTACCTCTTTGATTCGCTCATCTGGCAACACGTCCCTACGTTCTGTAATATCACCCTCTATTGCAATTATTCGTACCTCCAAATTATTGGCTTTTTCTTTCACGGCGTCACATACTTGCTTCACCGCATCCAGATTCTTCTCCCCCTCATCTAACCGATTATTAACTGTGGGCAGACGCTCATCGATAACTGTGTGTAGCTTCCTCATTGCCTCTTTATTTCCCTTATCCAATGCCTCCATACTTTCCTTACTATCTTTATCCATTGCTTCCCATCTTTCCTTATAACCTTTATCCATGACTTCCAATATTTCCTTAATCACCCTATCTCTCAACCTCTCATTTCTATCCATCCTCTGTAAAAACTGCAGTAGCTCATTGTCATTTGCTACTTTCGACGCGTTCACCTTGTTTGCCTGAGAAACCGTAGCTTCGCTAAGGGTAGCTGCACTTTCACTGCATACCTGACCTAGTCCCGGCTCGCCCGCGTCGTCGGGAAAAGCCCCTGATTGTGAACAAAGCCCGCCGCTCAAAGGATCACCTTGCAGCGGTCCACTGGACAATTCATCCCCTTCGGAGTGTTTGCCGTCCCTGCTCATTAACAGATGGTCAACAGCTACTTCCTGCTGCACTGCTACATTCACCCCAGAATCGCTATTCTCCATGGTGGCTACACTTTTCGACCGCGACCTAGTTACTACGGACATTAAGCAAAAAAAATTATACCACGATCTTCCAGCCTAGGACGATATAGCAATTAATTACATAAAAAAATAAAAGATCCTCACCAATCCAGAAAGAATTTGCAGACAAAAAAAATTTTACTTCTTTGCGCTATCACAATACATTCCATTAAAAAAAATAAAATCTTAACAGCAAACCCTAACAGCAAAATATCCTGGCAAAAAAATATCCTGGCAGGGTCGAAATTATGAGAGGCACCCACATGCCTTGCTCATACTGTGGCATCAAGCAGTCAGGCCTGCAAGATGAGTGGTCTGCCAAGCGAGTGGATTCATTCTTAGTTATCGAGTAATATGAGCTCTAGTACTCACACTTAAGTTACAAGTTATCCTCCTATATGATTACTACGCAACGGAAACACGCATCTGACTCTCAGTAATTTACAGACCTCTGACTGTACACTACGCACTGGCAATACCACATTTTCTTTTTTGTCTACACGTGGCCACCGCTCTGAATATGAATGGCGCACACATTATAAATTCGGAACATTATGACAACATACAATTCAATGGGAAAGTCCACCAATCTTTTTATTTTCACTCTCTTATTTATTCCGATAAATTCACTAACCTAAACACACAAATTCTATAACCTACAACAATAACACATGAGAAATTCCGCCCAGTGGGCATGACTTTACATTGGTGAATCTCTATATTATGGTCTCGTAATTATTTTAACGCTGCAGTGCACTTTCTGGATAGGATGGTGGATCTTTTATTATTTCTCACCCTTCGACTCTCACAATCATCCTCACGAAACTTTCCTCCAGACCGAGCGGTACAGAAGGAACAAGCATAACCCACTAATCTTTTGAAACTACCTCGCTACACTCCCATGCAAACCACACATACCCAAATTACATTACATACACCACACTACAATATGAAGTACAAGACAGTGAATAGTCACAACATTATCACTTTCAGCTTTCCCACTTCAATTAATATTTATCCCAGTTTCACACGACACTGCCCCACTTTGTAATTCTACTTTCCTACTATGAACTCTGGAGATATATGCACGTCTTCCTGTGCAATGCAAGCCATGTGGCGTTGCTAGATAGACGGCCGACTCACCTTGCTTCTCTCTCAGAGTTTGAATCTAGCGTCACACGCAAAGTAATATTAAGAATGTATTCATCACACACGCGAGTCCTCAACTGATACCATGGACGAGTACTTCTCTTTATCCTTTGTCTCATACACAGATTGAGACTCACACAGTACTCACCATGTGGAAGTACTCGTCTCTAATTTCAAGTCCTGCACATGCCATTTCTTAAATATTTCAACTTATGGTACACACGCTATTTCTTAAATATTTCAACTTATGGTACACACGCTATTTCTTAAATATTTCAACTTATTGTACACACGCTAGTAATTCAGCTTAACTTAAGCACACGGAAGTATTTCAACTTATTGCTACACGTGGTTTCTTTGTGACCATTGGTCACTTCCAAAGATTACTACAATCCCATTAATATTACCTGCCTGACATTTAATTCTCCCCACAAAAGTTCCTGAAATAGAGAAATTATTATTTCAAACTACTCTTAAATATTCCACATGCATACCATGCCTCCACTCTTTCGTCATTACGGAGTACAACTAAAACAGGTGTTAACAGCACAGGATCCAGCGGCAGAGTGCTGATACATGGCCGTTCTCGAGGTCCTCTCACACCTCTGTCGAAGTGGGGGAGCACCTTACTACCCTATTGGTCAGCCACATTTCAGGCGCTCAAAGCTCTGATAAATTTCATCTCTTTGGTTCCACCAAAGGTGGCCAAAGGATCGCCTCAAAGATGATCATATATTCACATTCACTATCTGCGGTTAGCAGACGACCATACATTCATTCATTTCAAAAGATCTCACCAAACTGGATGTAGGGATTTATTTTGTGGGAGTGCACATATGATAAATTAAATAAATAAATTGTCATTCTTTCCTACACTGGTATCAGGCTTCGCTGTATTAATTGAAAATGAGTTATTTTACAAAAAAATGTGTTGTTCTGACAAAAATAATGAAGTATGTTGTACCTATTTTCAATGTCGGGCGGTACTGTACCCTTTCGCAGCAAAACATCCTGCTTTTGCCGATGTGGTCGAACACGACTCAGTCGAGGTTGAAGTTTCTTCAGTGTCGTCACATATGCATAAGAATTTATGATGGTTCCACTTGGCATGATGTCCACAAGCAAGAGTCCTTCGGAATCGAAAAGCACAGTAGCCCTAATTATTCCAGCAGAAGGTGTGGTTTTGAATTTTTTTTTCTTGGGTGAATTTGCATGATGGCACTCCATTGATTGATCTTCGTCTCTGGTGAAAACTGATGGAGCCATGTTTCATCACCTGTCACAGTTCTTCATCGGTCCCTAAGCTTACGCAATACTTAAACTAACTTACGCTAAGGACGACACACACACCCATGCCCGAGGGAGGACTCGAACCTCCGACAAGACGCCCCAGATCGCGCGGCTACCCCGCACGGCCGTCGTCACGAAATACTACGTTGTTATATCACTCTCAATCTTGTTTGTATTGCTGTAACATTGTATTATCTCTTCTATTATTATCCATCGTTATTACAACTGTAAATTACTCAGAGAAATCTCACAGGTTCTTCTTAGTCATGTATCAATCCATGGAAAAACGTCACTGTATACTGACCACAGCTTCGTGAGCCACCAGGTATCCTGGTACACTGTTCCGAAAATGTGAGGAGATGAAGACAGTACAGAGATTTGTAACATATTTTTGATGATAACGAATTTTAACGGAAAATTTCAATGATAACGTTAATAATTATACTTAAATTTACTTGATTAATAATGGAAGATACCTCGAATTCTCCTGCTTCTAAGTACCTTTGTCATGGTTTCTTATGATGTAGGATACCATAGCTTTATATATGAATCTCTCCAGCTCAGAAGACGAGGCTGAATGGTTGTGGCCTGAATTTCATTCACGGGCTGGGTCTCAAACTGACATTTCAGTACATATTTCTGATCTAAAAGTAGTCACACACCATGTTCTGGCAGACTGAAATGTGATGGTTTGATTCTTGTATTAGTTTCTAATTTCGGCGTTCAAATTACCATCTGTCGTAATGCAGATGACTTAGCAGTAATTTTGTTGGAAGTGTTTACCTACGTGTTTCCTTTACTATATGCCAAAATTTCAACGGGAAACAAATCCACGACTAATCCGTTTCGCTAACATTTACCTGTTTCTGTTTTATACCTGTAAAAGATAACGTAGACTCTAATGACACTTCAAACTCACTTCGGTAAGAGAAGTTGTAACACTTATATCGATTAAAAGTAGGTTTATATTATGTAACTGCTTATCTGTATTTGTTGTTGTTGTTGTTGTGGTCTTCAGTCCTGAGACTGGTTTGATGCAGCTCTCCATGCCACTCTATCCTGTACAAGCCTCTTCATCTCCCATTACCTACCGCAACCTACATCCTTCTGAATCTGCTTAGTGTATTCATCTCTTGGTCTCTCTCTACGATTTTTACCCTCCACGCTGCCCTCCAATACTAAATTGGTGATCCCTTGATGGCTCGGAACATGTCCTACCAACCGATCCCTTCTTCTAGTCAAGTTGTGCCACAAACTTCTCTTCTCCCCAATCCTATTCAATACTTCCTCATTAGTTATGTGATCTACCCATCTAATCCTCAGCATTCTTCTGTAGCACCACATTTCAAAAACTTCTATTCTCTTCTTGTCCAAACTATTTATCGTCCATGTTTCACTTCCATACATGGCTACACTCCACACAAATACGTCCAGAAATGTCTTTCCTGACACTTAAATCTATACTCGATGTTAACAAATTTCTCTTCTTGAGAAACGCTTTCCTTGCCATTGCCAGTCTACATTTTATATCCTCTCTACTTCGACCATCATCAGTTATTTTGCTCCCCAAATAGCAAAACTCCTTTACTACTTTAAGTGTCTCATTTCCTAATCTAATTCCCTCAGCATCACCCGACTTAATTCGACTACATTCCATTATCCTCGTTTTGCTTTTGTTGATGGTCATCTTACATCCTCCTTTCAAGACACTATCCATTCCGTTTAACTGCTCTTCCAAGTCCTTTGCTGTCTCTGACAGAATCTATATTTATGGAGTGCGTATTTTTTGTTATTTAAAGTCCTTGATTTGTGACAGGAAAATTTGAGTTTTGTAATGTGTATGTGAAAAAAGTAAAATGATTTGTTAAAATGATGAATTATTATAATATGTGGATGTTTACAAAAATAAAATGTTTATTGAAAGCTGATTCATGCTTAGGGCACTTGTATTCGTAGTATATAAAAGATGCGATGAAGTCCCTCCGCGACGGATGTAAAAGGTGGTTTTGGCGGTCGAACTGAGTGGCTTCTTTGTGTGAACGGCACGCAGTATGTGGCTAGCCGTAGCATGGTACACTTCGACGGTGCTAAGACAGGCAGTTGGAAGTTGGTTGACAATGGATTTGCCTCGGATGTGGATCTGGCCATTATTTGGTATTGTCAGCAAAAAGGAATGGCTCTAATATGGTGAAAATCCGACTCCAAGAAGAGAGTTTATAAAGCTTTCGAACATCAAGAGCCGTGAGTACAGTTAGCCGCCATGTCCCTTGCCACCAATCTTCGCCACCGCTTCTCTAACTTCACGCATTCAGTAATGTATATGGGCATGGACCACTTAATTCGTGTGGTTTGAATAATAATCACAAAAGCAAATTTGTGTCCAGAACCATATTTTCTATCCTGATCACGAACCTACGCAGGGTGCTACTAAAACCGAGTATCCTGATTTATGTTAACAATTCTTGCATTCAAAAGTGATTTTTTTCTGACGTAAAAGGAGTACTTAAAGTTAAAAACACAAAAGTTAAGTTAATGGGATTTTACTAAAGTATCCTTAGTTTATTACAGATTTTACTAAAGTAGCCTTAGTTCATTATAAAGTATAGTTTTGTAGGAATACAGTGCAAAATTGTGTAAATATTATTCTCTAAAATACATGGTTCACAGGTGATAAAAAGCAAATAAGTTAACATCATTTCAAAAATATTGTGGTTTTGATTTCTATCATGAATGGTTCCGTTTTTGAATTTAATTAGACTCAGTATTGAATATTATTGTCTTGTAAAGTAAATTATGTACCACTCCAAGTAAAGTAAATGATTAACTTCGTTTGAATGAGTCTTTTCTACTGGAGTAATCCTAGAGCTTGACTAGTGAAACTATACTAGTTTATGGGCCCCCATCATGTTCTCCACTTATTAGAAAGAAAACTGAACAATTACTGCTGCTAAGGAAAGCTGATATATGTAGAGGAGTTTGAACGGTGTATTTATTTTTAATTACTTTATTTATTATTTATTATTTTATTTATTATTATATTTATCTTTATTTGTTTTTTTTTTTCATGCCAGCTGAGATAGAAGCTCTCATGTCCAAATTTAGTTCTGCTCTTCTTGCAGTAACATTTCAGTATTTGATTAAGTAATGATCTTGAATGTAGCTGTCATTAATATGAGCTTTGTGCAAATTTGCCTTCTATACTTACTGGTGTATGCGTTATTGGTAACTGCTGCTGCACACAGTTCAGAATTCACCGTGTCGGTTTCTATCCTGTGTGATACTGAAAGGGAAATATTAACGAAAATAACTTCAATAACCAATATCCAGTTTTCTTACACATATGTTTACAAATTAATGTGTGCCTAATTGGGCTGGATGTCGTTTATTTATTTATGTTTTTCATTCGCTTATGATTTTACCCATTGCATTAACTCTCAAGGTTAAAGGCCGTTTGGTATTTTTCTGTTAATTTCATCGTATTCAAAATTGTAGTCCAATATCTTTGTCCATTGTTTTCGAAATCCTCTCAGAGGATCACATTAGTTTGTTTCAAGGCTGGTTACTGTTATATGTGGCTTCTCCCGTGACACGACTAAAGGTTCAGTTGATAGGGAAAGTGACATACATGTTAGTGTTATAAAGTGACTGATCTCTTTTTCCCTGTACGCGTCTGTTGTTTGATTTGGAGAAATAAGGATGCAGTAATTGACCTTGGTCTTGATGATCGCCAGGAATACCAAAGAGAATTTAAAAAAAACTTGATGGAAACTTTAATCGGTGTAAAACTGAAGCAAGTCAGCCCTCCCCGTGCTCCATTAACACAGAAGTTAAGTCAGCACTTGTTTGCCAGCGGATAGCGGCGTGCATTTAATGATGTATTAGGCAATCACGAGTGTTCAGGGTTATTTTTACTGTAATATACAGAGTTCTAATACCAATCGATAGATAATATGGCTGCTAAAACTGTGCGGTTTGCTGCTGTACGACTCTTCAGAATTTTTCTTCTACAACACGTAGATCTATAATGCAATGCAGTGGATAATATGACCGTTAAAACTGCCCTGTTTGTCTGCAGCCGTCACTATGAAAGAACGTTGTAGAATGAGCTACAACGAAAGCAGAAAAGAAAGTAAGCTGATGTCCGTTTTCCTTCCTTTCGTAACAGAGCACACAATGACTGTGATTGCGCCCCAGCTATCCGTGAATCTCCGGTGGCATCTGCTGCTGGCTCGTCCGCTTTGTCCTCGGAGAAGCCTCGAAGCTGACCATTAGGCTAATGGCTCAGCATCCGCTGCCTGCCTGCCACCAGCAAACGGCGCTGCGCAGAGTTGCTGCCCAGCTTTGCGGAAACACTCGACTCTCCAGTGGCCACCCGAGAGATTTATCTGCAAGATTGTACTGGAGGTACTGTTAGACACCGTAGAGACCCGTGTTCCGCCAGACATACATATTTTTCCGTAAGAGCTCCTCACGTTAGAGGAGAGATATTCATAAACTGTCTGTAAGAAAAAAATTAAGCAACGTAACTACGTGATTTTTTAATTTTTATTTTTTTACAGGTACATGTGTGCAGAACGGAAGCTCATCAAAATCACCTGCCACAGTACTACAGCACGCCGATGGAGGAGCCAAAAAAAGACCATTGACGCAGTGGAGTGCGGCAATTCGCTTTCGACAGTATCGGAGATATTAGCTGTGTCATGCCAGTGAAAAGGCTTAAAAATATCTTTGAGGATTCTCGTGTGGTGGCCTATATCGATCATTCACTACCTGTCACAGAAAAGTATAGCACCTAAAAGGAAAGGAGGAAACCCGATGAAACTTCATGGGTTGAGTGGGTATGTGATGTTGTTTCAGTGATTACAAAATCGAGTCAGATTTACAAAGAACTTGACAGTATGGACCTACTTATCATTATGACATTGCACTTCTTCTGGCCTAGGGACATGAACTGATTCGATTGAGGACGGTGTCATGAAGACGGTGTATCCACTCCAGGGGCAAGATGATCCACAACTGCTTAACTAGTGTCTGATACCGTAGATTCAGGCACTGGGGTGAAGACGACGTCCGTGCTGGTCCCACAAATCCTCTATTGGAGGCAGATGTGGGATCCTTGCTGGCCACGAGATTACCTCAACATCACGCAGATAGCTCATAGAGACATGTTGAACGGTTACCTTCCCCCTTCTTATCTTTTTTCTCTCCCAATTCATGTTAGAGGGTGCAGTTTGCGTGTGTGCCAAGGCATATCATATACATGCTGCTTACCCGCTTGATTCAATACTCAGAAGGATTCATTGAAAGGGGACCGGCACAAAGTTAGTATCTGGTTGATTAGGTGATTCTCATATCAAGATTTCGCAACGGATAACGCGAGGGAGGGCTCGAGCAACCAAGTGGGCAAGTAAATAATTACTGCGTTCTAACATGATCTATATTCTCTATCCCTGTTAATTATCGTTCCCGCCATTTTATCATGACTTCAATTTAGTACTAACATTGTTCTCTACACGGGACGGGGGTGTTACGATCAGTCACCGAGTCCATGAAATTAAGTTCATATGATGTTTTTTATCATTTACCCAGAAGCTTTACAAATGTTATGACCATTTCTTTTACTCGCTACTTAAGCGATCTCACAATTGCAGTTAACAAAGCAAAGACAAGGAAATATCTTATTCAGCACTGAAGGTGCCCATTTTATCAGAAAGTTATTCGACGCTCTCTCGCACTGAAGGTGCTTATACTATCAGAGATCTGGTCTCGTTTTTCAATATTGTGCACTGGGAAAGGGGAGAGATCTACGTTGCTGCCTCTACAGTTTGTCTGCTTGGACAGTGATTGAAATTCGCCCACCACGTTGTTACATGGACCGAATCGTTATGAATAAATTAATGAACCGCGCTTCGGTTCCTCAATGGCCACTCTCTCCATTACTTCTCAGCATCGTTACCTTAGTCAAAATTATAGCCAAGATTCATGGCGATAAAACGGGGGAACAAAGCAGACACAAAAATCTCTCGTATACAAAAAAAAGCATCCTATAAAATCTGGCACACGCAACTTAACAATTTACAGCACATGGAAGCATCCTCAACTTAACAATTTTCGAGAACGAACTAGTAGATTCCTAGTCGTGCAATTCGACACCACATGGGTGATCGACACCAACAGCTAATTTTTCTTTTTTTTGTGCTCACCTCACCGTTCATTCTTGTTTCCAATCTATACAGTTATTCACACGCACTATCTATTATTTGCCAGTTAGTTAAGACGTGGAGTCTCTTTGTGGCGTCCCTCCCCTCCTTCTTCACCCGCCGGGAAGAGACGCGACTTGTAAAGATGTTCGACCCGTCGGTGTGACGTGGAACAGCACCTGTAACTCCCATAAGAACACAACTCCTCGCGTAGTTTAGAAATATTCTGTTATCTGTCCGGAACAGTTTTCTCAGTTTGTGCGAACTGGTAAACTGCAATCTTTTATATTTATGCCCGGTTAGTTCCGCGATGAAATAAAATCTTGATTCTTGATTTCATCATTACGGTCGTTTTTCACATCATACATAACGAGGATGATATTTTGCTGTCTGCTATTCCGTTGCTATGCCGTTGCTAAGTCCAGTTATTAACAACGGTCCGACGTAACTCCAGAGATAACTTATGTTGGAGTAAATGATTTTTTTTAAGTACGCCGTTATACTGGTTTAAACTAATCACTATTCACTCTCCATTATTCATGTACTCAATTAGTTACTTAAAATGTTTGAAGAGTTACGCGACACGTAAGATTTATCTTTTGATTCAGATTTTATTGTTCTTTCCGTCATTAATTGTTTGTCCCTACAACACACGCACACCGATTTGTCATTCTAGATTAACTTCTGTTCAGTTCAGCAATCGTGACGCTGACGACAACTTTTGACTAATCGGCGTACTTGTCTTTCTTCGTGTCTTCGTTTTATTGTGTCCTACTCAAGACTACGAACTGTTTTTCTGTCGTTGATCCATTGCTCTCAAAGTTTGTAACTGTTCATCAATACGAAGGCTAAGTCCGAAAAACAGTATCACACAATTGAAGTGTAACACTCGTCTTACTATACCGTCGCGTTGAGAACGGTAAAGATTAACTTTCATCAGTCTAATGACTGAGCAATACTTCAGTCTCTACCTCACGAATTATCAAATTTCCAAAACTGAAATAATCCAATAGCATTTGCGTCCAGACAACTATCGCAAAAGTATTATAGAGTGACTCTAGAGCAACTAACTAACTGAACATTTCCATATCCGAGTTGCATTGTAGTCGCACTGAATTTCCGTTTAGATGCGGCTACACTCTCATCCATGGTAAATGTTATCTTTGACTGAATTACTTTCTTGGATTTAACCTTCGTCCATATGATTTTGAATTTATTCTATAGATGTTTGATAAAGAATCTATGATAATCCTTTCCTTTTATCCCCCCTTTTTGTATGATATTCTCAGTATTTGAATAACAGTTCAACAGCTTTTCCCAGAGTGACCCTGTCACGGCGGCGCTCACCCGCCGTTCTCATCCGCCCTGGAGGGGAGGGGAATCCGTTACCACCCCTGAACTATCCCAGGGAAACAGGTGCATAGTCGCTGCCCTCACCCCAAATTTATGTTGGCACTAACCAACCTACAGAGTGGCCACATCTCTGGCTTGCCCCTACCAGCAGAACAACTCTTAATACAAACTCAAAGTTAATTAACCCAAGGCACCCTTGAGGGATTAAGGAAAGTAAGTGCATTTATTTAATTATGAATTAAATAAACAGGTAGCCCATTTCCTCACTCGAGTTATAACATTTCTTAAATTTGGAAAAATGATTAAAGTGTCTGAAACACATACAGTATTTAACATAATGGGACGGAACAAGCAAATTATAATGACATGGAACAAGCTGCTTCCCCTCATCGTGCCATGTGTGGACGAGCATTGTCCTGTTGAATAATGGAACAGCGATACTGTTGCATGAGAGGTAACACATGAGGACGCTGGATGTCTATCACCAACCGTTGTGCTTTCAGAGTTACCCCAGTAATTACCAGCTGTGACCTCAAGTCATACAAATGGCTCCCGCACACCATGGCGTCAGGATAAACACCGAAGTGCCTCTACAATCCCCTGACCGCCGCCATACTGGCCAACGACGGTTATCCGGTGTAGTGCCGAAGCATGGTTCATCGCTATACACAACGGCACGACGTTTATCACCTGACCGTTCTTCCTTGTCAAGGCGCTACGCCAAAGGCAACCATCTGTGTTCTGGTGCTAGCGGCAGTTAATGCATTGGACGGTAATTCCCTAGTGTGGCTGCTAGTTTATGACCAGAATATTACACGGTGTCCAATAGTATGGCACGCACACGTGTGAAGCGGCTACCGGATCCTTACTGCACAATACGGCGGTCTTCCTTTGTGGTATTCAGACGTGGTCGGCGGGATCCACGACAGTGAAGAAGTCTGCCCTCTTGTTGCTAAGCAGGCCAACATCGGTCCACTTTCACGTCCGAACGCCCCACAAATGTGAATATTGCGCAATCAGCCCATCCGTCCAAACTGAGACCCACGAGGAGAACTTTTTCAATCTGTGTAAGGTACTGATAACGTTGTCTCACTTGAGTGCGCTGCAGCTCCGTATCCTTCGGACCAATCACTTAACATCTGGCGCTGTTCGTGCCCTTTGTTTGAGGCAGTGCACATGCATTCACAACCGCAGAAACAGCTCTACCGTCGACCAGCATGAATGCTGCCGTGGAGCTGTTCACTGAAGGGGTGCAAAAATTCCCTGGAAAAGGGACAAGTCTCGCAAGAAGTACCATTATAGGATTAAGAAGAGAGCCGCTCGATTTCAATACTGTGTACATTTTGTGCAGGTTTTTCGCTGCGAAACCACATCTGCAGAAAAATGATAAGGCAAACTTCACTGCTAAACAGTCTTGTGTTTGTGTTCTAGAGGTAGCGCTTTTGCTCGAATGTGGCCATTTGAAACTTCAAATTGCGCTAAGCTGCAAGTGCTTTGTTCCCTGTTGAGAGCCCTTGCTTCTGAATGAACAAGTCTTCAGTTGACAGCTTAAAATATATTCTGTTACCTCAACTAGTTACCCGCAATGACTACTTTATTGTACTGCAGCCAAAGAATACAAAACTGCACACATTTCAATAGTTGAATAGTCTCTCACGTTCGGGGATAGACTGATTCAGTGCTCACTACGATTGTTACTGCCAGATTTAGATACATTTAACTTGGCATGGTAATTTGGCAGCATTGTCTACAATGTGATTAGTGAAAACATTTCTTCCACTATTAAGTAATCTTCCTCCGTGGTTTGATGAGATTTCGTTGGCTAGATCACACAGCATGCTTTTCAAATCCCTTGGCATTTTTAGCTACCTTTCTTCTGTTAGTTTCGGTATGCAGTCTTTGTGCAAGACATACCCTACAGATTTACAGACTTTCCTTTCTGTTTTATGCAGCGCTGTATGTAACGATAATGCAGATCAATTAGAGTGCAGCCATTACCCCGATGTCTGGAGAAGATGAACATCTGACGCTACAGCTCTTGTTTTACTGTTAATTGATCAAACGACTGTACATTTTAAAACGTGGGACTTAGAGGAAGCAGGACAAGGTGTGGATTGGGCCCAATCAGTTACCATTGGTTGCACAGTAAACACATACACTTTATTTAAGGAAATAATTTTTTAAAAACAATCGTTTTAAGAAAAGAGACTGTAACACAAGCTACACTGATGGCTGAAGACCGTATTAAGAAAGAATTCAAATTATTTCTCGTCTGAAGGCCACGAGCAATACCTCAGGACGATTAACGGCTGAAGGCCTGAATTACAAATGAGGAAGACAATTATACGTTAAAAATACCAAAATAATTTTTAAAACAATCATTAAAATGACTGTTAAACAAGCTACACTGATGGCTGAAGGCCTTATTATGAAAGAATTAAAAATTATTTGTCGGCTGAAGGCCACAAGCAATACTTCAGAACAATTAGTGGCTGAAGGCCTGAATTACAAGTGAGGAAGACGTTGAAAGTACCAAAATAATTTTTAAAACTTCTCTGCTGCTCCGTCCCAACAGACTACTGACACACCCGACCCGGCAAACACTTCACGTCCTTCCAAAGATAGTACGGGTACTAGATATCGATAAATGCTGCTGCTGCCACTCGCAGACAGACAACGTTAGCAAACGTAGTGGCGCCAATAAACAGATGAAAAAAACGAAACGCCCGTATTCCTATTACATGATGCCAACCTAGCAACGGCAACAACGCGAGCCACACACGGCGCACATTCATTCGAAAATAAAGAATATGCTTCCATCTTCTCTAAATCCACGAGCAGTGTCACGAACGCTACTTTCAGCAGCTGTGAGAAAAATGTTGGGTGAGCCGATTGACGTCCTGTTGCGTTTCTTAAAGTCTTGATAAACAAAATAATCAAACACTGCCTGCATTCTTCTGGTACGTGCTTTCAATCTAGTTCTGCTGCGCGATTGTCCCTGCCACGCCGTCGTGTGTGTACTGAAACGATTTCTGACGCTGCGATCTCGCTGCAAAAATACGCCGCTACACGCGGCTGTTGCTCGCTTGTGTGCATCGAGCCTTATGTGCTCTACCAGGATCCGTAATAACACTAAACACAACAACAATAATGCACACTGGTGGCTGTTCTATATGTCACAGAGAAGTGCAACTTTAATCATTTATGTACTCGCCGATGTTGTGTAAGTGCACGAAGTTACACTGTCATCTGACCATGTCTTCCACGGGCTTCACCTTTTCTGTCAGGGAGTTTAATTACAGCTGCCGACGTGGCGATCTATAGCGGAATTGTGTGAAGTTCCAGTGACACAGTAGACTCTCATCATTCTACATCTACATCCATACTCCGCAAGCCACCTGACGGTGTGTGGCGGTGGAAACAGACTTAAAACAGGTGATATGGGGAACTGGAGGCCTCTGAAGCTGAGTGGTCATGCGCGGCTGCTGTCATGTAGGAGACTCGCGTTTGATTCCCGGTACTGCCAAGGATTTTTCCATCCCTTAAGAAATGGTACGTGCTACACCTAGCCTCTTGAGGCCAACTGAAAAGCTAGTCCAATCGACCAATAACAAGCGGTTCCGAGGTCAATATATCCAACAACGACCGGGAGTGCTGTGTGCTGACCTCATGCCCCTCCAAACTGCATCTGAAGACGCACTGGAAGAGGATAAAACGGCTGTCAGTCGGGCCCGGTTGGACCGCCTAGAGCCTCCAAGCGTAACTGTACCTGTCTACCTTACATTAAGGTAATTAGACTAGGCAGTGAGACACTTCAACTAGTGGACAAATTTGGGATGTGGGCAGCAAAAAAAAAAAAAAAAAAAAAAAAAAAAGACCAGATACAAACTGACCGTAGCATAACAAGCGTTTGTGAGAGAGAAATTTGTTAACATCTTATATAAATTTAATTGTTGGGAAGTCTTTTCTGGACAACAGAATCCTACAGAAACAGTTAAGACAAGAAGGAATAGCAACTTAGTGTGACATGAGTACATGAGAATGCTGAAGATTAAACAGGTACCTCCTGTATCTAATGAAGATCTAATGAATCGACTTAGACAGAAAAGAAACTTATAGCAAGAGTTGACTAAAACTAATGACAGTTCTACAGAGGTTTACAGGATTCACCTTGAGGCATCAGGGAATAGCTAATTTTGTAATGAACGGAAGTCAGAGGGAAGGGAGTAATTTTTTTTTAAGTTACCAGTCTTCTGGCTGGTTTGATGCGCCCGTCAAGAATTCTTTTCCTGTGCCAACCTCTTCATCACAGAGTAACAGTTGCAACCTACGTCCTCCATGATTTTCTGGATGTATTACAATCTCCTTCTTACCCTACAATTTTTACCCTCACTGCTCGCTCAAGAACCATGGAAGGCATTTTCTGATGTGTTAAGAGATCTCCTATCACCCTGTCCTTTTCTATTGTAGGGTTTGCCATATATTCCTTTCCTCGCCAATTCTGTGGATAACCTTCTCATCCCTTGCATTATCAATCCCCGTAATTTTGAACGTTCTTCTGTAGAATTCCAAAGGATGACTGAGGCTTCACTGCCGTAAGCAGCTCATACTCATACAGACCGAAGTAATTACCAGAGACGAAGAGACTAGCGCTAAGAGCTGCATCAAAGCAGTCTTCTGCCTGAAGACCACACCAGTTACACGAAGGACACAAACCTTTGCAGTTACTATGCCGCGTGCGTGTCAGTACTCTCTTAGCAGTTGAAATGCTCCCCTATTTCTGCAACTTGTGCTTATTAGGAAGTAAGCAGAGGTGGATGACGTGTCTGCAAAACGTGAATACCAATATCCAAACGCGCTGGTGTTTGGAAACTGGAATACCACCTCGTATTTTAAATCTGCACGACGCTAGAAATGTGAAACAGAACACTGTGTGATCTGCATATACATCTAAGTGGATACTCGGCAAATCACACTTAAGTACCTGACAGGTGGTTCATTGAACCACTTTTACAAAGTACTCTATTATTCCACTCTCGAACAGCGCCCGGAAAAAAAGAACGTTGTATCTTTCCATGCGAGCTCTGATTTCCCTTATTTTTATTATGATGATATTTTCTATCTAAAGGACGGCGTCAATAAAATATTTTCGCATTCGGCGGAGAAAGTTGGCGATTAAAATTTCGTGAGAAGATCCCGCAGCAACGATAAATGCATTTGTTTTAATGGTGTTCATCCCAAATTCTGTATCAATTCCGTGACATTCTCTCCCCTATTTCGCTATAATGAAAACGTACTACTCTTCTTTGGACTGTCTCGATGTACTCCGTTAATCCTCTCTGGTAAGAATCCCAGATGGCACAGCAGTTCTCCAAAAGAGGACGGACAAGCGTAGTGTAGGCAGTCTCTTTAGTAAATCTGTTACATTTTCAAAGTTTTCTGCCAATAAAACGCAGTCTTCGCTTCACCTTCCCCACAACATTTTCTATGTGTTCTTACCAATTTAAATTGCTCGTAATTGTAGTTCCTAGGTATTTAGTTGAATTTACGGCCTTTGAATTAGACTGACTTACCGTGTAAGCGAAGTTTAGCGGATCCCTTTCAGCGCTCTCGTGGATAACCTCACACTTTTCATTATTTAGGAACAATCGCCAATTTTTAAACCATTTAGATACCTTTTTTAAACGATGTTGCCATTTTTTTTATCTTCTAATAAGTTTACTAGACGATCTACGGCAGCACCATCTGCAAACAACCTAATAGGGCTGCTCAGATTTTCTTAAAACCGTTTATATACACAAGGAACGGGAAACGGCCTGTAACACAATCTTGGGGAACACCAGAAATCACTTGTGTTTTACTCGATGACTTGCCGTTAGTTACTACGAACTGTGACCTCTCTTACAGTAAATCACGAATCGAGTCACATAACTGAGGCGATACTTCATAAACACGCAATTTCACTATAAGCGGCTTGTGTGGTACAGTGTCAGAGGCCTTTTGGAATTCTAGAAATACGAAATGAGTTTGAAATACGTTGTCATCAGTACTCAAGACTTCATGAGAGTAAAGAGCTAGTTGTGTTTCACAGGAACGATGTTTTCTGAATCCGTGTTAACTGTATGTCAACAGACCGGCCGGCCGGAGTGGCCGAGCGGTTCTAGGCGCTGCAGTTTGGAACCGCGGTACCGCTACGGTCGCAGTTTCGAATCCTGCCTCGGGCATGGATGTGTGTGATGTCCTTAGGTCAGTTAGGTTTAACTAGTTCTAAGTCCTCGGGGACTGATGACCTCAGAAGTTAAGTGCCATAGTGCTGAGAGCCATTCAACAGACCGTTCTCTTCGACATAATTCATAACGTTCGGACACAATACATGTTCCAAAATCCTGCTGCTTATCGACGTGATGAGTAGGAATTGACCACTAAAATATTCATTTGTGTCGAGGCTTGAAAACTTACTAACAGATCATCGAAAAAGCTACTAAATTTTCAAATCAAGACCTTATTCACATATTGCTTTGAAAAGTTACTCCACTTTCGTCCAACTGCTCGATGAATGACGTGAACCAATTTGGAACCATACCCACTATCTAGAGGAAGTCGAGGAACCACTGAAGTAATGTTGTAAACGCAATTTCTCCATGTTATTTTCCGTCATTCACTAACAGTTTAAGAAAAGAACAAACTTGGCGATGAGAGACAGATAAGTATCTCCCACGTGTTAAGGGAAGTAAAGGTAGTGCAAATTGTTCATCGGAGGATTAATGAGAAACGTGTAACGAAATAAAAAACTCTGATTATTTAGTTACTGAGCGAGTTAAAATGCGTATGCGTAACGTGAATTAACTCAATACGCTGACCGTCACGAGAAAATAAAATTTTCTGTCCACTAATTGTAGATCATTAGGAATTATTGGCCACAGTAGATTTACGTAATTATCGCGGAGGAATTTATTCCGCTCATTTTCTTTCCCACATTAATTACTGTAACCAGACTACGCCGGGAACAATCAGAGAATGTATGTTTATTTGCCGGTCATTTATTACTAAAATACGAGTGTATTATTTCGACACACATTTGAGTCACTGAGGGTGGAAATATTGCTTCGTCTATATCCATCGAGTACAAATTACTGTAAACTGAGTGCTTCGGGGTACATTATTGTACAGTATATTAAGCTGTACTCTCGTTTCATTCAGAGGTGGAGTGTGGTAAATATGAAACCGACATTTCAATAGATATTCGATATCCACGCAGATATTATTAGGTTTAATAAATATTGGGGCCTCTACCACAGCTACATATAAACCGTTCGGGAACGTTCGTAGATACCGCCCTGAATACTGAGTGCAACAAACGAAAATACCTGCTAAATGCCACGTTTATCTGAGCAAATCCTTGCACTGAAAAACCAGGAAGTGGCTATTTCGCGCACGATGAAAAAGGTTAGGGAGGGAGCTGCGCAATCAGAATGAAAAATATTTCTTTTTTACTTAAAGAAATAATTTTTGTGCAACATTAAGAGATGTTAATAAAACTGATTTATTACTAGTTTCCGCAGAAAAGAACGTCAGTCGACATAAAATTGTTACAGCAGCTTACACGACATCAGTCCTACTGTAGCATCAATGGCAGAGATAAAATTATTTAAAAACTCAGTCTGCATTACTTTCCTCAGTGACGAAATGCATCTGTATGTCTGAGTAATCTTAGTACAGAATGCATTTCTATGCTGTTAGGTCGAGTGCACTACATACAATGACCAAAGGTTCGTGGGTTAGGTGGTCATTGTAATTATAGTGTTTTTGGGAACAGTATGTTTGGACTTGGGATTGAGGAGATCCCAATGGCGAAAATGGTTTGATCCTGTTTCAATATGTTAAAAAAGAACACCGAAATTGGTTGCATTTGCGATATGCAAATTAAGAGCCTTCAAGAATTTAATGTCAAAAAGTTCTGGAGTGAGGATACAAAACAAGAGGATACTTGACATGTACATATATGTCTACATCAATACTCTGTTAGCCACCTTTCGGTGTGAACTCGAATCTCTCTAGTTTTATTTTAACGGTCTTTTCACGAGGTATACGCAGAAAGGAACAATGTATTGGCTAACTCTCATAGGAAAGTACAGTCGTGCAATTCTAGCAGGAAACGACAACAGCTCTGTCGAGACATCTGGCAGTGTGACACTGGAGGTGGGTGGGCATCGACATGACACTTTCGCGGTTTCTAAAGCAATCTGTGACGATATGTTCATCTCTTCTTCGGATCTTCTTTATTTTCGCTAGCAATCCTATGTGGTACGGTCGGCTGTCTTAAGAGAAATATTCAACTATTAGTTGAGACATGGTTTCGTATTTACTTCTTTCGTGGATGGATTACTTTTTCTGATGGTTATTACGACGAATCTCAGTGTGGCATCCACCTTTCCTACGATTAATTTTATTTGGCTGTTGCACTTTCAGTCGCTCCGTAAGCGGCCTCCCACATATGTAATGGATGTGACTGACTCCAGTGACTGTTCGGGACAGCTGTGTAATCAATTAACGAGTCGTCCCAGCTATTTGCGTGCATCGCGTTACATTTTTGTATGTTGAAGGCCAAATGGCTATCATTATACCAAGCGTCGGCCCTCTGCATGTCTTGTCCCTCTGCATTATCTGTTACAATTTTCTAGTGTTGCGACTATCCTGTACACGACATCATATGAGAATTGTTTCATGCAGCTTCCGAGGTTTCCCGCTGGGCGTGTGTAAGCAATACACGGTAGTGAAAATGGGCTCTTCTATGCACACCTTAATATTATGAGCACTAGGTCAGTAGAAGAGATGTGTTTCACAATGTGGTAGGTGGAAAAGTGCTCATGGCTCTTAAGATATGCATATTAGAGCCCAAGGTTACTCTACTTCCATGTTTCGAATCTGGACTTATCCGGTATTTGTAGAACATTATGAACAGAAAAGGCTCTAATATTTTTCACTGGACTAATTTCTTGTGTTTTGAAACGCTGTTGGAGAGTATGTATCAGTGAACAGAAGATAATGTTACTTTTCTTAGAACGAACTCAAAGTAGCGGCTTAGTCATTCGTACTCTTCCCATTAGTAGTTGCTACTAGTGCGAGTACCTGGCGTTTCCCGGTATCTATTTAGTCCAGTCTTCTATTAGACCAACTCCTTCTTCCCCTCTCCCTGATCATCTCCTCTCCTTTGCTTTCTGCGTCCATCTTCTCCTCTCATGTCATTTTGTCCATCTCCAACTCTTTCCTTTCTTTCCTGTCCATTTCCTCCTTGCCCTCTGTTTGTTCATCTCCTACTCCACCCTCTCTCTGCCTATTTCTTCCTCCTCCTGCCTCTGTACTTCTCTTCCTCTTTCCTTCCTTTTCCCATGTTTTCCTTTCTCTTCCCTTTGTCTATTTCCCCTCCTTTATACCTGTGTATCTCCTCCTTCTCCCCCTATCTGTACCTACTTTATCCTTCCACATTCCCCCTTCTGTCCATCTCCCCATCCTCTTTTCTCTCTCCACGTTATCACACTTACCCCGACAAGAGGCTGCTGGTTCTTATCCAAAAAGTATTTGTTTTTTGACTGAAATCGTTCCAGGAGTTTCGGATGAGTTTATTACACGTGCCCTAGCTCGCATACGCAAATGTCAAATACTGTATATTTCAAGCATGTTCAACATATTTCACGCATATTTGTACACATATTTCACCTTATATGTAGCGAATCTTGCGCAGCAATTTCATTTTCACGTAGATTAATGTCTGTGACTTCGTATCTCCTTGTTAAAGGTTCAGTTTCCTCCTTCCAGGAACAGCATCAATTTACAAAAATTTCTGAATTTAGTTGGCTGAATATCTTGATTCTTGTCTCACAAATGATGTATATCTAACGTAGTATATTCTGTAGCAGAACTTCTGTTAACAATGATGAGCCTATTACTTGGACCAAAGTAAGAGTTTTGCAATCAAACCCAAAACATATCTTGCATATCATTCCGAATTAATCGTACCTGCTACAGTCTGAGTGGACGTTTAGAAGTTTCAAAACAGAATGCCTGAGTAGCACGTTTAATGTCTATGAAATTAAGGTGTTTCATTATTTTTAGCTGGAATGGGCGAGGTAATTTAAGGGCATCAACAGTTTTCCTGATCTGCAGTCTTCGTCTTGTGCCTCTTACGCTGTATCAGTTGGAAGTGTTATCTACATCTACATCTACATGGGCACTCTACAAATCACACCTAAGTGCCTGTCAGAGGGTTCAAAAATGGCTCTGAGCACTATGCGACTTAACTTCTGAGGTCATCAGCCGCCTAGAGCTTAGAACTAATTAAACCTAACTAACCTAAGGGCGTCACACACATCCATACCCGAGGCAGGATTCGAATCTGCGACCGTAACGGTCGCTCGGCTCCAGACTGTAGCGCCTAGAACCGCACGGCCACTTCGGCCGACTACAGAGGGTTCATCGAACCACCTTCACAATAATTCTCTATTATTCCAATCTTGCGCAGTATGCGGAAAAAAAGCGACCATCTATATCCTTCAATAGTAGTTATAATTTTCCTTATTTTATTATGATGATCGCTTCTCCCTATGTAAGTCGGCGTCAACAAAATATTTTCGCATTCAGAGGAGAACGTTGGTGATAGAAATTTCGTGGGGAGATTCCGCAGCAACCAAAAAGCCTTTGTTTTAATGAAGTACTCCACAAATCCTGTATCACTTCAGTGACACCCTCTGCTCCATTTCTCGAAAGTACAAAATGTGCTACTCTTCTTTGAACTTTCTTGAAGTAGTCGGTTAATCTTCTCTGGTAAAGATTCCAGACCGCACAGCAGTATTCTAAAAGAGGACGGACAAGCGTGGTCTAGGCAGTCTCTTTAGTAGATCTTACTAAGTGTTCTGCCAATAAAACGCAGTCTTTGGTTCGCCTTCCCCAAATCATTTCTATGTGTTTTTTTTCCATTTTAAGTTGTTCATAATTGTAGCTCCTAGGTGTTTGGTTGAATTTGCGGCCTTTAAATTTGACTAATATATCGTGTAACTTAGGTTTAATGGATCCCTTTAAGTACTCATGTAGATGACCTCACACTTTTCGTTATTTACGGTGTAAATCATTTAGGAAGTAGCTCTGTCCTCGGACTGGAAACAGATATGTGATCCTTTTGTACAGCTTCAAGATGTGCACTTGACTGTACGAGTACTGACCTGTAACTTTATTTTTGTTGTGTCCATGGCACCCATCACTAAGCAGAAAAAGTTCTCCCAAGTTTATGAAGCAATTTTGTATACATAGTTCAAAATCATGGCTGTGGCTTCATTAGGATCTTTCCTTCCTTCATGTTCAAGATAGTGGAAATCTGAAACTTAATCAGTACCGGAATGTGTATCTCGAAAACATTATACCACAATCGCCTAGCATAGTAAAGGAATGTGACTGCAAAGGCGGTACGGGCAAATCAGATACAGCCAAACAGCTCTTATTTCACTTTTAGAATACAGTTTAGTTTTATGCTTACAAAAGCTTCTGCGCTTTTCAAGTGTAATGACTTTTGCTGTACTAATTGACTTTTCTCAGAATCTGTTCCTCAGCTTTTAGTTTGTTTAGTGAATCATAAATAGTTGTTGTATCACACCTGCGATATCAAAAATACCTGTTACAAGCTTTATACACTGTCCATTAGCTTTTATAACAGGACTGACCTAGTACTTGTGTGACAATTCAAGATGCGTATCACTCATGGTCATATCTTCTGGTAGATAGTTCCTGTTTAGGTTATCACGGAGAGAGTAGTGGAATTACCTTGCATTAAAGAACTTATGTGACATTCAGACAACTGAACAATCGGCTCTGCTTTCTTGTTTGGTCTGTTTTTAAGAGAGTCTCTACCTATGCTTTACAATACTCTTTGGGATTCTCTACAGAATGGGCCTGGTCATTCCGTGAAAGCCAAGGAATGCTACTTCACAAACTGGAGTATCCCTACCTTCTAGCCGGCCGGTGTGGCCGTTGAGTTCTAGGCGCTTCAGTCTGGAACCGCGTGACCGCTACGGTCGCAGGTTCTAATCCTTCCTCGGGCATGGATGTGTGTGATGTCCTTAGGTTAGTTAGGTTTAAGTAGTTCTAAGTTCTAGTGGACTGATGACCACAGATGTTAAGCCCCATAGTGCTCAGAGCCATTTGAACCATTTTGAACCTACCTTCTATTCTCATTTGTAAGTAAATGAAGCTGCATGAATAGGACGTCTTCCTTTGTCTGCAGTGCTGGGCCGCTTCCTCTGAATGTACTGGAAAGTAATCACTCCAGCAAGATCAAAATAAGAAACTTACTAACCCTGTCCTTGTCCAGATTTTATAGGAACAGCAAGGGACTAGTCTGCTCTTTGTAGGACAGCAGGATTTTAAATGGAAAATTCTTTTGATCTGTATGGCTTTCGCCAAAACAAATTCCACAGTGAAATAGACGTGGTGACAGAGAAGAGAAGGGCCTTATTAGCTCTTAAAGCATGCTTTTGGACTAGTCCAGCTTCTACATTAAGTATTTTATTTGCTGAGAAAGCTTAAATTTAATCTCAAAGCTAATCTGGTTTCCCTTACGAGCCTATTTTGTTCATTAGGAGGCAGTGCGGAACTTCATCGAACTCCCTCTGGAAGTCAAATAACACGCCATCAGCCTGGACGCCGGTATCCCTTGCCTTCTGAGCCTTGTGGACGAACAGAACGTTCTGTCATCACTTAAAACTTCCGGGCTGATAGGCCGTGGTCGAAGTATAAAACACTCTCCTGACGTTTCGTCTCCGACTGCGGGAGACATCCTCGGAGGTAAAGCCGCTTTACCTCCGAGGATGTCTCCCGCAGTCGGAGACGAAACGTCAAGAGAGTATTTTATACTTCGACCACGGCCTATCAGCCCGGAAGTTTTAAGTGAAGACAATACCGGCCGTGAAAGCTTACATTGTATGATAGAACGTTCTGTGTTTCATACGATCGTCTTTTATGGAATCGATGTTGATTCGGCCTTCACAAAGGTCTTAATTCGCGGGCACAAAATTGCGTACGCTAAGCGTAAATAAGACAGCGGTTGTGGCGGTGCAACATTGCACCTGGATTGCCAGCAGTCCCGGGCGCGGTGACGAACTCTGGCGACTCCGCCGTCCGCTAAGTAGTGACTGCTGGAGACGCCGCGTGGCGGCGCTGGCGTCGCCGCAGGCCGCGGGCCGCACCGCACGCAGTAATCCATCACGCCCGGCCGCGCGATTAATCCGAGGCACGCCACGGCCTCACGGCAGCGACGCAGATTGCAGTTTCAATGTTTAACGCCCGCCCCTACTTGCTGTCCCATCAGGGGCGCTCGTCATTCTTCTCTCGAGAAGCAACAAGGGGAGAACCCATCGCGCCGCGGTCCTGGGACCCAGGAGTACGAGCAGAAATAAATCTGAGCGGAACAAAGTGGATCGCGCTGGTATTTATCTACTGCGGCAGGTAAGGTAGGAGGGACGCTGGTGGTTTCAAGTCCCACCTACACCTCTGAGAAATGCAGATTGCTGCTCCATTTTTCTTACATTCGTGGACTTATTAATAAAGGAAATAAACATCCTCGATGAGTCCCCGAACATTGTATATTCTTTGTAAATAAAACCATCAAGACGCCTTAATATGTTTCTGTATTTATTACATCTTTGTCGCTACTACTATCATTAGATCGGTATTATTGTATCTACCTTCGTCTTCCATCTTCTGTTTTTCTATATATCCATCCCATGAAGCATGGACCTTGACGTTGGTGGGGAGGCTTGTGTGCCCCAACTATACAGATAGCCGTGCAAGCACAACGGAGTGGTATCTGTTGAGAGGACAGACAAACATGTCGTTCCTGAAGAGGGGCAGCAGCCTTTTCAGTAGTTGCAGGGGCAACAGTCTGGATGATTGACTGATCTGGCCCTGTAACACTAACCAAAACGGCCTTGCTCTTGTGGTACTGCGAACAGCTGAAAGCAAGGCGAAACTACAGCCGTAATTTTTCCCGAGGCCATGCAGCTTTATGATTAAATGATGATGGCAGCCTCTTGGGTAAAATATTCCGGAGGTAAAATAGTCCCCCATTCGGATCTCCGGGCGGGGACTACTCAGGAGGACGTCGTTATCAGGAGAAAGAAAACTGGCGTTCTACGGATCGGAGCGTGGAATGTCAGATCCGTTATTGGGCAGGTAGGTTAGAAAATTTAAAAAGGGAAATGGATAGGTTAAAGTTAGATATGGCGGGAATTAGTGAACTTCGGTGGCAGGAGGAACAAGACTTTTGGTCAGGTCAATACAAGGTTATACATACAAAATCAAATAGGTGTAATGCAGGAGTAGGATTAATAATGAATAAAAAAATAGGAGGGCGGGTAAACTACTACAAACAGCATAGTGAACGCATTATTGTGGCCAAGATAGACACGAAGCCCACGCCTACTACAGTAGTACAAGTTTATATGCCAACTAGCTCTGCAGATGATGAAGAAACTTATGAAATGTATGATGAGATAAAAGAAATTATTCAGGTAGTGAAGGGAGACGAAAATTTAATAGTCATGGGTGACTGGAATTCGACAGTAGGACAAGGAAGAGAAGGACACGTAGTAGGTGAATATAGCTTGGGGCTAAGTAATGAAAGGGGAGCCGCCTGGTAGAATTTTGCACAGAGCATCATAGCTAACACTTGGTTCAAGAATCATGAAAGAAGGTTGTATACATGGAAGAACCCCAGAGATAGTAAAAGGTCTCAGATAGATTATATAATGGTAAGACAGAGATTTAGGAACCAGATTTTAAATTGTAAGACATTTCCAGGGGCAGATGTGGACTCTGACCACTATCTATTGGTTATGAACTGTAAATTAAAACTGAAGAAACTGCAAAAAGGTGAGAATTTAAGGAGATGGGACCTGGATAAACTGAAAGAACCAGAGGTTGTACAGAGTTTCAGGGAGAGCATAAGGGAACAACTGAGAGGAATGGGGGAAAGAAAAACAGTAGAAGAAGAATGGGTAGCTTTGATGAATGAAATACTGAAGGCAGCAGAGGATCAAGTAGGTAAGAAGACGAGGGCTAGTAGAAATCCTTGGGTAACAGAAGAGATACTGAATTTAATTGATGAAAGGAGAAAATACAAAAATGCAGTAAGTGAAGCTGGCAAAAAGGACTACAAACGTCTCAAAAATGAGATCGACAGGAAGTGCAAAATGGCTAAGCAGGGATGGCTAGAGGACAATGGAAATGGAAGACGAGATAGATGAAGATGAAATGGGAGATATGATACCGCGTGAAGAGTTTGACAGAGCGCTGAAAGACCCAAGTCGAAACAAGGCCCCAGGAGTAGACAACATTCCATTAGAACTACTGACAGCCTTGGGAGAGCCGGTCCTGACAAAACTCTACCATCTGGTGAGCAAGACGTATGATACAGGCAAAATTCCCTCAGCATTCAGAAGAATATAGTAATTCCAATCCCAAAGAAAGCAGGTGTTGACAGAAGTGAAAATTACCGAACTATCAGTTTAATAAGTTACAGCTGCAAAATACTAACGCGCATTCTTTACAGACGAATGGAAAAACTGGTAGAGGGGAAGCAGAGGTTGGGAAGTGAGTGAGACAGGGTGGTAGCCTCTCCCCGATGCTATTCAATCTGTATATTGAGCAAGCAGTAAAGGAAACAAAAGAAAAGTTCGGAGTAGGTATTAAAATCCATGGAGAAGAAATAAAAACTTTGAGGTTCGCCGATGACATTGTAATTTTGTCAGAGACAGCAAAGGACTTAGAAGGCCAGTTGAACGGAATGGATGGTGTCTTGAAAGGAGGTTATAAGATGATCATCAACAAAAGCAAAACGAGGATAATGGAATGTAGTCGAATTAAGTCGGGTGATGCTGAGGGAATTAGATTAGGAAGTGAGACACTTAAAGTAGTAAATGAGTTTTGCTATTTGTGGAGCAAAATAACTGATGATGTTCGAAGTAGAGAGGATATAAAATGTACACTGGCAATGGGAAGGAAAGTACTTATGAAGAACAGAAATTTGTTAACATCGAGTATTGGTTTAAATATCAGGAAGTCTTTTCTGAAAGTATTTGTATGGAGTGTAGCGATGTATGGAAGTGAAACATCTACGATAAATCGTTTGAACAAGAAGAGAATAGAAGCTTTCGAAATGTGGTGCTACAGAAGAATGCTGAAGATTAGATGGGTTCAAATGGTTCAAATGGCTCTGAGCACTATGGGACTTAACTACTGTGGTCATCAGTCCCCTAGAACTTAGAACTACTTAAACCTAACTAACCTAAGAACATCACACACATCAATGCCCGAGGCAGGATTCGAACCTACGACCGTAGCAGTCGTGCGGTTCCGGACTGAGCGCCTTAACCGCGAGACCACCGCGGCCGGCGAAGATTAGATGGGTAGATCACATAACTAATGAGGAAGTATTGAATAGGATTGGGGCGAAGAGAAGTTTGTGGCACAACTTGACTAGAAGAAGGGATCGGTTGGTAGGACATGTTCTGAGGCATCAAGGGATCACCAATTTGGTACTGGATGGCAGCTTGGAGGGTAAAAATCGTAGATGGAGACCAAGAGATGAATACACTAAGAAGATTCAGAAGGATGTAGGCTGCAGTAGGTACTGGGAGATGAAGAAGCTTGCACAGGATAGAGTACCATGGAGAGCTGCATCAAACCAGTCTCAGGACTGAAGACCACAACAACAACAACCATATATACATAAAGGGAAGGCTCCCACTGCAGTTCTGATTGTAACTTCAGGCTAATCTCAGGCACTCTTGAAGGATTTTAAGTGGTTTCGGTTAATAGATACAGTGATTTATGAGGAAGGTTGGTGTATATAATTGACCAACCTTTCCATAAGATTGGCTAAACTGTAATGATTTAATCTCGCAGCAGAGTCAGAAGGATTCCGATGCATCTAATAGTGAGTGGCAGAACTCCTTGGGATCACAGTTCGGTACTGCGTGACATAGCCTGTAAAATCATATTATTTATGTAGGCGAACTATTTGGCGTCCTCGAGGTGACATGAGGAGAGGTGAAACTGTTGTACGGCTGGACTGTAGCGGGCCCAGGTTTCAGCACACGCGCTGATAGTTCACTGCTACGGGTGAGTCCAGGTACAAGGACGAGCAGCATCGACGGAAATGGGAAAATCACAAATCTTGGAATTATAACGGTTGTAGCTGGCATGGGATTTGTGCAGGAGATGCACCAAAAATGACTGAGTGTCACAGAATCTTCAAGATGGCTAAGTCACAGCTCTCTGAGAATCTAAAATAATTCACAGTCAAATGTTAATTCAAATCTGAACACATTTTCTATCTCAAAAAAAAAAAACAGCGTATTCAGTGACACATGTTTACATTATCTTTAAAACGACAGAAATTAATATTTCACAGTGAATACATATTCACACCGTGAGCCTCTGAATTAATAACTGTTAAACGCTTCATGCGATTTCAACAAACGATAACTTGTACGATAGCACTGCACTACAGCTATCATCCCTGAAGGCCACGTATCTGTACCTATGCTATTTCTTTGT